>NC_059992.1:5341076-6676345 GCF_912999745.1 Papilio machaon
TCAAACTGTGTTAGTAGAGTTGTGTAACGCCGCTTGCAATATCAAGTTAGTTAAACGAGAGGACGACAAACGAACCGTTTCCACTTAATTAAGTACTGTTCATATTACTTAATTCATTTAATGTTTTAATATAATATAACAATACATAATACAATAAAAATGGTATGTGATATAAAGTGCGATTGGTAAAAAACGTTCATAGCTTCATTATTAAATGCAGCAAACCATATTAAATGATGAAGATAAAATAAATAAAAATAAATCCTTTAGAATAATGATGAACGAATGCACATTTAAACTATAAGAATGAACCTTACGTACAAACAATGACTCTACCTGCCTCCTACAGTCGTTTCACTAACCCTATCTCATTTGACGGCATTCAAAACATTTCAATACTCCCATCAATATCTATTAGGGCCAGTAAATTGCATTGTTTAGATGATTATCAAAGTTGCAAGTCATGAATCAGTGTTGTTAATGTTTTACCGCACGCAAACTTGATGCGTAGTGACCTATTTTGCTACGGCGTAGCACGTACATATGTTACATTAGAGGTTCTGTAGACTAGCCATGCACTCAGATTTACGTACGTTTCTTATGGCCGTAGCTTAATACTAAAAAGCTTATTTTAAAAACTTCTTTATAAAATGAAAAATTGTTAACGGGATTGAATACCATTTATAATAAACTTATATTATATGTAAAGTTATGTAAGTTCCATTTTACCTACTATGGTGTCATCAGAGGCCATTTATCTAATATTCTATCCGATTTGCGATAAACATTGAAGTTGAAATCTATACTCATGCAGTCAAACTCTATTATAATATTTGCTCCATACTCATTACGATGTTTTAATGATGGTATTTAGAACATTGTATACATTTTCTTCAATTTCCTTGTTACTAGTATATACTTGAATTGTACGAAGTAGAAAAAGTCACCGCGGTACTTCAGCTATATCGAGGTAAATTTACGATTGCCCGATCCCAGACATTTCTTATTTATTTTCTTCCTTACATTTTTTATCAAGTTTTTCTTGTTATATTGAAAGTCGCGGGAAATAAATGTTTACAACTTTAAGAATTGCTACAAGCTGGTGTTTGTTAATTCTAATAAGGCTTTTAATTTACTACTCGACTCCGTTAAATTTTCATTTTATAGCTGCATTTAAATTTCAAGATAAGTAAAGCTTCTTAGCAAATTTATTTATTAAACTATCCATCTATTTAAAATTACAGCCAAAAACACTGCAATTCAATCAACACCAAATTATACATCAATGCACTTTATTCGATCAAATTATATTGAAAAATATTGAGACTTACAAGATAGCGTTCTTCTTTGTTAACATAATAAATAGTCATGTTATGTTCTTGGAGATTTAAATGTGTTAGCTTCACTTCGTAATGGTTCATATCTGAACCTGCACCTAATGTTCAGTAAACAATGCGAATACGTGACGCGGGGAACGTCCATTAACGTACAATTTATTACGAGATCTACATATGTCACGAAATTACTATGGTTTATTTTCAGAATTTGATTTTCCAACTCTCACAACACGACGATCGAGCACTCGTACATTCTTATTTAATACGTTTAGTACTTATTAAATCGTATTATACTGAAGAGCACTTTATCTGAATGTCACACTTCAAACAATAGGAATAACAAACACGTTCGTTGTTCCCTGTTGATAACGAGGTACACTATGCAGATTATAATCTAACTTGCTGCTCATAAATTTGTATTTAAAATTGTTTTCCTACAGACAATATAGATAGGACACGCAATTCTGCATTATTATTTTATTATAAAAACACTAATTTTAAACCAAATAATTTACACGTGATATTTAAAATCCTTTTTTTTAGTACTTATTATTAAACTTCCGTAGCTGTCTCTTTTTTTCTGCACGATTAGGTAATCGTTAAATCCAGCTTGCTGCTAATGTCATACTTAGATAAGTTGATTGTTAAGTAAATATTTAATTAAAAATGCTACCATAGATAAGCATTAGTTTGTTTAGACCTATTAAAGTCTATATTTTACAAACTTCCTTCTGATTACAATTTTCACTCTGTTATTTACGGAACTAATTGATGTGCGAACATTGAACGCAAATACAAGTAGAGCTCATGTTATTGTATCGGCAATAGATATTCCTTGTCTCTATGCAATTAGTATGAATAATTTACTTGATAACATACAACTTGGTACGTTTCGAAGCACTTTTACTTATCTTTTATTTGCGATTTTTAATTGCAATTTGTTAATAATTTCTTCCCTTAAATCAGTCAGTAATTCAGTAAATAATCAGTAAATGAATCGTATGTAATATTATAAAGATGAAATAAAACCTACATGAAAATGTATACTTAAGTTAGTTTTACAATTATGACAAATATTTCGAGTATCCATTTTCAAAATATTTGCCTAACTTACTTGTACAAAGCAAATGTTACTTATAATTTAAAGCACAAAATTCATCTTCCAAAGCACGAAATAAAATTCAAATCTATCTTTATAATTTGAATTATTCTTAAGAAGAAATGAACATTATTAAAACATAGTAAAGGCAAACATAACTCGAAAGCTATACAGTACCAATGTAGGATGCTAAATATTAAATGATAGTCTCAATAGCGAGAGGCAAGTGGTGGGGGCGGGGACGGGGTGAAGCAATCTGCACGCGGCGGCACCGCTTTCATCCTCAACCTTTCACTTTCTCATACCTAAGTAGCCTTTTAAAATTCACACACGAAACTATATAAATTATATGAACTTTAAATAACTCAATATATTTAAATATAATTTTTAAAAATAACTTATCGTTACTGTAACAACAGAGGACGTAAAAACTCAATAGTATTTCGATAATAATATGAAAAGGATCCCATTATTATTTATACAAGTCTTTACACAGTTGAAACCCGGAGCTGTGTAGAAGAGATGCTGCAGTTTTTTTAACAGAATTATTATTTAAATGTAATCGTATAAAAGCTTCGTAAATCAGCAGTCCGCCAGTTGGAGCGGTTTGCGGTGTAAATGATTAACAAAGGTCATGGTAAAGGACGAATAACTTATTGCCGGTGTTGAAACAATTTTGTTCGACTTCGATTCACTGAATATTGATTGTATTTCTGTGATTTTATTTTGATAGAAACTATACATACTTTTTCGTCTAGTTTTGTTTCCATTTACAATGTAATGCTCTAGTTTTTCCCAATTTTATAGTAAAACACGTCGGATTGATTATTCACCTGACAAAACATCAATTCACAAACAACAATTTGCTTGAGATTCTATCCTTAAAACAAATTACGTTAACAAGCGATATTATAACTATATATATACAAAGTGAATTCTACTAATTTTCAACGTATTATAATTTAATATGACCAAGATATTTGAGAACTGCATACAAGAGTTCGGAACTATGTTACTATTAACGGCCGCCTAACTTCTGTTCTGAACCGACCAAAGTTCCATCGTTACTGGTTCACTTGTTTTGCAACTAAGTATACAAATAATACACAAAACTATTTAAATTTAGTGTTTAAAACACATTTGCAATATATCTCATTTAATGTTTGACTGAAGATTAATCGAGTCTAACTTATCGTTGTATTAATGAAATGATTCAATTCTGTTAGTCGACTATTAATAGGTTTGATAATAACTAACTAACTAAATATTGATTAATATTTCAGTCTAGTCAGGTCCCAAACAAGTTAAGAAATGCTAGTAATTATGAAAAAAAAAAGCCTGTAAAACAGTAGTCCGTAATAAACATTTTCTACGAAGCGTCTAAAAGTATTTTTTTTTTATAAAAACTTAATTACGCAAGGCAACGCTTAATAACAAAACACAGCAAATTCTTGTTAAACACTATTTTGTAATATTTTATTTTACAAAGTGACACACATTTTAAAAAGATTATAAAACAAAAGATTACTAGGCAAAGGCACGTAATATAGCAAATAACTTGAAGGTCACTTACCAACTCAACGTACTGCAAGCGCCTGGTAATTCTGTCGAGGTCAGTCAAGTAGTCTATAGGTACCTTTGATTCTGCTCTGCTGATGCACTTGTATGTACCGTTTACCGTACGTGCGTTATAGTCTCCGTCGTTTACGGTTCGAACGCAAAACCGCATCCTCAAGCGACTTCGACGCTAAGTATGAAAACGCCACGTCCGATGTGTAACTCTTTGCATCCAATTTCCGAATTACTATCAACGTTAAATCTAGCTGCCGACTCACTTCCCTCCGCGCACAACTTCCGCAGGCCTGACCGAAGCGGTGAGGGATTTCCAACTACCCACATGTGCGGGGAGAAAATAAAAATATGTCGGGTTACCTACATGATAATAGCCGAACCGCGAATTAAGAAAAATTATAGTTGGTCATTGAATATGACGAACCCAACTGTACGGAACACTCATTTAATTCAACATTTAAATGTATCATGCCTTTAGTAATAACTATATGAGAAACAAAATAAAAATTAAATAAAATTATTGTTTGAATACGCCATAGGGAAGTAGGTCGCGAAAAAACTTAGTTGCGTTACGAAGACTTAATATTCAGTAATAGCAAAAGTTTTCTCTTACAAATTTATTACACAAATTTTCATTTTTTTGTTTTATAGTTTTATTTACAACATTTTCTTTCCTCAAAAAATATGGCATACGGTAGAGCCCGTTTTACTAAAGTATGTTAGTTAGATACTTAAAATTAAAAAAAACATGCAGCGAGCTAAAATTTTACTTTGTTTTTCTATTTGCTTTCTTTCACCGCTCGCAACCCAGTATTTAGTAATTTAATATTCAAATTTCTTAACTACAGTTATTAAAAGGTTATTCATAGTTACAGAATAATAACCTATTATTAAAACAATCGTTTCTTTCGATGTTAAAATTCTTTTGTTCCTAAATGTTTTCTTGACGGCGTTGTTAAGAAGGCAAAAAAAAATTAGTTTGACATTGTTTACTAGAATTATTCGGCGTGTACAAATCGCGTGTCGACGAAACCGGTAAATCGAAATTGTCGAAGATTTCGTTTAGTGTTATTTCCACTCAACACGTCACTTCTTTATCGATGTCAAGATAAGACGAACTCGAATACTACTTTTCGAAACTCAAAGGATAATTAAAAAATAAAGGTTGATTGAAAATCAAGTATCGCCTGCGACTTCGTCCACTTGGGATTTAAAAAAAACTGAGTTAGTAACCGATGTGCTATTCCGGACTGTAATCTACGTTTATTGAACATTTCATCCAGATCCGTTCAGTCGTTCTCAAGTTACATGGTAACGTTGTTATCGTTCGAAATTATAATGTTGTTAAAATAAGATAAGAAGTAAGATAAAAAATATCCAATGTATGTCAAGCTTATAAGATTTATATTATTTTTCTTGCTATTCCAAATCTATATTGGCTTATTCCATGAAAAAATGCAAGTCATTATTTTGAAGGCGAAAACAACATTCACATATAAACGATCAATCTTAATTTGTGTAAGTTAATGGTAGTCGTAACGTTACTATAATTTCCTCGTAACACATGGACGGAAATAACTAAATTCGTGAGTAACAAGATACCGTAAAAAATTACATTCTTGTTTGATTACGTGTATGAATACAATTTGTACGTTTATTATGTTTAATATAAAATATTAAGATTTTCAGGATTAATTTAAAAATGGCAAGGCGTCTAGTCTGGCAACACTGAAATGACATTTACAGCATGACAGCCAGGATTACAAGACGTGAGATAATTCTTTCAGAACACACTAAGGAAGCAGTTAAGAAATTTATTTGTAAGACGAACAGTCTATCGGGAAGCGTATCTTACGTACGGGACATTTTTATAGTCGTCGGCGAGCTGTTTTACAGTGTCAGGAACACACCAAAGTATGTGCTACGAACACATCGTATAAAAACATTAAAAGAAATCTTGTCTGTAACAGAATTTTGCACAATTATATTAAAACTGTAGAATTTCATTTAATGACATCCTCAACAAATAACGGACATCTACCAGTAAGCATAGAATGAAGGAATTTAAAATGTAAAATTAATTAACTTAGTCATACACGTCTTAGGATTCTAAATTACCACAATTTTTTTCCTGCTTTATTTGTCTGCAATGTTGTTGCGTATCGCAAAATTAATTTACTTTTTCAAAATGGAAATATGAAGCGTTATTTCTTTGCCTTTCTCCCATATCTCGTCTGTTTTAAAATATCGAAACATTTTGTAAATAAAATCAAGCTTTATATATTTTATGCAGCAAATATCTCGAACACCTACGTGACATAATTTCGGTTTCCTGAAACTCATATTGCTGAAGCAAACCTAACGCCTGTCGTCTGCATCCTAGTTATACAAATATCACTCCGAGGTCATGACGCTTTTAAAGCCAAATGTGTGCGGTCGACATTACCTACGGTTTCAAGCAGAAATTACTTTTAAGTTATTATTGTAAAAGATTATCAATGTATTATTATTTTACAGTAGCAAAATTATTTTAAACTGTTATTGCAATATACTAAATATATGTATGCAAAATGAGATACCTCTATTCCCTACAGACATATTCTAAATTCAGGTTAAGGTATTATTGACAATAATCTTCCCGTATAATCCTTAGGGAGCATTCATGAAAATGAACTTACACTTAAAATTAATACCAGAAATAAGTCTTATGCACAAAAGTCGAAGTACTTTTGTAAAGAGCCCATTCACTGTCAGGTAACATTTTGGTCGCCTCACATGCGTTACATCTTTTTTAAGCGACTTCAAAACGGAGAAGGTTCTTAATTCCTCTATTTTTTTAATTAAATACAGGTTTCAAATATTTCGTCAGTGGTTCCTATGTTATCTTCTATGCAGAAAAACATGGATTTTTAAAGTATTGTTTATTAAATAAGCTAAAATTAGTCTTCATAATACAAAAAACAGTTAAAATAATACTCGTTGTTGATAATAAAAGGGGAAATTTGATCACGAAAGATACATAACGTACTTTTGAAACAAACCCTGAATATATTAACCCCACGATTTATGCAAATATATGTACATAATAAGCAGTCCAGTGACTATATAATCCAAGAGGCCAACATCTAATAAGTTTCTGCGATCAAAACTTGTATACTTTATATTTTGGAAGGATTACCGCTTAAGTAGAACCCCAAAAGACATTACCAAAGGTACAGAGACAATAGATTTAAATACGTTTAAACGAAAACGTAAACACAACACGCGTAATTCGCTCATTTCTTTAATAATCTAACCATTGGAAGGAAACACGAAAGGAAAAAAGAAACTTGAATTCAAAACTATATCTTCGTGACACTTTACTTTTACTAAACCTATATTCAATGCTCAGATCAATTCGATCTAATTCTTCCGATGTAGTGGAAAAGTATCTCTGAGAAGTTGTCAATTTAAATAGCAATCCATCAAAGGTTATATTTTATTTTTCATTATAGCTTGAACGCGTATAATTATTTTAAAATAATATTCGTTTTAAGAATATGTTACCTATTGTATTTTATACTTATAGATATGTTAAGATAATTTATGATATATTATTATTTAGTTACAATGTACTATAAATTAAAAGTTATTCACCGTACAAATTGCGCTTCTAATGATCAAACGCGATGTCTTGATAGCTACGTAATTTGTCGTCAACGATCTACATTCGCTTCGAAGTTTCTTCATGCTCACTTAACTGCGAGCTTTGAGCCGCTTAAACTTGTGTAATCCGGAAGCGATTACTTAAATGTAGGTCGTAAGATCCTGATGCATTTCAAATCTATACATATTAATAAAATTAGAGCGTCTGTATATAACATTGAAAAAAAAAACATATTTCGTACAAATGATATATGAATTTGCGTTGCTAATAACGAAAAACCATTTTTAAATTTTTTAATGTCTGTCTGTTTGTAATTTTTAACAATTAAAAAATAGATTAAAATTAATGTCTTCCTCTGCGTTATCTAACAAAATAACGGATAGAAAGACAGTAATAATTTTAATAAAGACAGTTGCTTGCTGCAAATTATTTTAGAATCGAACTATCTAAATCCGAACTAAAAATATACGTGGTAAGAAATTTTTCAATGCTACAACTCGAAATCCTACCTTATATTCGTATAATTCAAATTGTCCGGAAGAATCTTTATGAAAAATATTAACCTTTGAGAATATGTGAATTGCTTTACAATTCACTTGGAATTAGCGAAAACTTTTAAAGAGAAATGTTTCGCGAATAATCTTGATTAAAAGCCGCTCTGGCTGTCGAAAATTAATTCGAAAAACAAACTCCCTAACGAACTAGCGTTAGATGTACTAACTGAAATGCATTTCAGTAATCACATCTTAGGATAATATTGAAATATGTTGTATTTAATTGGTTAATATAATAAAAAAAATGTTATAGAAATACAATATAGTAAACTATAGTATATTATAGTAAAAGATTTTTTTTTTAGAAATTGCCAAAAATGTATAATATATGTAAAAATAAAATGTGTTTTTTGGAATGATTCATGTCTAGTTAAAAATTTAAGAATTGCTTGTATATATCTTCCACGACTCCAAAACAATTGAACAAATACGTGATTTCAAATTAGCTTAGAAGTTTGCTTAACTTGGTATCGAATAAACTAACATTTTTTGGTATGCTGTAGACAATCATTGCTACCAATGCAATCATGTAATTTTTAATAATTAACACGTTAACATGACATAAAAATTTTAATATTAATATATAATCTTCCTAATTGCAAAGGTGTCTCCAGAAGGAGACACCTTCAAACAATTTTGCTTGGCTTGCATGTCGCTGAAATTTTGCATAGACGCAGAACACAACCTGGAAGAACACATAGGCTACTTATGAAGTTTTTTAATTCCACGCAGACAGAGTCGCGGGCCACAGCTAGTCCTAATATAACCTCAAACAGCCTTACCAACATTATCAATAATTGGTCAATCAATAATATGAACAACAGATGACGCTAATAAAATAGACGCAATAGTTAGAATTAATTAAATTATCTATTTAAAATAAGAGGTCATTTATGCCAACGAAATTGTGACGACGTGGCCAGTTTAACATTAAAAATTACAACGACAAATTTAGGCGCGAAGGGAGTGCAAGACGTGATACGAACGAGTTAACAACGAAATTGATTGTGCTCATTTATTTTACTGTCAATAGTGTGTAACAACGGAACAAAGCAGATTATCAAAATGATGGTACTAGTTTACTTTTATCCAGTTATATCTAAGATCTATGTGGTCAAGATAATTTATTCCTTCTGTACATTTGATATGGGTCGAAATTACGTACATTTATTATTAATTCTTATACGGGAGCATACGCATTAAGGAATATACTTACTTAGTATTTATAGGAGTTAGTAAAATCTTTCCTTTACTTTTATGGATAACAGTGATATCATAAATTATGATAAAGATTTCTTTTTTTAGAGAACTATTGAGAAACGGACCACTAAAATCAAAACCATAGTCGTATTTCTTTTGCTTTTCAATAATAATGAAGACAGGCGTGAAGTGGGAGCAATTCCGCGTTTCGCCTGATGAGTGTGGTGCCAGAGGCCTAATTTTAGTCCACGTTCCCTTCCCACCCTTTTCATATGAAAGGATTGGAAGGGGAAGTGGATTAGACAGAAGAGGGGACTCACAGAAAAAGGATATATCCTCTTCCTATGCGTCCCCTCCTCTGTCGATTAAAGGTAGGCAACGCATCTGCAATTACGGATGTCTATGGGCAGCGGTCGCTTCGCTGTTTAGGCGGATTCAGGTGGCCGCTTGCTCGTTTGCCACCTTATGATATACAAACAAAAATAAAAAATAATAATATGTGAAATCTTAATAAATAATATTTAACATGAAATCCTTTTTTATACATAAATTTTCAAAAAATAAAGAACTCTGACGATTTATATACTTAAGGTTATTATTAAAGGAATCCAGTAATCGTGTAAGACACGCAAAATAGATATAAAAACCTCCCACCGTGTTATTCTTTCGCTTCGGTTATTCCGTAAAAGACAGCACGCCAAATCTTACCCCATTAGACTAAATGCATTAGAAAGAAAACAACGAATCGTATAAGCACTAATTTTATCGTATTTATCGTAGAGGACTGCTACTAAATTAACGTAGCTCAGTAATTTTCCAACAATGTTGGTAATGTTTCGACTGAATCAATTACAGCTTAAAAGAATTCACTTACCCGATAAATATTGTATGAGGGGAAAAAACTTAATATTATAACATTCAAACAATCAAACATGAACAAAATCATAAGACATTACATATTAAAAATTAGAGTAGTTAAAGATACTAAGCCGAAATTTTATAAACAAAGCACGTAAAACATTTTGCTGGAGCTAACATTATATCAACTCGAGCGATTCGTTTCATGGCTTTGGAACATGGTGATCTGTAAACTGTAAACTTTAAACGTATTTACAACACGGACGTTTAAGGTAATATTACACGTATAAATAAGCGCTTTACACATAAAGTCTAGAAGACTACAAGTACAAATTAAGACACCAGAAGCATACATCATACATACATCATCATCATCATCATCTCCCTGACCTTATCCCACTTCCGTAGGGTCGGCACACAGGTTTTATGAACCTTAAAGTTTTGGCTTAAGTTTTTACGGCCGGCCGCCTGCCTGTCGCCAACCCTACTTGGCAGAAGCATACCTACAACCTAAATAAATTGATGAAGACTACCAGATCTTATAAGGTCATAGTAAATTGCATATAATAAATATGCAATTTAAGTACTAGTAAATCCACGGTATTTAAATTTGATAAAAGAGAGAAGTAGGAAATTGTTTGATTCCGATGATGTCATCATAGTTCCCTTTTCCTGAGTCTTTCTTTATTCTATGAAGTCAATAATTTTAAATTTATACGACTTGTTAACTGACGACACACGAGCACATTTTTGTTATATTTTAATCTCAAGAACTCAGTCTCCAAATAGCATAGGCAGGCGGCCAAGCGTTGTGGTATTCATCTAAATTCAGAGTGGGTTCTGTTTATTTAGACCATACAATCAGTGCCCCTGTTGCGAGAGAAAAGAAAACATTTCAATGTAAAGTCGGACATACTCAATGTTTCATATATGCAGCGGGAACAAATGAAAAACAAAGAACACTTCTAATTTTTCCAATTAACGAGCATTTGTATTCGTTAGGCAAATCTTTTTCAAGTTATAAATAAATAATTTAACCTTCATAAAAGTCTTTACCTAACAGACCACCGTTTTCTAAAAATAACTGAAAAAAAAGCCAAAACGAAAAATCATTTGTATTTCTAACATCATTTTTATTATTATTATCTCGATTCATTTATAGTTGTGGGAGCTTGTATCAAGCCTGATACCTCCACAGCCAAGCAACGATTGTTAATCCTGTAATTATTTCAGCACTTACGTCGGCAATAATCGTTACATTTAAATAATTCATGTCAGACAGGCCGTTGAGGAAATTGCTTAATTCAATATGCGCATCGTAAAATTTATGCCTTTGGGTAGAAAGAAATGTGATTAAAATTATTTTTTTATTCATTTTTCTGACTATATATTTAAAACTATATATACTAAAGAGTTATAGTAGTTAATATATAAAATAAGTAATAGCAAAATCATAATTAAATCAAATTTTTTAAAACTAAATGATCGTTACAGTTCTTCGACTGTGGTATTAATAAAACTTACATATTTTCAAATATATTAAATGTACAAAACTGTAAAAGGGAATTTCAAACAGTCGAAACATTATATTTCACTTTGCTGCAGCGCTTTGATAATAAAATTAAATCGGTTTGAATTCAATCAAGATAGTGCCTGAAAATAATAGCTTTCACATGCAACGATTTTTTTTTTCAATTCGTTTATTACCTTTTTTTATTTTGTTAGCTATTTCAATGTCTAATCGTTTCTTAATTTAGAAAGTTATTTTTTTTAATATTTTACCTTTAGTATTGAACCATTAACTTTCTTTCTTTAACAAAAAAATATTTGATTGTATACTGTAACTTTTTCTATTTACAAATTCTTCATATTTTGTGATCTTTGTGCTTTTTAAATTTTTTCTTACGATTCTCAACAAAAATATTTTATGATCGAAAAGTTAAGCCTTTAAAATTTTGACATCACGAAATTGTCGGCTTTTAAAATTGAGTTTTATAAAAATTGATTTCCTTTGCGCTCTTCATACTACTAGAAATAGAAAAGATTCTGAGATTGAATTTGCAACAGTTCTATGAAAATAAAATTTAGTAAACTTGTTGCCGGTATGAACATTTCATTCCTGATCTTGTCAGTATACGTAAGAGAAAGAAATTGCAACGAAAAGTTACTAAGCTGTTTAATATTTTTTCGGTAATCTGAACGATTAAAAAATATTAAATTAGAAAAACAAAACTTCAAACGAGATCCCAAATAAAACCTTAAATTAATGTAAAAAGGTGGTTTGTAATTCTATTTATGACGTTCTGGTCGTGAATCTGTATCATTAATCATTAGTATTACTAAAAAGAAGCTATTCGAATATTAGTATGAATAGAATGCTAAATCATTTTTTGGGAGTTTGCATGTTGATTTAGTAATACTTTAAGCCAATTGTCTTTATTTTACTTTCCTTATTTTAAAGATTAAATAATGAGAGATACAAAATAAAAAACTTACAGGTTTAATGAACTTTTATTTAATAAATATATTTTTTTAAATAACTCACAATTCACGAACACAAGACTTACAATTTTATGTAGTTTTATTAACGCGTATAATTATAAATTTCAATGACAAACGTAATCTGAACATACATATAAAATAGTAAATTAAATAACACCAACACATTTCATAACATTTTTGTTTTGTTGGTTCATCAAACTGTGTCGGTATGGAGTTGTGAAACGCCGCTGCAATATCAAGTTAGTTACGAGAGTTTTGCAAACGAACCGGTGCTATTTAATAATGAAATGTTCATGTAACTTGTTTTTACCAAACAAATATAAAATGAATTGAAATCATTTATGAAAAAACTATCACTATCAAATACTTCTTGGTTTAGTGAAAATGTTCAAGCTATAGAATCCATTTGATGCAGGTTTATCGTTAAAATTACTTAGAGCTTGAAAATGGCCTCGGTCGAGGATCAGAGTAACCTTTAGTAGTCCAGTATCAATAATAAATATTAATTTTCGCGCACTTTCAACTAAAATACTTATATTTCTGAGAGTAAGGAAAAGGGTTGAATTGGCTGCCGGAACGAGGGGTCCGGTTGATATAGTCCTCGAGGGTCAGCTCCAAAACATATACCCACTTGCAATAACAATATTTTCAGTTGTCACTACAATACTGACACGAGGAAACAATTCTATTACATTATGCCTTTCCACTTTTTTTTTGCTTTTAATATAATTTTAGACAACTTTATGAGAAAATAAACATTCTTTCTCGGTCCGTTGCTCGTTTGCCCCCTTCTCCTATAAAAAAAAAAAAAAAAAAAAAAAAATAAACATTTTTTTTTCTCATAAAGTTTTTTTTAAATTTTTTTATCATATGTTGTACCGTCTACAGTAACTTTACATTACCTACTAGATTATAAATGTGTTTACGTGTTTTTATTTTCTAACTCATATTAAATTTTTATTTTAGTGATTTATTTGACACGAAACTACCGAGCTAATGGTTTCTGTTTACTGACAACGTACATTTTGTACATTATTCGTTATTTCGTCGGGCTATTTGTTCTCATGCAACTGTCGAGTCGAATTAAAAACTTGTTTAAATAAACGTCATTAAAATTATTTGTACAACTTTAAAATTAAAATTCTGATTTTTATTGATAACTTTCGTGCATTTATGTTGCCTTAAACCTCAACTAGTTAAAATTTAATAACATTTTCATTCTTATTTAATGCAAGAACGTAAATTAATCTTCATAACTAGAACAAACATATCTTACACTACTTTGACCACAAGACTTAACTTTCAAGCATTATTCCATACTTAAAGTCAGTAAAAATACCGAACCAAAACTTTAAATATAAAATAAACCATAATATAGTGAAAGGCTAAACTTTTGTAACCTATCCAGGGGAAGCTGAGAGAAGTTTTATCAGTGGGAACTTTAAACATCGATGTTATCAGCGATCGAGGAAGAGTTTCCAGTTCTTTGAGTGTTATCTGAATCCAACCGAACGCCGAACTCTAATACTTATTGAGCTCTTCGTTATTAACTTCGGAATATGTTTGAAAGTAAAGAAGTTTTAACCCTAGCGATACTTACTCCACTTACTCTATTGGTTTGCATAGGAATCTAAAGAGCAAAATTGTATTTTAAATTGATGTTACGCTACACAATTGGTATTATAGTTAATTTAAACATTATTTTCCACTGTCCAAAAATATTGCAAAAATTTTGGCAATGAAACCTAATGCAAACAGAACATTCCAACAACAAATTTAAAACTATGATTTGAATATCGAATCAGCTACAGTATTCTTTTCAATGAATTTGGAAATTTAATGCTATGCTACACTTACATGCTATTTTAGGAATTAAAAAGCCAATGTCCGACACAACGCATATTTGCACAGTAGTTTAACCGTTTCACGAATTTTAGTGAAGAAAAAACTAAAAATACTCTGCGTCAAGTAATCGTAATTAGACTACGAAAAAGGAATTACAAGCGAAAATTATTTACTTGCATTGCTCATTCAGTACAGTACATTTCGTTCTTTCACCTGCAGTAACTTATTCTACCCTTTCCGGGAATTGTTAATAATTCATACAACGTCTACTGCCTGTGGATTACGGACTTACAATGTTCTTCCATATTTAGATATTCTAGTTATGAATCTCTAAAAGTCTAAAGCCTTTCGCATATTATGTGTTTACATCTATATCTGTTTGGTATCAAGCAGGTATACTTTGGTATTGTTTTGATTTTGTTTTGTGATCCGTTATATTTTTGGAAATTACTATTTCATAATCACGGGTACAAAATTCATATATATATATTTGCAATCATTATTTAGTGTTTATAATGGTACGTTATAATTATTTTTACGGCAACTATTTATTAAATAAAAACTCTCTATTAAACGCAATTTTCCATCTCCGTTGAAGGCTGTACTAACACACTTGACCCATTTACCCATAAGTGATGTATTAGATTAAATTTGTTTTTAATGCAAGTATGATTTTAACTATTTATTCGCATGCGCATTTAATATCAACAAATTAATTCATTTCGTTGGAATATAAAACAAATTTATTAGTAAAATATATTTTTATTTTTTGTAAATTTGTTTCAACAAATCAAACAATTATTGGACAAAAACGTCAATCACAGCGTCAAAAAATATTAAAGTTTACCAAGAGCTTTAGATTATGTTTGTGTTTTCAGAATTTCTTTCTTTGTTTTCTTTTATTGTTTAAATTTTAAATGTCCTTGTAACCAAACCATCGGAGAACAATGCCGTATGTCTATTCTTTTCACTGTAACGTCACATAAAATAAGACCAGCCTTTTCAAATCATATGAACATAAATTATTTATAAGTCCCAAAGCTTCACATTCGGTGAAAAAAAATGAAATCCAAGTGTAATATTGAATTGGATAAATCCATGAATAATTCCATGAGACACTTCGATTCTATGTCACCGGAAAGAAAAAAATCATTTTGCCGTGTGGTGCATCTTGTTATACAAGGCTGTAAAGTACATATTGCTTTATCTTTTTATAAAAGAAAACGAAAGGGATGATGATATGGTCTTATACTAATGTTTGAAAGTTGAAATACACAAATAAGAATTCTCATGAAAAGTTGTGAAACTGTTTAAACGGTATTTTTTACATAACTTTAACTTCTTAGCACATTCCGTCATATTAAAATAAGTAACAAGAAGTAATTTGTTTACTTTAATTGTTACCAAAACAACTGAAGAACTGTTATTGTTATAAAGCGTATGCACAAGTGAATGTAAAACGACATTACCATGTCGTTAAGTTCCAAGTTAGTGTTTAGTACTGTTTCAAATAGCTTAAGTTTATAAGTTGTCAAAACTTAACTGCCACTTTAAAAATTGTTATTTTTAAACTTAATTTAAATAGCCACAAGGTTTTTAAAGTTTTGCATAAATGTTAAAAAAGCAAGTAATTTTTTTAAACGCACACAAACAGTTGAACTGTTTATACGAAAATATATCTGAATAATATAGACTTACCCAAATAATTACCGAAAGTTGTTCCTTTACGCACGTGTTGTGAATACGGTAACAATAAACAACGATGTTAATTTCATTATTTTCTTTTGTATTCTATTCACTAGGCAGCTCGGACAGCAAGCCATTTTGTGATTAATTTATTTATTTCATTATTCAGAACATTATTGATAATTTATTCATTAAAAAAACAAAACGTAATTCGTTACATCAAATACATAGTGAACAGATAATTAATATTAAAGCGCATTCTTATTGTTTTTATAATCGGTTATATAATATATACATTGATTGTTTTATAAATAATATAAAATGGTGAAATAAATAAAAACCATATTTAATCTGCATTCAATATTCTTTGTTATAAAAATAAAAACATACTCCAATTACACTTTATGTCTTACAAATCTGTAGAAATATTATAATAAATCTTAAGTAATATATGCAGACAAAGTCAAGCACTTATTGCATATTGTATATCTTTCAACGGAGAAAACAAGGAATGAACATAAAATAATAATAGAGAGCAAGATCTCGCAGTTACCCACTTCAAAGTTTTGCTCATAAATTTCCAATACGGAATAGTTTATTTTAATAGAAAGAATTCTTAATGTACTTGTGCATTATCAATTTAAAACATGCACTTAGAACTATGTCACAGATAGCTTTCTAGCTAAAAAGTAAATTCTTTCCATTTTTTCTATAAAAATTTAGCACACATTTAAATGTGTCACATTACATCAAATTAATATCCAAAGTTTATATGAAATCATATTGTTCGAAATTTTAGAGGTATTTTCACACAGACAGAAACACGAAGAACTTGCATCAATTAACGGTTTTCGATCATTGGTTCGAGAACAAAAAAGTTACCACATTGTTGCCCGGAAGACTTATGAAAGGAACTCGTTGCGAGTGATCGACATAAGTACAGCGAACACAACTCGAAGGATTTATGTCTCACATAAAACGTGCAACCTACTTGCGGCTGTGCCACGTAAAATTGTACAACCCTGCGCAACCTCTCGGGAATTTCTGCACACACGTAACAAAAGATTGAATTATTCTTATGGCAAGTGATTCCCACAAAAAAGTATAGACAGGTTACTCCATTGTTTTCTTATATCATAAGGAGGCAAACGTAAAGGGACCCTTAATGCTAAGAAATCAACATCGCTCATGGACATCCGACATCTTTGAGAAGGCTCAAAACCATACAAGTTGAGAAAAATAATCATAAAAAAAACCTTTTCTGTTCTTTTAAATTTTTACTTTGCTTATGTGCTTATAATTATTTATTGTCTATATTAAATGTATTTATGTATATTTCATAATTAAAAACTTATATATATTTTTATTACATGAACGTGTAATGACTTACATTATGACACTTACGATAAAACTTTTAAATTGGATTATGCACAAGAAGTGCCCACGTTTCGTCATTTCGTTGTTTTGTTTCCTGTTTCCTAAAGAATAATGAATAAAACATTTTTGATTAACAATACAAGTGATTTCTTTAACAAGGAAAAAACTTAAGTTATTGTTATAACAAAATTAAAAATATATTAAACATTCGTAGATAATTGGTACTACTTAATGTACCTGTCGCTTCAGTTTGAGCACAAAATTACTACGCTTACAAAACCCCGATAATATCAGCAATTAAACATTTTGTTTTGCTTTTTATCAAGCGTTTACTTAATCCAATTTATCATCCATCCATTCAGCCTCGTAACGCCCACTGCTGGGCATAGGCCTCCCCCAAAGTTTTCAGTGACTTTGAGCCGCCTAAAGTTGCCCGCAGTGAGGGGCCACGTCTCAGTCAACACTGGCAACACACACTGGTCGTAGACTTTCGTCTTGAGACACTGCGGTAGGTCTTGGGACGAGAGGATACCCCGTAGCATCCCGAACGCTGCCCATCCAAGTCGGATTCGGCGATTGACCTCCTTCTCGAAGTTGGACCTACCTAACTGGACAGTTTGTCCTAGGTAAACATACTCGTCGACAACTTCGAGGGTATGGCCTCCGATGGTTATTGGAGTGGGTGGAACATGGATATTCGACATGATCTTCGTCTTATCCATGTTCATTTTCAGACCCACTCGTTCGGAGGCTGTAATTACAATTTATCATAATGATGTTTAATCCCCAATAATTGGTGATAAGACGTTTGTCTATTTAAAATTATTCAAAGATTAACGCGAATACCGGCGAACATGAATTATTTGGCTAGGTACGAGGGCTGATTGATAAGTATCCGGAATGAAGAAGAGAAAAAAGAGATATTTGAATAAATTTAATTTATTTTTCTACATATGTTCCTCCTAGCTCAATACACTTAGACCAACGCTTCTCCAGGGCCATTATTCCATTTTTATAAAAAAAACTGTCAAGTCCTTCAAAATAGCCATTAACGGCGTCAATCACTGCAGTGTTGGACGAAAATTTCTGCCCTCCGAGCCATTTTTTCAAATTTGGGAACAGATGGAAGTCGAAGGGGGCCAAATCTTGCGAATATGGCGGGAGGGGCAGTAATTCGAGGCGTAACTCTTTAATTTTTGCCATCGCAACTTTTGCAGTGTGGACCGGTGCATTATCGTGGTGGAACAATATTTTTTTCCTATTCAAGTGGGGTCTTTCTTGTTTCACTGCGTCACTCAACTTTTGCAACAAGTTTGCATAGTATGGGCCATTTATTGTTTTCCCCTTTTCAAGGTAATCCACATAGATGACACCTCTAGCATCCCAAAATACGGTTGCCATAACCTTGCCTGCCGATAATGTCGTCTTCGCCTTCTTTGGTGCGGGTTCGCCGCTTTTAGTTCACTGTTTAGACTGCTCTTTGGTCTCCGGCGTGTAGTGGTGGATCCAGGTCTCATCAACTGTTATAAATCGACGAAGAAATTCATTGGGATTCCGTCTAAAAAGTTCCAAACACTCCTTTGAAACATTCACTCTTTGTTTCTTTTGCTCGTCGTTCAAAAGCCGCGGCACACATCTGGCACAAACCTTTTTCATAGATAAATGCTCATGTAATATGTTCAAAACGCGTTCAGATGAGATGTTCACAATTTGGGCTATCTCCCTGAGTTTTAATCGACGGTCTTCTAATACAATATTTTTTATTTTACTGACCATTTCTGGGGTAGTTACCTCATTTGGTCTTCCGCTACGGGGAGCGTCATTGCAGCTCGTTCGTCCTCGTTTGAATTCTGCCACCCAAGAGTGGATAGTGCTAAATGAAGGTGAAGAACCCCCTACCACACTATTCAACTTAGTTTGAATCTGGGTCGCCGATTTCCCTTTTAAAACATAGAACTTTATGACGGCACGAACCTCCGTTTTCTCCATTTTCATGAAAATGAAAACTGTCTCACTATAAAGCTGAATATTTTTTAAACAAATAATTATTATTTCCTAAAATTACATGTATTGAGATCGTAAAAGACTGCAAATTACGTTTCTAGTAAAATTTTGTTTTATTTCTTTTTTTTTTATTGTCGTTTCGGATTCTTTTCAACCAGCCCTAGTATTTACATGTTTTCATAGTGCTTAACCGTTTACTTAAAATTTATTTAATTTGCTTAAAAAATGTAAAACATCAGACGTTTTTTTTTGTTTTGTATTGTCCTTAGAACTTAAGATTTGTACCAAATTTAAGATAGATCTATCAACAAGAAATGGGTGTAATTTCAATTACTAGTTTTGACCGAAATAAACAGACCAAGTCAATTAACGTTTAACTCAGTCGTTAACTTGGTTTTGATAGTCGTTCGAAAGTATTGATATTTCTTGAACATTGCCAACAACCTAGAATAAAGTGAAGGCAAAAGTGTGTAATCCCTAGAGGCTATAAAAGTTACAATTTTATTGGCCGCAATGTTGCTTTACTGGATGCGAAACATTTTGAGACGGCAGCGACTTTTAGTACGTTGTCTTTGTCCCTTGTAACTATCGCCTTTAAAATGTTAGATTTTATAGGTCATTTTATTAAAACATAAGTGAATAAAGGAAAACGTTTACTGTTGTGTTAGTCTCTAACCTTACATTTTATTTTTTGTAACTTAAAAATTACTGAATAGCTTAGTTTTTTTATTTGTTTTAGTTCTTAATTAAAAGGAAAATTTATATGTGCTTATTTTATCTATGCTCAATATTAGAAAAAGGAAATATTTGATTGTTTGTATTGAAACTACTGTGGAGTAGCTACACTATGCCCGGGTGTAATAGGCTATATTTATACTAGGTAGCTTTTTAATTCCGCTCGGAAGAACCAGCAAATACTAGTTGATGAATAAAAAGGAGCCTTAAAGATACACATACGCTGCGTTGTACTACATCAATCCATCAAGCTGAATGTGACAGCGTAGTAGTAAGTCCCTTTATCAGTCATTCCGAGACATATTGCGAAACTCTGACTTGACTGGACTTACATATAACTGAGAATTCACTATCGAAACATGTATGAATACATTTTGTCATCTGTCTCATTTACTTTTTTATTTACTTTGACAAAAGAGAGCACAATATGTTTAATGCCTAAGTTAAATCAGTTAAAAGCAACGATTAACTGACGTGTTTATAATAGAATATTCTCGTATTAGCAAACTGAATAACTATTAAATTATTGTAAGGGAACGTCAATTATAATTTAATTTTGAGAAAGTTAACCGAAGTTTCGTAGTTAAGAACTTTCATCGTGCAGCATTCATAGCGGCTGATACAGGTTAGTCTTACATAACTTTACGCTAACTTTTGTTACTAATTCCCTAGATACATAGAAATTAATTGGAAAAGGAAAGACTTTGAAGAAAACTCGTGTAGTTTTCTTAATGACTTAAATAACTATTAAAAAATAACAAATATTTTAATCTACTATTAAAAGTATATTGTTTACTACAATTTAAATTGTAAACATGCAATTAATTAGTTTATTATCTTTTGCTACATGAAGCGGTACTATTCTAGAACTAATATTATACAAACTTCAGAGGTTCGTAACTTTAACTCACTGCTTTTAAGCCATTGCATTGAGTAATTTAACAGTAGTTTCAAAGTTATCTCTAATGGATATTACACTAAAACAGTTAATAAAATTAGCTAATAATGTATACGTATGTGTAAATTGAAACAATACTATATTTAACATGCAATCCTTATTAACTTTATACTATAAAAACATAAAATATAAAAAAATGCAATCTCGCGGCCACTTCCGTAACAAAAAGTTGAAAATCACTTGATAATCATTTCAATGGTTAAAATTTAAACAATACCTATATATATGTGTATTTGACTATAACTAGATATAGATTAAATTTTCCTCTAAAACTGTATGCAAAATGCCATCGTATTCGAATCGTCATAGATAAGCTTCTTCATTCGTCCCAGTGGACAAAAGCGAGCGCTCGATAAATCAAAGACTTGCGGCGACCGTTTTGCTTAATGTCGCAAACACATGCTATTTGTGTAATTGAGATAGATAAAAAATAAGTCTCGTGAATATATACTTAAATTTTTGTTCAATCCAAAAAACAGAAAGCCAATTGATATGAAAATAAACCATAGTATGTACTTCTACTAAAAGGAAGTAGCTTCCAAGTAATAACGGCTATACTAGACAAACCGTAGATATACAATATAGAAGCATAAAAAAGCACGTTTTCAAATTAGTACCAAAAAAAAATTTTAAAAAACATGTTCAAAATTGTTTCATTTATAAAGCTTTAATTTTACGACCAGTGTTGGGTTTTACTATGGTCAGACTCTGGCTGATAATAATAAAGACTATATGAGTTGTTTCAGTAAGATAAAATATTTTCTATAATTATAATTGAAGTAATTATAATTTATATTATTATATCCTATTACTACCGAACACTCATAATAAACACTTGCAATGTTTCACTAATTGTATGCACTCTTTTTAAGTACCCAAATTGTTTGTCATTTATTTATTTGTTAGGTATTTATCTTGTAAAAAAAATGTATGTTACGCAAGAACGGATCATCCTGCTAGTATTATATACTTAAAAGGATGCTCCAACAACTGATGTAATATGTATAAGTGTTTTTTGTTCAAATAAACTATTATTATTACGCTAGCGAAGTAAATTTAAATACCGTGCACAACAAACAGCATAATTAAGTACGATGAATTACTATGTTAATCTCTAAGGGCAACACTGTAGCCCTGGAAAGCTTACCATGATTGTAAATAAAATAAAATTGTGCAGAAATACACTGAATCCACGCTGTTTATTTGCAAAAACCAACGTTTTATAAGTTTCAAGAAATCAAAGTTTTAATTTGTGCCATAGAAAAACAAAATCATTAAAATATTTTTACAAAATTGGATAAATATAATATTTTATGCATTATGTATATTTTATTTTATAAAGTACAATTGTTTTTTACCACCTAATTCATTTTATTAATCTATATATATAAAAGAAAGTCGTGTTAGTTACACTATTTATAACTCAAGATCAGTTGAACTGATTTAGCTGAAAATTTATGGGGAGGTAGCTTAGAACCAGGAAACGGACATAGGATAATTTTTACCCCGTTTTCTATTTTTTATTCCGCGCGGACAGAGTCACGGGTAAAAGCTAGTTTAAAATAAAAAAGTAAAAAAATTGATACATTGCCTACCTTGGATATTTTCTTTTCATATCTTTTTCACTACTCTAAATGCATGCGCAAGGGAAAAGGAAAGGAGTCGGGCTGTAGAACATATTCATGAAATTAAATAGGAAATGGTGTTTTGGCAATTTATCTGATAAGCATGTAATTAAGTGTTTAAAACTTCACATAACTATCAATCAATAATTTAGGAGGACCATAAAATTCCACACAAAGAAACCCATAAGGTGTTATTTCCACTATTTCTTTTTATATACTAAAAGTAATTAACAAGGAAATAATAATACTATGATTAAAATCTGTATTTTTATTTTACTATACAACAGCAAAATATAGATACTTATGCTATACTTGTTTTTAAATAACATCAGTAAATACTTGTCACTGTGACTAATTTTTTCATTTTCAATTTCAGCACATTGTTAGGCCAATGTAAATCTCACTACACTTTCAATGAGACTTCATAGTTTGATGTAACATATACAAATATGCTTTTCAATAAGATTTATTACATTTTTTTTAAATTGGAACATATAAAAATCACCACCAAATCACTTAAACACTTATTGGAAGTTAGTTTAACTGAAATTAACTAATAATCATGGAGAGTAATGCTCGGAATTTCTTTTGTTCTTTAAGCCATCATACTATTATATTTTCTTATATCTACTAAAATATAACTTTAGTTAATTATAATATGGTATACAAAAATACATACCAGCAAGATATGATCCTTGTCAGTGTTAGGCATATTATTTGATCACTGAGTATGCAAACCACCAAACGGGTTAAACTTTTATTTTGATTTATGACTCTTAGTAGTAGTTATCCTAGCCTGTGCAGTTAGTGGTTGCCTTAGTTTTCTACCAATTTTATCTTCCTTAAGTTGTAATACAATTTGCTCTGTTTTTCTCAAATTTTTGTTCAATTTTTCAATTCTCTGTTGTCTTTCTTGTATGTCGCTGATGAAATCATCGACTTCTTTCTTCATACTATCCACATCTATGTCGGGAACCGGATGTTTAGACTTAAACCTTGCTTTTGATAAAGATTCTAGTTGCAAATTGAGTATTTTGTTTTCCATTATCGAACTTTTCTGTTCATACTCCACGCACATTTTACCAAATCTTTTTCGAGATTCGACGACCACATTCATAAGATTTTCGCATTTTTCCTCTAATGTTAGGTCTTCTGTGTCTAAAAAAGCAAAGTTTCTTTAATTTGGTTAAAGATTCGTAATTTTAAAAGTTTAAGTCATGCGTTGCTCACCCATTTTATGTAATAGTGTTTTTTTTAACAAATTTAGGAATTTTTGTACCCAAATATTAAATTATTAATAGTGGCAAAATATAATTATTGCTTCATAATAAAACTTTAACGGAATGGACTTCAAAACTTGCTTGTAAACACAAAACATAAACAACGAGTACGACAAAGATTATTTTTCTATAATCTATGACAAAATGCACTACAGAATATAAACAAAGTAACTGATCACTGATATGTTTTTTTTAACTTTAGATTAACAATGTTTTTGGAAATCAATCCCTTCCTTATCCGTTATAATTTCAATTTTGAGTTTTTCAACTGCAAGTGCCTGCTTTGAAACAAGTTCATAACTATTCTAACGAACGGATTTCAATTTAAAGTTGGAAAGCCAAAAATTCTATCAAACGAGTTGTAGAAAAATATTTCATAAATATTTCATAGTCTGCGGGCTTATTACTAACTTATTTTGTATCCTAAATGGGAAAAATATTACATGGATTATATGTAACTCAACTAATTAATTTAAATTTGATAATTTAATCGCAAATACGAATCTTAATAACGAATACGTATATTCGATACGATATGTACGAATTTTAATCGATAATATCTTGCAAATAGAAACTAAAGTGGAAACCATAACAAAAGTATTCAAATTTTAATAATTATAGCAGCAATCAACACTAGCGTCGTTTTTTAATCGAAATCAAAAATAAATTTTTAACACCACTACAACTACTTTAATAACAAGCGGGAGTTTAGTAACCGTCTGCACCAACAAATGGCAAAAATCGTGACCTAATTCTACTTGGCAGACTTCACACTTGAAGTGCTTGTTTACAAACAATTTAGTAAAGTCTATTGTGTATTAATTTTATTTATTTAATCTTTTAAACTTAACTACTGTCTGCGCACATTTTTCATTTACTTAATTAATAGCCTATGTTCTACGTCTTAGCTAATTGGGCCATTCTGGAGATACCTAGAACTAGACATATATCCATCCAAACATACGCATTTGTAAAATTAGAATGATTTCACGTTTAAAGAAAAAAAAATTGGATTTAATTTAAAAACAAGAAATGTTAGTAAAACTTGTTATAGTTTAAAGTTATTTAAACATTTAAAAAAATGGTACAAAAATTGTGAATACAAATCAAGTATAAATTTCACGTCTTCTAAAAAAAAGTCGACTAATTTGTGATTTCCCTAAGCGCAATAGGAAGTGGTAAACAAATATTGGTTCGTGAATTATAAATGAGGTTCGCGAAAGGGTCGGTTTACGTACAGATGTTTGCAGCCGCTGGTCGTCCATTTACTATCTTGCTCTGCGTTTAAACTCCAGTGAGAATCGATAACTTATAGGTACCTCTACAGTATACAATAGCTTTTAAAAAAATATTATTTATTTATTATTCACATAAGTAGAAGGCCTAATATACCCAAAAATACATTACCAATTAAGTGAATGTCTTAGTTCCTAAATATGATATTCCTGTAGACATGGTCAAGGGGATGGTCTAAACCAAAAATATCTTGTAAAAAAATCGAAATTAACAAAACACACAGTCAAACAAGTTATCCATATAAAACATACAAATGGGCCACAATTTGCAGTTTCTCGTGTATTTTTCATATGTAAAAGTTTGGCTCATTTCATTTTATTATTTTATTCAGTTAAAGCTTTATAATTGAATACTTTAGCGTACCGCTCCCACGTCTTGTTAAACTACTTCTAGACCAAGTTCAGACGAGGATAATTGAGAAGTTCTGTGAAATTCGCTACATTAAAAGCTTCAAATAGAAATAAATGAGCGAAATATAGTCATTACTTGCGTTATGTGGTATTATGGAAATATAGAGACATTACAGATGATAAATTCATAAGAGCTAACTACTGCGGACTCTGAACAGTTCTGTTCTGTTCCATGTGCTCATTATCAAAATTACTATGTATAAACTCTAATAAAACTAAGTTTTTTATATACCCAGTCTAAAGGAAAAAGTCCGTAAGTCTTGTTTATCTTATCTGAATTTAAATTTTAAAACACGCGACTTGTATCTCGTCCATGCAGTGCAACATGAATTGTACATTTTAAACTAGCAACATCTGCTTTAAGCTACTTCAAAGCAACTTTTACTTTTTTTTACACATAATTTTTTTAAAATGAACTATGGATTTGCCTTAAAAATAGACGAAAGAGCGAGACAGAATATTAATGATAAAAAATATAAATGTAAATAAAAAAGAATAAAAAGTTTTGTCAAATATAAAGGAATTAATAATTAAGAGAAATTCCCTTACGTAATACATAACGTATAATTACGTTAGTACTAAATGCTAATTAAATAAATTTGTAATGACGCCATGTCGTAAAGGTTGTTATTGTAACTAGAACGGCCGTGTGACACGAAATTAACTCATTGTGAGTCGCAATCGGCATCATAACGTTTCATTATTTTCTTTATAAGCCTCTTAAATTTTGAATTGTAACTAAAATCATGTAACAAAGATAAGGAAACGTTTAATTTTGATGTTTTTACATTAGGAGTATGAGGAATGGCGTGTAAAATTTACTGTTTCGGAAGTTATGTACTTTCGTTAGTAATTTAGGCTAAAAAAGACTTGTAACAGTTCTTCGTTAGATAAGGTTCAAGATATTGAAATTAAGTAGATGCAATTATTGATTCTAGATAATCAAAATATGATATTTTAAATTATATAGAACTACAAAAATATGTGGAAAGTAAACGATGAAAACATGTGATCTACCAACTTGGGTTTTAAGAACTGTTGTAAATAAAATGAAGAATAAAGAAAAATTGAATACACCAAAAGCGTTAATATTACACAGACAACATAACCAAAGACAGATATTATTTTATGCAAATGAAATATAACACGAATGTGTAGATATCTTTGCTCAGGTACAGACGTGATGCGGGAATGCGGCGCGGGAAAGCGGAACGCTTTGTACGTTGTCGGATAGAGGATTGTAAATTATGTATGACCTTCACTCTGTTTGGATTCTATACCAGCGGTCATGCATGAACGATGCTCATCAAATAAAGAAACTTTTATGTTTTAATTCGTAATATATATTAAATTAACTTTCGATAAAGAGTAGACTAGAGAAATATGTTCGTAAACGTTCGCAGGCCTCTATAGGCTTGTAAAACTTAGTTCATAACGTCTTAAAATATAATCCATCAGTACAAGTAGAAAATTGTTATATGACCGTTGTTTTCCACATCATTACATTTATAATAATGCAATTAGATCTTTGCAATTCCAACGTGCATTTCTCATGAATTAAAAATTGTAACCCAATGCACACAAACAGGTGCATAATTTATAACTTTCAATCCGATCACGTTACTAAGAAGAATAAGATATAAACTCCGAAGTAAACATATAGCTGCAATATAAGAAATGAAAGACCTTTAAAAAATTCTCTTCAATAAATTGTGAAGTGTTAAAAAACAAATAATATTCAAATAGGATCGAGGTTCTCTTACCGAGAGTTTTCACCGTCGTTATACCTGTACAAAACATATTGTTGTAGTACCTACTTATTTTGGCGACTTACATTAATTAATCTTGACTTACTTGTATCTTTTGAATCGTAATCAACCATAATATGCGCGTAATACTTCACAATATTTCTAAATAAAGTTTTGTACAAGCGAACACGATACCGATGAAATTATTTCCCATAGTAATTTTCTTTATGTTGTTTACCAACTGGCATATGCTAAATTACACCACGAGTCGAGAAGTTACAGGCTTGCACCGACTTAAACAATAAACAACGAAATAAATCATTGCAGCTATTTCTATAAAATTACATGTGAGTGATAATATAAGCTAAATAAATAAAACCATGTTCCATGATAAGTAAATAAATCGTTAAGATCCTGTATCCCACATTGTCCTTATTTAATTCATATAGACTTAGAGCGATGTGATAGAAAATGGCATTAATTATATTTTCGTCGTCTACAGCTAGTGGTCGGCTCATTGATCATCTTTGTCATTGAGGTCATTGTGCCATTTAACCAAGTACAGATGTAAAATGCATTCAATAATATGACTGTTTCCAGGTCGTGGTCATACAGAGGTCCGCGTTGAGCTGCAGATGGAGCGGTGGGCGGCGCGGGGAGGCTCGGTTCGCTTGCGGTGCGTGCACGACGTGCCGCCGCACCTCCTCGACAAGGTCGTCTTCCTCAGGCACGGCACCAAAATATTTCAGTACATCAAGGACAGGAAACCGCCGTATAGGAACTTCACAACCCCAGGAGCAGTACTGAATGTATGTGTCTTGTAACAATTATTATTATTCCTAATAAAAATCTCAACATTGTAAACTACAAGGCTCTAGAGTTTACTTGCCGCGCCTCAAAATACATCCCCTTTTTTTAAACCAAAACTAATTATTCTCCAAATTATCGAAGGTCTGATCAAAAGTAAGTCAATTTTGTATACTTTTTTTATCTATCTTCAGCGAGGCGAAACAGTTGGACGGCACTCGCAATTTCAGTTAGTCAGCCAACAGACACAATGAAAGTTATTTAACAAAATTAAAATGTATTTAGTTAGTAATTTCCATAAAATAATTATTAATTAAATTAATAAAATCGTCACAACAGAGGCAAATACAAACCCTTTGTGCGTGTCATCAAAAACACGTCGTAATAGTCACTCAGCGTAAGAGCAAAGGAAATTTCGCAAATTCACTTGATATACAAACACCTTAAAAGGCAACAAACACGGATACCAGCCGTGTAATAGCCGAGACGAGTTAATTTTCCGGGTCGAAGTTACGTGTAGGATAACCAAGCTATTTACAACGGAAAACGCGCTGTAAAAGCTTTACTGAATGTTTAATTTCAAAACAACCTTCCTCATGATAGTTCAGTGAATATCCATGGTTTAGAACGTGCTTGTTCAACATATGAACATATTGTTACATACTGAAATTAATGGTGTATTAGAATAATTTTGGCCTTTTCCGATTTAAATATAGATTTACGTACATTTGAAACTTAGACTGCAAAAGTCTTGTTGCACTGCTAAGCGCATACTACCTTCAATAACCTTGCAGATATCTTTTGGTAGTAATGAATCACTACACTACACAATAATTTTAAGTGATTGATGATAAGAGTCTTGCAATCTGACTGTTTATGGATTAACATCCAAAAGTAAAAAATTATTATCTTTTAAACGACTAGTAAATGGCTAAAATGTCGGTGTCAATTATGAAGGTAAAGGCGCCTGACAAAACAGAAATGCAAAGTTGCACTAAAATTAATTCGCTGGTACGTTCCGTTGCATGCACATAGCTCATTTAGCTGCAGGAGGGCGTAACAGGTCGACCTCAGAGCCGGGTCACAGAGTAGTAGCAGTAGTAGGTAGGAACAATTCGCTAGGTGCCAATTTATATCATTGTTACCTACAAACACAATTAGACTGTATTGCGTGGCCAGTCTCTATGAAACAGTATACGCGTGTTATTAAAAATTCCATTTCTCGTTGGGTTAACTTCTACATTTATTTTTTATATGTAGTAACAATTCTATTTGCCTATTTTTCTATGCCAAAATATTATTATTGTACTTATGATTTTCTTCCTTTTCATAACGAACAAGTAAAATTTTTTCGATGTGACATATTAATTATATTTTTACTATTTTCTTTGACTCATTCAAACTTCTCAAGTGGAAATAAAAAAGCAATTTTTCAAGGAAAAGAAGGTCCAAGTGCTGCATAAATTATATGATTTTTAAATATATTCAAGAAACCGATTTACAGAACTTGGGCATCAAATGCCGACTTGAAGATAGCAATTTTATTTATACGTAAAATATAATACCAAGCCATCATTACATCTACATTTATATTCCTTATAAAATTTAAATTCTGGGCGAATTGTTCTTAAAGTGCTGGAATTCTGAGTCACGTAGTGAAGATAATACTCACGTCTATAAGCTTTCAGCTTCCATATAACCTCGCGGCTTTAAAATGAGCTAAAGTCATACATAACTCATTTTGAAACCCTAATTTCTTCATTTTGTCTTTTCCCACTAGTCTTTGTACATTTAAAATTTTAAAATTTATAACATAACTATGCTTAAAGTTAGTAATCAGAACAAAAAACATTAAAAGCCACAGATGTAAGAGTCGCAGAAATCTCCTAATACAATTAGTTAAATTAGTATGTCAGTGTGTATATATCACAAAAATGTCATAATTTATACAAACGATGTATTGCGCTTATAACAAAAAATCCTTTTTAACATTTTTGTCTGTGTCTGTCCGCAAATACGCGTTTGATCGGGTAATCTCCGAATTAGGTGAAACGATTTTGACGCGACTTTTACTACACTGGACTGTAGTTGATGTATGCAGAAGTAACTTAGGCAAAAAAAATTCACGCTGGCGAAGTCGCGAACAACCGCTTATTATTATTAATAAGCCCGAAAGAGTTTTTTAATTGTTATTTGCGGTCAACGGAATGTATACCTATTATCCTATTATTTACTTGCAGATAGCATTGGCGACAGATAATTCAATAATCCTACAGAACTTAGACTTTGCGGCGAGCGGCAGTTATTCCTGTGAAGTATCCATGGAGACGCCAATTTATACCAAAGAATCCACCGCTAAGCAGCTTACAGTATTCCGTAAGTATTGCCCTAAGTAGGAATAAGTAAATTTAAAAAGTTATTTACGACATTCATTTGCCTCAATGTGCAAACTCTTTTCTAATCAAAAGAATTTATTATTTTGTAGGTCAGCGATCGAATGTGACTGACTGTCACTTTATAATCTGACCAGGATTTTTTTTAACTATGAACTTGTAGATCGAACTAAACATTCACAATTCATAGTGTAGAAATTGAACCTATCGAATCAAATGGTGAACGATAACTTATAAGTGTCTACATTTTACAGAGTAATTATTTTTTTAAATATATTAATTTTTTTCTAAACCTAGGTTGAAGTGTTACATTTGTGACCTTATTGTCTTTGAAGTTTTAGTCTGCGTCTTCAAATAATATGTAATTTATAATCCACTTAGTTTGATTTAAAAAGACGTGACAGCTTAACATTAAATACGAAATGATATCAACAATTAGCTTGTGGGATATCGAGTTGATTGTCGACTGACTCATTAGTGTTCGTATGATACTGGACAAATAATGTGACGTCATTTATTTTTGTACACACAACACAAACATTTATATTTTACTAGCGACCCGCCCCGGCTTCGCACGGGTGCAATGCAAAATATACCTACTACAGAATAAATGCACAATTTATTTAAGGTACTTAAATGGATAAGGATTAATGCTGTATTGTTTAAAATCACTTCATAAAAGAATAAAAATGGTTATGCTGGGTTATCCCTAAGAGATAGACATATACCATCGCGGACTTTTTTGTTGAACTTTTTAAGGTGAACAATACTGTAGTACATTATTTTGGTCTATCTCGTAGGGTTCAGCCAGCGTTTGCAATATAAGCGCAAAAAAACGTGCTTATTTACGACATCACATTAGAAAACTTTAAATTTATCAGTGTTTCTCTACTATATTATGCATTTATTATACATACAAACCTTCCTTAAGAATCACTCTATCTATTAAAAAAAACCGCGTCAAAATCCGTTGCGTAGTTTTAAAGATCTAAGCATACATACGGACATACAGCGAAAGCGACTTTGTTTTATACTATGTATTGATGAGTATAAATATAGAATAACAATAATATTGTAAAATAGGTGTTGTTAAGGGTTCGATTCAATTAGGAATTTCAAAAATTTATCAATCAAAGAGGCTTAATTCTGAGAATGGTTTTTAGTAAATGAATATTTAACTCATAATTGTGTTAAATTTTGATACCGATTTAAAATGTAGGATTTAAATTTGTATCTCTGACAAGATACTTTAACAATGGTAGACGCCAGCAACAAAATCTGTTGCACGAATTGGCCGGCTCGCCTGGTGCCAGAAGCCTAATTTTAGTCCTCTTCCCCTTCCATGGGAATGACATGGGGATTTATCGGAGGAGGGGCAGTATATTCTCTTTCTATGAGTCAACTTCTCCGTTGACTCGATGTCTATAGGACTTAATGTCTATAGGCATTGGGCAGCGATCGCTTTGCTATGTCGTCTACGAATTCAAGCGGACGCTCTCTCGTTTCCCACCTTACTTTGTATAAAAAAACTTAGTAGTTAAAGAAAACTTCTCTTCATCATTGTGTGGACGCTACAAAACAGTGCATTATAATTATCCTTTACCACATACGAGTTGAGATATCTTTAAATTACTTGCTGAAGTTCAAACCCACAAATAGTACTCGATTTTGAGAATAATAATATATTCATCGAACTGTAAAACATCAACAATCTACTAGATTCTAGACGACGACCTTTTAGACGTCTAAAGATTAAGACAAAAGTTTACGTACAATACTCGGCAATATTTAACGATATACAATTAGATTAAACGATTAAAAAGGATTATTTTTGATCCTTTTGTTCTCTTTGTTACAAAAATACTTACGTTATTTATTGACATCGTTTACGTTTAGCTTACCTAAAATATCGCCTAGCTTTAAAGTCGTTGTTCCATAATTCGAATCTCAGATGAAAACAATATTTGTGGTTCTAATAAAAACACAATATACTTGTAGATATAAACAAGATAGATAAACAATTGATAACTTAAAAAACTAATTAACCAATAAGGTTAATTACAACATTTAGTACTACTTAATTAAGGAATAAACAATACGTAAAATATAAACATGAAACACATCCAGAGTGTCTAAATTAATTAAAGTAATAACTTTTAATTTGATTAACGACTAAACTGTTCGTTAACTGGTTATAAATAACATACACTCTCAACTATGAATATACGGACATGTTTACAAAATATGAGCTTCCCCAACCTTTTCAAAACACAATCATTAGCATATGATTTCAATGCACGAAGCGGGCTCTTCGTGATATGAATCTCAAATAACTTTAAATATTTCAAATATTTAATTATTGAATTTTCGACTTTGCTCCACTGGGATACGACTCTAAATTGGTTAATATTTTTAAAACACCCTTAACTGATATCAGCTGAGACCTACGGAATGAAAGCTTTTTTGATTCTGAATTTTTGTTTCATGATTTAAAGACTTATGTAACATGTTTAGCAAACACGGTCTCAGACATTTTTACCAAAGGACAAATAGTAATAAATGAAGGTTTACTTAATTGGCACATACACAACTCAGCTTGTAACCCAGAGGGGTAAGCAGAGATCACGGACCTCCATTTGGCGTGGCTAAACGAACCTCCGCAATCCACTTTTCGCCATTTCGGAAGACGAAACGTGACGGGTGGCGATTTCAATCGATTCCAGGAAGATAGAAAGATTAAATCTGAAGTTAATTTATTTAATTAATGTGCAAAAAACATTTACCTTTTACCTATTTAATAGGCATACAGAGATAATTTTGATAGATCCAATACAATCATAACTTTAACTTTACTCTACAATTACTTACGTATTTTAAATGTTCAAATTTAATGTAAATAAATACATGAACCTTCTAAAAGACGTATCTGTTAAACAAAACAGAAAAGTTGAATTAAATTGTCCATCTGTGAGCAGCTTATACGCTCGAATGGGTTTTAAAGAGCGTGAGACGATATCGTAAGAGTGCACCGGTTTAAATGCAATTTCAGATCGTTTACGGGTTTTGAAAATACACGTGTAAATGGAAAGAAAATTGTATACGCTGTAACTTGCGCTTTTTAATAAAACATATTTAACGGTCAATTTAAAAATTATTAGATTTTATAATCATATCGAAATCAACTCGGGCATGGATTTTGCTGAACAATTCAGTATTTTAGTCAACTAAGTATTTTAGTCTGTCAGTCAAAAAACTCTCCTGCAAACTGATATTAGTAAAATGTTTTGTTGTTATTAGTAATTCAATACTCATAGTTGATTGTCTGATAATTGATATAAAAAGATATAAGGAAACAAATGTAAATGTATTATTTGTCTACACAATTCTGAAAAATCCAAAAAAGATAACGATGTTAAAAAGTTTGTCAACTTCAAGATAAATCGGGAGAATTATTATGAACCTGTAATTACAATATTATTCGTTAATCTAAACTAAGCGGGGCCATAAATAATACTTTGATAAGTACAGTCAAGCGATAAGTTTACTTTATTTTTCATAACAATTTTTTACCACAGTAAAGGCAAACTAGCAAGCGGCCACTGTATTCACCAAAACAGCGAAGCGATCATTGTCCATTTACATTGGCATTTGATACGTTGCCTACCTGTAATCGCAGAGGAGTCCTATTCCTATACGTCTCCTCCTATGCCAAATACATTTCCCCTTCCCATCCGTCCCTTATAAGAAAAGGGTTGGAAAGGGAAGAGAACAAAAATTCGCCCTGTTACGAGGGGAGGTCCAAAAGTTCGCGGAATGGAGGGGATGGAGTGGGGATAGGGTAGCTCGCTTAGTGTCATACTAATTGGGCACTCATAATTAGTATATATATAACATTTCAACCCTATAGTGCCATTCGTTTACGAGTACTCGCCTGCTGAACAAGTCAATCCGGAAGCAAACTGCAACTATGGAGAAAATTGAACATCGCGCTGTGATAAAATTCCTTACCAAGCAAGGAAAAAACGTTCAAACCATTTTAAATGAAATGGAAGCCGTTTATGGAGATCAGTGCCCTGGTAAAACAATGGTTTATAAGTGGCATGGTCTTTTTAAACATGGTCGAGATTCAATTGAAGACGACTCTCGCTCTGGGCGGCCAGCTGACGCCACCACATCAGACATCGTCGAAAAAGTCGAAAAACTTGTACTCGAAGACACACGTTTGAAGAAGAAACAATTATCTGCATTTGTTGGAGTATCAGATACAACTATTTTGCGTATCCTGCACGACCACCTGGGCATGACAAAAGTCAGTGCAAGATGGGTGCCGAGAATGCTCACGCCGCTTCAAAAACAGCAGCGCGTCGACGCGTCTAAGCACTTTTTGGAGTTGTGTGGAGACGAGCCCGTGCAGATTTTGGAGCGGATTGTTACTGGAGATGAAACATGGGTTCATCACTTTGAACCTGAGTCCAAACAGGAGTCCATGCAATGGCACAAAAAGGGTACACCACCTCCCAAAAAATTCAAGGTGTCAGAATCGGCGGGAAAGTTGATGGCCACTGTTTTTTGGGATTGTAAGGGAATATTACTCATTGATTATAAAGAAAAAGGTACCACTATAACCGGAGAATACTACGCACTCATATTAGAAAAGTTAAAGGAGTCAATTAAAGAAAAACGTCGAGGAAAATTGGCCAAGGGTGTGTTGCTTTTGCAAGACAACGCGCCGGTTCACAAGAGCCGAGTTGCCATGGCTGCTCTGCACACACATGGGTTCGAACCACTTGTTCACCCACCCTACAGTCCAGACCTGGCTCCTAGCGATTTTTATTTATTTCCAAATTTAAAAAAAGAGCTAAGGGGAAGGAAATTTTCCGACGATAATGAAGTGAAGGAGGCAATTTCGGCCCATTTTGAGGCCAAAGACAAAAAATATTTTTTCGATGGTTTAGAAAAATTAATTCATAGATCGAATAAATGTATTAGACTTAAGGGTGATTATATTGAAAAGGAAAAATAAATTTATTGTTATATTTCATTGACAACCCTTTCATTCCGCGAACTTTTGGACCTCCCCTCGTATTACGAATTGGATACCAAGGTGGCCGCAAGAAACTTAATTCTCAGCATGCGTAAGAGTATCACCGCATGTGTCCAACTAAGGGAGGAATTATTTTGTACGAAACAAAAACCTTGTCTTTACAATCCTGTAAGTTTGATTAAACAATCTTTTATTCCATTTTACTCTTAAATACCTTAGAATTGAAAAATTCAATTTTTGTTAATAAATAATTTAAAAGTATTTTTTTTAATTGTTACATTGTTAAAATTTATCAACTTTGGCCAGTGATCACAAACTTGTTTTAATGTATGTAAGTCTAATTAAAAAAAATAGTAATCTAAGGCCGATATTTTATAGAACCACGAAACGTACATAAATTCTTATTGACTGGGATCTTTTAAATCGTCCAAATTATTTTAGTAGTAGTAATATATATCATATAGAAAATGTAATTATTTATTATGACGATTTAATTCTCCATATGTACTTAAAAGTAATCCCTTTTAATTAAAGGTAATAAAATGATTTGTCAAATTAATCCACAAGCCCGGTGTCACGATTAAAGATAATACTTATTAAAGTATTTAAAGTATAATAATATATAAATCGAAACTTAAATTACAACTGCACATTACAAATTCAAAATGAAATCATTTCTGTTGTTGGCGTGTCTCTTAGTTAATTGGTCGTGCTCGCTAGCGGCGTGGCAAAAAAGCGTTTCTAAATGGAGTCTAGAATCTGGAATGGAGGATGCGCGCAGAATAAAAAATTCTGAATATTTAATCGGTCCACTGTCGCGCATCGTCGGAGGAGCTATCGCGCCAATTGGATCGCACCCGTACCTAGCAGGTCTTCTAATAGACGTCATAGGTCTCCCTTCTCCGGCGGCATGCGGAGGATCTCTAATCTCGCCTACAAGAGTGCTGACTGCCGCTCATTGCTGGAACGACGGCCGGTTTACCGCTTGGCGTTTCACCGTCGTCCTCGGTTCTCCATTCCTGTTCCACGGTGGAGTCAGAATACCTACCTTCACGATCGCCGTCCATCCACAGTATAACCCGAGAACTCTCAACAATGATATTGCTATATTATATTTACCAATGCACGTCAGTTTCTCGGACGCGATTAGACCGATAGCTTTGCCGCATAGGCATCTGCTTAACATGGATTTTACAGGACATTGGTTTAAAACAGCCGGATACGGAAGATACTCTGATCTTAGCACACCTACCACTAACACTATGGTGAGGAATATCTTTCTTCAAGCTATATCGACGCAACAGTGTCGGGCGATATATGGAAATGCTATCTTAGATTCGAATATTTGCACGAACGGCGCCGGCGGAGTAGGCATCTGTCAGGGTGACTCCGGTGGACCTTTGACGTACTCATTTCAGGGTCAAGATATACTTATCGGTGTTAGCTCCTTTGTGGCACAAGACGGTTGTGAGTTAGGATTTCCATCGGCATTCGCGAGAGTGACATCGTACATTGACTGGATACACCGCCACATGTAATTTTAGATATTAAATGTGATAGTAAACAAACAAAATGTGCAAACAAAATAATGCTAAAGCGAAAATTAAGGCTTGTCGACAACAGAAATGAATATGACAAAACTACCACCGCATTAATATGCAACGTAACGTGCAAATAAATAATTAAAATCAAACAAAGCAATCCTTTTATTTCCACGAATACAACACTAAATTTTGTTATTTATTACCAGCAAAAAGCGTTACGTGTATCGTCCTGAATCTCAATGATAGAAAAACATTTCCCAAACAGTTTTGTAGCAGAAAGGGAGAGATAAATCACAAGTCGAAGAAACATAAATCCCAGGCTATGGAAACATCTCGCAAATTCTTACATTTCAAGAAGGAAAAAACAAGTGAACGTTAATTAGACTTACAGTGGATTTCTGACACCAAAATCTCTGTATAAAACATATCGCCATCCCTGTCATTATCTTTGACAAACCAGAGATAGCAATATGTGTAAAATATGTTACTTTTAAACAATAATTAATTAATATTTTTGGTATGAGTTGATCATAAAATGTATAACAATTAGTATATTTAAAACAACATGTTGTCATACCACATCCATCCTCTTTCGGATTTCAAAAATCTCAGTTAGTCAAAAACGAATTTCTCTCCAAATTTTTTTTTCGAATAAAGTTTTCGCTTTTTTTGGCTTCTGTAAATCAACTATTTATATTTACCTTTGTTAGATCCACAAAAGCATCATCCGAGGATCGACTTCCCCACACGATATATCAGCTTCGGTGAGACTCTCCGTGCAAACTGTACCACCGCGCCCGCTCTCCCCGCGCCTCATATCACGTGGTTCATTAACGGTAGAAAAGTAAGTGTAACTTTTAAGCGACTAGTGGTTCCAAAGCACACGATCTGGTTTGTTTTGACCCAAAGCAAACCAGACGACACGTTGCGTTGTTCCGACGACACGTAAAATCATACAGATTTTCCTGCGTTATTCCGACCCGCAATCAAGTTTGAAAAGAAAAATCAACTAGTCAAAAATGAAGTGTTACCTATGTATCTTAATTAAATCGTTCGAACTAGCAATACCAAGAGGCAGATCACCACTTGATATAAAAAATATATCTGATTTTTACAGATGGACGAACTTGTGGTCCATTCTCATAAGTACCGTGTACCTTTGAACGAGAGACGCAGAGGGTTGCAGAAGCCGTTTGAATACGAGAGTGGCAGTGCACCACCGCCAGTGCTGGCGCTCACGCACATCTCACACGTCGCTACAAAAGCACCTGGATGTAATATAAAGGAAAATCAGGTGAGGATAGTGTGACGTCACAAAACATTTATAAAAAGTAACGAATGTTAAATTCTCCGTCTCCGTTTTTATATTGATTTTTATAGTGGTAGGTTAGGTTAGTATAATGGAGCTCATTGTTTTATTTTCTAACTAGCTGTAGCACGTGACTTCGACAGCGTTTGAAAAGTAACCTATAATATGTCCGCGTGCATCAGCTACCTTCCTGACCAAGTCAAAATCGGTCCAATCTTTCCGGAGATTACCCGGCACAAACGCAACCTTGCGGACAGACATACATTCAGATTAAAAATTTTAAAATGTGTTTTTTCGTTATTAGCAAATACATAATGTGCACTAAAAACGATTTCGATATTACATACAGACACTCCAATTTAATTACAATGTAAAAACACCTATAAAGGCAAATGTTTTATTTCGTTAAAATCATGTAGTTCTACAATTTAATGGTTTCTATTTTAGATTTTCTTATTTAATTTCCGAATCGTGTTTAATTTATCAATTCAATTTAAATAAAATGTTGCACATGTTATGTGGGTGCAGCTTTAAATGATGATAGATAAGTTAAGTGCAATTTAAGGTACAATTTATCTTTAAATTGTCCTTTTAGCAATAATAACATATCACACCTATTAGGTATTTTATAACTCTTCTTTTTTTTAACATAAAAAACACGTATAAAAATAAAATATTTTATTTAACTGTAAATCTTAAATTCATGTGAGCCACCAATGCACGATGTATTCTCTAAAGGGTCGTTTTATTCAAATGCTATCCAAAGACAGAGCGATACGTCTCGCACAAGATTGTTGTACGAGTACCCAGCGATCCTATCTTTACAATTCCCCAGCCATCTGACCTCAGCAGTACTTCGCATTCCAGTACGCTCGAAGGAATTTTGAAAATGTAATAAAACTTTAAATAATGTAATATTTTCGATTGTACCGTTCGATTTATAAGATTGAACATTGATAAAAACTGCGACACTAAAGTCGTTTACTGGTCACTTAATAGTTAGACTTAGACATTTTACTTTATATTATTCTAAACAATGTAGTATGAGAAAACATTACAGAATTGCTTAAATGCTAAACTGAATAAAAAATGAATGTACAAATTTGGATTAGAATCAATGAATACATAGTTAAAAATATGTATTTATATTTGAATAACTAATCGTTTTACTTTACAGATTGAATTAGTGAATAATCTCGAAGAAACAAACGTGAATCGGACGAACAGTCGACACAGAGGTCGAAGACCGAGCCGTGGCCGGGATCTTTACGTATCGGTTTCTGAAATACAACTGCTAGCAACGGGGAGACTAGAGGTGACCTGCGTAAGCACCATTCCAGAGTTCAGAAGTATTGATGACAAATTCGCGGACGTTAGAAATGATACAGTTGTCGGTGAGTAACAATAGTCTACAAATAAAAAAAAGAATAAATAAAAATATTTTTATTATCACAGTATAGGCCAATAGTAGTGGTTGAACAAAAATGTTGAGTCTTTTTTTAAATCAGAAGGTAAGAAAGGAACGAGCGGCCGCCTGAATTCGCTGACAAAGCGAAGTGACCATTGCCCAATACCTATAGACATCCGCAATTGAAGATGCGTTGCCTACCTTTAATCGACGGAGGAGAGTACGCGTGGGAAGAGAATATTTCCCCTTCTTATTAGGCCCTTCCTCCGTCCAATCCACTTCCCCTTCTCATCCTTTCCTTAAAAGAATAGGATGAGAAGGGAAAACGGACTAAAATTAGGCCTCCGGCACGCACACTCATCAGACGAAACGCGAAAATGCGTCCACTTCACGCGTGTCTTCTGTGTAGCCGTGGTATTGCGTCCGGCGATCCGGCCCATTCGTGTAACAGATGTTGTTACTGGCGTCGACATCTCTTATAATTGTCTGTCTACTTAAATGTTTTTTTTTTCAGTGGATTTAATAAAACCGTCGACATACTCTCAAGAATCTAATGACACGACAAAAGCAGGATCCAGCATATCAAAAGCCAGTAGCTTGACTCTTTCGCACGTCTTTGTTTCAATACCTTTTATAAGCCTCAAAAGAATTGTTTGACAGCTGTTTTTATACATATTTTAAATCAAATTAATTATTGGGCTGTGATAAAATATAAATATCATTTTAATGTAATACTGCTGGAGGTTTAATTTCTAATAGCTTGCCAAAAATGCCTTGTTAATTTATAATATTATAGAATAAATATTATTTTGTATTTTTTTTTATTAGATTATTTACGCACTTTCTTCTCATTTTGATATTTTATACTAGCCGTTAATCAATATTATCTCAAATAATTTTATAACACTCATAACGTTGTGGTTGTTTCGTTAATATTTATTTTTAACAGTCTTTTATAATTAACCTCTTTATACAGAATGTTAAGACTACATATTTTATCAGTAGTTTTTATCGTATGATGTAAAATAAAACGTTCAGTTAATATTAAGAAATTAAATCATATGTAATTATTGTATTAAGATATAATTATTAGGTTAAGTTAAATTTAGCGGCTTTTTAAAGTCGTCACAATTTAGTAGTTCCGTCTGACAGCTCACAATTTAATTAATTTACTATTAGGATTAATTGATAACGGAATAATTGAAAACAACTTAAATCGATATTTTTATTTATTTACATTCATGGACATTATGATCGAAGGTCAAGATCATTCGGATATTCTTATTTATCGTGAGTTCTTACTGTCGAACAATGATACAAACAGTAAAGGTTTTAGCTCTAATAAGGCCCTGGGCGAGATTTCAACGGCGACCTCTTTTTACCATGCCTTTGTGGGGTGTTAACACGATTACGTGAGACTGTAATTCGCAGTTCTGTAGCACGCTTCTCTGTCCAGCGCCATCTAACGCCGTCCCTGGATACAAAAACATGTACTGTTACTTAGTTTTCTTTGAAAACTACATTTGTACAGGTGATTCGACAGTGAAAACCCACTGGTAATTGTCAAAATATTATATTGTGACGACCTTAAACATTGTTGTGCCTAGATTTTATCGAAATCGCCAAAACTTAAACATATCAATGTTGCCTGGAACAATTCCTTTAATATAAGACGTAAAAACAACATATCTATACTATGAAAAGTAATAAAATTAATCAATTGTAGACGTGAAAGATCCCGTGTATTATATAATGTAATATTCATATAAAAACCGAAATGGACGGACTTACCTAACTCTTTGTTACTTGGGATCAAATAATATTAAGGGGATGTATGTTTAATATAATAGGTGTTGTGTACTGCTTCTTCTGATGTTTTCAATGTTCAATAAGTATATTGTGTTTCAGTTCTTACATGAAAATTTCACTGTAAAACTCAGATTACTTCAGAATTTTTTTTCCTTAAACCGTAATGAAATTTAACATCTTTAAAAAGAGTATGGTATATTGTGAGTTGGAATACATTAGGTATAATTTCGCTCCCCATTAGTCTGAACCTAAATTTCTACAGAAATACTTGTATAAAACATGTTATATTTCTTTTCGAAGGAAGTTTATGGTTACATATTTTTGTATACGTGTGTTGGCAATGAAATCTCAGGAATGGTGCAAACATAAGTCCATTTATTGTGCTTATGGTAAGTGGCTCCATATGTAGACCTTATATCTTAGATAAAAATTTAATAAATTACCTTAATAGAATACTGAATATACATATTTTAATCTACGGTAATTTTGTTTTAACTTTACATGGAGTTCTTCTAGCGAATGTATATTTTAGCCGACTTCAAAAAGAAGGAGGTTATCAATTCGACTGAATTTTTTTTTTATTTTATCAGCACAATTTGTTATCGCCAAGCGAATATTTTGAATTCTCACAAATTGATTTTATTGTTATAACATTGCACATAACAGTTATGGCAATTTTGTTTTTGTTGATAACTAAGGTAATATTTTACACAATAAATTATTAATAGAAAAATATACTATCTTAAATATACAGATCCTAATCGAAATAAAACATTTTTTGAAAATACACTTGTATCCTAATTGCTTTAAATTAAAATTACTGATCTACGTATAGACACTACTAACTGATGTACCAGATAACTCTTTCCAATTATGATATGAAAATGTTTTCTTAATCTTTACGATCTTATAGTTTTTAAGCCTCTTAGATTTCCGTGTAATAAAACATTTCAATACTTCAAGAATTTGTTCTTTTATTTCCTAATCTAAAATTCTACTGCTGAAACCCTTACTGTAACTAACTGTGCTCTTTTAACTTTCTGATCTTTTAAATAGAATTAAAATTTATTTACAAATGTTTCAACGGAGGAAACTCATTTAACTTACATCTGCAGTTCGTGGGCTGTGATCACTAATATTAGGCGACCAAGTCTATCACTCGATTTAAGTATAGTTCTATTCAAACATTTTAGCCGCCAAAGGTCATCGGCACCGAAGGTCCGGTACACCGAAAATTGTGTCCTGCGTAGCAACTCGCGCGAAGTTAAGAGCCGCCAAGGTATCTGAAAACTTCTGTACCGACGAATGGTCGAAAATAAAATACTATATTTACTATATCACCTAATTTTATTGGAATAAAATAAATATAACATCAATGGTAATTATAAGAACTTATAACAATAATACCTCTAATAAAAACTCTATTTTAAGTATAATGTGGTTTATATCACAACAAATATGTTCATCATATACGTGAAACACTATATTTACTTATATAAAGTGGTCGGATATATAATTGAAAATACAAAATGTGCATATCTACATAATTATAAAAAACATACATTCGTGATGTCACTTATTTCAAATACATTTTATTTTAATAATTGATAAAGCTTTATAAGACGGCAATTCAATTGAAAATTTCCTTGGAATAATTAATAATACAAAACGTTGGTAAATTTTAAAACGAACAATGTCCAATAACCGTAATTTGTAAAAAAAATCAGAGATCAAATCTAGTAATGCATATATAAAAAAATACAATCATATTTTGTAATCTTAATATAATAGTAGTTACTCACGTTAAAAATACGAAAGAAAATTATTTATTAAAAATAAAATTAATGATTAAAAATGAAATAGAAAGCAGGTACTTATAAAATTTATGCCTCTTTATGCCATTTAAATTAATTTGTTTGTTATTCGCATTTTATAAAACATTCATGGCAAGCTTGTTAATTTGTGCGTTTCGCAAATGCACATGTGAGGTCTAATATCTATTTAAACATGCGATCTTATTCTACAGAAAAAATAATAAAAATAAACACTAAAGCTGTGTTTATAATGAACTTTACGAACGATATACATATCGGATTTTCATACAAATGTTACCATGTACAGTCAAACCTAGATAAGCGAGAGTCCAAAGGACCGCCATATTTTTCTCGCTTATGGAAGTCGTCTATCTAGACCAGACAATGACTAGCTTATCCAAGTTAAACTGTTTATTGTAAAAATCACAGCAATGAAGTATAGACTCATTTTCAATTGTATTTACTTAGCTTCAGTGAAGTTATCATATTAAGTTAGGTACTCTGTGCAATATAGACTTATTGTAGGTATTCAATATAGATAAATGCATATCGCATATGGCTTTGAAACCTTACTGTAGACTAAAACTAGAAAATGAAATTCAGCATCGCGGTAACTGGAATACTATTAACTATTTACTATACATATTCAAAGTACCTTTCAGATATTTTTTTTTATAGATTAACACAATTTTTGCTTTAATAGGAATGACGTAAGACAATAAGAGTAAATGAAATACAAGGTTGAAATATCCAAGCATGGGCTATTTTTCTTTCTGTAGAGCCAATTTTCAGCTGTAGTAGCTTGAAAGGCAGTTTAGTGGATAAATATAAGTTTTAAAATTTGCCTAAATATTTAATTTATTCGGAATATAGACATTATGGTTATGCATGTGCTAATTCGTCGTTTTTAATGCTTTTAAAATAATAATAATTATTTTTTTACCCTAAATAACGTTCAATTCTACAAATGTAATCGACATTTAAAAGGTAATGACTCAACATTCGATGTCTCTTATCAAGTAAAGACAATTATCTGCTAATTTACTGATTTTTATTATCCAACTGTAGTACGATCTGATTAGAGACCACTTTAGTCGCTACGGACGCGTTAGGTATAAGAAAGCGATCCATATCTTTAATTAGTAGGTCATCACCATTTGGTATTCCATATTTGAACGTTATTAGTTCTGGATGTCTCTTCTTGGCAGTTATTTTTACAATAGTAGAAAGCGGTCTTCGTGATAATATTTTCGCAAAACCACGTTTATTAGGTATTTCACGTAATATAATTAAATGTGTATCAGTGACGATCAGATATGAATCATACATGTAACCGTTAAGTAAAACTTCTTGACATTGAAAGTTGTCTATAACATTATGTCCTTTAAGGAATGTCTGCAGTTCGACTATTTCTTCTAAAGCATCAGAGCTCATGATATCTCTTCGTGAATCGGAATGTGAGTCGTCATCTTCGTCGTTTATACTGAACACAGGGGGAACATTTCTGTATCTGTGATCTTTACGATCATTGGCAGAAACGTGCCATTCTCCGTTATTAACATTCGCGTTAGGATTAACAATATATTCGATTAATTTCCCTTTCACCTCTTGACTTTTTGCTTTCATCGCAGATGATAACTTGCTGAAAAGTTGTATAGCTGGTACATTTTCCCGGACTTTCGCTTTGCGTGGTTCATTATTAACATTGTTATTATTAGGGGCACACACGAGGCATGTGGAAATGTTATGTTCTTCCAGACAATCTGTCATATGAGGGCCAAAGTAGTCGTGAATCGCTACAAATCCACCATCGAGCATCGACACATGTTTGGTGTTCTTCTTAAGAAATGATGCAACAACCATATGTGCATAGCTATCTTCTTCAGTTCTTCCTGAGCCTACGAAGCATAAGTGTTCACCTGCAGCTAGCGAGCCAGCCGCTAAAGCATGGCGTTGTGCATTAAGTAAGCCTTGCACGGCTGTGTTAAAAGCATTCGGTTCTTGCAACATCAGATTACAGTCGAGGTGAAAAGCAGTTGACAAATGGCCCGCATTATACTGCTCTGCTGGTCTACAATCCACCAAGAAAAATTTTACACTGTCCACGTCCGCAGCATCAACCGTAGCACTCTCGATTAGTTCGTGTACAGCTACAGGAAGACATAAAGCTTGGGAATAAAGTTTTGAATTGATTTCTAAGCCACTTTCTGAAAATAGTACTTCTAACACATCCTCACGGAATGATTGCGGGGTTTTCAATGAGTAATAATGTGCTAACGAACAAAAATCTGATACATCATTGGCTTCTAAATCACCAGGCATTCCAACTAAAGTTTTTATAATTGTGGATTTTTCCTCAGTTTTCATTTGTAGTAACTGCTCTCTTGCATTTACAATCATTATTAGACAGAGGAAAAAGATGAAAAATGGGTCTGATCTTTGAAAATATAGATCCCACATAAAAAGTACTACCTCCAAATTACAGGTACCAGCAAACAGAGATCTTAACCATGGTAAACAATACTGTTCTGGTGTAATTCGTTTTGTATCCAAAAAGGAACAAAGTTCCGGATCATGATATTGTAGAACCAATCGTAAAATATGAAAGGGGACCCCATTGGTTATACAGCCTTTTGGAATGTATAGCTTTATTATTTTTTCAAACAAATTGTATGTATCAGACCTTGGTAATTTCAAACTTAATAATGGATACAGAATCTCTATCCAACCATTATTTGAAGAATAGGAAATTGACTTAGATTTACAATAAAATGTAATGATTGACTCTATGTCTGATATTACTGCTAGTTTTTCTTCATCTTCATTATCCAATCTTTGAACAAACTTCTTAACATCATCACGTAGTTCATTTTGATTTGGTAAATCAAAAATTTCATCAAATAAAAGTAATTGGTTAACACCATCTTGACAATTTAGACATACAAGCCAAACATCTGGGCGAAGACTATCTGGAATCTTCTTGCCTTTCGTAATAACATTGATTTCTTGCGGTGAACATCCATCTAACAATGCTGACTCCAACTCAATAAGCCTAAAATAATAAACAATGTTATTTTTAAACCAGAACAGAACCTTACCTTATATAAACACCAATTAAAAGTAAATTCCTCATTTCGCTAGGAGCATAACAGTTCCTAGACACTATATGTATTAGAGTTGAATCACTGTATAATAACTGACATATCACAGTTTTACAAAATTTCACAAGAGATTAACAACTTGGACTTAGATAAGACTATATAAAATACATTTCACAGTGATACATTCACATTCGTATTTGGAACATATATTTACCATGTGTTATCATCTTCGTCGCCTGCCATAGTATTTACAATAAGATATAAAACGACTATTCAATCTTTTTCTGTACACAAATGAAGAAAATTCAGTGTCACTTTTTATAAGCAGCTAGCCATTATTTCTAAATATATTCTAGCTGAGTATATTTTTTTTATATTCAACCTACAAATACACCAAGATTCAATAATTAGTTTGTTTTCTTAAAAGAATTATTAGGTTTTTGTTTTCGCAAACAAAATTCACAATTTATTAGACTTTTTTCCCAAAACTGTCATTTGTCAACATTTTGTCAGTTGAATTTCCGTCCACACCAAAATAACAGATTGAATATTGCTGTTTGCTACCAATATATATAAGGCCCCTTTTACCGTGCCTGTTGATAACTCAACAACATTTTAACAAATAAGTATTCATATATAGTAATGCTTATGAACCGCTTATCAGTGCTTTTTCAAAGATTTTATTTATTTTGTGAATCGGTTATACGCAAGCGTTGGTGCAAAAATAATAGAATTTAACTGGCAGCCCTGTTTCTGACATACGAAGCAGAAGCGTATTATTGATTATTTGACACCTCAGATTAAGAAATTATGGGTGTGTTCCGATATGCACTGCGACCACTGTGGAGTGTGACGTCAATTCAGTATACTGTGAAGCCGCTCCTTTGTAGCCAGTTAAACTGGTTACGATTTAAAACGGAACGCAATCTCGTATACTGTCAGCCGCATTTTTTGACGCGACATTCAAATGAGTGTATTCAAGTTTTCTAGTGCATTAAAAAAACTGTTTTGGAGTACTGTCAAATTAAAAATATTTTAATTAATATTAATTATAAATTGAATTTATAATGTAATAAAAATAAGTACTTTTTCATAAAAAAGAATATGTTTTTCATTATCAACACAGTCTAATAAGGTTAATTTTTACAATTCTTCCATTGTTTTATTTATTAATCCAAACGAATTACAGAACTTTAACATTTTCTGATTAAACTGTAGCTTTGTTTATAAGATGTCAGGCACTCGGGTGGTTTTGACTGATCACGTGATCAAAGTACTGCGAGTGCCTTACCTCGAAAACGCCAGTGCTCACAGTAGAATATGGCGGCGATTTATGACGTCATATATTTCCCTAGGGTACTGCGGCAGTTTACTGGCAGTCCATAACGGAACGAATTTTTCTACAGTGATAGCACTGTGCAGTGCTCGCAGTGTATATCGGAACATACCCTATATACTCTGCATTTGACAGCACTGTGACTGCCGCCGAGTGCTGTGTTTATAGTGTAGCAAGCAGTATCAAGAAAAGTGTTTTTTTAGTATAGTTTGTAGTGAATTGTGAGATACATTTATTTTTAAAAAGATGTAATAAATGATAAATAAGTGCACTGAAAGCTATAAAGAAATTTCATACTTATTTAAAATTAAAAAAACAAAACAAAAATGAAAGGATTTAATAAATTGTTCCCTAATAAGGAAGCATTTATAATTTTTTCTTCGTACATCATTTTATTCGTATTTCAAGGTATGTTTTTAAAAAGTTACACTTTAGATAAAAAATTTGAAATACCACAGCTAAGTTGTCAGAAAGGAAAATTATAGATAAATGTTTTCTTCTGATTTTTCAGGCGTTTTTGTGACTGCTTCGAAAACTGAAAATGGTGGATACGATTACAACACTACACTTGTTGTATTCCTTTCAGAATTTCTAAAATTAATAATATCGGCTACATTTTACACATTAAAAAGAGAGTAAGTATTTTTTCATTTAAATGTGTTATAATTATTTATGCCACCCATTGTTTTTATTTATATAAATGCCAAACTCGTGAATTTTATAGTTTAAACTGCAAATTTTAATTTGATTTTAATGAAATAGGAGTAAGATGTATTATAATATATATATATATATATATATATATTGCAAATCTGTATGTTATCCAAATAGTATGGTATAATTTGTAGTTAAAAAAGATCACACTAATAATTTTTTTCTGACCTGATTCGCTTTCAATGATGATAAACTTTTTTAATTAATTAAATGTAACAATGTATTGTTGGCCTCTTCATTTCAATTGAAAAATCAGAAATAACAATATGTTTTATAGGTATTTTGGCAATGAAAATTGATGTTTGAGCCACCAACTGCAGTGGTAACAATAGGATATGTAAAACAATATGTGGAATGGATGTTACAGCTATGCATACAGATAGTATAGTTATTTTACCTGTTGAAATGTATTCTTTATCTTATATTTTGATAAATTATTATTAATAACTGAAAACAATTAAATGAGTAGGCAACAATTTTTCATAACTCCTTATCATTTAGATGTAGACAAGATTAATTGTCACTAAAAAAAGACTCTAAAAAATGTCAACAATAAATACATGTTTATTTTTAATTACTAGAAAAAAAGGCAATATAGATTACTGTTTGGAATAATTTCGATTTGATGTTGATTTAAATTTTTTATTTCATAAATATGATCAGTATTGGCAATAGGTAATGCTGTGTTATTTTCAGGTAATTAAAAAATAACCCCGTAAATATATATATATTTATAGTATAATGTGGCAAATAAGCAAGCAGCAAGCAAATTAAGTATATGAAACCCGTACTACTAGTTAATTATTTTTGTTTCAGAAATAAGCCGCACATTTTTAAAGCAATTGCAATAAACTACAATCTTCTTTTGCTGTATTTTATACCATCTTTGTTGTATTGTTTTTACAACAACTTGGCATTTATTAATTTATCTCATTATGACCCTACATCATATTATATTCTCCTGCAATTCAGGGTTGTCCTTACTGCATTATTATTTCAGGTGAGTGAAAAGAAGTTACTTATTTTATATTAGTAGGCATAAAGCCCTTGCTGACTGTAACAATAAAAAAAACTAAAAATTAAAAAAATAACATTCAAAACTGGATAAGTTCTGACAGGTGACCTGCATAAGCAAGTTACTTGGGTTAAAGAGACCTTAAAGAAAGCCTCTAAACAAGAAAAAATTCAGGGATCCCTTGAAAATTCGCTTATCTGTTTTGTCACAGAGAATGAAAGGGGCATATTGACCATATGTACTAATAATGTGTCGCCAGAGTGGAATTCTACTGTGAGATAGCAATGAATACTTTCTTGCAGCAATAAGTGTTGGTGGCATTTTAGGAATCCCCTTCTTCAGTAGTGGAATTTCAAAGATTTTTCAATGTTATATGACACTGAATAAACTGAGCAAATGATAAGAATCAAATATAAATAGAATATAACATGACTATGCTCAGATAATCTAAAAAAAAATGTTGCCATGTGGGTAAATTAAATCTTATATATCTATATATATAAAAGAAAGTTGTGTTAGTTACACCATTTATAACTCAAGAACGGCTGAATCGATTTGACTGAAAATTGGTGGGCAGGTAGCTTAGAACCAGGAAAAGGACATAGGATAATTTTTACCCCGTTTTCTATTTTTTCTTCCATGCGGACGGAGTCGCGGGTAAAAGCTAGTTATGTATAAAATTCTCTCACATTGTTAGTTACTATAATTATCCGATTTTTACGATATTTTATATGCACCCTATTGAGTTTTTTTATCTGCGCGCTGACAGAGTTGCGGGCGATAACTAACTAGGTTAATTTTTTCCTGTATGTACTATATGTGTGCTATTTTTTTTTTCAGTTCCTGTTTAGCAAGAAGTTAACATCTATGCAATGGATCTCTTTAGTCATATTAACATTAGGATGTATGATTAAAAATTTTGATGCGGCAACTGTACAATCTGACGATGATACAGATATATGGCTACAAATTTTTAATATATACTTTTTATCAATAAATTTTCAAAATTTCTGCTCTTGTTTAGCCGGTACTTATAATGAATATTTATTGAAAACCAAAGGTTCTAATGTAGATATATTTTTACAAAATGTATTTATGTATCTCGATTCTGTTATTTGTAATTTATTTATTTTAATGTACAAAGGGGAATTAGGCAATATCTTTCGTGATATGGAGTCTTTAAAAGATATAACTGTAGTATTAATTACTGTGAACAGTGCCATTGTCGGTATAGTAACTAGTTTTTTCTTGAAGAATTTAAATTCAATTTTAAAAACATATGCTAGCGCTTTGGAACTTATTATAACAGCTGTTGTATGTTATATACTATTTCATATTGTTATTACAGGCTTCACTATCATATCAATATGTCTGGTTAGTGTTGCTGTTGCAATGTACTTTAAGAATCCTGTTAATAATACAAACATCTCAAATGATAAAGATAAACAACCGCTGTTAGAAATTGTGACTGATTAAATTTTATATTTTTTTTATTATAGTTGACCTTTTCCAAGGACTTTTTTTTCATCGCAATTTAAAAATTAAAAGATCACATACAAATTTCCGTACAAAAGTATGTTTTGCTTTTCAGACTGTGTTTTAACAGAGTTATAGCATTTTGTTTTATGTAATGTGCCTCTGAACTCGATCTTGGTACCGAAGACGAGCCTATGCTTACAGAGCTAACTAAAGCAGATTTTACAAGGAAAAGAAATTGCTCGAATTAATGAATATACGATTTTCATATTTTATAATAGAATTTTTTAACATAATCTTTTGAAACACTTTAAAATAATAATTTTTTTTTTTTTGGAAAGGTCATTTATTGCCCGACTGATAGGAGGGTAATAATTTTCGTAACTAAGTTAAGGAGTCATTCAATTTGTTTTCCCCCATTTAGTATTATAGTGTTAGTCAAGCTTATTGGTTTTTAAAACGCATAGATTACGAAAAAGGCCAAAGCTCTATTAATCTTATATATATAAAAGAAAGTCGTGTTAGTTACACTATTTATAACTCAAGAACGGCTGAATCGATTTGACTGAAAATTGGTGGGCAGGTAGCTTAGAACCAGGAAAAGGACATAGGATAATTTTTACCCCGTTTTCTATTTTATTATTCCGCGCGGACGGAGTCGCGGGTAAAAGCTAGTATGGACATAAAAAGACATTGTAGATTTTCATCTCATCTCAACATATTCTAATAATCTTAGAAAACGACTTAATTAAAAAAAAGTTACCAAAAAAGTCGCATAAACTTTTATTTAGTAATGTATTTAATATATTATGTAACCAGTAATCATAGTGTGTAAAGCCATATTGAATAGTATAAAATATTATAAGTCAATATGGATAACTGTTTAGGGAAAAAAAGCTTTTTGTTTCAATGTAGTTAATAATTTTTGTTTTTCATCTCTTTCCATGCAGACATTAAGATCAGTGACGAGATAGATGAAGTAATAGCTCTATTCAGATCATAAAAAAATTGTAAGGCCAAAATATGTTACATTTTATTTGAATAATTGATGTATTTTTATTAGGGTGATGTTTAATAGACGACCCTAACTATGGGTAGGCTCGAACAGCTGGCGTTAGAGTAGGGCGCGGTTAGTCGACCGCCCAGGGCGTTGGACAGAAAGGGACGAAATCTGCCCTCAAGAATAAAAAATAGGCAGCGCCGTAGAAATCTCGTCCAGGGCGCTGATAGAGTTAAAACCGGCACTAGAACCTCTGGGTGGAGAAATAAGCTAACAATGTATTGTTAACACTACATAATATAATTATGAAGCTACTTGTTACCAGGATTAATGTAAATTATGTAAACAAATTCAGTATGTAAAAATCAGTGTTTCCTTCTTCAAAACACCTGCATACAAAAACATATTGCTATCTTTGTTGTCAAAGATAATGAAAGGGATGGCCATGACAGACTAACAGACAGACTAACTGTAGAAGTATGTTTAATACATAGGTAATATTTTGTTAGTATGTTTTATCTCATACTTTATGTATTGATTGTTTCACTTCATACTTAATATTCCCTTAAAATCTTTTAAATGTTTATCCATGTGATATTTGTTAATACAAGTTCACAGCTTCATGTAACTAAGTTTGCAACTTATTACTATATATATCAGAGTATTTTTTGTTGTGTAAAAAGAAAAAGTCAAAAGTTTTGTTATTAATTTTCACTATTTATTTAAGGCCACTTTAAAAGATCCATTATCATCATATTCAAATCATTTGTTTTAAAAATGTATTTAATAAAATTGAATGGAATTAAAAAGCTAATTGTTATCTATTAATTTCCTATTTTTTTAATTATAAACTGAAATAAAATATGTCAAACATTGCACAATGCACATAACAAAGCTAACAGATACAAGATAGAGAAGCAGATACTTATTTCTACACAATTTACATAATTACAAAAAGACTTTAGATAGTACATAAATCCATTGTTATTTTATATACACACAACCTATTACTTTTTTATGACTTCTGCCTTTATTATAGTTTGAAAGCAACAATTAAATTACATCAATTAGCATTACACCAAGCATAAAATAAATATCTTTATGCCCAGTTTATATTCCAGTCCACCAATCCAAACCAGCACTAAATAACCTGTGGATTCAGTAAGGTTTTACAACTTTCCACTTGCAATCCAGTGCTAGTTTCGACCATTGAACTGAAATTATGTAAACCGGGCATTATACATTTTTCTATTGTACTAATAACATGTATTTATATAGGCTTGTACAGCAAAGTTGTAACATATTTCTTCCTATAACGGTGAGTAGCCGATAGCACCATAACACCGTCTTTTATAGATAATGCATAAAGATGATTTAACATGACATGATTCGGTTCGGGTAACAATGTAGGCTCACACTGAAACAAATTGAAATATTATATATGAAAGTAACTTGTATTTGGATAATGTAATAGACATAAAATATGTATGAACCTGAAAAAATTCACACACAAAAACATCATTATGAATACCCAATTTTTTTATAGTTGATTCAATTTAATGTAGATTGCATTGTTCTGTAAAATAATACAATAATTAAATTACCGAAAGTGGAGTGTCCTTATTTAAAATAACTTGTAAAAGATGAGGTGGTAATATTGGAGGGCCTGTTACTTTCTCCCATGGCTTAGACTGTGGTATCTCCTGAAAGAAAAAACAAGATTTATTGATAAATTCTAACATTGCATAAACTGTATATATTTTAATTATTAATTATGTTGAACTATTCTTAAAACTATTACTACTAAAAATAATTTTTAAGCAGAAAAGGTTAGATGAAGCAATACCTGTGAATATTCAGTTTGTGCTCCACTGTGAATTCCCTCACTATCTTTGGCCAGTGCTTGAAATACTTCAAAATCTGACAATTTCACAGTAACTAAATTATTTTTAGAACCCATACCATTATCTATTACTTTCTGTAAAAAGAATAACAAGGTTAAGAATTTCTTATTTCTTCATTGAATTTACTCATGAAGAGAATGTAAATAAAGAGTCCAATTATAATTTCAGACAGTAATAAATACATCAGTAGGTTGTAATAAATTAACATTATTACAATACATACCACAGTGGGGTCATGACGCCATTCCCCATCAACAAAATACTTATACTGGTGTTCACCCTCAGGTAAATCAATTATAGTCACAAAGTCACCATGAGACTTCACCATTGGAATAGTTTTCCAGTCAGTAAATGTACCACTAATATAAACCTGAAAGTCCAGAAAAACACTTTTATATAAATTCTTTGTTTCACATACTGAGAGTCTAGCAAGAAAACTGTTTAAAATAAATCCCTAGTTCTCGCATAAAATGTACCTGCTTTCCTCCACCTTCCCATTTGAATACTGTTGGTAAAACTTTGATGTCGTCAACGATATTACTACTGTCCGTTAATGTAGTTGGTAGATCCGAAGTTTCTTGATACTCCACATTACTTTCCGGAACTGCCTTCGTATAATATGGAGCTCCGTCTTCAATATTGTTGTCATCTTCGCGGCCGCTTGGTTCATCGTCAGTTCTTTTATCAAATGTAAAAGCTTCTCCCTCTTTACTCGGTGATGATGGCGCGTCAAGTTGCTTAGATATATTATCCTTATGCCATTCTTTAGGTTGATTACTTCCCGCATTACCCATTTTAACGACAATGAACAATTGACAAGAAAACCTTGTACTGATTTACGATGAGTATTATGAAACCATGTATAGAATTTTTGTTAATAGTCGTCAAATCGAAGTTTTCATCGAGTAAAATATAATTAAGAGACTGTTAAATATCTACATTATTTTATTGAGTTAAACCATTTTAACCATGAAAAATATTTTAAGTTTTATTTTGTTTGGCAAAGACAATTGACATTGACAAAGAAGCAGAGACTACCAATGTTTTTTTTCTTTTTGAAGATTTTAGCATGGTTACGAGAGCTTTAAGCCAAACTCTGACTATTAAATGTGTGCAAACAAGTAATTGGCCACCTGAATTCGCCAAAATAGTGAAGTATGGTCACTTTTCCAAGGACATCCACAATTGCAGATGCGATGCCTACCTTTAATCGACAGTGGAGAGATCGTACAGAAAGGGGACATTTTCCCTTGTAGACGCAAAACCCCCACCGAATCTACTTTTTCGGAAGAAGAAAGGATGTTAGAATTTGACCTAAGATCCGACTCGCACACTCATGAGATGTAATGCGGAATTTCTTCTTCTTTACGCCTGTGTTCTGAGTGGTCGTATTTCTCAAGCAGAACGCAGATGTAGGCTCCACGTGTAGGTAAAGTAGTATCTCCACATGCCTTCCAAGTCCTGTCAAGATTTTTAAATCCCTTAGTTTTTACAAATTGTATTACAAACATTGTAAAATTTTACTCTTTGATTATACCCTTTTTACGCTTACAATACCAACATAACAAATCGATCTTCTCGGCAATTTTTAATCTGAGTCTCGGCAAGTTCGGCAGGGCTCGTACAGCAGCGGCTAATTGGCATCGTGCTATCGCATTCGCACTCGTGTCAGGAGAAGATCTCACTTCCTTCTCATGCTCACGTCATGTCAGTCCAGTCAGTTGCGAATTGTCGATCGTGGTTAGTGTAATTTTTCGTTGAAAGAAAATTGATAAATTTTTATGATGTGATATGAGTCTATGAGAGTAATGAGTTTCTATAATTGATATTGACACCTATAAAAATGAACGACGAAAAACAACCACTATTAATAGGACCAAACAGTCCCCTAGATAATAACGAGATTCAAACACTAGAATTAGCGACTGGACCTATCCTTACTCCAAAGGACGAAAAGGTGAAAAATGTGTACCATCCTGCATCTGAAAGGCACCTGGAACATCCCACTTCGAATTTCGATACGATGATTCACCTACTTAAAGGGAATATTGGCACTGGTATCTTAGCAATGCCCGACGCCTTTAAAAATGCGGGATTATATTTTGGTAGGTAAATTTAAATATTTCTATAATATAAGAAAGAAAGGACATAAATATCAATGGCATAAATTGTTATAATAAATTAGGGACAGTCGCACTATGTTCACATTTGATAATTTTAGAGTAAATCGATGTTTTGTGTATAGTAAAAAAATCATAGTATTAATTATAAAATAAATTAAATCGCAATTTATCGGTAAATTCCTCTGAAATTATTATGTGTTGTTAGGTTTGTAGGTTTATTATATTTTATAAAAATATTTTTTAGGTGTTTTTGGTACATTATTTATGGGATTTATTTGCACACATTGCATGCATATATTAGTTCAGTGCGCAACCGAGCTTTGTGTAAGAAATCAAAGACCGGCGATGGGTTTTGCGGAAGTTGTTGAAGATGCATTTGCCATGGGCCCAGTAGCACTACGACCGCACTCTCAAAGAATGAAGTAAGTATTTTTTAATTAATGATTTTATAAGTAGCGATAACAAAGAAAATATGTATTATCACTGCATATTAATTTCAAAATGATTACAGTCCTGGCCTATATGTTACGTATTTCACCTACTAGAATTACAGTACGAAGTCATTTTCGACGTCGACGAGTTTGGTGAACGAAGTACTATTTACTTAACGTAGACGGGTTATAACACTAGAAAAATGTTAATTTTTGAATCGGAATCAACTGTACAAGGTTCAAAAAAAATCTCGTCACAAATACTGCAGTATCAACGAAATGCCGATGCCTGTTACTGGTGACTACATACGGTAGAGTCTCAATGACTAAAGCGAGCAATGCTCGGAGTCTGTGAAATCGAAACAGAAACAGGGCGATCAATAATCGGACTAAGGTAGCCGTTAAAGAACGAATGAGTTCCAAATTCAATTCATACCACCTCAACGGTCGTTGTTCTATCCCCGTACGGTTTTTGTGTATTTTCCAACCTCGGTCAACGACCTTATACATTGATTTATCTGTTACATCTCATTTTAAAACTTACACTTTCGACCACTATTTTTATGTTAGTGTCATTTTTTTATTTTAACAAAATATAATAAAACAGATATTAATTTAATCAAGCTAAAGCTTAATAATTAAACGCCAAATTCCACTATCTCTTAGATTTTATCACCGTTTTTAACGATCCAGCCTGTACGAACTAAATTTTTAACATTGAAAATTTGTAAACAGAATGGATAGACCCATAATTTCTCGTCTTTACCGGTTGCAGTATGGGGATCATAAACACCATTAACAATTTCGAAGCGAAATTTCTTTGATGGCGTCCTTTTTTAAAAACATGTAATTCACTACCTTAATGGATCAAATAGGGTTTTTTTATATCAAAAGTTGGCAATCGAGCAAATGACCTCCTTTATTCGCCAAAATTGAGAAGCGACCGTTGCTCATAGACATCCGCAAATTGAGATGCGGTACCTACCTTTAATCAACGGAGAAGGGAACGCACAGAAAGAGAATATTTACCCTTCCTATGCGTCCCCTCTTCCGCCAAACTTCCTCCCTTCCCACCCTTTTCTTATTAGGACTAAAATATTTATAACGATCATAAATCTTAATTTTGTTAACACATGTCGATCACTATAGCCTCCAATCTAAAGTAATGTTTGCTTTATCCTCAACCTACTTTTAGCGGTAACCCGTAACATTTCTGTGGGCCCCCAATTTATAACAATACGGCGAATCTTTTTTAATTATTTACTAGCTTTTACCCGCGACTCCGTCCTCGCGGAATAAAAAATAGAAAACGAGGTAAAAATTATCCTATGTCCGTTTCCTGGTTCTAAGCTACCTGCCCACCAATTTTCAGTCAAATCGATTCAGCCGTTCTTGAGTTATAAATGGTGTAACTAACACGACTTTCTTTTATATATATAGATTTTACAGTACATCAAATTTAATTACGATACAATAATTTCGGCAAACTGCAAGAGCAGTTTATTGACGAAAAGCTGCACCCTTAAATATTTATATTACACTAAATATTACAATTGTATGCTTATTAGAAACGAACCGTCTATTGCTATTGTCCATATTAACTTGACGACGACTGTAAAGCAAATATTAATTAATAAATGTTAGATCAATTAAAAATCGATAAATCAACAAAAGTTCAATTCACACGCGTTTTATTGTTCGAGATAAATAATTTTGTTTGTGGAAGATTTTCTACAACCTAAATAATGAGTGGAAAATATATTATTTGTGTTTGTACTGTTCATTTATCAATCGTTGTTGTTGATGTTGACTGAAACTGATTGCGGTGTGAATGTAATTAATTCACAGAGATAACTAGTGCATTGCTAGTTCTATTTAGTTTGTATTAGTCATTTAGGTGATTGTCGAATGTAAATGTTAAAATTACGATATACGGTGTACCAGACTATCGTGAAAATAATATACGAGACTTATTGTTGGTTTCTGAGACTTAAATCACTGTATAAAAAATTTTGTCATTCCTCTCAATATCTTTAACAAAACAAAGATAACAATACGTATTTCTACAGGGATTTAGATGTCAGAAACTAAGGATTATTTAGTTACTAACTGTCGTCCGCAACTACATCCGCGCGGAATTAATAAATTAACTCAATTAGTAGCCTATGTGTCCTTCCAGACTATGCTCTATCGATCGATCTATTTGAGTGATCCGTTGAGCCGTTTTGGATATACATTGTAACAAATATCCATCCATCGATCTCAACATTCGCATTTATAATATTAGTAAGATTTACTAGATAACTTGTTCTGTAATTCTCATTCAAATCTCGGTCAAAAAAAGTCCTTAGATATAATTGTGTTCGCCATAAAAGCTACAATCGCCAACTCGACCGTCAATAATGTATATTTTAGCCAAAATCTCAACTACGGCTTATATTCTGCAAGTTTCATTTGGATTATAACTCACATTTAGTATTTCATTGCAGTATTTATCAAAATTGCGAACTAAATACACTGATGAACAAAAAGATTAATCCATTGAAACCAACTATATATTATATATTAATAATACATAAGGTAGAAAAGTGTTGCAGGCATATACTTAACGTAAATATATTTGCTTATATGTTAACGAATAAGAAGTTGGTATATTATTGTTCACGTTTTATTACATACCTCTGTAACATGTAGTAGTTAGAATAATAATTCAAAAGGCATATAAATTCTACAAGATTATTTAATAAAACTTTCCGCTCAATTGATACATATAGCAAATTATGCAATTATAAGTTATTGGTAGCTGTAACTTATCAGGGCAATAAACCGTGTAATTTCTGTCTCTATAAATCACTTTCTAATGACCGATGCAATATGTACATAATATGTTTGTTTCAGGAATATAGTAAATATATTTTTGGTAATAACACAATTGGGATTTTGTTGTGTTTACTTTTTGTTTGTTGCAACTAATCTTCAAGATACGTTAGAAATATTTCACATCAACCTGAGCGTACATACGTATCTAGTGTTACTGTTTCCATGTTTCTTGGCCTTGGCTATGGTGAAGAACTTAAAGTACCTGACACCAGTTTCATTGGTAGCTTCTATAATGACAGCTTGGGGTTTGATAGTGACATTTTATTATATATTGCAAAACTTACCGCACACCAATACTGTGAAACCGTTTGCGAGCTGGCATCAATTACCTTTGTACTTTGGGACCGCTATCTTTGCGTTTGAGGGCATTGGAATGGTGAGTACATTAACTGTGGATTTTCACTGACTAAGTTTGTAGATTAGGATACAGATAACAAAGTAATAGATTTATGTTCATACAATGTATGTAGCATGTAGTTTAAAATTGCGTTTAGTAAGAATATTAAATATTCCATGTTTTGTTTCTGTGATTATATAGAACATGTTAAGATCTAGTATTTTTTATTATAATATAACAAATAAGCAGTTAGAAAAATAAACATACACGTCCTTAACTTAAGCATAAAACCGAAATGACTACAAATTTTATAATTCACTACAAAACTTGAATAACTCGTTATAAATATGATAGTCGGTGTTCATTTCGAAAAAAAATATTCGAATAATTTTATATGTTTTTTTTTGTTATGAATATTTTAACATTTGGTTAATTTTGAATAGAGGCACAAAAGTGCGTAGCAAGTTAAATTATTAAATATACAATATGTCCTTATATTTAATTTTTCCAAATTAATAGATTAACTCTAGCTAACTAATTGCAACTTTTTATAGCAATATGTAGCTTTATATATAAAGTTTGTTTTTAGGTATTGCCTTTAGAGAATAATATGAAAACACCAGAAGCATTTGGAGGATGGAATGGCGTGCTCAATACGGGCATGGTGATAGTTGCCGTGTTGTACGCATCTATTGGATTCTTTGGATACTTGAAGTATGGCAATCATGTCCATGGCAGTATCACTTTAAACCTACCGGGCGATTTGTAAGTACACATTCTAGATGTTTCTAGAATAAAAAATACTGTAAGAAGGAAATTATTATTATTTATTTTTGCCAACTGGCCGGGTAATTCGCCTCATATAAGCAGGATATGGCATCCGCTTATGAATTATTAGAATCCGTTTGAATTAATACGTTCACTAGCACAGAACAAAAGGGCATTGTAAATAGACTTTTGTTTGATTTAGGAATAAGTATTAAAGCAAGTTTTCAAGCAAAATTCCAGCTTGTCGAGTTGCGGAACTATAAGGCGCTAACATTAAAAAAGCAACTGGATAAAAGACCTTTTCCTATAAAGTTATTAACAGCAATAGAGTTTACTCAATTACTATCAAAATAAATTCGTTAAATTGAATTTGAAAAAAAAATGCACAGAATTTCTCCGAATGTGGGTAACACATTAAAATAGTACATCTGTAAGTAGTCGGCTAAAAAGATTAGGAAGCCGTATTTTTGTAATCTGTTTATTTTATTTGACTTTTATATTTTTTTAGGTTGGCTCAAAGTGTACGAGCCGTGATGGCCTTTTCCATTTTCCTGTCTTTCGGCTTACAGTTCTACGTGCCCATGAATATTGTATGGCCATATGTTAAATCTAAATTGACTTCAGATTATGCTCTGAAACACGGCGAAGCAGCGACAAGAGTCGTTATGGTATTTATCACATGTAAGTTTTATTTATTTATTTAATGGTATCAATTTAATAAAGCATCTCATTTGGAACCTAACACTGAAAAATAGGCGAATAAAGAAAAAAAAGATAAAATAATTGTTCTTCGAAGAAATTTTTTTTCTTTCTCGAAACAAAACATCTTTTGTATTATGCTTTATCAACTTTTATGAATCCTTCGGCAGCATTACGACAATACACACAACTTGCATTAAGTAAATGTGCCAGCTTACTTAATAGGTACATACACTTTACTTAGATTTATTGTCCCAGCAATTACGTTATCAGTTTAATTTCACGTAATAAAATATTATTACTATGTATAATGCCACTGAAATGGCGTTATACATTGGGAACGCTATAAATGTTATGTTGGCAATTTCATGGGATGTAATACAATCGAGCCGAGATAAGCGAGAGTCCAACGGACCGCGATATTTCTCTCGCTTATAGAGGTTTCTCTCTAGCCCGAGTTTTTCACTTATGGAAAATATTGCATGTTTATTGGGGTTTAGTTAACGTATTAATTGTTCTTCATTACCAATAAACATCTATAATATTAGAGGTCATATTATATTGCGTTCATAATCAAGTAAGAAAAAATAAATAACTCCTCATTCACCTTAAAAAGTTCATTTTTACATGATAAAATTTTTTCATTGTTATCACGAGTTTAGAAAACTGACATCGTAACATGTCTTAAGTGAATATTGCTAGAGCAAATTCACGGTGTTATTTTTTTTACAAGATTATTATAAACAAAAGTAAATCACGTCAATATTTTACTTAAATCATTGCTTCGAACAAATTAATCTTGAAACAAGACTCGTTAATTGTCCCAAATATGTAATAACTTGACTTAAAAGGTTATCTATCGCTTTCAAAACTGTATTATCAAATACAGTGGACTAGACGCTAATTAAACTTTAATATTATTTTAATATGTAAAATATATACAACAAAATACTTTTTTATCGCAGCCACATTTAAACAAAACATAGAAAACACACGACACGACCGGTTTGAAGTTTAGTTAACAAGTTCATATAAATAAAATAAAATTGAAGTATCTTTGGTTTCTGAAACCAAAATCTCTGTTTAAAATTTATTGTTGTCTTCTTTTGTCAAAGATATGTTTTTTAGCCGACTTCAAAAAGAAGGAGGTTATCAATTCGACTGTATTTTTTTTTGGGTGTGTTACCGCGAAACTCCGCTCCTGGTGGTCCGATTTTGATAAAAAATATTTTAATCGAAAGGAAGTGCTTGCAGATGGGTCCCATGTTTTTTTATTTCATATATTTTGGCCTCAGAAACCAACAGTTAATCATTTATATCACAAATCGAATAGAACTACATATAAAGAAAGAGAAAAACGAATGATGTCATACAATTTTCCTAACTACAACATTGTTTATCTTGTCAGGGGCGTATCTGGTTATTTGCTAATGGCATGCCTGTCCTATATCCAGATGTCAATAACGTACTTATCGAATGACATTTAATTGCCGATCCATGTCATGCTGATAATTCGTATACATTTCCGCGTACACATTTTAGCTTATAACTTTGAATTGTATTTTATCTCATGCAAATTTTATACTATTTTACTTGTGACGGTTAAAATTTTGAAAGCTTATATACATATCTAATAAAGATTAGTAACAAACAATTAAATATAGTTGATTTTTACGTACACCAATTGAATTTCAAAAGATAGACTTTAAAATACCATAAGAAGTGTAGAATACTAGCTGTCATCTGCGACTCCATCCGCATTAATTAAAAAAAAACTTAATTAATTCTTCCAGACTATGTTCTACATCTATGCCAAATTTCATCGAGATCAGTTGAGCTGTTCTGGATATATCTTGTAACATACATCTATCCAAACTTTCGCATTTATAATATTAGTAAGATTTTATTGCATACGACATCGAAAAAATGCACATATAAATGACTTTTATAGTAGTGTAGGGAGATAAAGACGTGCATTTTAACGGAGGCTGGCGTCACTGGTATTGATTTTGGCTGGCATTGTAGTTCAAGGCCTCTTCTTACGACGCCTACGTATTTATAATGCATGCAACTATGATTCAATCTGCAAGCTATCCGAATATACCCTTTACAACAGTGACCAAAAACCAGTAATTCATCGAGTCCAAAACCATTCTGAAAATAAAGAAACTGAAAATCTATTTTACTATATTCGATTAAATATATTTAAAGCTAGGCCAGTAACAAAAGGTTCTCATAGCTCGTTATAATATGACGAGTTGTGGAGCAAATTGGTTAACTTTCATCGGTACTAGACCGTATGTAGGCCGTCTCGTTTCAGTAATCATCGCATTGACTTCGTTCTACGTTGAAGATTGAAGAACGACTAGCTCGTCAAATTATACATCTAACGGGACGTATTGTTTATGTCTTAAAACTGCGCAACTATTTTTTTTAACTTTGATCTTTCTAATTTTAGTCCGGTCGTTGTACTTATTACGTTCTAAATGGGCGAATCTCTAGAAAGAGTACATACATAGAGTCCGTCTAATAACTGTTTTATTTTTTTAAGTGATCACATATAGGACTCGTTCTGTTAGTGACGTTGACCAAAAAATCCTTAAATAAATTTCTTTATGAATATGGATATTTTATTGTCCTTAATCTATTTCTGTTAATAAATTATTTTGTAGGACATCTAGATTTTTTTGGTTTAATAAAAAAAAATATTGATATGCAGTACTTCATATTTTACACATAACACTTCGTTACAAATTACATTTTGTCGCGTCGTTCATTGAAATCTCGAAAGTGTCATAAAAATATGTTTATTAATAATTATAATCTATATTTTTTTCAGTTGTGTTGGCGGCAATCATTCCCAATCTGAGTGGTATCATTTCCTTAGTGGGAGCGTTTAGCAGTTCCGCTTTGGCGATTATTTTTCCGCCATTCATCGAGATCATAACGTTTTGGCCAGACAGGCTCGGTAAAGATGACTGGAAGCTATGGAAAGATGTATTAATTATAGTATTCGGTGTGTCCGGTTTTGCATTCGGTACTTACGCAAGCATAGATAATATTCTACAAACCCCGTAAACCAAAGACAACTTATACAGATCTCTGAAACAGACAAATTCTACAATGACAATAATTTTATTTAGTTTATAATAGAGATTTTATGCATAGCTGGTAGGTGTAGATTCAATATACTCAGAATGTATTTTTTAGTAGAACCCTTATAAAAGTATTACAAATTTAATATATATCATACAATGTTAGTTACATTATTTAACTAAATTATTAAACAATATGTTAATTGACGCTTCGCAATAAGACGTACGAGTTAATTCTGATCCAAAGTGAATATGTTAAAGATTTATTTTTTATTTTTATAATCATGTTTTTGTTAATATTTTGATGTAAGTAACGATTACTGTGATATGATAATTTTTATTTACGCAAATGTGTGTGATTATTTTTTTTATTAGCGATAATTTTTATGTTGTCTTTGAGTGCTTTCAAAGCGATTGAAAAACCATAGATAAATAATTCCATCTGTCATTGAATTTAGATTATTTTTTGAAACTTGAAATAATTATAGCACAATTAATACAATATATTTAAATAGAATAATACAATTTTTTTTTTTATTTTAATGTTAAAATATTTTATCTTTGTTAATTGATAAATGTTTTTATCGCTTTCACAAAATGGCAGTTAAATAGTTATAGTGGATATTATCAACTCTTTTAATTAAAAAAAAAGTAGAACATTTTATTGTAGAGTTGAAAAGTTGTGAAAATTTAACGGAATTATAAAAACTATATTAAAAAGATGTTTTAATATATTGTAATTTTGCGATATGTGAAAAATAATAATCAAAAAATTTATGAAAAGGTACAAATATTAAATTCTATCTGTATTCATACTTTAACTTAGTATACATAAATTTGAATATTTAAATATGTAAACGCTTAATTACATTATATACCAAAACACGTTTAACATTTAAAAGATCTATTTTATAGGATAATTGAAAACTTTTATCAAAGTTGGTTATAATTTTAGAATCAAATGATGCTATTAATTTAGCAAAATAGATTATTATGTTTGTACCGATGACGTATACTATGACTATAATAATAAAAAATAAGGATTTTAAGTTACAAATGTGACAAAAATTTATATAAAACGCACATTTACAGTTACCAAACATTATATATTGAATCTATATATCTAATATTATATATCAAATAATATATTTTTCACTAAAGCTGATGTTACCATAATAAAAGGTAAATAATTATTAATAAATAAAAAAATATTAATTCGACAAGCTTAATGTGCATTGATATTGTGCTGTGTATTCTACGCGCTTTTAAATTTTCTACAGTTATAACGAGCAAAAATTGTTTAATTGTTTTTCTGCTTCTTGTTTTCGTATTTAAAAAGCTTTCAAGTATGTAGAGTAAATATTTATATGTGAGTTGACAAAATGTGTTGCAAATCTACGCTGTGTAATAAAATGTACTCGTATTACGATTACAAAAAAAATCATGTATTTATGTACTAAATGTTTAAGGCAATAAATTTTATGACAGCATTACATGAGTGTGTAATTTTCCTAAACTATGTTTATGACGTAAATGTGAACTGATTTGAATAATTTTGGTCCTCTTTTTACAGTAAAAGGTGGTAAATAAGAAACAATTATATTAGCTTTATGATACCCATGTTCATGGTATTAGAAATTAAAACTACATGTTAAATCGTCACACTTGATTTTTTTTTGTATTTTGAAAATATAAAAAGGGTAGGTAACCTTATACGGCCTGGCTGCCGTTCCCTTATTGTTTATAATGCTGTCAAGATGACAGTTTAATTTCACTGGAACTATAGAAAAATCCTATCCTTTATATTAGGAGGACAAACAACTCTTAACGATGACACTAGAGCAAAACACTTCAAGTTTTTGTTGTAGAAATCTTTCTTGATGGACTCGGGTGTAGTTCCACGAGCTTATCTGGCCTACTAATAATAGCGCTTTAATCACAAATAATACTACCAGAAAATAATGTTTTGTTGGAATTTAATACAGCACACATGATTAGATTACTTCTTTTAACTTTGCCCACCGGGCCAAATAGTTTGTGGCACCAAGTGGTTGTATCGTCCGAAACACAACAGAAATAAAAATAATGTGAATTTATAAATGCTGAAAAGCTTCATCTGAAATTCAGTAGTGAGTTTTCATATTATTTTGAATCTTAATTTGGCAAATTATCTTTTTTTTTTCTCAGTTGTTGTTAAAGAAAATTTTTGATGTTTCGGAACGTAACACAGAAAGTGGCAATGCTTATGCCAAATGTCATTCGGCGACAACAATTAAAAAATGTCGGAATCGTGTCAAGACGGTAATTGTCATGGAAATAACGAATATGGCCCTGACGAATCACCAACGAAGCTCATCGTCAATTACATTCCTGAAGTTATGACGCAGGATATGATGTTCTCACTTTTTTCAACCATGGGTAAATTAGAAAGTTGTAAATTGATAGCGAACAGAGGGTACGGTTTCGTCGAGTATACTTGTCCTGAAGATGCAGTCAAAGCTCGAAAGGCTTTCAATGGTCTGTTGATGCAGAACAAGACTCTGAAGGTATCACACGCGCTGCTCAATCCAGAGTTAAAACCACCATCGAAACCGGAAGCAGACTGGAACCTCTATGTATGTAATTTACCTAATGAACTGACCTTGCAGGATTTACATGGACTTTTCGCACAATTTGGTAAAATAGTCAATTCTCGTATTGCCGCCGGCATAGCTTTTGTATTGTATGAACATCAATATGAGGCTGAGAGAGCCATCCAGAGTATCCACGGCACTACGCCGCCTGGATTTATGCATCCATTAACTGTTAAGTATGCTAATAAGAGTAATCCAAACAAACATAAAAACAATAATAATAATTTTTCTAAAAACCCATTGGTGAAGCCTTATCATTGGATTAATCACATGAGCGCCTTAGGAGACCACAGCTCCCCGAATACTTGGTCTATTTATATTTATAATATTGCTCCTGAAGTAGAAGAATTGACTTTATGGCAATTATTCGGTCCATATGGTGCTATTGTATCTGTTAAGATAATTAAGGATCATCAAACTAATAAAAGCAAAGGCTTTGGCTTTGTAACTATGAGAAATTACGATCAGGCGGCGATGGCCATACAGAGCCTGAACGGCTATGTCCTCCATGGCCAACCTCTTTCTATTAGTTTCAAGACGCAAAAGAGATAATGTCGCAATTTGGGGCCTTATACAATTTACAATATCAATACAGTAATAAATAGACAAAATGATTGGATTTCTTTACCATTGATTGGCATCATTTGATACAAAATGAAATAGTTTGGAGCTTGTAATGGGAGCCGGAGTGCACTTACTGTTTGTGAAGTCTGTTGACTCTTGTTAAAAAATATTATATTACTTTGAGCTATCAACATTGTTAAGTTTGTTTCTTATTATGAATAATAATTTATTCAGTTTGCTCGTTAAATGTTTCAAGTTTACTAGGATTTTAAGATTTGTAATGATGTATGTTATTTGGACTTCAACATCAGTTGTGAGCTATGTGCTTTGATTTTTTTTTTATTATTTAAGTATAATCAACCTTTCTAAAGAATGTGCTTCTACAAGATCTAATTAATTTAAGCCACAATGAGATGTTAAATCAGCTATTAGGTTTAGTGGTACACTTTTTATAACATGATGTCTATTTAGGTAGTGAAAACGAAATCTAGATTATATCATATTTATACATTTAGTATAAAATTTGCTGAATTAAAGTTCATTTTCACAATTTTAATGTGTCTTTGTATTGTCTACAACTTTTATGGGATATTTTCTACTTGGTGGTGATAAGTGAGTTGCAGCTTGTTGTATTCAACTGGCTCACAATGTATGTGTTGATGAAAGTCTGACATCATACATTAGTGCATTATTTGAATGAGAGCACATGTTTGTATTATTTCACACTGCCTTCATTTAATTATAAATAGCTTCTGTTTTATTTTACATTGACTTGCACCCTAGTAAATTTTTAATAGAAAATTTTATTAATTGCAATATTAATTCTACCTATATCTTATAAATAGGCATGTATTTCAAAATTTATATAATTTACTTTGTATATTTTTTATAATTAGAAATTAAATTTTTTGTTTTTCTTACACAGCTATATATGTGTATATTTTAAATTCAATAAGTAATAAACTTTATATTGGATTTGATGCACTATACATTTGTAAAATTAAGTCTCGGTTTTTGATGTTGTCCAAAATTTGTATAAATATTTATTAATAATTTTGTTTTATGAAGCAATAATTTTGTGGTATATTGTCACTAACATTTATCAATTTATAATCATTAAAAATGATTTTTATAAATTTTAAATTGATTTTTTTCATAATTTGAACCAACCAATTTCGAATCCAATTAGATAATTATTTTTTTGTAAACACGTGACAAAATAATACACATATATATAATATGAAATATCTGAGTTTCAAAACTGATGTTGTTTTAAATTTGCTTCGAAATCAAGCTTCTTAAAAAATCACAACTGCTATCACCATCAGTTACAAAACTTCAAAGTTTATTTTTGCCACTAGAAATTGTTAAAAGATATAAAACCCTGGCGAGTTCATTTACCTCTACAGTTACAAATATATCATGAAAATATATTTAATTTCTCGATTTTGAAATATTTCGATATAGGTTGCTTACTGTCTGTTCTCGTAAGCGGCAACCTTATTTCAAATACCTATGATGATGTAATTACGTCACGAGATAGCAATAACTGGGTTAGAGTATCACTAGCGTAATAAATCAAAGCATCATTCCGTGGTTAAGTACAATAGTATTTAATAAGCGTGCAATACTTTAATGAATAATTATCTAAATCATTCGTATTCCTGACACCTTGACCCGTTTTATCTGCAGTCCAAATAATGTATTAAATTGTGATTGATATTTCAAAGATGCAGACAGAAAATTAGTAGGATCAATTTTTTTTCATTTAATATTAGAAACATTTTTACAATTTGTATGGAAGCTTTAACGTATTTATTAACAAATCGAGTAAACACACTATTGAATGGGTTATAAAAAACAGCATAATGGATGGTCTTCACCTCATATTTATGTCCCCAACGAGAGCTTAGGAGCTTGCCTAATATATGGTTGACTAGGCCATAGTCAACCACGCCGGTCCAGTACTGGTATTGGATGTAAATTGAATTCCAAATAATACATTTAATTTGTCATTAAAATCTATTTGGTATAAGAGTGTACTAAATGTGCGTTTAACGTTTTCACTTCAATACGGAGGTATTGAAATTGATTTACTTCCGATGTATAATGCAATACATATACAACACGCAATCATAGTTTCAACGTTATTAGATGGATAGTGAATTTTAACACCGCCAACTATGAAGCGTAACTTTTATAGAGGCTTAAATAATCTATTATTTATAACACGATTTAATCGAATTTGGGACACGATGTTCGAGTTCGGTCGTCTAAACATTAGGCTACAAGATGGAATTGGTTATTTAACCGTTGCAATGTACGTAGGTATATAAATTACCGCACTTACTATACTCTTAGAAAGTGAGTCATTGTTAACACGTCGTGCAATTTCATACACGACAGCGAACATATTTTATACCATTTATGTTATCATGAAAATGATCTTTGTAATTACATTTCACGAATATACCTAAATATACTAGTAATCTACTTTCAATATGATCAAATATCAAATAAAAAAGCTAAATATTCTAATCTGTTATTGATTTGATTGTTACTTTTAGTTTCCAAGCATTTGAATATGGCGCTTCAAGGTACCAGCACGGCGCATGCCCACAGAATTAAGAATCAATAGAGAGACAGTAGCATTTGTTTGTTGCTGCAAGTGGACGTTATTTGCTGCTATAAGATTTGTGTATTCTGTGAATGCTGTAGGTCTAGAGGAGTTTTGATTGTTGGTGTCAAGGTGCAGTGGCCGTGGCGGACGGAGAGAATACAGGTTCGGCGGCGGTCGGCGTCGGCCTCGCCGTGAATAGCAAGGTATTGTTCTCATGATTGTTAAATTTAACAAGTTCAGTGCCTACGACAGCTCTGTGAGTTAAACATAATTTTCCTGCCCTTCTATCTACGTAGGGTCAGCACGATATGTACTACTCTACCATACAACATATATTAAGCGTTATATCTAATATCACTCCTTTCTTACGCTTATCATCTTTCACACAATCTATTCATATTCTCTGCTAGTTCACTTTAATAACCTTAAAATCATAGTAGCACTGAATGTCAATCCAACGATAAAAACCAGCATGAACATTTTGTAGTTCAGATCAATTTGCACGGCAAGTGGTTGCATGTCGTGGAAGATATGTTAAAGCGACATCTAGTGGTTTTGAGCAAAAATAAAATATCTATAGAGAAAAGCTTACATAAAACCAATCTATAATGGTACTAGGTAATTATAAATCTCTTTCAGACTGTTTAAAAGTAAAATACTTGCATCACTGATTACATCGGTATACCTAATATTTGAGTCTTTAGATTCTGTTATTAAATTATTTGGTTATAATTTTTTATTTCAACTACATAGTTTTTTTTAACGAATGAACGTAAAATGATGGTTTGAATAAGTTAAAGTTTCTCGAGATGTGTACATTTCGACTTAGCGGTGCCGTTGTGTCGACAATTATGGAATTAGTCTTAATTTCAAACCGTCACTACGCCCACACTACGAGTAAATGTTAGAGTGTAGTTTTCTAGGATACAATACAGTGGTGTGAAGAATTAAATTATCTGATATTTTATTTTTTCATTGTATACTTTTGTATCATTGAGTTAATGTAAAAAAAATTACTAAAATTTTATTTTGAAAGTGAATTTAAATGGTAAGTACAGATTTGTTTAAAATAAACATATTTACGTGCAGTAAAACAAAAATCGGTCGAATGTAAACTGATATAGACACGTCATGCGGTTGTTTAACCGCAGTGCGGCGTTGATACATAGTCTTTCAATATTTTTTGCTATAGAAATATATAGTTGTATCAAGATATGTAACTTTATATGCCCTTACCAAGAAATTAATTCGTTCCTGGTACAGTGTTTTTTTTGTGTAAAATTTATGAACTTGAAACAATTTATATGTTAATTATCTTTTGCAATATAAAAATATTTTATCTTTCATAAGGCTGCTTGTTGATTACTACCACAGACCGTTACTGAATATTTTATCATTATTCCATGTTATTATCCTCATGCAAATAATTTTTAAGGAAAGTAAAGCCGTCTGAAATTGCATATTCCTTAAAACTAAAGGAATGTTGGGTATTTCAATTAAAAAAAAACTGTGGATTTTTAATGAAGCAACATAGTTCAGTGATTAGGTAGTAAATAATAACGTTCTGTGCCTTTTTAGATTTACCTAGCCTCAATGGTTAAGTTACCTCAAAATGGGGTTACGTATTTCTGTAAATATGTATAATATGTGCTCTGGTTAAACTTAAATGAAACTTTGAATTTACCTGAGTTAAGTGTACGTTAATAGTAGCCAAAAATAGAAAAGCTGTCCCTTTGGTAATGTGTACTGCAAAATAGGTGCAAATTTATAGTGTTTGTTTTTTTTCATAAGGTGTACCCGAGGCCGGGGGCGGCGCGGGGCGTGTGGGCGCTCCCGCAGCCGCCCCCCTGCAACATGGCGGCCGAGGAGGCGCTGCCCGCCTGCTCCCCGCTCTCGCCGGACACTCCCGCCGCGCCCCCTCGCATCACCACCAACTTCACACATCTCTCGGATCTACATCAACTCATCTTCGAGGCTGTCCGATCCGGGTATAGTTGAACACAGAACTCTAAAGTAAATGGTACTTACTATATTGTCGTGCTGTGTCATGCAAATTTAATGGCGGCCAATTTCGGATGAGATGCTGCACAGCACACAATTTTAGGAATCGGAAGGACTTAAAGAAACTTCTTCAATCAGCAGCGGTGCTACCTAGCTCAAACAGGATTTTGAATCTGATTCCATATTAAAACTGTAAATTTGCGTGTTGTTTTTTCAGAGCTTAGTGCCTAGAGGCATGTTTTACAGTAAATTTGTATATGTTGACAGAGAAGTGTGTGAGATAGAGAAGGTGGTGGAGAAGTTGGGTGTGGAGGTGCTGAGCGCACGTGACCAGCACGGCTACACGCCCGCACACTGGGCTGCTCTCGACGGCAGCGTCGCCGTCATGCGCTACCTCGTCGAGAGTGGCGCGCCGGTCGACCTCTCGTGTTTGGGCACACAGGTACACGTTACACCTCTTTATACAGTTATATTTTTCCTTTTACCTCTTAAGTGAAATTCTATATGTAACCTTATATATGATTGTTTCAGGGACCAAGACCAATACACTGGGCGTGCCGAAAGGGTCACGCGTCTGTTGTCCAAGTGCTGCTGCAATCTGGGGTCGCAGTCAATGCAGCTGATTTTAAAGGTCAAATCTATTTTCGTTTATAACTTCGTTAAAATTTAATTAGAATATTAAAGATAGTCGTAGCATTTAAATATTTATACATTGTTTATGATATTTTAATCAAAGGATTCGTTTCGGGTTGATTTTCAGTTGGATGTATTTTCCGGCAATTTGTACATTTGCTAATCGTATTACCTCAGGCGTTACATACAAATTACACGAACGTTCTAATTTACTTCACAACTATTTCTACACGTCTAAGCTCAACTAATAATTCTAATACATTTCATAATTTCAGGTCTAACCCCTCTAATGACGGCATGTATGTACGGTAAGACAGCAACCGCGGCGTATTTACTGGGCATGGGCGCGGCGACTCGTCTCTCTGACATCAACGGCGACACCGCATTGCATTGGGCCGCCTACAAAGGGCACGCTGATCTCGTGCGCCTACTGATATACTCCGGTGTGCCTTTACACTGCACGGATAATTTCGGATCAACGCCTTTACATCTCGCCTGTCTCTCCGGGAACCTCACATGTGTTAGATTGCTATGTGAAAAGGTAATTTATATTGAACATACACAATATCTTCATATTTATCGTATTTGTTGATAAGATTTATGATAGATAATCTTGCATAATTTTGTACAACATAAGTTTTAATAGGCGGTTCATAAATAGTTATGAGGGCGAATCGATTTTAATCCTTTGTTCTTTTCGTAATCGTAGCAGTGGTCGTTTGCATCTTTCAACGAAAACCCTAAGATGAATGAAATAAATCAATTGTGACATACTTTTTTTTAATTTCAGGTCAAAGCGGAATTAGAACCTCGCGACAAGAATGGCAAAACGCCATTAATGCTGGCGCAGAGCCACCGACACGCCGAGGTTGTCAAACTGCTGCAGAAGGAGATGAAAAGGAAATCGCACTGGATGCCACCACTCTCTGAGCTCTGGGCGCTACTATTTGGCGGCGCGGGAGACTCCAAAGGACCGTTATTGTTCTTCTTGGTATCCGTCCTGCTGTGGGGCTATCCGATGTACATAATAAGGGTAATAACGAAGCTATTTTGTTATTTAACTATGTAAAATAATAGTTATTGCGTCTTTTATGAAAATTCAAATATACTACTCACTTCAAAACTAGAAAACGGGTACTATTGTAAATGATTATGTAAAATATACTTACTGTTAAATTAGGAAAATATTCCCTAGCTAGAAATCCTTTATTGTGCGTTCTTAAAACCTTTTTCTTTTTCATAATTAAAAAAAATCTAGCCTATAATAATGTTATCGTTGTCATTTTTCAGTGCATACCACTAACATGGAATACATTACGTCTATCGCATTACTTCTTCTTATACTGGAACGTAATAATGTGGCTGAGCTGGGTGGTCGCCAACCGGCGCGACCCCGGCTACATCCCGCAGAACTCGGAGACATATTACCGCGCTATTCGACAGATACCTTACTACGATAAGTGGAAGAAACGAAACGTTATCCTGTCACGTTTGTGTCACACTTGTCGGTGCCTAAGACCTTTGAGGTATAGTACTAGTAAATATTATTTTACAAAATTAAACCTTTACCTATTTTATTTAGGTTAATGCATGAATACTTCTTATGGCAGAGAATGACCTAACTCTTGCGCTCTTAAAAACAGCACCTTATCTTTCTTCCTGTCTTCTGGCCTTACTATATTTACTACCTTATGTACTTCATGAATTTAACCGACAACGTATTATGTGTTTATCTGTTTAATTCATATAATGTTCCTTTCGTTCCAGAGCCAAACATTGTCGGATTTGCAAACGTTGCGTTGCGTACTTCGACCATCACTGTCCTTTCATCTACAACTGCATCGGCGTTCGGAACCGAATGTGGTTCTTTTTATTCGTCATGAGCGTTGCAATCAACTGCACATTATCTATATACTTCGCATGTTATTGTCTGTTCTTAGAGGGTTTTGGTTTATTGTACATGTTGGGACTTTTAGAAGCTATAACGTTTTGCGCGCTCGGCTGGATCCTCACTTGCACTTCTGTGAGTATTGTTTTAAATTATTTAACTAATACATTTAGCTAAGTTACTCATCGTTGGATTCTGAAATCAAAATATTTGTATAAAACATATCGTCATCCAACTCATTAACTTTGACAAAACAAAGATAATATGTTTTAAACGGGGATTTTAGTCTCAGAAATCTACGATTAGTGTTGACTTATGTTTTTGTCCGCAGATCCTCCACGCGTGCATGAACCTGACTACTAACGAAATGTTTAATTACAAAAGATACCCATACTTGAGGGACAAGAGAGGACGCTACCAGAATCCATTCTCTCGAGGACCTATCATGAACTTCATAGAATTCTTCGTCTGTCTCCCGGATAAGTACGATGAACATGACTTCTTCTATGATGAGAGCATTTGATACGAAGTGCGCTGACAAAGCGACTGCAGCCTGTCGCGGAAGAAGGCAAAGGAAGCTGTCATCTTGTCGCGTCAGGCTCAAACGTGCAGGAATGCTAAGACTAAGTTTGCAGTTTAACGCTTAATAAGACTTTGAAGGCATTTGCCTCACTTGCTGAAATTATATTTAATTTAGAAGTGGCTGCGCAGGAATATTTGCAAAGGATTCGTTGTAAAGAACTTAAAACTTGTGTGATTGCGGGAATTAAGTGCCGATTGTTCTATAGCACCGTATTGTAATTTTAAATTTGCTAATGTGTCTTGCACAAACTTGAACTGAAAAACTGAAACTTGTATGTCTAGCGTAGCGGTATTAACGAAAGCAACAATTTTCACTAAGCTTTAGACATTGTGCGTTTTTGCCAAGATTAAAATTTAGTTTAAAAATACTCAAGGCACATTTTGTTACAAGATTACATAGCCGGCCATAGCTAGCTGTTACCCACGACTTAGTCCGCGCAGTGTTTAAAAAAAACTTAACAAGTAGCCTATATATTCTTTCCAGACTGTATTCGTCTGTGCTAAATTAACCGTTGAGCCGTTCCGTACTTACAATCATACATCCATCCATCCAAACATTTGCATTTATAATATTAGTAAGATGTAATGGGAAATTATTTAAATAAAACACAAATATTTCATCAGTCTCAGTATAATGTGAATTTATAGCTGACACAAGCAAAAGTACATCTACATTAAATGTTGTTAAGCACATTTATATTACGCTGGTTATGAATAAAATTTTGAAAATTATCTAAACTTAAAAAAAAAAGCGTCTCTACTTTCTAATTACCCTCTTAAATATATCACAACGTTTCATTAATGATGCTACATGTGTAACATAATACACAAACACTATACGTAGATGTTTATTTCATGTCAAACTCTACCAAGCTATAAAAAAAACTTAATATTTAATAAATAGTGCACTATATCAGTGATCGTCCATCACGTGAAGAAAGTGGTTGAATTACGACTTCTAACTAGATATAGTGGTATACTAATCTGTAATATAACCACGTATCAGAGATATTTAAAAAGTTGCTAAAACATCACGCGATTAATGGACGACCACATCACTATTACGTCCTGAAAAGATATTATATATTTTATAGAATATATAGCTTTTTTTGTTACCTCAAATGTGAAACACTACTCTTATTGTTATAAACATTAAAAATTTAATGCCTCTAAATATTTTGTATTATTTTAATTCCTTCAGTGACTAATTTTTTAGATAAAATTATAGACAAAAAAAAATTATCAGTAGATAACACTGGCTTGTGAAATAACAATGATAATGCATAAAAAGCAATAACACAAAATTAACACGATAAATGACACTACGATTTTTTTTGCATGTAAGTTAATTTGCCAGCTGATATAGCACAGAAGGTTTTAATTGGTTTTATGAAAAAATAATTAAAACTATGCAATATAAAAAAAGATACATTTGTAAACATTTTTTGATATCTATGGGAAGGGCTATTTGGTAAGACGTTTTATGGAAGATTTATTCTAAATACGAATTTTGTGCTGAAGTATTTTAACAGTTGACTTGAAAAGCTTTAAATTCAATTTTTCTGTAGTTAACAAGATAATATATGAAAAATTATTTAAATCAGATTTAACTTAAAAAAACATAGAATTAAATAAACTAATACTGTCTTCAGGCACATATATTAATCATTAATATGACTGAAATAATATATTTAAAAATGCATATTTTAATATATTAAAGTTCTGCATTTTAGTATTTTTCTCTTATTTCAGAATCATTTAGAACTATGTAATATAGAAAATTTAACATCTAACAGTTATTTAATAGAGTAAATTAGTAAAAGGACTATGTAAAATGTCTTTGTGTGTGAGTTAGAAACAGCGTGTGCCTTCGCAGTGCTTTTATATTAAATATGTCAAAGATTTAAATATTAATAATAATAAATCAAAGATGCTCGACATTTCAAAACATGTGATCGAAGAAAAATCCAGATTTTTTTGCATAACTATTTTACTTTAAATTAGGAATCGAAGCTAGGAAATAGAGGACAAAAATGAAAAAAAAAAAAAAATTTCTTTTCGAAAACTAACTGTTAATGAACAATGTAAAGAATAATCTTAGAGTAGAGCATCTGTGTAAATAATTCATCGAACCATTTTATTTATATTTAAATCTTTGGGTGTTAAATAAAACATTAAAAATTATTTTGCTTTTTTATAATTTCAAAGTATTTTTTTCTTCTAACTTTACGACATCAAATGTCCAGATCCTTGAGACAAAACAATTTTCAATGTTATACGTAATAATAAGCAAAATAGAAATAAGATTTAATCGTCTTTAGGATTAATTCTGATGGCTGCATCGATTTCTTCCTTAGCGTGATCTTTATCACCCCAACCCCAGAGGTGATGGGATCCATCACCTGTCCTCTTCACACGGTTACGTACGATCTCATCCGATACGGTCTTGAGATCGTAAGCCCATCCGATCTTGGCGAATAAGTTGATAAAGTTAGTGGTGAAGTTGAGACGGTTGTTGCCGAGTTCAGCCGTCTTGTAGTCCCAGGGGAAGGTGTGGTGGTAGTTGTGGAAGCCTTCACCGAGAGCAAAGATGGAGACGGATATATTTTCTGAGGGCTGGATGTGTTTGTCGTATGGTTTATCGCCCCATTTATGTGCAGCCGAGTTGACGAGCCAAGTAACGTTTAATATGAAAGCGTAGCGGAAGAGAGCCGCTACAAAGAAGGAAGTGACCCAACTCTCACCCCAGTAGTACACGGGGATCACGGTAGGCAAGACGAAACACGCTATGGGCATCAGGATAAGATAATATCTGCAACATAATTTCTTATCATTAGCAATATCTTCAGTTATTTATGTTAAGATGAAGGTCGAGCTTATGATTCCAAGTTGACCTAATCAACTTCATTAATTGTCTTTTTAAATGTCATAGAGAAAATCTGGCTAATATTATAATGTGTTTTCAAATGAGTTTTATTCTGAACTATACCTATAGTTTGAACTTAAAGTAAATGTTATTATTAGTCTAAATTATTTTATGAAAATTAAAATATTAAGAAAATCAATAACGGATACTGACTTCTTCTGGAACCTGAGTATGGGGTCTGCGTAGAGGTCGCTGAGGTCGAGACCCTGGCCCTTGCGCTTGAGCTCGGGATGCTTGCGCACGAGCAGCCAGCCGATGTGCGAGAAGAAGAAGCCTCGCGTCGCGTTGTGCGGGTCCGCGTCTGTCTCCGAGTACTTGTGGTGCATGCGGTGGTCACGCGCCCAGTCTATTGCTGAATCCTACAATTTTAGAAAACGAACTTTATTTCTATTGCCATTAGATTGATTGTCAAAAAAAAAAGTCTAACCACCTCCTGATGTCATGCCATCTTTTAATAATAGAAAATTACTAAAATTGGTAGGCAACAAAGGTAAAAACTAAAAAAAAAATCTTATTAATATGCAGTTACATTTGGACGGTCATAACCACAGGTATCTACTATATAAATAATTCTATGACGCAAACGAATAACTTGTAATCGTATCTTAACAAAAATCGCTGTTATATAAATTTTCATGCTAATGAATATTAAAATTATAAACGCAGAAAATATAAGGTGATTCGTTTTTGTTACTAATATATTTTATTAGACAATGTAATTGTTAATTGAGGTTTACTCTAGGATCTAAAGTAAACCATTAAAACCACGTAAGTATGAGTCAATTGTTTTTGTTGCATCATCATTTCAGACCCTGTATCAAAATAACACGCAGCATTGAAGTGTACTCTGGCTGAGTATTATGTAGAATAATCAGAAATCCGATTACACTTTTTGAACTTTAAACAGGTCATGTAGGCCAGACGTTATTGCATACATTATTTACTGTCTGTAAGCACATTAACCTCTATGAAGCCAGGTTAATGAAACAATATGCGACCGCGATACATTTTAAGTACTGAACATACAACTGTAACATAAACGAAATATTTATATTGGGTAGGATCTACTAATGTGATCCTAGTCTAACCATTTCATTACTTTAAAGTCACCTTACTTGATCTGATTAAATTATTATTTTATTAATTATTATATTTAGAGCCTGTTTTACAATGTACTGAATAAGTTGGAACTTATCTATCTATATATATAAAAGAAAGTGGTGTTAGTTACACTATTTATAACTCAAGATAGGTCGAACTGATTAAGCTGAAAATTGATGGGGAGGTAGCTTAGAACTAGGAGACGGACATAGGAACTTTTTTATCTTGTGTGCATTTTTTTCCGCGCGGACGGAGTCGCGGGTAAAAGCTAGTTTTCAAATAAAATCGTATCTCGCAATATCCAAATAAGCTGTGAAACGAAAAATATTTTGCCAGGAAGTATTGTGTCAGTTAGTTTATTGGTAAGTTATAAACCACTTCACTTGGACATAAAGCAGTCGCCTAATGGAAGTTAATGCTGCTTTAAAAATACCAATATTATCCATCTGAACGGATATCATGAGTCAGAGTAAACAACACTAAATTAGCGGGAAAATTGCTTAAAGAGGAGTAATTTCGCAGTGATTTACTGAATGCAAAATTGTCAATGAAACTGACGGAACAATAAGCGGTTTTTTACGTATTTAATATATTTTGCCTTCTTCAAGTCACGTAATACAGTGGAACATGCACAGTAGGTTTTTATGTATGTAGTCCGTTCTATTGTGTGTCTGAATGTAGCGTGAGATCTTGAGAAACATTGAATGTCACTGATAAATTATTTTCTTCCCAAAAGTATTATGTATGGGGTATAGTCAGACAGATTTCTTGTTTAAATAGATAACTAGTTGAGTGCAGTATTTATCAGGTCTGAAAGATGCCCCAAATCTCAGTGCAAAGAGACACTGCAGGTCCTGAATTCGATGCCGATACGACATTCAAGGTTTTCTTACTGAATTTAGTAGGTTTAGTTTTTCTTAGAAATCGGCTGAGATTTACATCAAGTATGACGTCTGCTGTGAGTTAATAAATAACCTACGAGGGGAGGTCCAAAAGTTCGCGGAATGGAGGGGATGGAGTGGGGATAGGGTAGCTCGCTTAGTGTCATACTAATTGGGCACTCATAATTAGTATATATATAACATTTCAACCCTATAGTGCCATTCGTTTACGAGTACTCGCCTGCTGAACAAGTCAATCCGGAAGCAAACTGCAACTATGGAGAAAATTGAACATCGCGCTGTGATAAAATTCCTTACCAAGCAAGGAAAAAACGTTCAAACCATTTTAAATGAAATGGAAGCCGTTTATGGAGATCAGTGCCCTGGTAAAACAATGGTTTATAAGTGGCATGGTCTTTTTAAACATGGTCGAGATTCAATTGAAGACGACTCTCGCTCTGGGCGGCCAGCTGACGCCACCACATCAGACATCGTCGAAAAAGTCGAAAAACTTGTACTCGAAGACACACGTTTGAAGAAGAAACAATTATCTGCATTTGTTGGAGTATCAGATACAACTATTTTGCGTATCCTGCACGACCACCTGGGCATGACAAAAGTCAGTGCAAGATGGGTGCCGAGAATGCTCACGCCGCTTCAAAAACAGCAGCGCGTCGACGCGTCTAAGCACTTTTTGGAGTTGTGTGGAGACGAGCCCGTGCAGATTTTGGAGCGGATTGTTACTGGAGATGAAACATGGGTTCATCACTTTGAACCTGAGTCCAAACAGGAGTCCATGCAATGGCACAAAAAGGGTACACCACCTCCCAAAAAATTCAAGGTGTCAGAATCGGCGGGAAAGTTGATGGCCACTGTTTTTTGGGATTGTAAGGGAATATTACTCATTGATTATAAAGAAAAAGGTACCACTATAACCGGAGAATACTACGCACTCATATTAGAAAAGTTAAAGGAGTCAATTAAAGAAAAACGTCGAGGAAAATTGGCCAAGGGTGTGTTGCTTTTGCAAGACAACGCGCCGGTTCACAAGAGCCGAGTTGCCATGGCTGCTCTGCACACACATGGGTTCGAACCACTTGTTCACCCACCCTACAGTCCAGACCTGGCTCCTAGCGATTTTTATTTATTTCCAAATTTAAAAAAAGAGCTAAGGGGAAGGAAATTTTCCGACGATAATGAAGTGAAGGAGGCAATTTCGGCCCATTTTGAGGCCAAAGACAAAAAATATTTTTTCGATGGTTTAGAAAAATTAATTCATAGATCGAATAAATGTATTAGACTTAAGGGTGATTATATTGAAAAGGAAAAATAAATTTATTGTTATATTTCATTGACAACCCTTTCATTCCGCGAACTTTTGGACCTCCCCTCGTAGTTCATATTTTTATTAGCAATTATTATTTGAATTAATGCCAACACGGTGCATTAGAGGACAAGGCTGTCGATGAACTTATTGTAATATTTTAAAAGTAGGTACATTGACAGATAATAAAATGTTTAGTGCTCGTATAAAAAATGTCACGTTCGTAAACACAATGCTTATTTATTGCTGTTAACTGTTCTAATTAATTAATACTTTTAGTGCAACTAAATTTGAACTCTCAGAAGGTTAATAACACTGAACTAATATAATTCATAAAAAACACCCATTTGCCTTCAGTTATTAAGCATGAATCTAGATAGATACGGATCAAGAAAGCACATTAGTGTCATGTTTATAAAATGTATAAAGAAAAAAAAACAATGCAATTTCAATAATAACATAAAATGTAATGTTCTCTCCGTCCTCTGTCGTGTTGTTATCTTGATAAACGATGAGTGCAATTTATCTACCGTCAACAAAGCATCGCCCACGCAGCGTTTGCCTGCTGCCTATTCTGAACTTTTACTTCTTATCTTTATATATATTAAAACTAGCTGTCGCCCGCGACTCCGTCCGCGCGGAATTAAAAGAAAAAATTTTTACAAGTAGCCTATGTGTTCTTCCAGACAATGTTCTACATCTGTGACAAATTTCATCAAGATCCGTTGAGCCGTTCCGGAGATACTTTCAAACAAACATTCATCCATCCATACATTCGCATTTGTAATATTAGTAACATTTAAACAGCGAGATTTTATGTCAGCAAAAGACTAATTGAATGACGTTTCGCTCTTCATGACAATCAAATTCTGCAAAGCATAGGTCACTCGCGACACATTTAATATGGGTTTTCACTGTCAAAACACTTGTATAAAAACACATTGTCATCCCTTTCCTTTTATTTGAATAAACAGAGACAAACTGTGTTTTAAACATATAACTTACAGTAGTGAAATTTCACGGTTACTCCCTTCAAGTGGAAAGTTTGAGATATCGTAAACATTTATAATGAGCTAAAAAAATTATTTAATTTATTTTGTTGGCTATCGTCCAAGAACTGTCTGACACTCATTGCAAAACTACATGTAATCTGTTCAAGGTAAGAGTTATGAAAAACAACATGCAACACAAACATGACACAGTTCGTATAAACATTTTTTTAAAATATAAATCAGAATTTTAACATCATGCCATTACCTCTATAAAGAACCATTCATCTTACGCTATTCGTACATATGTTTTTCTAATAAGAATCTGCCCTTCAACGACCTCAGTCTATCAAAAATAACTAGAAACGTACTACTTTCAACTAAACGTCACAATATGATGCAGGACACAGGACACAGGTTCATGCACATTCTTATTTGATTATTGTATAAATGTAAAACTAAATTACTTCTACAACTGACTGAAATAACGGAAGATAAATCGATATGGCGGAAGAAAACATGAGACGCCGACCCTCCGTGAGTGGGACAAGGACAGGGAGATGATGATAATGATGACGATGATCAAAAACTACCTTACCTGAAATGCTAGCGTGTTGAAGATGACAAGGATGAGTCTTAACGGCCACTTGGCTTTGTACGACTTGTGTGCCCAGAGGCGGTGCGCGCCCGCCGTGATGCCCAGACCTGACATCACGTACAGAATGTACGCTGAGGACAATATAATTAAATTTTAAAATCCTATCATAATTGGTCTTTATACATTTTGAAGCTATGTTTTGTTTTCCTACTACTTTTCATCAATATTGATGGTACTTTTCTAAGGACTTCACGAAAGGGAACATACGTGCTAGTTACGGGAATTTCATCTTCGTGAAACCTGTTACTTTCAATGTATTTGCACATTTCCTTTCTAACCTAGTAATTAACACCGAAAATACTCGGGGATTAATCTTTCTGTCATAATGGAATAACAATATGGTAAAAATATGACTAAACAAGGAAGACCTTTACAGGAATTAGAAACTTTTGTATCAAGAACATTCGCGGAAGAGATTGCACAGTATTATTAAGTGTTTAGGAACATTACATCCTACTTGATTTATATTTAAAACAAAAAGATAATCTTATCTTGGTAATCTATACAGTTATAAAACAGATTACACGGTGACTATAGATAAATGTCTTCCTCACGAAATAATATGTTAATTATTAAATAGATAAAAAATACAAAAGCAGTGCATATTTATACACTAAAAACTTTTTGTAGTCTTGGTTTGTAGGCTTATAGACTTTTTGGTTGATGAATAAATACAGTTGATGTTCAACCAATCAGAGAAGCGACAAAAGAACTTTTTTTATCTGATGAAACATTCAAAATGAAAATACTCACCAAATATATCTGTTTGCCATTTAGCGTGGAATAAAAAGAGATAGCCTCCATATATAGCTGCAAGGTGAAGGTAGGCAAAGGCGATGATATTCCTCCAGACAAGCTTTCTCGGTTGTTTGTCAGCTTGCATGATGGGCGCGCTGCCCAGCGCCAGGTCTGGTGTTGCTGCGTCAGACTCGAAGAGCACCCCGTTAGCGTCCGCCGATTTTGGCGCCATCTTGAATTACTGCAAATAGACGAAGATATTATAATATCATTTTTATGAAAATCGCTAATTGTTATGGAACTTAACGGTTTTTGTTGATTATTAAAAATTTCGTTGTGAATAGCGTATGACAAAGAATATTCGTCAATGTTCATAAGTACTACTGGTTCTAATTCGTTTGTTTCATAATTTCGTCTACGTTGCCTACTTCCGTGCGTGCAAATTTAAAACCTTTTGAAACAATTAATATATTTTTTTTTGGAACCGCTACCTAAATTTACAATTAGAGGAGTTTCAGACGCGGCCAAGATGTATTTTTTTTTAGAAAAACTCAAAACTAATTTATTTTTGAATTATAACTCGTATTCAAATTAATGTATACGATAAATTAACATTTTTTCAGTCATGTTTAAAATTGTACAATATGCGTAAATTTTTAATTCACATTATAAATTTGGAATAAACTATTATACATATTCAAATCTTGATACAGATGACGTTCGATAAAGTTGTTTTTTAAACAGATTCGCAGAAGTTATATTTGAATTTATTGTGCATATTTTTGAAGATGATAAGAGACGCACGCTCGATACACCGCTATAAAACAGTTTCTGAAGGAGGCAGTTACAGTTTTTTTTTTGCACCGAAAATCTTAATAAAAGTCTAATTTATGCAAACTAATAGCAAATAAAATATAAGTATATGACGGAGGGTCTATTTTATCACAGCTAGTGTCACAACAATTCCATTACAATATGACACCCATACATGACGACATTGATAACGACGGCATATTCAGAGGCGGAGGGTTACACCGGCCCTCACACCAGCACCGGCTTACCGTGTAGCCTAGGACTCTTTATAGACCTACACACTAGAACAATCTTTATAGACCTTTATCATATTAGTGCTAATTAAAAACTAGCACAACGTTATATTACCGGTTACTTTCCTTTTCGAAATACGATAAAGAACACGTTATAAAATAATTTAAACTTACATGATTGATAAAGGCAAACAAACTCAAACACTGTTGTATTGGATTGTATTGTATTGTATTAAAGTACTGTATGGAAACTTTAGGAAGACTTTGCGCTTTTAAAGATGACTGTTGAATGAACCTAAAGGCCAACTGTGCCACATATATATATATATATGTGTTTATACAATTACTATGTATTTATATATTTGTATTAAAAGATAAATATTTTATCTATACTACGGATAAAGCAAATCCGAATAACACACTTCACCCTTTTCAATATCCTGGTGCACAGATACTGAAATTCCACCTTTACACAAGTTTATTTAAAATGCTAATATGTGTCTAGGAAGTTGTATTACGTCAACATATTTGTAGATATTTTAACGTAAATTTTTTAACCACAGCCGAAATTTAAATAAAATTAAATACATTAACAACATGATTTAAATGGTTTGTCGATAATCTTTTCTACGGCAGTGAAAAGGTTAGGCGCTATATCTACACTAATTTTTGTATAATTTCAAACAGGTAGTTTTACGCGACAATAGTTAACAGAAAATGTTCTAGTTGTTCTAACTAGTTCTTCTAGTTAGAGGTTCTCAATTCATTTTCTATTGTCACAAGGTGGGCCGTGACTGAAACGATCATTACCCATACCTATATCTCATTTCAAATGAACGCATAAATCTTCTTATTAACATACAACCATAAAATTTCAGTATTTTAAAAATATCCGAGAATTTGACGAGTTTTAACGCAAAATATGCATGCACGGTTTCATTGTTTGCAACTTTCGTTCGTTTGACACAAGAGATAGATATAAATTTGTGCATTAAAAATTCTTTACGATTTGGTTTCTTAATTCTGAAATTTATGTAATATATTACACACGTACATACTTCGTCACAATTTTCAATTTTATAATACTTAATATATTTTTATTTAGTAAAGGTGAAAGATGTTTCATGAGCACGTCGTTTTGATTGATTTTCCTGTAACGCTCGTAACCAAATTAACCTAATTAAATGTCGGTGATGTGAACTAAAACTTCATAATGCGAATTTTATATTGCACATTATGCAATCCAAGTTACAAAAAATTATGGTCGCCAAATTCTATATCTATATTTCTTTTCAATATAATTCCATCCTGTGTCGACTAACGACTATTCAATTTTTGATAAGCTTTTTAGAATATGCGAATAAAGAAACAATAAAATGTATAATTGGCCTTTTTCCAATAAGCGCTTAACATTTGTTCATTTCTTTACATTACTTTTACCTAATTAGATTTTATTATAGGTCCACAATTTTTTATTTTGTTATAATACGCATAATTTTTTTGTATTTCACGACCATTATTTAAGGCTTACCTTCTTGATAAATCCAAATTTAATGCACCGATTACACTTACAGGTTCGATTTAACGTTCACTTTCGAATATTTTTGAGATTCAAAGATTGTTATAAGCATTGACATTGATAAACAAAACCAATAAACCTTTATCACGAACGATATTATAATCTCTGACCCGGCATTACCATTATTCACGTGTTCACGTCACAATTCATCTGCTGTAGCAGTTTCGTGATGACGACGTAAATCAGTGTTGCCAGTAGATACATTTAAAATTCCATACAATAAAAATACACCTAATTTAATTATGTGTGTATGTTTACATATAACTTTCATTAATATATTCATAATTTCATATTTATGTATTCATAAATATATGTACGTATCTATAAATCATTACACAAATATGTTTAGTGAAAGTTTTATGAGTTATTTAAATTAAACTTAAGACCTGGAGAAACTTTGTATTGGTACTTTTTTAATTGCATTGTCATACGATACAATTAATTTTCAAGTGTAAGCACAAAATTATTAAAAATACTAAAGTACCTACGATTTTTCGCATAATATATATAAGATTTATCACAAATTATACACCCAAATAATTATTGTACACTATTTTTTTGTAATTATCAGAAAAAATACTCATATTGATCATATTTAAGAAATAAAAATAATGCAAATTAATATCCAAAAATTATCCTTAAAAACCTAAGTATGTAATAAATATATCAATGTACATGCGGACACACAAAGAAAACGCAGTTGCATAAATAAAGTTTTTGTATAAAATCTAATCTGTTTTTAAGACTACCATGATAAGGGGTTAGGTGTGAACTTGTAACTTGTACTGAGAGATAGAAATGGTGCGTAATCCTCATTAATCGATTGAGTACGATTTTTATATGATTCGCGTATGCTAAAAGGCCGCAGCGTCACATCCAGAGCGTTATCGACCCCTGCCCTGGTTTAATTTGCATAAAGTTTAAACAAGCTTTATATTGCTACTGCTCTTTTTATTTTAAGAGGTATTAATATTTTCATCTTATTTTTTTAGCAAAAACTACATATTAAACTGTGAATATCTGAAAGCTGGCAACATTGTCTTTGTGATGGAGTGAGTCAACGCGACGCGGCATGCGCGACCGCTCACGGAACCCAAGGATTGGACAACACGGTGGCGCGATGCAACACGCCACGCCGTGCTCGCTCCCAGCTGAACTACACGTCTATATACACGAGCCAATGTAGTGATCCGGCCATTTTACTCTCCGCGAAAACAAATGCTTTAAGGTAACATAATAAATCAGACCATATTATGAGAAATTATTTATATTATTACGAAATTTGTATGATGAAATAACGATACAACTTTACACTTCTACAAAATATTCAGAAAAATATGTTGGAAATATACACTTACGGGGGCTTGGGGGTAGTCAGTGAATAAAAATTATTAGGTATCTTTTGAAATTCAAAGTATACAACATAAAGACGTTTACAACTTTTTTATACACAAAAAATGTACTTATGTCAATTAAAATAATCATGAAAATTAAAAAAACATTCCATAAAAAATGAATCAGATGGTATTTTGTAGCAATTGATGAAATTAATTATCAGATCGCAATATGAAATGTATAAATTAATGTTACTTTTTAACCGGTACTAAGTTATATTGTTTTTAAATTAACTCGTCTTTATAAATATATTGGTGGTCATTGGACTTACACTCACGTGACTGAATCGGTTAAGTACATTATGTAAGAAATAATAATTAAAATAATCGCTTGTAGATCGTAAAAAAATATCGTTTTTTATTTTTAATATATAGGTACTCATAATTCATAATCATTTATAATTGGGTAGCTGTTGGGTTGATTAATTGAAAATATACGGTTAATTGAAGTGAGGTAGTATAGTAGTCCGATGTAGGTAGGTATCATGTTTTGTATGTACTTTTTGGTTATTTGTTTGATCTTTACAGTGCTGCGATCATTTCGCGATGCTTTTGGAAACAGAATACTCTTTTATATTGTAAGGAAAATTTAAGTACAAAATGATTATACGTGTTCATAATATTAAGCGTATTTCAATGCAACGACATTGAGTTGTCCTTGCGAAGGCGCAAGCCATAATAGTGTGCGGTGTGCGCTGTTTGTGCAACTTCGGTTTCAACGACACTCTGTACTGCTTTTTCTGTATACATACGTGCTAATTAAATTAAGGACAATGGAGAAAGAAATATTAATCCGAAGTCAGATTTTAACATTAATTGAATCATGATTTTTAATTTTTTTTGTAAAGATATATATATTGTTAGGACTGTTGAGGGTAGCCACACAAAAAAAAGTTTTTATAAGGAAGCGTGCGCTGCTGTTCGAGGCAGTCTCTTTCCATCCGTCTTTCACTATTTCGCTGTTAATTTATTTCTTTTAAAATACTTTTGCATCAAATATCTAACAGTATTATAATAAAATAATTATTTCTGTATCTACACAGTATAAAGTACAGGTTACTTGAAAGAAGGAAGAAACTGCAGAAGAATTGAGAATAGAAACCCACGATGGCTTTCAGAACCTTCCAAGCAAAATCCTTGTGTAGTTACATTTAAAAATATACCAATACTTAATATCATAACAACTCAAGGAATGAAGTTAAACAGACTATGTAAAATACTTGTGTTTCTTAACTTGAGGAAAACTCTATTACGACATATTTTATCATCAAATCGTTGTGATAAGATTAAAAAATGTGTTTACATTAAAAAGTGACTAATATGGATATGTATTTACAAACATGGACATTGATCCTTCGGCCAAGATGTGCAAATAATAATCTGTCTACTTCGTATCTTCGGTTTGGTGGTTGGCTGATAATGCCAAGGTTCCAGATTTGATTTCCTTAAGGTAAATTAGGTACTGCAAAAGATGAAGTTTATGGTTGTTGATAAGGTTAATGTTGTATTTATATATATCAAATCAGCAAAAACTGGAATGAAAGAATGAAAATACACATATCAGACGGATTAAAATAGTACACTATGAACCTTTTCTAAACACTCATACAAAAACATAATATTATCATCCTTTTTATTATCTTTGAAAGGATAGAGATAACAATATGTTTTTGCGCATGTGTTTCGTTAGTGGAAATACACTGCTAAACAGACAACATTCACTTGACTGTTGACAATACAGGTACAAACTAGACGTAACGCTTGTCCCGTTCTTTTCTAACGGTACAAGTACAATTATTTTGACCTAGTATTGAACTTGAAAAGCAACATGAAAAAACTTTTTTGTAGTCTATTAATTTTTAGATGTTTCATATCGCAAATACAACAATTCATTACAAACATTGGAATACCAATAATAAAAGTCAATATGTATTATGTGCGTGTTCTGACTTTCCCTCCAAAAACGTCTTTCTAAACTAAGAGAATCTTGTTCCCGAGAATTTAGATGTTAAATAATTTTAAAATACCTTTAGATGCAATGTTTAACCTGATAGTTATTAAAAAAAGTATTGTTTTAAAGATCTTGTAACGAATTATTACTTTTAAAAAGTTTTTATGTGGAAATTTTCTCCACGTAAATTTTCTCAAAGCAAACAGCAAATGGAACTGTTTCGCAAAAAAATCGATACGCACGCGAGTAGCGATAATATATAATGAAAATGGTCTGAGGGCGCGACCTTTGCTTTTCGGTGAAAGGAAATAGCGTTAATTATTCCTTACCTGATTTTTATATTTATCGTCCTGCTTTTTTGAATAATCTCTTATACCGATTAATGGTACTAAACCCCGGTACAAGGTAACGCTTTACAATTATACAAGGTCGTAAAGTGAAAAGGGCAAATATTATTTTTTTACTCTTTTTGAATTTTATGGTAATCGGAGTGCAAAATATCAAGCAAGCGTGTTTTCAAATCATATAACATCTAATAAAGTTTTCTGGCTTTGCTCCAAGTATTCAAGACTTGACCTTGCAAAAAACCAACTTCTTTTTCCGACCTAAGAAAATGGCTGTGATTTTTTTTGCCAGTGAATTTTTTAAAGTAAGAATTTACTGGAAAGTGGCAATTATAACATATTGTTTTCATTTAACTGTTTATCATTATTATATAAATCCTTATTATCACGATTACGACAAAGTAACAAAACTGTAAATATTATTGTCATTAATGGCTATTACGTTTAATTTTTAATTCGTAAAAGTAATGCGCGGACGTTACATCATACAGCACGAGCGACTTGTCACGTGTATGAATAATACATTATCATTTAACGATATATTATCGTACTCGATTATATTTTGGTCAAGTTTATTGATGATTTATCTATGCTTTGTTATAATTACATATTTCAGTTTAGATTAAATTTTCTTATAGTAATCGTTAAGAATTTATAAAGTCTATTTTTAAAATATTGATTACATACATAGTCAGAGCATATCTTACTAATAAAAAAATGCGAATGTTGAAATGTATGGATGAATGTATGTATGTTTGTTTGAAGGTATCTCCAGAACGGCTCAACGGACGCCGCGCTGACGGAGTGGCGGACGACAGCTAGTAAATAATATAATAAGTTTTATTACGACAAAAAGAAGATTGTAATGTGGTCAACGTGAAAAATAACTTTAATACTAATACTTTCACCATAACCTGACTAATAATATCGAGAAGTAACATGAAAGGGATTGAGTATACTCGACTTAAGATAGTCAGGAGGCTCTATTGCCATTGATAACTTTGCTAATCAATTTGACGAATTTTTTGCAATGAAAAGCTTGCTAAAACCCTAACCGATAGCTATCACTACAAAATTAAATCTATCATACTTATGTAATTAATGTCGAAAATAACTCGACATCTTACACATTAAATAAAATATTTGGCTTTCGATTGAAGGTTGAAGAAATATTGTAATACAATGTTTCTGTCCCCAACAATTATAAATTTGTTCTATCGGTATTTTGGATCGTTTATATAGTTATATCGATTTTGCCGTCATCTATTTCGGAAGATAACCGGACCGAACGCAGACAAAAAAAATGGTTTTTCGTTGTAAGCAACGCAAATACACTCAAATTTTATTAAGTGTATAGATGACATGAAAACAAATGATTATCTGAGGCTAACAGCATAGAAAATGTTACCACATTAAGGTGGAAATTGCATGTTTTTTTTAATATGTAGCCTAAAGTCAAGGCAAAAATTAATAAAAGGTAGGCCGTGGGTTCAAACATCCAATAAGTGCCACAAATGGCAGCCAAAATACTGAAAACGCAGGACCGTTAAGTATTTTTAGGCAACATTTTGTAATGTCCGCCAAATAATTTCAAATTTGTATGTAAATTTTAACAGTTTTGGTAATAGTTTTTTTTTTTAATGTTTATTGATTTCTATTTAGACAAGTTTTGTATATTAGTGTCTAATTTTGAAACCTGCTACCTAGTTATACTTGAATTGTGTTTTATGTCATCTTGTCCTAATAAGCAAAGCCCACTTAGATAATATTTGTTTTAACACATAAAAAACGTATCGTTCTGTGATCCTTGTTAACGTTTGGGCTTAGATCTTTTTTGGAACTATGCTGAGCTGACCAACAAAATGTATCTTTTTTTTCAATGATCTTTGTTTTCAAAGATCCGTAACGGAATATTTTAATCGGAAAATTTTTGCTATTATATTTATTTTTTATAACAGTAATCTTCACTGCCGAAATTTCCTTTAATCTTTTCGAAAAACGAGATGTTTTTGGCAAATTTTTCCGCAGTGGAATCTGGCAGTTAGGAAGTACCTACTTTAGAAAAATGTAAGAACGCGGTAGTGGTAGAATAGACAAGCATTTTTAGTTAATCTAATTACGTCATGAAATAATTCTAGGACAATAATATCAACATAGGAAGCGGGATTAAAAAATAAGGCGTAGATTCTATTTATCAGTTATTTATAGGATTAATTTGTCTTTATTTGGTCATGAGGAAATTAAAACGGAGATAATGTTCGTGGTAATAATAGAGAAAAAAATATTAAAATAAATAAAACAAACCTCCTCACTGTTTACCCTTAAATTTTTAATTCCTTCTATATTGTATTTATTTATACCAAATTAAACCTGTTACATTGTTTATTTAAACAACATTAATTCTTTTTGTATGTCAATTTATTGAAAATATAATAAAAATTAACAAATAATTATTGTATTTCAACTATTAACAATGTTCGGTTGATATTTTTTTACACATAATATGTCCAAATAGATAATTTATTGTTAAGGCAAACTAAATAGTAAATTCACACTCAGAGAATTATGTTACCATTTAACAACTATGAGTAAACAGACAATATTATTTGTCAATACAATACAATTTACAATATTATAAATGTTAATAATTTCAAGTGTGATAATAACTACAAATTTTTTACAACTTTTTCTAAAAACTTACTGAAATAAAATTTTTATCTTTATTTGCAGGAGTTTTTTTTCATGTAAAAAAGCATGAATGTGAAAATCAAAATTCTCACAATAGAAATAATTTTTAACTACTAACTTAAAATTGACACAACCAGTTGTTGTTTCACTTTTGTAACAAGTTAAAAAAAAAAACTAAAAAAAATCATTTAATAATGTAACGAAGGCGATTCCATCTATTTTGTCGCGCGTTATTATATATGTACTATTTCTTTCAAATATATTGTTGGCTCAAGATCATCTGCGCTACATTTAAAATTGTTTTCTGCGACTCGCTTAATATTCCGAGGCGTTAAGATATTTGAAAGCCTCTATACTATTCAATAAGAGCTCTCAGTTCGTGCGGCCAATGTTGTACTTTGGGCTTGAGGACGGTGGGCGAGCAGAGCAACAAAGGTACCTCGAGTGGTGCCAGCGCGTAGTGTCCCAGACAGTTGAGCGCCCACTCGCAGTGCACCGGCACTATACCTAAATCCATAGCTAGATCTAACACAATACAAAAAGGTTTTTTTTAGTTTTCATCGCTTTTAAAACTTTATGATTTAAACCTAAATGTAATTACAATTTATTAAAATTAATGTAAAAGTAAATTAAATTAATAAAAAAGCATATAAATGTAAAAGTTTAAATGGTCTCCAAAACGGCTCAATGGATTTCGATGAAATTTATTCCACGCAAAGTCGCGGGAAAATCTATCAATTTAAATAACTAACCTTTATTTAAATAGGTTTTTAAGACCAAACTCTTCGTTTAAAACATATTGTTATCTCTGTTTTGGCAAAGATAATGACAGGGATGACGATATGTTTTATATAGACAGAAACTCACGGTAAATGTCAATGTTTCATTTGAAATAATCTTGCGTTAGTCTCACAGTGTACAGTCAGAGTAGTTTTAATGGTAATTAGGGGAGTGCCATGTGAACTATTAAACTATATTGTTAGACTTACATTCATATTTGGAGTCCTGCGTGTGCTCGGGCTCCGCTAACACGAGGCCGGGAGCGCCATCAGCCACACGCACCTCACTCATCTCATGTACTAATGTACCACCCGCACTTACTAGAATCTCCTGTTAGAATAAAAGAGTATGCTTTTATTTCATAACTAGTTGTCGCCCGCGACACCGTCGACGCAGAATTAAAAAAAAATTAATTAGTAGCCTATGTGTTTTTCCAGACTATGTTCTACATCTGTGCAACATATCAAGATCTGTTGTCCCAATCTGGAGATACCTTCAAACAAACATCCATCCATCCATTCATCTAAACATTCGCATTTATACTATTACTAAAATTTGTAGCTAACTATACGACATATCACGCCCTTGACACAGAGGTGTAGGCAGAGTTCACGGATTTACATTTGACGCGGTCTTAGGACGCTTCACTCATTCATCATACTAATATTTATTATCTTACTAATATTATAAATTCGAATGTTTGGATGTATGGATGGATGTTTGTTAGAAGTTATCAGAAAGGCTGTATAAATCTCGATATAATTTGGTACAGATGTAGAACACTGTCAGAAAAACACATAGACTACTCAACAAGTTTTTTAATATCCATACGGACCAACTCCCGGTGGATAACTTGTTAAATCATAAATGTACATATTTTTTTAATATATAATATAAATAGCTGTCGCCCGCGACTCCGTCCGCGCGCAGTTAAAAAATGGGGGGGGGGTATGAAAAATAGATTTTGGCCGATTCTCAGACCTACAGAATATGCTCACAAAATTTCATGAGAATCGGTCAAGCCGTTTCGGAGGAGTACGGAAACGAAAACTGTGACACGAGAATTTTATATATTAGATTATATTTTTATCTGTTAAGAATTAAAAACTTGATTTCGTGTATATCAAAATTGTTGTAAATATAAATTGTTTGAATATACCTTCAACATATGATGATCCAGCATGTTGATGGGCGGCATGCAGTAGAAGGAGATGTCTGAGAACAACTTGCGCCTGGCTAGTCTAGACCGTCTAGGACCTGGCTCTCCTGTCATATCCAGGCATTCGAAACCTTCCTATCACAATAAACACAACAGTTTTTTTTTTATTATTACTAACTGACGAAATACATTATGAAAATAATATCAATATTGTAGTGTAAAAAGTCCTTATAAAATTCTATGAAAGTTTCCTTTTTATTGCTGAAATTCATGATATTTTAGTTGTGTTTAAACTTAACCAATTTAGATGACTTAGGTTTAGATTATATAAATCGTAATAACAATTATCAAATATTCTTTAAACAACTATTACTCTGATTAATCGCGGGTTTCCGAAACCAAAATACCCGTTTAAAAAAATTTGTTTTATTAACCCTTTAACCGCCAGAGTCGGATTAATCCGACCAATGTTATCGTGTCCATTTCGCCTAGGTCGTATATATCCGACAAAATAGCTGTGTTTGTTTTTAGTGGCTTTTCCGACTCGTCATGTTTTATATTGCCTTAAACATGTTATTATATGAAGATTTAATACATAAAGCAATCATTTGTAATGTCGTACACTTTTGGTTCGTACTAAAAAGCCATATTAAGAAGTAAGAAGTTCGGTGAAATAACTGATAATATTCTCTTGTAATTTCATTAGTGCCAAACGCCCGCGTCGGAGAAATCCGACACTAGTGTTGGGACATTATTCAAAGAGTAACATGTAAAAAAAAATGTACATCAAAGCAGTTCTCTTAATATTGACTTATTCAGAGAACAACAAATAAATTAATTACTAATAAATATTTATTTACAATAGTTCTACATAGTTTTATTGAATTCTTCTGAAAATAAGCAAATAAGTTGTCAAATGTCGACAACTGCAGGCTGATTAGGAAATAAACGTACGACTGAATTATTATGTAAGTTTGTTATTGTATATATTTGTTATTGGGAAATTAAAAGAAGATTTCTGGACTGATTTTATATTGAGAATTAATAAATCATTAACAATATTTAATGGCTTTGCATTCAATTCTTTCTACTACCAAAAGTAAAAAAAATGTTGCCCTGGATTTAAGCACAGATTTATAATTAACATCGCGCTGCAACAAATTTCGATATTATTTATCGATATTTTAATAGGTAAACTACATACAACCCTCTTTGTAGTAGGTATTTTTTTCTGTTGTATCGAGCTGGGCGCTGGGGGCACGGCAGCTGATAAAATGCCAAGCGGTTAAAGGGTTAAAGATGATGTGTTTTATTCAGAGATCTTGTTCTCGGAAACCCACAGTAATTAACTAACTCTCTTACTCTGACTAAACATTTATTACTCCAACTATTACTTACCTCAGGGATAATAGTTCCAGTTTGTATGCATTTCTCTACCCATGCAAAACCAATAATCCATTTCCCTGCCGCTAGAGCTCGCATATATTTAAGTGATCTGTAAAAATAAACATTCATTTATAATTAATTAAAACAATTAATTCAATATCACAAATAAAATTCATTTGGATTGGAATTATGTAATCTGTCATCATCATCAGCTCACTATACGTCCTCACAGCAGTGCTCGGAGCCTACCCTAAGTTAGGGGTGACTAGACCATAGTCAAAGATGGCCCAGTGCGGGTTGTTTTCCTTCATCATAAGAACGTCGGAAGAAGAATGTAATCTGTACTATTTTTTATTTCATACCTTTTACATTTATTTTCTTCATCCACTTCAATAACTAAATGTGTAACATCATCTGTATATTCTTCTACAAAGCGCCAACCTTTATCTCTACACAGTTGCCGTAATTTGATGGTTTGTTTTGGTATCAAACATGATCCTGCCACGCAAAATTCGATCTTACGGTTCTTCTGACGCAGTACAACGCTAGACTTAAATTCCGGTGAACTGACCGCTTCTTGAAAAACTTCATTCATAAACTCTTTTTCTTGAGTTGTTTCCACTTCTGTCAATAAACTCTTACATAATGTTTCTTCTGCGTCTTGTTTAATATTTTTAATGTTAAAATTAAGTGATTTTCTCGCTACAGGAGTAGATTTATGTTGTATTTGTTCCACAAATTTGTTTATAGTCGATGGTGTAATTATGGAATTCTTCACTTTTTTTATATCTGTATACTCTTGATTCTTTTTAATTGTTTCATTTAAACTATTAGATGAGATGTTATTTTTTATAGTTGCTTTTAAATTAAGATTTTTTGCATCTGATTGTTCACTTATATCATTGTCAAAATTTGAAGATATTCCCGATTTTTGTTTCACTTTTATGTTGGAAACATTTCTGTATAATAGAAAATAATCATTATAATTTATAAATTAGCAAAAATATAATTTTTAGACATGTTCAAATCAGTTCTGAGCTGATTCATAAGTTGAGATCATAGACTTGAACTGGTGAGCTGCAGCTCAATAACTATGTTGAGAGTACCAATTGAGTACTCATCACAATGTACCATAACTATGTGACCTGACTGCATAGTGACTCGCAGCTCGCAACTCGAAACGCAAATCGTAACTCTATGCAGATAGAAATCGAGCCAAGCTGCGAGCCTTCACTGATCCACTTAACACATGTGAACTGGGACCTGATCTGCAGGTCATCAATTTTATTTTAGTTACCCATGACCAATAAATTTTAAAACTATGAAAAAAATATAAATAAATAAGAAACAGATGACACATTCAGTGCCACCAAATCTCCTGGCGAGTTGACTGACATACAAAAAACAAAAACATAATAATTCTTACTTTTGTGGTGTTTCTTCAACAATGCTGACATCTGAATCATCATTTAAAGGTGTTCCTAACTCTATATCCATCTTTTCATTTTCTCTATTATCTTCTTCAGGTGATGTAAATTCTTGACACAAATTAGGTGTCAATGATTCATTACGAATGGGTTTTGTCTATGGAACATTGAAATTAACAAATGAGATTTGTTAATTAAACATTTGTGAATATAATGATAGGATTTTAAAAAGATTTTTAATTATTCTGTTAAAATTAATTATTAAATGTACTTACTTGTGTGTTTAATTTATTTGTTTGAGTAATTACATCATTATCAAAATTAGAAAATAAATTTTCACTATCCTTTTGATTGTTGCTATCGCCATTTTTATTGTGATCATAATTTTTACTTTGTGAGTAAACAACTTGTGTATTTTTAGTAGAATTTGCTTTATTACTTAAAATATTATCAGTTGTTTTACTTTGAATGATTCCAATATCTGCATCAATATTAGCAAATACTTTCTCCATAACAGTATCATAGTTGCTACATTCACTATCATTATAACCGACTTTGGAACCTCGCATTGTTACATTTTTTGTATCTAGCCTTTGTTTTTTCTTTAGAGGTAATTCTTCATAATCTAAACTTCTCAGTCTCTTATCCACTGGTGAATATGTTTTTGATTTGTTCTGAGTTGGAACTAATATAGCTGAAGGGACATTTTTAGTTGCTTTTAATGATTGAACACTTGGAGTTTTTGAAAACTCGCAATCGAATATATCATTAATTCCTTCTATATCTTCCGGAATATTCTCCTTTCGGGTACCCTGATCATTGTCTTTATGTCCTTTTTGACTTTGTATAGTTTTTTGTCTATTTTCATCTGCAAAACATTCCATTATATGTGGTAATTCTTTCTCACTGCTAGCTGTTATTTCAAATTGTGCAGTTCTTGTGTCTGCAGAAGCAGTATTCTTCTTTGTTGAATCAGATTTAACAATTTCTTTGTGACTCTGTTTTGCTACATTCATGATTGATAGAGTTTTTGGTTGTTTTTGGTTAATAGAATTTAATTGTGTTGATTTAACTGTATTGATTTTTATATTATTGCATGTATTATTTTCAGGTTCTAAAGTAGTTTGTACTTCTTTATCTGTATGGATTTTTATTTGAGGATTACTTTCGTTTTGCTTTATACAAACATTTGTTATTACTTTACCAACTCTTATGGTTATTATGACATCATCTGATATTTTTGTTTCATCTTTATCATGAGATGTATGAGGCATTTCTTGTGGCTTGACATGTAATGGACCTTTTTTAAAAAATTTCACTTTCGGCGATATAACTTCTTCATTATCACAAGGATTTCCACTATCAATAGAAGTGTTATTTTTATTTCGAATGTTTGATGGTGTTTGATTAGTTGAGTCATATTCATTTGTTTTGTCTATACCTTTTTTTGTGTTACTTGATATTATAGTGCCTGGATTCACAATATTTGTAGTGGCCAAGCTTTTCTCTTCTACAGTTTCTTTACTAGATTCATTAGCTGTAATATTTCTAGTTGCAGTGGTGGTAAGATTTTGTTTTTCTACTAACTTTGTTGTACTACATGATACTTGAGTTTTCTTAACAGTCTCAATAGATACATTTAGTTTATTTGTATTTTCTTTATTTAGCCTACTGAACTCTTGTCTCATTTTCTTGGCATGATTCCATGTTTGTTTAGTTTTAGTTGCTTGTTTTGATACTGCTGTGTTTGACTTTGTTGAGTCAGCCTTTTCATTATGAATATCATGAGACTCTCTGCTGATGCTTATTTCTTTTTTCCGTGTGCTTCTACGTGGATTTTCTGATGTATATTCATTTACTTCTATATCCATTGTTTCAATGTGTATGTTTTCCTTGTCTTGGACACATTCTTTGGGATCTTCCAGTATTTCTATTTTGTCCCAATCATCTTGAAGATGCTGGATAGAGTCTTTCTTAGGTTGATGGGTAGGTTTAGAATTTGCTGTGTGAATTTGCGCTTTACTAGTTAAATATTCAACATGTGTGTTTAAATCTTGCGTGGAAAGATTACTGATGGCAGCTGAAAATTTATTTTGAGAATTTTCCAACCAGTCTGTTACATTTTTATTTGTATCTGTTATTTGTAGTTCTTTATTTGTTGTTTCAAGTTCCAACTCAGCCACTGGAAAAGTGAGAAAGTGAAAAGTTTGAGTGTTCTGTATAAAATATTAACTAAAATAAACATGGAAATAAAAAAAATGATATTGAAATTAAGGAAAAACTCTATAAGCAAGAAAGTTGGATTAGACAGAAGCCTCTATAAGCAACAAAAATATTGTCATCCCTTGGAGTCTGTCTTATCCAGGATTGATTGTATAAAAAAGAGATATTGCAAGAAAAAATGCTTACTTACATTTAATGTTAAACAACTTTTCAAAACTATTTACAAGAGCATAAACATGGTCAGTGAGGAGTTGTAAGGGGAGATTTAACTTTTGATTTTTCTTTTCCACCGGTAGAGCACATACAGGACAATTTGCTCTTCCATACCAACAACCATTGCACAGCGTATGACCACATTCTGCAGTCACAGGAGCACAATAACATCGACAGCTGTAAGTAAAAGCAATACAACTGTTACATGATAATACAAATATAATATGGTTACGAATCGAAAGAGCATGGCATGATTTGTGAAACTAAGAATGACACACAGCGAATATTTAAAATATTAAAGTGGAGGAATATGTTGATGTAAAATGAAAATGAAAGTTTTCCATTTGGTTTTACACTTTTTAATTTTAAAAGTGAACTTATCTTTAAACTACTTACCATCCAAAACAGGTTACTTGTTCAAGTTGTTGTGTTAAAAGCTTTGTTAGCAAATTTATATTGAAATCCTTTAATATCATTTTTGCCGCGAAAGACACTTTTATCAATTTGACAATTGACAAAAACAAGACTGAACAAGACAAGCATGGACAATTGACAATAAAGAATTTTTAAATGTCAGTTGTTTTGATTGTTTTTTAAATTCATTTTGCTTTTTATTAAAAAGTACATAACATCGGCAAGACCAAACTCAATCAAAAATGATATTTCTTTAGCTTTTATAACTTGCTACATTTAATTTATACTTCTCTTGCTTTATAGGTATTTAACCCAAATTAGAAATATAGTTGCAAATTATTGCAGCGGGTAACTTTCACATAAAAATTATCTGTGGTTTTTGGTGACATATGACATTTTAAAGCCAATAAGATCTTGCCTCGAAATAAAAATTAGGTTTGGCTTAAAAAAATTAATACTCGCAATTGTTAACATTACATTGAACCAAGTAAGTAACACGTTAAAATATATAAATGTTTAATAAAACGTTATTGATATAATATACAATTATAGTTTCTAAGTTTTTGTTTTATATTACATAATCTCTTACTGTGCTGCCGTAAGTTATTTTATTTTGTTAGTTCTAATTGCTTCATAAAGTATTTTATAAATATTGAATAGTCTGTAATTTATTTCTGCAAATTGCTATGCGGCAGTTTGATAGTATGGTAAATAATTTTTTACTCAAAGGAGATGAGGTTATAAATTATAGTACTGCAGTTTATATAGAATATAACACAATCAAACCATCAACTTTATATTTTTATATTATCGTTATGTTTGTCTTGTTCAGTATTTGATTTTCATAAGTTAATATTCTGCTATATTTGAGATTTATAAGATTTAGAAATGAAGATTTTTTTGTCGGTTAAAAAACTTCGTTTCCATACTCATTTTAGTAGACCTAGTAACTAATAAACCTTTTACCACACAGTTCTTCTATTTATTGATCTTATAGATTTATGCTTTGTTTTTTTTCTCTGTGTAGCAATAAATGTTTTCCTTATTTTCCTGAAACAACATATTATGTGTTTAAATATTAATGCTTTATCAATATTTCTTCAGAATGGCGCTAGCATTCCGCAACATGCTGAGAACTGCAGCAAGAAGGATGCAAGTCCGAGGCTATGCTGATGCACCCAAGGGAGATGAAATGGCTTTAACATTTGCTGCTGGTAATAAGGTAGTTAAGTTTTTGATTCATCACATGTATGAACCAATTTGAAGTTTTTCAGAGATTTCGTTTTTTATGGGGTTAATGTTCATCAATTAAGGATTTTTTTTAATTTAAATTGCATTTTCTGGTGCTACAAAATTACTCTTAAAACTGAAATGATAAAACAATATTGGCTTTTAGTTTATGTTCTATGATATTAAAATGTTTTTTTGGCTTATTTAATTGCATAAAAAATAATTATAAGTGGATAATTGGGCGAGAGCCACTAAATTTAAGACAGTAATCTTTGCCTTGCCATAAAGGGTTTTGTTTTCGAAATTGTAATTTTTTGCAGGTGTTCTTCAACAAGCAAGTAGTCAAACAGATTGATGTGCCATCTTTTAGTGGATCATTTGGTATTTTACCCAAACATGTTCCTACTCTGGGTAAGCATTGTTATGATTAAACTTAAGATTTCTCCTTGCTTATTCTTCCTAAAAACATGTTACATATCAAATTGTTTAAACTTTTGTGAGACATTATAATAAAGTAATAAAGAATGTTTTAACTCATGGGACGCGACCATGAAGATCTCAAAATAAACACTCGCCTTGAAGAAGGATCCCCAACGGGTCCGAAACTAGTTGGTGCTGTCACTAGAAGATACACATACAGTCACATGTGTGAGCCGTTCTAAATTAATTTTTTATAATGACTCACAAAAGTTTAAACAATTTAATTGCTGACCGTTACGGCGAGGTAGGACAAATGCGAGTAAAAAATGTTACAATCAAGTGGAATACTTTATTGCATATACCATAGACATGTCTAATTGTGGGTTTCTGAGAACAAAATCACTGTTTAAAAATATTATTACCTCATTTATGTCAAAAATAATGACAGATGACAATATGGTCTCAGAAACCAATGGTAAGTGGATGAACTGGATCCTGAATACACATATGTAGATAGTAAGCCTAATATTACAATAATTTATTGAAACTTAATGTATTTTTCAGCTGTTCTGAGGCCTGGTGTTGTCACCGTTGTGGAGAATGATGGCAAGCAAACCAAAATATTTGTATCTTCCGGAACAATCACTGTCAATGATGACTCCTCAGTACAAGTAAGTTGATGTATATAACATTGAAAACACAATTGGGTTTCTTTAACATAAATTGAAATAATACTTTTTTATAAAAAAAATACCTGGCACGATATTATTTTCTATTCTAAGTCGACGTAAATGGTTACTTTAATCTTTCTTTAGGGCAGATTTTTCTCACTAAATAAATACTAAAGGTTAGCTAAAGTAAGTACTAACTGCTACTTGCCATCTGCTATATGATATGCTAATAAAAGCTGTCTTTGTGAAGGTACTAGCTGAGGAAGCTCACCCATTGGAGAGTCTGGACCGCAGTGCAGCACAGGAGGCTCTCAGCAAAGCCCAATCTGAACTCAACTCTGCTGCTAATGAAAGGGTAATTTGAAATTATTAAGTCTCTTTCAGGTACCAATCATGATGTATGGATCCGAATGTTGGGCTGTTAAAGGGACGGATGAAAAGAGTGTACATGTGGCAGAAATGCGAGTGTTAAGATGGATGTGTGGTGTAACAACAGTGAAAAGGATACGAAATTAGTACATTAGAGGAAGTCTGATAGTAGCACTGGTTGTAGAAAAATTGAGAAATAAAAGGTTAGCGTGGTATGGGCATGTTATGAGGAGGGAAGAATCGCATGTGGCAAAGAGAATGTAAGGTATGAGTGCAGGTACACCGGTAGAGGTAGACGGTGAAAGGTGACTTGATCAAGAAGAGGGTGACAATGGAGATGACGGCAGACAGATTGATTTGGAGGACGGAAACCTGGTGCACCGACCCTACGTAAGCAGGACAAGGTCAAGGAGATGATGATGATAAGTCTGTTCCAGGTTTCCTGCAGTGATTACCTACAAGTGAAGAACCTATTGTTGGTTTAATTGTTGATCACCATATACTTTTCTTTGTGGGTGTAATCTTACTTTAAATGCGACAGTTTAGACGGATGGATGGATGGATGTTTGTTTGAAGTTATCTCCGGAATGACTCAATGGATTTTGATGAAATTTGGTACAGATGTAGAACATAATCTGGAAGAGCATGTAGGCTTATTTATTTAGTTTTTTTAATTCCGCTCTAACGAAGTCGCGGGTAACAGCGAGTAAGTGATAACCTCCATCCATCCATTCGGAAATGTTATACTCCTTTTTAATAAATTTGTTCATCAAATTGTTTAAAAGTTATGGAATCTGATTTGATGTTTAATTCAATTGCTTTGATTCGAATTGTGAAATATTTTTTATTTATACTTTACAAGAAAAACAAAAATTTAAATGCATTATTTGAAATATTTCAGAAGATAAATGAAACGATGGCTAGTTTTTTTAATTAGATTATTTTTAATCATAAATTTTATTTTTCCAGGCAAAGGCTGAAGCTTTAATTGCAGTAGAAGTGGCGGAGGAGGTTCTGAAGGCCGCCAGCGCATAAATGTCACCTTCTGTTGTCAGTCAATGTTAGTGCTAAACTATTTAATGTTAAATCATAAATAAACATCAAATTCCGTAGTCTTTATTGTTGTCATTTACCAATTTCTTTTTTTTTTATAAAACTCAGAAAAAAACGAGTAATCTTATTTATCTATATATATAAAAGAAAGTTGTGTTAGTTAGACTATTTATAACTCAAGAACAGCTGAATCGATTTGACTGAAAATTGGTGAGCAGGTAGCTTAGAATCAGGAAACGGACATAGGATAATTTTTACCCCGTTTTCTATTTTTTATTCCGCGCGGACGGAGTCGCGGGTAAAAGCTAGTATATTATAAAGGTCAAATCACACTTTATGCAGATGATACTTGTCTTTTTTACTTTGCACATTCTATTCATGATATTGTTGCGCAGGCCCAAAGCGATTTAAATATATTACAAGAATGGCTAAAGTATAATTTACTAACAATAAATGTTTCTAAAACTTCTTACATGATATTTGCAGCAAAAAAAAAAAAAATACCAAACCATGCACCCCTAGTAATAAATAATAAAACTATAAATCAATCTAGTACTGAAAAATATCTCGGCCTTCATTTAGATAGCAAATTAACTTGGAAAACACATATTAACCACATACGCACAAAACTTTGTAGCCCGATTGGAGTCTTACGAAGAGTAAATAACTGTATTCCACCGCGAATACAACACATTGTCTATAATTCATTAGTTAAACCACATCTTGAATATTTAGTAGAGGTATGGGGTTCTGCTTCAAAGACAACCCTAGATACTTTACAAAGGACACAAAATAAACTTATTAAAACATTGTTTAGATTCCATTACCTTTCACCGACTTCTGAAATTTATATAAAAACAAATAAATTTAATATAAAACAACTTTACATATATAATACGTGTATTCTCATTAGGAAAATCTTAACACATGAGACAAATTCGCAAATAATATTTAAAAAGAGGACTCATAGATATCAAACCAGAAACAAAGACAAATTAAAATTACCAAAACCTAGAACAAATTTTGGTCACAAAAGTGTAACATTTGAGGGAGTGCAGTTATATAATAATTTGCCTAGAAATATCCGTGATATAAAAACAATGTCATCATTTAAAAACAAACTAAAAAAATTTGTTAATAAAATGTAAATTTAATATAAAATGTGTATAAAACTTAATATGCCAAATTAGACTACTGGTGTAATTTGATTTGTAAGTTATAATTTTGTTTTCTCGTACAGTGAATTTTGTAAATTCTTAGAGAAATAAAGATCTTAAACCACAAATGCAAATGTTTAGATGGATGTTTGTTTGAAGGTATCTCCAGAATAGTTCAACAGATCTCGATGAAATTTGGCATAGATGTAGAACATAGTCTAAAAGAAGACATATGCTACTTATATGTTTTTTTAATTCCTCGCTGACACAGTCGCGGGCGACAGCTAGTATTTTAATAAAAACAGTGCCAATAAGGAGGAGAGGAATACCGAGACAGTGGTCAGATATTACTGAAATTTATTTTTAAATTTCTATTAAAAAAGGATATTCAGTCATCAACGAGAACTAAACCATCTTATCAAGCGTTTATTATATTTCTGAGTTGCTTTTAACCCATTTTTTCCCGTTGTTTTAAAATTATTGGTTAGATATTTGGGTAAACATAAAATGAAACAGTAATTTGTAGTCGACGTAAGAATACTTTATTAAACACAAATCAAACACTTTGGTACAAACAGTTAGTTGCTCAAGCAATGTCTAATCGCAAACATTATAATTGTTAAATTGATGAACTTAGAACAGCCGCCGGTGAAATGCAATAAAACATCCAATAAAAATTTAAATCAACCCCATCAAAAACTTTTCGCTGATAATTACCTTAATTTATCGATCGAACAGCTAATATTATAATTTTGAATAGAATTCATATTAATTTTTAACTAGCCTTTTCAATTTATCCGAAATATCTAAATGGAAGTTAAGATAGATGAAGGTAGGAAGTAATGGGGAACCTATCTACGCTACGTTGCCAAGCTTACACAAAGCACAACACATAGGGTAAAACTAGAAAATGACACGCTCGTGTCTTACATCTAATTTATTTTCATATAATATAGAAAGAGAAGATTATAATTATAGAAAAAATGCACCTTAATTTATAATAATGTTGAGTAATATGTTTGAATAATTTCATATCAGTTAGTTTTGAGTACCAATTGCATTTTGAGTATAAATTTACGGTAATAGCCTATCTTATGTATTCTTTACTTTTATTGTTATATGGAGTAACGTGTAACATGTCACTTGAGTTGTTAGCTACAGATTATATAGTACTTTATTTAAAGAATTGATTAATTATGATTAGTAAATTACTTAACTCTAAATCTTAATAAAGTAGTGTACGTAATATTGACGTAAAAACATATAAAAACGTTTAAAAAATCATGTAGGACATGGAGATAACGTAAATGGTAAAAGCATTACGAAAAATATAACAGCAAAAAGGAAGCATCGAGACGACTCGCGGTCGCCGGGTATCATTACAAACTACGAGTACACAAATATAAATATTGTTTGTGTTAGTTCACTTCAATTTAAACATAAAATGGGTAAAAAATACAAAATATCACATTAATTACGTGTTGAGCTTAATTTAAATTGAAACTAAAAACCACCCCAAACACCAGCTTCGTCAAAGTTTTAAATTAAGCTGAACAAATAAGACAAAAGTTAGTCCAAATAAAAAAAATGACTTAATTTGTAGATAACTCCTGGATGTAGCAAAGTTGGGAGGCGCGCAATTTATGGAAAGACGTCACTTTTTTCTAAAGGGAATATATCAATTTGAAATAACTACCACAACCATAATTCCGTTTTTGTATGGTAACACTACGCGAAAGTGACGAAATACTCCAATTAAGTTGGCTACAGGATATAACGCCCAACTTTGCCAAATCTCCAATAGTCGATGTTGCAATGAGAATCAACGTGAATATGGCACAAAAGTGCCACAACGTAATTGTAAAAATAATCCAGCAACTAAGTTGGGATAAATTTAAAACGAATGAAAGCAAAATATGCGACACAAACGGGAGACTAAAAAAAAAATAAAGTGTCAAAAACACCATCTCGCTAACGACGATTGCAAATTAGATGGCAAGCGAACAGATCATGGGCTGATAAAAAAAAATCGCTTTAAAAAAATTGTAAGCTGTGGAAATACGTAGTAGTGAGATGATGTTATCGTTTTTCTTAAATTAATTGCAATATGTGTCGCGTTGAATTGGCAGTAGATTTTAGCGCAGGTTTACAGGTTACACTGCCACAGTATCGTAGGCTGTGAGTCCCCCTCGGCCGTGGACTGCTTGCTGGGGGATTGGGGTGTTTGCTTCTGGTCTGAAAATATTATATAAAAAAAAAATTAAAACAATCAAATACAAATGATGACATGATGACATGGCTACATTTTCCTAAGATTTTTTATATTGATAAAATTACTTTATAGCATTTTTTTATTTTTTTTGTGAATGCTACAAAATCAACAAATTAAATTCTAAATATGTAATATTTTTTATTAAATATCGTATTGAGATAAATATATATTTTTTACTTTATTAAAACAAGGTTGGAACTAAATGGCAAAGGCTTTGAATAAAAAGCATTTTTTTAACTGAAGTAAATTCTAATGAAAGTGATTATAATTGATTACACAGTTGTGAAATAAGTTAAGTAGCACAATTTTGTATCGTGGGGTTTAAAATTGGTTAGCAAAAGAAACGATTTGGGTGCACAAGGTATGAGTGAGAGGTGGTTAGCCACAAAATTATAACGAATATAATAATTCAGGCAAAAACAATCAACATTCAGGCGGATAATTATTTTCTGTTGACATACTTTGACTTACTGTTTCCTGTGGACGACGGATGCAGAACATATACACATGCTTAATACGCGTATGTTTGTACACATACACAAAATATCAATACAATTTAAACTAGAACTATCCGGCTCACACACAAGGAGTCGGCTACATTAGTTAGTCTGTGTGCAAAAAATGTTTCCCTTGTAATATATCAGTGCAATTATAAAGTATATTTAGAGTCAAAATTAATATTTGTTTAATACACTTTCGATTTCTAAATGACAAATAAGTTCTTAATGTACAAATATAAAACAATTGAGTTTTTTATATTATCTAAGTTCGTAATACTACAAAATACTAAGAAATCATTCTCACTACATATTAATTTAAAAATTATTTGTAACCTTAGTGATTTAAAAGAAGAACAAGTGTTTTCAGTTAAAATATGTGTTGCTAAAACTTGCTGTTATAAAATTCGTAAACCATAACTAAGAGCATCACAGAGTGTAAATTTGTTAGTCGTGTGTTGTTACTTAGGTAGTACGTGTGGGTGTGTAAAGGTCTGGACAAACTGACCTGTCAATGAGTTTTCTCATTTCCTCGCTGTGCAAGCCGTCCTTGGCAGTGTGGGCCCTGACTGCAACAACATACAAGTCACGACGCGCTCTACACTAGACACCTCACCCGGATACGCCTGCCCGCTACGTTGATATTTCGAACAACACCCAATAATAAAATTTGGAAACATTCAGTCTACATATAAAACTATTTCTCTACCTTGAGTGTTGCCCGAATATATCTAAAACACGTACTAAATCTACGGAACCATTTCAAATAGATGTTAACACGTTCACGTCTAAGCCAAAAATTTTGTGAAAGATTCGATGAAAAGATAAAAATTTTCAATCTGTTACATTATCACTTGGTAAAAGTTAAAGTAATTTCAAATTAATTGTAATGATTTTAATTTTTTGGTTTAAACATTGAATAAGGAAATAAACTTTCACGTTTTTGCCAAGTGAAAAATGTAATAGTACAAATAAAGTAATGAAGGAAAAATTTTGAAAAAAAAAGTAAGTTAAGCCAATTGCAAGAAATTCTATAAGCTGGTAACATTTTCGATTTGTTATTACTGAAACAAATGTTGCATGCTGTCAGTCACAATAATTAGAAACAATCAAGAACTAATTGAGTCAAAATCTTTTTACCGTCTTCTGTTCAGGCGACGCCCAAGAGCGCATGACATGGACCAATTTTTATATTAATTTTGCATTAAAAAATATATTTTTCTTCGTCACCTTTCGCTCTTAATAACCATGAGTAGAATTTTTAAAATAAATTTTACATTTGATTAAAATTGGTCAATTATTATGTATATAAGCACAACACTTTCATACTTAATGTTAGTATTTAACCAATTATTATTTATTGAGCTTATAAGGAAATTTCAGATGTATTTTATTCAAGGTTATTCAAAGACCTAAAAATCATATCTTTCTGAAGTAGGACCACTTGTGTTTGTTATGTGGTCTCATATCATCGCTGTGGTCCTAAGTGCCGATGGTGTTACGTACCAGGATAGTTGCGGGTCTGGTCGCACTCGGCTTCGGAGATCTCATTGGAGTCCTTGCTCTCGTTGAAGGAGGAGGAGCAGTTGTTGTCGGTGTTGGCGTTGCGGGGAGGGGGTGGGGGAGGCTCGGGGGAGCTGCCGCATTTGCGAGTTCCTATACACATTGAACAGATATTAAATGCTATTGTACCTACGACATATTACATCTTAATAGTGACATACTAGTGATAGTAATTTCTATTGTACTACAACTTTTTGACTGAACACTTATATATCATACAAGAGAGAATGACTTAGAAATATTACAATTATTTTCTTTTTCGTATTATAGTTCTTTGGTATTTGAGACTTGACAGTACATAAATCACGTGTATGGGTCGGGGTAGGGGAGGAGAGTCGTTACCCTTACCAATGCTGGGTCGGGAGCCGTAGTGGTCGGAGTATGGCGTGCCGTAAGCGCCGGTGTATTGTTCGTCTTCGGGCTGGCAGCAGGCAGGCTCGTCGTATTCAGGACCGCATGCGTACATCGGGCGAGAGTAGCGGGCGCGCTGGACATTGTAAGTGTTTTTTTTTAAACAGGAATAGTTACTCATATTTGGCATACTATGACAGAGAATAACAAATATTGGCAAATAATATCCCTTGATTAATAAAAGTTTAGTGGAATGTAATGGGATTTTATCAACCATCGAACAGTCATAAAATGTAAGTGAGGCAAGGCAAAGTAAGATATGTAAGGTAGTGTTACGTATTGATCCTCTTCAGCGCAGGTGGCGGGGTCGTCGTACTCGGGGGCCGTGGAGTAGATGGCGCTCTGTCCGCCTTGCGAGTTCTTGCGAGCGTAGCGGCTGTTGGCTCGGGGCTGGAAGTCACACAACATTTTCAGTGTTACAACAGAAAGATTTAATAAGACACCGGTTATTGTGCCTCATGACTAGTGACAGATGTGTTGCCACTTAAGCTCTTGATTATGTACGCTAGGACACCTTATCATCTATTGTTTTATTATTCCAAGTCTTTTTTAACAATAACAATACTGAGCTGTCTTACTGCACTGCCTAGTATCTTGTCCCCGCGTGGAAATAACATAAGTTTAGTAGTCACATAAATGTATACCAAGGGGCTCCCTTGCATCACTTAATGCCTTAAAATTTGATAGTAAGTGTAGGAGAAAGTCGAATGAGCGGATACTGACCATGCTCTGAGATCCAGCGCGCGAGTGTGCGGGGTGATGCGGGTGCGGGTGCGCGAGGGTGCCGGCGTGCGGGGTGTGCGCGGCGTGTGCGGGGTGCGCGGGGTGTCCGGGGTGGTGGTGCGGGAAGGCCAGCGCCTTGCTCGGGTCCATCTCTTCACGGAAACCCAGCAGATGGAAAGTAGCGTAGGGGCAGATCTCGTCTTCCATACCTGTAAGATTATTAATCGTTTAGTTTATTATGTAATTGCATAACTGTCGCACTCAAAGCCCTTGGTAACTAAAAGAGGCCCTGAATTAAGATTTAGTTAAAGGACCATTTAACTCTGAATGCGACAGTTAGTCGTTTCGTTAAAATAGTGTTTACAATACATTCATACTCTTTGCATTGATTAAATTACACAAGAATACAAGTTAAGACAATCTGGATGTGAAAATTGTGCATTTCCGTTATATTTGTACACACCACACTTCAAACAATCCCCTCATGCTTTCACTTTGATACACAAATGTACGTGCTACAAAGTATAATCGTAGAAATAAAACACGTAAAGTACACTAGCGATATTATATTATGTGTGTATAATATTACTTCAGTGTAACGTTAGCAAAAATTGAATTCTATCATTATAATTAATACACATTTAAAAAACAATCCACACGTATACATTATAAGTTCCATACTTGCAATCACAAAAAAGAACATAATTTTGGGACGCTTTAGTGTAGTATGTAGTTATTTTTATTTATTTATTTATTTTATTTATTAAAATTTTTACAAACATAAAGATGAATTTTATTTTTGTAAAAAACCTTCTCGTCAGAAAATATATTTAAGATTGTAAAACGATAAATATTGTAATCCCTGTATCTTCTATCTATATATATAAAAGAAAGTCGTGTTAGTTACACTATTATAACTCAAGATCGGTCGAACTGATTTAGCTGAAAATTGTTGGGCAGGTAGCTTAGAACCAGGAAACGGGCATAGGATAATTTTTACCCCGTTTTCTATTTTTTATTCCGCGCGGACGGAGTCGCGGGAAAAGCTAGTTATATATATATTATTTTAACAAAATAAACAAATTGACATAAACTATGTTAGAAATAAGCACACGTTAAAGCTGCTTGGGAAAGAAAAAGCTGTTCATGCAAAAAATAAACAATCCACTTGTGTTATTTACTAGAATTAAATTATAACATGCAATACATTTTTATAATTTATTATATATTTATACATATATTTACATAGTAACATATATACTTACCATACTTTTGTTAGTAGCACACCACTCTGTTAGTATCTGCTTTGCCTCAAACAAGTCGACATTTTGGGACATTTAGATTGATCACAAGCATTCTTAGGTTTAATTTAAAGATATTGATATATAATAGCAATTAAATTTACTTAAGTATATATTTCAAAAGATCCATATAGTGTCATATATGCGTTTTCAATATTCACATGTGATCAATCTAGAATATCTCATCGCATCCATTGAGGATTTGCAGCACCCATACATGGATAGCAAGTAACGCATAAAATTGTATAGATGATTTATTAATCGTTATTCGTTAAACTGAGTTATAGTAAATTCTTTATACTACAAGTGAAGTATAGAGCAAGGAACGCTTAACCTCTTTGCAATCGCGCCAAATAAAATGATTCAAAAATCTATGCCTGGGCACCGGTGGTCTTTTTTGTATTAAGATTGCACAGTACATTACAAAGTTGGTCAAGGGTTGTGTACCCTTGGTATATTATTATCCATGTATCCATGTATGCGCGTCTGCTTGTCCGTGTACCTGTAGAGATGGTGTCGCCGGAGCCGGTACGACGCAGGCGCGGTCTGCGCACGCGCTCGTAGTGGTGCCTGCGCGGGTCCCAGGTGGAATGCGCGCCCACTGTGCCCGTACACTACTCGGTTATACCGCGTGCGACACATGCTAACAACTATACTATCTCACATACAGTGGAGAACGTTTATTTCTCAACTAACAGATACCAGACCTACCGTTGGTTGTTGAAACCAAAATCTCTGTACAAAACATATCGTCATCCCTGTCATTATCTTTGACAAAACAGAGATAACAATATGTTTTAAACGAGGATTTTGGTCTGTCACGGGTTTTTTAAAACATTATTTCAGTAATGAATTTATTTGTCGCTCGTGAGATAGTACAGCAGTCGCTAACTTAATAACTAAACGGGTAGGACAACTATCTACCTGATAAACCATGTCATCCAATGGGTTTAAAAGAAATTGTACGTAAGCAAAATTGAAGTAAAAAGGTATAGGGTATAAACTAGTGTTAATCTATGTAGCCAAAAAGAGGAAAGTATCTGAACATTTAATCTAAAATTAATTAATTCACAAATTTTTTAATGATTAAAAAATTTGTGAATTAATTTAATCATGGATGTAAAACTTATTTTTGGCTGTATATCTAACCGCAAATACAAATATAAAATGGATAAAATTTAATAAAATAACAATCACCATAGTAAAAATATAAATAGGTCGCAAATAAAATATTATAAATAAAAATTGATAAAGCTCGTGCCACCGAAGCTGTAGGAATACTTTGAATCTATATGTAAATTAGTTTGAAAAAATTAATAAACGTGTGTGGTTTTTGTTTCAAAAAAATAACTATTACAGTATTGAATCTTCACAAAAACGTTTGATAATTTATTCAAACTACTAAAACACCATATTTTGGTATATTTTTGTACTTACTATTGTTGGTTTGTAAATAAATGCCGTGAGTAAATTGTTTGAGAAACATTTCGTAAATTACTGGAACACTTGAAGTATAAGTAATAAACAATAAACGTGAATTTGGATTTTAAATAAGTGGGAGGATCTTCTGAACTAAAATGATATAGTGTACTTCCCATTTCTATCCTTATACATTTAAAATTGTCTTATGTCGCACAATATCTTTGCCTTAAATGTAGATGTTGAAAAAAAAAGGTATTAGGAGATTTTTCCCTCAGTATAGTTTAAAAATATGGGCAGCACTCACTGATGACAGCTTGACGTTTAACACGGTCGCAGGTATTGTAGTTGGAGCCGGGTACGGGAGGCAGCTTCCTGTTGGGCGGCGCGATGTAGCCGAGCTCGTCGCGCAGTCCGCCGCGCTTGTCCAGTGTGCCCGCGCCTCCGCCCAGCGCGGCTTGCGATGCGTTGTACACTGCGTCGTCTATATCACAAACATTATCTTGATGATGATGATGATGATGATGATTAGTATATATTGCCCATCACCAATTTAATATCACAAATATAGTTTCGTAATTTGTAGTACGCTTGTTCTAGTCTGTGTTTCGGTGGAAATAAACACGTCATATCCTAGAGTAAAGCGCCATAGTTGATGTTATGATAAATAGAGAATGGTACGGGACAATGAAGGACACACCAAACCACTCTACCTTCAAATTCTCCGCTATGCTCACAAAATAAGCGGTAAAAACAAACTTCTGGACATTATATCGTAATAAATATTACATCAAAGTAAAAATTATGTAAAATCAGTTAAGTGAATAAAATAAAAATAAAAAATCAGTAAATAATTTGTAGCTTCTACAGAGCGTATCTTAACATAAACGGTTTAGCGTATTAAATAGCAAATTGTGGCCAAAATGTTACATATTCATACAGAAATAAAATGGTAACACTTATCTAAAAAGCATCAAAATACCAAGTGGATTATATTATTACCAATAGCTACTTTTATTAAAAAATGGCCTCTAATTTGCTTCAATATAAAGTAAAAAATCATCAAGCTCTTTTATAAATACAAAGTATACACATTTAAATTGATGATTCCGCAAATTATATAGTAATATGAAATGTTACAAGATGAAAGAAAATAAATTTAGATTTACTGTTCAGATAAAGAGAAAATAAAAACTTTGAAGAAACTACATATAAATAGTGAAATATTAGTTTTTAGATCCAATATTTAAATGATCATGCTAAAATGAACACGGATGACAAAAACACTTAACACATTCCCTGCCACTACGATTTTGTCGTTTGAACTCAAAAGACAAATGGCAGAGAGTATATTATATAAATGGATGAACTAGTGAATAAATAAGGAAACAAAGCGGTGTCCATGCCACCATACATACAGTACACGTCCTTCTGACCTCGCAGGCGGTGAGGAGTGTTCCTCCGGGCGAGGGTCAGACAGATCACCACGAGGCCGACGATGAACACCACAATAGTAGCCAATATGGGCACTAGAACTTCAGGTTCTAGCCAGGCTTTGACCCAGGGGGGCAGCTCCTTGTCGCCAGCGTTGCCGGGGAGGGGGGCGATGGTGCCTAGAATGTGATACCTTTGTGGTGGTGGTCCCTGGCGCCGCGCACCACGCACACGACAACGATGGCTATGATAATGACGAGGATGGCCGCGACCACGGGCACGATAAGATTCAGATGTGACAGGATGATCTTGATGGTCTGTTCGGTGGTGAGGTTGCCGTCGTTGACGTCGCGCGCGGGAGCGATCGTACCTGAAATGCAAGCCCTCTATTACTACAACTATTATGGGACCAAAAAAGGCACTGCATTTCAGGTACTCATTTTTTTACGATCGATTATAATAATAGTAGGGTAGAGAAGTACAGTTTGCATCCAGAAATAAATTTAAAATTTATTTCCGGATGCAATCGGAATTTTACATTAAATTTATTTTAATTCTTTGGTAAAAGTTTGTCAAAAGTCAAAAGCTAGCTTTGATAAAATTGTGGGATGCTACGATAAATAAAATCTCTATAACGTTACGAGTAAGTAAATATAACGTACCTCCGGTCATGGTGAGAGTAGCGAATTCGTATTCGGCGACGTTGAATCCGGCATTGTTGTGTGCGGTGATCCTCAGTACATACCAAGTTGCGGGTTCCAGGTCTATAACAACATAATACTCATTATAAATGTTTTTAATAATAAGTATAATACAATACGTATTCAAATTGGTTACGTACCGAGCACAACGAAATTGCCTCCGGGCTTCACGGCATTGGAAATTTGGTTCCATTCAGCGGCTCCCCTGCACATCGGTAAACAATATTTAACTCTATATCAAGTAAAAATAACATAACATTGGAAGAAACCTTTAAGCGACACGTTATTTTGTACGTTTAGGTAAAAAAAGTGTTTTGAGCGTATTCTACATTTCTGTATTAAACTATACAATTTATTTATTTCTTACTTCTTTTTGTTCTCAACGACGAAGTGGCTCATGGGGCAGCCGCCGTCCAGCCACTGCTTGAGATGCAGAGTGACGGAGGAGCTGCCGACCTCGATGAAGTCGGCGGCGCGCGGCACTGGCGGCTTGGAGCCCCGCGTGCGAGCTATCACTACGTCAGACGCCTCGCCAGTGCCGATACTGACATGTAACATATACTTCAGTATTGGAGGATTGAGGTTTCGAGATATAGTCAACATATTTGGAAATATAATCTAATTTAAACGATGGAATTATAATGCAAAAAGTTTAAAAAGTTTGGCAATGTTACCCATTGTAAGCAGTGACGTAAAGCTGATATCTGGATCCGCAGAACAAGTTCTCTAAAGTGTACGTATCTGTGTTGCTAGGAATCTGTGAAAAAAAAAATGACTCACTATAAAGTACCAAGTTTAAAATATAAAGCAATATGGTCACGTAAAGATCGAGAGCTGGAATGAACATTGTTAATAGTTGAAAGTTTTGATACCTGTACAGTTTCCCAGTCGCCGAATTCCTGTTTGTAGTGAATGGTGTACCCGGCTGCGGGAGACTGCTCGGCCTCCAGCGAGGGCTTGAGGCGCAGAGTCAGAGACGACACGGAGGAGGACGCGATGCTCAGCTGCGGCGGGAACGGCGGCGCTGGAATACACGCACTGTTCTATGTACACATGTAAGTGTTTATGGTATAGCAGTTTTCAGATATCTTGATGGCTCTTAACTTGAGTCGCCAAGATATTTGAATAGACTTAAACAATTTTTATTTTAGATTACTTATTGTTTAAAATAAAATTACTAACTGCTACAGAGTCAATAATTGGTCACCAATGGCCAATTAATTAAGATATGTTTAAAAAAAATCATTAAGTAACTAAATAACAATTTAAAGACCTTTTCAGAGACAGTACCTTGACAAAGCCGGACGTTTTTATTACCAGAAGAAGGATATTTGTAAGTATAATTGAGTGTTGGAGTTACCGAGTACGGAGAGCGTGTGTGTGACAGTGTCGGTGCCGAACTGGTTGTCGACGTGGCAGGAGTACTCGCCGGCGTCCTCTCGCGCCACGCCCGCGATCTGCAGAGAACCCTCCGGCAGCTGACGTACGCGCTCAGAACTCTCCAGAGGCTGACCTTTTACCTACACATACAATATTTTAAGTACAATTGGTACTTTGCGATGTATCCAAACGAATAAAATATGAAAGTTAGACATTTATTAACATTACCTTCCAGATGATGTTAGGCGAGGGCACACCGACGGCGAGGCAGGGCAGTTTGACGTCTTCCTTGTACGTAGCAGTGAATGATTCGTCGAATGACGCGATCTTAGCGGGAACTATAACGTACAATTACTTGTTCAATACCGTAACTTTAATAGAAATTGTTAATTCCAATGTTAGTTATAATAAACCTTTGTCGTTGGGGCTGCAGGATGCGGTGGCTGAGGGTTGACCTTCTCCGATGATGGTGGAAGCCGTCACCCAGAAGTCGTAGCGGCCGGGCTTCAGTTCTGTTGCGGAGTAGCTCGTTTGAGAAGCTGGTACCTAATGTAAGTGGACAATTTTTAATTAATTGACACTCGAAGCAAATTAATGAATTTTTAACATTTTTACACATCATCACAGAAGGGTAAGTATATGTTCAAATTCGCCATCAGACTACAATCGTGAACTCTTAGGAAAAGCTTTACGGGTTAGTATAAGAACAATTTTATGATAATTGAATGACTTACCTTATTTGGATGAGGTTCTGTGTTCTGTGCTTGTGTGTAGACGTTGTAGTGTGTAACGACGCCGTTGGGCTGCGCGGGCGGCCGCCATGACACCAGGATAGAGTCGGCTCCCATAACCAGGGCTTTTACAGCGCGGGGTGCTTCGGGAACTGGAGGAAGGAAAGAAACACTATCAAAATTAAGTACTTGTAAATTAAACAAACTAATGGAACCAAATCAATTTTTTAAGTCAATTTTCATTTAAATTTAAACCAGAGTAACCGCACCAAAATCAACGGTAGTCAATTAAAAATAACACAGCTTAACGAGAACTGAGATTTTACATAATAAAGACATTGATCAGGTAATTTGTAAACGTCATAAGTTAGCAGTAAAGATATGCTGACCATCTTGTTCAGTCTGGCAGTGTATGGGTGCGGAGCGGACGCCGTCGCCGCCGTTGGTGGTCGCCAGCACTTCCATCGAGTAGTTGGTGAATTTCTTCAGTCCGTGCAAAATGGTCTCACTGCTCGCTGTGATCTTTGTGTCCTTCGATTTCTCATCTACAAATTAAAAAGTTTGTCTTAAAATATGTAATTCTTACAGTTTTTAAAACATAACACTACTTAATATAATGGAATATGTATCTTTTTAAAGTATGGATTTATTAATTAACACTTTCAGTGCGACTAATTCGCGAGGGGTGATCAGTTTTCTATGTCGTAGTGGCATTGTTGCTGCACTGCACATTTTAGTAGCTATGTTACTATTCATAATCGGACAAAAAAGAAACAATTTTTAAAGCGATACTCACCATACCAAGTGTCACTAGGTCCATAGATAACTTTGTAGCCTTTGATGAGTCCGTTAGCGGCGGCGAGAGGCGGGGAGACCCAGGAGACGCGGATGGTCTGTGCGGTGAGAGTGGTGCAGAGGACGTCTTGAGGAGGCGCGGAGGGGGCACCTTCGGCGGTGTAGGCGCGGACCTCACCGGACACCGGTCCAGACCCCATCTTGTTGAATACTTGTACCACGATCGCGTATTGAGTGTAGGTCCTGAACACGTTTTATTACATTTATTTGGTAGCTAAAGTTATAGGATTGGAAAATAATACGAATCTATATTGTAATTTTTTCCTCATCGATGTAAAAGGAGAAACTTATTTGTCGTATCTACGCCTACTATCTTGTGATTCATTACATTTGTTATTTTTTATATCGTCAATCAGAAAATAGGAACTTTCATACACATGACATGAAAACAATTATCGTTTGTGTACGTATTGCATATTATCATCAATCAATACATAGTATAAAACGAAGTCGCTTTCGCTGTATGTCCGTATGTATGCTTAGATCTTTAAAACTACGCAACGGATTTTGACGCGGTTTTTTTTAATAGATAGAGTGATTCTTAAGGAAGGTTTGTATGTATAATAAATGCATAATATAGTAGAGAAACACTGATAAATTTAAAGTTTTGTAATGTGATGTCGTAAATAAGCACGTTTTTTTGCGCTTATATTGCAAACGCTGGCTGAACCCTACGAGATAGACCAAAATAATGTACTACAGTATTGTTCACCTTAAAAAGTTCAACAAAAAAGTCCGCGATGGTATATGTCTATCTCTTAGGGATAACCCAGCATAACCATTTTTATTCTTTTACGAAGTGATTTTAAACAATACAGCATTAATCCTTATCCATTTAAGTACCTTAAATAAATTGTGCATTTATTCTGTAGTAGGTATATTTTGCATTGCACCCGTGCGAAGCCGGGGCGGGTCGCTAGTGTATTATATAGTGTAATTTCTTTGTGTGATCATCGTTCACTTACTTCAGATTCAAAATGTCGAGATGATGCTCCTTGCCAGATTCCTTAGAGATGTCGACGGTCTCAAACACGAACGATTTGTTGCTGGAAGCCAGTTTGTAGCCTACGTAGTATCTGGAATTCAAGTTAATTTTATTATGTAGTATAAATCCAAAATCTTTTACTTTTTTTTGAAATTATAGTGTAAGTTAATCTTTACCCTTGGAGTTCACCATTCCAGTCCTGAGGTGGGGGAGGTTTCCATGTAACTCGTAGTGTGTGTTTGTCAACAGCATCGACTTTAACATCTTGAGGCATGCCAGTGGGCGCTTCTTCCGCGGTTATGATAGTGACGGTCTCGGACGGCTCAGAGGTTCCCAATTCGTTCTCAGCTACGATCCTGATGTGGTAGGCAGTTGCGGGGCGGAGGCTAAATACACCAGCTTCGGTGGCGTCGCCGGGGACGAGCACTCTGGAAAAATAATTATTAATTACTAAAATACGTTACATAATAGTGGTAGAGTCAATAGTTGCTACTTAGTGTAGTAGTACTTTGTTAATCTGTAATTATCTGGAATTATAACCTAACACAAAACGGTTATATTCTGTGAGGTAATCATTGAGAAACTTGCATGCTGACATTAAAAGAATGTCTTACATTTTCAAGCAAAAAGATTGGTACGATCATCATTGGTGTTGACATAAAACTTTATTAAACAATAATTGACATTATACCTGTCGATATCCTTTTCCCAGTTGCCCTTAGCCCTTTTGTATTCAATGAGGAATTTCTTAATGGGAGAGTTGCCATCGTAAGGCGCGGCCCAAGACAGCTGTACGGTTCTGCCAGATTTGTCGAGTACTTTCAAGCCATATGGAGCTTCGGGTACCTCTGCAACGAATAATTATTTTTAAAACAAATTGAAGTCGTCTAAATGTTAGTTTCTTTTTGTTCATAAACTATAGCTAAAAACTAAAAATTGTCATTATTGATGATTTATAGCTAGTCGACGATTAATAAGTTCATGGATAAATTACCTTGGATAATCATATTGATGCTGGTATCATCGGATCCAAAGGCATTGGTTGCTACGCAAGTAAAGAGGGCGCTGTCGGATCTTTCAGTGCGTCGGATGCTTAGGTCAGAGACTACTCCTCCGGGCAGAATCTCTTCGCGGATCGTATAGCGGGGGTCGGATTTCGGTTCCAAGCGTTTGTTGTTCATGTTCCAGATGATTCCAATGGGCTAAAAGGAATAAAAACATAAATAACAGGTTTCCTATTTAAAATTACTTTATTGGTATGATTTTTATATTTACCTTTTCACCTTTAGCTTGGCATTGCAGAACGGCTGGTTCGCTTCGGCGCGCAGTTTGGTTTCTCATTTTAATTTCGAATTGAGGAGGTGCTACAAATTTAAAATATCAAGCGTGACTAGAATTTCTTCTGATATATACTATTTTACTCATATTTTAAAGGCATTAGTATATTTACCCTGTACACTGATCAGAATAACAGCGGAAAGACCGGATCCAATTCCATTGACGGCTTCACAGAGATAGTAACCTTCGTTTGTCTTTTGAATATTGTTAATGCTCAATGTTCCGTCCTCAACTTTTACATTAGGATTGTTGGGTTTAAGATCTTTGTAATCGCCAGGCGTATCCCCTAAAAGTAATTTTTCATTAGAATTTGGTTAATGGCATAAAGAATAAATCCGTGTTTGTTATTTAATTCATACCTTCTGCCCTCTTCCATGTCACTTGAGGCTTGGGGAAGCCATCGGCTTTACATTCGACTTTAGCATCAGAGCCTTGAGCGAAAGCTTTGTCAGTGGGCTCAAGAATCCAACGTGGAGGAACTAAAATTTACCAAGAAGATTAGAAACTTATCGTTGATTTACAAATAAAAAAAGCATTTTTGTGGACTTGAATCTGTTTCTGTTTCTCAAGAAGTAAGTATTTTATTCAAATTTTTCTTTTTTTAATTGAAAACTAGCAATGTTTTTATATTGTGACAAACGACATTACTCTGGAATTAGATTTTGAAAAATTTATTAATAACTTTTTTTGACTGTGTAAAACTACACTAAAAGCACATCCTTGTTGTCAATATTATACGTAATAATTTTACTTTTAATTTATTATTTTTTATGAAAAGACTCTCCTTGTAGTGGCGTTTGTCACTAATGAGTTTACTATTTATTCTGTTTAGTAAAATTTTAAAAAGGGGACACCATTTTAGATTTTATTTACAGCGAACTAGAATCAGAAATATCTCGTTTAGAACATTATTCTCTGTCGAAATAAAAATGTAGAAGTGATACTACGTATATACTAGAACTAAAGTGAAGTTCTGCTAACATTGTGCTTCAATTATACAAAAACTGTTTGTGAGTCGACATTGCATTCAAATTCTAGTTCAGTTTACAAGAAAAAGCTCCTATAACGTACACAGCATAACCGTGAGTATGAATTGCTGATATATTCACATAAAACTTGTTATAAGACTAAGACTTGTTTTATTAATGTTTCGACAGTTGCATAACTCACGGTACGGTGATACGTAATGTCTACTGACTTGTGTACATAATACAAATGCACATATTATGCCGAATGTTGCTGAAGCCATCGCTATAGAAGCTTTTCGTAACAATTGTGTTTATTGCAAAATAAGTGATTCAAGCCAACAAAAAAAAAAACAAAGAAAATAATTAGACGTAAAAACCAAAGAAAGCAAAAATGCAAATAAGATAATACCAATTACACGACAAACCGATGAAGTGATAACTGTAGTTTTGGTCAGTAATTAATCCCTTAAAATTATCATTTCATCAGATAAATAATAGCAAGCAACATGCAAAACCCAAAAGCATAAGATGCATAACAAAAAAGAAAATAAATTAATAGACGGGAACCAGAGGAAATGGTTAGGCGGTGGATTGCAAAATGTTGGGAAAGGAGGAAGAAATGGTTTCGTCGATGATAGCCGCAGCCGGTCCCTGCGAGTGTCGCCTATATACTCTTTTTGTAATCACGCTTTTCCCGACAATTTTTTAAGATATGTTTATCGTCAGTTGAACCGAATTTGGAATATCTTTACATGTTATATATGTCATCGAGAGGAGGTATTTTCGCGACTGAAGCACACATTATAGTATCTATGCAAAGCTTTCCGTGCTAGGAGCAAGGGGTACGCAGAGATGTATACCATGTACTTCTAGTGTAGCGGAATAGTTGGAGGAGCCGGCGGCATTGCGCGCGAGGCACATGTAAGAGCCGCTGTGCGACCAGCTGGCGGGGTCGATGAGGAGTAGAGAAGCCCTTTGCGCTATTTTATTTGCCGCCACATCGGCTTTCTCTTTCAGGGGACGCCCCTCAAAGTACCATTTGATGTCGAGAGGCTGATCGCCCTCGGAAACTAAACAAGTGACCTGACTCGCTTGCCCCGCGTACAATGGGGTCTCGAATGAAAATGGAACTATGCGAGGCGGTACTGGAAATAACCAAAGATGTTCATGTTAAGTCAATTTTTGTTTAGTTTGTTAGCATCTAGTGTGGGTATATGAAAAGAGCGGTGAGGTTGAACGGATCGGATCCTTTTGTTGTGCATTTGGTGATGTTAGTCCCCGTTATCATTCATTCGCTTCAAATTCATTCAATGAACGTGCCATTGACGATGAGCGTGGCCGCATACTCGGCGCGCCCCGCGGCATTCTGCACGATACACGTGTAGTTTCCCTGATGGTTGGCGGTCACTGAGTTGATCGTAAGGACGGAGGCGCGAGGGCCAAGTGGCGTCGTCGTGATGCCGCTGTGCAGGCTCGAGTCTATGGTTTCGCTGCTAAATGTCCACGATATCTCTAGCGGCAGATCTCCTTTGGTGGCGACGCAGTTCACGACCGCGGTGTCGCCGGGGTTGGATGGCACCTCCCCGAAACTGAATGGCACTATCAATGGTGGAACTAGGACAAAAAATTTGATAGTATTGACTTAGAGTCCCAATAAATATCGGAACAGAAGGAAGCAATAATTTTTACAAATAATATCGTATCAACTGATAAATAAAATAAATTATAATTTCATATCATAATATACTAGGTAATAGAACTACTTCTGGAAGTAATCTAATCATTCTCCTTGAACGTAAGCTCTGGTTAAATCAAAAGATCTAGTGAAGATTTGCTTTAAAGTCTATTTTATTTTGTCTACCGTTAACCGCTACCGCCGATTCTCGACGAATTCAGAAAATGACCTCTTGGAAAAACTAAAATGTATTATCTAAAAGACAAAAAAACAGGTGACTACTATTATCTTTATAACTAACCGTATACGATTAGGTCGGCTGAATAAGTCGAACGTCCCGCGCGATTTTCGCCGATGCATGTATAGGAACCGGCATGTTTAGCGTCAACGGACTCTACTATAAGTAAGCTACTTCTCTTAGAGTTGGTTATTGTGTAATCGTTGTTTCTTAACGATATTGCTTGTCCGTTAAACATCCACGTAATGGTAAGAGGAAGATCTCCGAAGTTTATAGTGCACGCCGCTTGCAAGTATTCTCCGACATTGGCGGGCTTTTCGCCGAAAGTGAACGGCAGAATGTTAGGGGGGACTGGAATTAAGTTTCATGGATGTTTAATTAAATGTTAAATAACGAAACAATACAAAACAAGACGATACTACAGTTGAAAAGAAATTTATATATAAAAAATACCGCGATTTTATGCACCGTTAATTATCAAAGTCGACGTATGCGAGTGTAATCCCGCTTCATTCTCAGCGACACAAGTGTAGTTTCCAGCGTGCTCGTGAGTTACGGAATTGATGCTGAGAATGGCGCTTCTTTCTCCTATGTTAAAGACGGTGATCCCGGACTTCGGTTTGATAGGTTGGTCGTCAAAGAGCCATCGCAGTCGAAGCGGGTGATCGCCCTCGATAACTGAACACGGCGCCGTCACGACTTGACCGGAATTCATGACTTCCCCAAAGGAGAAGGGTTGGACGACAGGAGGAACTGAACAAAAAACAAGCATCACGGGCATCAGTGAGTGTCGTACCGATCACGTTAAGGACGGCCGTGTGGTTGGCGCTGCCCGCTTTGTTGGTCGCCGTACAAGTGTAGTTGCCGCTGTGGGTGTCCATAGCGCTCGGTATATCTAGCACGGAAACTCTAGCACTAAGCGTCATCGTCTTCAAATCCGTTCTACGATTTACAGGTCTGCCCTGGAAGCTCCACATAATATTCAAAGGAAGATCGCCTTTGGATACGTGGCAGTCGAGATGAACAGGTTCTCCCGCGAATACCGCTTCGTCCAACTCAAATGGTTTAATGTGGGGAACGACTGAGCAAAGAAAATTTGTAAATGTTAGTAATGTATAATATATTGTGGTACATGCTGGAATATCTAACTTAAGATACCGTTTACACGTAGAGCAGTGGAAAATCTGTCTTCGCCGGCTCTATTTCTCGCAATGCATGTATAATTGCCACTGTGAGCCCCCGTTATGGAATCTATAGATAGAAAGGAGGTTTGTTCTGCCATCTTCATCGTCTTGATACCCGCATGAGTTGACAGATCTTGGCCTTCGAACGTCCACGTTATAGCAAGCGGTCGGTCTCCTTTGCTGACGTGGCAAGTCATTTGCACCGATTCACCGTAAAACACGGACTCTTCAATCTCGAATGGCATTATATGGGGAGGAACTAATCAAATGAGAAAAAGATAATCTAAGAATAAATCTAAACGTGCATTGTCTATGACATTCATAGTACTATACAAAAATGTAAGTCAAACGTAAGAAGGCAGCGACGTCGAACCATGGATGTTGACTAGCACCGTGTGGTGCGCGCGGCCGGCGCGGTTGCTCGCTGTGCACGTGTAGTTGCCGCTGTGGTGTCCCATTGCCGTCGGCACGCTAAGCACCGATGCTTTCTCTCCTAACTTGGTCGTAGTTATTCCCATATTATTGTGATACGGTATTTCCTGTCCTTGAAAACTCCACGAAATTTGGAGCGGACGGTCACCTTTCGACACATGGCACGTGAGATGTATTGATTCACCGGCGAAAATAGACTCTTCGACTTCGAACGGGTTTATGTACGGAACCACTTAAATTAAAAAAAAAAACAAAAATGAATGTTTAAAGTTGGAAGGTGCAAAAGGGCAGCTAAAAAAATCGCTTTTAAACTGTTCTATTTTGTTAAATACCAATAACTTTGAGAATAGTGGTGTAAGAGGCGGTCCCCGCGCGGTTCTTTGCGATGCAGGTGTAGTTGCCGCTATGAGCGCCGACCACGGACGGTAGCACCAGCACAGATGATCGTTCGCCGACGCTTGAAAAAGTTCCTAGTTCTCGAGATAATCTTTGCCCATTAAACTCCCAATATACGTCCAGAGGTGTATCGCCTTTTGATATATGACACATCATTTGTACCGATTCTCCGGAAAATAATGCTTGATCGACGTCAAAAGGCAAAATGTTCGGTTTAACTGTGTTAACAAAAAATTAAGAAACGTGAGAGGAGTAAATTAAATTTCAACAAAACAGAAACGAAAAGGGGTTGCTGTTTAAATATATATGTTAATAGAATTCATGCTGATTCAATTAACATAGTATTCGCAGCAGGCTGAACCAAAGTGTTAAACGCCTTATATAGTATGAGTACACAACTGACCATGAACGTTAAGGACAGTGGAATAATTAGTTGCGCCGGCGCTATTAGCAGCTACGCAGGTATAGTTGCCGCTGTGGCTAGCGGCCGCGGCGGCGATGGAAAGGAATGATGTGCGTGACGTCATTTTAGTTGTCATTATTCCCAGATGTGATGAGGAGTTGTCCAAGCCATGAAAATGCCATTTGATATCGAGAGGCAAATCGCCCTTAGAGACGTGACAATTTAGTTGAACGCTTTCTCCGGCGAACACAAACTCATCCGCCTCGAAGGGTACGATGTATGGTAACACTGTTAATATAATATACAAGCCTGAGTAATTATTATGCAAGCGTGCAACGTGCGGCGAGGCTAGGGGATTGAGGGTATACGGGAGATACCGTGTACATTGACCGTAGTCGAGTGGACCGCAAGACCGGCTTTGTTGTTCGCGTGACATGAGTATTCGCCACTGTGACTAGCAACCGCGCTTGATATTGTAAGCACTGATGTTCGGTCGCCAATCTTTGTCGTAGAGATGCCTTGGTGAGAAGACAAATCTTTTCCATGAAAACTCCAATTTATAGCAATGGGTGCATCGCCTTTGGAGATGTGACACGTTAACTGCATTGATTCTCCAGCGAATACCGGCTCTTCGGCCTCGAATGGAACGATGTGCGGGGGTACTGATGGAAAAGAAATTAAAAGTAAACTAAAAATAAAACAAAAGCTTTAAATTTTCTCATAAAAGTGTACCCTGAACGTTTAATGTAGCTGTGTGGTTTGTGCTCGCTATAGTGTTCATAGCCGTGCATGTATAGTCCCCTGAATGTTTCTCAGTTACAGATGGTATAGCCAGTATAGAAGACTTGTCTCCTACTTTTGAAACTGACACTCCTTTAACATTATCCACCGGGCGACCGCGGAAGAGCCATTTAAGCGATAACGGCATATCGCCTTTTGTTACGTGACATAAAACCTGAATGCTCTCGCCATAAAAAACTGCTTGATCGATTTCAAAAGGAGATATCATAGGAGCCACTGTGAAAAATAGTTATAAAAATATTTGTCGTTAATGATATACAGAAAACCTATCATTATGGTTCCTCAAATATCTTTTGTTTGTTATAGTTTGTTATAGAATTATACATACCAATTGTGTGCATCAAACATAAGCCAAGAATATTAATTTTGTAACCCGCAAAGTACCAAGTTAAAGGGATAGGTAGGTAAAATAAGAAATATCAAAAATACACAAGTTCTACAAGGATTCTGAGATAAAAAAAACTATATACATATATCCTATGATATACCATTTACAAATAGTTGTGTAGTGTGGTTCACGGACCCCGCTTGATTTTTTACTATGCACGTGTAATTTCCTTGATTTTGATGGCTTACTGATTCAATACTGAGTTGACTGGTTCGTTTGGTGTTAGAAAGATTTATTCCAAGAGCACCCGAATGTACTTTGTTGCCATTGAAATACCATTCTATATTTAAGGGCTGATCTCCCTTGCTCACGGTGCACGTGACCAAAACCATTTCTTGAGCATTGACAGGTTCCTCGCTGAATTCGAAGGAATTAATTTGTGGTGGGACTGCAGGAGGCGGAAACAAATAAAATTAAGAATATCAAACATTATTTGTCAGTGTATACCGTTAACAAATAGCTCAGCCGTGTGGTTAACCGCACCAGCCTGGTTTTTGACGAGGCACGTATAGTTTCCTTGGTTGTGATGGCTGACAGACTCGATTGTAAGTTGACTGGTCCTTTTTGTATTTGTAAGTACGACACCGTTGTTACCAGACTTAATGATTTTTCCATTAAAATACCACAGTATGTCGAAAGGTGGATCTCCTTTAGTAGCCGTGCAGATGACGACGATCATTTCCTGGTCGTTCACCGGTTCCGTGCCAAAATCGAAGGGCATAATTTGTGGACGAACTACCGAAAGACATTATGTTTGAAAAATTGTTAATATTAAAGATTAATAAATTATACGCAAATGCGTTTGAATTCTGGTTCTGGGATTTTTTTTCCTTGGATTGTGATTTCGATAAAGTAATGGCAGCTAAAAGTATTGAAAACAAATAATAAAATGTTTTATTTTGAAATTTTGTTAAGTTTTTAATGGTTCATGGTGGATTTTATAATTTGGACGTGTAGGTTTTTTTATTCGATAGCAAAAGCCGTGCATACAAGGTCTGTTCTACGGAGGAAGAATTTTGCTACGAAACACACAACGCACTAATTCTGCTAAAATAGGCATATTTTGATACCGATAACGTTGAGAACGGCCGTGTGGTTTGTTGTGCCTGCCCAATTGGTGGCAGAGCAAGTGTAGTTGCCACTGTTACTGCCCAGGGCGTTCCGTATATCCAGGGTAGAGACACGTTCGCTAGGTTTCGATGTTCTTATACCCATTTTTTGAGTAACCGGTGCGCCTTTGAAGCTCCAAGATATATTTAGAGGTATATCGCCTTTGGAGACGTAACAATCGAGATGAACAGTTTCTCCCGCAAACACTGCTTCGTCCAATTCAAATGGTTTGATGTGTGGTAGGACTAAGCAAAAATAAAATTAATTATTTTATATCGATTATGAATTTTGGTTTAATTTTTATGACGATAACTCTTTTACCATCTTCGATTATTAAGTTGTGAATGCACAAATCAGTGTTACTGATTTGGTATGAATGATGTATACATATCAATGTAAATGTGTGCAACGCCGTATTTAAATACTTCATAACTGAGGAAAGAGAATACCCAAAATAAAAGGAATGTAAAATTAAAATTAAATAGCTTTTCAACACATGTTAAAAGAATCCATGCTTATTCGTATAACATATTCAAACGTACAAAAAGCCGCAGCGACAAACACAAGGCGTGACGCAACAAGACTGACCGCGGACGTTAATGACAGTGGAATGGTTGGCGATGCCGGCGTTGTTGGCGGCCGTGCACGTGTAGCGGCCACTGTGTCCGGCACCCGCCGCCGCGATCGATAGGAACGACGTGCGGGACGTCATCTTTGTCGTCATTATGCCCAGATGAGATGATGCATTTTCGTTTCCATGAAAGTGCCATTTGATATCGAGGGGAAGATCGCCTTTAGAGACGAGGCATGTTAGCTGCACCGGTTCTCCGGCAAATATGGACTCATCGGCCTCAAAGGGTACGATGTAAGGCAATACTGTCGATTTAAAAGTCAAATTTTGAGAGAAGTGAACTTTAGCTAGGGGTTTGAGTAAGGTAGAAATCCATTATTTCATGGACGTGTTGAAATGTTAATTCTTCTTATACAAATAAAACAAAAAACGCGAAAATGGATTAATACACGGTTCCACAGTGACAGCTTAACTAACAACGTATTTTCTTAAAAAAGTGTAGTGATTTTTGTTAGTTTAATCCGGCTTCAAGGCATTTAATGTAGGGTGATCAGTGCTATATTTTTTTAATTATAAATATCTGGACATTATTTGCGTATGAGGGATAAAGTGGGGGTAAAACAAAACACGAAAAGCATATTGCATGGACGGCGGAGTGTACCCTTGACATTGAGAGTGGCGAGGTGGCTAGCTCTGGCGACCACATTGGCTGCGGTGCACGTGTAATTGCCGGAGTGCGCGGCGGTCACGGCGGGGATAATGAGAGCCGAGCCCATGTCACCCACATTCATAATGTTCAATCCGGAGAGCGAACTCACATCTCCTCCGTTGAAACTCCACTTGAAGGTTAGGGGCTTATCTCCTTTAGGCACGTGGCACATCACTTGAACTGCTTCGCCATAGAAAACGGAACCGTCGAATTCAAAAGGGATAATGACCGGTGCGACTGAAAGTAACGTTAGCATAACCTTGTTTAAACCAATAATTTTTATCACACAAAGTGTCGAGCTTTATGTCCCGACAAAGTAATGGATAGGAATAGGATGTATGAAATAATTTAAAAATGTATTATTCAACACTTCTATAAAAAAATAAAAGAAATAGATTATAGAGATTCTTCTTGGGGGTACCGTTAACAAACAGCTGAGAAGTATAATTCACTGAGCCGGCTTCATTTTTCACTACACAAGTGTAATTCCCTTGGTTCTGATGGCTGACTGAATCCATGTTGAGTTGACTAAATCGCTTCGTATTCAAAACGCTGATTCCGGTATCACCAGACTTCAACTTCTTTCCATTAAAATACCATTCGATGATTAATGGCTGATCACCTTTATTGACGGCGCACGTGACCAAAACCATTTCTTGGGCGTTTACCGGCTCTTCGCCAAAGTCGAAGGGTTTTATTTGCGGAGGGACTGCAGGAGGTTAGAAAGGAAGCAGTAAGTAAAATAAATGAAATAGTATAAGCTATATAGATATACCGTTCACATATAACTCAGCCGTGTGATTAACCGAGCCCGCCTGATTTTTGACGAGACACGTATAGTTTCCTTGGTGGCGATGACTGACAGACTCGATGCTGAGCTGACTCGTTCTTTTAGTGTTGTAGAGTACAATACCGTTAACGCCAGGCTCTATGATTTGCCCGTTAAAATACCATTGTATAGTGAACGGAGAATCCCCTTTGCTAGCCGTGCACGTTACAGCCGCCATTTCTTGGTCGTTTATGGGCTCCGTTCCGAAATCGAAAGGCATTATTTGCGGTGCAACTAAATAACAGAAAAAGATTTTTAATCGCTAATACTCGCAATTTGGATTCCAAACTTCCTCGGTTGATAGGGGACAGAAATTGGGAAAATAATATAGGATACAAAAAAAAGCATTGAAAATGGAAGCAAAATTATACGTTTAAATTAAATTTTGGTGCTTGATATTTTGTCGTTGTACCGTTGACATTGAGTAGAGCGCTGTGACTGCTGCGACCAGCCTCATTCTCAGCAATGCACGTGTAGTTGCCGATGTGCTGGTGCTGCACATTCTCTATGCTCAACACTGAAATCCTTTTACCATTCCTATTTATAAGGATGCTGTTTCCAGAGTTTAGGCTTTCGTTATTGAGTAGCCAGTGAATGCTAAGCGGTAGATCTCCCTTGCCCACCGTACATATGAGTGACACTGTGTCACCGGCGTTTAAGATGTCTTCAGCGAAATCGAACGGTGTAACTTGTGGTGCGACTGTTAAATTAATTAATCGACGTTTTTTTTTTCATTCTACAACCTGATAGGGCTAAATTGGATGATAAGGAGGGAAAGGAACTAACTACTATAAAATAAATACTATTAATAATAGTTGTAAACCCGATTTACCGTTAACCGCTAGCTCGGTCGAATAATTAGCGTGGCCTGCCTGATTCGAGGCTAAACACGTGTAAGTTCCTTTATGTATCGATGATACCAAGTCTATGGACAGACTGCTAGATTTGTGACCAATTTTGGTGACGGTAATTCCCGGAATATCCTTTACATTGTTACCGTTCAAACTCCACATAATACTGATGGGAGCATCGCCCTTGGTCACCATGCATTGTACACCCACAGTGTCCCCCGCGTTGGCCGGATCATCGCCGAACGTAAACGGGTGGATTTGGGGCAAAACTGTTGTAAAATAATGCATATGCATATAAATAAAGCATGTAAACAAGGCAGAGTGCTCGCAGCTTCCTTAAATACTAGAAAATCATGTCTCGCAAGAAGCTTACGTTCATACAATAAGTTAGAATTTTTAAAATACAGGGATAATCATTACCATATGTGATACAAATATAAATAGAGATTACCTATTTAACAAGCAGAGAAACTTATGATATATTGCTTTACATATTTGGCGTCATCACACGTTGTGGGTGTGGTTATAAAGGGAATTAAATATATAAGTAAGCGACAGGCACAATGCGATCCTTATCATGTAATACCGATAACGTTGAGTACGGCAGTGTGGTTCGCAGAGCCTGCCATGTTGGTTGCGGTACAAGTGTAGTTGCCGCTGTGACTGCCCATGGCGCTCGGTATATCTAGTATCGAAACCCTCGCACTGGGCTTTGTTGTTTTTATACCCATTTTATCGGTCACCAGCTTTCCTTGAAAGCTCCAAGTAATGTTGAGGGGAAGATCTCCCTTGGATACGTAGCAGTCGATATGCGCCGTCTCTCCCGCGAACACGGCTTCGTCCAATTCGTAAGGTCTGATGTGCGGTAGGACTGAGAAATGGCTTACATGTTGAAATTATAACGGTGGATCTTATATCATATACCTAAACGTTGATTAATAGAAGAACCGATTGTTGTACACATAATTTTGACTTTTATTTTATAAAATATTAATGTAAAAAGCAGTTTATTTTGTATGTTTTCGTTGTCATTGATTTTGATACCCCGATTTAACGTTATAATGGAGTTCATATTAAAAAGAACGGGAAAAAGTCTCGTAAAATAAAAAAGGAATAAAAAATTGAACGCAAACAAAAACTGAAAGACGCTGCTTTTATTTTATGTTAAAAGAATTCATGCGTATTCGTTTAACATAACGAAACGTGTAAAAAGCCGCAGCGACAAACACAAGGCGTGACGCAAAAAGACTGACCGCGGACGTTAATGACAGTGGAATGGTTGGCGATGCCGGCGCTGTTGGTGGCCGTGCACGTGTAGCGGCCACTGTGTCCGGCACCCGCCGCCGCGATCGATAGGAAGGACGTGCGGGACGTCATTTTTGTCGTCATTATGCCCAGGTGAGATGACGAGTTATCCAACCCATGAAAATGCCATTTGATATCGAGCGGCAGGTCGCCTTTTGAGACGTGGCACGTAAGTTGCACCGATTCTCCGGCGAACACGGACTCGTCGGCCTCAAAGGGTACGATATGTGGCATTGCTGTTAATTTGGAAAGCCGTATGATTATATAAGTAAGCGTGCAGCGTGCGGCGAAGGCTAGGAAAGTTTAGCGGGAGGGAGGTACCGTGTACATTGACCAAGGTAGAATGGACCGCGAGGCCGGCATGATTGCTCGCGTGACAAGCGTATTCTCCGCTGTGGCTCGCGGAGGCACTAGCTATAGTCAGCAATGACGTCCGTTGCCCGATCTTCATTGTCGTTATTCCTTGATGCGACGATAAATCTTTTCCGTGAAAACTCCATGTTATAGAAATAGGTGCATCGCCCTTGTTGATGTGACAGTTCAACTGCATAGATTCTCCAGCAAAAACCGGCTCTTCAGCATTAAAAGGAACGATGTGCGGAGGAACTAATAAAGGGAATTCGTAAATAAACAAAAACAAAATAATAATACACACAATAACAAATAAAGTATACCCTGGACGTTTAAAATAGCAGTGTGGTTTGTGCTCGCAACTGTATTCGACGCTGTGCAAGTGTAATTTCCGGAGTTTTTCTCAGTGACAGATGGTATAGCCAATATCGATGAGCGATGTCCTACTTTTGTGACCGTTACCGCGTTAGAACTCTCTAGAGGGCGATCGCGGAATAACCATTTAAGGGTTAATGGCATATCGCCTTTAGGGATATGACACATTACTTGAATACTTTCTCCGTAGAATACAGCTTCATCAAATTCGAAAGGGGATATGATCGGTGCCACTGCAAGAGATTGTTTAATAAATTATAATAAACTATAGGTTGTTGGCATACGAGGGATAAAGTGGGGGTAAAACTAAACACGAAAAGCACATTGCATGGACGGCGTAGTGTACCCTTGACATTGAGCGTGGCGAGGTGGCTAGCTTTGGCGACCACATTGGCCGCGGTGCACGAGTAATTGCCGGAGTGCGCGGCGGTCACGGCGGGGATAATGAGGACTGAGCCCATGTCACCCACATTCATGATGTTCAATCCGGAGAGCGAACTCACATCTCCTCCGTTGAAACTCCAATTGAAGGTTAGAGGCTTATCTCCTTTAGGCACGTGGCACATCACTTGAACTCCCTCGCCATAGAAAACGGACTCGTCAAATTCGAAAGGCGTAATAATCGGTGCGACTGAAATTAATGTTAGCATATTCTACTGATTACAATAAAAATTCTAAAATGATTTTAAGATTAGTATTTTATGCCCCGCCAAAGTTACAGGAGAGGGTGGGATGCCAAAGATATAAATAGAAAATATGTTTAACTTTCTACGGAAATACAAGCTAGGGATTGTTAAGTCGATACCGTTAACAAATAGCTGCGCAGTGTAATTCACTGAACCGGCTTCATTTTTGACGACACACGTATAGTTCCCTTGGTTCTGGTGGCTGACCGAGTCGATGCTGAGTTGGCTGGAGCGCTTCGTATTCATTAGATTGATTCCGGTACTACCAGATTTTACTTTATTCTTGTTGAAATACCAATCGATAGTTAAAGGTTGATCACCTTTGTTAACAGTACACGTAACCAAAACCATTTCTTGGGCATTTATTGGTTCTTCGCCAAAATCGAAGGGTTTTATTTGAGGGGGAACTGCAGGATGTAGGAAGAAAAAAATAAGAGTTTAATGAAGACAATTGAATAGATGTACCGTTGACGTATAGCTCCGCGGTGTGGTTAACTGAACCCGCTTGATTTTTGACCAGGCACGTATAGTTCCCTTGGTTGCGATGACTGACGGATTCAATAGTGAGTTGGCTGGTTCTTTTCGAATTTGCAAGTACGACGCCGTTTTCCCCTGACCTTAATATTTTTCCATCGAAATACCATTGTATTATGAAGGGAGAGTCCCCTTTGCTAGCCGTACAAGTTACGACCAGCATTTCTTGGTCGTTGACAGGTTCCGTTCCGAAATCGAAGGGCATTATTTGTGGTGCAACTGAGTATTAAAAAAAGTTGTTTCTAATATTAAGTACGGAATTTTTATGATGATTGGACGTTGTAGGAAATACAAGATAACATTGATAAATAAAATGTGCAAATAAAAGCGAAATAAATATTTTTATATACTGCTATCGTGCTTCATTGTAATTTTGTACCGTTGACATTGAGTAGAGCGCTGTGGCTGCTGCGACCTGCCACGTTCTCAGCAATGCACGTATAGTTGCCAATGTGCTCGTGCTGCACATTCTCTATGCTTAAAATTGAAATCCTTTTTCCATTTCTATTAATTAGGATGCCGTTCCCAGAGTTTAAAACTTCATTGTTCAGCTGCCAATGGATTTTTAGAGGTAAATCTCCTTTGCCTACCGTACATGTCAGTGACACTGTGTCGCCAGCGTTTAAAATTTCCTCACCGAAATCGAATGGTGTTACCTGTGGTACAACTATTAGTAATTTCTCAATTATTGTCTATAGTCTTTGATTAATTAGTTTAAGATGGATCGACAAAGTAAATTTTTAGTAGATTTCTTAATGCTGACGACAGGGCTATACTCGAAAAGAGGAAAAGGATGGGAATTAAGGCTTAAGAAACAGTACTAAAACTGATTTTATTTAAACGCATTTACCGTTGACCGCTAGCTCTGTTGAATAATTTGCATGACCCGCTTTGTTCGCGGCCAAACATGTATATACTCCAGTATGTACTAAAGAGACCGAATCTATAGACAAAGTACTAGATTTATGTCCAATCATAGTGACGGTTATTCCTGGAATATCTTTGACATCTTTTCCATTTAAACGCCATTTTATTGTAACTGGAGTGTCACCCTTTGTCACCATGCATTGGACGCCGACCATGTCACCCGCGTTTGCCGCCTCGTCTCCGAACGTAAACGGGTGAATTTGTGGCAGGACTGTTGTAACAGATTAAAAGTTTATTGAAATGTTATGTATAATTGGACAGGACATTTATAGAACGATAATTATATTATATTTTTAATTCGAACAGTGCTGGCGGTCGTATCACCCGATTTTAGGTTCAAGATAGAAACAGATAAGCGCCAAAAAACAAAACTAAAACCATCTAACATTCAAAAATAACTGTTATTAACCGTTTACGCTTAACAAGGTCGTGTGATTGGTTTCGCCGGCTGCATTTTTTAATCTGCAGGTGTAGGAGCCTCGGTGGGCGTAGTTAACAGATTCGATATTCAGTATGGATGTTTTTTTGCTGATTGTGGTGAGGACGATATTGAGAGAGTTATACGGCTTTATCTCCTCTCCGTTGAAGAGCCACTGGAAGGTGACGGGGAGGTCGCCCTTATTCATCACACAAGACACGGAAGCAGTTTCGCCTTCGTTAAGTATCTCCTCGCCAAACTCGAACGGGGTGATTTGCGGTGGAACTATAAATACGGGCACAGGACATAGGATGTATTAAATTAAAAAGGAGAAGAAATTTCGTGTGTTTGAGTGTACCGTTCACTTCAAGTACAGCGCTGTGGTTTGCGGCGCCGGCTACATTTTTGGCCACGCAGTAATATAGGCCACGATGGATGGCGCTCACGGAATCGATATTAAGTATGGAGGTCTTTTTATTGATGTTAGTGATGGTGACCCCGAGGTCGTTGTTCCTACGCAGGGCGTGTCCGTTGAGGGTCCAGGAGATGTCGAGAGGCTGGTCGCCCTTGTTGACTGCGCATGTGACGGAGGCCAACTCGCCCGCATTCGCCGGCTCATCGCCGAATTCGAACGGTAAAATCTGAGGCGGCACTGTTATAACTCGTGTTAATAAACCTGCGTCCACGCGAGTTTACGAACTTTGGCGGGCATAAACTTCGCTCTAAATTATTTTATCTTCCTAATTTTGCTAAATAAATCTTCGTTGACATAAACACTTATAATTAAAATTAATTAGAACACCTAGAAATAGATAAAACCTGAAAGAAATTTTTTTTAGACATATCAATTAAATAATGTCATAATTTGTTTCTAATATCTTGGTAATTAAGTTTAGTCCAACATAAATTCAGTTTAGTCTTTCATATTATGACATTATCCATAGGAAGAGTCCCTGAGTGTATAAATTGCGTTTTTATTTTAAAGTAAATTTAAAAAAATATAAAACTTTTAAAAATATTTTTTTTCTTTACTCAGGATATTTCTTTCTACAAATATAATATCAAATATTAATATTTCAAACATTTGAAATAAATAACAATATACAACAGTCCATATAAAAACAATTAAAACCATTTTTGTTTGATGATATGTATATCCATTATGTTCTTTATAACGAACTTCTATTCTGTCTATGGAATCTGAATTGAACTAATTTACTCGTAAATTTTTACAATAATGTATTTTTTTTTATGATCTCATATAAAAAAATCATTTGTAGAAAGAAAACTCTTTCTAAAACATGAAAATGAATACTTGAATGTAAAAGATTTGAATTTATAATTGTTAATTCCTAACTTTTGTTAATTTTAAACATAATGCAACAAAAAGTGAAAGTAGATGAACGAAATCAAATTTTAACTCATTCTTTGAAAAATTTTATGAAATTCACATCTTTTACATTATAGACATTTCATACAAATTTGCTCAAATTAACGTAATTATAAAGAGTACCAGAATTACCAATACTAGATAGATAGATATCGGTAAATTTTTTTTATAAAATTTAAAACTATTTAAAAAATATGTCTTAATGAATAATTCACTGAATTTAATATAATATTAATAATTGAGCATATTTATGTATGAAACATAACAATTATCTTAATGAGATAGACTTACCCATAACTTGCAATTCCAAAGTTCCCTTTGCGGTGTAACTCTGCGAGTTCTTGGCGACGCAGGTGTAGGTGGCCTGGTCACTCATGCGCTCCACATTCTCGATCACAAGGGTGCCGTTAGGATACACCTTCTGTTTACGGTTGATGGGCAGTACACTGGAAATTATTTAAATACATTAAAATTCGTAAACAGACCAAGGATCAGACGAGGGAAACAATGTCAAGGTGTGACAATGTGAGTTAAGAATGAACGGAAGTAGATCCGTGACTTTTTTGTCGTCAAAGAAATGGTAAACATGTTACTATTGGTAAATACGAAAATACTTCGGTACTTGGTAAATATTTCGTTGGTACCAATGTAATGTAATAGACAATTTAAAAGAGTTTTGAGTGTCTTTGGCACAAATGCGGTAGAGTATAGTATCACGATATTATTGAAGAAAGGAATGAATGACGCCTACTACCTAACCGGTATTATATTCCCGTCCTTTCGTTCACAAAAGCAGATTTTGATAGCAGTAGAATGCAGCAGTAAACTTTGTGATAGGAAATGCGTACCGGTTGTCACGTTCCCAGACGATGGACTCAATGGGGTATCCGGCGACGGGGCAGTGCGCGATGAGCGTGTCTCCGGCGACGACGGGCCGCTTCTTCATGGGTCTGACGTAGGGCAAGCCGTACACGTTGACGCGAGCCGCGTGAGATGCGCTACCGACCTGAAAGGTGATAACAAAAATATGTCATTATTTTCTTCTTGTATAAAAGGGTGTCGCGCTCCCACCGGACCCACTCACTTCTAAATTATTCATAGACGTATTTGTTGGCCATCAGATATCATAATTACATTTCAATAAAATTGGAGTGTTCGATAATATCGAGAAAAGAAAACTCATTTCGTACACATGATGTATTTGAGTTGCTGATGACGAAATAAACAACTTTTTAATTTTTTGTCTGTGTCCGCAAGGTCCCGTTTGTTCCGGGTAATCTACGGAACGGCTGCATCGATTTTTGATGGAGCGGATCGAGACTTTGAACGGACGGGAAGGTAGGCGATGCACGCGGACATATTCTAGTCTAATTCCAATGTGACAGTACAGAATAAACGAGTGGATATGGTCCCTCTAACCTTGCTGGACGCGATACAGGAGTACAAGCCGCCGTCATTGGTGTGTACGGAGGAGATGTTGAGGTGTGACTCGACGTTGCCATCGGCGGTGACGAACTGTCCGATCTGCAGACGCTCGCCGCTGCTCAGCTTATCGCCGTCGAGCAGCCAGGAGATGTCGGGGGTGGGGTTGCCGGATGCGACGCACTTCAATCGCAGGGGTGGGCCGGAGCGTAGAGTTTGTTCACCGAAGCTGTGACGGATTAGAGGCGGTTCGACTGTAATCAATACAAAATATGTACCGAACTAGATCGAACTGAACCTGATTGTAAATTTCAATATTTAAAAGTCTCGCTATTTCAGGTCTTGGTCGCAAAAAGGTATATGAAAAAGGAAAGGAAAGTATGTGAATTCCTTCAAGCAGTTACAAGATTTGTTACGTTATTGGATAGTAAAGAAATTACTAGTTTATAAAAATTCTTAAATCTTACATCGTCCTCCGAGTTTGAGTTCAGCGCTGGCGCCGGCGCTTTCCTGGTCGTTCCTGATGAAGCACTGGTACATGCCCTTGTCCTCTTTCTTAACAGATTCAATTCTAGGAACAACAATAAAATAGCACAATGTATCTTAACAGTTAGCAGTAAGAAGCTATATTACCACAACACAAATTTCAATTTTTATGAAAAGGTTACGTTCAAATGACAATGTTCGCAGTCTTCCATTGTTTATTATAGAGATTTAAAAAAAACTATGTTGATTCATCATACATAGAAACATTCGTTCGCTCGCAAAATAAACCAGTATACATTAATTAAGGAAACATTTTCAAAATATCAGGATGGAGGGGACTCATAAAAGTAATGAACGACTGGCGCTGCGTCCTCCAAATTCATTAATTAAGTCCTTTGCTAACGCCAACAAGGTTGTTAGTCTCTAGGAGGCAGATGTATTCAAAAAGTAGATAAAATCAAATGAAATATTTTAATATTATTACAGTGTTTAGATATTTCAAAGTGTAAACGGAAATGAGGTTTTGTCGTAAAATGTATTTTTACGGGACCTTGAGCAAGATTTTACGTATAAGATTGTTGTTACTTCTAGAGTAGTGGGCGATAGCTTGGATAATAGCAAGAAAGTACCTTCACTGTCTATTAAGGCAGGCATCTAACTCGTTTAACAAGTAAAATATGGGTACCAATAACTTAATATCTAAAGTAGCCCTTGTGACATACATGTTTTCTTCTAAGTTTTTATATCATAAATTAATAATGAAATGCTTTAATAATATACCTTAGGATAGCGTCATGATGATTCATATCCTTGCCGTCTTTGAGCCATGTCACAGTCTTAATGGGATTGCCCTCGTAGCGGCAAGTAAAGACAGCGGGTCTGCCGAAATCGACTGTTTGAGTAGCAGGTTCTACCGTTGCCTTGAGAGGAGCGGTCACAGTCAGAACAGTTTCAACAGATTCACCTGAAAAATATACAAATATTATTAAGGGTTACTATATTTCGCCTGTACCGTCATATAACGTAATAACTAACAAAGAAACTTACCACCGACAGAGTTATTGACAACGCACAAGTATTTTCCGGAATCCTCCACTTTAGCCTCTTTAATGATAAGAGTTCCAGAGACCTGCTTCACTCTGTCGTTTAGTACAACGGGCTGCTTCCTTGTTGTGCCGTCGATGAACTTGTACCATCTGCAACAATACAGAAAGAGTTCAGCTTATGTCAAGTGTTACATTGCTTGATCAGTAAAAATTTCCAATCTTGCTAAATCTCAATTTGTATGAAATAATTATAATGTAAAGAATAGTTAACTATGTGTAACTAAGGATTCAAGTTTTAGTGCTCGAACTAAAGCATGTTGCATATGTTTATACCATTTTCTAATAGCAATAATGTTCAAAATATTTATCAGAATACACATGAATCATCGTTTAGTTCTAACAAGCAGGAATAGCTAAAAATTGTTTAGTATAGAAAATACAATTCAAAATTTTGGGTTTGACTGAACGCCCTACCACCAATATTGAAATAACCAAACCACAATGTGAAGAAAAGTAAAAACCACACGGCAGTTCTCTTGATTGATGAGTATAATTAATAAAATAATCCGACAATGAGAAAAGCCACCGCAAAACGAATCAGAATGTACGTTAGCTGGCCTAGACAGGATGAGTTAACGCAATGTGTAGCCATGACTCGCGAGAAGCACAAAGTAAAGATTAAAGCGTCTGAATGAAAGCAAGAACACCCTGACACTTACCAGGAGGTGTCTGTCCGCTCAATCGTTACTTTGGCTGAAGAGCGTTTTAAGGGTTGCGGCCGGCCGCGGTACATCACGCCTCATGCCACGCGGAGCCGCCGCCACGCTGCAATGACAACGCACATCAATACATCGGATGACACGTGAGCCGAGCGCGTGACGATGAGCGCGCGAGACCGGCGGCCGGCCGACGCACCACCTCCTACCTCGTTAGGGGAGCAGGAAATGCTTGCACCTCACAGAGGAGCGCGAGGCTTTCCTCGCCTCGTCCTATATGACGGTTAAGCCCGTCGCCCGTCACTTTTGGCCCGGTCCTACCCGTCGGCTCTGCAAGATAAATCGACAGTCACCATACATTACGCCGCACTCACCTAAACACGGGCGCGGGGTACGCAGCTATCTGACACGTCAAGTACGCTACCTCGCGGCGAGACACGAAGAGTACCTCCCAACCTTCAAAGTGCTTAGTAGAATCTTTTCGAGGTGCTATTTTATTGGTTGGTTCTGCAAGTACAGAGACGACTTAATATATATCTAACGACAACCTCACCAAACCTTAACGACTTATAATTAGATGCCTTGGTAAACAATTCTAAGTTTGAGACTTTTGGGGTATTTAAGATAATTTTGAAAATCTACCAATTCTAAGCGACCGGGAGTTTCGTATTAATTACTAACTTACCTAAACACAGGAGCTGGGTAGCCAGCGACTTCACAAGTCAGAAAAACAGACTCGGTTTGAGAAGCTAAAAAGATTTCTCCTCCTTCGAATTTTCTGTTTTTTTCGCTTCGTGGAGCAATTTTATTAGTTGGTTCTGTAATACAGGGACTTAATTCAATAAACGCACCTCGAAACTGGAACGGGATATCCTTGAGCCGGACACAAGAGAGCTAACGAAGATAACTGTGCATAATACACTGCAGCTTTTGGCGTTGCTGTGATACTTGGCACCGCACTTGCGATAGGCTCTGAAGAAATTTATCATCTCGTAAATAGATAACAGAACAAATACAATCAACAACTTTTTTGTGTACTGAGGTGGCGTATTAAATATAAGAAGGACAATTACATAAAAGTAGATGATAAAATCTTAACTTGCCTGAATATGGGAACAGGAAACGCTTGCGCTTGACACAACAATCCGAAACTTTGATTGACCGTTCGAACGAAACTTGTACTACGAGCGTCCGTGGAAAAAGTAGGGGCTTTAGATCCCACCGGTTCTGCAGTAGAAATCTTTGTTTAGTGTTAAGTGATTTAAAAGAAGACTTGCCTGAAAATTGGCGCAGGATAACTCTGAGCCTGACACAGAAGACCGAACCCTTGTCCAATACGTTTTCTAAATATGCTCCCCATAGACTCAGAGGAGAAAGTGGGAGACTTGGCACCGACCGGTTCTACAAAATATTAGCGAGCTCAGAGACCAAACAAAATAAATCATAACTTGCCTGAAAATCGGGACGGGGAAACCTTGAGCCTGGCACAGTAAAGCAAAGCTTTGACTTTCGTGCCTTTTAATGGAGGAGAGCGCAGACTCAGTTGAAAAAGAGGGAGCCTTTGATCCGACTGGCTCTGCAGAAAACAATGAAAGGGAATCAGAATTAAAATCGAAAAAAAGTGATTATAAATCGACCTATTAACAGAAATTAAAGAGTCAATCATGCCTTTAACCCATAAATTGTATTGCCATCGTCGTTAGATGCGCGAGTTTTATATGTGTAGTTTTATATAATTTTGTGATATTGCAAGCGTATACTCGTATTTACAGTGGAGTTAAAATGTATTTATTACGTAAACCACTATAGTAATGAACTTGCCTGAAAATTGGAATAGGGAACGCTTGAGCTTGGCACATCAGTGAAAAACTTTGATCCTTATGCCTCGTTACTGCTGACAACGTAAAGTCAGTAGTAAAAGTCGGTGGCTTGGATCCCATGGGCTCTGTGCAGGAAAAACCACGTTCACGCTATAATGTATTACGTTCTAACTTACCTAAATATTGGGACTGGGAAAGCTTGAGATTGACATAGCAAAGCGAAATTTTGTCCAGATTCTCTAACGAAAATACTGCCCTTAGAGTCTGAGGAAAACGTCGGAGCTTTCGCACCGATGGGCTCTAAAAGAGAAAAAATGGAATATTACATTGCCAAACCCACCTGAACATTGGATGCGGGTACCCTTGGGCCTGACAAAGCATCGAACCGCCGGAATTCGCTTCTATATCGTAATTGTAAGATGACGCAGTCGTCGGAAAAGATGGGGCTCTAGCGGTTACCGGTTCTGAATTAAAAATGAATAATAGTAAGTTAAGCGACACTCACTTGAACATAGGGGACGGATGTGCTTGCGCCTGACACAAAAGAACGATCGCCTGCCCAGCGACTTTCGTAAGCGTGGTGCTTTTAAATTCCATAGAAAACGACGGCGCCTTCGAACCGATGGGTTCTGCGACAATGACACGGGACTAATTGCAATTGCATTAAAATTCTTACCTGAATATGGGAACGGGATACGCTTGAGCCTGGCACAAGAGTGCAAAGTCCTGACCGGTCTTACGAGTTATTCCAGAGAATTGAACATCGTTAGAAAATGTAGGCGATTTAGAGCCAACGGGTTCTACAAATAAAAATAGGCAGTATTTATTCACCTGAATATTGGGACAGGGAAGCCTTGAGCCGGGCAAAGGATATTTAAATCTTGCCCTGCGGTCCTTACGTACCAAGAGAATTTATTATCAGTAGAAAAAGCGGGCGATTTTGTTCCGATGGGTTCTAAAATACAGATTATATAGAAATGAGAACGTGATAAATATTTTGATACCTGTATATTGGAATAGGATATCCCTGAGCCCGACACAGTAACGCTAAACTTTGTCCTACGTGCCTTATAAACCAAGCTAACTTGTCATCGGTCGAGAAAGCCGGTGATTTTGACCCGATGGGCTCTGAAAATGTATCGTATAATTGTAAACAAGCGGAGATTATTGTGCTTACCTAAACACTGGAACGGGAAAAGCTTGCGCCGGACATAAGAGTGCAAAATTCTGACTATTATGTATTTCAAACCATGCAAGTTTCGATCCGCTTGAAAAGGAAGGACTTTTGGAGCCAATTGGTTCTAAAAAGATAAAGTATCGTTACCTACGGTTGTAATATTTCTCCTAAATGTTGTTCCACTTAAATTGACGACCCTATTGAAGCCTTTTGGATTAACTAACTGTTCCAGTGAAATAGTAACATTACGATTTATTGCTCTGTATCTATTTATTGTTTATATAAACTCACCTAAATACTGGAACTGGGAAGGCTTGTGCCAAACAAAGCAAAGTAACGCTGGAGTCCGATGCGAATTCAACGAATTCTATGATTTTGGTGGGAACTTTCGGTGGGGCGCTATTTATTGGCTCTAGAAGGAAACGGTGAAATTGATCACTATCAATTAATAATATTTACCTTGATAGAGGAACTGGGAAGGCTTGTGCCGGGCACAGCAATGTTACGCTAGCGTTCACATGAGTATCGAAACCTCTAACATTATCCATAGTAGGAAACTTCGGAGGTACTCTTCCTACAGGCTCTAGATAAACAAGTTACGATTGTAAGGTGTATTAAGAAGACGGACACTATTATGGATAAATAATTATTACCTGAATATTGGAACGGGGAAGGCTTGCGCCATACATAACAATGTGGTTGTATCGTGCAATGAAACTTCCGATATATCGATCATTTTACTCGCTACTTTTGGAGCCGCGGTGCCCATAGGTTCTAAAGAAACAAAAATGAGCGGTTTAAATATTAAGGTTGTGAATATACCTGAAGGCCGGGGCGGGGTAAGCTTGCGCGGGGCACAATAGCGTTACATTATCGTCTTCCTTTGTATCGAAGGCGCGACTTTTGTCGCTAGTCGTAAATTTTGGCGAGACTCGACCCACGGGCTCTAAGAATAAATCTTTTTTAGAAACAACTACCAACACGAACAAAGCATTACCTGAACAATGGAACCGGGAAGGCCTGAGCGGGGCATAATAACGTCAAACTGTGGTTTAAGAGAGCGCTGAAACTTCTTGAACTATCCATCGAAGGGAATTTTGGCGAAACTCTGCCCACCGGCTCTAAAGAAATAACATCAAAATGTATAATTCTAAATACCTGAACAATGGAGTAGGGAATGCTTGTGCCGGACAAAGCAACGTCACATAGGTATTAGATGAAAATGTAAAGCTGCGACCAGTTTCCATCGATGGGAATTTCGGCGACACTTTTCCCATCGGTTCTGTTTATCAAAAGAAAAATAGAAAATGTTCCTATACTGAGGCTTTACAAATTAATATTCCAATAATGCTTCGAGTTCTTAGACTTTTTACAATTTAACTGAAGCGCAGTTACTTAACTATCTTACCTAAACATTGGGGCAGGAAACGCTTGCGCGAGACATAACAGAGAGAGACTTTGATTGCTTTCAAAATTAAAGAGTCGACTTTTTTCTAAGCTTGTAAATTTTGGAGATACTTTTCCCATAGGTTCTAGAGCAAATGAAAACATCTCAGTTATTTTTTTATGTTGAATTCTAATTTTCTTAGAAAAATCAACAATAAAGAAAGTTTTACGTAACTGTTAAACTTAGAAGACCAACAACTTAGTACCTGAAAAGTGGAACCGGAAACGCCTGGGCGGGACATTGTAAAGCGAATGACTCAGTATCCTTGACTCCAATCATCGTTCCCATCACAACGGATGAAAATTTGGGCGGTACGCGTCCAACGGGCTCTAGAGAAGCAATCAAATACTAATTTTGCTTTATGTGTAAATTTACCTGAACAATGGGGTTGGGAACGCTTGGGCGGGACACTGCAATGCGTACCGATCGTCTTTCGTAACCTCGAACATGGTCCCGGTTAGAACGGTCGCAAACTTGGGGGGGACGCGGCCGACAGGCTCTAGAAATCGGTATCAAGAAATTGGGATACATGGTAAATGAAAGTTACCTGAACATAGGGACGGGAAAGGCCTGCGCGGGGCAGAGTAACGTGAAGGACATGCCCAGCGTGGTCGTGAACGTGATGCTCACTTGCGTCGTGGATAGTTTGGGTGGCACGCGCCCTATCGGCTCTGAGGAATACGCAAAACGAATTTAGCTTTAAAAATTCGCCTTACCGGTACATGGGAGCGGGGTATGCCTGTGCGGGGCACTGCACGGCGACGCTAGAGGACTCCCTAAACAGGAAGCCGCTGGTGATCTGCGAGCTACTGGGGAACTTCGGGGGTACGCGGCCCACCGGTTCTGCGCATGTTGGGAGAAGGCGGCTTTACGAGGGTCCGACACAAATTTAAACGAGACACTTTTTCAACTCCCTGTAAGACCTTGTTATTCGATAAAAAGATTTGGCAATTTTAGGCTCTGCAGGATACCCTATCCCAACATTCAGGCAAGTTTATACTATAAAGTAAAAACAAATTGTATGTGTTTACCTTGTTTCAAAACAAAGTAATCTATTTTTCTTATAAATGTAGTTAATAAATAAATTGATTGCGAGTTAGTTTATTTTAAAATAATAAAACAAGAATAATAGATTATTTTGTTGTTATGATAAAAATTCAAAGTACGAGTATTTTAAAATGCTAAAATATTTTCAGTCTAACGTCATTAAACTTCAAGACTGATAATATATTTCACATTTTATTATGATCTCAAGAAATTGTTATCTTCCAGTAGAAAAAAATACCTCATTATTAATTTGAATAAAAAAAGAAAAAGATGTTATTATTTAAGGCTTTTTTAATTTAATTAATTTTATGTATTTTTTTACCGAAAGATATCAATAAGCACGCCATGAATTCTCTACTTATGATATTTGATAGTATTATATGTATAATTACAATAAAATTATAACTGAATGTCAATTAAATTATGTAATGAATTAATGGCGTGAAAGCAACAAGTAAAAAACAAAAACTCACCTGTGATAACTAATCGTCCCTTAGTAGCGGATAATCGAGTTTCTCCAGTAAGTCTATGCTTAGTGCGGCATTGGTAAGATTTGTAACCATCCTCAGGGCCAACATCACGGATATGTAATTCACCAGATGGAAGTACTAGGTATTTCCCCTCTGTGCAAAAAGAAAAAATAATTATAGACACAGTTTGCCAAATAAAAAAGCTTCAATTAATTCATTCCATTTTTTATAATTAATTATTAAAATGCAGCGCAACATAAGGTTGCGATTTACTTACAAATAGAATTACATGCATTAATCTAAGGAAGTAGGAAATAGGAATTAGGTAGGCCGTTAGGCCCATGGAACGATAGGAACCCATAATAGGAACAGATCCCTAAAGGCAAACATTATAGCATAATCGTAGTGGCTGGGAACCATTTTAAGAAGACGTCTTAGCTATTTCCAATTTATTCATACCATCGAAATTTTCATCAGATTCGAGTTTAATTTCTAACTCATCATCGCCTTCGCTGATAATCCAGGAGATGACATTAACATATTCAGACACGAAACTGGGGATGTGGCATTTCAAGATGGCAGCATTCCCTCTCAACACATATTCCTCCATTAGATTAACAGCGTACGCTTGAGAAACCACTGAAACAATGATACCTAATATGAGCAAAGACTTAGATGGCCTTGAAGACATAATTGTGATATAACCATAAGGACTTTAAGATCCCTACAAATATTGGAGTGGCTAATGAAAATGGTAATAATAAGAAATAGCAAGGATGTGTGATAGGAACAAACAGGACAGTGTTGAAATGTTCCCGAAAGCAAAATACCTAGATTATCAGAATCGTTTATTTTGATTTCTTGTTCATTCTCATCTTCGGATATTATCCACGAACTGACTGACACGTACTCAGCGACAAAACTTGGGATTTGACACTTTAGAACCGCTGCATTGCCGCGCAAAACGTATTCCTCCCAGAATTTAACATCGTAAGCTTGTGAGACGACTGGAAAAGTCATTAAATATATGCTAAATTATTGGCCGTGGTAAGATTGTTAAAAGTTGTCGCAGTTTATAATTTACCTACTAACGCAACTAACGACGATTCCTAAAAGGAGGATTCAGAAAGGATTAACCAGGATTTAAAAAGATAGACGACCTAATCTTCAATACCTAAGTTTAATTGAGAAGCTAATTGAATATCCATCTCTTCAACATCTCCTTCGGATATGATCCACGAAGTGACTGTTACATATTCGCTGACAAAGCTTGGTATGTGGCATTTTAAGATAGCAGCGTTACCGCGTAAAACATTTTCTTCCCAAAGATTTACAGTGTAAGCTTGAGAAACAGCTACAAAATAAGGGACCACATTGATATTAATAAAGTGCATAAATAATAAAGCGAGAAACATTTGGCGAGGACTAGGAGGTTGACAGTTTATAACATGTTAATATATCGAATATACCTAAATTCGAATACTCGGTTATTTTAATTTCAAGTTCATCAATGTCTCCTTCAGAAATAATCCAAGATGATACGGTTACATATTCCGCGACAAAACTAGGGATGTGACATTTAACAATGGCAGAGTTTCCACGCAGTACGTTTTCTTCCATTAAATTCACAGTGTACGCTTGAGATACGACTGTAAGAATTGAAGGATGAAAATTATCAATTTTGTTACATGTTTTTTTTTTATGGGATGAGGAGTACATCGGGATTGTGATTTGCAATAAGAAACTTAAAATACCCGACTCATTGGATTCGGCTTTAATTTCCAATTCATCTATGTCACCCTCAGAAACAATCCACGAAGAGACGCTTACATATTCAGTAACAAATGTTGAAATATGACATTTTAAAACAGCAGCATTTCCACGTAAAACACTTTCCTCCATTAAATTTACTGTATAAGCTTGTGTAACAACTGCAAGCAAAACGTGGATATGTGTTTTTATCAGGAAAGTAAAACGGAAGACAAGGATGAAGGAGATAAAATAAGCTTAAGTTTCGAACCCTCTTCATTATCACTTATTTTAATTTCTTTTTCATCATCATCTTCTGATATAATCCAAGAAGCTACCGATACGTATTCTGTTACGAAACTTGGGATGAGACACTTAAAGATCGCAGAATTTCCTCGTAATACATTTTCTTCCACCAAATTTACCGTATAAGCCTGAGACACAACTGCAATGTTGAAAAATCAATATGACACGATTGCCAGGATGAGCATAAAACATATTAATGGAAGGGGATAAGCTGGAGAAAGAAACTGGTATAAGCGAATAAGTATACCATAGTTTTCGTTATTCAAAAATTCTCCCCCCTCCGAATCATGCCAAGATATTATGTGAACATGATCAGATACAAACGAAGGGATATGGCACTTGAACACGGCGGCATTGCCACGTATAACGTAGATATCGTATACTTGAGATTCGTAGAATTGATTGACAGCTGAAATATTACATATTAAAATTTACAACAATATAAAAATAGGTCCCGGGGATTTCGTGGAGAGCGGATAGGAACAATTGAGGTCACACGGGTGCTCTCTATTACCGTAATTGCTCTCGGAGTCAGTCAACGAAAAAACGGGGAGGGACTCATCGTCCGTTACCCACTCAACGACCTGGACGTAGTCCGCAACGAAAGATGGTATGGTACATTTGACAATGGCAGAATTACCCCGCAAGACATCTTCGTCAATAACCCGAGGTTCATAATTTTGATGCACCACTGTAAATTAAATTTACTCTATGAAGGAATTATAAAAATGTACAATTGAAATGGAAGGGGAAATGGGGTAGTATTTTTATTTCGTATTTAGTGCTACCGGAATCGTAATTTGGATTTTCTTCGGCCAGGACAGTTTCATTATCCATGATCCAAGCTACGACATGAACGAAGTCCGCAACAAAAGATGGCACGATACATTTAAGGATAGCGGTGTTGCCTCGCAAAACGAATTCATCATTTACTCTACCCTCGTACGTTTGCAGCACAGCTGTGATAAGAAAACAAATATGAATGGATAAAGGAAGTGGAAGGCCGATCTATTTGAGGCGTTACCCTCGCTGTGTCCGGGATAATATGTGCCTCCGTCGCTATCTGTCCACATCTCAACGTAAACGAAATCCGAGACAAAACTGGGCACTTCGCATTTCATAACAGCCGCGTTGCCACGGATAACATATTCGTTGTCGGCTTCAGCCTCATAAGACTGCGACACAACTATCGAAAAAAGTTTATCGTTAGTATCTAGGTACTACACAAACTTGTTTCGGATTTTGGGATAAACGGATGAAAAGGATGTTTTTTGGTACAGAACGTGGAAATGTACCATCCACTATGTTAGTGTGATTCATCGTTAATATCAGCCCGTCGTCCATAATCCAAGCTTCCACCTGCACGAAGTCGCTAACAAAAGATGGAATCTTGCATCGAACAATGGCAGCGTTTCCTCTAATCACGTACTCGTTTTCGGCTTCGGTCACGTAATACTGTGACACAACTGAGGAATATCAATTAGTCGTTTGATTGGATATGATAGGTGGAGGTTTTAGGACGATAACAGTTCGGGAAGTTTGCATTTTCATTCATTAGTGAAGCCATTGTTACCGAGGTCTTCAGAATAGCTAATGACAGTTCCTTCTTCATCGATCCACGACTCCACCTTGACAAAGTCCGCAACGAAAGATGGAATCGAACATTTTAGGACGGCAGCATTCCCGCGTATCACGTATTCAGTAAGGATCTCAGCCTCATAAAATTGATTGACAACTGGAATGAGATGGCAGGACTATTTCTTAGAATTAGATATTAGGAGATTGGAACACATTGGACATAGGTATTAAGATAACTGTGAGAACACGGCCCACCCGTATGGTTCGTTAGTAAATATTCGTCTCCATCGGAGGCGACCCAGGCTTCTACCTTGACAAAATCAGAGACGAAGGAAGGGATATTGCACTTGAGCACGGCTGTGTTTCCTCGGATAACATACTCTGAGACTACTTCAGCTTCGTAATATTGGGTCACAACTGAAATAGGCAAGCTTAATTTCAGACTGGATAGGGATATTTTTTTGAGAGAAGGAGTTTGGACTTTCACTTCATACTGTATGTACCATTGCCTTCTTCGTTTTCAGTGGGCGTGAACGAGTTGCCGGCCTCATCGTGCCACGAGACAACGTTCACAAAGTCTGCCACAAACGACGGTATCGAACACTTGAGAATGGCTGAGTTACCACGAATCACGTATTCATTGTTTACTTCTGATTCATACTGTTGTTGGACCACTGTGAAAATGTTATTTCTATTCTATTAAGTGGATTTTTCGGAGAAGGATTTTTGGAGTGTCTTTGTTATTTATGAGGAGTAACCGTAATTTTCTCCCGGATAAAAGTCCTCGTTTTCATCGGTATGCCATGAGAGAACGTCGATGAAGTCTGCTACGAAGGATGGGACCTGGCACTTGAGTATGATGCTGTTACCCATAATGACATACTCCTTGTTGACATCAGTGTCGTAACGCTGGGCAACAACTGTTTTATGTGATCATTTGTTAATAGTATACTGCTTCGTATGGTGACACAGAATAGTAACATACGTCAACAACATCGGTACACAATTACGGCCCATTAATTTTTACAAGTTTAGATACCTTATTTATTCTGTGATTGAGATTAATACTAAAACGTCAATTAATTCTTAACCTAGAATTACTAAAAAATGACGCTGCTGAAATAAACACACAAATATGACAATAAAACAAATTAATAATTAAAAATATACAAATTGAAATTTAAACATCATGATAAAAATTATCTTATTTTTCTTCTTCTTTTTAATTTTTTTAGGAAATCCATAATGTCTTGCAACACAACTACAACTTTATTTCTACTGGTAGTCAATTTATATCAAGTGAACCGCATGCTTTTTTGAACGAACATAATTGTTATTATTAAGTAATCTTAAATATAAAGAAAATGTAAAATTGATAAACCAACATTATTCCAAAAATGTAGATAGTTTCATCAATCAAATAAAGTTTTGAAGATGCAAAAAAATATCGTAAATATCAAGGAATAAAATTACCTTTTTTCGAAGCACCTTTTTATCTTTACATTAGTGTATTATTATTTTAACTAATGATGAATCTTTGACTTCTGTATATTTTAAAATGCTAGTTACTATGGTCTGTTAATACAAAGTAGACTATTTTACTTTAACTACAAAAGGTAACGTTAGTGCAGTAGCAGCTGTGCTTGATTAACTAATATTCAATTGACCTCGAGGTGCATTGGGTCGTGTAGGGCGACACGACAACGCCCTCTACGCACAATTAACTTTCATAGCGAGGACATGCTACCGCATACATTGTTAAGTATGACCAGTATTAACTAATTTAAGGATGTTAACAAACAATTTAGATAATTCATCGTATAAAAGATTTAGTTTAGTATTGATGAATATTATGTTCAGGGTCGGATAAGCTAATACTAATTACTAATTGTTACTAACTAAATTTACAACCCATTAAGTATGGGTATATCACCAAAGTTCTTGGCTTTCGGTAACTTTTCAATTAAATACGAAAACGGCTTGTCATATTTGGAACTTAATAGCCTTGAAGTATAAGTCTAAAGGATAGCGTATTAATTATCACAGAATCAAGTACGTTCAAAGTATTTTTTTGTTCGTTAGCTTTAGCAACAAATTCATTTCATTGAACACGTGGTGTCGTGTCACCAGTTTAGCGGAAGTGACGCCTCTTAACTACCACTTAGCGTCGAAAAACAACCGAAACTGAGGCCGCTGGTCGAGAGTGACTAACGTGTCAGTTAGATAACGAAATGCTCGGCCACGCTCTTCATATGTCTACACAAGGACCTCACAATAAGGGCAAGCATTTGGCATCTTTCCAACATTGCTATTTAGTATTAGCGACATTTTAGAAATGAGATGTTTGAAATAACAGTTTATTTTTGTAAAACTTATTACCGTTTAAACGTTGGTTTATCAAGAAATTAAAACTTTATTTAGTAGTAAATTTAATGATAAAGTATAAATTGTCAGTAAACTTACCAGCTCGCACATTAACGTCACGGGAATGAATGGTGCCGACAGGGTTCCTTGCCAGACAAGCATACACTTGAGCATGTACTTCCTGACGATAGTCCTCCGCACGGAAAGGTGGGAATACGAGGTTTCCATTCGGCAAAACCTGAGTATAGTAAAAATATTAGAAGAAAACCTGCAGTTACATTTTAATTTCACTCTTACCGTGAGTTCCAAGTGTCGTAAACATGTGTATAAGAACATTATTGCTATCTCTGTTTTCTTAATAAGAATGAAAAGAACAATAAAGTTTGATTCTAGTTAAGAAAGTGTAGTTTGAACAAATCGTTAGACCTGGACATTGTGGCATATTATACCTAAATTAGAAACCATTACCACCGGACATTATAATAGTGTGTGGCCTCTAAGACACAGTAGTTGCCTATTTTTATCGACGGATGAGGAGACGCGCAGAAAGAGAATATATCCCCTGAATTTTCTTATAAGAAAAGGGTGGGAAAGAAAAGAGGACTAAAATAAGGCCTTCGGCACGCACACTCGTCAAATGAAACGCGAAATTGCTACTTCACGCCTGACCTGACTGTGTGGTCGCGGTATTTCACCGAGCGAGCCGGCCCATTCGTCCAACAGATGTTGTTGTTGCTGGTGTCTACCAATGTTAAAATTATCCTGTTAAAGTTACCTGTCGCAATCCGGGTACGTCTCCAACAGCGGTACCATCAGCTCTCACCCAGATAACGTCAGGGGTGGGGGATCCTCGTGCAGCACATTCAACTACGGCGCCGGTCGTGTTGCTAAAGTCTACTCGGTTCGGGGGTTCCTTCATGAATATAGGTCCGATAGTTTCATCCTCGCAGTGCACTGCTCCTGAAATACAAGACACGATTAAATATGATGTATAAAGATAATAGTTATTTAATGCAGTTGACTGTTTGCGATACATTGATAGAATAGTCTTATAGTACTCGTAGTTTTAGACTATTCATTGTTAGATATTCTTAGGTTATTTTTGATAGCTGTGAATGCCAGATTTACTTGTGTTCAGTGTAAGTAGAAATACTTTAAAAAACATTACAAACGACTATACACTTTTCATTTCGGATGAGGACTACAATTGGCATTACATTTCAGTCATCAAAATCTTCAAAGTCGATCAAAACGTTAAGGCAAAATCCTTTGTTTTCTAGGCGTATTATATATTCAAGACTGGTAGGAGTGAAAACATGTTGGTAAGATAATACGCAGGCCCGGCTGCCGGTCTAGGCGCCAACTTGTATTTAGACTTAGATCAGTTTTCACCGCGACGCGCATCGCAGTCATGCAATGCATTGTAACATGCAACACGTATCAATACATTCTAGAATCAACAAAATCAGTATGAATGAAATGATTTTATGATGTGTTACCTTTGCTTATAGCATATCTATGATTAATTAAGATTTGTGTAAGTGTTTTAAGTAAGTGTAGAAAGAATAAATTAAAAAATTAAAACATAAAAATCGTTCGCTCTTTAAAATATGTTTCTATGATTATGTTGAGGAGAGAAACATTAAAAAAAATTATTATGTTCAGAAACAATAAATATCTTGAAGTTGTAACGTTTTAAATATGCAATTTTATTTACAACTGCAAACATAGTTGACCTCTAGAATACATTTACATATTATAACCATTTAGAGAATATGACTGACTTGATTCACCTAGAGCCTAGACATATAAAAGGTACGATAAGCATTCTATTTTAGAATAACGTTGATCTAGTTTGTGCCTTGTAAGTTTTTTTGTAGTATGTGTGGTAATAAATATTTTTTCCTTTCTTTCTTTCAAATAGTGTTATTTATTTTTGTGAGGCAAGGTTAAAAGAATCCAAAATGAGTAAGAAATCCATATTCAACATAAAGAAGAATCTATGAAGAATTTTGGCTTTACACATTTGTTAATTTATGTTAAATAACGTTAATATAAAAAGAGATTAAATACAAGATCATTTGGTATGGTAAAATAATAGGAAAGTTATATATAAATATAAATATAATATATAAAATGCTAAATGACCACTTTACAGATCTGTTTCCATAACCGCCATGAATATTTCATTAGTGATAAAAATACATATATTTCATACAATAAGGAACAGATGTACTTAATAGGTTGGTAGTTTCGAATATATTAAACATGGCTACAATAAAAAATAGACTATCACATCTGGACGGGATTCTTAATGTTAATATTTCTATCAAAGTATAAGAGATTTTGAACAATATAAACTTCAAAATAATTTCCTATCTTATTATGCCATGACCATGGTTCAGTTATAAAAAATAGCTTGTGATCATCCCCTTTTCTAGAAGTAAATTTTAACATGTTTCGTCGTAGAGATGTAAATAAAGTACTATACAGTTCAGATGTTAAGCATGGTGCGTGGCTAAGAAGGCGAGGCGTACCTATGCAGGCTTGCACCAGTTACGTTGTCGACCCAGTTTCTAATGACGCCCCGAATAAAACAGCATCAGCGAATGCACGATTCTTTGTAACATTTTAACAAAAACGTCTCAAAAACTAAAATGAACGATAATCCTATAAAAGCAGTTTTGCAATGGAATAATCAAAATAATATGTGTATCCGCATTTTGTAAACACATACAAGACAAGTGAAAGAATCAACAATGTTCTCACATAAAAGCATACATAACTTATTTAAGACTAAATTGTACTATAGTTAAGAACAGATTAGTTTGAAAGACGATCGACTAAGACCTTTTTGTCAGTTCTGTCGACTTTAAACACCTGATAACAGTACTAAACTTTTAAGTTTATTTTTCTAGTCTGTTGAATTTAAACGCACAAAATGCCTACTCATTGAAATACTACATAATAAAATTTATAATAAACAACAAGCATAACAAAACAGAACCAGTTCAAAGAAATCTTAATTTATACTAATATTATAAATGCGAATGTTTATATGGATGGATGTTTGTTAGAAGGTATCTCCAAAACAGCTCAACAGAACTCGATGAAATTTGACATAGATGTGGAACAAAGTTTAGAAGAACACATAGGCTACTAGTTAAGTCGCGGCGACTGCTACTCAAGTCATAAAAAACAAAACATATGGTGTACTTTAATGAAGTCTGAGCTTTGTCCTTGAATAACTTGATTGCTCAATACCGCGTTCCGACGACTGCTTCTTATAGCGCTCGTTTTCACATCATTCGTTGTTGTTATATTAAAAACCGACTTATTTTTGCATTCAACTATATAAATTAACAACTCACGCACAAATACATAAATAATATTAAAAATTTAACTTTAGGATATTATAGAAGAAAAATATAGAAAATTAAAATATTAGATTAAATATAATACATAAAAACTAAAATATATAATTAAAAGGTGTCCCTTTAGGCAAGGTTCCGAAGATACTGGCAGCGTTCTCCCTTTGAATGGCTAGACTAATTCTTTGTCCAAGGTAGCTGCCAGCTCTTCGGTCTCCTGTGATGTCGACTAACCTTTTTGCTATTTCCTTAAAAAAGTATGTCACATATTAAATATGATATTCTACCAAATACATTCGGATATCGATACACAAACTTACGGAATTCGGATTTGCTTAAATTGGTTGATTATTTTAGCATTAAAAAGTAACAAAGTAACTGAAAGTGTAAAATCAAAAATGATCAACATCAAAGTTTAATTTTGGAGCAATTGAAATAAATTATTTTGTACAAAAACATAACTATGATGCAGTATTTCCTACTACAAGTTAATTTTAGAAGAAGTTACTAAGTACATTGGTACATACTATTACGAGGAACGTATGATTAATACAGTCTGAATAAAAACAAGAGCACGTGTATATCAGTAAGATGCGGTTCATTGACGAGTGACACGTAATTGAGCGCGTCATTGTCAGCATTTTGACGCGTCATTCGGGCACACTGCAAATGTGATCAACCTTCTGCACTCAAAATTCTTTTATGGTCGCCTTAACAGTGTCTTAGTGTAGATTACTATATCTACAAATTGATGACCGAATTTGGTAGTAGCATTTCGTTCGAAATTAACTATAACGTACTAATTAGTTTATGTTTATTATAGAAACATCAAGATTAATTGCTGTCCAGTCCTAAATTTAGACTTCGTCTGCAGTACAGATTTCTAGCCGTTTATTTAAGCTTTTAATGTTCAGTCATTTGTCGTCATACTTCAATGTGATCGGAACATGATGGCACTCGTTGAACTCCAAAAATAATCTTTTATATCTCGATAAGGGCGGGACACGTCTTGATGACTCTAAATGTATTTAAAAACTAAAAAAAGGCGTAATTTCTGTTCACATTAGATCATTACTGCACGTGTCTTTGTATCCGTGATATATTCGATGATTAATAATACGCAGAAAATGTAAATAAAGGGTTATTAAACTCTTTAACGATGTAAACGATGTAATTCTCAAATACATAATTAAGCAAAGAAAAAAGATCCTATTTTCAAAGTACTTCGTACTAGCTACTACTCAAAATGGTTCTCATTTGTTCTAATGAAAAACTATGAATTAAGAAATTTCTAGGCAGTGTAAAGACATTGATTGTTATAAAATCAAACGTAAAGAACATTCGTTTATTGTTCCCAGCTATACATTAGTTGCGTGTCTCAAAGTAAACTGAGATCATTCGTATTTGATGACTCATCTCAATTCTTTTATCCACTTAAAAAGACTGGAAGTACACTGCGGTGAAGTATTTATAGTTTGAACGTTTTACATTGGTTTTCGTCAACCGAGCAATCCTTGAATAACTAAAGGAAAACATGGCTAAGTAGTCGGTAGTTAACTCGAATAATTCATTAACGTGAAAGGCACAGTAACCTCAGGTACAAAAGTGGTTTTTATTCGAATACGGTTTCGAGGACGACCACAAAAACTAGCAACAAAGGGAACAAAAATGGCGTAGTTGTGTTCTTAGGGTCGCCAAATGGTCTGTTTGCGACGGACAGTCCAAATTTTAATTTTAAAATTCTAGAACAGAGTAATTTAATTCAGGTACGTTCATTTTCTTACAGAAAAAGCTTAGGTTTTCTCCTACTATCTACAGACACTATAGACAAACTTTTTATCACTAATTATCAACAGTAACGAATTTTTACTGTACTAGATTCGTATAAAAATAGAGTTCTCTATAATCACATCTTGGTGATTTTGGTCGATAGAGTTAAACGCATATTTTAATATTATAATGTTGCTAGGTTGAAATACGAGTTGTTACAATTTAGTTGATAAACCTAATGATGTCGTCCATCTCTTCTTAGCTGAATACAATGTCCGTAATTTTCTCAAGCAAATGTTGGGGGTCTGGGTTGCGTGCGATGCGACAGATGTGAACAGCGGGCGCGGATTGGCCGGCGTGGCAGATGCGCTCCACATCTTACGGTGCGGAGGGACGCATCGGAAATGATTTATTATAAAACTCGCAATGATTTGATCTTGCTCCCACAGATAGCACAGCTTCAATGTATTCTCAGTTATTTTATTGCGTCTGTGAACCATTAGACCGTATTTTTTCTAAAAGTTCTCTATTAAGCTCTAAATACAGTCTTAACCGAATAGCTAAAAATATTAGAAGTTTCATTTCAGTTATTATGAATATGAAAATGAAGAGAGTGTGTACGGAATATTAAAACCGTGGAGAACCATTGTTTGTCATGTTGTGTTATTGTGATACTTATTTGCATTATGTAGGCGTTGACCTTGTCAACAAGTTATTACATATTGGAATTGATACAATCGCTATATTTTTAGTAAACGGTTTCGTTTAATTTGCGCTTCTTATCTGCAAAAAAATTGCATTAAGTCTGATTTATTACATAATTAATATTAATATTTACCAAATATTTAAACACAACAGCTTCAATAAAATATGAATTTTATACTCTTGGATTGTTTTTTCATCACCTGATTTCTCCTTGGATAGAACCATATAATAAAAATAAAATATTTTATTTCACACCGCCAAGCAATAAATCGTTAAAATTAAAATCTAATCAATTCATGTATGGGATTACGTTGATTGTCTTTTTGTAAGTTATGTCTAACATGCTTACAAGTTTAATATCAAAATAAACAAGATGAGACAAGCGCTATTTGCTTTAGCGCGTGTAAAAATTAACACTTCCGTTAAAAGCGGTTATAAATGGTCGGAGTGAAATGACTGTTTTGTTAGCACACGTTAACTCAGCTATTTGCATTCTTAAATTGTATTTATTGCCGCAAATATAGCTATACCTAAGTCTATTTTTACTTTAAGTTGATGAAAGTTTTCGGATGATAAGTGATAAATAACTTTCATTATCAGTAGCTCCTAAATGGTGAGATGAGCTTTAAAATATGTTGCATTTTTTTATTTTACATAATTCAAATTGCAGATAAGAAAAGAAATGCATAAAATGTTATTTCGATTCGGTAAATGCAAATTTGTACGTGTGACAGGTTCATTGACACAAAAAATGTAGTATTTTTTAAAGATTTTAGTGCCAAGACATTTTAAGCAAATTTTAATACACACATACATCGTTATAAAAACAGTAACGGAATGTTTTGTCAACACATACGAGATGACATATAATTTCAAATTGATGATGTTTGCGTTGAAATTTCTTGCGACTTAAATCCAAGCGTTAATTTCAAGTTTAAATTAATTTTTAATTATATATGTTTCAAGGAACCAAATCATTTCTATGTTTTGGTGGAAGTATAAACAGACGATCGGCTAAGTTATGTAAACTTACATTATGCCTACATAAATACTGTATACCAAAGTAAAGGTAAGTAAGGGACAATATGCACGATAAGCTGTTTTATAACAGCTGTATACTCATAAACCTATTCACAAGTACACTTACAAACATACAGAATATTTCGTTAGATGAGAATATTAAAATATATATTAAATATTTATTCCCTCAAAATATCATTAAAAAAAATTTAAACTTTAACGAAACTTAGTGGATGAAAGCTTGAATTTTACAAATAACTTTTATGGAGTGTATTTCAACTAATAAAAAGTCTTTACGCTAAACAACTTTGGAGGCTTATACATGACTGTTATCTGACGATTATGTGGAAATAAACAGGGGAAATTAAGGTCACGTTGTAGTTTTATTGACAATTTTTATTAATTTTGGCAGCAACATTGAAAAATGTAACCTTTAAATTGACCTCTTATTTTATAATATTTTTAATGTCCCTTTCAACATCTTCGAATGATAAAAGCGGGCTTAATAATTGATGAAAAATCTATTCAATCGATTATATTAAGATTCAGACATTTAAAGATTCGAATATAAAATTTTATTAAATCTAAACCTTTCCAAGCCTCGTAATCGGGTCCAAAATCAGGCAACTACTGAAAGCCAAAGCCTGCCCTAATATATAATAATCCGTACAGTTAAACAAAATGAACTATAAGTATACAGTTGTAGTAAGAATAGGCAAACAATCACTTGACCGTTGACTACTTAAAGAATGGAAGTAACAAAAACTTTGTTCGTTCTCAAACTGTCAGGTTCTATTGACAATAGGACTTTGCCTAATAAATATTTACCAAGAGTACCACAGAGTAAGGAATGCGTGGCCCGTGTTGTAATCTTTGTTGTTCATATCCATTCTATTGCGGCGCGCGGCCTGAATTTTGTAAGCATCCACCGGATACCTTATCACTCGGTGTTGCCAGGTGCAAATCATTTACAAATGTTTACGTTGAGCATATTACATTTTGGAAGATTTCTAATCTTTTTATTTTAGGTTAACTCAACTATTTTTAATAATGTAATTTGGTAAAAATAAACAAATTTAGTATTTATCTGCGGCTGCATATACTAAACATTTAAGTTTTTAATGCCTCGTTCCGTTATGTACTGAGTGTAGATGTTTAAATCAAGGTAAAGGATGACAAGCCATGCACATTTTTCGTATTCATGAATTATCAATCTTCGATTTTTTAACTGCCTTTAACTAACCCCTGTGACCTTGTTTCATTGAGTTTATGTATTTAGTTTTCAGACCGTAAATACTTTGAACAAGAAGAATCAATGGAGTAAGTAGATTAATGCAACGTTCAAATTCTTTGTGAACAGTCACGTACACAAAGGAAGTAAGATAGTAATGATAGATGTAACAATCCGAAATGGCAAACACCGGACGCATCACGCCTAATTAATAAATAATCGAACGAAAAATCAATGCGCAATGTGAACAGGGTACAACATGCGAGGTGAATTTTAAAACGCAAAACGGTACACACATTGTGCATCCCAAAATATGTCGAGAATGTAAACTAAATTATAGTGAGAAATGTTGTATCAGAACATACTTGTACGACATTTAAAAAAATTAACAGTTGAGAAGTTTGATTCTTTTTTGTAAAGTAGCAGTAGTATTTAGTATTTTCGTTCTTCAAAATGAAATGGTATTGTTCACTATTTCACGATTATCACTAAATTTTTAGACTTAGCTAATCTCAGTCACAAATATAGTAAGTAAGTATTTTTATTACTACATATTGATATTCTAAAAAACATAGTTGATATTTTTAGTGACATATTTCTCTATCATCGATATTCCATTTGAGTGAGATGCGATGAATGAAATTTAAAGACCGTAAAACATTAGAGTTCGTTCACCCCAAAGAGTTCCATACTATATGACTACCGAGTTTTATCTTATACTACACTCTTACACCGTTCAAAATTTTGAATGAAACCGTTTTAACTTTATCTCAGTGAAACATTATCAATATAAGCATAAGTTTAACAAATACAATCCGAAAAAATACACATTATTTAAGAGATAAAATAATCTTTTTTACCGGTAGAGTAAAGTAAAAGTGATTACCTGATCTGAGGCATATTTATACCGTTAGATTCATCATATATTTATAACGTGAAATGTTTAAACTAATTAAAAACACTGCGCAGCACCTGTCGGACCAAACTTGTCGCGGAGAGACTTGAGTCTGCGACTGTACTTGTATGCTAATGTGACTGATAAGCTCACCACCTGCTCCGAATTATGCATTCGAACGTACCTGTTATTTCTTAATCTGCTTACTATAATTATTTTTCCTTTCATCTTTTTATGCTTTCTTTTTATCTTTATTAACTGATGGGTAGTTAAAGCATGCATATCAGAGTTTGTAAGTGTACAGAGTGTACATCAAGGTTGGAAGCTATTATGGTACTTTGACTGCAGCAGTAAGGAACATAGGATACAGAGCAAAATCCAGCTATTGTTCCCATTTAGCCGTCACAGTTTTAGTCTCTAGATCACAGATATATACCGTATATGTATATCCTTATATACACTTAAGCCAAAAAAGAAGTGACGCGAATAAAAGACCTCCGGAGTTTGTGTAAAGTGTTTGGGTAAATACCCGCAGTGTTGTTTAAAATACAAAATTATATTTAAAAAAAAAAATCAGTCGAATTGATAACCTCCTTCTTTTTGAAGTCGGCTAAAAATTGACTCTCGATTAGACTTCAAACTGACACTCCATCTATAGGTCTCTCTAGGTCTCTCTCATCTATGCTCTAGACCTTCAGTAACCTAGGTTAAGATTATTTACTTTGTTTTGTCATCTTTGACAAAACAGAGATAACATTTTGTTTTAAACGGAGATTTTGGTTTCAGAAACCCACGCTTTGTAAGCTAACTCATTTCTCGTATTAAAAACATTATTACAACTATAGTAATTTACTAAGTAACGTTTTATTTCTGTAAATATATGCAGATAACAAATCGGGTTTATAAAAACAATTCGAAATCGATTTGTGTTGTGCAAGTTCCGGTTTTTACGATTCGTTAGCTTTAAAATTATTAACGTCCGCCTTTTCGTAAAATATTGCAACGAAACAAAACACGAGTCCAGAAACTGTCAGCGTTGGCAGTTGTTATGCAATCGATGAATAAATTTCATGGCAGTCACGACAGAGTAGGTGTCGTGTGGCTAACTAGCCCTTAATTAAATGCATCATCAAATAAATATCACTTCTATATCATTGTGTTACGGTTCATTTTATGACATTTCATAATGTAAACTATAACTGACTTGAATAATAAGCTACTACGATTATTTTGACTTATTCATAGGGTGTACATCGAAAAAATAGATGTAAAATAAAGATTATTATTGTTATATTGTCAAATAGTTTGAGTGAAATGGCAGAAAAGGTCTGCTAAAAGTAAAATATTTAAATGTAAAATGTAAACTAGTAGGTTGGTAATAGTAGCACACTGAGTCACCGAATGACCTATCCACAATTCACTTTATTGCTGTGATCCGATGTATTTTGTTTGGCTTGTATTAAAAAAGGTTATATTTCAAGACCTGGACTCTTATCTAAAACCTACTTAACTTATGCTGTCGGCGTTTATACTTTCACACGTCCTCAGAATTACCAATCAAAATACAATATACATTAGATATAGTTATTTTGTTCATGTACGAAATTGTAAATTGTGGATACAACCAGTTTAAATACTAAAATAAACACGATTAAATAAGCGACAAGCGAACAAATTTCCATATGGATTTGGGAAGATATGAAGAGATTTATAAGAACTGTTTACGTCTATGACCATGAATTTTAAAGATGCAATAGACTGGATTGACCTGTCTCTAGTAATAGATTGAGACAGGTTTAGTTACTATTACTGTAGTAGTTATTTGCAATTTACAATTCAAAGCTCGGTTAAAATGCTCTGTGAAGTCAAGGTCGTGGCCTATGCACCAGCCGAAAGGCCAATGTACTTTTGTTAGTGATCTGCCCGCTTAACTGGATTCAGGCTCGCCCACACGACGCCCAGGCCAATAAATGTTTACGCCAATTGAAATTAACGTAGGATTATCGTGAAACAGACTGTTGCAAAACAGAATTATCTTTGTAACATTTATATACTTAGAGGACATTTTTAGTTTCTGAAACATACTCTATTAAACTTTTAAAGAAATTTATGGCCAATTTAAATATTGTAGTATATAATATTGCATATTTATATTACAGAACGAAACTTAGAATATTCTTTAGATGACCTGTTATTTGTACTTACAATCGAAAGACCGAAATTTCGTCCTATATAAGGCCTTCGTACTTTTCGCCCTACGAGACGAACAAAATAAGCAGTTGTGCAACAATAAGAAACAAGTTTTTTTTTCGCCGACAAATAAAAATATCCGCCTTAAATTGGTAATCGTAAATACTTTCCGCTTGTTAAAATACAAATTGAATAGTCCAGTCAGTTGGCCTTGCTTAATATCACATGCATATGAACAACCATTAACAGTCTTTTGCAAACCTAAAACTTTGTTATTTTGGTTATTCATATTCTAATATTTGATAAATATATATCAGATATCAAAGATTGATTTTTCTTTCGCTATATCTCACATAGGCAAAATATCGAAAACAAATCAATATTATGAAATATATAAATAAGCCAAGGTCGTTCTAACTATGTTGATATCGGTGAGATTAATTATCGATCTAGCGAGTGATTCAATATTATGTAGCATAATGTGAAATATCTAAAAGTAAAACACACATTTAGTATTAAATGTTTAAACACATTTAATAGTAACAAAATCTATAGTTAACCCGTGTTACAGAGTATGGAGTGCACATTGTTGGTACAGAGATTGCTAGCAGAATTTTCTCTAAAGCGTTTATCTACTAACCCCTTGCACACGTTGAACCGAAAAGGTCGGCAAATTAAATGAAATTGTATTACAATACGCTAAGCTCCTTCGTACCAGAGCCCAAGATAGAGTGAGCTGGCGACGCACTGTGGACACCCTCTGCCCCACTACGGGGACATAGGATATTAAGTCAAGTAAGTCAAGCCCCTTTTTTTCGAAATTAAAATTATATGGTTGCATCATGGGAATCGCGCTCCTTACACACAACGTTAAATCGTCGACGCGCGTCGTCTGTTCAGTCAGTACAGGTATGGCGACTTTATGTCAATTTCAAGATGACGGAGAAAATCTGTATAGATGGAGGAGAAAATTTGTATAGATTTGCTCCGAACTCTTGAAATTCGCAGCAACTTTTCTCACGACAATCTTGAAAAATAGGTCGCGAGCGATTGACTTTGTCGATATGTCGACAGATAGAAATGTCGGCAACGCGCGCTACGGACGAACGAACGCCGGGTTTCGAAGATTAACGTTGCCCTGTATAGGAAGGGCCTAATAGTGCGGACACTAGTAGTCGGAGTACTCCGTGGGTCTTCATTAGTTTATTTTTAAGTGACGGAGAAGTTCGTTGCATTGTGCATGGCGATTTTTCTGTAACTAGAATACCGTGAACGAAGGCAACAACTCTACATTGTACAAAGAACGACCCGACAATCCTACAGTACAAAGCAATGGAGAGCACTATGTCAAACAAAACCCCGCCGAGTTGAACTTTAAGGACTTTTTGCTACACATTTCTTTACAAAAGGAAAAAAGTTCCCATTTCATAAATGAAATTTACTGTTGCACTTCTTTAGTCACTTTTCTGACGGTCATAAGTATCCAAGTGACATAGTTATAAAAGTTACAATGAGTTTCAATAACTTCAGTAGTTCTAAAGGTTACCATATTTTAAAATAAGTAGAAATTAGAAAAGTATTTTGTTCGTAGAATTTTATTAAACTTGTCAAAACATCGAAGCTCTTGCTAGCAGATGCTTCACTACAATAGTCGATTCGGTCCGAATACGTCATGTTTATCAATTTTCAACCAATATAGATACTTTACTCATTTGTACTTCGAAGTGTGAGGATTAGGCGTCATTTGCACGGAAGCGTATGACTAAGTGGCAAAACGTTAACAACACTAAGTTAGTAACGAGACGCATAGAATGCGTAATGAGACAGTGCTGATGACCCATCGATTGACGGACCCGAAGCGAACGTAAACATTATATAACAAAACTAATTTACTTCCTTTTATTCAACTGAATAGTTCAAAATTTCGTAAGTAAAACTAAAGTAATAAGTTAGTTTGGCGAGTGTACTTCAATCTTAAAATCTGTAAGTTTTCGTAAAAGTTGTGCGGAAAAGTTCATCTCCCTCGCAGCTGCGGTATCGATCCCGTCTGCACCCAGGTCGCTTGTCTCGTAACTCGTGAGTACAACTTTTAACTACTACAGATGTTTGCGAAGTCGTAACCGTGACTTATCGTATAAATATTTGATAAAACTAATTAACCGTAACTCTTTTCATTGTTTTCATTACGACATTGAAACGGCATAGGCTTGTTAATTAATAGAATTTAAACGTCCAAATTTGGATTACGTTCGGTTAGTACGAATTTGTCATGTTACGACACAGTTGGTGTATTACAACAACCTTTTGGAATTCTTACAGACGAGAAGATGTAACTTCTCTTTTCCTTCTCTCATCTCTTCTATATTTCTCTATCCATTTCAGTAGTTACATACTCAGATGGTTTCGACGTAATTTTTAAACTTGTACAACTTACCTATAGAGAGCAGAGCCACGAGGGCGGTGAGTACGGGTAACATCATGTTGACACAGTCACTCAGCACTTCACAAATCACTTTTGTCACTTTCAAGGAAATAAAATCAAAAATGACGTGAATAAAAAACAAAAAACTTCACAGGCCGCGATGCGGCCGGGCGCTGCCCGAATCTGTAACAAATGAAAACAACGTTACATGTAACTGTGTGAATGTAAGAATACGATAAATGATGGTGAAGTGTGAATTTAAATCAAAATTGTAGCTCGAACTCGAGTTGCAAGATGTATTTGCAGTTTTCTTCTCTGTATTTCATAAATACTCTTTATTAATTTATTTATCTAATAGTTATTGGCTACGACGTTAACCTTTTGGAAATAGAACGGTAGAGTGCAAACTTGTGTTTGATAATATTTAGATTGCGACTGGCAGGAAAATACAACGAACCATAATATCCTACGTCGCGTCGGTGTTAAAATCAATGTTTGTTTGTGAGCTCTTCCTCTTGACAAATGCTATCACTGAAATCTGATCAAAGTATGTTAAACAACTATGTTTATGTTGTTGTTTGTTTATAAATCTACAGAATTCATTATTTAACAGGACAATGGTAAAAAAAATCCTAACGTATAATGTAAAGACAAGTAACTCAGTTGTTGCAGCTGTCATTTACGGTGTACCCAAAATGCATGGATATTGCAGAATGCAGTTGCCTTATTGACTTACGAGTACCTTGTGTTCTTAAACCAAAATCTTCGTTTAAAACATACAGCTATCTCTATGTTGTCAAAAATACTGACAGGGATGAATATATGTCTTTTTCAAAGACGTTGGTCTCAGAAACCAACGGTAAGTAAATATGTGAATCACTTGGATTCCTGTCATATTGTTTAATAAGTATTAATTATAGTCCAGTTTAGTATAAATTCAAAGTATGAGTATCAGTGTTTGATATTAAAGTGCTATGGAAAACCATGGGAAACAAACACATTCCATGCCGCTACGATTTTTTGTAAGAAAGTGAACTAGATGGTGGCATTGGCCGTGTTAATTATTCTCCTACTCAGTAGGTAAACATATAAAAATGATCGTAATTAAGTACATTTATGGGCATAAACTTGTTAAGTTCTGCCTTCAAACGTTTGTGACTATACGCGTGATATAAATGGGAAGCCGGATGCAATTTATTAGCCCATTATTTGCAATCTTGGCAAGCTCGTAGCTTGGAGCGAGAAATGTGTGACATGTGTTGCTCTGGGCCATTTGGTTCCCTACGGCTCGCCAATTTACTCCGGTTTTAACGTAATTTTCAGACCGGAAAATTTTTACTATGAATTGTGTCACAATCATTCACAATTTTCTCTCCTTCCTAATTTAAAACCAGCTTGTAGTACTCGTAGTTTATAAAAAAATTGATCTAAAATAATGACTGGTATTATAATAAAAAAGAAGAAAAAATCGCGGTCAAAGTAGTCGAAAAGTCATATCTTGCCATTACCTACGACAACGAGCATAGTTGATAAAAAATTAAATCGATAATATATCTCTATACTGATTAGTTTCAGAACTAAGTCAAAAAAAGTAAATCTGACACAGTTTCGTTGGCTTTTTTATAATTCAATAAAAAGTTCGGATATTAGATAAATCTGACGAGAAAGTGGCACTGTTCTATAGTTGGAAAATTATTAAAACATTTCTAAAATATCCTCATCGACAACCATACGAGTAACCTGCTGTATATTTGCAGTAAATATTGAGAAAAAATATATATAAATCATATGGATCAGATAATTCCAGTGGTTTTATTATAACATAGATTTCTAATCGTTGGTTTCTGTTGATTCAACAAAATCCCTGAATAAAACATAGTGTTATTAAATTTTCAAAGAGACTTCAAAAGGTCATAATATGTTTTTGTAAATGTGTTTCACGTGTGGAAACGGTTCAAGAAACCAATAGGCAAACGGTCATCAACGAATATGCTCGCAGCTTGTAGCCTAATGCCAGGTTTATCTAGAAGCTTAGCTTAGTAGGGAAAGAGTATCACGGTTACATATGAGTGTAAACGTGCACAGGACTAATCATTGTGGCGATCTTTGGGGAAGATCTATGCCCAGCAGTGGCCGTTACGACGCTGAATGGAATGGATAAACGTAACACATTGTGTTAGTACTAAGATAAGGCATTTCCTTAGGTCATTTTTAATTTATGGTTACTTCAGTACATCTTATTCTCGGGAGCTTTCGTCACTTATCTAGGCAATGATATCATTACCAAAAATTTTATTAAATTAACCGCAGTTAATTCCAACTACACCCTATGTGAGCACGCCGGCACAGTAACGAGTGACGGAACGGTTATTTCGGGCTCCATTATCCAGAAATGGCCACGATGAGTTTATGTTTGGGTTTCACAAGAACTTTTACGTGTAGAGGGCGCTGCGGTGATTATTATAACGATATACCTTTGTCTTATAAAGGTTTATTTGTTCACGTTAGCGTATACACTTTGTTAGTCTAATGTTCACATATCATGTAGAGTTAATAAAAAATATGTTCTCACGTTCGTAAATCATTGTTTTTTCCTTCAGTATAAGAAACTATAATTTTGTCTGCTTGCTAATTGAGGAGTTTTACGTTGTTAAATGTCATTATGGACAAATACTTAAGTTTTTATATATTGAAATTAAAGAGAGATTCTTAGATTTTTTCAAAGATTTGTAGTTACTTATTTCCCAGTACATGTTGTGATGAGTGTATGCTATGTTGTATTACTACTATATATGTAGCGTGAAGCCGATTTTTATAGGTCAGTGCGTTTAATAAGTACTAGTGCGGACTATAAACGATTTCACAAGGTTGAACATTTGCATGTATCAACGAACAACCCATAACCCACTTCTATATTAATTCCATTAATTAATACTATCATTGGTCGATTCAGTTTTACCATCTCTGCGACCATAACAGCGACTACGCCTGAATTTTCAATCGATCTCTGATTTCCTTTGCCCTAGGAGAATATCTTTAAAAGTCGCCACGATCTTGTTTTTTTTAATATCTCAACATTACGATGAAAAAGTTCAAGTCACAATTCGATTCGAAAAGAAATCGTCGCAGAATACCTTTAGCGTTGCATATAATAAGCGAAGCTTGGCAAACTACAAACTCTTAAAGTGCACTTTTAACTTTTTTTCTTTTATGCTGCCAACATCTGGTAGCACACTTATAAATTATGCTTGATAGCTGTAGTCTATAATAGACAATACTCAAGTACATTCGGGCGTCGTTGGGCAGTATAGTATTCTTCGAGCTTTCATAAAAAAGCTACGGTCACTCCATCAATTCAGTTTGGTAATGGCGTACAGTACTAATTTGTTATCATTTAGCTAATTTTTGTCGTCAGTGGCTCATTGTATTTTAGTAGTAACCATAAACTGTTTACTATAGACAGGGGTAGTTGACCTGCAATAAAACTGACCACTGAAATTTGAACTGACTATATCATTTGCAATGATCGTTTTCGGAACCTTAACATGTTCTAAATATGCACTCCATTTGACTAATTTAGAACAAATACAAAATCTAGAGGTAGTGCATTATATCGATTCATCATGTCATCGAATAATCTTGCAAACTTTTTTTTCCAACTTTGTAACTGTGTATTAATATGTAATTCGCAACTTACAATCGCTTTCCCAGTCTTTAACACATAATGAAACACAGGTAGAGTTCATCGAATGTGTGATTGTATGAATTCAAATTATTAGATGAACACCAGAGAATTCTCGCATTTCCAATTTTCATTAAACGCATTAAATTTTGATTATGAAGCAATACGACGAAGCAATCGAGAGGTTAGAGTTCGAGTCCATGCGTAGATGTAGTACATTATAGATAAGACGTTGAAAGATATCGACTCGCGGGCCGGCTGTCTGGAACTCCGTGCCCTCCCCTCTCTCGGGAGGCACTCCCGCTCTCCCAGACCTCCCTGACTACCCACACATTGATAAAATCATACAGGAGAGTTGGGAATGAAACGATGTTAAAGTGAAATATTATAGCTAAGAAATCGATGACTGTTCTTACTGCCGTATACGTTTAAAGAACATTTTAACAGTCCCATAATATCGTTATAAATCTACACTAAGTAGTACCCTTTCAAGATCGTTGTAGTATATGTATTATTATAGGTAAAGAGCACGGAAATGGTCTAATACCTGGCACGAATTGTGTTTTGAATCTCGACCGACAAAAAAAATCCCACCCAGACCACATTTCGACGATTGCACCTGCCACTGCAGTGCAACGTGCTTGAGAGAAAACATTTTAAAAATCAATATAATTTTAATATTTGTGAATCCAGTATTAAAAACATAAGTCCAGTTTTACTACGTCGACTTTTATTCATTCGGTTCAATATGAATTAAAGCCCTCGGAATAGAGAGGGGTGAAAAAGTAATTTTGGGAATACATCCACCGGCATTTCACAGCCCGAATAAATAGGGGAATGTGCCAAAGCCATCCATAACGAATTTATTCGGAGAGCACTCGAAATAATTACTTGAATAAAAGTCGATAATATCGACGCTGGAAAGCATAAACGCTGTAACCCTGTAAGGGTTGCTGTAAGGGTTACAGCGTTTATGTTTTCCAGCGTCGATATGTACATAAAGAAAGTAACCTGTAAGTTGTACTTCGTTTATCTTTCTAACTGGAGCAAAAACAACTACCTACCTACTTTGCAAATAATACTGTAGGAAGCTGTTTTTTTATATCAGCAGATTTTATCTATTGTAAAAATTAAAAATTCAGTTTAATGCATTTTTTTCATTGACCTCTACTTTTTGCTTCGTAGTATAGAGCACCGAGTAAAATTAGTACTATATCTAGCTATGTACCGGCATTCGGAGCCGGTCTAAAATGCGACTGTCTGATAACTTCGCACGTGTAGACATGGGATGCTGTCCCGGTCTATTCATTCCTAAGCCGGCTTCCCGAATACTTTAACATGGTACGGGAGTAAGGCGTGGCCATTAATTTAATACGTACAGTGGGCCATATGTTAAATTTAACCGTCGAATTCTGCGGCGCCATTTTGTTTTGTATCTAAAAAAATCCTTTTTTTGTCTACACAATTGTTCTAATACTAGTTAGGAGTATAATTGACTATGCAGTGGAAAAATATAGAATTGCTGAATTTATTGAAATTAGTAATTAAATAGAATTTTTTATGATATAATTGATGATTTTTTTTACCTAGGACTCTTTTTATTTTTCGTTTTTGCTTTGCTTTTTTTGATATTTTAGAAAATGTTGTTTTATTAGAAGGTTAAAATTGCAGAATCCAACTTATTTCAAGTAAGTTATTAATTACAAGATTATTAATGAAATTGTGTGTTGATATATTTTCAGTATTATCGCAAAAATGTTATCTTTATCAATGATTCCAGTAGTTAAGGTGAGTACAAGCAAAACAACATTGAAACGTACATATTTTGTACCTACCGGTGATGTATTAAATGTATTACGATCAATGTCGAATATTCACGGTGAGATGGAATATAATAAGGAAATAGAAAAGATCGTGTCGTGGTATTAGCGAGCCTGCCTACACTCGGTCAAGACAACTTCGTTATCGATCGACGTCGAGCGTCCGTACGACCGGCGTTATTCGCGAAAACGGATTTATGTGACAAAAACAAACAATGAGTCGTAGTTTTTATGAATAACATGGTTTTTACCTGCGAGATGAAGGAGGCGCTTCAGCGCAGCGGCCACAACACTTTAGGACACAACACGCGCGATAAGACGAGAGGCAGCGACCGTCTCGTCCGAGCTAACAACGTCGAATGAGTAAGTACGTACTTAGTTGTAGGCGAGACATGAACGGGCGATGACATCCGTACGATAAGGACATTCGAATGCTATCTCTGTTGCACAAAGCGCTTCGCAGGACGATTGGAATCGGGAACGACGCACAAACCCGAAACTCCGCAGGGAGCCAAAAGCACAGGACCTTTTGAAATGCGCACGCAGATTTTGTCGCTCGCTGCGTGCACATGCCGCATGGCTTTTACAATTTCTCATGATGAATATTGAATGGTTTGCGAAGCAGTAACCTGCCCTTTTCAATTAGAAATTCTTTTCAGTACAAAAACTAGTTGGCAGAAATGTCGTATTGCTTTTCACAATTATTTCTTCAGTTGTTTAACCTCTGAATAGCTGAAAGGTTACGAAATTAATGTGTGAACCAACTTTTAACTATATATTGGTTGTTCTCAAAAATAAAGTCGCACACTTTTCGTTGAAAGTCGATGAATGCAAAAGAATGTATTTTTCTCTAACAATTTGCACAAAATTGTCATCTCATGTAGTAAACCTAAAATGTAACCTTTTGACCGTGATTTGGTCACAACTGCTATCTGTGATTATGTATATATGTAACAAATAATAGAAAAACAATTCTAATTCAAAATTTTATTTCAAATACCATAATAAAAATAACAAGTATAATTATTTTAAAACTGTATTATAAATATATAGCAAATCTATGGCAGTGGTAATAGAAAATATACTGATTACAAAGTATTAAAATTGTAAATGTTGATTTCAAAAATAATTAAATTATATATTTTATAAATAATTACATCTTAAATTTATTTTTCATTTGGCTTGATTGCTAGACATAGACATTATATGCAGGCTGATAAAAAATAGTTTTTTTTAATTTAGTTTCTAAAAAAAATATAAGTCTTATTATTGCTTTTCAAACAGCACTCATCATCTTATATATTTATGGCACAATTAAATAAATTCGTAATCGTTCAAATTAATAGTATATAAAATATAAATGTATTAAGGAAGGATAGGAACTTGAGACTTTTAAAAACTTAAAATTATTAATTCAAAAAAAAGTTATAAAAAACGTTTACAGAGGGATTACATATAAAAAACTATTAAATATAAAGTTTACTTTGTTTTTCTGTAGCACAAAGATATATAGCTGCTTAGAAATATTATGAGTTAATAAATATTTATACTTAAAAAATATTAGTTCAGATATTAGACACCATTTGACGTCACATTAGTACATAGCAAAATAGAAAAATGTTTTACATAAAATTAATTACTATAAATATGAAGTGAATGTCATAAATCTCATTATTTTATTTATATATCAAAAAATATTAAACAATGAATATATTATATACTTTATAATTTCAAAACTATTTTCATCTACAATTCTAAATTGTTCTAGTATTAATTTAATTCGCATAAAACTTTAAGCATTAAAACTTTTGCTAATCGAATGGGATAAAATTTTAAAATTTCCAATCTACTATAATATCAAGGACAATAAATATGTACTGACCTCTATATTCTACTGGACAGGCTATGAGCTGTGTTATTTTGTGCCTATTTGATTTTTACCATTTGGCCGCTGTCGATAACGATGTGTTAGAAACTCGAATTAATAACAGAATTAACAGGTAGTAAAGCTGCCATTTTCAAACATCAACATGTCCAGAGTAATATAAATAAAGGTCAGTTTGAATATGGCAAGCTGTGCTTAACCTAGACAGATTCATGGGGTGCGGGCAGTTTCTCCCAAGATGGCTCGACTCCCCAGATCTCACGCGCGTACTCCTCTATGGTGCGGTCAGATGAGAACTTGCCGGATGATGCGATATTCTCAATCACCATCTCTGCCCATTTAGCTGAATTCTGGTGAAACAATAATTTGTATCAATTCAATGGTAAAATAAAAATTAAACCAAAATTGTAAGGTTTATAACACCTTGTGCACGGACCCCACGTGAGAGTGATAAGACCAGGAAGATGATGATGATGAATGGTAAAATAAAAACATGTCACCATAATTTCGCATTTAAATCAACAAACGACATCAAATATAAAAATAAGGAATAGAAGGAAGGAAAATGTCACCATGAGAACTTAAGGAAGTTCGTATGTTACTATTATAAGTTTTCCATGAAATGGGTAGGAAATTAAAGTCCTCGTCTGTACCTGGTATACGGCGGAGACCTTGTCCTGCGCCTGTATGTATGCATCGTAGTCAGCGAGATGCAGGAAGCGGTCGTGGTGCAGCAGCACATCTGCGAGATGCGCGAACTTGCCCGGAGCCTCGGGAGAGAAGAAGCCGCTGCGGATCTGCTCGATGCACTGCCTCAGCTCCGGACTGCGCTCGTAGTACTCGAACGCGTTGTATCTGAACACACAAATATTCATCTAATAACACAACCGAATATCTTACACCAAACCTAGTCTCGATGACCTCGTAAAATAAGATGATGCAGTCTGGAGAAGTATACAAGAAAATATAGGAAAGTTACCCTCGCTTGTGGAGAGCGTCCACGTCGTCGACTCTCATGCCGAAGATAAACATGTTGTTCTCCCCGGCCTCCTCCGCCATCTCCACGTTAGCACCGTCCATAGTACCTGGCGGAAAATAAAAATAGTTATTAAAATATAATAGTATATTTTAGGTCTCCTTCCTAGTATCTTCTGGGTGCGCTGCATGGGTTGAAGATAGAACGCAAGAGAAGACTGACCGATGGTGAGGGCGCCATTGAGCATGAACTTCATGTTGCCGGTGCCGGAGGCCTCAGTGCCGGCCGTGGAGATCTGCTCGCTGAGGTCCGCCGCGGGCATGATGCGCTCCGCCAGCGACACGCGGTAGTTCTCCAGGAAGATCAGCTTCAACTTGTCGCCCACGTCCGGGTCGTTGTTCACCTGGCGTACAACGAGGTAAACCATCAAGTTCAATTTAATAAACACATAACATGGTAGCACATATTGTAGTTAAATAAAAAAGAAGTGTTACAGTGTTCCCGACGGCGCAGGCGAGGGCGATCATCTGCTTGGCGATGTAGTACCCGGGCGCGGCCTTTCCGCCGATCATGACGGTGCGCGGTGTGATGGGGGCGCTCGGGTCGCGCTTGATGCGGTTGTAGAGCGTGATGACGTGCAGAATGTTGAGCAGCTGCCTCTTGTACTCGTGGATGCGCTTCACCTGGATGTCGAAAATCGATGCGGGGTTGATCTTGATGCCGGTGTCGCGCTCGATGAGCGCCGCCAGCCGCAGCTTGTTCTCCTGCTTCACCTTCATGACGGCGCGCTGGAAGGCCGGGTCCTTCGCCCAGCGCTTCAACTGCTGCAGCTTCTCCAGGTGCACGGTCCAGTCGTCGCCGATCTTGTCGCAGATGAGGTCAGACAGGCCCGGGTTGCAGAGCAGCAACCAGCGCCGGGGCGTGATGCCGTTGGTCTTGTTCTGGAACTTCTCCGGCCACATCTCGAAAAAGTCGCGGAAAATGGTCTTCTTGAGAATGTCCGAGTGAATGGCGGCGACCCCGTTGACGGCGTGGGAGCCGACGACGCTGAGGTTGGCCATGTTGACGCGCTTCTCTCCCTCCTCCTCGATGAGGGACATGCGGCGCAGGCGGTCCATGTCGCCGGGCCAGCGTTTCTGCACTTCCTGCAGGTGGAGGAAGTTGATGTGGTATATGAGCTGCATGTGGCGCGGCAGCACGTTCTCCAGCATGGAGCAGGGCCAGCGCTCCAGGGCCTCGGGCAGCACCGTGTGGTTGGTGTAGGCGCAGCACTTGACCACGAGGTTCCAGGCTTCGTCGTAGGGCACCTTCTCGATGTCGAGTAAGATTCTCAGTAGTTCAGGAATCGCCAGTGCGGGATGTGTGTCGTTCAGTTGTATGGCGACCTTTTCGGGCAGGCTCTCGAAGGTGGTCCTGACGGCGTCGCGGCAGCCGAACTTGGAGGCCTTGTACCTACGGATGATGTCCTGCAGCGTGGCGGCGCACATGAAGTACTCCTGGCGCAGGCGCAGCTCCTTACCCTCGAAGAAGTTGTCATTGGGATAGAGCACGCGCGAAATGTTCTCGGCCACGTTCCTGTCCAGCACGGCCTGGATGTAATCACCAGAGTTGACTGAAATCAAAACAAATAACGTAGGTATATGTACTTCTCAATCCTACGAAAGTATTCATTACTAATATTATCACAATTCAAAATGTCAAATAAAAAAGTTTGTAACATTAGCTCAGCTTTATCATTTGACACCTGTCTTCTGTGTGGTCGTGGTGCAATCACCGGGCAAGATATTCCATTCGTGCAACATATGTTGTTATCGATGGCATGTAGCACTGTGAAAAAGTAAAAAAAATGTACTTACAGAACTTGAGATTGAAGTCGATAGGGCTCTTGGCGGACCAGAGGCGTAGCGTGTTGACCACGTTGTTGTTGTAGCCGGGGATGGGGTTGTCGTACGGCATCGCGAACACCACCTTATAGCAAGGACAAGATCATAAAAATAAACAAGCTTTCAGGGATTCTAAACCTTTTTTACTTTAAGAATTTTTTATTCGTAGCCTACATGTACGAAGTTTTGTCAGAAGAAACCGAATGCGCTTTTATTACTTTAACCATGATCTTAATTTTGACCAGATGCATTGGTTTCTTTCTTTTGGTAATTATCTTTAAATTCTTTTGTAGGTATTTCATCATAGCTTAAAATTAACGAAACTAACTAAAAAAGGCGTTAATAATATAACTATCGTAATATGACTGCATCGGAGAGATAAAGAACAACATTTCCTTATACAAAGTCAATAAATTGAATAGATAACTTAAGCTCTTGAATACGAGGGGTAGGCAGGAATTCAGGATTACAATTTACATACATTTAGAATATAAGTTCTCCAGTAAACAAGTCTTTCGTCAGTTGACATTCACAGTTTGTTTGTCTCGTAGGTCACAGAGTTGATACTTTATCAATATATATGCTAGTTCAAAAACGGTACCGGTTAATGAACAATTAAAGGTATTTTAACACTTCTTAATCAACCATTATTGTTATTAAAATAATCACAACACAATAACATTCCATACATATAATATGTCCTATGTTTTGAATTCGATTTAAAAACAGCTCAACGTCATTCAATATTTTCGTGTGTTGATATGCCTTAGCCTTTTCATTCCGTTCCGCTGGTTGTTGTGCAATCTAATTAACGTTGATTGGAAAACGATAGCTAGTTACATCTAAACGATTACTATATCAACGTATACCATCAGAATTGTAAAACTTAAAAGTATACAATCACGGAAACTATAGATGTGAAATTATAATCAATGTAGTTTCAATCATAATGTATGTTTATAAAAGATTTTCATAACTTACGAAATTTAATATTAGATCCATTCATATCTGGCCGTCGACCAAGACTAACATTTCATAGACAGATGAGTACAATATTTTACTTGTACGCTAAAACCTGGCCAGTGATCCTAGTCACCTGATGTGATTGACCACATCTACTCAACATCCGTAATAATTAGAACTGTTTTAGAAGAAAAAACTCAAGACCAGTCGAAACTCTATAAAGTATATAGTACTCCGTGAGGTCATATCAATGCCCGGTCGGTCAAAGAAGTTAATTTTAACAAAAGCATTGGTAATTAAAACAAAAGTAAGAGTATAGTTTAACCCAAATTCGAGCTTACCTGTGTGTCTACCCACTTCTTTCCTTGCGGAGTATCAACAACGCGGCCATAGAAATTGACAGGCAGCATATACTCAGGGCGTGCCTTCTCCCATGGGTTCCCATACCTTAACCAGTCATCGGGCTCCTCCTGTTGCTCACCGTTTTCAATCTTCTGCGCGAAGATCCCATATTCGTATCTTATACCTATAATAACAACGATACAAAACATGTTTTGTTTTAAATAACACAATGTTTCGAAATTCTTAGATAACTTATTATGGAAACTGTTCGGTTTATTAAAAACAAACGTTAAACAATCGATTGTATCAATAGCATGTTTTTAAATTAATATCACAGGTGAAATTCAATAAAATGAGAAAATCCACTTGTATAACATTTCGTACGATCATATGCTATGAAGTATTATTGTCTTGACCACAACTAGATGTGGTTAGGGCCTAGCTTACCACATTCTAGATTTATAATAAATACTAACTTTTGCCTGTGACTCAGTCGCCGTGAAATTATAAATAAAAAAACTTAATAAGTAACCTATGTTTTCTTCCAGACTATATTCTACATCGGTGCCAAATTTCATCAAGATCCGTTAAGCTGTTTAGTAGATACCTTCAAACAATCCATCCATCTACTTTCGCTTTTATAATATTAGTAAGATATCGTACATAGAAATTTTTACTTCAATAATTGTGACTAGCGTTAGTTCTTTATTAATTTTATAGAAGGTTAAATTTCAATTGCGTAATAAGAATCTTCTAAATCGGATGTTTCCAGTATATCAATTATGAAGACCTATGTAAATCGTATGTTAGAATTTATGAACATATGAACTTTTTACTATATCGTTCCAACTATAGAATAAAATCACTTTGAATGAAGGACCTATTATGAATCAATGAATCTTGATGGTAGAATAAAATGAATGCCAGTAGCACTTAATTGGACTTATACACAAGTAAAATAGTCATGTTGTTATGGTCACACTAAAAGGTGAATGTCCTACGTGACTCGCTTATCAAAAGTAAGTGCTAATAATAACAAAAAAAACACACACTTGCAGAACACATAAAGGGTGTTTTCGTTTTTAAAACGGTTCGTCTTAAATGACCCCATTTACAATTGATATTTATACAAACGTTTCAGTGTTCACGGAGACTCAATTAGTCCGTTTATAACTGGCGATACGCCAACGTTACTCTTGTCAGCTTGCTTCAATTGCTTTAAACATGTACCTGTATTGAGGCACCAGTGTTATTTTATTAATATATCACAAAATCTTTATTATTTTAACTATGTATAACAAACTGTTTTATACTAGAATATATCTATTCTAATTATCCTTTCCTAGATCATCTATACTTATGGAGGAATTACTTAAAAACATACTTATAAAAAAAAGTTGTGATTGTTCAAAAACAAAATGTAAAAACTGTTGAAAATTTGTTTTTTCAATAAAACCATGAGCCACCAAAATGTTTGAATCTTGTAATACATGTTGTATGATAAACCAATACAACAAAAATGCAATCACTTGTATGAGATTTGTAGAACTAAGAGAAATATTAGAGAAATCATATCTATCAAGCTTGAAGGAATAAAAATAGTGTGACAGGTCATAGTTTAATATCAATATTATGCACCTTCATAAACCCTGTTACTGTTATGAAAATTTGATAAGAGATGTTGTTAGGCTTTCCATATTTACATGCAGACCACATATAGATTATGTAAGAGAAATAGTCAAGTAATAAATTATTAAAATCTTTAAACTAATGTATCAAAGAATATTTTTAGTTTACCATAAAGTAAATTAAAAATAAGATAATGAATATAAGGGAAAATGTGAATATCATTTAAGGTAAGGTTATGAATAACTGGACTAATATAGATTACCAGTTAAATGTGAAGCATAAGATTAACTATAGATGCGCAAAAATGTCATGTCAACGACACAGGAGGTAGTTTTAAAATTTACTAATAAAAAAACATATAATGTAACAATATTATAGAATAAATGCATTATACATTTCATAAAAAAAATTCTACCTAAATATGGAATATTTACCATAACCATATGCGGCCAATCCAAGTGTGGCCATGGAATCAAGGAAGCAAGCGGCGAGACGTCCAAGACCTCCATTTCCCAGACCCGCATCCTCCTCCAGCTCCTCCAACTCTTCAATATCTAAGCCGAGCTGATACAGAGCTTCATCCACAGTTCCCTGGATGCCCAGGTTTATCATGGTATTTTGGAGAGAACGGCCCATGTAGTATTCCAATGATAGATAGTAGACTCTCTGTTAGAAAGAAAATATTGTATGCTTATATAAACTATTACACACCTTTGGACAGTTTGCTATTTAGGGAGACTATGTTCCTATATTTTTTTATTTTCAGTACTACTGATTATAAAATATCTCACAATATATACACACCGGCACAATTAGCGGAACACAAAAAAAAGCAGGATTTTAAAATCTTTTACTTGAGGAACTGGCCAGTTATGATATTTTTTTAATTTATTGTCAAATTTGAAAATAGAAAATTAGATGACATACACTTTTTTCATTCATTTGTTTTATTTTCCCGAACAATACGTTTTGTCAACTTGTTCGAGTAATAACCACGTAATTGTAATATTTTTTTTAAATTGCACTTAATGGTTTTTTATAAATTTGTTATTCTATAGGCTATTTTGTTTATTAAAAGCTCTTTATTATGCCTGACTTAACATCACTGGAAATCATTAGGGCTGATGAAATGAGAAGAAATGGTCATGCCTAGAGATCGATTGCCTCAAGGCTTCGTCGACCAGTATCAACGATTCATCGCAGCATCCAGCGGTACAGATCGTCTAATTCTCTTGTGAGGAGGAGGGGTCAAGGTAAAAAAGATGTACATTGAGGCGGGATGACAGTTTTTTACAACTTGGAGTTCGTAGGAATACGCGATTAACGGCTGTACAAGCTCGAAATGAACTGGAAGACGTTCGAGGAGTACGAGTAAGTGAGCGTACAGTTCGCAGGAGATTTGAAGATGTTGGTTTAGGGTCGTATATACCTGCCAAAGGCCCAAAACTTGAGACGTCACCGCGTAAACCGATTAAGCTATGCGCGAGAACATCGTCATTGGGATTTGAACGAATGTCAGCAGGTTCTCTTTACTGATGAGTGCAGAGTTCTTTTAAAACAGATCGATGGGAGACAGCGAATATGGAGACGCAAAGGAGAACGCCACATACAGTCTAATTTTGAACACACAGTGGCTTATGGTGGCGGCTCGATTATGGTTTGGGAAGGGATATGTTTGGGAGCTCGCACGGAGTTAGTGATAGTCACAGGAGGGACCATGACACCAGATCGATACATCAGAGACATATTAGAAGAACATGTTGTACCATTTGCCCCATTTATTGGTGACGACTTTATTCTAATGCAAGATAATGCTCGTGCTCATAGTGCACAATCGGTACAGGCATATCTTAGCCACGTAGGTATACCGGTGATGCAGTGGCCAGCAAATTCCCCCGATATGAATCCGATAGAGCATGTCTGGGACTTGCTAAAAAGAAGGGTTAAATCCAGAATGCCACCCCCCAACAATCTGAATGAACTTGGAAACGCATTACTTGAGGAGTGGGAGCGGTTGCCTCAAGAAATCATCGATAACATAATCTGTAGCATGCCCAGACGAATGGAAACCGTAATCAGAGCAAGAGGGGGAAACACTCGTTATTAATTTTGCTTTAATTTTATTGTTAAAACATTGAATGCTTACTTTTTTCATTTTTTGTGATGGTTCATAATCATCTAAAAATTTCACTTATTTCAAATTTCTTTATTTTTCAATAAAAAATAACGAAGACTTTTCAAATTCGTTGTTAAAAGATGTTAATCAATTTGTTATTTTGTGTCTAATTACATTTTCGTCAAATATATGCGTTATTATCTCGTAGTCTAACTTTTTTTTCTGTTCCGCTAATTGTGCCGGTGTGTATATTTGTGCCTATGTTTAATATTAATTGCCAAATAAATTTAATTAACTTCATGATAAAAAAAAAAAATTAATTCATAATATATGATCCATCAAAACTATGATTTTTTTTCTTTAACATGTGTAATTAAAATTAAATTTATCCTGGTCTAGACTATTAAAATATTTCTAGGCATGCTTTATCAAAATAATTATCATTTTTAATAAAATTTCATAAATCAATTTAGTTTAACAAAACAATCTGAAACATTACATTTTATTTGTAGGTAGATTATGAGTTACATAAAACAAATAACATTTTAGTATTACCTTGGGATCTTTTTCATAATAATACTGCTGGGTCCTAATCCAGCGGGAAACCAGATGGTCACGGACAGTATGTGCAAGGGCGAAATAGTAATCCCTTGGCGTAGCAACATTACGATCTTTTACCAAAGTATAATGCACATGACGATTGAAAGCCTTCTTCACTTCGGTAACATTTTCCACAGCGACAATGCCGCGGACAGATATCTGCTTACGCTTTTCAGAATCCGTTTGAACGCTCATCGTGATCCAGTTAATTTAGTACTAAACAAACTCCTACGACTGCCTAAGCCCGACTGAGCTACCAAGATGCGATATCGGTCACCTTGAGAAGGTCAAATATATAAGCTTGACCGCTAAGCGTCAACAAATTAAAGCTCGGTTTAATAGGGTCATGTGACCTTAATTCAAGGGAAATATAGACCCTAAATGATTTAACTCTGATTAATTGCTTATATCAAACGATATTTAATGCTGAAATAGTGCAATTTTTGTTTTGGTATTCGTTTTTTATTTTGACAGTTCTGTCATTGACAGCTGACATTGACATGGGGAAAATGTAGATTAGAAAGTAAAAGCAGTATGTTACAATTTTTTTCAATTCTATTAATTTCACTAATTGTAAAATTAATGATCAAAAAAATATATAAAAATTGCTTTAATTCCAGTAACTTAAATGCTGTTTTACGAAGTTTTAATTATTAAAATGCTAATAAATGTAGAAAAACATAAAACTCGTCATTGGCTAATAATTGAATCGAAAAGAGAAGCATTAAAACAACATTAAGAACTGTGTAGTTTAAAGAGGTGAAAAGATAATGGGATTGCAAACAAATAAAAAAATTTTGTGCGTATAATAAGAAAAACCTTTTATCATTTTAATAATTGTATATTTTTCATATAAAAATGCACGGTTAGATTCTTACATTCGCGTTAATTATACTATTATATATTGCAATATAATTATTACATTTAAAATGCATTGTCATAATTTCTTACATAACTAAGTGCATAAAGCTGAACAGCTTTGATAGAATAACAATTTATTAAATTACTATATTTTTAAACCTTTAAGTAAGAGTTAACAATTTATGTTGTATATTATAAAAAGCGTTTATACGTATATTTATTTATATAATTTTTTGTATAATTTGTATATTTTTTTTAAACAGGCTATAATGTGTAAGTACATATTGAAATTGAACCTAATATTATTTTGTATCAGCTGAATGTGATAATTTGAAAATATTCTTACAATGGCACAGTTCAAATTAATCATTTTTGAATTATAATCCATAAAATATCATATAAAAAAGTACATAGTATCATTATTTTCAAATAAGTTTAAAATCTTTCATATATAAAAATTTAAAACTTAAATCAAGTAAATACAAACAAAACTATAAAACATATCATCTTATATACATAATATTGTACTTTAAAGGTATGATTAAAAAAATAATTAAAGCCAAATACACCAGGGATTCAATTATCACTAGATTCGATGACATAAGTGCAGTAAACATAACATTTTCTACAACACCTTTAATAGGGTCATTATTTCTTATCTTGTATAGGGGAGGATGTGGACGGAGATACGTAGATATCTTCAGGATAGATGTCGCCACGTATGCGCATAGCTTTAACGCCATCTGGCGACGCGCGGTATTCCATTTCACCAATCAGCACATTGTCAGTGTACACAGACCATTCGCCAGGACCTCGCACTATCCTTATTGTAGTCTGTAATTAAAAAGTACTTTAAAATAATTCTTGGATTCTAGATATTTTGTATGTCACAACTAACCGAGATAGCAGCGCTTTTCTCACCGGGTGTTTTTTTTATAGGAGAAAGGGGCAAACGAGAAACGGACCGCCTAAAGTTATTTGATCCGACGCCCATAAACATCCGCAACGCGAGAGGAATCGCAGATGGGTTGCCGGCCTTTAAGGAAGGTTTACGCTCTTTTTTTGAAGGTCCCTAAGTCGTAACTGTTTGGAAATACCGCCGAGGACAGAGTATTCCACAACGCGGCTGTGCGAGATGGTATCGATGAAATTTGGCACTTTGTTGATTCGTGCTATGACGGCACTCAGCGGCAGGTATGGTTCCAAACAATTCTTCGGACCACTCCCCGTGGTAAAGGCGGTAGAAGATACAAAGGGAACTGACATCCCTTCGCAAAGCCAGTGAGTAGAGCCGATCGGTAAGACCCAGGTCATTGACGATTCAAGTGGCATGTCGTTGCGTCGTCAGGTTAGATAAATCTAAAATGGTGAATATCCTATGCGCTATATTTGATATACATACATATGTGGCGGGCACGAGACGCGCACTGCGCTGCCTGCGCTCGGGGCCCCAGGCGCCGAGGTGCGCGTTGAGCACGACCAGCTGCCGGGTCAGTTGCGCGTCGGCGTGCGCGCGCACGTTCACGTGCAATAGAACATTCGCGCGCGGCCACTCGCGGTGCACGTCCATCAAGTCTATCGCGAACGAATGTAACATCGGTCGTAATCTGGTATAAAATAATCATCATTATTTATTAACACACAAACCAGTAACTAGGTTAAAGTAACAATCATCTAATATATAAAATTCTCGTGTCACGGAGTTCGAACTTGAACTCCTCCGAAACGGCTTGACCGATTCTCATGAAATTTTGTGAGCATATTCAGTAGGTCTGAGAATCGGCCAACATCTATTTTTCATAACCCCCCCCCCCCATTTTTTAACTGCGCGCGGACGGAGTCGCGGACGACAGCTAGTACGATATAAAGATAAGTTACGCAGATTTGTAGTAACAGTTACTTTTTCATTATCCTTTATAAGATATTATAAAAACACCTAATTAATCCATCAATAATAAGAGTAGGTTACACATTACATCATTAACCTTTATATTTAGACTAGCTGTCGCCCGCGACTCCGACTGCGCGGAATTAAAAAAAACTTAACAAGTAGCCTATATTCTTCCAGACAATGTTCTACATCAATGCCGAATTTCATCAAGATTCGTTGAGCCGTTTCGGAGATACCTTCAAACAAACATCCATCCATCCACCCATCTAAACTTTCGCATTTATAATATTAGTAAGATTGAATAGACCTTTTATGTAACAGTAAGTTATTTTTATCTAAATGTCGAAACGACTTCGGAGCTTCTTTCATTTATAAAAAATAATTACCTGCCATAAATAACTAATTGGTATCCTTCAGGAATACCATTTGGCAACTTAGCAATGATGTTAGGTCGCCAAATCGGTTCGTCTTGTTGCCGTGGATGCGCGGCGCTCTCTCTCATTGGAATCTATGAAGGTTAAAAAAAATAGATTGATAAATAACAGAGATAAGATACATAAATAAAGTTTGGAAATCGATTAGAACACAGAGACAACGACAACCTGTGTGATTGTTGTCCATGTGACAGGGTATTTTTGGAGGAGTAAGACCAAGAAAAGATATATGGATGAGTAATTCAAAGGTAAAAAGGGCCTGTAGACTGTTAAAAAGCGATGGAAACGTTTCAAAATGTAACTTACGTCAAAAACAGGCGGACCTGTGGTCGGGTATATGTCAGTCTTGTGTATCTTAAGATCGGTGTCTCTGATGCCGATGACCTGCACCCAGCCGGCGCCAAGAGGCGAGGGGCTGCGGTGCGCGAAGCTGCAGTAGTGTTCGCCATCCACCGCCCACAGCGTCTCCTTCTCATCCACCAACACCTCGATCGTGAAGGGACGGTTCACTTTGAAAGGAAATAATCTGGAACATCATTTAAACATTTAGACCAACTGCCATATACACTGCCGCGGTCAGAATAGTAAATTGTTTGCAAAGGGTTTAGCGATTAGATTTCAAATGTGTGCTACATGGTTTGTAAGGTATACCAGTCCGTCCTTCAATCATATTGTTACAAATTAAGTAAAGTTAATACATGAACCTTTGTTACCTAAATGCGGTGGTCTCCTCTGGTCCCCACTTGTCATGTCTACGTGTGTTTCGCACCACGTAATTCTGCGGTAGTCGCACATTGAAGTGTACCGCGATGTCCCCGCGCGACTCGGGATCTCCGCACCCAATGTTTATTGCAAACCTTCAATAGTAACATTCAAAAGTCTTACAATCGCTTAAACTATTAACGCCACAAGATTCGGCGACACCGTATATGCTACAGGACTGCGCATTAATTATGGGCAATTTAACTATGTTCTACATCTGTGTCAAATTTCATCAAGATCTGTTGGGCCGTTCTGGAGATACCTGCTAACAAATATCCATACATTCCTCCATCTAAACTTCCGCATTTATGAGTACGATATATCATTCTATATAATTAATATTTACCTATGCCGTTTGCTTATTTGCCACTATTACTTATTTCCCGATGTTTGATGAAGATGACGAGCATAATGTTTTTCGTATTTGTAGGTATGTTTGTATCTGTATGTATAAATAAAAGCTAGCCTAGCTTCAGCTACATACTATTCAGCCAGGAAAAGACGTAACATCAAGTTAAAAGTAGTTACCATGGTATATCTTCAGTGGGCGTGCCTGTACATGTAATATGCGAGCCGATAGACAACGGCTCTGTCAAGGTTTGAGTGAACTTTACATCGCGAGCTTCATCCAGATGAGTCTGCAACATACACAATAAATAAATAAATTAAATTTTCTTCTAAACAATAACATAATAAATTTAAAGATTAACTTCTATTAAATCAGAGATACCCTTACACATTTCTCGTTGAGCACTTCCAAATTTTCCGTCATTATTTTTGAGTAAAACAGATGTAACAATGAATTTAATATATGTACCGATGTAACAATATGTTTTTGTGCATGTGTTTCTGCAGTGGAAACTTACTTTTACATTAATTTGCTTTAAGTTGAATGACAAGAACAATGCGTTAGCATAACTAGCAAGGCATTACCAATTACTAGTTAATTAGTCTACTTAATATGTTAAAGTTATGGAGAAAAAATTCAGTTGCAAGCGTAATGTTTTAGTTACTAATTCAAGTAGTGGTCAATTAATTATGACAATTTAATTTCTTTTGTTTTTAAATATTTGGGATAAACCCTAAACTCCATCTATTACTAACTATGAGCTGATCTAACACATAATACATTTAAACACATTTAGATATGATTACAGCGGATATACCGCTCTGCAAATAATCAAGGCAATGGCTATGTGCCAAGACTATATTACGACTGTTGTACACCCTATATTAAAATTCTGATAACTTCAAATCATAAATCAGTTATTTGTGAATTATAAAATAAACATGTAATTGTCCTTGACATATGTAAAATTCTTTTTGTACAGATTATAAATTTGTTTATGTAAAAATTATAGTCACTGTAAAAAATTAAGCACACAATCGTGGGTACCGACATTGTACGCAAGTTACCTTCGTTGCGCGATGAATCATTGCTATGAAGTCAGCGGTGTACAGATTGTCTTTAATTGGAGCCATAGCTTGTTTGATAAGGAGGCTAGAGGTTACACCGTGAATACCAATAGGTGATTCAATGCACCACGAAGGATATCCACTTGTACGTGTTATTAGGATCCCGTTAACACGTCCAGTGCCATCGACTAAGTGCAAGTATAATTCAACATGTAAAAAATGTAGTGTTATTGAATGTGTTAAGTTACATATATTATACCATTTTGATTAAATTGTATGTCAAAAATGGTTCTTTAGTAAGCCTAAGAGAGAGTTAAGCTTAAATATAACTGTTTTATACTCAAATTCATATCGTAAGTGAAGTAACCATTGACCTTTATGATCTAAGTACTATTTTATATGAATAGATTCTCTGGTTTGCCTTATGTCATCTAATCTGTAGAAGAGATTAGAAAGACTGAAAGATCGAACGCGTGCCAAGAACCTAGTTAAGGGTGTATTGTGTGATTAAGTATCGTTGAGTTCGTAACTAAAAGACTACCAAGTTTTACTCAAACAATAAAAGACATCTCAACCGTTGTTCAGATTAACAAATATGTATCCATTTAATATTATAGACTTGTATAGTTTACTTATCATGGGTTTCTGGGACCAAAATACCTGTATAAAACATATTATCTCTGTTTTGTCAAAGATAATGATAGCGAAAAGGATATGTTTTATAAAGAGATTTTGGTCTCAGAAACCAACGGTTAATCAATCAAATATGTATGTACAAAATTTTAAGCCATTAATAGTGGCATTCCAAGCATACTTTAATATGATTGTAAGTCAAGTTTGTGACGGATTTGATAATTGATTAATTCTTTCGGTTATTCATAATAGTATTAACAGACTTGAATGTAGATTAATAAGATGGAAAATATTGTTATTAATTAAATTTCAACTTCCAATACGTCAATTCAAACTGCTACATAGAATTATTATCTACTTTCAGAAATAGATAACATAACAATTGAAAACCTACTTTTATATAAGTTTTAATGGACATCCGTTTAACAAGGTATACTCTGACGCATAGTTAATAAAATAATAATAAATAAAAATGTATTTATTTCAAGTAAATCTTTACATTTAAGTTGCCGGGGCTTCCCAAAAAGTAGTCAAGAGACACTTGTGTAGGGAATGCCTCGCTCTTCCAGTGTACATAACAGTTTCGATTTACATGTTAACATAAAGAGAAAATAATTTTTAATTTTAACATTTCTTTGTGAGATTTATGCGTGTGTTTGAGTGTGTCTGTGTGTGTGTGTGTTTGTGTGTGTGTGTGTTTGTGTGTGTGTGTGTGTGTGTGTATGTGTGCGTGTGTTTGTGGTGGGTCCAATGAGAGCCAAAACTAAATTGTTCTAGTAAGAATTTGCTCAACCTCGTCGTAGGTAAGGGCAGAGAGCCAATCCTTTAGTGCGCGCCTGCACTCAAATAGCTGCATAGGGTATATAGATAGTACTCGATGTATTTTGTTATAGACATAAGGGGCACGTGATATATATTGCCGAGTGGCAAAGACAGTGCGGGCAGGATATTGGGGGGCAACAGCATGACACCGTCTTTTTTTGAGTTTATTACTATCAAGGGGTAAAGTCTTGTGGTATCCTAAAATCAAATGTAAAATGTATAGTTTTCTTACAGAGAGCAAATTTGAAATTTCGTATAAGGTTTTGGTGGGGTATTTAAAAGGTTTATTGTACATTACTTTGATCAAGGATCTTTGTGCCCGTTCTAAATCTAGAAAGTTAGTTTTTCCTGCACCGCCCCATATTGAAATGCAGTATGTTATTACTGATTGAGCGAGAGCTATATATATATTATTTAACACCTTAGTATTCACAGCGCGTCTTAATAATTTGAAGATCCACATGAGCTTCCTTACCCTGCCTATAGTGCGTTCCAGGTGTTGATACCAGCACAATCTACAATCCACAATCACTCCGAGGTACTTAATACTGCTAACTTTCTGGATGGATGGGCAAATACAAGTGTTTAAAGAAGTGCTACAGGAGTGAATTTTAATGTCAAAATCAGGTGGGGGTTGCGATGTTATGTAAGGAGCAAAACATACATAGTTAGTTTTTTGGGTGTTTAGGGTAAGAAGATTATCTTTAAGCCATCTACTAACAATAGCCAGTCCCTTCTCAGCTTCCAACTTAACCTTATTCCATGTGTTAGCAGTAAAAATGATGGCTGTATCATCAGCGTAGGACACAATTCTTCCCCCAAGGCTACCTAAGTTGCAGAGACTGTTAATATATATTAAAAATAGTGTTGGTCCGAGGACACTACCCTGCGGGACTCCAGTAGTTACGTTTTCCTCTACACTAGTGAAATTGTTAATTTTTACCGCTTGCATTCTGTTATTAAGGTAACTTCTAAGAAGCGAGAGAGCAGTTCCACGGAATCCGATACTTTCAAGCCTGCGTACGAGAATAGGGATAGAGACAGTATCAAAGGCTTTCTTGAGGTCAAGAAAGACCACAAGACACTTCATACCTTTATCAACTTCCCTTGTTATGACAGATGTTAGATCAGAAATAGCGTGCTAAGAGTGCGTAGAATAGTTAAGGGAAAAAACAACAATTTTATGACTAATACTCCCTATACAAACCTATGGTCGAAAGTTTGCGTGAGTTGAGGCAATCAATAGTTTTATCCGACAATCGTAAACATCAAATTTTAAGGTCATGAGGCACATAATGGCAAGGGAAATAAAACGAAGTTGGTATATAGTGCAATGACATCATTTCACGCCATTCGTTTACCTTCAGGCTGAAATACACCAGGGACTGAGGTGTCACGCGCGGTGCTCGGAGTTTACGTCAAATAAACAAAAGAGTTATGATAAATACATGATACAAATATATACGATACTAGCTGTCGCCCGCGACTCCGTCCGCGCGCAGTTAAAAAATGGGGGGGGGGGGTTATGAAAAATAGATATTGGCCGATTCTCAGACCTATTGAATATGCTCACAAAATTTCACGAGAATCGGTCAAGCCGTTTCGGAGGAGTACGGCAATGAAAACTGTGACACGAGAATTTTATATATTAGATTAAATCCCGATATCTGAAAGATTCGTTAAACTGTTATTCAACAAAAAAAAAATAACTTTTTAAATTTTGTGGTCTGTTATTTCATTTTTCATTTTATGACCTGGTAACATAGACTTTTACGTCATATCTTATTTGGAAAATGGCTGTTAAGTTAGTTTGGTCTGTTAGGTTTCAAACATCCTTAGAGAAATAATTGTCGAAGAGCAGCGTAAATATATTTCTTGTCATAGTTTTTGTGAGGGCAAAAAAATCATATTGTTTTAAAACAAAGAACCAAGATTAAGCTTGACAAAACAAATTACCATGATAACATTTAGACAATATTATTATTAACAACCTTGAAGGTTAATTGTACTTTACTAAAAAAACATTAATGAAAAAATATTACAAACTTTTGGTTTCAATCATTATTGTGAACTACAGTTAAAACATAACATAAGGATATTGTAATATATATATATAGGTATTAAGTATAATAAAATATGTAAACGATCATATAGCCTGAGTTAATTGGTCACCTATTTTTATACCTCATTTTAGGTTCGATCTCCGCTATCGATGTTTTTCAAACACATTCAGAGAAGCAGAGTAAAAAGTCCCATCCAATGTTATCTTAAGATTAAAATTTCAACGATTTATAAGTTCATCAAACTTTTGATAGAAAACAATTTGATAAATGTATTTTCATTTTCAATTGTTTTTGTTGGAGTTTCTTTTTATAATTTTCAAGGAAATAAAATAAGATAACTTATAACTTACTAGCTTTTACCCGCGACTCCGTCCGCGCGGAATTAAAAAAAATAGAAAACGGGGTAAAAATTATCCTATGTCCTTTTCCTGGTTCTAATCTACCTGCCCACCAATTTTCAGTCAAATCGATTCAGCCGTTCTTGAGTTATAAATGGTGTAACTAACACAACTTTCTTTTATATATATAGATAGATATGATGTCCTTAACTGATTAAAATTTTTGAAACGAAACATGACTAAAATGACTCAAAGTGTAAATACTAAGTACATTTTTCCTTAACATCATCCTCAATATGTATAATTAATAATGTTTAGTAGTTGTAGTAATAGTTAGTACGACAGCTATGTTAGTCACTTATCAAACCATTTCTATAACAAATCATCACCACATTTATGTAACTACCTACAAAACAACATTGAAAACTTGTAAAACATTTAACATATTTACTTTGTATCCCAAGTAATTAATTATTCTTTACAATAAATAGTACGTACATTACCGCAGTCCCACAAAGTGTTAGATATGTGTAACAAGTATAGTGCATTTACACAATTCGGTATGCATTACCAAGGTAATAGGTGATGAATCTCCATTAACACTACCACTTCGCGATCGGGAGCGGCAAAATATACGCCGGCAAAACGCACCGCAACCGCAACGACCGCCGCACACCATCTTTACAAACAACCCACAAATAATTTCACACTATAATGTCACGTAACAAACGATGCTACACTAAAATAAATCGCTATTTACCGATTACTGGGTCAGTGCACGTCTGCTACCCACGAGAGACCGTCTTGTTATGATGCCACCGCCAATTCTTAGTACATAGTACACACGGTCGCAACTGCGATGGATATATCGCAACTCTCTTTCTCAAGAATTGTTATCGTCTGTTTAAATTGCAGTGCTAGCTACTGTTAGAAAATCGTTATGAGGGTAAATTGTGAATAAGAAAAAAGAAAAGGTTAAGATTAACAATCTCCTTGTGAGAACTTTTAATAATCCGTCTGCATTATTTCTTTAGCACTTTTTTTGTACCGACTTAAAAATAAAAATCTAACTGTAGGTAATCTATAGTTGATTGGGATTCAGTTTCGAATCATCAAAGTTAAATTCATCAAGCAATCGGAGCTTACCTATAATATGATGAAAGTTATTTACAATAACTTTATTTACAATAGTAGCATAATGAAAACCTGATCATTCTAACCTTAGAACGCAACCTTTATCGTAGATTTAATACTTAAACAGAGTTAAGTTATCTTTGGTAGATATTATCGGTTTTAGAGCTATTTGGAAATAAAATAATCTCTAATCCAGTCTGTCTAGTTATGATTTTTACTCTGTGTTAAATATTTTTGTATATTAGGTCCTTACATATGAAATTGGCGTTTTTCGTACTGGCCACTTTAATCACGAATTTCTCCTCTTTGGTAAGGAATTCCAAATTCAAATTTGTACAGCTATAGACTCATGTATTTGTGGTTCGATGACCGTCATTCATTTGTTTTTTTTCTTCTGTTTTTTTCTGTTTGCGTCACTCATTTTACAAAATGGAAAACTTAAAATATCGCATTATTTACGAGTACGAGTTCCGCCGTGGCACTAGTGCTGCGGAAACGACTCGAAGGGTGAATGATGTGTATGGCGGTCGTGTTGAAAAAGAAAACACAGTTCGTTTTTGGTTACAACGTTTTCGTTCTGGAAATTTCGATCTGCAGAACAAGCCCCGTGGACGGCCTGAGACTCAAGTTGATAATGAAGAGTTGAAGGCTATTGTGGAAGCGGATCCATCGCAAACCACGTCCGAGTTAGCTGCAGGCTGCGATGTTAGTGATAAAACTGTTTTAATTCACTTGAAGCAAATTGGGAAGATTAAAAAGCTTGAAAGGTGGGTACCTCACGAATTGACTGAAACAAACCGGCAAACGCGCGTCGACTGTTGCGATACATTACTAAACCGGCACAATAATGAAGGTATTTTAAACCGAATCATTACCTGTGATGAAAAATGGGTTCTTTACGATAATCGGAAGCGCTCAGCGCAATGGTTGGTTCCTGGCCAGCCAGCCAAATCCTGCCCCAAGCGAAAATTAACCCCAAAAAAGTTACTTGTAAGCGTTTGGTGGCCTAGTGCCGGTATTGTTCATTACAATTTTCTAAAATCTGGCCAGACTATTACGGCTGATGTCTATTGTCAGCAATTGCAAACCATGATGGAAAAGCTAGCGGCTAAAAAACCTAGGCTGGTCAATCGCTCCACGCCACTGCTGCTTCACGACAACGCTAGACCACACACTGCGCAACAGACGGCTACTAAATTAGAAGAGCTTCAATTGGAAAGTCTAACACATCCTCCGTACTCCCCGGACCTTGCTCCAACAGATTACCATTTTTTTCGAAATTTGGATAACTTCTTGCAAGGGAAAAAATTCAACTCCGATGGGGCAGTCCAAATCGCCTTCAAAGATTTTATTGATTCCCGTCCGACTGGTTTTTTTAGTAAAGGGATCAATGAACTACCTATGAGATGGCAAAAGTGCATAGAAAATAATGGTTCATACTTTGATTAATTAAATATATTATATTAAAAAATATTCGACTTTTTGTTCCTCCCATACAAAACGCCAATTTCATATGTAAGGACCTAATATTTGTAGCGAAATCAATTGGTTAACGAGTAAAACTTACAACTTTCTGAACAACGCTAAAGAAAGACATTGACTGCTCCACTAGTGCACTGGTTTTTTTGCATTTTATGGCTGAATGGCGGTGTTTATTAAAAATAGAGGAACTATCGATGCGGAATTGAGAACTTGACGTTGTTAGACAAGGCCAAGGGCGCTTGCCTGAAGCAATAATCTCAACTTACGAATCGAAGAATAAGCGAATATATGTGGCTTAGCACGTATATTCGTTAGAACGTTTTCATAACATTATCGACAAAATGTGTGTTGCGTTGGTGCCGGGAGTAAAAGTAAACCTACAAATCTCATACAAATTTTGTCGATGACTTTACGAATTCTCGCAACTGTTACGCAAATATTTGTGATACACCCTCAGGTTACTCGAATCTGTAACATGTATAGCGAGTTTTAGAAAAAAAACAATCACTCACAAGTGGTGTCAGATGACAGTTGGTTCGGTTTTCCATTTGTTGCGATCTTAGTCCACATAAATATCTTAACAATTTCAAGTGTATATCCTCCAGATATTCACAACGTGATAAAACAAGAAGATAAATGGTACTCAAAAAATTCGCAACTTCAAAAACCATAATATAAACTCAAAAACTGCCATTGTCTCATGTTTATGCTCAAATTATCTTTAAATTAATATAACTTCTGCCATTCCTTGGTCACAAAAAGCTCTAGATTGGATAACATTTTAAATTACAATTAAAAACTTAAAACCGGAAACTACGTGACCTTGGGGGGCCAAAGCAGAAAAGCAACTGACCTTCTGACAACACGATGCTTATTGGTGTGCGTCTAATAAGTGGCCACATTCTATTTTAAATGAAACATATTTAGTAAATTCGGTTACATATAACTCGTTTCAAATATCTTAGCAGCCCGAGGTCACCGGCTTGCTGCGCATACCCGCATGCGGGAACATTCCGTTACGCCCCTCTACACTCGCGGAAAATTAATAGCTGGCAAGATATCTGAAAGTTATAATACCTGGAAGTTTGTACTTTCAATTTTTTACATGAATACGTTTTGTCAACCTTTTCTCCCTCTATCTCCCTTTATGAATTTTGATTACAAGCTGTTTTATATCAATGATTAGAAAAGAAACTGTTTAACCTTTTGTGCATTATTATAAGCTAATGTACAAATTTTTTCACATATAAACTAGTTCATACTGACACTGGATTAAGTATACACTACTGTAGCTCTTTAATTAATTAATGGTGTTTATGATATGGTAAAACACTGCTACACATGTTCAGTTTTAACTGTATATGGTCAATCTGTAGTTTAAACTAAAAACTATACACTTCAGCTGACAATCTAATTAAATTTTCTTTAGATTAAACTGCGCTTGAATGGTAGATGTGGCTAATGGGATCACTTTCAAACCAAAAGACACTTGAGGACTAATTAGAATTTTTTTTTTTTCAATGTAAACATTTTGAATTTATTTTTATTGAAACATAATCATTATGAAATATATGTAAAGAAAAAAACAGGTACATCATATAACTAGACATGTTACTTCTTAATGCGATTTTTATGGAATTAACAAATATAACTTAATTCAATCTCATCAAATAAAAAATAACATTCCAAATTTAAAGTAATTCAACCATAATACAAAAACCAAACAAGTCATAGTTAACATCAAAAGAGTATGTATAATCAGAGATTACCAATCAACAACTGCAAAGCTAAAACTATGGAATTAAAACTAACCACTGAGTTTTCACTGTAATAACACCTGTGTAATAACAATGTTATAAAATTAGATTAACTTATGCATAATAAAATATCACTCTTAAAAAAATGCTTTTAATCAAATTAAGCTGTGAAGCAATTTTCATTATCATGAAAATATATAATTGCCAGGAATGGATATGGTTTTTATAAGTGTTTAACAAAATAAAAAGATCTTTACACCATGCAAAAATTGAATAAATATTGATAATTAAATTATGTATTTTATTTTAATTAGCAATGGCACTAACCTCGTAGTCCAAGGCATCCTCAGCGAAATCAAATTCTATTGCTTCTCTCGGCAAAAGTCCTTCTTCCACGCTATAATCCATTTTTATACAATTTACACATTTAAAAAAAACACCAGGCATATTTAAGCAACCAAAGTCAAACTCAAAAATATGTTATGGTATCTAGTTAAAATTATCATGGCACGTTTTACATTAAACTCACGAAACTCAACTGTTAATTTGTGTATTTACAAAATATTTTTATTATCTTATGACAAGTGTAATTTGTTTTGACTTTTAGTGACACATCGACATCAATGACATTGGCAGGTATCGTATTAGTAGAATTTGGTAGGAACGTTGATCAACGGTTATCAATGTGGATCAGCAAATGAATTCTAAACGCGCTGGCCAACATTGTGGAGAATAATGTTATCCTAATGGCCATCTTCTAGATTGACTGATCTTGCTTATTCCCTGCAACTCTAGAATGATACACTATTGTTGGCCATTCAAATGGTTATGGAGAGTTATGTCCGTCGCGGATGCACTTTGGCCATGAGTTTAATTTGTTACACAAGTTATTAATAATAATACAAGCTCTCATACTGATCGCACGCACTACATTTAGGATTCACGTGTTGTATTTAGAACATAGTAACAATGACGAAAGAAATTTTTCTAATTATTTTGAATATCTATTTATTTCTTACACACATTAACGTGTGCCTTTTAGTCCAGTCATTTTAGCTTAAATTAGGTAAGAATCTCGGAATTCGAGATACCCAGCTGTAAGTCTGTAAATACTTGTATATTGACACCCTAAAAGTTGTCTCAAAACCTACATATGGTAGGGTGTAAGCAACTATTAAATTTCAAGGTCAAAGGTTACAGAAATCGGTTTTTCGCGCTTTTTTGGAAATATCTCATTTCCTATGGGTTTTTTGCTATTTGTATCTCTTATTAATATTGTAGAATACAAAATTCTCTACAAATTTTGTTTAAAATTTTTTTTTATACGGTGAACCGTTTTCGAGGTAGAGGACGGAGAGCGCGCGGTCACAGCATCACTTCAGCCTCCGGTAGAAAACGCGCCATATAGTTGATGAACTATCAATAAATCAATTATTATAAATATTTGTCAAATTAATTAATTACTGACAAATTTGGATGAACTAGCTGCAGCATTTGAGGAAAAAAATTGTTCGGCCCAGAAATTATTAGAGAGTGAAACTCAAACCTTATTGGCAGTCTATAATGCTCCGAAATCTGTGAAAAGTCTCGATCATCTTCGTTACATGCATTACGTCAAGTCTACAAAACTTAATAAACCTGTGCAGCTTTCAAATATTCCACCAACAAGTGCAGCTGCTCATCAACATTACAACCGTGTATATTACCAAGTTCAAACTTGGTTAGGACATGATTTGGAACCCCAGGTATGGGGTTGGGCAATGCGAAACGATTTTCTGGAGCCTATCATGACAATTTTACTACCTGCTCCTGAAGATTTGCTAAATACAATTTTCTGCAACTCCAAGAGTGGCTGTGGTTCGCGATGCGGATGCAGGAAAGCGGGCTTGCAATGCTCTTTAACTTGTGGCCAATGTAATGGGCAAGCTTGTCTCAACATTCAGAGCGACATTAACGAAGATGGAACCTTAGACCCAGAAATCATGGAAGAACTTGAGACAAATGTCGTTGAAGACGATAATGAAGACCAGTTTGAAATTTACCAGCAGCCAGAAGACGACGATGAAGAGGAAGAAGATGATTAAAATTATAAATTGTAGTTTTTGTACCCATTATTCCATTTTTTTACTTTCAATAAAAATTAATGTATTCAATGATATTTTTTAATAAAAAGATTAATTCATAATTTATTTGTTTTTTTTTTTCATCATTTAAGAAGTTATTAATATTATTTAGGTTAAAATTCAAATATAATTCCTATATTTTCATTAACAATTCTGCAATTACATGGGCAGGTAAGTTTTGTTAAATAAATTAATACTGAATAAAAAGTGGATAAGTTAGGAAAAAAATGATAAAGTAGAATATAATAGTTAATAAAAAATTGACAAATATTTATAATAATTGATTTTTTGATAGTTCATCAACTATATGGCGCGTTTTCGACCGGAGGCTGAAGTGATGCTGTGACCGCGCGCTCTCCGCCCTCTATCTCGAAAACGGTTCACCGTATAAAAAAAATTTTTAAACAAAATTTGTAGAGAATTTAGTATTCTACAATATTGATAAGAGATACAAATAGCAAAAAACCCATAGGAAATGAGATATTTCCAAAAAACGCGCGAAAAACCGATTTTTGTGACCTTTGACCTTGAAATTTAATAGTTGCTTACACCCTACCATATGTAGGTTTTGAGACAACTTTTAGGGTGTCAATATACAAGTATTTACAGACTTACAGCTGGGTATCTCGAATTCCGAGGTGAACTTACTAAAATGACTGGACTATTTAACCATAGACAAACTATAATTTAAAAGCTAAAACTATTAGTAAATTTCAAAGCATTTCTAGCGATACTCTTTTTAAACATAACTATACAAAATTAGCTACCCTTACTCTAAAAGACAAATGTCGCGAAGGCCGCCATGTAAAGAACTGGACGTCCCTCTATTTACTTCATCAGCTTTGAATTGAAACGAAGAATATTAGTGACAAAACTCTGAAGTTATTGCGGCAAGTAGGTCACTATCACTTTTTCAATATCTATCCTCAATCTCCATTCAAACTATCCTTTAATGGTTTATAGGGGGATTTTAATAAAAACACAATTATTTGGTATATATTTTATTTATTGGAATGTTACTTAATTTGCTACATAGAGAAATGATGCGCAGATCGAGTATAATTAAACTAAAATCTGCAAAACGTTGGGAATGGGGGATGTCGTCCAAAATCATCGTAATTATGGCGGTTAACAAAAACGCTTTGGCTCTCTGATATAAAACTGTACATACGAGAAGGATAGTTAAATACAAATACTTATAATTATCAAATGGTGGGAAGTGCTTTTTAATTGATACTAAGAAATTCAGGCATTAAGTTAGCGTATTTTTTATAATATAAGGTAGCGAACGAACAAGCGGCCACATAAATTCGCCAAAATAGCGAAGTGACCGCATATACAGAATATCAGTCGCAACAACATATGTATATAATTTAATAACATATAAATATAGCAATAATATTATAATACGATTATACAGGATGATCCAATGATATAGATAAATACATCAAAAATTGATTACAGCACCTATTTTATACCAAAAAATTTAAGTATCACTTTTATTATGAAAAAGCATTTTTCGTATATTATAACAGCAAACATACTTCGTCAATTATACAGTAAAAATGTTTACACACCAAAATTGTACACCAAACAATATTTTGTAGTTTTTAATAATACATCGGTTAAAGACTTTAAAATCAATTGACATCTGAGCTCAGAAATATAATGTAACAAAAACAGTTAATAAAGCTTATATGTATATATCGTTTTTATTGTTGTTATGTTATTGTATATAATTTATTAGGTCGTAGAACTGTCAGCGATAATAAGATAATGGCAGACCTTTAAATAATTTCCTCAGTATTAATAAAATAGATCATATACAGAGAATATTACATTCAAAGTTTTTCGCTAACAACTGAAAAAGTTTTGTCAAAAGCCGCGTACCCACTTAGCGCACAGGCTCACGCGGCAGCCTCGGTGTCCGGATCGCGAGCGATGGCTCCTGCGGCAGCCTCAGTAGTTTTGTTCCGCGTGGCCGTGGCCGCCTCGCGAGGCAGGCTGAGCCATCATAAGTCCGCGAGTATTCGTAATGGACAGTCGTGTATTTTCAGCTGCAGCTATTTTCCTAGCTGCTTATTGTTTAAAGAAACGAAAACAGTCACGTATCAAAAAAAAAAAAACCTACTGGACTCCTCCTGACTGCCCATGATATCAAAATTACAGAAGACAAACACGGCAAGAGACAAAACTTGAAGTAGCTTCGCGCGCGAGCCAAAACATAACCGTCCCCACCTAACGCACAGCGCTTACTGAGGCACCTTTGAGCGCGTCAAGTTTACCGACAACAGATGGCTCGGGCCGAGCCGTGCTCGGTCGAGCAAACGCGCGCCCGTGGCACGTCCACACCAGCCGAGGCATTGGCTAACGAGGCTGCCGCGTGAGCCTGTGCGCTAGGTGGGTACGCGGCTAAAGAAGGATATCTGAGTCGGTAAGAGACGCTGTTAAGAGGCATAAAAAATGAAAAATTACGAGTGACATGACAGGACTTGTGACACTTTTTGATGTTGACACAGGGGCGCTAGTGAGCTCTCATAAACCCTCATAGTTTTATAACTGTCTGTACTAAGACAACATAAACATGACATTATAAATGAAATAAAATGTGATTTTAAACTTTAAAAAAGTATGAAAAACTTGGATCTTATTAATAAAGCAAAATATAACATTTGAGATGACAAAGTTAAACTTGATTTTCAATCTATATTTAATACGATGAAAAATGCTGCCATAAAAAATAACAACCATCAAACGCAAGTCTTAGATACAGTCACAAACATATTTTAAGTATAAGAAAAAAAAAAAACTAAAAAAATACTTAAACTAATAAAGCTTTCATTTCATCTTGATATTCTAATCTTATAAAATAATGGTCTGTACAAACCTACATTACGAAGTCAGCGGTAATAATTTCAGATTATTTTTAAATATTCCAACTTTGAATCTATTTCTTATTTTCAAACAACCTAGAAAATTTCAAATTTAATGCAATTTATAAAAAAAGTAAATAGTATCATGATACTCAGAATATTTAGAATACTGGATATAGGATATTAATACTCAGGATATTCAGGAATATCTTTTGTCTTTGAATAACTTTCAACTTGGGTTAAAAATTTAATATTTTGTTTTAAAATACAAGATTGTAATAAAATGTGACTCTCAGTTGGAATTAACATTTTTTTGTATTAATTTATTAAATTGAAATGATTTGACAAGTTTGTCTTAATGATTGTCTAAAAAAAGCAGCTTTGTGTTAAACAAAACATTCATACTGTACTAATATTTGGCAGGTTCAAGTCTGTTTACAAATAACAAATTACATTCTAAACACCTTATATTATTAAATTAAGCTATTTAAATTCATACCGCACACAACTCGAGTCTCGAGACGAATGAAAATGCTGTTTCAAATACATTTTTTTATATTGTATACAAATTGTTTGTGAATTCTAAATCACATGTAAAAACCGTAGAATTTAATTTAATTTTTCAAAAAAAAAATTTTTTTTTCGATGTAAATTGTTCACTTCTTGTAGTAAGTGTCATTAACAATGTTTAGATTTGAAACAGCTTATAGTTAATAAATTTAATAATAAATTGACTTATGTTCCGTTTACAACATCGCTTTGCGTAACATCTACACAACATCAATTGGTGTTCTTAAATTCCACTTAATATTAAATTATTGATTAATTATTTTTGGATAATTACACGAATAATAAATTAGTCAAGTGATTATAAAATACGACTTACATAAAATCTAACGGTAGTCATTTTATATACCTGTTTCAAATAACGGTTTAAATTAAAAAAAAGGCTTTACATTATAATTCCTATGTAATCCACTATTTCTATTTCATATTTTAAATCAAAATTCTAATAAAAGACAAACATTTCCAATGAAAATATTAAAAAAAAAACTGTATTTTATCTGTTTAAAAAATTTAGATTTTCATTTGAAACAGGCTATAAATGTCAAAGTCCAACACGTGATGTAACAAGACGCGTACACATGTTAAGGTACAACTCCACTGCCGTACACTTTTGTTGATAAAACAGACACAATATGTCTCACAAGTGTTACTGCAGTGAAATTCAACTTTAACTACGAGCTAGCAACGTTCAATATATAATGTACAATGGGCGATAACAACTGAACATGCGTACGGCCGCCATGTTCGCCAAACAAGGCTCATTACAAGCACAAAGGCACAATTCATAAGAAACAGCTCAAACATCGCTATAAGATTTTCTCGTTTTTTATCTTTATTGAGTATCTGTATTAATGTGCATGAAATACTTAATATTCTCTCGATTCGATTCTCATAAACATAAGTATTATGGCAGTAAATACTTAATATTAAATATCTCATAAAACATAAGCATGCGATACTTAATATTAAATACAAATATGATTTATCGGAGTATTTGTGAGATATTCAAAAGAGAAAACTCAATTTACATATTCGTTGTCATTAGTAAACATTTTTAATGCATTTTTTTTAATAACTCGTTGTTTTAATAATTAATACAATTAAAAAAAAACGTTTACGTAATCGTTGAAAGCATCCTACGACAGATTATATTGCGATATCGTTTCTTAGGCCAGTACTTGTGACATTAAAAATTATTCTAAACACTTATTTCATAAAATTTCGATCACTACCATTATTTGAGTGGATAAATTGACAATATAGTTATTTAAAAGCACATAGTTTTACTAATTTTTTACCTACTATAGTTAGGCCAGAGTTGTATCTGAAATAGTTGTTTGCCGATTTATTGAGTGGCGATGGGTTGGTAGAGAGTAGAGACCCCTATTTTCAACGGCAAAGGGTCGAAGTGACCCTTCAATAATAATATTAGTTTTATTGCTGCAGAATGGTAAGAATTCAATGGTTGTTTACATTATTGTCTGTCGACGGTTCTCTTGAGCCACTGCGTGAAGTGTCGCAGTTGCCAAACTGCTCTCGCGGATTCCTCTCTTAGGCGAGCGTTGTGTCGTCTCAAACGTCGAACCTAAAAAAAATCACAATTAATAATATTTGTGGATAATTCTATCATTAGAATTTCTAGATTCGAGATTCTGAGAAAATTACAATCGTCAATGGAAAATGAATTCTGTAAGCTTGGCGATAAATCTCCATTTGCACTGACCTCTTCCTCCAGCTGGTTGTTTTGGCGCTGTGCAGTTGCCGCGTCCGCTTCTAATGTGGCAACTCTGGCGGCGAGCCCGCAGCCGCACGCAGTACTGTCCGCGCTCGTCACTGCACCCGTAACCCCGCCTACTGCATTAACCCCACCCACAGCACTAGCCCCGCCCACTGCGCTCACATTGATCGACACACTCGGGCTATTCGACATCACTGTTGATATCGATGTCTCTGATATCTGTCGAACGACAAAATGTGTTAGTTTTTTTTGGTTAAAATTGGAAATAACATATGTGTGTTGACACGATATTTCTAACAATGAAAATGATGTAGGGTTAAATATAAAGCTATTGAACACTAACCGGTGGTTCTGGCCAAGAGTCCTGCAAGGGCTCACTTGCAGGATTGTCGAGTGATTCTAAATTATCCATTGTCGGATACTGGTGTTCTTCGCATATCTATAATAAAAAAATGAATATAATGAACAAAAGCTGGGGATTTTAGCCTGATGTATCGCCGTTATTTTGCAATTTTTCTGCTCTAAATTGTATTTTAATGTAAGTTTCATCATTGAAAACGCATGATATCAAGGAGAGGTACCTGCAACATGGCTCTGGTGGCGGTGTGTACGAGCGTGGCCCAGTCGAGGGCGGCGGCGTCAGGCAGCGGAAGTGGAGGACCTCGTCCCGTCCCCTCACTCTGTCCCTCCCCCAGCTCAGCGTCCATTAAACGCATCAGCTCTTCCTACAAATTTATAATTTTTTTTTTGTAAGAATAGAATTATTGCCAACATTAATTAAGACGCGGTTATAAAAGAGGCTTTTACCGCATTAGGCGGTCCTTACAAATAAGAATAAACTAAAAACTTTATATTTAAAAATGTTGTTCATTACATAAAGGTTTTTTTTGTTAAGTTAATAGTGCATATTTTATATTTAGCATAATCACTATTAAATTTCTATTTAGCAATTGCACATGTACGATATCTTAAATTGAATGCTTTATAAGTATTCTATGTAAAACTTATAAATTGTAAGGAATCAAAAAATCTTTATTATTATTATATAAGACATATATTTAGACGTTATCATGGCAGTGTACGTACAGTGAGTGAATTATTCTGCAATGTGGGTGCGGTGCCAGGTGTGGTGGGTGTGGGTGCTGCGGGGGAGGAGCGCGGCCGGCGAGCATGTCGCGGCTCCGCTCTGCGCGCACTCTCCGACACCGGCGACGTCTGCGGCGACCGCTGCTGTCGCAAGCTGCGACCTGACCCACCTGTACAACATACATCATTTTCACAATCGATCGAGCCTATCACTTCATATTTTGTATTATCCCATTTCCTATTTTTCTTTTCCACACCTAATGTTGTAGTATTGCATTCTATCTAATACTATTAGATATACTCTTCAGGTTGAGAATAGCACAATGAGGATATGTGGATTACACATTCACTAATATTCATATAGTATAGTCTAATTTTACCACTATATTTATATGTAGAATTTTAACATTTATATATATTTAAAAGAAAGTCGTGTTAGTTACACAATTTATAACTCAAGATAGGTCGAACTGATTTCAGGCGGGGCCACGGAAGAAAGCTAAAGCGTTCCCGTGGCGCCCGCCATAATGCGTTAGAGGGCAGTCAGGTTTTAGTGGGTATTCCGGTCACCTTCTGTGGCCGGCGAGTCCCACACTCCCTACGCCATTGCACAGCCCGGCGTAGGCGTGCGTAAACGCATTTCCTGACTATAAAAAAAAAAAAAAAAAAAAGGTCGAACTGATTTAGCTGAAAATTGATGGGGAGGTAGCTTAGAACTAGGAGACGGACATAGGAACTTTTTTATCTTGTGTGCATTTTTTTTATTCCGCGCGGACGGAGTCGCGGGTAAAAGCTAGTCAGTTATAATGAGTGTATACAAGGCAACATACCTGTGCCATATCCGGAGCTGTCAGATCGTGGCGGGGAGTGCCTGTCAGCGCGGTCGTGCCTGCGCGCGCGCTGCTGCTGCGCGTCCGCACGCCCCGGCGCCGCCCACTCCTCCGCCCCCATCTCACACCCGCACCGTGCGCTCGACGCGAACGTAACCGTCACCTGATAATACCATTTCAATTTATTATTTTTTTCTTATTTATCATTACAAACAATTTCTGCCATTCTACCGAAGGTACAAGTTTTTTTTGGCGACGCTATGCCGCCCTCTCGTTCCCCCTTACATATTTTTGGGTCAGGGACCTAACGTTTATAAAATTCGTAATAAATAAAACGTTACATAAAATCATATATCTAGTATCACAGTTGTCACTGCTAGGTCTAGGTTAAAAATCATAGAAGAAATATCAAAACTATATACAATTAAAATAAAATTCACAAATGTGAATTACAATTAAAAATAATAATAAAAAAAAGTTAAAAGGATGAAGGTACAAGTTATGGTGACCTTTACACTTACTACTGTTCTCAGATTCATTTGACACTTACCTAAACAGTCGCTTAGCGTAGAATCTTCTAAGCTGAACACTTAACTGCGGCATTTAATCGTACTTTCAATATGTAGTATACAAGTCTATGACACGGTAATAATAATACCGTGAGTGAGAGAGATACAGTTATACACAATTCCTGTGACGTGACAAAGACAGGGATAACTATCTTCTGTCCCTTTCTGCGTACCAGGGTTTGGGCTTTGTTTGGAACAAAGGTTGTCCCCTACAAACAACCTAGGTTGTCCCTAACAAAGTTTGACATTCGTGCTATTTTTCGAAAATTGTGAGTACTTAGTGGCTGTAATTGTGCAAAAATATTTTGATATTACAGTTTTAGTAAGGTAAAGTTTATAAAACATGGTATACTGCTGTATCGTCGGTTGTAAAAGCCGTAGTGAGCGAAAAGAGAAAAACATAACCTTTCACTCGTAAGTACTGAAACTACGCACTTATTCACATGTATTCATACAAAATAAGGAAGAAAATACAAACTAGTTGTTCTTTACAGTCTTTGTAATAACTAATATGTTAAAATACGGGTAAAATCAGCTAAAATAAAATAGTATTTTTCGAACATTATGCGCCCAAACGCAGATGTCATTTGTGTCAAATAATATACTGTGGATCTGGGAAACAAGCGGCCATATTAAACTTCTTTTCAAATTGGTTGGTTATTACCCGTAAAAATAATACCACCATCTTGTTGTAAAAATTACCCTGAATTTAGGGGAAATAAATTATAGTATGTATAATGTATATAAATGAAACAATTCACATTTTTATACTATTTTCAACAGATTTCAAAAGGAGTTTTTAATTCTGGTATATGCTGTGTTTTTAAATATTTGATACTTTCTTATCCCGTTGATTTTAAAGAGTATGCTTTTTAATTTGTCCCATGTAAATTTTGTTTCTTAGAAATTACAATCAAAATAGTTAAATATTAAGTAGTTTTACATGTAGTGTTCACTGTAATGATATACAGAGTAATTTAAAATTATATGACTATAATATTGGTATGTTTTTTGTAGCTTTTTATGAAGACTTAGGGCTTCGTGCATATCGAAGAAAAATAGGACATCGTTTGAATGGTCGTCTAATGGACCTAAGACTGAAGAGATGCCGCGCTTTGTTGAAGCGGTAAGCGGGAAAAAAATATCGGGAAATTCTTTTTTTGGAGTCACTCAAGACATCCTTGATTAAGGCAGCCGCCGATATTGACATGGACCTCGTTCGTGCTGTGATAGACGACTGGCCGAGCAGATTGAAGGCCTGTATTCAAAATCACGGATGTCATTTTGAATAAACTTTAGTGTCATAAGAATCTATGTTTTGTTAAGTTCAATTTGGTATATAAATGGTCACATAATGAATAAACTTGTTTCAATTATTTTATATTAAACATGTGACAGAATTTATGACCTGACTAAGTATTACTAAAAAAATCTGTTTACGTAGTCTTAATCACATAAACAAAAATTACGCATTGTATTTTATATTTATTACGTTTATTAATTACAATTTAATTGGGAATATATAAATTGGTCTATATTAAATTATATCGTAATTATTCATTTTCGGGACAAAACAAATAACTGGTAACCCCAATCCTTTTACATATATATAGGTATAGTCTATAGTACTCTCTATCTGTCCCTTACGGGTGAACGCGCATGCCATATCTATATAATTCTTCATCTGAGGTAGTATACCAACCGTGACTGGGTCTGAAGTCTTGAGCAGGTCAACGAGTTGGTCGTGGTGCAGAGCTACGACAGCGGCGCGGCACACCTCCAGCAGACGCGCGCCGCGCCTCACCCCCGCCCTCGCCGCGCACCCCCCACCCTCCACCGCCGTCACCAGACCGTCAGGCTGCACGTGGAAACCTGCAGAATACAATATCTTGTGTAAACAGAGGAATCTCAAATTCCATACATGACGCACTTTATTATATTGTGAGGATGAATAATGTCATATAATTTTGGAAATTCACGAGCTTTAATAAGAAATTTGGAGGTTGTCTATGGTTTTTTTATATCATATGGTCGCAAACGAGCAAGTAACCACCTAAATACGTCGAAATGTTAGCCGTTTTCCAGACATCCGCAAATGAAAATGCGTTGTCTACCTTTACTCGGAAGAAGAAGAGACGCACAGAAAGAAAATATTTCCCCTTCTTATTTGAGGAGGGGTCCTTCATAAAATCCATGTCCCATTCCCACCCTTAAAGAAAATTATTCATTTTGTCTATAGTAAAAAATACGCAAGTGCAAAATATAACATATACCTAGTTGCGCTGCTTGTCCGCGCTCAAGAGTGATCTCGTGCAGGTTGTGGGCGTGGGGCGGGGCCACACTGGCCAACCGGCGCAGCAGCGCCTCGGGTGCTCCGCGCACGCGCACGCTCTCGCCGCGGTGGTAGTACACGCGGCTCCAACCACCGCTCACCACCCAACCTGAATCAAAATCAATTACTCTCTCTCTTTGCATCCTTTCCTCATTACTGAGGGTCGCAACCTCACATTTTAACAATCTCTCACAGAGTATTTCTCCATTTTATGCGGTTAGTTTCCAGCAAATATTGTAATATAGCCAGTGAAGTTGGTGGTTCTGAATGTGTTAAAGAAATATGTCCGGCTAAGGGTACCTCTAACATATTTCGAGATTTACTAATCCAATAAAAATTTACTTTATTAAATTGGTCAATTGATCGCGAATGAACAAATGTAACAGATTTATAAATAAATATGCCGAAAGAGTGATATAATCATACCAAGCAGTGTATTTGTTGGTAGTACCAACACAATCTGACGAGAACTGTCCTCTATAAGTACTATACTGTCAGCAGACACGCCCATTATGCAGTCGAGCAAATTGCCACCAGCTCCTTCGTCTTGTACTTGAACCTAATTATAAAAAAAGTGTATTAACATAAATTATCATCTAAGCTGTAGTGTTAAAAATATTAGATTAGGAAAGAAATTAATATGAGATTTCACTTACATGAAAGCACAATGCTCCTCTAACTAAAACATCGTTCGTGCAATTATCAAGACGTGGAATAACTGTACTGCTATTTGAATTGTTTCCACTTTTCATCAGCAGAGATGAGAATATTGCTGCAATATAAAAAAAATAATTAATAATTAAACACAAACATATTTTTATAAAAAAAAAATCATCTGATATGTATTACATAAGCCATAGGCCTATGAAAAAAGAAAATTAGATAAAAATAGTACATACAGAATTTTTGTCCAGTTTCAACAGTTGTTGCAGTAACGTAATTCTTAGCTAAATCTTTCAGGTACTCTTGACGTGTGCGCGTCGCCATTGTACTAAATTTGGGCGACTGTATAGCTGCGTTCTCACCATTTATCACCTGTTATATACAACAAGCAATTATTAAGTCATTACAAGCGAAATGAATATAAATTTTCACTAATTGCTTGTGTATTTCAGCTTACCTTACTCAGTAACAATTCAGTAAAAGCATCACCCTTGGGGTAAACAGCACCATCTTTGATTGGGGGTCCAAATAAAGGCACTTCTTTCGCTCGGCTCACAGCTATACTATAATGTGTATTTTCTGTACACGGATCTATAACTCTTACAACTACAAAAACATGTTGGAACTGAGATCGTATATTTCTCGGTGTAAATGGTGCAGCTCCGGGTTCTTGGAAGACTATTGTTACTATATCATTGCCAATGTGTCTTTTTCTCAACAATTGTTGTCTATTATTAGGTGTGTAAGGTAGCATTGTAGACACGTGAAACATAATTTCACAACCTTGGTACGTAGTGTACACTGAATACAAGCCCGTTGAATCAGTCCTATTGTCCAATCCAGCCTTGTATTTATCAAAATCTTTTAATCTCACAGTCTGTCCTAACATTTGTAGGAATTCTACAAATGCAGGACCTGCTTCTTGGTTGTTATACATTTCTTCTTCGGTGGACTGTCCGCTCTTGCAATACATTACACCCACTTTGTAGTGTCTAGTCACACATTGTTCATCTAAACGTAATAGTTGCTCTTCAGCACCACTGTTTGTAATGCCCAGTCTGTAATAAATATTACTAGTATTATAAATATGAATGTTCGGATGGATGTTTGTTAGAAGGTATTTTTTGAAATGGCTCAATAGTTCTTGACGAAATTTGACATAGATGTAGAACTTGTAATTCCGCGGGCGACAGCAGGTAAGTTACATAATTATTTTAAAAATAAATTTCTATTAGCACTAATTCTTCCAAAAACTAAATTTTTAAGACTCCATAAAATATAGATATAAAGCTGATTATTATTTGTTGAAAGTCCTAAGAGATTGAAGAATAGGATCAATCTGAATTAAATCATAATCAAATTTAGAAGACGCTCATTATTGATTTGATAATGATTGATAATTTTAGATAGTGTTTCATTACATAAGTAAATGATCATATTAAGAAGATACTTTCAATGATTACTATTAATGTAATCTACATTTATTTATAAAGAAAAGATAAAGATTTACATTTAAGATACAAATGAATGTTTGTTAGTTCTCAAATAAGTCAAATTTAATTTTTTAAATTCATTAAGTACTCTTCTAATAAGTATACAGTAGCAGAGTTGGAAAAATCATGGATTTCTAGTTTCACTACAATTTTACCTTAAGCAGCTGAGTTGTATTTCGGGAGCTATGTATTCCAAGACATCTTTGGTATTGTAGGTGGCACTATTATTGCTTGGTTTGACAATAGGTAAAGCATCTTCTAGCACAGAGCCTCGTATTGTGAGTAGCTCCGCTGTTCGTACGATGACACGATAGTGCCAGGCCAACTGAGAAGCAGGAGCTAATGCATCTCCCCCGCCACGACGTAACTCAACCCGTTCTTTCTTGATGGATATAGCTACAGGACCTAGATTCTCCTCCATTCCAAACCAATTCTGATGTGCTGTAATGTTTTATTAACAAACCATTGAATAAAATAGATTAGATACAGAGAATTAAACTTGATAGTAAATTATTTGTTGTAAGTTACTTCAGGCATGAAAAAATCATTTTTTATGCATATTTTCACATTGTAATGAATGCTGTCACTACTGCATAATGTTTAATAGATTAGATTACTATAAAAAAGTAAAACTTACGTTGTGTGTAAAAATAGTTCCTATAATATAATGCTCCTAGATCTTGACTTTCTACAGGCAGTGGTGCGAGAGACCGTGCAAATGGACAACCTTGCCGCCAATGTGTATGTCCGGGGGGAAATTCTAATACTGAGAAGCCATAAGCAGCACGGGGCCGATGCCATCCTCCATATTGTCCCGGTATCGCTCCACGGGCAGTTCGTGAGCACAGGGATATACAGCGCTCTTCTTCACCTGAATAACAATGATTAATATTAATTTTCATATATGGGTACCAGTATATTTGAAATTCATAATTTGATTATATTACATAAGTTGTAATGATGTAATCATTTCAGGTTTTAAAGGATTTATTTCCTATGTATTAACTTACAAATTGCACACTTAGAAGCACAAACATGCTTGGGAGGAACCAGTCCTATGAGTCATTGATAAAGAATGTACTGAATAAAAACTACTATGTTCATTCAATAAAAGTGTTGCAAAGTAGAAAATAACAAAATAACAATGCTTTTTTGTAGTGAGTTTCTACTTCTGCACCTACACTTACCTCCTAATTCATTTCTAAAAAAGGGGCAACTTTCTAAGAGTTCATTAGACCGTCCATCTCCAGTATCCGGTACAGCATCCTCGCCTGGAGGTAGACCACGCGTCGCTAACAGTGATGCTGCTGATGCCCCTGTAGTTGTGTTACGACGTCTACTCAATAATGCCCCACGTATTTCTGCTGCATAACTTAAATTAGCCATCAAAGACTGACAATCATAGTGGGCAAATTGCTTTCTTTTGACTTCCTCGGGGACTGTTGATGGGAGGGCACCGTCATCAAGAGGTTGACGTGACAGCACGGGCGCAGCTCCACCCCATAGTTTATTCAGCTTAAGGCGGGGCTTAGGGCTGACACTGGATCTGGGAGGCGGTCCATCGGCATGATCGCTGGCCAAGACTTCGGCCAGTCGATCAGCTCGACCTAACCCCGGTTGTTTGTCCGGAGTAGATACGCTGCTGTAATTGTGCACCATTGCTGGTAGTCTATCACTGGTCCCACCTATTACGTCGATAGATCCATGACTCCCATATTCGCGCCGTAAACCGTTCCCCGATGGATGCTCGGTGTATATCAAGTCAAGACTTGAATTGCTGCGGTACATAACATCTCTGACTTCTTTCCGTCTGAGGTGATCTGGAGCGTACATGGCATAATTTTGACATGTACTTATTTATTGCATTCACTTTTCTTGTCATAAATTCATTCACGGTCGTTATACCTGCATACGTAAATATATCTTCTTCGTAATTACTATAAATCACGGAGTCTCATTTTAAGGCACTGTGTGAAAGAATGTAGCACGAAATTTTAAGTAGTAACATCTTATGCATTATAAAAATGTATTTTTCGTAAATCTCACAATTATATGTTAGTCATAACATTAATTTACATTAAAGTAGTTATAATTTTATCAATTTAAATAGTCTTAAGTGTCTTCGTAAAGAACAAAAATATTCATTGCGATTTTTTTCAACTGACTACTAAGTGCTAGTGTTGTCAATAAAAAAATAATAAAATATACAGGTTAAATATATAAATTTTGTGCTGCCAGACAACAAAAAACAAATTAATTTTATTTAAGGTTTTGTAAACACACAGTAATTTCCTGAGATCGTGCTGCGTGATATCTCCAGGATTCCATGTTCCATAAGATTTTAAAGCTAACACGTAAGAAAAAAGGGTTGAAATAAAATGCATTTGTATTTTAAAAAGTTTAACATCATTTTTTACTAAAAGATTCAACTGACAATGCTTTAGCAACTTCGGCGTCCAAGAACTTTGCTTCTTCGGGTCCTATTAGCTGCGAGCGGAGACAATCCACGGCTAATTTAACAATTTTCCTTAACTCATTAATTGGAGCCCTAACGCCACATTCTGTAAATGATAAGTTTCATTGTTCATTATCAAAGCTTCTCGTAAGATTGATTTGGTTTTCACATCATCGTTATCATAACAATTTCTTACTCAGTCGTTCATCTCAGTGTTCGTTAATATGAACATTGGGCCTAGCACAAATATTGTATCGTAAGTGTTGTATAAACATCGTAAAATATCGTATTTATTTTGATGCAATTGACGTGTTTGATAATTGTATCTAACGAGGAATTTACTCAACTTTAACATTTGATGGCAGATTATAGTAGTAATAAACTATTTTAACACACCCCTAATATCTTCTATAACGTCATCGGGCTGAATGCGGTCAACAGATTCTGCGGTGAGCCTGTGATCGCCTCCTATAAGTGAATTGACCAATAACGTCATGGTCTCTTGAGTAGCTACAAGAACACATTCAAGATTAGAATAGTATTTTCGTTGCCTGCTTGGTTAAATATTTTCTGCATCACAGTACTTTTATACTTATAATAATGAAAATGTAACCTAATTCTTCCATATCAGTGGTGTGCATCAACGCCGCGAGTGCTGGCCCGAGTCGTCTGTGAAGTGTTTGGTCTTTATCAGAAACTTCTCTTAAAGCATCTTCCAACGATTTCATAGCTTCCAATTCCTTTGGTTCGGCGCCTTCCATTGCTGCAATCTGAGAAGTACATTTTATTATTTTCAATTTTCAAATCTATACAATTCTATTTTGTCGGGACTTTAATGTGAGTTAATGATATCCTGACTGTAAGGTAGCTGATGTACGCGGGAATATTATAGACCACTTTGTTTAATTCCGTGCAAACGAAATCGATGTCGACCGTTACTGTTTACAATATAATACGACAAAAATGAACAATGTAAACAGTATTTTTACAATAACTAAATACATTCTACTGTTGTAATCGGTTTTAACCGAGTTTGTTTTTGACAATCTCGCAACTTTTAACTAGCACAATAAATCGTAATGGAACTTACATGTTCTTTGATAAGGCGGTCTGCCAGCGCGGCGAGGGCGTCAAAAGCTCGTGTCTGTTTCTTGTAAAGACTCGGATCGCCGCCGTGTTTCAGTAGCCATTTGCGAACGAGCGAGTCGATCACTTCGAAGCGAGATTTTGTTCTAAAACGATACATATACAAATTATAAGCTACTTATTACTCGTACTTGTATTTGTTATGGTTTTTTCTTAGGTTATATACCCAGCTAATACGTCAGGCAGTTGGTCGGTGAGATCTTTGAGCAGTTGGTCGGCGTCGTCTCGTGTGACGCGCATGGCGTCCAGGCAGTCGTACAGCAGCGACATCACGTTCACTTCCTGCACCACCTGCGTCTGCGAACCTATCGGCGTGCTAGCCACAAACGCAATTAAATAAATTTTGTAGGGTAAAAGCCGGATAGTTGCCACACTTTTTAAAAATCTCCTTTAAAAAATTTGTACCAATACATTTTTTATTCAAAGTGTATTCTCCAACATAGTTCATTAATCTTCTAACATACCCTAACTATAAAAAATTATAAATATTATAAATTTTAAGTAAATCCACTTTAATATGACCTCTAAAAAAGAGGATAGTTGCCAACTATAGCGGATACTAGCCTAACGTTAAAAATGGTTGGGGGGATACTTGCCCAATGTGAGGATAGATGCCCGTCTGTTTTTATTTTCAAATAAAAATGAACTTATGTTAATTTAAATAATCAGTTTTTATTATTAAATACAATTTTTTATAAAATATTATTTAAAGTTAAATTATAATTATAAAATTATAACAATAATTGACTCCAAAATAGTAAATAAGTGTCCAAAATAAAAATGTAATGTTATTATTTATTTCGGTTCGCAACAACGGTAATTGTTTCTCCTTTTTCACCGGAAGTAAGTGATTTCACTGTTCTAGTACCTTTCTTGTCCAATACCTTGCCTGGTTTATTGTTGAGTTGGACACCACTTTCATCCATATTAAAAATTCGATCCGGCTTATCTAGCAAATCGTTATCAGTTAAGACGGTTATGAGCAGATCAAAAAATTTGGCTAATTCGGCTCTGCTTAGACCCTTCGCTCTTTGAATTGATAAGCCCTCAGCTTGCCTCACACCTATTTCGGCATTTTGCTGTTGAGTATTTATTTTATTTTAGATAAACTATGGTAAAATCAAATAAAAAATCACCAAGAAAAAAACAGTAAAAGCAAATGAAAAAAATGAGTAAGAAAAAAATCTGTTTTTGCTTGTTAACAATGTATAGTTAGATAGTTGCCGCAGGGCAACAATCCGCAAAAGTCAGTAGGGCAACTATCCGATTTGATACGGATACTTGCCCTTTTTATTTACGAAATATATAAAACATATTTAACAATAAAACCTAATAAACAGTGTAATTTAAACTCTAATGAACTCAAAGAAATATATTTTTGACTGAAATCGCAATCAGTTATAAAAATATTTAACAGAGATTACTTACCAATATAATTCTGGCGCTCGTCAATGTATCGCCGCGGAAGATGTTTTCTCACACGGACAAAACAAATACCCCTATTTCAACGGCTTATGCGGCACTAAGGCCTGCGAGGGGGACGCTTTTAATTATGATCAAAAATAAACACAGTCAATACGTCTAACATAGAGCATTTGAAACTGAGGCATGTATCCGTCCGAGGCAACTATCCGGCTTTTACCCTATTTGTTATTTCCTTTTTGTAGGCACAGTATTCTGGAAGAATTGGCAATTAACTTTGAAGATCAATTCACGTTTTCATTAAAGATCCGCAACACACATTGTAAAATTAACTAATATTGTAAATTTTCTATAACTGCAGTGAACATACTGAAATTACACAAAAAAGTAAATGTTGATAACGGGTTAGACTTTACATTGGAAAATATTTCTTCTTGGTATGTCTAGTGGTGCGTTTTATTGGATTAAGACGTAGTTCCGATTGGTCGACTTCGAGGTGCGGTCCTCTCCTCACCGGCCCAATTTCCTGAGAGAAAGGCTTTGTACGGAGACCTTTTATCTCTTCCTTCAGAGCCTATAAAATAGCCAATATTGTTACACTTCATCATCATCATCATCACTATACGTCCCCACCGAGGGGCTCGGATCCTACCCCAAGTTAGGGGTGACTAGGCCATAGTCAACCACGCTGGCCAAGTGCGGGTTGGTTGACTTCACACATATATTTGAATTTTCTTCTCAGATATGTGCAGGTTGCATCACGATGTTTTCCTTCACCGTAAGAACGTCGGATAAATGTACATATGTAAATCGAAAATCGAAAAACACATTGGTACATGGCGGGATTCGAACCCAAGACCTGCAGATTGCAAGTCAAGTGCTTAACCCCTGAGCCACCGACGCTCACTTGTTACACTTACATTTGAATAAATCTTTAATAAGGTAATTAACGAAGTTTCGTATTATAAATTCCAGTCAATATCAATACCGCTATTTGCTGCAATTGTTGAGACCGAATTATTCGTAGACGGACCACGTCTCGTTGGTATTGCTCCGGTTCGTAATTACCAACCATTACGTTTGGATCTTTACACGGCTGTAAATAATGACAAAACATAATATACATTTGAATTTGATGTAAAGTATTTGTTTTTTGTGTTAGATGTACAAAACAATAAAAAAATCGGCTATTTAAATTTTTTATTATGGTAGAAAAAAAAAATGAACCTTCTGAGGTAAGATATCCGCTTGTAAAGCTGAAGCTAAGCGTAGACGATCCGAATAGTGATCCAACTCTTTTAAATATTTTTTCTCCAATTCTCCAAGACGTTCCTATGATACATAAAAAGAACCATTTTGAAATTTCAGTAAAAGTAACTTAATTCTTAGTAGTTGTATCGTTTGATGATATTCTTTTCTATAAAGTATGCACGTTAACCGAAAATGCACTTTAATTATATTTTCTTACTATGAAAACGTTAATATGCGGCAACCTTATCTGGGCCGGTAATAGAGGCACTGCCTTTAGTTCTGTCAAAAAAAATATAAAACCTACTTAGACATCAAAAATTACCTAAAAGAAAAATAACAAGACAGCTACCAGATGGGGGTACAAGGGGAGTTAGTGGGCTGTCATAATTTAGTTTGATCCACTGTGGGTTTCTGAGATTGAAATCTCCGTTTAAAACATATTGTTATTTTAATGTATAGCGGCAGAATATTGTCGTGAAAACACTGACGTGCCACTGGCGGATCTGCATCTGCATCTGCGGCATAGTGCCGACGGCGGAGGTGAACTTGTGTCGGCGCGCCATCTGACGCAGCAGGTCGTCCAGTGTGCGGTCGACGCGGCGCGGCTTGCCCAGCTTGCGGGTCAGCACGTCGCGCATCTTGGCACGCAGCTCGCTCGCCTGCTCCTCCATCGCTTTCAGATCAATGTTCATGCGGAACAGGTGAGTGCGATTTATCCTGGTACAGCAGTTATTTTACTGATCATAAGACTAATCGGTGCCATACCGGACTTACGTATTTTTTTACATTCACTTGAAACAGTGTGTTTGTTGACTTTGTGCATTGCCTTACTCAGTGCTAGTTTTAGAGCTACCAGTGCCCTGGACGAACTTTCTAGGGTGCCTTCATTTTTACCACATCTTTTTAAATAGTTACGTGAGACCGTGTAATTCGTAAACCTGTACCGTTCCTTTCTATCCAGCGCGCTGGTCGGTCGCCCAACCGCGCCTTACCCTAACACCGGCACTGGCCTTACTTATGTCTCTGTCTTTGCTGTTTGATCTCGTCTCGCAGCTCGAGCACGCGCTGGCGCAGCTTTTGCAGCAGACGCTCGGGGAACACGACGGTGTTGGAAAGCCCCTGCGGCCCCGTGCAGCCGCGGAAGGCCGACGCACGTATTTGGTCGTACCGCAGCACCACCACTTGGTCCACTTCGTTCATGCAGTTCTGTTTCTCCATCTAAATAAACGTTTCGGGCCAATTATTCAGAAGCAATAAAAATTTAGGACGCTAATACCACAATATTTATTAACACGAAAGTACACACTACTTTACACCTAAGTAATTTTTGTGCCTTTTTCGTGCCCTTAACAATGCGGGATGTTAGATGTAACCAATGAGACTAATTTATTGACAATTTAATATATGTAACAAAACAACAAACCATAAATTCTCTAAGGTCGTTCTTTCTTTTGTCCAACTGTATGGTCAAGGTGCGTTTCACTTTATTGTGAGCCTCAATGTCTTTGCGCAGCAGCTCTACGAGACGGTCTTTTTCTATCATTTCCTGCTCGTGTCGATGCCTGACAATTTAACAAACGTGGGCGAATGGATTATTTATGATCGCACTATTTATTAAAAGGGATAGTCTTAGGCATTAATATAATTTTATGAAGATACTTTGCATTTCGTCGGTTTAGTATTCAACTTGAAAATATTGATTTTGTAAAAAGTGACATTTGAAGGACAATAACCTGGTGTTGCGTAATTCATATGTCTTGTCATAGATCTCCTTGTCGCAGCCCTCGGGGCAGACGTTGGGATCCAATCGTATAGGGCCGATGTCGCGACTGTCCAAACTCGCATCATCTTCCTCCTCACTCGACGATGACTCGGACTCAGATTCCGATGATTCTAACATATTTTTTTATTTAATAGATATAATTAATGTAAAGTTAAACATTTAGAAATGACATCCATATGTTCTATGGCTAAAGATAGGTCACCGTCATCATCTCTATCGCGAGGGGGCCGATATTTCTTCTTGAAGATCCTTCGCAGGAAGTCAGCAAACTTGTTGTCATGCACCAGTCGTTTGAACTGCGACTGTATTTCCTGGCAGGAGGCGTCCAGCATCTCCTTCTCTGTGTAATGCTCATCGATACGATGCTCACAGTCCTCGATCTGCTCCTGAACTCCTCGGATCTGTTTCGAAAATCAATTGCAAATTCATGATTATTAAAAGGAACCAGTACAATGTTGATGATGATATCCAAACTCGTTGCTGGCCAGTTACGCATAAGCTGATGATCTGTGAAATTGTTAGTTGTCTTAACTCGCCTGCATCAGTTTGACGTAGACGCGCTCGGCCAGTCGGTCTTCATGCGCTTCGAAACGGTTCAAAACGTTCATTTCCCGATGTAATTGAAATAAATGCAGCTCCAGAAGTTGATTTTTTTCCTAAGAAAAGCAAATATTGACCGTAAATTGATTAACAAATTGACCACGCCACCGATATGTTGAAGATTCCAAAACATCTCATGATATTTTTGTAGTGTAGTGTTATTGAAAGGGAATTAAGAGTAAAATCCAAGTTCCTAATCCTAGCCTAAACTAGAAATATTATAACAAATATTATTTTTAACACACTTGTACTCGTATCCGCTCTCTTTGGAGTTCTCTCAAACGGGAATCAAACTGCTGTATTGAAACTGCGGCGTCCGCAAGCAACATGTCCTGCTCGTAAAGATGTCTACAAAAACAAAAACATCATTACGATAATGGAGTCAGACAACTAATACTTTAATCTGAATAGACTCCTGATGATAATACCGTTTAATACGTCTTTCTCTAATTTCTACTTCTACCGCAGATGTCTCTTGATCTTGTTTTGTTTTTAAAAGTTCCCACGAAGCAGCCAACGGCCGTGTTACTGGAAAAAATATCAATCTTACTAAAATTATAAATGCAGTTTGCAAAATAATACTCAATTTCCAATCGACGATTTTGCTTCGTTTATTGTGTGCCAAAAAATTACCATTTTTTCTGGTATTTTGTAAAAGTCGTTCGAAATCGAGGCAAATCGCTAGTGCTGAATGAAATGGAAAACCTGTTATGGGCACGAATCTCGCAACACGTGATGGACGCACGCGAGGTTGCGATAGGGATATTGACTTCCTTCTCTCCTGTTGAATCTTCTTGGTCAGTGTCATATGATGCTTCACTGTTACTTCTGGTTTAATCTGAAAATATGTACGTTAACAGTGTTTTCCTACAGCATTCTATAATTTGTAATTTAATTTAATGCGAATTGTCCGATCCCTTATCATACGTATTTGAATAGTTAATATTTAGAATTGCATGTTGATTAATCAATTTCAACTTTAAAACTGGACCGTATTAAGGATTCCTTTAAGTAAAACCTACTAGTTAATTTTCTTTACACTGTCTGGCCTTACCTCTAAGTTTTTCTCCGGGAATTCTAGTGCTTCATCGATGGCCGGCACTGGCGGAGGCTGCTTCACCATGCTGTGAGGTATTTCCGAGCGGATCTCACCCAGTCTGTCCCCGATAGACTTCATGCGGTCCACTAGCCGCAGCTTGTGCTGCCGCAACTCGAGCACCTTTTCATTGAACTCGTGCTTGTTGTCGTGGATCTGGGTGTGTTATATTAGGTGGATCAGATTAGAGATAACATTTTAAAAAGGAAACGGCAATACCGTCTTTGGGAATACCAATAGTATTCTTTCAATTCTTTTATCACGAGTCGTAGTTTGTTATTTCTTGCGAGCTACTTTTATATTTCCTACTACTATTTAGTGTACTTTTTTTATTATTTCTGGATCTCAAACCTCTTTCCTTGTAGTGCAAATTCTCAGTTGCGTGTTGTGCCCCGGCGGCGCGACATAGTCCGGTTGAGTCTTCAACAATCTATTGCCGATGGTTGCCTCCGCTTCTTTGAGAGCTTCAGCCGCGCCTGGAGGCATCGCATTTGGGTCTGGTTTGCGAGCTGAATGTTCATGCCACTAGAAATAAAAACACCAGACATTAAAGTTAAGTACATCCGTACCATCAAATCAGTAATATAGTTATATCATCATATAGTTATCAGTAAGATACTCGGGGATTAATTTTAAGCGTCTGCTGTTACTTAGCTTCATTAAAAATAAATTTGGTAGGTTTTCTCTACCGCCAAGATAATTTGTAGTTTGGCTTACATAAATCTCAATTTTATCAATTTAATGTGAGGCATAGACTTGTTAAATCAAGAAAACACGCTAAAAATATGATGTTTAAATTTATTTTCAAATCCAAAGTTTAAAATGTCTAACTTATTTAACCAGTGTCATGTGACAAATGCTCTTATATATTATACCTCGATAAATTGTAGATGATGACGGTTTAAGCGCTTGTAATAATTCCTAATGGCTTTCTTCAATGGATGCGGCGCACGAGGCGGTAGTCCTAATAAAAAGGAAGCCACTCGCGGAGGACCCCAAGAGGCTTTCTTAGAAATAACCCGACGTGCGATAGATTCCGCGCGTCTATGAAATAATTGAAAAAAAGAAATGGTAAAAAACAGCACACATTTTCGGACAAAATTACTTTTAAACGATATATCAGAGTCATGCAAAAATAATTCAACTTATAAAATTATTAAGAGTCTTAACAAGAAGATGATAGCTCAAAATTATAATATGGTGTTGAAATAATTTACAACCACATTATCAAACAATTTGCCAAGACAGATCAGCGTGACAATTATAAAGGCCTTAGTGAAAAGAGAAACCACACATTGAAAGATTTGCAAAGAAAGATAGAGAGTAGCATAATATTTTCAAGATGTATTAAATATAAAAAACCATAACGTCCCCATCCAGTGCGATGTGCGCAATCAGTGCAACAAACAAATCATTCAATTTCTTGAAGGTGTTGTGAATATGTTTTTAATTGCCAAAATTTCCTTTGAAACAATTCCATGCCACCTCTTACTTACTTTAATTCTATATCCGATAATGCCAATAAATTCATATTCCTAAGGTTAGCATGTAAGAGAAGAATGGTTAATAATGTTTTAGAAGAATAAATTTAATGTTGCTAGTTTCACTTACCTTCCTCGTAAAGCTGCTTCGGCCATTTTCTGATGCACTTCGTCAAACTGCTCGTAAAATGCTTTGGAAAGATTTTTCTGTCGCAAAGGTCTTAGCATAATGTTCGGATCCCTGTTTATGATTGATTGCTTTCAATCTCGTCCAATATTTGTTTCGCAAGTTTATTAAATTTTAAGATTTAGTAATGCTAAAATCCTTTTTAAATGAATAAAGATTTTACCTAATGGCTTTCAGTGTAAAGGGAAACACATCAAGTTGTATTATGTTTCGAGTGTACATTTTCTGATAACCTAGGTCAGAAGCTTCCAACTGGTGAGCGAGTTTTCTTTTTGTTAATGCTTTGGCTTCATCTAGCTCTTTCTCTTGTTCTATCAGGGGCCGAGGGTCCAGCGTGACGTCGATTTGTTGAGAATATGGTAAGGCCTTATTCCTAGAAATCGGATAATTTTATTTATGTTTTTTACTTCAAGTTATTGCATTTCGACTCTTATGCCACTATGAAAAGTTTATAGGGTCAGATATTAATTCAAAAGTGGAACACCTGAGCCAGGATTTTGCAAATTAAAACATTGAAATCTTTTTATTTATTTCAATAATAAAAAAATATACTAACGCTTTGATCAGTTTATTATATTCAACAGTAAGTTCAGCGAGTTGATCACGAACTTGCTTCTTGTGTGCATTGGCTATCGCCATTTTCTTGTCATATTCTTCCTTCTGCTTCAGTTGTTCATGAGACATCAGTTCTCCGTCTATAGTACTGGGCTCTTTCATCTTTGGTACTTTCTGTTGCAAAAAGTTATTTATTGTTTAGTCTTCTATATTACTTTAATTCCTTTTGTTGCAGATTTTTATAAGAATATTGGTTCATTTTATTAATTATCATTATTATCGTAATTTTGATAGTAAAGATGTGCAAAGAATACTCACTGGAAGGTCTATTGGTTTTAATTCTAATTTGGGTATCAAGGGCTCTGGAAAACTGATTGTATACGAAAAAATATTTCCATCTTTTCCACATGAAAATAGTCGGCTGAAATTGATAAGGGTAATTGTTAAGAAAGTTACTAAAATTGATCCAAATGTATAACAAAACACAATGAAACCTTCCATCTGCACTTATCTCGATGCAAGTTATAGCGCCAGTATAGAAATCATGCATGGGTAAGTAATAATAGTCATTGAAATCAATGCGCGGCGTTGGTTGAGTCTGGAAGTAGAAATTTCTGTCACTGTTTGAACTTATCATTATTGTCAGTTTTAGAGACGTATAGATTATATTAACCTCTTCCTTAGCGAGACGTCTGCCTTTAAGTTTACGTAAAAGTTTTTGTTGAGCCAATCTCCAGGTCATATAGTGGTAATCCTCATTGTCTTCATCTTCCAAAGGCATTCTCACGACTCGGATGTAACCAGTATTAGTGCCTATCATTAAATAGGCGCCGTCGCATCTGGAAATCGATTAAGATATAAATTGTAAAAAAACTAACAGATGAATCGCATACTTCCAAACTTTTTTGTCTTAGTACCCTTTCAAAATTTTACTAATTTCTTAGTTGCTGCTATATTTATTGTACAACTAATGAACTCTTAACTTTATTTCCCGCTTTCTTACACTCCTACCGGGTCTTCCGTGGACCCGAGAGGGTTACCTAGACCACTTTTAATATCACTGAGATGAATAGTCTCAAAAACAGAGAACTACAATTAGAGAACAACGTACATGAATTTCAAAGTGGTAATATCTTCAGTCCACGCTTCAGGTATGGGACCATATTTGAATATTTTGCTAAGACCCGGTCGAACGAGCAACAAGGCCCCCGTGTCCTGCTGCACTGTCCATACACCCTCCTCGCAATACGCAGCCCATGTGAGTGTTGTGCCAGCTATTGTTTCATCTTCAACTAATATGACAATTAAAATCAGTATATAAACTTTAAATTCAGATATTGGCACATTGATATTCATATAATACACAGAAAAATATATCAGGATATTTAAAATGTTATGATTACCTAATAGAGCTGTTTCAAAAGTTGATTTTGATTTCCTAATAACATTAACATTTTGAAATAAATATTAGCCGAAGGATTAGAGATACATAAAATTGTGATATTCGAATATTTTACAGAGAAAAATGTACGTTTTACCGTATTAGGAAAACGGTCGGTATTGTAAAGCTTTGATTCTCACTTAGTTGAATTTCTCCTATCCATTCTTCTTCTTCGTCGTCCTTTTCTTTTTCTGCTTCCTCTTTAGCTTTTAATGCTTCCTCGTCAATACTGGCCAGGTCCTCTTCTTGTGGGAAAGGGCGGTAACGCAAGCTAATTTTTAAAATCAATTATAATAAAGTGATAAAAATAATTATGAATAGAAATTAAGAAATCTAAAGTAAAAAAATCTGACTTTTTTAGGACCAAAAATAAATTAACACTCTTCTTTACTTACAAATGTTTCTTAATTTGGGTTTGTTTGGAAGATATAAATTCCAATTTGAATGTTGTTATCTCAGAATATTTTTGAACTTCGGCGTCTGGTAAAACTACTTCCATTAAAGAACCAACGGGTCCACATAAAAGTAATACTCTTTCCTTAAACAAGGTATATTAAATTTTAAAATGCTTTATAATCTATATCTAAACAGATAAATAACATTGGAGTGTTAGTATGTAATATAAAAAAATATTTTATATTTTTTGTCTATCTGACTACAAGTCCGTATTTAGTCCTAGTGATCAACAAAACGGCTTTACCAATTTGGACGGAACTTTTTAGAAAGAAGCTTAATGTATGCGAAAGTACCGTAGGCTATTTTTTTTTATTTGCGCTTACTAAGTTACGAGCAACAGCTAGTAAATAAATAAATATTTACAGATACGGTTAGTGCATACCTCGTCTGGTTTCCAAGTCATGTACGTTACATTATTAGGGGTTGTTATAAATCCCAATCTGTTTAGAGTGAAGGGTCTACCAGATTTCAATTGGTACATAAATATTGTACTGTCCTGTCCGCTGGTGACCAGCAACGTGTTTTGGTAATTGATTGTTATTTGCGTTAAAGATTTGGAATGGGGCTTAAGCAACTGTAAAAAACCAACAATTCTTGTTATTGAAACAAATTTAATTAGTGTAAATATAATATTCAATTACATTCAAAGAAAACATAAGGTAGTAGACTTTATCATAATGAAAACAAATAACGAATTTTAACATAATTTGAATTCAATAGTTATATGGTCTATCAAACAGCTCTTATCGACAGTGACAACAACGCAACTCCACAATAGCTTAATGGATTTTTTGTACTTTTAAAATGAACACTTGTTAACTTGCTCACCGAAATCAGATCCAGTGCATCGGGGTTTAGAGAATCCTCGCTGTGTATGGTCAACGCGGAATGAATCCGCACGTCGATGAGGGCAGTGGCGGCTTGCAATATATCTGGATGTATCAATAGAGTTCGCATCACTCCGTCCGCAAATCCGATTAAAACTATTCTCGCACTGGGATCAACCTGAATAAAATAATATATTCTGATATTTTTTTTTTAATGAATAATCTAGCGCTTGACCGCGACCACATTTGATTTGACTCTTTGTAAAATTTTGTAGATAATGGATTGTAACTCACCTCATGCGGCGGATACAGCATGCATGTGACAGCATTCGGGAACTGATACCTGGCCAGCAACATCTGGGTTTCCGTGCTGTAGGCCTGCAGGGCGCCGTCGCATCCCACCGTGAGGAGTATAGGATGCAAGCGGAGAGCTACCATCGCAATCACTTCTCCAGCGTGGTACGTCGATATTTTATTATGATTGCACTCAATTTTATCTATCTCGATATCCACCGTCCATATGCCACCATTACCATCCTTAGAGAATGAATAACTTGAAAACTAGGAATACATAATGGCAGTTTAGTTTGAAAAATTAGTAATTTTATCTTTTACCTGTGCATACCAATACATGTCCTTTTGATGTTTGAGACACATGATCTGACAGCCTGGTACCTGCAAATATATTCAAACAGTTTTGTAACTTATATTTGATATTTATTAATATTTATGTAGAATAATAACAACAAAGTTGTGAACAGTCTGGTGCTAAATCATGGAACATACTGCAATTGGCGGACAAAAGTCTGATTGAAAGCAATCTGGATAACACGATGAAGAAAGTAAGAGACATCGCCAATACATGATCTTGGTTCTTTTCAATGATCTTACACATGTTTCAGCAACAGGATTGAGTTCTACAAAAGGATCGTCCTCCGGCGGATCGGCTTGCTCCACTGTGTCCCAATACCAGGCGCGAACGCAACCGTCCCGAGAGATGGTCGTCACCTCGTCGCCCGCAGGACTTAGCATGAATTGAATCTGAATAAGGTTACAAATATAATAAGTTCTTAATAGATGTGCCTCTCTACAAATATCGTGTATGAATAACACTTACGACAGGCGCTTTATGACAAGTCTTCCGACCACGTTGTGTTACTTCCAACTTGACGAGTCCCGCTTCCCAAACTAGAATGTTACCCCATTCGCACCCGGATAACACCTAGAAGTTAATAAAGTATGCTTGTTCTTCGTTTATATTATAGCTAAGTTAATAACCAATAAACGAAATCAAATTTTTCGCTGTCAATATTTTTCTATTATACGTTTATCACGACCAGATTTTTATCACAGTAGTAAGTAGTATTGGAAAACATTACCTTTTCATCTGGCATAGGATATACGCCTAGAACGTCGCAAATTTCTGTCTTACCAAATCTACCAAGGTCTCCCTTTAGTTTGAGTCCCGTAAATGTTTCTGCCATTTTCCAAAACTTTATATGTGCTGCTCCTAATAAATAAATAATAATAAAACAAATCTTTTCTAGGATATTTATTATAAAAGTTTTATTAAACAATGCATAAGATAATATTTTTAAACCTACCTGCCGTCGTTAATTGTCCTGGGCAATATTTTGAAAACATCGCAGCGTTAACATCGAAAGAGAAAGCACTAGTTCTTAAAAGAATTTTATGTTTCTTCCAGTTCCATATGGTCAAATTGTAATCAGGTTCTTTCCCCACGGACGCTAACAGCTCTCCATCTGGGCTGCGATATTATTATTTTTGTATCGAAGGATTAAAGCAAGTTCATTATTACGAGGGTTAATATTATAAGGCAAGCGATCAAGCGGACACTCGCTGAAAAGGCGAAGGGACCGCTACCCATAGTCATCCGCAATTGCAGATGCGTTTCCTACCTTTAATCAACGGAGGCGGGTACGCACTGAAAGAGAATATTTGCCCTTCCTATGCATCTCCTCCCCTACCTAATCCATTTCTAAATGGGGATTAAAATTAGGTCTCCGGCACGCACTGTCATCAGGCGAAACGCGAATGTTGCGTCTACCACTGTTGACTTTCCAAAAGGCTTGATTGTCAGGTTAAATTACTTAACTTGGCTGTCATATTAGGGTTCTAATTTTATGAGTAAAAACAATTTGCCACTATAATCATCATTTTGTATCTGTAACTCAATTCAGTTATAAAGGTGAGGTATTATTCTTATTTATGACATAAAAATACCTAAAGTCCATAATGGAGTACGCATTCGACGTTCCATCGCGTAAAACGGCATCTATTTCCATCTGCGGCCATGTGTAGAGCAGTATCAAGGGGTCGCGGTCACCCTCTCTGCCTTCTGCTATTGCTATACGGTAGTTGGGATCTACTCTGTAAGACTGATAACATCGTGTACAAACATATTAACACCTTACCTTTTAACAAACCGTAAAATTAAATCTCGTGCGGCGGCGGGTCAAAATGCACGTCTAACGACTTTTCAGCCAGTACGTGACAGGACTATTTCGACCTACCTATACTATATTAATTATGAAGACGACATATGTGTTAAAGAGATTTAACAAGGGAATAGTAGGTACAGTTGTAAATGATTATTTTAACTGGAATTAAAAAAATAAATCTTACCGTAATATTGCCAACAGAGCCCCCAGTAGTGCTTCTACGAAACCAAGTTTGTTTAGTTTTGACGTCCATAAAAGTTATAATACTGCCAGCCGCCCAGCAAATAACTGTTTCATCGCATGCACATAAATTGAAGTACTTCAGGCAGTTATATCCGAAAGAATATCTTTATTTAGGTTAAGGAAAAGTAGAGAAAAGAATTTGTACAAATAATCAATTTTATTGAGCCCGTATGTACATATAGTCGCACGATATGTTTTCATTGGCACGGCCGCGAGTGCTATACAAAATACAAGCAGCGTAGGTTCACGAGGCTAGCGCTTTGTGGCATAAAAGGATACTCAAATTCTAAGAAATCTAGAGGAATTGTGGAATCCAAGCTATTGATAGCGCCTGATAGAAAGTCATCAGGATCATATTCTGTTAAAATTGATTCTTCTGGTTCTTGTTCTTCTTCTACTGCTTCTTCTTCATGATGCTCTAACTCACCTTCCTCTCGTTGCTCTATTAAAAAAAACTTTTAACAGTCAACAGTATGGATTATATTTCTTTATTCGGTAATTGCTAGATTAAATTATTTAAAATGATCATCATAGTTGTTATTGTCGTATTGCACTGAAAGTGTAAATTGTGAAAGTATAATATAGCAATTAAACTTTTTAACTTGTACAATGAATTCTATATAGTCAGATGCTTTTTTCAACATAGTGGTATAGATTACGGTGATCACATCCTGCAGCGCTATTTTCATAATTATTATTACGCTTTGCCTTTACGTTTACCTTCGCCAATTTGACCTGGTTCTTCTTCGTCTGCCATTATAATTCCAATAAATTAGAAGAAAACCATCAGCTACACCAATAATAACAATCGATTATCAGCAAATTCAAATTATTTCGTTACTTAGCAACTAGATAATATTTTTTTATAGTTAATCCTGGCAAAACAACTCGAGGCCTAGGGAATTCAGCCAAAAGGACTAGTATCCAGGCCAGAAAATATATAAAAAAAAACCTAGGGATTTTATACGGAGCTTCTCAATTCTCAAAAAATGCAAAGGCCAGAAATCAAGATAGGAAATATTCACCCTAATTCACATACAAACCCTGAAGCTAGGTATGTGGATTACGGATTTAGATATTTGGGGAACTTATTTTTGATATTCGTGCACTTTCCAAATGTGTTCTATTACTTTCAGACTATGACAATGATGACTTTGACAATGACAGTTGACTTTCAAAATTTTAATTACTCTTTGCACCCATTTTTAGCAATAAAATATTCAATAATATTTGTCCCGTTTATCACTTATCAATTAAATTATAGAAAATAAGGTTTTTAAGACGAAAATGTGAATTGGTATACAATAATCTCACATCAGCTTGAGAAATCGTGGTAAAAGGGGTCATTGTTTACAATTTTATCAGCTTGTATGTGAATCTATAGTGAAGTGATAACAACAAATGTCAACATAAATGACAACCAATATTTCGTCAGCACCTGCAGTGCATATGCAATGTTTTTATATCGCAGTTACGATATATTATGTCTTTCATATAAATATAGTAAAAAAAATTGACGTTATCTGCTTGTAAGCTGTCTTTTTTTGGACTCTGAACCATGTCAAGTCACAGGAAATCTGTTATAAATCTTTACAAAACTGTGAGTATTAACAAACTCGAAAATTTTATGATTGATTTAAAGTAGAAGAGCACATATTGAGTAATGTTACTCATTTTATTTCCAGCTTCTGTATTTAGGTCGAGATTGGCCTCAAGGTTACGACCTTTTCAGAAAGAGACTACACAAAGTTTTTTCAAGAAATAGTGAGGAAACTGATCCCAAGAAAATAGAAATTATGATAAAGCATGGAGAATTTGTGGTTAAGGAAATAGAAGCACTGTATAAATTGAAAAAATACAGAACAATGAAGCGAAGATATTATGATGATAGTTGAACTATATGTTTATAATACCTTTTTAGTTTTTTTTTAATTTTTTAAATATATATTATTCCATGCCGAATTATGTAAGTAAATAATTGGACCTTAAGGAATGCTTAAACTCAAGTAAATTATATATTATATATATTATGATTATGTATATTATCTTTTCAAAATTGTTCATTCTCAGCCCTTGATTTAATTTGGTCATCTTTATACATACAGTAAGTACTATTATAAGGAAAATAATAGATTAACATAGCTTAATATTTTAACTACAAATTTCTAATATAAATTTACTAAACCCACTTGATGAATTAATGTAGGATAATCTTAATACAACAACAGCAACATAGCTCACTCCAGTAACCCAGAGGGGTAGACAGAGACCATGGACATCTTTTTGGTGTGGTCCTGACACACCTGTCTCGCTTCTTCTATAAGATATTTATATGATTTTAAATTTTTTATTTTATTTTATTACATGGGATGCTTCAAGAATTATGTTATTAGCTGTTTTACAATTAAATTGTAAATGCAGCGATTTTATGCGAATATACTAAAACAAAAAAAAAAAAATTGTGCACAACAAAACTTAATTTTATATTTATGCGTAATAAAGTATTTTTTGAGTATAACTGTTTTTTATAATTATTAGATATAGCTGATGATATAGACAACTTATAAAAATAAAACTACATATCTATGTCATTATGTATTATAGACAATCTTTTTAATTACATAATATATTGTTTTAGACTAATCAAAATTATAACAGTTGATGTCTTTTTAAATAAAATTTGTAATAACACTAATCAGAACTTTTCATATGAGGCATGTGATATGAATTTTGCACTAATATACATATTATATTTTATATACATTTTTTAAAGTTACTTGTATACAACAAAAAAAAAAATGAAATTGCATGATTTTTTGCTATTACTAATGCTCAGGAATGTACAATGTTTGAAAGTGAAAAATCAAGCAAGTGCTGGCATTTAATATTTTTCAAGGATAAAGTTACCTAAATGTTAATGAGTATTGTTTATATTACATTAAATTTTGTATATTCACGTTATTTGCCAAGTAATAAAATAATTTTGGATAATTTTCATGTTTTATTTTTTCAATATTTTGTAGAAATTATAGCCAAGGCTCGAATATGACTATATATATAATTTTTCAAATAGGATTAATTAATTATTCTTAGTTTTTCTCATATATTATACCGGGATGAAACATGTTGAGCCATTTTTCAAACACTAAGATAACAAAGTCTGAACAGGAAGGTAGATAATAGATTAAATACTTCAACAATATAGTGTATAATGAATTCACATTCACTTTATCTTAATATTAAGAAATTTATATAAGTTATATTAATGTAAATAGCATTTTGAATGTCTATATTGTCAATGCTACAGAAACTCGAACGTTTTAGAGGGACATTTCGAGGTTAATATTAAAGATACTATAATGATTTCTAATTCAACAGATTATGAATATATTAATTCGTTTGCAAGTCGAAATATTCATAAAATAGATTCATATAAGTTGAATTAGATAACATCGTAAGAAATATACAAACTAACAAGTTAATTTTTTACATAGCTTTATATATTTGAACAATTGTCTACATGCTCGTGATGGTGCAATCCTATGTACTTTTGTAGTACAACTTCTTACCTACCTCTATGTGGTATATGTGTATGTTTTATTTAACATGTGATTACATTATATACACAATAACATATAGGCTTCAGATCAACAACATACAAGCAATAGCTATCAATGCTTTTTAATTTAACTTCTACCTATTTTATTCACACCAATGTAATAAAAAAAACATGCTTTATTTATTAATCTGTAATAAGATATTTGATGTCAGTTGAATTAATCCATAAAAAAAACTTTTATTGGTACTTATACTTTGAATAGGTACCTATTTTGACAAGACTATCGGCAGTCTATAAATTATTATCATAGTTCCAGAAATGTGTTATTATGCTATTAAAACAAAATAAATAAATAATGTATCATACAATTTATTAAGTTAAATATCATATTCTCTAGTCGTATAAATTGGACTAGCTTCGATGTTATTCTGATGTACGAGTACATTTTTAATATTCGGGTAAATAGATGATACTTGAATAAACAATTTCATATTAAAAGTTATCGCGAATAAAATAGATAATGAGAATCTTTATAATGTCATGTACAGAAAGTGGAACTAGGTACACAGTAATAGGCCTACAATTCCTCCAAAGAAAATATTAGAGCAAACCACATAGGACTCAAATTGAACAAGTGCTAACAACAATCTACAATTTATATATATGCCAACTACACAAACCACTCGTCTTCTTTGGAGGAACGCTGCATTTATTCTAAAAAGGTATCAATACTATAACACTTATAGTAAAATAGAATGTAATAAATTTAACAGGATTTAACTTATTTACATAGCGGTTTGTTACAGAATAATAATGATAAAATACGCTTTTATCGTGATTACATTGACTCACGTCATATGAAGGTTAAACCAGATTATATATAACTTTGAAAGATTTAGTATGTGACAAGTTTCAAATTTAAATAATTTTAATGTTATCTTTTCTAGATATTATAAATTAAAGGAATGTTTAACATAATCAATTCTGACATTTCTCGATAAAAACTTTTAGATATATAAGTACTTACATTAAGAGAAAATACTGGTCTTTATTATTTGAACGATAAATTAATCTGTATTATCTTTATGTATTTTATACAGATTAAGATAGGTACTGATGTAATATGCCGTGATTAATAAATGACAAAAATAAGTAAAAAATTACAAACAATGGTAAAGTCTGCTTAGAGATTCAACAGTACGGTACATATTTAAATATTTTCATTGTTGTGCAAATATTTATAACAAGATATCAGGAAAAAATATTCATTTATTTATTTAGATACAAGATGTTAGTACATTTGTTGTTATACGTATTTTAAGTCTGTCAGATTAAGCGGTAACAAATATGTAACTCGCTCTGTTTAAATATTCGAAGCCTACTATCTACGTCAAACCTTTGAAAATACTTTAGGAGAGTTAACAAAATTGGTACAGTCAATAGGTTGATAAATGATAAGGCGTTTATACTCCGATCTCTGAACTCGTCCATCCGTGAAATGCTGCTCTGTGGGTCTGGAAATAGTAAATATACATTTAACCTCTTAGCCTCAAACATCCTGGCCGTGTATAATACTGTTGATGACAGGCGATAACGAAACATTTAAATTTTTAAATTTGAAATTAGAACTCAAGAATTCCTGATTGAATTTAATATGGTATGGTTCATTCGTTCCTTTAATTTAATTCGTTTCCAATAGGAATTGAAAAAAAAAAACACTGATTATTTTTTCTGAACCGTTAGAGCTTTATGGAAATGTATTTCCTGTATTTCCTATGGAAATGTGTACTCTGTATTTGGTATGTACTGTTTCAACCGACCTTGGTGCTCTTAATCCTTCTTCTCACCATCATCAGGGTCCTTGAGGGTATGCCACTGGGCGATGGGTCGCCGCGGGCTAGCCAGCATGTCTGACCAGTGACGCAGCTCCGTGCCCGACGCGTTGTAGCCCAGCACCACCTTGCCGATGGGCTCCGAAGTACCGATGCGATCGTAGTCGACCACCGTTACCACTAGATTCACTTTCTGTGACATTTTAGAAGATTATTATATCTTATTAGCGATAGGTGTAAAAGCATTGCTATCTAGTTACTACGGGAGTTATGAAGTCTAAATGTGGATTTCAACTACCCTAACAGTCGTACAAAACATATGGCCCTATCCCAAATTTTTAGAAATAAAGAAAGAGACAGCAATATGTTTTGTAAAAATGCAATAGATTTCGTTGGTGCGAATTTACAGATGTATTGAAGTGAAGAACATGAATATGAATCTTTGGTCTAGTGAATTTGTAACTTGGTTTGATTGCAATAAAGTGATTATGTAATAAAAAATCTCATTAAATAAGTAACCTTTTCGAAAGCAAGCAATATTTTCTAGTGGTTAGCATATATTGGAATCTTAGAATATTAATAAGTTAAGATTAATTACTGGTTATTTAGTAGCTCTATAGTAAATTAAGTTGATTTATTGCGCAGATGCTTGAAAAACATAATGAAATCTTTGTGAACGATAAAGATTGAATTGTTTGAAAAATTTATTCTAGAGCCGTAGGGACTTTAAAAACATAAGCACTAAGAGCATTATAAATAATTTGAGCATTCGGGATCTTGCGGGTCGTATAGAAGATTATATATTTTTGTATGCGCATGTTCATGCAATAAGCACATATAAAACATATATTGTACCACAAATCTAAAACACGACAATTATGACAACGTACTTACTCTTGGACATGTTTCTTACCTCTGTTTTAGTGTGGGGGGAGATCAAATAAACAAAATGGATGTGGTAACTACTAATTAAGGATTAAAAATAAACTAAATGGAAATAGATGAAATTATAGAAGAAGAAATACAGAAGAAGAAAGAGGGACTGGATTCCTCAAACCATAAGTAATTACAATTTGAAGTCACCAAAATTATAATGCAGTTACGAGGGGAGATTTGTCGAACACCACTTTGTATGGAGTTGTACTGGATTTCATATAATGCAAAGCAAATATATTTATACCAACAAATAAACGAGAACCTCCATCTGTAACGTGCTATTACGGCTGGAGGTCAACATTCAACAATTAGCGAGTATAAATAATGCTGCTTTGAATTATACAAAGTAAAAGGATGAATAAGGTTAAGGAAGTCGATTTGAAATTATTTTTTGCATATCTAAATAATAGTATAATCAACAGATGGCAAAGAAATGCAATGTCTGCAAATATGGATCATTCTGAGTGTCACAGAAGTGTTTTACAAAAGGACATAGGCAAAGGACAGGCGGGTTCGGATGCAAGTGGTGGTTAGTCCAGTATCACAACAATTAGTACACAACATCAATACGCATGGTACAGGCAACTTCGAATGACGGAAGCAAACGACGAACAATAAAGCGATCATCCCTGATCCAAATAAAAGCCTAAATGTTGTAAACAATGGATTCACGTTTTAAAAATAATTCCGTTACAAAAAATCCCTCAATTCCAAAAGATTTTCAGATATAACATAAGACGTCCATAATATAAAATTTCACTTAATTCTATCTTGCAATTCCCCGCAAAATCTTACATTTCAGATGAAAATAGGAAATCGTGTAATGGCCACTATGTACGGAAGATGTTTATGTCTGTTTACAAGATTAGGCGTTCATTTGGAATGGGCACAGTGTATAACTGCTGTCCACATTCGAGACCGCTCCGTAACATACGCCGTAACACTGATTTTTTTTAAAATCTCGGCTCGCACCTGTATTTGTTCGAATGGTACTTCAAAAGTAAATGACTCGTTGTAATAGGGATTCAGTGTGCATTTCTTGATACTTGTTTTCTTCTTCTTGAGACGTTTGCCGTTTTGCATTAGTGCTATCTTTACGTACGGATCTGTTGTCACACGCCGATGCGTCCGGATATGAAAAAAATATTTATATATTAGACATTAATAATATAATCGTAGTCAACGTGATATATGCACACATGGAATGATGTGTTATTGTATTTTACTACTAAAACCTATAGATTGACGCGTTCTTAGTTGTGTTACGGTTTGTCACTAAAGGAACACTAGACTAGTCTACCCTAAAAATTGATAAACTATGAACAGTATGAAATTAAATGGATGTATGTATACTTTTTCTAAATATTATGTATGTTGTGCATGAAATTTTTATTGTATGCAGTAACTATTATAGCTTGAAATACAGATAATGTATGTGAATTTTATGAATTTTATGTTTATTTCAAAATATTATTCAAGACATTTATTATAATCGAATATAATTATAATTTAAAAAGTAGAACAAGATCTCTGAGTGCGTGCTTTAGTTTGTGCAGTGTTATTTTCAAAGTTATAGAATTGAGTGTGTGAATTTTTTTTTTCTTTGAAAAATGGAAAGATCATCTATAAGTTTTATTGCAAAACAATTTTTATTTTTTTATTTTTCGCAATTATTAAAAAGTTATATCAAAATCAAAATTAATTTTTGTATCCAGTACCGAAGACGCGCCGAGAACTCCCGAACAAATCTGAGCGCGTGTGACGTCATACTGTTTTTTTGTCAACTTGACAGCTGACGTATAATAGCTGTAAACGATGCATTTGGATATGTTCCGATATGCACTGGGAGCACTGCACAGTGCTATCACTGTAGAAAAATTCGTTCTGTTATGGACTGCCAGTATACTGCCGCAGTACCCTAGGGAAATATATGACGTCATAAATCGCCGCCATATGCTACTGAGCACTGGCGTTTTCGAGGTAAGGTACTCGCAGTACCTTGATCACGTGATCAGTCAAAACCACTCGAGTGCCTAACGTCTTATAAACAAAGCTATGCAGTTTAATCAGAAAATTTTAAAGTTCTGTAATTAGTTTGGATTAATAAATAAAACAATGGAAGAATTGCAAAAATTAACCTTATTAGACTGTGTTGATAATGAAAAACATATTCTTTTATATGAAAAAGTACTTACTTTTATTATATTATAAATTCAATTTACAATTAATATTAATTAAAATATTTTTAATTTGACACTACTCCAAAACAGTTTTTTTAATGTACTAGAAAACTTGAACACACTCATTTGAATGCTGTGTCAAAAAATGCTGCTGAAAGTAAACGGGATTGCGTTCCGTTTTAAATCGTAACCAGTATAACTGGCTATAAAGGGACGGATGGCTTCACAGTATACTGAATTGACGTCACACTGTACAGTAGTCGCAGTGCATATCGGAACATACCCATTGTGAATTTGCGAAACATTATGACGTCACAAGTATTGTGGCTATCGTTCACATTCACGTGACTATATTTTAATTTTAAATCGCTTGTAATTAATTGAAAAAAAAAATATTTTTCGTTTTTCACGTTACACATCGATAAAATTAATAATTAAGTTTTTAAAATATATATAAAAAATAAACATTAATTTTTTTTCACACTCCCAATTAGAATTAATGAGAAAGGAAATATCTAAGCCAAAACAAAGATTATTTCAAGAGAATAGTCTTGTCATTGATATGTTTTTCTATTCGGAAAAACATATGGAAAACTTTATATAGGAAAGCATTGAGTGTTAGGCTGTGAAAATGTTAAATTGAACAATATAAAGAAATCTATTAAATTTATATATACATATACTAATATTAGAGATAATGATTATTACGAAATGTATTTATTTGACTACTCATGCATACTATGTAATGAAAAGTCAAGCTTCAAATGTAAAAAGAATAAGTTACCCTAAAGTTCCTGAAATTAGACATCAAGTGTTATAAAGTGTAGTCACGAAGTTGCAAGTATCAACTAATGTTAGGCGGTTAATAGGAAAGAGGTTACCTGATAGACCACCAACGTCCATCTTCTTCAAGTTCTTGGCTTCCAAAATGACAACAGTCAGTTTTCCAGCGGTCGGTACATATCGCAACGAGAAACAAATGTCTCCCAACTTGTTGTCCTGAAAAACATGTTCCAATACGTGCATTACTGTTATAAAGATCCCCGTGTATAACACAATCTTGATGTTATTTTGTATGATCTTCATTTGTCTAATAAATTAATTGATTGTTCCACACTGAAAGAATATTGTGTTTAATAATTCTATAACTTTGTGACTGTAAGACGTATTATATATTAAAATAAAAAATAAATCCTATTGATTTGTATGTGTAAATTAAATTTTGGTACAGTAGGATTTGGGTAGTGAATAATTTGGAAGAAAGAGTTAGGATATTGTGTAAGGAATCCATAGCGTTGAGAGTTGAATCAGATAAGCTAAATGTAACACATATAAATATCATACTGGGTATCAAATCGCGGCTTAGGGCGGATAAGGGCATATAATTGGTTAAAAAGACAAATCAAAACCAACAATAGCTTTGTGTGGGTCTTCTAAAAGCGTTGTCATGGGTTGCTCAATCGGCACAGATTTTCGAGACGCAAGTGAATGTTTTGTCATGTTTGATTTTGTGTAAATAATGCCGATTGTCGTCGTTTGATCGAAAAACTGTGCGGATGTTCGTGCTCGGGATGGCATAGCCAAGAAAGTGTCGGGTTTAGGTAGCCTTTTGGGTTATGGAGTTTGCAACTAGTCAGTCAACCGTAAAATGTATCATTGGACGAACATTGTCATAGCGTTACATATAACGTTTTAGCACATCGACGTCAATCCATCTAAAAAAACATCAAATAAAACACGGTACATAAACTTTCCAACAAAACACTATAAGGATGAACAAAAAACAACTTCACATCAAACCTAAAACATATCTTTATAAAGCAGTTTCCCGCCGACGTCAAAACATATTGGTAATATTCTGTCATAACATTACGATCTGTTGCCGAAATGAAGCCAATGTCTTTGCACCCAGCTCAAATCATCAAATGGTAATGACATATGCTCACCTTCGCAGCGATCCTTACAACTGTTCATTCTAATAGCGACCTTATTGACCTTACATATATGTATATTTAAATTAAATATTTACCTATATTCTCTATTCCGCAATAAGACCAACCATTTTAGGAACAGATCGCAATTATCTAATAGCAGCCATCTATAGACACATATACATACATATATACTTATTACAGGTAGGTATATAAATCCTCTAAAGAAGTAACAAATTAAGGTCCAATAAATTAAGACATGTTTCAAAGAAAATATTTTTTGGAATGTAAACTGTCTGGTTAACCTCTTTAAAGGATAGATCATTTTACTACACATCAATACACTTTATTAAGGTCGGTACATCACACTAGGAAATAAAGCTACGGGGTGAAGGCAATAGCCGGTGGTATCAAATGATACGTTTACTAAATTATATATTCGAAAATTATCTTTTCATTATGTAAACAAAAACATAATATTGTTTTAACTTTTGCTTAGAAAAATTGTTTTGCATTGTCCTTTTTTCTTAATTTTATTTTGCAGAGATGATCTACATCTCATTATTTTACTTGCAATAAAAAATACTGTAAAATATATAAGATTAAATAAAAATGTTACTATTGTCTGGCACGTTTCTTCTTTTGTCCACCAGATGGCGATCTGTAACATACTTGTAATCATATAAGTTGTATGTTAAGCATCTTTAATTGATTGTAAATTTGCTTAAATTTAATGTGAAAATATTATATACAATGTTATTTATGTAAACGGGATGATTGCAAAACTATTATTTAATTTAACAGTTTACATCTCTTGAACTGAGCACAAGTATTTTATAAAAGTAAATTATGAAATATTTTTGATTTTAATATTACAATGGTAAAGATAATTTTGTTAGCATCTTTTTTAAGTTAAAACTTGCGTAAGATGAGACGCTTTAGCCAAATTGAGTGCAAAAAAATATTGTGAATAATTCGTGTGCTAGTGTACAGTCACCTACAAAAATACTGTTGAAATGTCATTTGTTTTTGTTGAATTAACATTTGAGGAGATAACAAACTAATTTTTAATAAATAATTGTAAAATTTTGATAACAAATGACAGTTCAAGGTTATAAAAGGATTGTGAACGACGTGCATGCATCATTCCCCAGCCGCAATATAAACTAAATAGAGTGTTGGATGGAACAAACAAAAGAAACGACAAAACAAAATAATACTATGGTATGATGGGTGATAAAAGGTAAGGTGACCAAAGAATCCTGGAACTATCATGTTTTATATTCCAATGTTGAAATATAAACCTAAACTTATATTTATAACCTAACATTTATACAACTCATGAAATAACTTATCATTGTTAATGTTTCTAATAATGTTCCAATTAATTGTGTATTTATAAAATTAACAAAACGTATTTGTTATACATTTATATTACATCTTGATGTGTCTCAAAATAATACTTACGTGAATGATCATTTCGTTTTTGAAGCGGCATGCAAGATTGTTCAGGACACAATCAAACACAGCCAAGCAGAGCAGAGAAAATATGGAGAAAAAGAGAAAAAACCAAGTAAATACATTTTTGTCGTCGAAATTAATTTTTTTTCTCGGAAAAATAAATGACGACTCATTTGACAGAGGTATCTTGACATGTTTTAAATTAACAAAATTGTTTCAAGTCTTACAGGATATTGATTTAAACAATTTTGTCAAGAGCCCTCAGCTTTGAAAAGTGCAGAAAATTTAAAAAAAAGTAGACCATTCTTTCAATGTTTTGTATTTTTTTTGTAAAAAAAAACCAATTTTTTCTCTAATAAAAACAAAACGCTTAAGATCCAAAATATTTGAAAGAATGGTATATTATTGAAAATAATGCTGATCTGCCAAAACAAATCCATCGATCGTATAAATAATTGTAATGTCTGCATTAAATACAATGTGATATAGTGATTTGTGAGAGGCGTAAGAATGGCTGTATCAGTGGGTGTGTTTTGTCAGTTAGCTTAAGCTAAGAAAAAAAAAAGATAAAGTTGTCTCTTAGTCGATTTTGCGCTTAAATGTATTTCTTTGCTTTGTTGCCTTATTACTAATACTGTGCATGAGACCATGTTATATATCTACCTTAATGTACCTATTCATTAGTTTGTGTATATACTATATTATATATATTGTTGATGTGACCTGGGTGTCTGTTTATTGTTAACACATTCGTATGTTGTTAACATTTTTGTTATTTACGTTTTTTAAGTTTAGAATTTATTTAATTTAGTACACCTTATGAGATGTAACGTTATGTGTTATTTTGTTTTTATTTAAAACTTTAGATTTATGTATAGTTAATTATAATTTACTATAAACTATAATTTTAATTAAATCTAGTAATTTTAGCTGGAAGCTGGTTGATTTATTTAATAAATCGTAAACCTTAGATATACTAAACCCAAAAATAATTAAATTACCGCTCTGAAGAAATCATCTTTCGCTGAAAAGTAAAACTTTAGTATTATTATCCTAAAATATTAACGTACAGCAAGTTTAAAATAAGCAGAACCTTTTTACCTAAAAAATATAAATTAAATTATTTTAATAGAAATAGAAAGAAATAATTGTACAAATTGAGAAAATATCTTTTGTATATTTTTTCCGTTCGATTTTTTTGCTACTGTTTTTATATCGCACCTGTCCACCTTCTCCTTCGACGCTCTGCAGCTCACGCCATTCTTCAATGGTCTGTGCCAAATCCACCTGACACAGCGGCACCTTTACCTCTCCGATCTGGTCGTGCTTCGAGAAACGATCGAAGTCGAAAATGGCGAACACCAGAGTTTTATTCATTGCGTCCGCGTATGGTACGTTCTGTACAAAGATCAAATTGAAGTACATGTAATAATCAAATATGAGAACTAACATACCCTCTGGTTTATTAAAATTAGTGCTTGTCATACTCGTATATCACTCTTATTTGAAGATATTCATCAGACCGTTTTTGGTGATGATTATTTAGTGCGGTTCTAACAAACAATGGTAGTGTACATCGGTAGTGACCAATTCGTTTACATTCGTATAACGTATCTACGAGCCACGCCCATCTGTTGCGGATACCCTTTATAGATCCAATATCCAAGCCAATCAGGTTGGTCCATATACCAATCTGGTTATTAATAATTTTCAACATATTTTATTTAGTTTCTTAATTCATCTTATAAACAAGTTTTAACCATAATGAATATAAATAATTAATTACAATAGCTTATATAGAAACGATTTACCTTAAAGACGAAAGTTTCATTGAATACAGGATTCAATGTTTTCCGATGCACTTTGGTTTCGAACTTCTTCTTCTTGTCAGGTAACAGATACACCTTGACGTAAGGGTCCGATGTGCCGCCCATGTCCAGAGCAGGCAGTTCCTCGGCTTGTATCACCGTCACCGATAGACTGTTACTGTTAAAGTCGTACTCCAGCTGAAGGACAAAACTTCAATGTAAACCTACATTAAAATGATTCACACATAAAGATACTAACGAGATAACTCTGCGCGATATACAGGGAAACTTAAGAAAAATAAATGAAAAGAAAGTACTTGCGACATGACGAATACAAAACATCCTAAACACTATTTCCCCGTCAAATTCCCTTCTCCTTCCGAACCTTCCTTTACTATAAAATGGTGGGATGGAAACCCGTTCGGCATAAAAGTCAGAAAGATGACATAATGTTGTCTGAAACATGTTGACTTTTAGAGCTCAGCAAAATGTTGTCTTTTCGATAACTTTTTGCCGATGTCATTTTAAAGCAATCTCAATGATAACTAAATGATGACTTTTCGAGAACATATTTTTTTGTTAATAAAACTTTAAAAATTTTTCAGATTTATTGAATTTCCTTAATAATCATTTTTAAAAAACAATTCTAGTTACTTTTTCAAAAATAAATTTGGTGTTCAATTCAAAAATAATTCGAAATTGAAATATACGAAAAATTGAATTGTTAGTACTTTTCGCGACAACAGCGGCCATTTTGTTCTATACGGACCTCTCACTCATCCATTAAAGAGTGATTGTTGACAAGCGTGAATTGCATCGTAATTCGTTCGGCATTGCTAAGTGGTTTTATTCAATTATTACAACATAAACGTATTATTTTTGACTTAACATACTGGTTGAAACTATAATTAATAGTATTTGTGATTCTTATTATTCAGTTAGTTATCAAGAATTTAATTGCCGAACAAATAAACTTGTAAGTATGAATATAGGTTATAAACACATTTTTTTATATTTTATAACTAATTAAATTATTTAAAATTGTTGTAAGACGATGCTCGTCGCTATTTTAATTAAATGCAGTTTAAATATTTTACTTTTTAAAATATTTCTAACTTTAAACATTTGTATACAATTTTGTTCATTTAATTCATACATAATAAAAAAAAAAACTTATCAGCATCGTCTTTGTAAAAGTGTCTGATAAAATTTAGAATGCGCTAAAATTTAATGAATATTTTCAATTTCTAATTTGATATTTTTTTAGGATTCAACACAAGATGTAAAAGTAAGAAACTAAAAGTAGAAAGAGGATAAAATCGTCAAGTTCTTCTGATAATGAGGGTATGTAACAAATAAAGTTGTTCAATTATATATAATTATTTTGTTCCTTATTAATAAAACACTTTATTTTCAGATAGCGGAATAAATAATATACCAATGCCACCTGCCACGTACGTGAGCCAAAAGGATCAGCAACCACCACCAACATTTAAAACTCCTATATCATTACTTGAGCCGTAAAAGTATTTATAATTTTAATAATAAGATTATTTATATTGGTATGTCATATCGTTATTATTCATTACGTTATCAAATAAACAATAATTAAACCTATTTACCATGTCGATTTTAATTTTACACTAGCCTCTTAATTTTAACATAAAAATGTTATCTTTCTGATATCTTTTTAATGATCTCTAAAAGATGGCGCTAGATGGCTCATAAGAGAGCTTTATGTTAACTTTATGTTAACTTTATGTTGACTTTTTGGTTATCATTTCTGATATCAGATCTTGAATAATGTTAACATTAAGAGAACTTTATGCTATCTTCTTGCCGAACGGGAAAGGGAATTAAAATATGACTTCAGATACGATAATCATTAGACCAGTCTCGGAAATACTTCAGAAACATAACGAAAAATAAGTATCAAAAACTGTTCATGAGATATTTTGGATACAATATTTTGTACGAAGCGAATAGGTTTGTAATATGAATCATAAATATATAAAATATACATACAGCATCGTAGTCCTTGTTTGCAGAAATCTAGTTACCTTGTACTGGAGCTTGCCTAACTTCTGCTCCTCTTTCTTGGAGTCTCCATCATCAGGTTCCTCAGCGTTCTCCGTGAGCTCTTCCATGTCCGGCTGAACCTACATGCACGTCCCGCGGCAAACTTTATGTGAATAGCTTATAACTTACATGTAATGAATCCAAAAAACGTATGATACCTTTAAGTACACACTTTAAAGGTCAAGATGTGAAAAAGAACTGAAAAGGTTTTTACTCAATAATTAAAAAAAATAAATTAAATAAAGACATTATACCTCTTTATGAATTTCCGTAAACGTTTTACTGATTGTGCAACTGAATTTTGAAAAATTTGTATAAAAACTATATTAATATCTAAAATTGTTATAATTTTATTATTTTATACCACTTCACCTCTTTATTATTAAATAAAAAAGACGTAATGAAGTAGACATCAGAATGAAACAAAAATTATTTTTATTTGTCAATTAATTTTAACACTTTAATATTAGCACTAGTACTATTTTTAGAGGTTTTATGTGTAATTGAAGAACGGATTCATTGTAATTTCATGTTCTAGGTATTGCTAGTAGTACTACATGAAGTAGTGGTAGCCATTCTTTTATTTTGCAAGTTGTTTTTGCTTCTTTAAATGTTCACACGTTACCTTCTCCTTGTAGGCTGAACCTAGGAGCTGGACGGACTTGAAGTCGACCCCCTTCATCCCCTTCTTGCCGTCCTTCGAGCGTCGCTTGCGGAAACATCGCCGGATGCAGCAGAAACATATGCCCAGGATGACCACGCCAACGCCTGTTTGAAACAAAATTTACATAATCATGTAACTTACGTAAATATATTACGTTTAATCATATTATTAAGTCTTTGCTCAAAAGTTTTGCTAGCCTGTAAAAGCCTATTCAACTAGTTTTGAAGACACCTTTGTACTTGGACGAAAACGCTGACTCGGCAACTTATTCCAATCCTTTGTTATAATCTTATCCCTTAATTTTCATAGAACGTTAAGATTGTTATTAGCATGTAGAATATTTCCTTAAAGATGGGAGAAATTTAATTAAATTTAACTTCGTCTTGACCTTCAAGAGGGTAGTTGAATAATTAAATGTTTTAATTTAACAAGATCGTAAATTCGTAAACATAAATTAGTTATTGAATTATAAGGTTGAATTAGTTAATAAATTTGTTTCCAGATATATGACCACATTATTCTAAGATCTTTTGATTATAATTGTTGTACTTTTAGAGTACTAATAATTTAGAAAATTTCTTCTGCAATATCAAAAAGTTACCGAAGAAAGCATTTACAAGTATAACAATTGATTGAATATTTGACATGCCTTTCTTTTCTTTTCAGTGACATAGAAATTTTCATCAATATAGAGTAAAAATACATATATAGCAGGAAGATGAAAGAAATAGCAACTTACCAACAAGGATGGCAACCAACTGCCAAGTCTCCATGTTCAGTTTGTGTGCGACCTCCGCGGCTACCTTCTCAGCTGTCGACTCCTGAGGGACTGTTGTGGATGACATCGGGACATAGGATTCTGTCGCAGTGCCGCCCGTTACTGGCGGTGCCAATGCTAAAATTAAAGAGATTATGTGAATACACGATTTAAAAAATTATAGATGGATTGGATGCTATATGCCTATATGCTATGTACCTTAAATTGGTACATAATTAAGGTCTAGAAACGAAAGTTTTGAAAAGGATTTACTGTTTGGCGTGGAAAAGTTATAATTATTTGCCTCAACGAAAACAAATCAAAAGTAATGAAAATTGCAATGGCAATTTACTGTTAATGCCATTAAAGGATTACTTTATTCGTCTTATTAAATTCATACTACAAATTTTGTTTGTGTTAATAACGCAATTTGTAATTCAATTAGGTACATAACTATCAAAATAAATTTTACTTACAAAATTTCTTACAAATCCTTGTATAATGTAATGTAAATTAAATGTTCTTGATCCTTTGAATTTAGACATTGACTATATACAGTTTTTTCATTAACAATAAAAATTTTAGTTAACATACACTTGGAGATACTTATAAAGAAAAGTAATCTAATGTCTTCAACTCTTCAGAGCACATTGCAATTATTTTATTAAAAATATTTGCACCAAAGAAATTGTAAACTTTATCCGATCATATAAATATGTCACTCACAAACTCATAAAACATTCACAATCAACGTCAGACACATCGGACCTCGCCCACGCATTAGAATAGTTCCTATGAAACGCGGATAAAAATAATGTCCTTGATTTTAGATATACTAACATCGTGTCAGAAGTTCATCGTTATATTTGAGATAGAAATGCGGGATCGATAAATAAATTAAGCCATCTATGTATGGAAAACAAACTATCATATTTATCACTTTCAGTGATTTGATTATAAGGCATGTTAATATAAAGAATTTTTCTAAATTACTGCCTGGTACACAAAATATAACAAAAAATAGTCTTCAAATAGAGGTACGAGAGAGCTAGGGTAGATCATGAAAATAGTTCTACCCTACAAAATAGTAAAATGTTACACTATCAAAGCCTTAATCCCTTTCAGGTATTCCTCAATATTTTGCTAACCCATATCCGATTCTTCCCTTCATAAACGTTTCAATCTAATCTGAAATTCTTCAAGTTGTTCCTCTTTGGTCAAATTGATTTATAATTAAAATAATAATTAACCGCTTGTATGTATCTACTCTACCATAAAGAAATCGTCTCATCTAAAGGCTGAAGATGTATAGATAAAAATACATTGCAGGACTTCAAGATAAGTTTAAAAGATTACTTGAGGAGCCGTTCGATGGTGGCATCGCGCTGGGTTTCACCGTAGATGACAAGTTGTCCGCTTGGCGGCGCCACCGCAGCACCGCTCCCCGTAATGGCGACATGTCTGCAACCAAATGTCAAAACTTAATAATCAATTAATAACTGTCAAGTTTAAGATTATTCTAGTACTCAACAGACAAAGAGGAATTCTAAAAAATAAAGTTATTTATTGTAGAATAAAGTCTTAATATTTGGCAAAAAATTTAAACAATTCCTTACTGGGTTATTATGTTAAAGTTAAAGGCAAAACAAAGCAAAAAGTACGTCTTTGTCATTGAAGATAAGCTCTTATTTGCTAAAAAAATATTTTATTCTTAAATAATTACAAAGAATGTTAAGCCTCTTTACAATTTAAATAAAATCAGTAATTTTTCGTATAAGAAATTACTCTGTTTTAGCGATGGATGTTATGTAAAAGATTTTTTTTAGCCGACTTCAAAAAGAAGGAGGTTATCAATTCGACTGTATTTTTTTTTTCAGTATTAATTAATCTAGTATTTTAATACAAGCCTTATAATATCTTCATTTGTTTTTCGAAGCGATTTATGTTCTACTCTTTTCCGTATCGCGGATAATGTCGGTAAGTAAATTAGAAGGCTTAGGAAAATGAAACGACAATTACAAATCTAGGAGTTAGACGTTGAAAAATTCAATAGAAACTGACCTTATTTTATGCTCCACCAAATTAAAAATGATCACGAACACTTTAAATACGAATAATATTTCGACAGTCACTTTTCGCGAGTTTCGCTCATTTCTTACGGATTTAAAATTCGAATGATGGCTTAGTTCTGTAGTGAAGCCAGGATGGCGAAGTTGCGCGCGCATTCGATCGATCGCTGCTGCGCGCAGCGATGTTCCCACATCCCCGACACACGAACGGTGACGATGTTTACGTCACAAGTTGCGTACATTGACGAGTTAGCTTTTGCCTACTTCCATTGAGTGGGCGTCGATCATAACTTAACGTGAAATGTATATGTGAAATGGAAAATAATTTTTAACACGACAATGATTATGATCGTCAAATATCTGTACACAGGTAGTTCTTGTAAATGCTTCTAACCCAAATAAGCTTTGATAAATTGATTATGTAATAACCTGTACTTGAGAATTTTCTCTGCCCTGCTTCTAAGATGTAAAGGTTAATAATAACAACTAATAATAAGAATCTAGAAAATGTTAACATGAAATTAAGAAAAAGATTATTATTTTTGTATAATCTATATGTAAGTACAATTAAGACAGGTTCAAGGAGAAATATGTTTATGTACTTAGCAGTATTCAGGAGTTCAATGGCAAGGTGAACATTTAATTTCTTTATAAAACCTTCTTCTCGACCACACGTTTCACTTTTAAATGGAATATAAAGACTGTCGTATACGGAATTAAACTGTATCTTCTACTTGAAGCAGTCAATGTATATCCATCCTAAGGTAATACTAGTACCGATTGTTTAAGATGTAAGAGAAGAAACAATAGTGGAAAAAAGAGTATACAATCTATATAACATTATACATATTTACATAACCTATATACAGACATTTTCCATAACGTCTCCTTTTATAACTACGTCTACTGCGCAAGACATCACCTTTGCCAAATAGCCATTTATTTGGTACAGAGAGCTACAGCCAGAGTTGTACTTTGAAACCGTGTCAAGTTTTTCTTTAGGCTCAGTACCTCTTGAACGCCTTGTTATATCTGCAGTTGGCAAAAAATATACCATAATTCTGTCTAGATGAATTTCAATAGCGTGTTTTGGTAATTTACTTGTTTTTTTTCATTGAAGAACCATAAATAAAAGTTTAAGTATTTTCTTCATACATAATTTTGTACAATACACCGAGTATTTAGATTTTATTCGCCTGACAGAAGGGTAATTTTTTCCGGGCTTGTTTCTATATTCATTCTATTGTAGCCTCTTCTTGTGGCTATACGATTTGTATTTTATTCGAAATATCCAGTAGTTTGAGTTCATTTGCTAGTATTTTTTTCTTAATTGAATACTCTTATGTTTCGCGAATGTTTTACAAACATTATATAACTTTACTAATCTTAACTTATAAAGAGTTAAGTTATATAAACTTGTATTGGTCTCTATTAGTTAAGCTATATACAGCTTAATTTAAGTAGAATGAATAAAGGCACGGTGACTTTGAAGTAGCACTTGTATAACTTGCTCTTTAACGCTAAGAGCGTAGATACGTAAGCAATTTCAAGGTCACCTACTTATCAAGCAAACATTAGTAGAAACTATGGTTAAAACTTAATGAAAATTGTTTAAACAGTAATAATATTATTACACTTTTTTGCATTTAAAAGGTGTAATATAAGATGAAATAAAAAACTCTGCGAGGTTTTTTAACCTACAAAGAAAATTCTACACATTCTTTATGTAAATGTGAAACGAGATTGCTACGTCTTGATTCAAGACTTACGAATACGTAGCGAGATTCAGTATTAAAGATGTATGTGTAAGTTTTGCTTGGCAGAATCCTTCGCAGTATACTGCAGAGTGATCATTTTTATCAGAAAGACAGTAGTAATATTACCGTTTATAGTCACCGATCTGCGGAAAGCTATTGGATACCCGTATTTAAGTCCGCCGTAAAGATCGAAATAGCAAATGATTTTCCTTAAGGAGTGGGTGAATTTATTCATCTTTAAGATCTTTTATAATGTTATATGTTGCTATCTGCTCCAATAATGCTAATACTAAAATGAATATCTTAGATAACCATTAAAGTTTGATTTAAATCCTGTCAGGGACGTAGGAGGGTAGACGTTTTCTCCACCCACATAGATGTAGCAATGCATATAAATTACTCCGTAGAAATTTCTAGACAATATTGATGATTCTAGATAACCGTGGAATAATGAAAACAAAATATGAAACTATTAAATTTTGACAGTTATTTTAATTAATATGAACTGTGAACTAGAGCGAAGTATAGTACAAATTAAAATGTATAAAAACTTTAATCGACATTTTAATCACAGACCAGAGAGATTCAAATAAATCACTTATAGAACGGACATTCGAAAGTATGGATGGATTGTGTGAAAGAGGATATGCGTAAGAAGGTGATAAATTCAGATATGACGGCTGATAGAGATGTATGGAGGAGTAGTACATACTGTGCCGAACCTCCATAGGGATAAGGGCAGGTTGATGATGATGATTCGAAACATCATAGCACAAGTGTTAGGAACAAATACACTTAGTGGTTATAAGTTGTGGATTACGGTTTGTTTCTTGTTTTCGCGTCTATTGATACAAAATTGAACGTCTTCTCCAAGAGCGATTGATGGTTTAATTGAATGAATCTTAGTTCTCACACTTTCTATCAGCGACAATATAAACTATCACACGACTTCTTAATAATGTTTATACAATGTATTTGAAAACTTCTATTGTACTGTATGAATATATGCATACACATTTGTATTAGAGATTTTGTACTGGGCTCACGTGAAAGATTAAAGGCGAAGTAAACTGACTTATTGGAACGGTACAAAATAATTTCGAAATAACCTTTTTGAAACTTTGAACATGAAAGTTTTAAAAACCTTCTTAAAGTTTAACTACGTGTTTTTAAGGTTTCTAGGCTTTTAGATTAATGTTTTAACGTTGCAAAAGTTACGATTTTAGTTGAGAAATTTGTAACAGTTTTACTCAATTATTACAAATTTCTCTACTCAAATCGTAGTAATTACAGTACGTTTTTGGCCAAAAAATATATATTTTACACACGCATTTCTACTGACGAAACATCTGTACAGAAACATATTGTTATCACTCTTGTTCATTTTAAAAATTGAGATAGGAATATTATGTTTATTTAGGTATAGATAGGGTAATTTACACCCACGGTACTAAAGCCTCTTGGGAATTTAATACTACACCGACATTGATATTAAACTCACAAAGGTTTCAAGAATGTAAAGAATCGCCGACATTCTTCATAAAGTGCACGAGTTTATTTCAAATTACTTCAGGCTTTTTCTCGACATAAAGGAGACTCCGAAATGAAATGTGTAAAAAGTCTTTGTTTCTTGTAATTAAAGAGGTATTTTTTCGAGTTTATATCCATTTTGTTAGTTTTATAACAAGACTGCTACATAATGTGATGTAATGTAATATATACAGTTCAATTAGTTGCTATGTTATTTTATTTAGAATAATGCTAACTTAGAGACATTCAATACTAAAACTACAATTCTTTTGCTCGTTTTCATGATCAAGATAACATTTAAAATACACTTTTAAATACGGCCATTTAAATTTCCTATAAAATAGTTATTATTTCAAAGCTCTAAGTAGAATAATTTAGATGTAGAATGCGAAGTTAAAATTTTACTAATGTAAAGCTATTGCAAGGAGTTTTTTTTAGTAATTTAATAACGTAACTTTGACAGACGTGTTCAAATGTTTGTAGAAAATACGTGCATTCACACGCGCGCGTTCATTCGTGCGCGTGGATACGTGAGGAGATAGAGTGTTTATGTTTATTGAATAATTTGGATGCGTAGCTGGTTAGTTCGAATGTTAGAAAAAAGTGTCGCTCTAACAAGCATCTAGTCATGACAGGTTCAATAGATATTGGATATTGAAGTATATAGTTTGTGCCCACATTTCTAATGGTATGATGATATTTTATATGACAGCTGTCGGGTAAAATACGGGTAAAATAAAAAATAAAAAAATCACTGTCGCCTCGGCGCCTGACTAAACGCGATAAAGAAAGATTTTTCTTGCCTTGTTCACTAATTTATGATTTACGAGGGTTTCTACTTATTTCTACTATGCGTATTTTTTCAAAGTTTTGTCTTAATCAGATAAAATATGACTCTGAAATTTAAGTTAAAACTGTTGACGTTAACACGAAATTACTAATTAAATAAAGGCATAATATATATTATGTTTTGCACAATTCAAAGTCACCCTGATAGGGTAGCTAGTATTGAATATTTTTTATATGACTGCGGCATAAAATATTCGATCACCCACACACTACAAGTAGTGGGGGCGTTAAAAAAAACCTTCTATGCAAATTATTCGAATTGCGTCGTTTCTTGTCAAGTATTCGATATGTTAAAAGCTTTTGTGCAAGTCACGACCTCATTTCATTTCGCGACAGACTTTTTATTGACAAATAATACTTTACATGTTTCTATATGTACTAAATTTAACATTCAAAAGTTTTACTTATATACATAGATCTGGACTATGCACATATTTCTAAAGTATTACATTTTTATACCATTAATTATTATTTATGAAATAATTTTCTTGAATCGATACCATTTTTGAAAAGAGAACAAATGACTTGTCAATTCGATACTTTTTGTTTTTAAATCTTTATGTAATATAATCATTCATTTTACAAAAAGAGCAGAAGGTTTTTTTGAAAAAATAATATACACTAGTTTAAATTTTACTTCACCGTGGTTAAAGATGATATTTACGAAATTTAATTCTAAGCCATAAACGTTACTATGTTCATGTTGGCAGTACTGCTTTGTACTTGGGCCAATGGTGATATAGTTGACGCTTTTATAATATTAGTAAGTTTATAAAAATTGTATCCGTGACATTATTTTAGTGATAATTTAATTACTGGAAAATGTTTCAATTATACCGTAATTTTTGCAATTACTTATGCAAGAAAGATTAAGTTGTGTATTTGCTTTTAGTATTTTAATTTTGCCACTTCGTTCAAGGTTATAAAAGTTAACATTTTATATTAATCATTTAACAGTCTTATTTAATATTATGCTTGTAATAAATGTGTGTGTTAAAACTTTTAAGTGGTATAATTTAAAGGATTGGTGTTTGTTATATCAAGTCCTGATTTAACTGAAGTAAGTAAATATTACTTTATTCTATTTTCTATATTATCAGCAAGCAATAAAAATTATTGGATTATTTATTTATAGGTCATGTAAGTCGATGTATTATGAGATTTCAAATGTAGGTTGGTGGGGTGGTTTCCATTGGCAAACGAAATTATTAGGTCGCATTTTATTTGTAACCTATTTTTATACACAAAATCTAATTTTTAGATGTCAGTGATTGATGTTGGTACTAAAAGAATAAAAGAATATCACTGAATATCAAGTTGATAAAAGGTATAAAAATTAAACATACATACATTTGTTATTGAAAGTTAACTATGTTACTAAATAAATATACGATAATTTAAAAGAGGAGTTAAATCGAATGGGAATGTTTTGTATCTCTTATATTTAAGTTACGTACATATGAACTAGATATTTAGTAACGTAGAAACAAAGTCAGCTTATTTTATCGCGTTTATTTAATGCGAGTAGAGCAAAGTTCCACATTTTCATAATCGCATTTTATAAATCTTCCAAAATTACCATGAGTTTCTACTACTGAATCGTTTCCATAAAAACTTATATTGTTATCTCTTTTCAAAGAGAGATGAGATGCAATGGAAACCCACCGTAAAATGTTTTGCTTCAACATGCCTCAGTCATTTGTTTCGAGATTCATTCTATGAAAATGAGCTGATGTTTTATATAAAAAATGTCAATATTCTGAAGGTCAAAGTTAATATTAAAATACATCAAAGAGTTCATTCTATCATTTTATTTCTATATTGTAAAATATAAAAATACCTTTAAAATCAATATACGCTGAGAGTAGGTGCCGCAAGGTCTGACTGCGAATAACCTTGCGTGAAATGCCGAGATGTTTCAGCCGATATGGGCTCCGCTGTGGTGCTTCATGTGAGTGTGGCCCACTTGTGTGCCGTATTATGTAATATACATAATATACAGATATGTATATAAAATGTTTTAAATTTTAAAGAAATTGAAACTGTTTTTTGGCACCTCTCGTGTCTTACGAAGTCAGAATTTTAGAATTGTATCTATTGAACATTTTCAGCTTTACACAGACAAAGTTGATGACATCCAAGATTTAAAAAACAGAGATTTTGTCATAATATCAATTTTAAAATTATTTTTTCATGAATTTTTGAACTGGTAAAATTATACACCAACTAAAATAAATGATACGAGGAAACATATTTTTTAATTTAATCAACACATTTTTGTACGACTTTCCCTTAGCGTCTAAAAACTTTTGCATTTAGAATTTAAAGCATTGTTATGCAATGTTTTGTATTTTGACCTAGTTTTTTTTTCATTATGTCAGGCGTTGACTGACTGTGGCATAATCATTTTATCGAACCGGGATAAAGCAGTTGTTAATTAGTTTTGATAGTACTTATTACGTGTGCTATGTTCGAAGAATTTTTTTTGTCGCAAACCTGCCTCTATGTTCTGTGAGGCCCTTCATATGTAAAGCATCATAAAACTTCGAAACTAATACTGTACCCTTGCGTCGCGCTTCGTACACACAACGTTGAATCGTCGACGTGAGTTGTCTATTCGGACAGTAAGGCATAACGAGTACATGTCAACTGCATGCTCCGCCATCATGACAATCGTAGCGACTTTACTTTTTATATTGAATAAACTAGTGCTTGACCACAAACCCACTTGATGGTAAGTGGCTATGTGATCGACGACTTACGATGATTTTGATAATCAAGTTGCGAGCGACTGGTTTTGGTGACTAAAGAACAAAATGACTGCTACACTTGCCTGTGTACGATCCGCTATGGTTATCATATTGCGTAAGGCTTAGCGAATGAAACCGCCGGGTTTTGAATATTTCCGTTGCCTCGTGTATGAAGGACAAAACAAAATTTTCGCTGCCCACTAATTTTCTCTTATTCAAAAGATTACGTTAAAGTATCAAGGATGAGATTTGGTGCAATAGAATAGAATTACTATTGCAATTGTTTAAAACTATTGTTTATTGTGTACCAGCAATTTATTGGAAAAAGTTTGATCGACCTAGATCTCTCCGACACAACGGCATTGAGATGCGCATTTAACTTTTGCATTAATTTAGATATGTTAAGGGATCGAAGAGGCGAAGTTCTAGGGAGGCGAGAATTCACTCTTATTAGGTCAAACTAATTATTCCTAAAACCAGAAGTTCTTTTTTGCTTAATACAAAAATGTCATAACTTAGTTGAAGGTTATTTAACAGCAAAATAATACAGGAATATTTTTTACAAAAAATTGAGACTGATGCTTTCTTGCGATGGATAGCAGTCTAATAACAATTAAATGTAGACATATTCAGAGCGTATGGAAAAGTAACGATGATATTTAATAATTTTATTTTCCTCGCTACTTTCTCCTCATGAAATTAAAAAGAAAGTAACCAGCTTATGCTATATTTCAGTAAGTAATCTTTCTCTGTGCTGAATTTCATCTAGATCCATTTCGTGGTGTGTTAGAGTTACCTGCTAACAAATATCCATCTTTCCATCTAAACTATCGCATTTATAATTGATTATAAGATGATTTATTATTACTAAGAAGTAAAAAGGTATGAAGTTCAAGAAAAGTAAGTGATTAAAATTAAAAGTTTGTTTAGAGTTTTATGTGATTTCGTTTTCGTACATAATTGTAAGAGCATTTCAGTCTACTCTATACTATATCGTATAACATTTGAATATCATATGTTTAGGTTTTTGTTTACACTGTATGTCGAGATAACATGTTTTCAGAGTCAATAAATATTTGTATTGTACACATATGTAGCAAATGTATAATTTGTTTATATTAATGATAACAATCTTGTTATGTTTCGTTACATGAATTTTGTTTGCAAATATTTTTTAAGGGCAAAAACATGTGAATCACAAGCAACTGAAATATTTCAACTTTGAATTAAAATGAGTTCTCTCATAGATTGTGTTAAAATTCAGGACTCCTGTTTTCATATGTAGAGATCGTATACTGTGCTCTTAAAATAAATAAAAAATAAATCTATACAAAAAAGTCTCAAATTTAAATTATTATTACATTAGCTATCGCCTGCGTCTCCGTCCGTGCGAAGTTACAAAAAAACATAATAAGTACTCTATGTGTTCTTCCAGACTATGCTACATGTATGCCAAATTTCAATATCCATTGAGCCGTTCTAGAGTTACCTTCAAATAAACATCCATCCATTCATCCATCCAAAAATTTATACTATTTTTCGCATTTATACTATTAGTAAGATTTAAATAAAAACGTTAAATTTATTTTATTAAGGTCGACATTTAAAAAAAAAAAGTTATAGACAAAAAATCTTTGACTTACCGTTATTTTGTGAGTCGATTTCGTTTTTAAATTTTAATGTAGTGTATCCCAAATCCCATTCTGCATTAGATTGGGCACAGGGCGAGGTACAGCGCCTAAAGCGATGCCAGCGCTCTCTCCGTCTGAAACGGACTAACTATGAAGCGTTGTGATCTTACACTCGTAACGCTCTGTATATTCCAGCATTAAAGCGCTTTAAACTATTGACACTCAAACTTCTAACCTATTTATTATATAATCATGTAATAGACAGCACCAAAGTACATTTCTTTTTTAATAATACACATTAACGGCTTTATAGAATATCTAAAAAAATGTTTAAAAAACAATATTTGGTTGGGAAAAAGTTAAATGAAATCTTTATTTTCGTTTAGAAGTGTGGAAATAGATGTGTTTTAAACATGATTGTTGTGAAAATACAAGTAATTATAATTATTAAATGCCTATAAATTCTTGAAATTGTTGTTAAATTTTGAATAGAAAAAGTAAAATATTATGTCATTGTCTATGGACTAAAGCGCTGAATTCGCTTTATTTTCAAAGACAAATTTCTTGTTGCCAAACCGCATTGATTTTTGTTCAGCTATGGTATTGAATACTGAAGGCATCCCTGTAAGTTATTGCCAAAGAATTTGAATGAAATCTTTTTAATATCTAATTTAATTCAAAAACATCATAAAGTCGTGTTTTACAATGATCTTGTAAAATCCAAATTTTCGCCATATGACAATTTTACTTTTACAAGACAAAAAGGCTGTCTATATGGCTACTTATAATTATTATAAAACGTAAGAAATAATTTTACGTAGAAAAGTATTAAGTTTGCTACTATATCAAATTAAAAAACCGTATTATTATTAACATATAATTTAACACTTCTACTGCTGAATTCATGTAAAGTACCATCTACCGGAAAAACTACTAAATTAAGTTCTTCTCTCTTAGGTTCTTATGTTTTGTAAAATACGAAGACTGAAAATATTTCAGGGCTGTTCGTTACAGAGGGCAGTATAAGCCTGAAGAACCTGATGGTAAAACGAAGTATAGTTAAACATCGAAAACAGATGGCGTTGTTATTTGCTGCGTACAAAATTTAACTTTTTACATTGCTATTTTCAGTTTTTTTTCTTTTTCTTTATAGGAGAAGGAGGAAAACGAGCAACGGACCGAAAGTTATTTGATCCGACGCCCATGGACATCCGCAACGCCATAGGAATCGCAGATGCGTTGCCGGCCTTTAAGGAAGGTATACGTACAGTTGTAATAGAGTTCGTAGTTTAATACGTATTTGGAACTGAAATAGTTTTCAACATTACATAAAGTATGAAGGTATATATAGTCGAACCCGGATAAGCGAGTTATTGTTCAGTTCTGACGGACGACTTCCATAAGCCAGTTACTGGAGTTAGAGAGAAACCTCTATAAACGAGAAAGATATCGCGATTCCTTTGACTATTGCCTATCCAGGTTTGATTGTATTTTAAATAAAGCTGAAACTGACAACAGTCGTTGTGTTATATTAATTTATAAAAGTTTTTGGATGTAATTACTACCAAAATTATATTTATTTTTTTACAACAGAGATACGTAATTAAATGAATGAAAAAAGGTACTTCAATTGTCTATTCTCTATTCTCATGTAACAAATTATACTCGGAGAGTATTCATATAGAATTCTACGAACTTTATACGGATGCGAGCAATTGAAAATTATCCGTGTAATAAATGGTTAACATTATTGAAAGACGTTTTACATATTGTGAAAGAGTACTTTTACAGTTTATATTTATTGAAATCGCATTTTTGTAGCGGACAAACTCTGAAACAACAAGCAAATTTTTATTACTCCAGTTGTTCTTATGTTGTAGAATAGAATAATGTAGTAATTTATTTGAATTCCTTTTATAGAGCTGAGTACTACTAATGTTAACCTAAACACACAAATTATACTTTTAATGGTAGTAGATTAATAAGAGTCGGTGGCTCAGGGGTTAAGCACTTGACTTGCAATCTGCAGGTTCTGAATTCGAGTCCGGCATGTACCAATGTGTTTTTCGAGTTTCAATTTACCTTATGTACATTTATCCGACGTTTTTACGGTCAAGGAAAACATCGTGATGCAACCTGCAAATATCTGAGAAGCAATTCAAAGATATGTATGAAGTCAACCAACCCGCACTAGGCCAGCGGGGTTGACTATGGGCCTAGTCACCCCTAAATTAGGGTAGGCTTCTAGCTCCTCGGTGGGGTCGTATAGTGATCTGATGATAATGAATAGTAGGTTACTATAATATTATATCTTTACATAATAATATTAGGAAAATTTCACTTGTCTTTCTTTTTTCTTGCATTTTTGGTTCTCGATTTTTAGTAGTGTTAAATATAATATTACCAAAGTAAATTATAATTAGAGAACGGTCTGTTCGCATAAATCTCCGCCAGCATTCGTGTTACGGTATGCGCTTTAATCCATTAGTCGAGGGATAGTCGCTGGCAAATTGCGGTGGTCGTTAACTAATGATGAAAGGATATGTCTTCGTTATTCGGTATGGACACAGCAAGGAACGTAAGTACGATCCATGCGACCATTCATTACACAATTTATGAGCCGTAAATCTTTGTGTAAAAATTCCAAAATCAAGTGACAGTCAGGGTAAGATCTTGCTTTATCGTTTGTTGATGCAACATGAAGGAACTAAAAGTGTAGATAAAGCAGAAAAATTATGACAAAATTAAAACAGTTTAAATTTGACGTTAGAACTACTTCAATGTAAAGCAAAATATACTTCTATAATTATATCTAGAAAGTAAACTACAATAGTCTATTTAATTCAAAAAAATAATTAAATCGTACTAAAATAATATAACTACTTACTAAAATCATAAATGCGAATATTTAAAAGGATGGATGGATGGAGGGATAGATGGATGTATCGATGGATGGATGGATGGATGGATGGATGGATGGATGTTTGTTTGATGGTATCTCCGGAACGGATCAACGGATCTTGATGAAATTTGGCACAGATGTAGAACATAGTCTGGAACAACACATAGGCTTAATAAGTTTTTTTAAATATAAATAAGACCAAAATTTTATTTAACTTTACTTCACTATACGTCAATCCCACTTGTCTCATATTCTTAACGTTCAGAATGCTACAAGGCCGTCGCGTCGTATTTAAATATTTTTAAAAATAAACTTTTTTACGTTTCGAAAAAGTTAGTAGTTTATTTGTTATAAAACGCTAAGGCGTGTATTTAGGCGGTCACGGAGCAAGCGGAGTGCACTCAAACCAAAGTACTTGTATGTAATTAAGTTCCCTTAACCGGACCACGTAAAATTTCAAAGCTAAAATAGTAAATTCACTTTTAACAAATTATAAATTTTACATTTCAACATTTTAGGAAATTGTTCAAAATAGGTCAGTTGAAGATTCTAAAGAATTTAGTGTTATAGGGGACATTTTTAAAAAGTAAACCGTGGTAAGATACTTTTCATGATATTAACAATCAAGTAAATTATTTGAAAGGAATGTAGTTTTTTGTCTTTCAGAACAATGCAATAGTACGGATATTCAAGAGTTCAGTTTTAAGTTCATTTTATTTTCTTTAATAAAGACACTTCCTTAGCTACTCGTCTTTGTCTCCTAATGTTGAGACAAGGAACGTTTCAATATGTTGCAATACGTGATCTCTCTAAAACGTTATTGCTATCGTACAGACAATTTCATTTGACTCGCTTTAGTATTATTTCGTGAGTTCATCTACGTACTAGGAAATATATTGCTTATTTCACTTATGAGGTTTTATTACGTACACTTGCTTTTAGGTTTTTGTTGCTGTTTATTTGTGTTTATCTGTTATACATGCTTGATTAATACTACACCTAATTAGAGATTAGATGTGCAAAGACTATCGAAGTTTCTATCTATAAAGTTCGGCCATTTTAATTACGAATAATTAATTTAACATTGCGGATATTATTGTTATGAATTATCATCCGTTTTCAACATTTGAGCTCCTATTTATCCTTTGTGTAAAGAAGTATTCGGGATTTAAAGCAAGATGTAAAGTTTAACTTTGCTACATAACCGCTACAAATTCTCTCAGGATCATCTAAATGCGACCCTCGTGCGGACGATTGAATGTTGTGACCACCGGGACTCTATTTACTTAAATGTTATGGATTGATATTTACTGGCAATATGGTACAAAAGTTCTCTAAATAAAAATAAGTACTGATTTTGCATATTGTGAAGTAACTAGGACGGTGATGATGATAACGATGATATTGGTGATGATTAAATAATGTACATGTAACACACACAATAATATCTAGCTTTAAATTTCCAACGTTGAGCAAGGTATAAAATTCATTAAAATACAAATTTCGTCCGCTTGAGGGCGACACTTGAGTGGTCTTTGCACATTGCTTAAATACGCGTGCTCCCGCTTCACGTCTTTTCACCCAAAATAGTTCCTTCCTGAGACCAGTAATGAGTTTGCTTATGTAAGCTGAATCTCAGAAAATTTTTGGCCGCTTTTATTTTTTTTAAACTTTTAATGAGAGACTTACTTTGGTACTGGGCTACTTTGGCTTAAATATACGATAAATTTCTTATAATTTATATTTTAGGAGTTGTACTTTAAGTTAATGCTAAGATTTCATTACTTATAGACTTAGACGGTATTACTCAGTGTTTTGAATAATATAGTAACGTGTTATAAGGATTTTAATGCTGGGGGTTTCCACCAACTAAACACCTCTACAAAAGTTTAATGATATCTCGGTTTATTTAAAGACAGTAAGAGGAATAATTTTGTACGTGTGTTTCAGCAGTGAGAACCCACGAGAAATCTTTGAATAGGAAGGAGTTTTAATGCAATTTACCTATCTTCTTATCTAAGGACAGAAAAATATATTAAAAGAGAAATATGTATACTGTACGTTATTTTAATAACCATGTGCTCAGTTGTTTTTAACAGTTAAAGGCATAGAGAATCCATTATAGATGATTTAAAAGCTCCAGGTTACACATGAGCGATGCCAAGTGACGTGGCGAGTGTTAAGAGTCGTGTATCAAGCGGGTAATGGTGTGGAAAATTGAACTCACATTTCGTGGATCAGATATTGAAAAGTACAAAGATATTCGCAAACACAGCGTTTATAAAACATTTTAGACGTTTGATCACATTGAAATAAATTAATAGCATATATTATATAAAAATAATATAGCATAAAATTAATAGCTTCATAGCACACATGATGGTGACATTGTTCGTAAAAAAACAACTACAACAAACTGAAAGTTTCTGCAGTAGTGTATAAAAAATGGGGAACGGCGTTTTTGAAGCGTTTGACAAACGATATTTTTGGTCAAATTCATTTGGTGATGATATTCGTCCAACATTTCAATTATGGACAAAAATGTCAAACAATGCTGCGTGATTTTAAACGTTTTGACAAACACGTAAAGTTTGACAAAAATAATATTTTTCTAAGCGTTTAAGTCTTAAGTTAACAGAAGGTAAGGAAATGTTTACGAACTTTATGTAGTTTTATGATCAGTATTTTGGCTTAAACACGTAAAAAAGTGTACGATGAAATAAAAAAATGACCGCAGTTATTTAAGCGGTGGTTAATCAGATAAGCGTAGAACATTGGAGTAAAAACGTCTCTAACCCTCGTCAGTTGGACATTCTAATGACAACATTCGGGCTTTGTCTTAATTCGTTATTCCCAACTTCTTAATTACTGCCCTTTATTGTAAATATCTAAGATAACTTTTATGTTTCAATTAAAATTCTGCTAGCAATTAAATGCAGTTGAAACATTAAAAGTATTTATTAAAAAACTCACGCGTTGTATTTTTTTTTATAAAAGAGAATGGGACAAGCGAGCGGAGGGAACACCGAGTCAAACTATTGCATCACAGTTGTAGTATTCATAACTATATTAATGTCTATTTAAATATAAACAAAACTAAGATTAATAATCTTATTCAAATAAAAGCAAATTCTAGAAAAAGTTGTTTTTCATGCGTTCCTGATCCATTTACGGTCATGATTAATGAGGCAATTTTGTACAGCTAGCTTAGCTTCGTTGCGTATTTTTTATATTAACGTAACATGAGGGTTGCCGTTATTAATAGCTTGGTTAGTGATATTAGGTTTAAATATATAGACCTCCTAGTACTGTCAGATAAAATTGTAGTGTAAAAAGAAAAATAAATAAGTTGATAGTACACTTAATAAAAGAACATTTCTGTTAATTACTATTTTCAGTTTACTTTTGACTGTACTTTAAAAGGAATTTTTATGATAATACTTTGTCTGAGTTTTAAATCCATTAATAGGTAACATTTACATCTGGAGTCAATTTTTTTGAGGAAAAAGGAGGCAGAATTTTTTCACGATTATATGTTGCAAATTAATGTTCATGCAATACAATCTGCTAAGACTCACGTAAAGCAGTGTACAACGTTCGTTGTAACCCATTTGAATTATTGTTTGTGAAATGTGGATGTGTTCTCGTAATATCGAACTCAGATGGTAAGCTTCGTTAACAGTTATTGGTTATTCGCTTGTTTTATGATAGTCTACATCAGGGGTATTGAACCATTGGCACAACATTTTTTTGGGCACGTCAATAATCACAAAATTCATTATGCATTACGAAAAAGTGTAGTACATATTACATGAGGAGCGAACACTAGTGATTTTCACGATACGAAATGTTTACAATAATCATAAAGTCAAACTTATTCGACAGCACGTCTATGACCTCATCAAACATTTCTTCAGAAATAGCACGTTGATACGCAAAGGTTCACCACCCCTGCTCTACATAGACCCGACTGAATTCTAATACAATCTATATCATTTTTTTCACGGCTTAATTTCACGTCTTGTATTTAAGTTGTGATTAGGTTCGAATTGTTTTGCAATACATTTTTATTGCAACAATATTTGCCACACACATTTTATAAGCACGTTCCAATACAGCCATAAATTATATTGCTTCTACTAAAGTTGTCTAGACGAGACATTTTATGATTTTATAGTTAAAGAATAAATATTATTTTTATTACACTCTTTTGATTATCCGACCATAAATCGTATACAAATGGTGGCTCGATAGAGCTTAGTTCTTTTAGAACATTTTTAACGGTATTATTATATGAAAGTAGTAGTTGCCCACACTTTGTCCGCGCGAAATTAGAATCTAGAAACAAATATAGCCTATGTCACCCTGGGGTAGTGTAGCTATCCGATTGCTAAAGAAATATTCAAATTGGTCCAGTATTTTCCGAGCCTATTCAATGGAAACAAACAGTCAGTCAAATCTTTCCACTTTTTTCACAAATTTTTAATTTTCATTTTTCTTTTTACGTCCAAATTTTAAGTCTCAATGATAATAATATTTAATTGCATATTGTACTCCTGTAAATTTAAAAAAATAAGACTAGAAGAAACGTAAATAAAAATATTAAGAACTAATCGTAACAATTTGTTGACCGACCTTCTTACTTAGCTTACTTTAATACCCGAACAAGCACTTAACAAAATTCTGGTCTCTAAAAGCTCCTCTTTTGAATTTAAAGTTCCAATATAAATTTAGTGAAAGCTCATTAAGTAGTCACATTTGACAAATTACCTTTTCGCTCACGTCATCTGCTCCGTACACTTTATAACAACGCAACGTTATACTATTTTTACACGAGGGAAGTATGGTGACAGAAAACAGTAGAACGGAGTATTGTTACGCTTTTGTTTAAACGCACACTCCAAGAAAAACGATACTCTTTTGTACAGGTAAGTTTATTTCAAACTATGTTAGTACTGTTCTGTTCTAATGATCTGTCTCATTTTACTGACCTCGTGTTACAATAGCACTGATTATGAGTACTTGTTCAAATTTAGTTGGCCGACATAATAGCAGACGTAAACAAGTGGTATATACGTCTTAAGCAAAGATGAAGTTTGGCTAGTTTTATTTATTACACCGGAGCAGAATTCCGTTTATTAAACAAATACGAGTATGTATTCGTTATTAGTAATATATATTATGTATGTGTTCAAGACAAGACCGATGAAGGTCCCTAGACGATATTAATTTCAATTAAATCATCTATTAATATTATTCCACAAATTCTTGGATGTTATAATACAACATTTATTTATGTAATGCAACTATTCTGTGATTATGTACTAGAAAAAATATTTATCATCGTAACACGTATCGTAATTCAAACCATATTGACAAGTTATAACAAAAAAAGATGAATATGCTTTTCTAGTTCTTACTTACTCTTAAGAAAAGCACGTTTAGAGTAAATTATTTCCTTATCAGAGTGACATGCGAAGCAATTTTGTAAAATTTTAAGTGAGAACGAGAGCGTTTAAAGTTAGTTGCCGGCCTCCCGGGCGGAATATGCAATGAGGTAAATTACTAAAACGTGACGCCAAAGTGAGTGCACGTTTTATCGTAACACTCATTGAAAATTATATTACCTTGGTAAGAACTCTTATATAGAACTGATAATATCATTAGATACCATAATAAATGAAAAATGAATCACCATGATTAATCTATATATATAAAAGAAAGTCGTGTTAGTTACACTGTTTATAACTCAAGAACGGCTGAACCGATTTGACTGAAAAATGGTGGGCAGGTAGCTTAGAACCAGGAAAAGGACATAGGATAATTTTTACCCCGTTTTCTATTTTTTATTCCGCGCGGACGGAGTCGCGGGTAAAAGCTTGTTTTTAATAAAAGTATCATAAGGATAGTTATTATTTATTTAAAAAAAACTAATTATACTACAAGGATTCAAGAATATTTAATACAAACTGACAGAACAAGCATCCTGACTGTAAATGAGAGTCAACCCAAGACCTATTTAAATCTTAATAAGCTTAACAAAAGTAAAATAGGTTAAAAGACCAGCAGATCTTTTTTATCTTTTATTTCCAAGCATTGTTTCCGAATAGCAGTGCCGAAAGAAATCCAATTTGTAATTCAATTTGAGCCACGCTCCGACCTCACTGTATTGGCGGTTCATAACATTACAAAGGACGCTCGATGCTTTGGAACTCGATGGCTTCACCGCTGATATAAGGACTGAATCCAACAGTTTCCGAAACAATTCTCATATCAAAGACGACATGTCCGCTACAAAGTGTTCGGATTATTTTCGTTTGGAAATTTTCGATGGAACAGACAGAAGAGCGAAATAAATTTAGCGGTCATCGATGAAATTTACATTTTGAAGAACTATTTAATTTAAGTAAAATATTATTTTGAAACTGAGATTACTAAGAACTCGATGAAATGTTCCAAAAATGCATGCAGTATTAGTATTACTTCGGTGTTTTTATTTCTTGAAATGTTTAAACATCTTTAGAACTGTAGTAAACTGCACCGAACTCAAGCTTCAAGTTGTTTAAGATTAACTTTTTAAGTTCAAAAGTTTGAAGCGTGTTTCAATACAGCTGCACGAACGGTAACGTTATCGAACAGTTAAGCTATTAAACACTGCAAAAACTACGCTTTATAATCACGTTCACATTTAATAAGAGATTTAAAATTAATTACATTTTTGATACTTAATTTTTTCTGTAAAATGACGTAACACTTGTGAAACATAATGTCTATGTTTTTACAAAGACAGTTAGACCAATGTGGTTATTTGTATCTTGAAAGGCAAAACCCGTCGTTTACAAATCATACGAAACAAGTCTACGTGTCTTTTTTACTCTTTGTGAAACTTCTGTAATAATCGATTAGTGATAATACTATATATGATAATATGATAATTATAAGAAATCATGCCTATAGTGAGATAAGTTTTGAATCTGAATTAAATTAATATAAAACATATATATGTTACTTGAAATACAAATTATGTCTGGTATCCTGAGCATTGATATTGATTTGTAGTATATTCAAGTAGACACAACGTATATTTAATTTAATTTGATATAGTCGGAATTTTGATATGAAAATTAACGCTCTGCTTGATACTGGAAACATCGAAGTATCACGCTTGTTAGCGCACTCGCGAAAATCCATCGATTGAAAATAGATTTCTGAAAGTTGGATAAAAATGTTTATTTTTTTAATATATATAAACTAGCTGTCGCCCGCATCTCCGTCCGCGCGGAATTAAAATAAAAAACTATTATGTAGCCTACGCGTTCTTCCAGACTATGATCTACATCTATGCCAAATTTCATCGAGATCCGTTGAGCCGTTCTGGAGATACCTTCAAACAAACATCCATCTATCCATCCATCCATCTAAACATTCGCATTTATAATATTAGTAAGATATATTGGAATTAAATATTACGGCTTGATAGTACATGTAATTAGTAATGTTTACCTAAATGTAAAAGGTATACACTGTTATGAACATTAAAATTTTGGATTATCAACATTTCATAAATAGAATAAAAAATATTTGGTAAAGATTTCACTCATATCTTTTTCATATTACACAAGTCTGGATGTAGCAGATTTAAAATTAACTTCGTAACAACAGTCTGGATGTCGGCCAAAACAAAAGTTATCGTATTAAATTAGCTAGAGCCATTTAGAGAATATTTAATTCAATGTATGCAACATTATTATGTTCACTTCTTACCCGAACGTCAGAACATTTTTTACGTATTCCTTATACATGTTTGTGTATTTTATGCTGATTGTAGCTCAACCGGTTTGACTGATTTAAGATTAATGAATCATTCAGTTCATATTTATTCCCTTGTCTGTCATTCACTAGATCATTATTGGTTAATTTAACTGTAATATAGTTGATGACACATTTTGGTTACGGTATTTGAGGTGACGGTGACCCGAATATGTTTAATTAAGTCAAACATATTTGGGACACTGACATGTACAAAGCTTATTTTATTAAATACTAGATTTATATTGACAATGAATAAATTCAGCATCATGTAGGCTATGCTATGCTAGGCTATGCTATGTATAAATGCAGCAATTTAGGTGATATCAAATACATTTATGAAACGTCCAATGCAATCTAGTAACTATTGTATTACGTATAAACGACAAAAATAACTGGGTATTTGAAAATACTACTGTAAACCGGGACAATTAAATATGGCCTAAAATAAACTTAGATTTTTGTGGTATCTATTGAATGAACGAATGACCCAGAAAGGAAAAGCGTCTAAGTAATTTTAATTAATTTGTAAGTATTCCTTAATAAACTAAAAAGTAAAAAAGTTTGTATTACGACTGAGATGTAGAGATCTTTATATAACTCAACAACACCGACATTTTTATAGCAAATTCAGAAAATGACGCACCGACCTTTTTTATCTATGCTAACCGCAATTCTACGCCGACATTTTTGGACGTCGCGACTCGACGATATAAGATAAAAACCCTTCTTTTTAAGATTGTCGTTGATAACTAATAGTTCATAAATATTCCGAAGTTATTTATTACATAATTTTTGCAATTCATAATGCATAACGATACGACACTAATAAATCGTACCCCATAATACCTTAATAATTGAACCGAATAATGCCAATTGCACGTCGTACATAGGTCCTTTGTCTGGTACATTCTTGTATAGCCTAATGAGTACAATAGACGGAGCTAGAATTAGCAACTAATCAAAACATTAGTAACAATTAATTTCAAGCGTGTTGCATCAAATTTAGTCGTAGTTAATGGTCACACGCTGGTCTCTAGTAATTAGCATTTAACGTAATTTATAGTCGTTACGCACAGATTGTAACTTATTCCCGTAACCACCGCACTCTCGCTCACAGACTGATTCAATATTGAAATTCGACAAACAAATAGTGCATGAAATAATTGGAGTGTGCGATATTTTGATTAAAATGATCGACATCCATCTGATTTGAACAAATGTTTGACTGTTTCATTTATATATGCATAATAAACGCAACTACAGTAGGTAAAGCATATGCAATCTTCTAATTTATGCCAGATATGTATGGAAGGCGGCTAGTTAGGTAATTTAGTGATTTCAGGTAGCCGTTCGCTCTTTTACTACTCTGTATTATAAAATCTCTCCATGAATATATTTGCAAAACGGACGTAAAAGCTTTTTTAATTATTTTTAAAACAGAACTTATGTCAAAGATAAATGAAAAATGTACAAAAGCTTTTACATATTTTTAAAATTTTCGTAAACAGTGAAGGACCCGGAAAAGTCAGTTAAGCGTTTTCGACCTCCAATTGTACACGCAACGGAGCGAAAAAGCTTAATCAGGCGTATAATCTTCGCGTTCCCAACTTCCTTGTGGTGTACAAATGTAACCCAGTTCATCGAGATTACAAAATATTCCAGAAAAGTTTATTTCTTACTGAAAATCCTATAAATACCTAAAGTTACGTTGAGATGAAGATTAAGCAAGTCATTACTAAGTAGACTGGTGTTAAAGTTTAGGCTTTATTTAAGTTTTCAAGTAAAGAGACACTTAGTCTATGTTATACAATTTGTCGGAAGGAATATAGACATTGAATACCTTTTCAATTCACTATTACGCAGATTTTATTGTTGTTACTATCTGTTGTTTAAAGATGCTTTTCATCGAAACAAAAGTTTCTTCAAATAAAAGTACCTGTTTTAAAATACGGTTTTGTTGCACATTGATTATAATTTCAATGTTATATATAGATTTAGGTTATATAAAATTATAAAGATTTTGAATTCTGTCTTTTTGAAAATCAACTCTGATTTGAATAAACTCACATAGAAATTGTGCAATAAAATCTCGAACGTTCTTATCGGTGACGAACAGTTCGCGAAATGAAATATGCAAAATATGACATAAAGCAAATCGTACTCCGTATATTTTGGGGTTTAATAAATTGATAAAGTTCTATGTAAATTATTTTGAAATTTACTTTTTTAAATTACAAACAGTATGCTAATATTTAAAAATACTACGTGAATTAAAGTAAACGAAAACCATATTTATCTACAATCAAATTGCATGTTTTCATCTCGTTCAAGTTGTAACGGTTAATTTAATATTGAAGGAATTGATTAGGGGAACGTCTGGGATGGCAATTTGAATTGCCAGTATCGAGTAAACAGGCAAGAAGCGGCCGCGACAGAAAATTAAACGAGTTTCATGCGTTTAACTTTGTCATTTGCTTCTTAATTCAAATGTGTGTAAATTAATTTAAATTGTAATGTGGTTATTAAATGAAGAGTGAATGTGGCGCCGAAATACATAGGAGTTTCTTAGTTAAAATTCCTCATACTTAAATGTTGCAGTAAATATAGTAAAAATATAATAAGGTACCGTACTAGCAAGAAGAAGACAAAAAGGATGGGAAGTGAAAGTGGACTAAGATTAGGCCTCCAGCACGTCCACTCATCATACGAAATGCGGAATTACTCCCATTTGACGCCTGTCTTCTATATGGTTGTGGTATTTCTCCTATGTGTGGTAATTAAAAAAATACTGGAATATAATTTTCATTTCTCTGTTTCCATTTCTTTGGTAAGTTGGTACGAATTCGTAGATGTGAAATTTGTAAATCAATTCAGATTCATCTCAAAAAGATTGTTTTATCATGATAGAAAAGGTTCTCATTCTCGACAACTGACGTTGGACCTTTCTTATTTAAAGGTCCCTTTCTGTAACTCACATTTCATTTCATCAATGCGTTTCATTTTTCTATATACGATATTCTTTGCTTTTTTTATAATTCAATTCTATCAATGCTAAGTAACTTTATCTAGATTGAACAGAGTTGAAAAAAGTTTGACAGAATTTTAGTTGAATGAGAAATTTTTACCATAAACGTTTTACTCACATTAGCTTTCGGAGCTATGCTAGCATTATTTTATTTGACGTGTAGTTAACATTAATTCTTCAACAATTATTGTCTTTAGTGCCGTTTAAAAAAGCTGTTTCGTATCGTAACTACATATAAAATTAGATTTCATTATGATAAATAAAAACCCGCTGACTTTCAAAACTGTAATTTGATCAGATCAGAGAACTCAACATTAATTAATACTTTGAAGGATTGAATATCAAAATTAAGAACTTTTAAACATTTTCACCCGAGATGAAGCTATACAATATATTATTTAAAATAACACGTGTTTTTGTTACTGAATATTGTGTTTTTATTAAATTACTAGCTGTTACCCGCGACTTCGTCTGCGCGGAATTAAAAAAAAAAGATCCATTAAGCCTTTCTGGAGATACCTTTAAACAAACATCCATTTATCAATCCATCAATCTAATTTTTTTTTAATTTTTCTGTCCATAAGAACCTTTTCCTGACAATGACAAACACAGCAAAAAAAAAGTGAAATCGGTCCAGCCGACGCGTGATGGCGTGACCAAGACATATAGGGATTCATCTTTTAATATTCTAACGCAATTGAGACCTAAATATGTCATCTGAAGTAAAACGAATTATTGTATTTCATAACGGAATATTACGAGTATCAAGAAAAACATTACCACATCCTTGACTTTGTATATAAATCCAATTCAAATATCAATCTACGATAAAGTTTGTAGAGTTTCAAATCACATACTTTAGACGTCACTCACAGAGGAAATGCAAACGCGAATACAGCCCTTCGTACACTAAGCGACGTAAAATTTCGAAACTTATATTATTGGTTGTGTAGCGAGAATCGTTGGAATCGAATCGACGTGAGTCTTTTCAGTCTGTACCTATACAGGCATAGCGACAAGTCAAATGTTTAGCTATGCCCCGTCATTTTGAAAATGGTAGCAAACTCACAACTAATGATACATATGTTTAAAATGTCGGAGACGCGCTTTGTGTACAAACTTCTACAACATTGTATTGCGTAAGTCGGTTAGCGACTAAAATTTTCGGGTTTCGAAGATTTACATTGCCTTGTGTACGATGGGTCTTAGACTCTACGCTCTAAAATAAGTTTGTTGAGAAAACATGGCACCATATTCACATTGTATGTCACGCGCGCGCCAAGCTGTTATTGCCAATATTGCCCGCGCGAATAAACACCCCGACTATGCCCGATTTTTGTGAATGACACTGCGTTTTCTATATTTTTCAGAATTTATTTGTTCTTTTCACACTTATATTTAAAATAAAATACCCCCTTATTGGTAGGTAGGTATTGCAAGAATATTAAAAATGTATTAGAATAAAAACAGAATAATACACAGAAGTAAAATTTGCTAAAATAAACTCTTATTCATGGTTAGTAATTTACCAATCTGTCTATTAAAATTAACTCTTCATATTAGTATAGGAGTAAGTGAAACAATTATGCCTTTATATTATGTAAAAAAAAAAAATTTTATACATTACATTTTTGGAAATCATTCTATAGAAATATCATCCTAATACCAGTATGTAAAGTATTATTACTACATTATCTGTAATACTTCTAAGTTATGTAGTAAGCGCCGGCGAGGGAAATCTGACCGTCTCTACTCTCAACCAGGAGCGAGCCTAATTACTCCCATTGGACAGAAACCTGTTTCGGGGTTTCCCGGCTAATATTTGCAGGTGTTTCTGTCTCTTTTAATAAAAATAAACGATGTATTTTGATTATTTCAAACTTACTTGTTTATTTAAACTAAAAGTGTATTTCTCCAATCAACACAGTTTCAAATATTAAACACGTGTTCTACTAAACAGTGTCTAACTCAATACTTCGGAGTAACACCGTTTAAAGCATTGCTAAATTTTTGAGACTGGTGTATTACATGTTGTCATCTCTTTCATTAAAATTGACAAAAATGAGACGACATTAGGAATAAATACAAGCGCCACGGCAGTCAAATTTTTCTATAATATAGTTTGTAACGTTAACGCATAAACAAGCAAAAGGCGTTAACAAGATTTCATAATAAACACAAGCCGATAAAATCTCTGGAGAAATCTTCCAGCGTTGTAATTTGATTATGATAAATTGTGTATTTCGAAAGCAAATATTAACAGTACCATCTTCTACGGAATAAAATTCTAAAGGATATTAAAAATATAAATTTATTAATGATGTTTCTAATTGGTTTTAGTTGAACTTTTTGTATTCGTTTTTATTCATATAATCATTTGAATTGTTAAGTTTTAAAAATTGGGTAACTATTTATTTTATGTTTAATGAAAATATCATATTTTAATTATATTTACTTATGTTTGAAACTAATTCTAGTATTCTGAATGTTTAGTTATTTATTTCGTAATGGATTCTATGTTTAAGTCAAGATATAAGGAAAATAATTTCGCTGTAAAATATGTTAACGCATATTTGTTCTATCATTTTCGAAGAGCAAATATAATTTAGGAGCAATTTAAAAAGAAATTCAACATCAAAACAAAATTTATATTAGCGTACAGAGAGGGCGACAAGGCAAGAGTTTCAATGTAATTATGTCAACCGTGGCGAACATGTCGTTCAGGAATGATTTTTATTTTATTACAGTTTGAAAAATTTATTTAAGAAATTATATATACCTTAATGTGTCTTGAAACCAACAGTCATACTGCAAATAAGGACGCATTGTATAACTATAATTATCCACGTTATGAATATCTTATAATGAAAGACGTATATACGTGAAGACATGTCATCGTGAGGTTAACCTGTCTGTCTTAATTAATGTGACATAATTAAAGCTTGAAAATTATTGCCAACGTCAAAGCTACAAATGCAAACGTTTAACGCGTAATTTAATCGATTTTTGTTTATTGCTAATATCCTAACGTCAACTTGTGTTTGATTATTAAACGTTGTCGTACACATTCACATTTTATGGTCATATTTTTTTTTCTAACTTATGTTTTTTGTTAGCCAAAATATTTTTAACCTCATCTAACATTCGTTGCGTACGGTTTTGTATGTGACGTTGTTCACACTAGAGGCGGTGTTGTCGGCTGAGCATTGTAACGGCGGCACACGGCTGGAGGGTCCTCCAGGACCGCATAAGCCCCCTCCAGCTCACACGATGTCTGTCCCCGCACAATGAGCTCGATAACGCACGTTACTCTCTACCTTAGTAGTGTTTAAGAGTAATTTTACCAGTAGAAGTACTAGTGGTAGTACTCCTAGTCGTAAAGTCCTAACTGTCATTTGTTTATAAAACTGTCGATTTCATTATTGTGTAATAAGTAAATTCGGTTTTTACTACGGCATACAGAGTTGCTTAATGGTTTATTAAGCAGCAACTTAATGAAGTTTCTTCATACTAAATCTATGTTAAGGTCCTTAGTGACCATTGGACAAAGAATTATTGAATGTCTATTACAATATTTTATATTCGAAAAAAAATGATCGCTGTTTTGATTGATAAGTACGAAACTGTACGTACAGTATGTTTTTATAAATCCAAGTTATATTTGGCAACAAACGAACGAGGCCAGAAAATGGCGCAATATAAAAGTCGTTTAAATATCAATTAGTATGGAGGGGCCGCCATCGAGCGCTATTAAGATGTCATTATTACAGCCCTTGTAAATTGTAAGCAAATTGAATTAGCTTCTGTGGTAAAGAATACAGAATTTCCGATCGTGACATTTTTAAAGACTTTCTAGTTTTTATTTCTGTGTCGCTAAAATTTAAAAGTTATAAGAAATTAAACATAAGACGATATAACTCACCTTGCACAAAATCTGGGTAAAATTTGGGTGAATATTGTATTAAAGTAATTAAAAATTAAAAATATTTTGAACATAGGTGAAACTTAGTATTTTGGTTTGTTCATAGAGTATATAAAAGATTCCAAATTAGGTTCTTTTTATTTATTTCTACATCTTTTGAATGCAAACGAACTTTTTCAAGAGACGTGGGAGCTTTTTAAAGAGCTGCCTCATCAACATTTTGAAGTGGGCACTAAAGATGGAAATATTCTAAAAAACGGAATATGCTAAAAGTCAAAGGGATGATGTACAAGAATCTTACTCAATTATTCGTTGAAATTTTGTTTATATTATACAATCTCGTATGAGTTTCTCTGAATAGAATTAAGTTTATAACTAGCAAGTTATTGCGTGTGGCTAGTATTTTATAATTTTACGAGTAATCATCGAGAAATAAAAATATTTATCACTTTTTATTTGAAAGATATTTGATTTATGTTTCATCATCTAGTAAATAGATTTGTGAAGGATAATAATGGGGCATAATTATAATTTTTTGCGAATTTTTTGACAGTGAAAACGCAAGGTAAGATATACACGATAAACAAATTTAATGAAAGCTCATCAAGTAGTCACAGTAGACAAATTACCTTTTCATTTACGTTGTTTACTCGCTCGGAGTTTCTAACTCCAGTAGTTCCCTGTTTAAACCTAGTTCAGTGACGTAACGACAATCGCGAACAAGCAAAAGAAAATATTTGTCTTAAATAAAGACACCTGTATATAATTTCGTTAACTTTGATTTAAGTATTCTCAAATATTCTTTCATAATTGTTGATACATGATATTTGGAGGTATAACTTTAGTACGAAACTGTCTGGTTGCCGCAAAATGACTAAATTAAGAGTAAAGAGACAAAGTAAAAAAACGGTTTATGAAATATTCAGAGGGAAATACACAGAGTAACAGAGATAACTTCGTGTTAATATAATAATAGCGAGGAAACTTAGGCGGGTATATTCAAAACAAATTTAGTTTAATCTTATTCCGTCATCACATTTGATAAACGAACTCCTGTTTAACTTGATATATTTCGGGTACTCTATAACTCTGTTAGTCTCTTATTTAAGTCGGCTTAAGTTATGTCGCTGGCAAGTCTGTCCACAAGTTAAATAATTTACCGGATTTTATGTACGACATGAAAATTTAACTCCTGGTTTTATTATTTGTCTTACTTATAATATTAATGCGTTTAGATGGATGGATTGATAGATGTTTGTTAGGTCTTTTCACAACGATTCAATTGATCTCGATGAAATTTGCGATAGAACATAGTCTGTAAGAACACGTTGGCTACTAAATAAGTTTTTTTTTTAAATACCGCGCGGACGGAGCCGCGGGCGACAGCTATTTTATAATATAGATGAAAAATTAACAATAAACAAACTATTTGTTCGACCTTTTGTTCATATTAATTAGTTTACCAATGTCTATAATTTTTTTTTAATGTTCTAAAAACAAACTATACTTAATATTTACTTTTGTCCATTAATAGAGGTTTGGTACTAAATTTATTTGCGGACGGCATTTCAGACTATCCTTTATTACATTTTTCAGCAGTCGAAGTATTGATAAATCTAATATATAAAATTCTCGTGTCACAGTTTTCGTTCCCGTACTCCTCCGAAACGGCTTGACCGATTCTCATGAAATTTTGTGAGCTTATTCAGTAGGTCTGAGAATCGGCTAACATCTATTTTTCATACCCCCCCCCCCCCCAATAGTTTTTTTAACTGCGCGCGGACGGAGTCGCGGGCGACAGCTAGTCATCTATAATAATCATCACAAGGGAAATCGGGGGAACTGAACTGACGTTCGTGAATACACATCATCTCATTACATTCGCTCGAATGAGTATGTGTTTGCGTCGCGAGCAAGAATATTTGTACTTGTAAAGTTACGAAAGTACTAATTAGAATTGAAAAATTTCAAACACTTGTATTATAATATTTTTGTATACTTCTCACCCGTGCAAGCAAGAATGACATAACATTTTGCTAACAAATATCTTTATCTCGCTCCGTAGAAGACGTCGAGGCGGCGACGAGTGTATGCCGCGGCTATTGCGAGTCGGACCGGTATCGGTTGAGCAAGGAGTTGACAAGTCCGCGTTAACATTTAAGCTACAACATTCAATAACGATTTTTCACAGAGTAAAATTAAACTATTCATATCTTCTCGTATTATGCAGTAAGAGTATTTGAAAGTATAACTTACATTTCACGAGTGTATGTATTCAAAAATTATGAGTTTCGGAATATTCATTGCATAGAACGCGTAATGTAGGCGAAGTATGTTGAATACGTCTTCATTTAATATTTATGAATGCACTTCAGTTAACTTAGTGTACGATGTATTACTTGATGAATAAAATACACACGATACTTGCTATGAACTCATAATATTTCAAATTATGCTAAAAGTTTTTGTATAAAGGGAAAATTTTAACTATAATAAGAGCGATCACGGTCACATCTAAAAGAATTATGTTTAAAGTTCTCAATTACCTTACATTATTATTATTAAAAAAGATACCACGATGTCACATTACTATAACATTAAAAAATCACTATTTACACAGCTAGATAGATAATAAAAAAAATGCTCGTCGACATTTAATACAAGGGAAATTAGTTTTAAAATAGTATTTGTAAAAAGTAAATTATGTTATAATTATCAAATTTAAATCAATCAAAATATTATTAAATGTGTTTATTAAATAAATTCTATTTGAAATATTAGACTAATATAATTTAAAATTGAAATCAGACGGTTCCTAAGGACCTGACTCTCTGTACAGCAATTAGACTTGTTTCTATTTACTGATGTACAGGTTGTATAAATTTGAATCGCCGCTCGCAAAACTATCTTAATTAATCCTATTCACCTATATTTAATTAAAACGTATCTGTGTCTAGTTGGCATGAATTTATCTACCTATATTATTTTAATTTTGTAAACTAAGAGAGTAAAATGTTAATGTGGAATTTGCAATAGGATAATTACCAGAAATACACAGGTAATGTAAAATACACATAAGATCTTAAATGTCTATTACCTTATTTTTTACCCAACAATGGTAAAGTTATTAACAAATAAAAAAAAAATAATGGACACCACACTTTTTACAAAAATTACCACAAGTAATGCGCGGTGTGCAAATACCACGCGGGGTGAAGTGTGGCAGAAGGGTAGGTAAATATCACTGCGGCTTTTTATGAATATAATGTGGGCAAACTATGATTACCAGCCTCTTTTTTTGTATGTGCGCTCATGCACATTAATATATTTACTACAATCGACCAATACTTAGGTTTTATAGGATAATTTTTAGAGATTGATTTGCTTTTTTTTATTTGTTCATTATCAGTATCGGCAGCAGGTTTCATTTTGTTTAACTCATCAGCTAGAGGAATTATTGTAGCTACAATATTTAATTTGCCAGGAGTACTAGTAATCTACTAGTGAAAGTTAACATTATGTTTCGTCATTTAGGAGTTGAGAATGACATAAAAGGTTTCAGTTATCCAATACAATAAAGTATTTCCTATGTTGTTTTTGTATTAGCGTTGATAGAAGCCGAGTTATTATTTTAACATATATGCTGGACATATACGAGTAAATACTATGTAAAACATTTGTAAAGTCCAGAAATGCACATGGAAAAAATATCATTGTGTACTAATAAAAAAGTCTACGTTCTAAAATATTCATCCGATTCTGTTAGTCTCCGTTCCGCCGGAATCTCAAATAGAATTCTGTTTTTTAATACATTTTTTTATATAAAATAAAATTCTTCCAATTAAAACAGATTGCATATTGCTTTCGCCAAACTCAGGAATCCCAGTAGAGCCAATCTATTAACCTCGAAACGACTGGAGGGTTTTCTGCAAACTTTGTAATCAAATTCAGCAATTTTCAGGTCCGGTAATTTATTCAATTGAAACTAGTCTAAAATATTTATTCTAATGTAATTGTTAAATTTGGATTTCACCTAACTAATTTATAGATAACTTTACACTAGCAGTGGCGCTCGACTTCGTCCGCGCGGGATTTAAAAAAAATATAATCTATGCCACACGGGGATAGTGTAGCTTCCCAACCGTGAGAGAATTTTTCAAATTAGTCCCGTAATTTCAAAGCCTATTCAATGCAAACAAAAAACAAATAAATGTTACGTATTTATAATATTAATTTAGTATACTCGTATAATATTAGTTTGTTACTTAATAATATAAGAATTGATTTGTGAGAAAATCAACACTTGCTTAATTTGTAAAATGCTCTATTTGTAATATATTATCAGTGGTCCAAATAATTTTATGAATAAATTTAACAAATAAAAGCACATTCAGGAATATTGATATTTTTGGTTTATAAAATAATTTTTAATATTATTTTTTTATATTAATTATTATTATAATTATTATAGTGTTATTTATTGTGCTCGATGGCTTTTTTTGCGATGGATTAGCCTATTTTTCCAATCAAACTCTTAATTTTAAAAAGGTAAATACCATAAATTTCATTTAACTGCACCAGTAAAGTGTCCAAATAATTCCACCCAAAACGAGTTCCAATTAAGTTTAACTAATTTGCAACAACTACGAACACTAGCTTCATTATAAGCGATTAAAATGCAATTTGCAAGGAACAAATAATTAAATTGTAAGTTAAACTCTTTAGAATAGGGATAGTTTTTTTTTTTTTTGAAAAAATTGTATCGTATTTTTACATATCAGGTAAGAGTACAACACTGATTATATCAATCTCTGTAAAGCTGTTAAAACCAGTTTTGTGAATGTTGCTAAATAAAATTGATGATAGGTTAAATCTTCTATTATCAAATTAACATGCTGGTCACATACGCACTAAGGCTATATGAACTGCCACTAAAATATTCTAAATGCCTTTAGGTTATTTCACAGAAGGTTTTGTTTTGGCCGCCATCTAAATACTTGTTAGAAAATTCGTTTAAAACTGGTTTAAAACCAGTTATATTCAGGTTTCTACGAATTTTAAAGATTTTGCGAATAAATAACAGTGTGTCTTTGATATTTAGTTGTTTCTTATAAAAATAAAGATCTAACTAATATGTTAACCTTTAGTCCCTTTTGAAGGTGGATGTGATGGAGAAGAGGACGCTTAGGAAGGGGAAATATTCTCTTTCTTTGTATCTCCTACTCCGTCGATGTTTTGTCACCTTATAATATATATAAAAAGTTAGAGCACTCAGTTCAATTTCCAGTTAAGATACATTATTTTATTCCTTAATTGTGCATCATTTTTAAAAGCTAATACTCTATAATTAGATTATATTATTTGATATCTTGATTCGATCTGATTGAAATAAACAATGAAGGCTGTTTACCCGAGTGTTAGTGCTGTAAAGAGATAACAAATTGTATCTTGTTCACACCATACAATCACATGCAAGATAAACTTATCGATGCATTACGTTTTATTAGAACTAAAATCGTACGTGCTGTCATTAAGGTATAAAATGTTGATTACTTTTTTATATTTACAATTAGTTTGGTATAAGTATATAGTTTAGTTTAGTAGTTTTAACATATTATTCATAGTTTTTACATAATAATAAAATTAATTTATTTTATGAATATCTTTCTACAGTAAAGTATCGGAAAATAATTATTTTTTTCAAATGTAATGCGCATAATACAACGGTTTACAATTTAAGTCTTGTTTTCTAAGCCTACGTCATTTTACAAACATCAATGTAACGTCTAATTTTCGTACAATTATACATCAATATCAGTATAAGTTTGAGTATAATAAGTAAATAGCAATTGTAATATGTAAACTTTATACAGATAAATAATTCCCCGTTCAATATTAACTAAGACACGTTTAAAATTACCAGTATTTTTGCTACATATATACAATTGTCTGATTTGTATTACAGAAAGGGTTTTATAAATTTGTATGACAAAGCTGGACTTCAAAACAAATCTCTGATAATCAAGTCTAGTTTGTAGAAAGGTCGACTTCTATACAATCAGACATTTATCGCTACGCAAAGTAATTGTGTCGTCGTTTTTATTCTTTCAACTTTATATATCCAACTTACGAACTCGGATTATCAATTTGGTATCCCAGATTGCATCAAAAACACACGTAATTCAATTTGATTTAATTCTAAAATAACATACAAAGGGACTTTTTGTTTACATTTTTTACTTATTCTTATTTATAATTTTATGAAGCTTTAACAGAAGTTACACCATTTGATAGATCACCATTAGATATTTCAAGAGCCTAAGTATTTTATGAACACACAAGTAAATAGTAAATAATTTTACTAAAGACATTACATTATTTTTTATATTATAAAAACTGTTTATTATCGTTGCAGTATTTATAGTAGTTTAAAAAAAAAACCTAGAAAATATATGGAATTTAAAAGAGTTTTGAAATGTGTTTGAAAGGCAGCTATGAATTGCATGCCAGGGCTGTCTGACCATGGATTGCGGTTGATTGACATAAAAACATGAGTATGAAATACTGAAGGGACTGTTTGGTTTATTTTGAAATATCCTACGTCCAGTGTGCACGGTACTATAGGAACGAAGTTAATAAATCTCGAAGCATTTAAAATTTCAATAACTAAATAACAAAACTGTCCTTCCTTTTTCTAAATATTGTACCAAACGAAAAATTCAGTGTTTGTAAAAAATTAAAGAATAGAGCAATATAACTTAAACTTTTGCATAAAATCTTATATTGGTAAACAAACGATGGTTTATACAAGAATACAAAATTCCCTTACAAAATTATACATATATAGATCGCAGATTATACCGTGGAAATTTCTTTGTTTTAAATTTAATTTAACAACATATTATTGAAACAAAAACTACTGTAAAAAAATTCTGTAGTTATTGTTTTGTCATGTCTCACACTATTGTTTTTAAAAACATAGTTTCACGTTCAATTCCAAAAAGTGCTTACAGGATGTATGTTTATTGTTACACTTCAGAATTCGCACAAACGAAAAACTTTACTGAAGAGACTACACCCTGTATTCACATCCTACTCGCAAACGAGACGTCCTGGCAACGAAGCCACAACTACGCGTGCTTTGTTATCTTGAAAGACGCGGCAAAACATACGTCGAGAACGGTACTGCACTATACATTCTGCATTCTCATAAAAAAGGAGAAAAAACAATACGTTATCTCTCTTATTTTTTAAAATATTAACGAGGTGTGAAACGTTACAAATATTGCGTAAAACATTTTCGTTTGTGGTACGTTACATTTGCGTAAAAACTTGCAATCAATATATCTAAATAATTCTTGCAGTGAAGACCGCTTAAGTTATGGAGACTTATTACGAAAAAAAAATACAAAATGTAGTTAATTATAACTTAAATAGAGCAAACTAAATATAAGGATTACATGGCGCACTATGGATTAAGGTTGCACTGTATAACTAGATGAATATATCATTTATTAAACTTGAGTATCCAAAAAATTGGTTCGATTAAATAATGTGGTAGGTATATAATGCCTACATAATTTTATAACCATAATACAGTTAACGAAGTCTACTTTTTGGCATAAAAATCGCTCTCGTAAGGGAAGACTTCATTTTCATTCAAGAGGCTTACGTCTGCCGGATAAATTCTCAAAGTAAAATGGATTTACGGAGAATAACCTTTTTTATTGAAAGCGTCACCAGTAGATACTAAAAAAGAGGGTCTAATGATTCATAGACTTTTTTTTGATATTGTATAATTTGAACCATTTCACATGAAGAACGGAATTTGATGATTTTGTTCTCCTACTTAACTTCGACTGTGACATTTTTCTTTATAAACTTGAAACATATAAAGATAACATAGCTTTGTGCCAGTTAAATCTGGTGAGATTTCAATCGGAATAATAATTTAATAAAAAAATATTAGCAAATTTATAATATAACCTAAATATAATTCGTTTAAAAATTTTCCTTTCAAGTTGTTCTTAAGTTAAATGTGATGGTAGCTGTTCGTCAACACTTGAAGTGTGAAGGTATTCGACATTAATTTACAAATTACAGGTCGCGTTTAAATTAAATGGGACGCAGTAATTACGAAGTTGAGATTAACGAATTAAGACAAAGCGTGAATGTTGCCAGGGCAGGCTTACTCTGACTGACGAGGGTAGGTAGCGTTTTTATTTCAAATGTCCTGCGGCGGCAATCTGATTAACCGCTGCTAAAATGCCTCCCTGTTCTACTTTCTACATTTCCTTTTAATTTTTTGATTACCTGACCTGAGATAGATAATTGGATTTCTTTGGAAATAAGGTTGATATTTAAGTTGTTTGTTTTTTATCTTCAATTACTTATTACTCGAGGGCGATGAATATATTTAAATTCGTACTGTTCCTATTTTCCTTATTAAAATCCGTACCACGTTACATTAACTATTTAATATTAAGTACTACCAAAATTCATTGTATCTCTGATTGGTCTTTCCAATTATTCAAGAATATGGTTTTCGTTAGTAGAATTCTTAGTTTAATCAATGCTATAAAATTATAAAGAAAAAAGATTTGATTGTTCGTTGTTTGCATTGAATAGGGCTATTTGAAAAAAATCACATTTGGTATTTTTATTAATAGAACATTTTTTAAAATCCCCGCGAACGATGTCAGGCAACTACTAGTATTATATAGTATAATTACTAGTATAATTATACAACACTAAGAGAAAATATTATTTCAATAAATAATATTTGTATAATAGTTATTTACGTTTATATAAAGGTGAATTTTAGGGTAACGTTAAAATAAATGGTAAAACAGGCAGCAATACATAGTGAAACACAACAGCGTTGTTAATAGCAGCTGTTAAAACAATTCGTATACATGGATACATAATAGATTTTAGTCGAACTTTTTATAAAACATAGGCCAAAGTACATTTAAAAATACAAATTACTATCATATGCCGCGTGATATCTACAAAGTTATTTGTTACAAGTGAATCAAGAGCAAAAGATTGACGGTCACTAATGTGATTCATTAAATTGACAAGGCAATGTTCCTTTATCACTGAGTGAATAATCACTATTCAAACTTCTTTTTGAGCTCTCAATATAAAAAATATAAATATCTACACTATATAAATTTCAGAGAAATTCACTTATATATAGTAGAAAAAAACTGAATTTACTACATTCATTTTGTAAATCAAAACTGCGAAGCAGAAAAATAAGAGGAAATGTTTCTGTTACTTGGTAGTATTTATGAAAAGGGAGTTTAAGCTACGCGGAAACATATTTCAGCAAAAAAATATTCTGCGACGCATTTATATGTAAATTCAATGTTTTGTTGTTTTCACAAATACATTTCAATTATTTAGATTTACAGTAACTGTTATTTGCATAGATCGTAAACTGTTGTAGGATGCATAAAAAAATTGTAGTTAAAAAGTTAACTGTGTAGTCCAAATGTACCATAATTTTGTACAGACAACTGAGAAATATGGGCCTAGCACGATTATTTGTGACAGTCGACTTCGTATCGTTATTGTCAATTATGTCGAAATTAGTATGATATTGTTGCTGTACTTTACGCCAGATACACAAATTTTAATACAAATTTTGTCGATGATGATACGCCATCAGGTTGATTGTCACAAATATTCGTGCTAGGCCCGTGCTAGGTGCTACCAGTCAGTTAAATCTGTAATCGAATTGGATACTTATTTAGAAAGACTTTAATATTGCAAGGGATGCTGTGTTTAACATTCGCCTTAACATTTCTAAAAGCGTTGAAAACTTTTCTCGTAAAACGTAAATACTTTAAGCAGATTACCAACAATATTTTGTAATCTCGATGAAATGGCTTACATTCATACCACAAGGAAGTTCGGAACGCGAAGATTATACGCCTGATTAAACATTTTCGCTCCACTGCGTGCACGGTTGATGGTAGACCGCGAAATTCTCTACCAAATTTGTCCTTACTTCTTTTTTAAATTTACTAAAGAATACAAAAAAGCTTCATTGATTCTTATTTAGGTTTTTTGCCAAACTTAGTGCCATTTCAGGTTCAATAAAGTATTTAATTACTGTGGATTTCTCTTACAAAATCTGCACCAAGTGACGACATTAGTAACCGTCAATCTTTGAATCCTTACTGTCATAGATAACTATAGTTATTCTTTATAACTCATCAGTTTTTCGTTACATAATAGTAGAAATAGTTTAAGTAACTTGATAATATGTATACGGCTATTGGAGCCTAGACAATTCAAATAGTCGTTAGATTTGTCATGAAAGAGAAGAATTTTCTTCCATTCTACCCTTCTACTTTAGAAAAGAATGTTTAAACTTATAAAACAGGACCCTCCTCTTTGCGCGCTGTTTTCTTTATAGCCAGACCAAGTGGTCATAACTCGTGTTGAATAGCCGTGTTGTCGCCCACAGAACACCTTCTGCGAGCTTCAAAATAATAAATCTATTACGGTTTTAAACAAACAGTTGGTTTTGAATTAAAATAATAAAATTAACAAAAATAAGAAGGATCTCCGTCTACGTAAAGTGACGCTTACGGTTTGAATTTGCAGAGTCAATAATTATTCGTGATCTATAATTATACAGTATAGTAACACTTATACTATAAACTGGATTTAGTAAATTACAGAAGAAAACCCAAGTATTGGGAATCACAACTTCATTCTCTTTTTCACACCACCTTTTCGTCCAACAGATCGAAGTCCGAACATTCAAACGACCTACTTCTACTTTCCACCTTTGCATAATTTATTTTATTCCCCTCACTGACGAGTATTGTCAGCACAAAATATTCGAATTACCATTTGTTGTTGGTTTGGAAATCAGTCTTTTTGCGTTTAAATTAAATAAATAAAAATGTGAATTAGCGAACCCTAACAAAAGTTAACGTTAAAAGTAAAGGATTTTGTGTGAAAAATGGAACGTCATTTATTTCACTAAGCAACCATTAACTGCATCAAAGAACTGAAACTGCGTAATTTTAAGAAAAACCTCGGTAATCTGTCGTTGTAGTTCTTTCGATTTGATTTGTTGCCGCTAGATGAATACACTGTAGCGGGCACTATGGAAGCGACTATTTTCCGGGTGTTAACCGCACTCCGCCAGGTTTAACCGCATCGTTAGTTTAGTTCATCGCATAGAAAAACACTATGAGTAATGTTTATTTAATGCACCCAGCTCGCTAATTACCTTCATAAAATTAACTCTCCAAGAAATTCACAGAGCTAATGTCCAACTTCATCAGTAATTTAAATTTAACATTACGCTTTACATTAAAATAGTCTCCGTTAAAGTACAAAAACTATTAGGTTTTGCTTTACCTTTATCTATATACAATAAACATACCTATAAATGAGGGTTACGTATTTACTTATACATCCAAAAAAATAGAAAAAAAAGAAAAACCATACTGTACCGCAACCGTTATAAGTTTTGGTTATAACAATAATAATAAATAAAAAGGACCTACGTCAAGCCAAAATCGACAGAGTACGAGTACAAGTTGCTTAAATAGTACGGACTATTTTAATTTCACATCGTCATCATTATGAGATCGAATTCGTCCACTGCTGAAAGTAGGCCTTGCCCATCGATTGACAATTCCGCTTGAAAATTTGAAAAAGATTCCGCCATAGTCATAACTTAACTATTGTAATGTATTGTATAAGTAATAAACATAGATTGCAATATCTGGAGTCGAAACAATAAAAAGTAACGAAAGCGGATGTCATAGCAGTAAAGTTAGAGCATAAAATGTGAACGGCGGTGCAATATACGAACTAAAATGCGCCGATAAAATACTACTGCAGCAAAAAATCTGCACCATCCTTACACAGTTTCGAAACATCCTTAAAAAAGCTATTAATGTACCAACCTAATTAGTTTTCAAATAGTAAATGAGTTATTTTCTTTAGAATTCGTTGGCAGGTTGAAACATACGTACTGGGTAAAAAATAAAAACGGTAAAAAGTGCATCAATAGGTCATACAAAATTATCACCTGCATTCAGATTATTTTCAGTGGGCCTAGCACGAATATTTGAGACAATCGCCGTCGTATCTCGTATATCATTGTCGTAAATGTTGTTTGTAAAAAAATAACGTATTATAGGTAAATATATTTTTCCAGGTAAAATTTTTTAGATATTGAATCGTCTATCGATTTAACATTTGTTTTTATACAACTATAAAAAAGGTAACAGCTATCCTGACATCAAAATAATAGTAACGGCTTAGTAAAAATACGCGAACGTTTCATTTGCCGTTATACATTGGGCTAAATTTTTTATACAACAACTAGGAGTTGCCCGAGTCTTTGTCCGCACGAAATTAAAAATCTATTAATAATTATAGCCTATGCAACCCGGGGATAGTTAAGCTTTAAATAATGTCACCAATAGTTTGTTTGTGTGTCTACTTTGAAATCACTGAGAAATACGTGGGTAAGGCTGGTTTTACAGTCACGCGTTTCGGCAGCGCCGTCGGAGCGCGCGCGCTCGGATATGTATTGGGGTATTAGTAGCGTTTCAAATTCGCGCGCTTGAGCAGCGCCGTTCGTTGAACGCGTCCTATTCGCGCGGCGCGGTCGAAGCGCGCGCCGCTCGTGCGCTTCTACGGCCATTGTGCGTTTTAGTCTCACGCCGTTGAGACGTGCCGTTAGGTACTGTTGTGTACAAAATGAATCACATCGATACGGGTCGAGTAATTGACGAAGTGCGAATTAGAAGATGTTTATGGGACCCGGCCGATGATTTTTATAAGAATAATTTTATAAGGATAAGAATAAAGATCTTCGTAAAGAAAACTCTAACTTGCACAGTAATTCGTCGAAACTACTGGTTGATAGGCGAAAATATTTATAAAATTTATAACTATTTTCTCGTAAATCAGAGAAAGATGTTACGTGTTCGCCTCTCAGTAACCTTGTAGCGTTATAAGGATCAACACCTACTGTTCTTCGACGTTTTTGTTGCCTTTTTTTCCATAAAAAGTAAATAGCCAGTACTCTAACCGCATTGCCGTTCATTTTGTATCTGTTTGTACACGACTGTCTCACAGCAGCGAAACGCGCCGTACTAATGTCGTTTTTTGGTGCACCGCTGTTCAAACGCGCGCTGTCCAACAGCGCGCTGTCCAACGGCGCGTCTAGCGGCGTGACTGTAAAACCAGCCTAAGATATATAATTCCGTTGACAGCTTCCGAACATGTCATCGCGTTTAAAATCTTCTCGTGCAAGATCATAATTTACATGGTATATAAATCACTGTCCCATTTGTCAATATTGCGGCCGTCCATGCACGGATCGTATCACGTATCGAATAAAACGTAAATGCAATTTAATGTTACAGAAAGAAGCGTGTCCGCTTCCAACACTGAATATAAAATATAATTTAAATTCTTTACGGAGTTGAATTTCAAATTTATGATATTATATTTCGACGTTCTTTTTCTACCCTGTTCTTGTTTTTAGTAGGTTTCCTTCTTCCACACCTTCTGTAAGTTACCACTCCTGTCTTGCTAATTTTTTGGGTATTCCATCCACATATTTTTGGGTTATTCTATCAAAATATCCCTTCATATTTATGTCTGTCATCACATGCCAATCTTCCCCCTTCATAATATGTCCGTATAATGTTAATCGAATGTAATGTTTATTACAATTAGAAAAAGAAGGTTGTGTTAATTAATTAAAATTCTACTAAATTCTATATCATTGACGTTTTTGCATTCCTTGTATTATAATATGTAAAAATCTAGCAGTTGTTCTCGACTTAGTCCGCGCGTAATTAAATAAATCTATTAATAAATATAACCTACTAGCTGTCGCCCGCGACTCCGTCCGCTCGAAATGACGAAAAACATAATAAATAGCCTATGTGTTCTTCCAGACTATGTTCTACATCTATGCCAAATTGCATCAAGATCCGTTGAGCCGTTCCGAAGATACCTCCATCTATCCATCCATCTAAATCAGTAATTGTCAAACTTATTTCTTTCACCGCCCCCTTTGAAAATCAATTATATTTCAGAGCCCCCTAATTTTTATTCAGCCCTAAAACTTAAAAACCACAATTTCATTACTTTAATTAATTTCAATGCCCCCCATTTTTTGGGCCCCTTATCGCCCCCTCCTAGGTTTCAAATGCCCCCAAGGGGGCGTTATCGCCAACTTTGGGAAACACTGTCTAAATATTCGCATTTATAATATTAGTAAGATTTTAAAGGAGACTTATGTAGCTTCCCAACGGTGAACGAATTTTTGAAATCCGTTCAGTGTTTTTGGTGCCTACTCAATGCAACAAACAATGAAAAATTTCCTCTTTACAATATTAGTATAGATAAAATAAGGAAAAAAAATGCATGAATGGTGTGCAGCGAATATTTTTGAATTTGAAAGTGAGAAATGAATTGAAAAAGTAAATATATGAAAGTCTTACAAAGTAAAACGTTGGTTCGTTCACTATGAATTTTTTGTATTAAACATCACATTTGATTTCTGTTTATTCCGTTTTTTACTTTGTATGACTAACAAAAATAACCTTTTTAAATATACAGAATATGTATTACAAAGTGGAAAAACAAATATATTTATTTTATTTGATATAATACGTTTAAAATTCATTCTAATACAATCTTGATATTCATTTATTTTTTATTGTTGCTATGAATTGTTTCTTTTGGTGAATTACAAAAATGCGGAAAGAAAAATAATAACTTGACAATATATCTTAATATCTTGAAGCTGAAATTTATTGTGCCATAAATAAAGATGGGCCAAGCTCGCTTTTCTCATAATTCCATATAATTCAAGGGCTACAAGGTAATAAAATTAATGAAGGAACCTTGTTTGACAGTTTTGGTATACAAATAAAAAATATAAAGTAGATTGTTAAATTTAAATGTAGCCTAATATAAAGTAGTACGCTTGGAACTACGTAAATGTATTTTATAAAACTTAGACACTTGACAAATTTAGTGAAACCAATTATTCAACTCTTACAATATTCAAAATTAAAATCAACTCGCATGAAAAAATAACAAACAGTAAAAAACATAAATTTGTTTAAAACACATGATTAAAATATATTTCGTCTAAAGTTCCTACTGTGTGTTAAAGAAACTGACGTGTTTTAATTCCCTATTAAAAGAACATTAACTAGCTTTAAATACTATCGCTAAGTTCTTTTCACAAAATGAGTCATAAATAAAAAAAATATTGGGTCGACCGTTTTGTTTCTTGCTTTATGAAGCACAAGAACTTAAGGGCTTATAGCTCAATAACGTAGTCCATAAAATTCCGTATCCTCACCCAAATACATTCCCTTACAATACAGGCTTTACGCATTCTTTTAACGGTACTAAAGTCCTGTTTAGGGCGTTAAATAAACCGTTTACGAAATGTTGTAGCATTTTATTAACCGCACATTGCAAATTAACAACACAAGAAAATCGCATCCCGTGCAAATGCCGTGTACAATAGGAATTAAGATTATATACTAAAACGAAATAATGTTTTCACAAGAAAGTTAATCAAAAGAATTGCTTTTAAAACGATGGTATTATAGTGACCTTGGTTACCTTTGTTAACTTTTTACCTGCAACGGAATATACTTTATATTGATATAGATTATTTTATATAACATTAGCCTAACATTAGTTTAAACAGTTGAATTTTAATCTGCAGGTCCTGGGTTCGAATCCTGCCATGTACCAATGTATTTTTCGATTTACATATGTACATTTATCCGAAGTTTTTACGGTGATGCAACCTACACATATCTGCCAAGAAATTCAAGGATATGTGTGAAGTCGACTAACCCGTGCTGGGCCAGCGTGGTTGACTATGGGCCTAATCACCTCTAACTTAGGGTAGGCTCCGAATCCCTCGGCAGGGACGTATAGTGAGCTGATGATGATGATGATATAACATTACATGCTTTATTTCATATATTTATGATCACAGAATTTATGTAAAACAGTTTACGATACGTGTGAAATCGTAAACTGTGAAACGTGTTTGTCGTTCCAATTGTTTAAATATAAAAGCTATTAAGAACAACTTGAGGAGAAATTGGTATTAAATGGGTTTTCTTTAATAAAATCTTGATTTATCGTGCAATAAAACCTCCTTCATCTTACTGGGGACGGAAATATGTTTCGTATAAGTATTACATTAGAAAGTATGAGATATATATTTTTAACTAACTTTGTGTAAATGTATTTATACGAATCTGTATCATTATGATATAGATAGTGTTCTGTTTCAAGTAATAGGATTTCTATTAATTAATATTAATTATTTAGAAAAATCTTTTAAGTCCTTTTTTGAATTATTTCGAAACACATAATCTAGTTATTTGTAATGTAGACTAAGTTATTGTGATAATAACGCAAGCAGATACATTTCGAGTTTATTATTAACTTTTCATTGCTTCACTTATCTGATACAAAACTCTATTTGGTTGTGTTACGTGTTTATGTAAAATAGTATCCGTACTTGCCACTTGATTACTCTGTGATGTGATATGTCTCACTATTAAATCGTATCGTATAATAAAGTTTGAATCAAAGGCTATGGAAAAGAAGTCAAAACAAAAACCTATATTATAATTTTACTATGTTAGCCTTAATGAATAATACAAAAATTATAACTTTAGTATGCCACCACTTTACTAATCTATTGATTAGCTTACCAATACATGTAAACAGGTATAACAGTGATTGTTTTTTTATCGGAATTAGGGCTCCCTTTACAAAAAGTATGTTGTCACTGCTGAAGCAAGTGATAGTTGACAACTGTACAAGTTACAAAGACAAACTGTTATCCCTTTCATTTCTTTTGAAAAGATAGAGACAGCAAAATGTTTTGTACATGTGTAATAAAACTTCAAACATGGTTCCCAATTTAAAAAGTTAACAACTGAGCTATCGCCACTCTTGTAAGCAACCGGCAAAAATATAAAGTTTATATCAGTGCCGGCATAGTCCCTTTGGTAGTCATAGTTAAGAAAGAAGTGGATCGTCTGTAACAAGAACTTTCTTCAAAGTTGTCGTTGTTTCTTCCTTCTGTCAAACTTTTAGAAGTTTTCTCGTTAGAAGTGAAGTATGAAGTGATATTGTTATATTCAACGTTAAGACTTTATACAAGCCTTTATAAAAGATATGTATATGGTAATGAAAGCGATTTGTGATAATATATCTAGATAACCTTAAAAATAATCCATTGTTCTTTTTTACAAGCTTTTACTTAGTTTCACCTGACTTGACGAATAATTTGTCTTTTTTATATGTTTAGTTCTTTTAATTAACAAGAACATAAAAAAATGTTTAAAAAAAACTTGTATTTCTTTTAATTATTTGATAATAATAATAAGAAATTAAATCCGCTCAAAGACATAACAACACTTACAATACAATTAAGAAAACTGAATAATACCAAATTTTTTACTTTATGGTATAACAGTAGTAGACGCCAGCAACAACATCTATTGCAGTAATTGGCCGGCTCGTGCGGTGAAATACCACGACCTCACAGGACAAAGGCGTGAAGTGGAAGTAATTCAACTTTTCGTCTGATGAGTTTCCGTTCCAGAGACCTAATTTTAGTCCTCTTACCCTTCCCACCCTTTTCTTTTAAGGAAAGAATGGGAAGTGGAAGAGAATTTGACAGGAAGGGGACACATGTGAATGGGAAACATTCCATATATGTACGTCCCCTCGCCGTCTATTGAAGGTAGGCAACATATTTGCAATTGCGGATGTCTATGGGCAGCGGTCGCTTTGCTATTTAGGTGAATTCAGGTGGCCGCTTGCTCGTTTGTCATATAAAAAAAAATACATACATCTGCAAGGTTGGAAGTTCATTTGTTGGTAGAGTAGAAAATCGGTGTTGACTTATTGTCCAAGTTAGAAAGGTATAATCGTTATAAGCCGTAACATCGACAAAAACTTTTAACTAAAAAAAGCAAATAAGTATGTGTATAAATAGAAACTCTTACTAGTATCATATTTTATATATTATTCTTATACAAAATCAGGTCATAACAGCTTTCAGTAACATTAATATTTTCTTTCCTTTGTAATGTTTCATATTAAACGTGTCTTCTTTAGTCACAAGTAATTATTTGTGCCTTCACCCAGAGCGATAAGACGACTGAAATAATTAATTTATTTGTTTCCTTGTATACTTATATAAATTGAGAAAGATATTAAATGTTCTGATATTTTCGGGGAGATTCTGTGTCAAAATTTGAATGTATACTATATAATCTATATATATAAAAGAAAGTCGTGTTAGTTACACCATTTATAACTCAAGAACGGCTGAATCGATTTGACTGAAAATTGGTGGGCAGGTAGCTTAGAACCAGGAATAGGACATAGGATAATTTTTATCCCGTTTTCTATTTTTTATTCCGCGCGGACGGAGTCTCGGGAAAAAGCTAGTATAATTATAAATTCGAAACTTATTTATTTGTTAACAGACCCTCTTCAGTCATTTAAATCCTACTTATATAAAAATGTAAATGTTTAGAAGGTTGGATGGACGTATGGATGTTTGTTACAAGGTATTTCCAGAACGGCAGCATGGATCTCGAACACAAAGGCTACTAATTTTTTTTTAAGTTAGACAGCTAGTAGACTAATAAAAGGTAGTGTAATTTAATCGCTACTTAATAAAAAAATGTTTTATTTGTGAAACAATTTTTAAAACAATTTGGTAAATACCTATTAATACTTTCCATTGAACATGTTTTTCATAATATACTTAACATAAAATAAATCCCAGTTTAAATAGACATATTTAATCGCTTTTGTTCTTTAGTAGACGAGATTGTTTAAGCCTAAAGATACTTAATAAATCATAAAATAAATCTTTCGACAACATTCTAATGCCGGTGAAAGATTTACAACAGGTGGGAACATTGTACTCGTGAGAATGTTCAAGACCGGCTTTTATGCTCAAATAACAATGATCTATGTATTTCTCTATGTCTACAGTTACGTGTGGCATATATTTTAAAACTTTTCACAATGTATTTGTGATTTTTGTGTAATTCATTAAGACAGCCTCAATACTACACCATTTCTATCTTAGCTTATTTCAACTTTAGTAACTGATTTAACATTGAAATAACTTAACAATATAACCCCTTTTTCAACACTATTGTCTGTTATTGATGCTGATATATTCCTAAAAGTCTGTCCAATTAACACTATCCCATGTTACTTTATGTGAGCCAGTTAATGAAACCGAGTAGAAAACGGAGGCCAATCTATTATTCCGCAAACTATAAGAGGGTTTTCGGCAAGCCTGAGTAATCACGTCGAGCACTTTTCATTTGTGCTAATTAACTGTATTAGAACTAGACACAGAATCTACAGAAATTACCCTAAAGTAGATTTAACTCGGGAAATTAGAACAGTTTTTCGGATAGTTTTAGGGAAATACATTTGTTTAAATAAATAAGTTTTAAATACATAAAAGAAGCTTTATATATTTATTGAATACCCTTTAGGCAACTGCTGTTGCATTTAAAATCCGCTGTGGAATAAAATAAAGACTCTTAATGTAAGTTGGAACATCATAGCGACGTTTATAAGACTTAAATATGAAAGGATACGTGTTGTTAACTATTAATTATATAAATCATAGATTGTCATTGTCACCGTACAATTTTTTTTTTATTAAGGAAGATTTGGGTACACAATTAATTATTAATTTTATATATTAGCTACAAGCAGGAGCGTCGGTGGCTCAGGGGTTAAGCACTTGACTTGCAATCTGCAGGTCCTGGGGTCGAATCCCGCCATGTACCAATGTGTTTTTCGATTCTCGGTTTACATATGTACATTTATCCGACGTTCTTACGGTGAAGGAAAAAATCGTAATGCAACCTGCACATATCTGAGAAAAAATTCAAAGATATGTGTGAATTCAACCAACCCGCACTGTGCTAGCGTGGTTGACTATGGCCTAGTCACTCCTAACTTGGGGTAGGTTCCGAGCTCCTAATCCATTGCCCGCCATTGAGGCCTCGGCAGCTGACGCAGACGGGATCGCGGACGAAAGCGAAAGCGTGCCCGCGGTCTCGTCCCAATGCGTTGGAGGAACAGTGAGGTTTAGTGGGTATGCCTCCCATAAGGAGGAGGTTCCGAGCTCCTCAGTGGGAACGTATAGTAACCTGATGATGATTAGCTACAATATAATGATAGTTAATGAAGTGGAGAAAAAAATAACGCAATTCATTGATACAAGTGCGTAACAGAGATTGATCACTAGTTCTATGCAAGTAAAATATTAATTAATAACCTTTAAGTGAAACAAAAATTAATTAAGCAATACAGTAGACCTCAAATTGCTTTATTAATTAGTTTGGCATTTGGTTATTTTAATAATTAAGTTATAGTAATTTCGCAGACGAGTAATTGGTTTTCATGCAGCGCTGCGTGTTCGTGAAGGTAGTCATTTAAAAATTGTCAATATGATTTATAACGAATTTAATAAATCTACACGAAACACTGTTCCTTTTTTAAATAGACTTGTTGAAAGGTGAGATTAGTAGATTTATAATAAATGAAGAGAAATATTCAGTAACGGAGAGGAAATGACTCTGCCTTAATTCAATTTTGTGGCTATATATTTATATGTTTATAATAATACAAATATATATGAGGAATATGCTGGATTCGTAAAAGTAACAGCACTAATCTCTATTTGATTGAAGTTATTTTAGATGAAACAGTATATAATATATTTAACTAAGTGTTGCTGTAGGTGCAATTGCTTCGGAGTAAAGAATTACAGGAATGAATTGTTTTATTTTTAAAAGTGACATAGTAATGCGAGTCAGCTAAAGTAGTATTGAGGGATAAAGATATAAAGCATTTGTTACAAATAGAATTGCCCGAAATAATAGGTACAAGAGCTTTATAAAGTTGTATTAGAAATCCCGGGGTCTTTTCAAATAAATCTCTCCTACTCACGTCTAACTTGTAGAGGGCCTCCGCTTTATAACACTGAAATTGTTACGCAAAAGGAAACCTTTTCTTAAGATAATTCGAACAGATTTATTTTTTTTGCTACATATATTTTGTTCATGGAATAGATGGTTCAGTGGTTAGGTATGAGGTTAGACTGGGTTAGAATCGAAGCTAATATAAATGCAAGTGAACTATATGTTTGGACCTTATTTACAAATAGTGTTTTTTTAGAAACGATTAGTTCTTGTTTTATAATTTAATAACACTTCAAACAAAGTATATAAATATTGAAGCAATATGAAAAATGAAATATTTATCTGATAAAATAATTATTTCTTAATACACAGTTTGGCTGTAATAAAGTAACCTAATTGTTTTTGTTCGACTCTACTGAGTTAAAAAAGAATAATGTTGATTTTTATTTATTAAATATTTACTAGCTTGTAGAAGATCAAAGAACAAGCTTAAAATAAATTTCTTGACAAGTTCTTGGATGCCGTCCAACGAAAACTTTTCCTGAAAAGTTAGTAACAGCTTGTTATTTACATCGTATCTATAGATTTTTTTTAATCTTTTTGCTATCACTTTTCCAAAAGGTTAATATTATGTATGAAACAAGGAAAAAAATAACATTTTCATTCGTGTCAAACAGCCAATTAGTACAATGTTTATAATAAAAGTTAAGAACCAACTTAACAACTAAACTAAGGGTTTAAGTAAAAACAGTTTTATTATTTGAATAAAAGTTCATTATAGTTTTTCTTTCAAAAAATCTAATTTATTTTCATTAAATTATGACGCAAGTCAATTTCTCTAGGGAATTTTCTGGCTTCGTGTTTATTTTAAAAGTATATTAAGGACTCTTGCTTGTTTTCCATTAATAAAGATAGCGCTCCTTTAATTTCCATTACGTTTATAAAATATAATATTCTTCTTCTTCTTGAGGTGCCTCTGCGACTAACGAAGGTTGGCGGTTAGTTCTCCATATTTTTGTTTATCCCCTACGAAGTGAAACAGTTGGGCGGCACTCGGAATTCCTGTTCACTCTCTAATGTTGCGCAACAACGATTTCTTCTGACGGCCAACACTCCTCTTGCCGGCAACTTTTCCCATCAACATGAGTTGGAGGAGATCATATCTGTCGTACCTGAGCACGTCTTCGAGATAAGATTAATCATAGGATCATATCATCTTGAGAGTCTGCAAAAGTTCCCATTTTGGTGGACTTGTCACAGAACCTTCTCGTTAGTCACTAATTAAGTTCAACTTATGGCCACATCTCGCACGTTTCTATAGGTTTCCGGAGATCTTTTTTTATTGTCCAAGCCTAGCATCCGTAGGAGGAGGTAAGGATGGGCCATAAGTAGCATTTTAGAAAACGGACACGCAAATATTCCAAAGTTACCTGATCAATAAATTTGCGCTTTTTTTGGAATGCATTGCGTTTTACTTCAATACGGGTCTTGATTTCTTGGTCGATAGCGTCACAAAATTTAATGTAAAATATTCGTACCATTTCGTGTCAGTAGATGGCTCAATGGTGCAGCCATCTTCATTGTATTAAGCATTCTAAACTTCAGAGTGCCGTATTAGTTAAGGTAGAATAACTTACAGACAGACGCTGCATGCATTAGAATTTTGATAGGTATTATTTTGGTTAGCAAACTGAAAACGCGCAAAGCAAACTGCATCCCGACGGATCATCTTTCAAGTTGAGAAGTAGTGCAATTTGGAATTTAAATTGCAAATGAGACAGGACATTAGCCGGGCGTTCGCTGGAGACTTGATTTTGCGAATACAATTAGCAAGCCCGTTTTATAATTAAAGAAAAATTAACTTGAAAATATTAGTTAACTTTAGTTATATAGTTAATGCTGATTTACTCTTTATTCTTCTGCTTTGTGTTGCCCCTTTTTTGTTTGATTGTAGAAGGTTTTCCTTAATTTTTTGTGCCAAAAAATTACTATTAGTAGTTTTACTAGAATAAAAAATAAATAAATAATAACTAAGTCTTACGCTTCGTAATAAATAACGCCAGTGAAACTGCATCTTTTGTTAAAGTTTAAAATTAATAAAAGGATCTCTTTTAGAAAGAATAAAGAAAACATCTTTCTTTAATGAAGCTATCCAATTAATTGGCAACATATTATTACAACTTAATTCCAGATTATCCTATAGGAAATAATATTGTCTTATGGAATGATATCTTTAAAATTGTACATTCTTAACAGTTTGTTATATTTTAAGTCGACTTCAAAAGAAAGAGGTTCTCAATTTTATATGTCTTTTACGTATTATAAGTGATTTAGGGTAGAGTATCATAAAACGTTTTTTAACTAACAATAATAATACTGCAGGGATAGAGTATCATACAGGTATAATAATAGTAATAAAAAAAGAATATGAGAAAGTGACTGATAACACAGATTTTTGTTTTGAAAAAAAAAAAAAAAAGAATTCTTATTCTTATTGTGTAAGACTAGGGAAATATTATTTATTCAAGCAAACGACGGCTGCATTCGAAGGTGAAATATTTATGGGATCCGTGAATGTGTGCCTTGTCTCTACGTGCAATTTATATCCAAGAAAATACATGTTTTCTTTTATACATAGATATATTTAAAATATCACAATATACACAGTAATCGTGGTGGTAAAAGATTTCCACATGTAACACATGACAATGAAACTGTTTTTAAGCTCAAAAAACTTTAGGTATCAATTTATGATATCAAAATGTTTTCTCCCCATTAGCACCAGCGGTAGATTACAAAAATAAATACACAAAGAAAATAACATGAAAGCACATAATTTTAACTATTGACGATAAGATTTTTCTCAAATGTAAATAATTGCAAAACGTGCGTTATCGAGATTGTTGTAAGGGAAGTACTGTGAAGTATACCCCTTTAAGGAATCGTAAGTTCTCTTCATCCTTAAGTGATGTGACGGTACAAGTCATTGTAGATTTTTCGATCAAAAAATTTGAATTGGTAAAAAAAAATAGAAAAAAGGTTAATATTATTAGACTGACGAAATTTTAGATTGTAAATTGTTAATAATAAATTGTCTCACAAGTGCAAACATTTAAATTCAAAAGTGAATGATAACGTTAAAGCGAAAGCTCGTTTAATTTTCCGTTGAGGCTGTCTGTTTGTTCATCGCTCACAGTTTATATTCCCGTGCCCAGACGTCTACCTAATCAATTTTGTCAATATTTGCGTAACTTAAAATTAATCTTTATAACATAAGCGATAAAATTATGTAAAAAATTATAAGTACAAATTTATTTCTACTCAATTATTACCTCAATTTTATATTAGATGCTACAGTAAGTAATTGATGGAATGGTTTATTTATCTACCTAACTAACACTTTTTCTTTACTTGTTGGCTTTAAAGATAAAATTTTGATAGTATATTCATGAAAAATTAAGTCTAAAATCAAAGTGTACATATGTTAGTGGCGACTATTTGAAATGAGCGTTAGAGAAAGCAGCGACGAGCGGATCTATGCAAATGAATAACATTAATCACAGAGCGGGGAGGACAGACAATTGAGCTTGAGTGATATACGGCACTCGCGACAACGAGTGCTTACACGTGTAAACGTTTATATATTTTAAATTATGCGGATTATAAAATTAAAAATTGCGTCAATTACCTGGTCAAGGTTCAGAGAATTCACAATATAAGAACTTTAATAGGTTATAACACTAGATCTCTGATCTATAACTAAGTTCAGTTTGATCATCATTTGCAATCAGTACCTAAATTATTAGTTTAAAAAAACATTCCGAATGTGTAAAGGTTTTTAAGAAACAAAACACTTTTAGAAAACACAATATCTCATTAAGCTTATTACACTTTTAGTACATTTATAACTTATATAACTAATTGTGATAAAACGTATGAAACAGTAAGTTACTTAACGCGCCTTATAGCTAACTATTGAGCCGGTAGCGCAGTTAAAGCTAATTGTTAGAGCAGTCATTACGTCAGGAACATTTACACAATTCGGAACTAGGGCAATTGACCTCCTTAGTGCTTTCCAATTATAGGATAAAGGCTTGTACTAATCGTATTGTTTAATTTTATTTTTCCCTTAAAAAAACACAAGACTTACAACTTTAACAGTTCTTATCTACAATTATAATCGTATGTAAGGCTGATATCTACATATATAAATATTTTAGTAGCAATCATTAGTCGCTGTATTAAAACATCACCCATGAATGGACCGGACCGAAATCTTCACGCCCAGGTTCGATTCCCGCTATGTACCAAATGCACGTGTGTTTTTCGATTTTAGGATTTCATGTCTGACGCTTTTACGGTGAAGGAAAACATCGTGTTGCAATTTGCACATCTGCAAAAATATTCAGATATGTTTGAAGTACGCCAACCTCCACTACGTCAGCATGGTTAAATATGACCTAGTCACCCTTAACTTGGATAGGCTCCGAGCTCCTCGGTGGTAACATGTATGCTGTAGTGGTGATGACGACGTAATAAAATGTGTAATAATAAAGTACAAACAAGACGTAAAGTTTAACCTACTAACCCAGACTAGGGATTATCTTAAAAATTATTAATGATTACAAAATGTTTTTATGAACGTTTAGTTATCGACAAGAATCTTAAAAAAGAGGGTTCTTTATCTCATATCGTCGGCCGAAACTGTCGGCGGCGAATTGCGGTTGGCTTAGATAAAAAAAGGTCGGTGCGTCATTTTCTGAATTTGCTATGAAAACGTGGATATTGTTGAATTGTGTTAGAAATATCAGTGAAGCTAACCCATATTTTAAGCGCGAACGTCTTTTGTAATATTAAACGTCTGCCCTGATTTACTTTTAATATTCGATACTCCAGCAGAATGTCTGCTTTTTCTTTTTACCTTATGGGAAATTGAGTTACTCTAATGTTTCAGTTTTTAAAATGCAAGTGGCATTGTGTATATTAAATAATTATTAGATGTGTGATTTTTAATAAGATAGTTTGTTTTCAGTATTATTTCAGTCTTTTATCTTTTCTTTAGAGTTTTAATGAAACCAGTGATGATATTTTCATTGATCACTGTGCATTTTTATTAAAAAGGATCAGAACATAAGTTATAACTAAGCGTGGGAATTTATTTTCACTTAAGAATTTCTACCAAGTTAAAAATGTCTACGAGGTAAAGTTGCTATAGTAAGGGAAGATTTTGCTCGCATTCAAGGGGCTTACATCCGCCAAATAAATTCCCATAGTAATGGGATTTGCTAAAAATCATATAATATCGTTATTGAAACCGTAGTTAGAAGTATCTATTAAAAATATATAATTTGATAGTTTTTTTATTGTAACATCGGTAAAAATATTTTTGTTTTAAAAAAGAAAAATCACAAAAGAGGTTCCAAAGTAAAAAGTTTCAATAAGTTGAGATAGTAACTTCGTAAATCAAAACAAAACATCATTTGTATCCGATGTTCGCAAGTAAAATATGAATACGTGACATTTCTATGCCTAGCAAAGTGGAATATACGAAGTAAGGAAGGCAAGCGTGCCTCAGACGTGAAACTTGTTGTTACAAGCAGAGACAACACAACTTAGAGAAGCAGAAAATTTCACGTTCGTACTGAATACGTCTTGTTAAGTTACCATACGAATTCTTTTTAAAAACATTCTGATGCTTCGGTAGTATTTTATTATTATACTCGAGTCGTAATAATAATTTAAAATAATAGACATTTTAAAAGCTAGCGAGTACCGTCTTTCGACCACATCACCATTTAGTATGAGGTTGGGTCGTGGTCATTTGCTAGTTCAATTTTATATATTGTTCAAAACGGTAAAAATTTTGTTACGAAATTGGGAGAGTGATGGTATTACACGTATGTCTTCCTTCACTTGTAAATAGTTTAACCAGACTAGTGTCATAGACATTATAAAAAATAGTATGTGTAAAACAAAAGAAAAACGAATATTTAAAATAATGACAACAAAGAACCAGGGAATTATTGTTAATTTTTTTTAATTATTTTGTTTCAAATTATGTGTATATTAATTACCACGAGTCAGTTAGAATGCAGCGAGATATGTTCTAAATTCTATGGTTTATCGTTAAATCCAAATTATAGGTAATCTGAAAGCATGTAAATGTATACAATAAAATACACGTGGACGTCAGATGCAATGACTTAATTTATTTAGCTTAGAATAATACAATTATATGGTAACGATGCAGAAATGTTAATTAGGATTGACCCAGTTCTTAGAGTGGGGTTAATTGAGTAAGTTTAGCTACTCATAAGCGTAATTCTATGAAACAAGTGCCGCTTTACCTGACATTTTAAGGTTAATGAATTCTAAACTTTCTAGATGGCTATTACTTGTCTTGTTAGTAAGGTAGTGAACTAGATTTTCATATTATCTAACTTATTACTTATACTAGAAGTAACTTTGGAGATTCAAACCTTGCTAATAAACTGTTGGTTATACAGTCGTAGAACGGTAAACCGTTAAAAGACCATGATGATACCATAAGCATTTAACAGCTTTTTAACCATTGAATTTACTGCCAGTTTTTCAGCATATATGAAAAATTCGCGTAGGTATTTTGTTTAATAAGAAAATATTGTTTTTCAAAAAATCACTCTATTTCCTATACATTCAAAATTAAATTGCAAAAAAAAATATTGTTAGAAATATATTTTCAATTAACACTACGAGTAAGAATATTATTGCTAATAAAAAATCTGTCATAATTTTAATATTATTAATACGTATTTTAGCGAATAAGAAACATTATTTATGTAATAGCACAGTGTTGTCATAAGGAATCAAGACGCTTGGATATTACAGAGATATTTCTGAAGGCCTGTGTACTCAGTGATAAGGAAAAAATATTTACTCAGTAAGCGCTTATTGCGAATTAACAATTGTGAGAGAAACCAAAAGGGACGCGGATAAAACGACATCAAATATAAATCTGTGCAACCTGTAAACTGTTGTAAAAATATGTATTTTTATATACTACTATACTATACTAGCTTTCGCCCACGACTGCGTCCGTGAGGAAATAAAAAAAACATAAAAAGTAGCCTATGTATTCTTCCAGACTATGATCTACATCTGAGCCAAATTTCATAGAGATCCGTTGAGCCGTTCTGGAGATACCTTGAAACAAACATCCATCCATTCATCCAAACATTCGCATTTATAACATTAGCAAGATTATCTGTGTTTAGGCCTTTACAACGGTATTCATTATATTTTTTGCCTTTAGTATATAAAATTGAATAGGTAACTGCCGCTTCGTTACTAAAATGGCCAAATATAAAAACAAAGAGCCTTATCAAAAAAAAAAAACATAGCCAGTATTTTAAGTACCTTACATCAAACACTAATATTAGATATTACCAGAAACCAGCATTATTGTAATATGATTAAACGTACGTAATAAAAAACAAAGTAAGTACTTATACCGGAATCAGACGTTGATTGATATGGACACGTTGACGTCCATATCAATCACCGGCGGGCAATTCGTTAAAACACGTGTTGAACTAAACAGTGTCCAACTGTGTTTTTTTAAGTACAGAAATGGTTTATGCCAATCTTTAACCCCAAGTAAGTGGTACTTAAAATTTTTATATCTTATAACCAGGAACAGAGTATAAATATTCGCTCAAAATGTTACACTTACAAAACATAAAAAATGATTATACTTTAATGTTACGATTATATTCTTAAAAGGCACACTTTTAAAGAATCATAATTCAAATGGACTGGAATGAATGGATGAGCTCGCTTGAAAAAAAGTCAGAGGCCTTTCGCCACTGAACCTATCTATTCATTCTTCAGTATACCGTTGCCTTTTTTATTTAATTTATTATACCTTCAGTTAAATTCTTTAATAACATGAAGTAGCTTACAAACTTTTTAAATTATCATTTACTAATTTGATCCATCATTACATCCTTTTAGTATACGTATTAATATTTAAGTTAAAGAAAAGATAAATATGAATGAACTCTCTGAAACCCCATGAGAGATGAAAATCATGGCACTACTCAAAACTGGTTGAGTATAAAAGGCTATAGGATTATAAAATAACTAACAAATAAATTATGAAGTACTAGTAATGTTGAAATTCCATTATCTTTGTATTATTCAATATATTTGTATTCACGAAACGGGAGTTTAATTTTCCGCACCATTACCCGCTTGATACTCGACTCTTAACACTCGCCACGTCACTTGGCATCGCATCGCTCACATGTAACCTGGAGCTTTTAAATCGTTGATGGAGCACCTGCGAATTTTCTGTCACAAATAATAATGAAGATAATAGATTCCTTGAATAAATCAATAGTGATATATTTGGTTCGTGAAATCTGTAGTAACATGAAACAAATTTACAAACAATTACTTAGATTGTGTTAAAACAGAGTTGAAAAGTTAGATGGCAAAGATTAGCTATTAGTTATTCATTGTAATACTAACAGCCAATAACTTAAACTTTGTACTAGAATTCAATTGGCTTTGGTCACTAAGAATAATAAACTAGATAGCAATGCCAACGAATAATGTTTTATTACTTACAAAACTTCGGAAATCGAATTTAATATAAATGGTTATTATTAAATAAGGCAGCAAGGCCTTCACCAAGGTAGCAAAGATATGACTTAAATAAAAACAAATAAGGTACTTTTGTTTTACACCGTATTTACCAAAACAAGGAAAAGCAGCAAAAAGCTACGCGACTGGGACATATTTCAATAAAAAATATTGCTGGACGCATTTTATGTAAATACGGTGTAATGTTGTATACGTAGAAAAAGGTTCTGAGATTTCTATGTTCATCATATACATTGCTAGTTTAACTTAATGTTCTGTCTTATGTTTTCAGTCATTAGCAAAACACATAAATTGTAGGATTTAATGAAGATAGAAGTTAAATAGATAATACGCCGGTGAGGTCATTGTACTTTAATTTGGCCGACTTACCTAAAAATGTAAGAAGGAACAATTTATTCAGTAATTTTTGCATATCTATATAAAAGACAAAATAGTCAAGCTTAAGTGTAACAATAAAATCTTTCCTGTACGTCTGAGTATGCTCTAAGGCCCTTCTTACACATTGAAACGTAAATCTTTGAATCCAACATTGTACTTGCATTGCGATTTTCGCTCCGTACCCACAACTTAATAGTCAACACGAGTTGTCTATTAGGTCAGTACAGGCGTAGCGACTACACACCTAACACGAACTTACAAAACATTATCTTTATAGATTTGCTCCGCCATCTTTTAAAATCGCAGCAACTTTTCTCACGACGATCTTGACAAATAAGTAGCAAGCGACTGGATTTGGCGAAGAAAGAACAAAATGTAGGCGATGCATGCCCGTGTGTGGATCTCTATGAAATTATATTGCGTAAGTCACTTACCGACTAAAATCGAGTTTCGAAGACTTACGTTACTTGTGTACGAATGGCTTAACAGATCCGCGTCTCGTAGCCTGCGCCGGAAGAGAGGCATGCCAGGCCTTTGTTAGTTTTTAAAGACACGCCAGAACATACCGTGTAACTCTAACGTACGTCTTTTGTTTTAAAAACAAAAATTGTAGCTTTCAAATATTTACTTACAGACTCATTTTGGGAACCATTCAAAAGATTACCAAAGCTAGGGATTTTAGGTTTTCAATTTATCTTTCTTGGCAGGATGACAAGATGCTTTTTAAAATTACTACTTATTACTGTTTTATCAATTGTAATCTTTGAAAACGTAATTAAGTACTTCGCAAACAGCTTAATCCGATCTAAGGTTCTTCTAACACAATATTGCCAGTAAATATCAATCCATAACATTTAAGTAAATAGAGTCCCGGTGGTCACAACATTCAATCGTCCGCACGAGGGTCGCATTTAGATGAACCTGAGAGAATTTGTAGCGGTTATGTACCAAAGTTAAACGTTACAACTTGCCTTGAATCCAGAGAACCTTTTAGAGGCTAGTATATTATATGTTATGAAGGTAAAGTACGCAAGTTGTTATAAGTAGGGGTTTGGGAAAGATAATAAGTCAAAATATTTTTTTTTAAAGAATTATGAAAAAAGGAAACGCAAATAAAAAAAGAGGAGCAAAATATTTCGGAAAATAATTGAAAAGATAGTACGTGTGGTGGTGGTTGCTTCGGCTATTTTCCAATTAACAACTTTTTTAGGTTTTCCCGAAATATAAAGTATTCATCTGTTTTTTCGGAATCTGTATACTTATATATATGAGTACTATAAATTTCAAAAAACAATTAAACTATTTCATATTTTTATTACAAACTTTTATGTGCGGAGAAAATAAAGCCGAAATTTTCAACTGAAGAGTTAATTCCATTTGTTGAACTAAAGGACATCTAAATTAATTTAATAGCTTCAAACTAAAGCATATATTCGGATAGTACATTGAAAAGGCGGAACAAAAAGGAATTTAATCTAAACGTTTTTATCTTCCTAATATTTTACTTAGTAAAGGTTATTACAAACTTTAAAATATTCTTATGTTTTCTTTGACTTCGTAATAACAGAAAGCCAAGCTTGTTATCGTTTTTGATTCCTCTGAAACTTTAAACAAAAACGGAAAAGTTTTTCAGCATGTGTTTTTTCCCTCACTAACTCCTTTAAATAAAAAATAGACGATGATGAAATTAAAGAAGAAAAATAGTACATAAATAACGAAATATAAACCTATATTTACTAAGGACAAAAGAGCTTTTAGCCGTTCACCCGTCAGTTCTTATTTCCTGGAATAGATTTGGTGGAAACTAGTTTAGAATTTGTTTATCAATATTTGTATTACAGAATGAGATGAGGCAATCAAAAACATTGATTTTCGATAGGTTGTTACTGACTTTCGTAATAGTCTATTAGTATTTTAACTATCATACAGTTTTACTATTGTTTTACAAATAAAGTTTTCCGTATATTTGGTACTAGGTAACAAAGAAAGAGAAAGAACGCGGTACTATGATAAATGACTACTATAATAGAAATGGCTAGCTATGTAATTTATGTTACTTTTGTAAATATATATATTATACTAGCTGTAGCTCGCGACTCCATCCGAGCAGAATTACACAAGAACACATACTTAATTCTATGTGTACTTGTGTATGTGTTCTTCCAGGTTATGTTCTACATCTGTGCCAAATTTCATCATGATCTTTGAAGCCGTTCTGGAGATACCTTCAAACAAACATCCATCCATCCATACAAACATTCGCATTAATAATATTAGTATGATTATGTATATTATTTTATGTGTATATAATTAGGAATATTTCAGGGTAAATAAAATTAATTGTTGGTGGTTATGGCGACGTTGCTTAACTGTTTATAGGTAACACAATTATAAGTCACGTCATTTACTCGTTATGTTAGACGTGTCTAATTAAATATGTTTTGATGCAACTTCCTTGTGACATATCTCTTAAATGTTTCTTATAAAAAATATGGAATTGCCATTTTTATCTCCGATTTTCCATTTTCCAAAAAAAACCTTGGTAATATTAGTATAAAATCTGCTATAAATATATATTCCGAAGAAAAATACGCATTTTAAGCGCTTCATTTTCATAGTAAAACGTGAGGAGACTAAACTAGTTTCAGCGAGATTTATAAATCCGCCTGCCGTTTTGCAAAACGAACCGATGTAAAAACGTGACTAACGTCCTAGGTTAAACGTTACTCTTATTTCGCATATTGGTTTTTACTAATTTTAATGCTAGAATAAGACTAAGATACATTATCTCTGTATAAATACGAGTGTCTTGATTCATCCATACAATTTTAAGTGAACAGACAGTAATGTCGCAATTACTGTCATAGTCTATTCGTAGCTTAAGACAAAAATTATGTGTTTACTTTGGCTTTATTCATGAAAGAAATGTTCTGTTGTTAAGATAGTATTTTTGGTGAAATATAGTAATAAAAGTTGTTTACTTATCGTAGGTTTCTGAGACCAAAATCCTAGTTTGAAACAAATTGTTATCTCTTTTTTTCAAAGATAATGAAAGGGATCTTGTTTTATGCATAAATATTGGTCTCAAAAACTAACGCTTGGTCAGATATTATGGCTTAGTTATTGTGTGCATTTAATAACTAAAAATCAAATAGTAGAATATAGTGAAAAGCATTTACGTCTCCAGCAGTGACGTACAAACAAGTCAGGCCAACTGTTTTGCATGGGGACAACTCTCCAGCATAAATTGTCAAACGTTTTGTTACTCGGAATATATTAATAGTGCTTAAATCTAGAATTTACATATTCTGTGTTATCGCTAAGTTTCTTTATGATTTAATATTCAAACTTTACAGCTAACGATGCATTTAAATTATTTTAATATTCGAATTTACTAACTCATTTGAATTCAGTCGAGTCCGCAACTTTGCCGGCGTGAGTACTTACTTATTACTCATGGTCGAAAGGATTAGTGCTTAAAATTGTGATTTTACGATGCAAATTCAACAACCATTTGGCTCTAATATAACCACCGCTATCTATCCACAACAATCAAGGAAGTTGATCGTTGGTTTTTAGTCGATTTTTTTTTAACATATTTTATTTTTTCCACACAGCAACAAATAAATAATTTAAGTGCTAAAACCAGTAAAGAAAATCATAACTGTAGTCCTATTATTTTATTCTATTAAATTTGTATGTATTAAATTTATGATTTCATATTAAAGACAAGAGTTATCAAAATATAAATATTCCAACAAAAAATGAAACGACATCATATGTGGCGTCAGGTGGTCTTTGTGGAATACAGCTATAGAAATAGAATTTCTTTTTACGACCAAATATCAAAAGAATTGCTTAGTTATTTTCATCATTTAAATAAATATAATAGTTTTTTATTAACCGACTGACAAGAGGGTTATTGTTCTTCGTGTATGTTAATTTGTTTTTGTGTATGTGAGTTTGTATGTAAATTCATTGATAAAAAACACATAGTAGACAAATATACAAAAACATTTTTTTTATTTATAAGAGCCATTATTAATATACATAAAAATAAATAAATACACGTGTAGTATCAAATAAACGTTAGGAATTACTTTAAATATTTATAGAAATTTCGTAATGATGTATGAAAACGAATATAAACGGTGTCCTTAGGCCACTATCAATGCTAATTAACCGTTATAATTTATTAGAGTGGTCCTCTTTCACTCGACCGCCTTCCGTACTATGCAATATAACTGCATCTGCAACGTAATGTACAGAAAAGGTTAATTGATAATAGCAATAAAATCACTTCGTTTGCATTCCCCGTTACGCTATCTACACTTAATATAGTTTATTAATTAATATGCATTTTATAAATTAACTGAACTTAATTATCATAATTTAATAAAGGTTTTTTTTAAATATAATACTAATTATTTGTGCAATGATTGCAAAAAATTAAGCTAAGTAAAATTTATTCTGATATTGTCTGATGAATGCAAATACGAAATTTGGCGTTGCCATGCCTAGTTTCTTGCTTTGTACAATGTGCTCGTTTCATAATACTTAACGCATTTGTTATTTCCTTATCTGTCTAATATTTTTATTATTTTTTCTAGGAATAGCCGTAAGTATATTTATATTACAGGAAAATTAATTAAGACCTTTATTGTTCTTACAATTTTGTGGTTAAATCAAGTTTTATTGTCGACGAGCTGAAAAGCCTTTGTTATTTTAATCACGGAACCCGCGGCATGTCGTCGGACCTGCTTTTAATTCAACATAATAATTCGTGTAATTAAAGTTACCTTGTTTACTCCTACCAAGAAAGATAATAAACAATTATTTACCTAACGCTCAAATAACAATAATAATTTCATTGGTTTATTCAAATTCGAAATCTGTTTTTTGAATTCCTACTATAATTATTTACACTTTATATAAACAATAAAGTACGTATACAGAAACTTATTTTTAATCAGAGTAATTATTTTTTTGCTAAAAACGATCTTTATTCTTTTCCAGTATTTATAATGTTTGTTGGACATTTAAAATGCCCATTATTACAATAGGAGACAACCTAAATTATGAATACAGCAGAGCATGTAAACTACTCGCTATGGACACAAAAAGCCTAAAAAAACTACAGCCCTTGATCGTAAATTCTAATAGATGAAATCTTAAGATGTTTTAATTCATTTTATATCTGTAGAATTAATTTGCTTTAAAACTGAACTGAAAACCGGAGGCTTTTAAACCGTCTTCCTTCCTCCGCTAATAACTCTAAACCAACTTAAATGAGGGCACTCGAAGTAAATGACGACCGCTGTAATTTTACTCCAACGGTACGTACGGAACTGTTTATTTAAGAACTACATACAATTCAATTTAAAAATTCCAAAATTGCCAAAGTTCCAAATTAGCCATAACAGATTGATCTGAAGTTGCCATTCCCCATACTTGCTCTATTTAATAAAAAAGTTTATATTGTTAAGCCAAAAATAATTATAAATGCATGTATAATAAAAATATATAGGGACTATCAGTAAGGTCAAATATTAATTTAACCTACCAGACCTGCACAAAATATATGCAATTGAACTGCAAGTGAATTGCAAGTGAACTCATACCAACATTTAAAGTTCAACTAAATTTACATTTACAACGTATTTGTGGATATTACAAATTAAATCGATCCTTTAAACTTCAATGCAGAGCATTAAAGTGTCTATCTTTATATTTTGTAAATACGTATTTGTCTGTTTAAATGCAATTGAAAATATTATATTTACATATCAAAATACGAGAACGTTTGAATCTCTTTTAATCATCGCGTATTAAAATATCGAAAAAACATAAAACATCAAAAGATAACCTATAACCATGAAAGCAGGAAAAATAAATATGTTTGACGTCTGTAAGGTATTCAATTTTTTAAACATTTCAACACAAAAATACCAACATACACAATAATACAAAATAAAACAGGCAGTCCATTAAAAGATGATTATTTTTAATTATAATAAATCAAACCACCAAGCTTTTTTCGTCTGTGGCTATGCTTTAAATTTTTGAATTGATAATGAAAAATAAAATAACCAACAATTACCTTATTAGTAATCAGATGAGCCATTAAAATATAAATAAAAAAATGTAATGAAATCACACTTTTTTTTTCTTCTCAGACATTGGTGATTATAACTTTTAAACGGCCACAAATATGCAATACCTAAGTATTAATCCAAAAAATAAACCATCTTGCTAATATTATAAATACGAAAGTTTACATACTCGTAGCTTAACAGATCAGGATGAAATTTGGCACAATCTATCTCGATTACTGTCTGGAATAACACATAGTCACTGATCTTTATAAATGGATAGGCTATTGCTTGGAAAATTTCATCATTTGCTTCGTTCCAATTTAAACGCGCATGTTGATGTTACAAAATCAGCGTCAAAATGGCGAAAATCAGTCAGGCACAAAATACCAATCCATTTATAGACGTCAGTGCACATCTACTAAGTTGTTTTCTTAATTTCGCGCAGTGAAAGGCGCAGGCAAAAGCATGTAAATAATAAAATTAATTTCAATGTATTGTAATAATATAAAAAATTATTGAAACCTTCTTTTTTTAAGTAAGAGAAGACAAAATAAAAAGAATACAGGAATACATGGCAGGCAAGTTCTTCGCATAGCTTTCATATCTTTTCTACAAAAGTTTTACTTTGGACGGCGTCCAAGTGCTTGTTAAAGAATTTACGATAAGTATGTTACGTTCAGACGTTTGCAGCTATATAAATATTTGTTTCGAATAAAAACAAATAAAATTTCCTATCATAATAAACTTTTCATATAAAACAAAACTCTCATTCTTATGTCCAAAATATTAAAAATCACAAAACTCAATAGATATTATATTAGTAAATTTATATTAAAAACTCTATATAAATCACAAGCAGCGCTAAGTAAACTCAAGTTTACTCATTAATAATTAACTTAACATATACTCAGTTGCACTTTAGCGCTTTGATTCAATTAACTGAAACAGATTTAATTAAAACATCTTTTAATTATTAATAGCTTTTTATGGACTATAGATAAATAAAGAAAAAAAATTATTCACCAAAAACCTTGTAGCTGAAAAATGTTTATTAATAAGTATAGTAAACAAATTCAATTCCCTTCCCTTAGCCCTTCGAACAGAAGACAATCTAAATCTTCGAAACCCAGCGATTTTAGTCACTTCGACCACGTTTTGCTCTTTGGTCGCCAAAACCAATCGCACGAAACATGTTTGTCAAGATCGTGGTGAGAAAAGTCGCTGCAATTTTCAAAATAGCAGAGCAAATCAACGTTGTGGCGGAGTGCGCGCAACGCGGTACTCGCGACGTAGGGATATAATATTAGTATCTTAGATTTATATTGCCTTGTGAAGAGGCTTAGAATGGAGCATCAGATAATATTTCAGGAAATTAATGTCGTCCTTGTGTGTAAAGATACACAGATAGTCAATGGATAAAATACAGGTGCGCATCCCACAACGAGATTCCCACTTATTTTTTTATATTAAAAATGGCACAAATGCATTCTCTCTGACTGATATTCAATCACTATGAAAAGCTGAAACTTTCATTCATGATTGCGAGCAATGCATCAGAAAACAAAGGAATGGAAATGGCTCGAACTAGTTGCTCGAACGACGTGCGGTACCTAAATAAATTGCCGTTGGAAAACTAAGGCGCACAGATTTATATACGGATTGGATATGAAAGCTTTGAAGCATATTGCTCGAGGCCATATGCATTTTGTGTCGCCTACAGATTTGCTCTAAAATAAAAATGCCACGTAAAATTAAATTTTAGTAATTAATATTTTAGTACATTAATTGTCGCACTCAAAGACGTTCTATGGTCCCTTAAGCCGACCCCTAGTCAACATTTCTTATATCACAGCTGTGCTAAGTGTCTCCCTTATGATTATGAAGCAGTGCCCACTTACACATAGAAAGTTCGAGCTGTTATCATGCATCATTTTAGTAAAATTAGTATCATGATAGCTGAAGTATGTATTCATTTAACTATAAAAGACATCATTTTGATCAAAAGATATAGAATTAATCAAATGTACTAATTATTTTACAAAATACAAAGTCAATTAGTAATTGCTACGATACATAATAATGATAAAACATAAATGAAAAGAAAGATTATATTTTCATAATTGCAAGCTCAATTCCCCTCTCAAATATAAAATTGTTACTTCTTTTGTGTTTCAAATGAAGTCGTAAATTCGTTTTCAATGATAAAGTAAGGTCATGCTTTGTGTCGTCTAAATTACATTCCGTAAACGAAACTAAATGCTCTCCCTCGCTTAATGTTACTAGATTCAACTTTCGAGTGGGTGAGCTTAAATTCACTCGAGTGAAATAAATAATGCGCAAACAACGAACATACAAATAAATAGAATATTTTCTGAAAAGTAGTCATAAAATGCATGAATAATATCAAGTGATGATTAGAAATATATCATTGGAAATTATAATACTACTAAACTTAAAGAGCTTTTTTAATTACTATAAATTATTTTTAACAAACTAAGAAGTTAATTTATATAGATAAAATTTCTAGAAATATTATTGTGGTGTTAATTTGGTAAGGCAGTATAATTTTTTCCTGACAAATTCGTGTACAAATTTAGAAAAATGATGTTTACATTTGCCGTAAATAGAATTGTCTCATACTCGTATATTTTACAGGGGTCTTTACAAAGTTGTTTTGTAAATCGCGAGCTTTCGAATAAATCTCCCCAACTCATGTCTAGTTTGTGAAAGGGTCGCCGCTTAAAAACCTTATGTACGAAGAGATCTTTTGTCAGATAAATTATTCGTCCATATTTATTTTTAAATTGTAAAACATTGAGGCTAACAATACAGAAGGTTCTACTTATTATAATATTTGTTGGTGTATAAAATATATTTAGACATAACCGTCTTAATTTGGTAATAATAGGTATTTTGTTCTTATTAATATCTGTATAGAATCTGAATATTGAACTCACTTCCTACATGAGGCTGGAAGCTTACAAAGTAACAATAAATAAAAAAATAAAAATAGTACAAAACATACGTAGATTAAAATTAAAGCTACTTCAATTGCGAAAAATCAGGACTATGTATTGACGTAACAATGTTTACATGAATTAATATAGACAAAACAAATAACCGATAGTAAACAAAACGTATACTATTTGGTCGTCAGTGCGGGTGTACGCTGAACTAACCAGTCTAACTAACCAAGCAACAGTCAGTGATGAGATTAGTAATAAATACATCGGCTATAAATTTAATAGAATTGAATTGATAGTTCGATAGGTACAATATATTATGGACATATATTTAGAATTTTATATAGACCTATTTTACATATTATGGACAGATAATATTCGTGTCCAAAAATGAAGATAAAATTAATATGCTTTTTTACGTTCATCTTTTTGCTCACAATCAGATATTTCATAACTGTTTGTTTTTATTGATTGGAGTATCTCTGATTTCATCATTGGTAATGCTCAGCTTTTATTTATACATAATCATGTATAAAATAATCATTTGATAGCACAGTAGTTCCTCGCCGACGTTACGCGACGGAATAAATAAAAAAATCGAATTATAACGTTATTTTAAAACGTTAAGTTACGAAAACGAGATATAGAAAAGCAAAATTAGAGAAACAATTTCTAAAAGCCAATTTGAAACTGAAAATGTGGACTGGATTTTTTCGCTCGGAAGACAATTAATTCTCTGAAATAACTTCTTGTAAATGTTCTTGTTTAATGCCTCTTTCAGATTGCAGCAGCTGGTGCCTGTCTGCATCTACAGTTTGCCACACTTAAATACATTGTTCAATATATTCTTTTTTCTCAGTTTAAAAAGTTCTCTCGTAGTAAATTAAAAATGTAAAATAATCTTCTAAAGTAATTAACTTATTATCTGTGTATATAAAATGCGTGAACATGAGTCTTTAAGGAATAGACAAGCCGTTTTCCACTCCGGTTTCACCTATTCATTTTATAGTCTTTTTTGATTTACTAACTGTAGCTCGCGATTTCGTCCGCGCGGAATTAAAAAAAAAACTTTATTAGTGACCTTTGTATTCTTCCAGAATGTGTTCTACATATATGTTAAATTTCAGCGAGTTCCATACATCCGTTCTAGTGATACTTTCCAACAAATGTCTATCCATCCATCCATACATCGAAATATTGGCATTTATAATACTAGTAAAATTGTAGGCACAGTATACGACAAGGCTTTTTCACTGTGATCACACTGAACGAATCAATTTAAGGTGTGAACTTTTTTTGACAGCCGTACTCTTTGTTATACTCCATTCTCACTACTGTCACTTCAGTCGTGATATACGTCATCTGAATATATGCTATACACAGATAGTTTTATTAATCATACTAATACCGAATACTACTAATCTAAGAACGGATGAACAAATTAGGTTGAAATTTGAAATAGAAATAGATAATAGTATTTTACAGTTTTTCTTTTTTAATTTCAAGCTTACGAACGAACGGTATATAATGTAGTGTAATAGAATAAATCATAAAATTTTCATTAAAGTCAATTGATGTGTACCCGCATCGTCATCATGCTGTCGATGTTTGGCGCAATCCAATTTGTTGTAAACAACTCACGTTACATGCAATATTTGTTTTTGAAATTGCACAGTTTCTATTTCATGTTTTCACTCAAATTGAGAACAGAAAACTTGTTATAATGGCAATTTTTATCAACTTAATACCTATTTTTGTGAACGTTTCTTTTCATGACGATATAGTGCTTATAAGCCTTGGCTAATAATTTGAATGAACTATAGATAATATCATTCATTATTCATAGGACTGTAATCGACAATTGAAACATTGTTTCGAGATTATTTACTACGATGATTATATAATATGTTATTTTTTTATTTATTCGCCTTCGCCGATTGAAGGTAGGCAACGCATCTGCAATTGCGAATGTCTATAGGCAGCGGTCGCTTCGCCATTTCGGCGAATTCATGTGGCCTCTTGCTCGTTTTCCACCAAAAAATAAAATAAAAATAATTTGTAAATAATGACTTTTACATTAAGTAATAATATATAATTTGTGATATTATTAGCGCTGTCACAAAAACAAATATCGAATAAAATAAATTTCATTGTTCTAAAATATAACCGCTTGTTCACTTGATGCGGGTAGACGAGTTGATTGAAAACATATTTTGATTTATTTTAATTAAATTAGAAATCGGAATCTGTGCGATTCACATTACAGTTATGCTAAAAGTAGAAACGATGTTAACGCCCACACCTTGAGTAACAACTACGCATACATTCTTTTAATAAAGAATAAATTTAAATTACAAAACTCAACGAATATAGAACAACGAACATATAGATGTACGAGTATGTACTAATGTATCTTTTACGGTAAATTTGATAAAAAAATAGTTACTAACGATTTTCTATTTTTTTTAAATAAATATCTCGGTAAATATGAATAAAAAATTTAAATTCATAACTTTTTATCGTTTTCCATGAAGCATTAAATATAAAAAAAAACTAATTTATTCTAAGGTATGAAACGTGAGGATAGTATTAAAAAAGAATAATGTAGCTTTTTCTGAATATCTGACAGTGTCACAAGGAAACACGCGTCTCCTACCCCGTACGAGGGAAGGGGCCCGCCGTTCCATTGTTGTTGTTTAAAGAAACGGCATAACATACGGAGTAAACGAAGTGTAAAGCTTTTGTTTGTATAGTGAGACTTCAGTTAGAAATGTGCGTAGCTTTCAAATGTTACTTGCACTCACAATATTACATCTTACTAATATTATAAATGCGAAAATATAGATGAATGTATGGATGGGTAGATGTTTGTTGTAAGGTCCGGAACTGTTCAACGGATCTTGATGAATGGCATAAATAGTCTGGAAAAACACATAGCTAGTATTTATATATTTACCCAACACGATATTAAAAGTTTGAAGTAAATTTTATTTACGATTAAATTTAATAACTAAAAAAATTAAATGTCGTGCGATAGAGTTGGTAACAACCCCATCATAAAATATATTCAACAAAGAAAATTATTTATTATCATACACAGAATAACACACACAAGGCACAAACTTACAACGTATATAAAAAGTGGGGCAAAAAGAAGCCAGCGAATTACAGTTTAGTATTTATAACTTTTTGTATTAACGGTTAACAAACTCAGAATAAGCAGTTTTTATTTAGTTTTTTTTTCATAGTAAAGGAAATAATACTACTCTTAGTTTACTTTTCTTAATTAAATCCTAGACATATAACTGTATTTGTGTTTCACTACAATTTGTGGTACGAATTTCCGTGAACTGGTTTTGTCTTGTGATTTTCGTGTCTCCGACCTCCTTCGATCTCGTAACGGAGACGTTACACCGGATTAAGAAAGGATACGATCGTTCCTACATTTGCATGTTACGTACTGTAACTACTGCAATGGAGATACACTTGATACCTTGAATTGTGCATATACCTATTACGGAATCAAAACAAAATAAAAAGTTCAACACAAAAAAACGAATAATCCATCAATATTCCCTATTCTAATTTAATTCTTGGTTAATTTAAATACAATTCATTCCATTTTAGATTTTAATTTATAATTACGATCCCACGGTCAAACTATTTATATAGTTTTCACTGAGTTTTCAGGACACTGTATTAATCATAAGATTACCTATGTGTATTTCTAATAAATAAACACATAGATCAAAACATTATATTTTTAGAACACAATAGTTTATAAGATTATTTAAGCTAATATAAAAAAATTGTTTAGATTTTCATACAGGATAAACGCTGTAACTGATTTATAGTTTAGTCTTTAATTTCTTGAGAAGAAACATAATTTCTTCCCACTCCAGAGTTGTTTGAATTCTCGGCACATAGATTTATTCTACACACTAGCAATCACGGGCCAAAAAACTGTACGTACATACACAAAACTAGGTGGGCAATGTAAGTACATTCGTACTTTCATTTCGAGGAAGGGAGTTCAAACACTCAAACAGTACACACACGAGTACAAGATTGCAAACGACTTGGGATAAACGAAGCAATCTTTTGAATGGCTTGTATTTACACTGAGGAAATTTCGGAGAGAGATTTTGACATTGAAAGACGAGTGCTTTTCCTTTTATTCGTTCTGTTTTGTTTGCACGCGAGCTCTTTCTTAGTGTACTGCTCGTACAAGAATCAGTTGATTTACATTACTGTTTTACCGGCTACAGAAACTGTAGTTAATAGTAGAAACAGTTTAGTTTAAAGCTTTATAAATTTCTATTTTCAGGACAGTCTAAAAGGAAATATATTTTTTTTAACTCGATTGAATGATTCAATTTTCAATGGTTGTAATAGTAAATGTTTTTTGTTGAATTTTTATCGTAGTTAGACATTTTTACTGCCGTGGTATTACTTTTTGTAAAACAAAGTTATAGTTCATTGTTTCCAATATCCAGTTTACTGAAGTAGTTATTAAATCTGTAGCAAATTTCAATGTGAAAGCGATTTTTTTTTAATTTTTAAGCCGTGGTTCGTTTAAAACTTTATTCATTGACGATGATTGATCGTTGTTAACAATTTTCGATTGCCGAAACTCGGAGAAAGCTTATGTATTGAAAACTCGCTTCATTTAAAAATAAAAGTTCAGAATGAGTTTAAACTTTGAATCAGAGTTCGATTAAAACTTTATTCGTTGAACCACAATTAAACTGAAAGCAAGCTTGAATTGTTTATCCATTGTTTCATATTTATTTTACTTCTGAGAATATTTAAAAAAAAAAATATCAGTAACAGGAATACTTATTAGTGGCTGAAAAACATGTTAAGTATTTACTAAAATATAGGAGAATAACGCATAGATAAAAATTACTAAAGAAAACAAGTAGGAAAGCTAATTAAATTATGATAACTAACTACTGCACTCAGATAAGTTGTGTGGTCACCCTTAGTGTAATTACTAAACGATATTTTTTTACCAAAGATTTTGTATAACTACCTTAGTGGCGTCTTAGTGAATAAAAAAACGTACAACTATTTTCATTCCTTTGCTATGAAACATAAAGCACATAAAGAAAGAAGTCAAGAAAGATTATTAAGAAGTGTTTGGAGACACATGGCGGGTATAGAGAAATGTCTAGAAGAAATGGAATTTTCATATTACAGACAGATGTTCAAAAGAATATCGCAAAAATATAACTTGAAAATATATTACGTTTTACCAAAAAAGTACATTTCTACATTTCTTTTTGAAATATATACCAGCAATTTTTATATATATAACTAATATTTTGATTGAACTAAATAACCCATCGTACATAGTAATATGTATTACAGTTTTAATCACTTTATATTGGAATTTTTACGAATTTTCTGTAGCCGCAGCCTAATTCCTATGTAATATAGATGTTAAATTTGCATTTAAAATACCCGAAATCCGAAGTCGATTTACGTGCTCAGACTTCAACTCATTTGTTAATAATGAGGTCGCCTTAGAGCCAATCGACGGAGCTTCTGCCAAAATGTGATTCGTGAATGACATCAGAGTAACGTCAATTTTGATAAAAAAAAATCTAATGCATCTATTATATTATATTAACACTGTTCTAAATCAAGACCAATATTTTGTAAGAACAAAGACTAACTACCAAAATTACATCAAAAATCAAATTTACTCACAATGCCTTGTCAAATTGTACAATGTATTAGTCGATCAGCTTATCTCACAATATACACTAACTACACTACCTTAACTTATATAGAAAGTTATATAACTAGTTAATGATAATGTCTCACGAAAGTTTGAATAATTTAATAAAGTACCTTAAATACAAAATTGTGTAACGCCTCTATAGTAAGTGATGTTTCTTAGGTAAATTTAGTTTTTTTTTTTATATTCAGAAACAACTTTTAACACGTATATATTACACAATTGTGTTCGCTAGATTTGAAAAAACAGGCGAGGGGAAGAAATCCCCTTTCGTCTGATGAGTGTGGTGGTGGAGGCCTAATTTTAGTTCTCTTTAAAGAAAGCATGAGAAGGGAAAGTGGATGTAGTGATGTAGTGGACTATGGGCATTGGGCGCTTCGCTATTTCTGCGAATATAAGTGGCTACTTGCTCGTTTGCCACCGTTATATGATAAATATAAAAAATAAACTCATAGAAATTTAATTATAACAGTGTTAAGTTTGATAAAGATTTATTATTTGCGTGAGAACATTTCTTTGGATAAAGGAGTATAAAATCCCGCCACTATATTGCGACAAACTGCACTAATGAGAAAAGTTTGCGGAAACTTGATGGAGTTGAGTAACAATGCTAACACCCAACAATTTTCTCAATTCAGACCATTATTACAAAAGCCTTTCAGCTTGTAACAAACATTCTTAAACATTTTGAGCATTAAATTTAAATAAAGTAGAAACACCATAGTTTTGAACGTTTTAGTTTTATTGTAATCTTTAGTATCTGGGTAACCGAGATTCTATAGTATTTTTAATACACTTCCTTCTGGGATATAAATTGTCAACAAAGGAAAGCATTATAAATAGACTTACTTAGTCGCGATAAATATGTCAATGTGCGAAAATGTTTATATTGGAAAATGTTCATTTTGATGGAAAAATAAATGTACATTTTTTACAATTAAGTTGACTCGATCAATTGACAGCTGCTCGGCTCAGGTAGTCTCGGCGTCGACACGTGGACTTTCAATTTCCGCCCTTCGACTGTATTTCCATCGTTTCCCGTTTGCTGAAAATTTCTAAAACTGCTGCTTTACGGCTACTATTAATGATTGACAGCTGAAATATTCTAGTTATAAAAGTACATTATTTACTTTTTCCTGAATTGTTAAAAAAAATCTAACTGTAGTCGTAGCGAGATAGGTCCTGTAAGAGAATAAATAGTTTTAAAATAAAAATATTATATTTGTGTATTATTTAAAGTCAATCAACATACTATGATTTATAGTGAAAAGAGAGAGGAATACAGAACAGAAGCACGGTGTGGCTGACAGGAGCGCTATTACCTTCAAATTATTACCACTTACTCCACCTACAAGAGACGTTAAAGAAATTTTATGTATTATGGATGTAGACCGGAACACTTTCTATGAACCTTAACATCGAAAATACAAGTACAAGTTTGTACTCATGTTAATCTTATAAACTTATGTAACTATTACCTGCAACCTCGTCCGCGCGGGATTAAAATTTAAATTAGTAACCGATGTGTTCCTCCAGACTATATCATACATCTATGACAAATTTCGAGATCCGTTGAACCGTTCTGGAGATACCTTCTAGCAAAGATCCAAACATTCGCATTTATAATATTAATAAGATCGACTTGTCAACAGGAAACAATGACAGCTAGATACAAAAATTACAACTTCCAACTTTTATACTCTCTAATACAGAGCTTTTTTTTAACCAGTTGATAGTTGGAAGAATCTTTGATATACCTCAAAAATGAACCATGTTGTGACGACGGCATCCAGCTATTGTTGAATTCAACAATTATTTTACAATAATGTCATTTATTGCAATTTTAGTATTATCGTGCCAAAGCATTAACATAACAAGATCATAATTTTCCGATCCACTGTGTATGTTACAAGTTGGCATAATTTCAGCTGCAAATTAACTTGTGTAAAATTATTTTACTATATTATGAATTTATATTATACGTTATGTTACTGTATATAAACTCTCTATTTCATTGCGCTTCATAAATGTCAAATAAAAGTATGAATAATAACTCGTATCTTGTACATAGCTGACGATATAAGAGTTGAACTTATGTACACAGTATTTGATAGCTTGATGAGATGTAATTTAAGGCATGTTTATATTGTTACCGATTTACTTTACGATTTTCATTCGGTTTCGCAATAACTACTACTCTAAACACAGGATCGTTTTTCTTGGCTATTAGCTAAAATATATCAGCCGGTAAATCAATATTACACTCTTATAACAGCTACGACCGGCGACCTCGTCTTCGCGGAATTTAAAAAAATAGTAGCCAATGTGTTCTTCCAGACAATGTTCTACAACTATGCCAAATTTCAGCGAGACCAAAACATCCATTCATGTAAACATCCATATCTCCATCCATACATTCAAATATTCACATTTATGTATAATGTAGTAATAAGTAAGGTAAATATATGTTTTGTACAAAGATTTTGGTCACAGAAACCAACGGTAAGAGAAAAAACATCAAAATTGCGATGTATGTGCTACAAGTTATTCCTAAAAACTTTGTTCAACCATACTAGAATTCAATGCAACAACATAATAGTAGCAAATTTATTTCATTCAAAACCCTTCGGGGCGTGTTGTGGAAACACTTTCATTAATTATGTACAAAGTTGTCGATCAAACGCGTCGTAAACTAATTTAAATAAGTTCTTGAACATTGCCAATAAAACCAGAAGATTTATATTATTCTTCAAACTTCAAGTCAGTTAGGAATTATAACGATGGGATGTTTTTAATTATTACAAGTTGATAAAACATTGTCGAAAATTGCATTCCGTTTTTAGCAGTATACAATATTATCGCAGGTTGACTATAAAAATATTTTTTTGTAATGATATAAATAATTTTTGCATAATTTTTTATCTCAGTATTATTAAAAAACTGACGCTGAAGCTTATTTCTTTTAATACATTTCACTTTAAGCTTTTATTCAATTTACATCAGGTAAGTCACGGCTTAACTCTCGAAAGCTGAACTCGAAATAACATTAAAAGGTTGCTTTTAGTTTAATTGACGGAATGCAATTCTAACAACAAAGCACTCGGCGTCTCGACAATATTCAAAATGAAACGTCGATCTCATGGCTACATTTTAATACTTTTTTAAAGTCATTCTATAAGCTGCGAATTACATAGTTAACAATAAAATATTTTACTTAACTGTATATCATTTAAAGAAGTATTTAGACTCACTAGACCAGTCTAGAATATGATATTAAAGTCATTATATTGTTGATAGAACGTGTCCTCTAAATCCAAAAATTATAATCTCATAATTCATATTATTAACTAAATGAGAAACTTTTATTTCACTATCTAGTTAATAAAAGCACAGAATTAACTATCCGCGTAGCACACTCGGCTAATATCCAACCTCATCAGCAATTTAAATTCAAAGCTGCACTATTTCTCCTTTTGGACGATGTTACTGCAAGAGACGGGTTCTTAAAAGCAGGGCTGAAATCGTCGGCAAAAATGTATTAAAATAAGCATATACTTTTCCAGCTAACTTACCGAATACGGTTACCAGCTTGTAATTACAAGCGGTCAAATTAAGAATTGGACAGTTTACTGTTACTATGCATCTGTTTATGTGTTCCATGTTCCATGGCAAACTGCTAACTAAACGAATATAACAATTTCAATTGTGACGACGTTAACCAATGTGAGTTGAGTGCGTGCAAAAACAGACGTAACCAAAAACTCATTAGCACGAAGTGATTTATCTTCTCCCATAAATCACTATTTCAACCTTCAGTCTCTGTATCGCGCGTCTCTGAATCTCAATCCGTGATAATCAAGTAAAAGATATCAAAGAAAGTTCAACTGAAATTTAAAAAGATATCGTGGTTATGTATCATGTTAAAGATGGTATCTCAAAAGCGAAAATGTTCTTTAAACTCGATCCGCGATAGAAAATGTATAGCGCTTCAAAAAGAAGGTTGCTTTGAAAATGAACTTTTTTGTGGGATCCTTTTAGCGGCGATATGAAGATGCCCAGCATGCGAAACGCTGGTAAAAGAGTTACGGGGATAGTTAATTTTCGCAACCTTTTAACCCCGACTACCTTTTCATACCATCTTTGTTACTTTTCCTTTTAAAGATGATAAGATAGCTGAGGATTTTACAAATTGTAAAGAGTACAATCTTCTAAAGTTGAATTCTGTATTATTCTTCACTTGTTGTCATTATCATAATTTTTACAATTATATTTTCGTTATTAAAACTAAAGTGTTGAAATAGCAATTAAGAAAATACATTACGAATATCCTTCAAAATTGTAGCTTTTTCGATTTTTATTAAAATTTTAAAGATTCATTATATTGCAAAAATGTATGCATGTTTTTTCCATCTAGATCCCATTGACTTACTGTAAAGGCACGTGTTCATCGTCGATTCAAAGGAAATGTGCGAAGTGCGTTTATTTACTTTCCGCCACTGGCTTGTGATGGCGTGCGTTCACGCCTTATGGAAATGAATATGTGCCCACTTTTTCATCACACCTTATCTTTCTGTGCGGTATCTCTGCTTTGTGTTTCACTGAAGAACATATGTTGATACTCTCTATACTATACATAGAACACGATGTCGATTAATCTATCATTTATGTTCTGAATTTTTTTTACAATAACAAAATCGTCCTCTGCGTTAATCCAGAGCAAAGTGCTTTTTGTTCACTTTCTTAAATTAAATTTATGATTATACATATATCATCGGCTTCGACTTCACTCGTAACAAAGTCCATGTCAATATATGTGCAACTGTTCTGTTTATGTAATAAGAAAAAAACATCATGTCTTTGTCATGTTTAATATCAAATGTACATTTTAAATTAAATTTATACTCTAATTAAGATTACAAACTTTACACAAGACGCGTTAATTCTATTCTAAATTTATTATAATTACGTAGCAATCGCATTTGATAAATGAGCTCATGTTTTAATTGATGAATCTCGACCTTGTTTTAACTCAGTCGTGTTTATCCGGCCTAAGTAACAACCTTATTGAACATGTTTGCTGACTTGAACAAAACTTGTAAAGCATAATTATAACTTGTAATTCGATTCTGTAACAAAGTAATTATATCAGAATCTAACTCACAGTGACAGTGTTCCATTGACTTTTAAGACACTGACATTTAAAAAATCTTATATATTTATGGCGATGATAAAAATTATAATACTTTAAAAATATTTTGACAATCCCATATAGTATGCGTATTTTGTATCACATTTATTTGCTATTAACTAAACAGTGATTTAAATAAAATTAAATACACCTTTGTAAAATACTTGTCTATTTTTACCAACCAACTCAAAATACATGAAATATGTTAATAATCAAAATATAAATTCATATCCTACGACCTTTTAAATTAAATCTCCATTAGTAAAGTGTAAATAAGTTGTATTTATTTAATTATGAATACGTTACAGCGTGAACAAATAAAATGTTGAAATATTTCCGTGCAATTTTGAAGCCATTAATTTCATATTCAATACCGGATATTTAATTTTGAATAAAATACATTTACAAAATTAAACAAGAAGTTAAATCGAATTGATGTCTAAACACATCATCTTCCTGACATTATCCCACTCACGTGGGGTCGACGCATAAAGTTTTATAAACCTTAAAGTTTTGGCTTATATTTTTACGGCCGACCACCTGCCTGTCGCCAATTCTATTTGGCAGAGCATATATTTGAACTTACATTGAAGAAATTTCACGGTTTCATTAAATAATATACTGAATTTCTAAAAATTTAAAAAACATTTTGAATAACAAGCCTAATATAATTATACATATTTTGATATTGTTAAGTAACTTATATTTAAAATGATTTATAATAGAGCTTTATAAATTACACACCACTACAATAGATTGTCTGAAATAAATATCTTAACAAGTGTCTGGACGGAAGCCAAAACAAAATTTCTCGTATAAAATTAACCAAAACTATTCAGAGAATTTTAGTGTCGTGAATGTAACTTTATTATATTAACATGGCATTTTAGTTTCGAACCGAATTTTACGAATGTTTGCGTTGCGCTTCGAATGGGTTTGTGTAAAAACGTTTGTTAACTTACATTAAGTACACAAAGAAAAATACATCGTACTTATCGTACTTTATGAAAGTACAATAAGCAATCATTGAATATTACACATTGATGAGTTTTCTAAGAACTTCTAGAAAACCATAGTTTTGTCTATGCGTATGTGCTCGATTTTAATAAGAGCTATCGTGAACGAGTTTTTAAATTCAATGCCAATATTTTTAAACAATTCATTACTTAAAACATCCTACTAATGTAATAAATGCGAATGTTTAGATGGATGGATTTAAACATTCACATTTCAGGTATCTCCAGAACGGATACATGAATCTTGCTGAAATTTTCCATAGATGTAGAACATAGCCTGGAAGAACACATAGGCTATTAATTAAGTTATTTTAATACCGCGTGGATGGAGTCGCTGGTGACAGTTAGTAACAGATAAACAAAAAGTTTCCCTTTTTATATTTAAACTAGCTGTCGCCCGCGACTCCGTCCGCGCGCAATTAAAAAAAAATAAAATGAAAAATAGATGTTGGCCGATTTTCAGACCTACTGAATATGCTCACAAAATTTCATGAGAATCGGTCAAGCCGTTTCGGAAGAGTACGGTGACGAAAACTGTGACACGAGAATTTTATATTTTAGATAGAGCAAATGTTTAGAATTGATACTAAATACTTAAAAATCTAATATGTTAACATAAATTTAAATGTGATCAATATCAGGATGTGTTCAATTCAATACATATATTCGAGAAGAGAATTATAAAAGAAAAAAAATCCAAACGCATGACATCAAAGAAAAGCGAAAATGATAATACAATTACGTCAGCAAAGGTACTCTAAAATGTCGAGAGAACACTCACCCTTGTATCGTTCCTACTTAAAATTCAGCAAATAATAATTTACCAGCGATTTACATCGGTACTACGCGTCGAAGCCTTGTTAACATGTACGCTTGACATAAGTCGCCAAATTATTTATTAATAAAACGTAAAACGCTATAAATTCGAATTTATTTGGATTTAAAAGTGGATTAACATAATTTATTCAAGCTATCTGATAGCGTACTGAGAAAATCTTTAACCTCTGCATGTATGCACTTGTTTGTAGCTAGTATACTTTCTGTCATCGTACGTGGTACATATTAATAAAAACTTTGGTATGATATTCCTCTATACATTAATAAAATATAGGTTACATTGTGATGTAGCTTTCGTAAAGTATTCCGAAGATGCCAGAGAAAGTTTCTGATATGTATATTAAAAGTCTGTTTATTTTGTTGAAAAGAATTAGTAGTGGTGACTTATGTACGTATAAACATTCGTAGTGTATTTCGTGCGTTATCAAGTTGGGTATACGAGTGCAGACAGCGCGGGCTTGGAGCAGGCTCAGCTCGCGTCTGTGAAGAGCGCTTCATTCGTCTACAGTATTGTTACAACTGTAACAAGTCGGCTAAAAAGAAATATGTGTAAAATCATTGCTCGAGTGTAAAAATCTTTTTATGTTCATGACCAGATTTAATAAAATAAAGGTTCCATTTATCGAACTAGTTTGGAATACCTCGTTAGAGAAATTTACCTTAAAATAATTTATAGTAAAACAATACTGTATAACTCCAGAAAATATTATTAGACACTATTTAGTTAAACACTTGTTCACTTTGGCAGCCGTTGTTTGATATTAATGACGTCAACGTGGTGAAATGTTTCATCATAAATATTCACATTGCTTTTCTTTTTTTTTATATATGATAAGGTAGCAAACGAGCAAACGGTCACCTGAATTCGCCGAAATAGCGAGGCGATCGTTGCTCATGGATATTCGCAAATGCAGATGCGTTGCCTACCTTTAATCAACGGAGAAGGGGACACACAGAAAGACGATATTTCCCCTTCCTATGCGTCCCCTCCTCCGCTAAATCCTCTTCCCTTTCCCATCCTTTTCTAATAAGAAAAGATTGTGAAGGGGAAGAGGACTAAAATTAGGCCTCCGGCACCACACTCATCAGACGAAACGCGGAATTACTTCCACTTCACGCCTGTCTTCTGTGTGGTCGTGGTATTTCACCGGGCGAGCCGGCCAATTCGTGCAACAGATGTTGTTGTTGCTGGCGTCTACCACTGTAGACTGCTTTCGATTTAATGACTATATTATTTACTACGGATATTAATGTTTCAATAATCATCATTTGTTAAAAATCCGCGCCGGGCGCTAGTTACGGTATAAAAAGTCTTGACGTATGTTTAACCTAATATTTATTTGAAAACTTGGCTAAGTATGAGAACCTGGTTAGGCCTGTTAGAGTAGTATAATCTGCTGAGATGTGCACTGGTTGTTTTAAGTTTTATGAAAGTGTATTTCTGTCATGTGTCAAGTATTTTTATGGTCTGTCAAGAATAAATTTTCACATGTAAACTTCTATTCATCAAGGCCCAGAAAACTTAATTAATAACAGTAAAACAAAATCTCTTGTATTATAAACAAAAGCATGCAATAAATTTAATTTACTAAATAACTTTAAAATAAAATTGTAACAAACTTCAAAGTTGGGACAATCAATTACTTTATCCCGGTTCCGAGAATCACTTCTGAAAATAATTTTTCTTGTGAAACTTCTCCCAGAAGAACTCTAGCGAACTCGTTCCTTGCTTTTAATCCTGAGTTTCTTTTATAAGGCGCAAAAATATATTTATTAAATTCCATCACTTATTTACATTTATTATCAACATAGAAATATTTTATGCCACTTATTTCTGGAGACAAGTAATATTTGTAATGGAATGGATTGACATTGTTAAATTCTTTTATCATCATCATCAGCTCACTATACGTCCCCACTGAGATGCTCGGAGCCTACCCTAAGTTAGGGGTGAAATCTTTTACCACAACGAAAACCTGGTATTACTGTCTGAGATAAAGATTTTTTCATGACCTGAGAGAGTTAGACTTCATCTTCGTCACAGATCATATACGTACAATTGCGAAGAAAAAAGAACATGGCCATTCATCTTTCTCCTTCTTGTATCTCGTCCTCTGTAACTTGCAAATTTTTTACTGTACCTACAGAGAAATAAATGATTTAATTCGACTATGTATAATTCGATTATATAATTATTACTAGATACTAGTATAAACACTAAAGGGGTATAAATGTTAGTAAAAAAAATTAATTAGTGTTTTTAAACGCTTTGATGGAACACTTTTTATTAAAGTGAAAGCTACAGCTCTTCAAATGACAGGCACAATTTATTTTCAAAAAATAACGGTTAAAAGGCGAGATGGAGAAGTATTTCTAATTAAGTTTCTTTTTCGAATCTTCAGGGAATATTATTTTCAATGTAAAAGTTTAGAAAGTATTTAATTCGCTCAAAATAATTTCCACGTAAAATTGTATTACGAGTACATCGCTAATAAAAATGTTCTGATAATTCTGATAATTTAATAACACAAGACCGAAGTATGTACTTATACCATTTAATTTTTAACGAGTTTACATTTAAATGTGGCATATGTATCATACTTAATAAAATATTAAGATTATAAATGCTAGTTTGGATGTATGGATGTTTGATACTACGTATTTTCAATACGACTTAACGGATTTCGACTAAATTAAGCACAGATGTAGAACATAGCCTGAACACATTACTTACTAAGTTTTTTTTAAATTCCGCGCGGACAAAGTCGCGGCCAAAAGATAGTGATAAAATAAAACAACATTTCGTATTTAGATAGAAAACAATATTTGTAAAAACAAAAGAAATATATACAAAGACAGAGATAAAACTACTTATATTGGTCCCCTAGCACAAGTTGCTTCTTAAGATGGAAATGATTACGTGTAACCACACTCCAGAGAGATAATAAAATGTTATTATTTGAAACGAAATTCTTCGAAACAAATGCAGCGCTATAAGAATGATAAAAGAAAGAACAATATCGGCAACTTGTATACATGGTGTTACAAGATTTTTTTACTGTGTCTGTGTCCTTGCATATGTGCTTGGCTTTCTTGAAAGTCCGTTTTCATCATGAAAACACTTTGATGTTAGTTGAATGCGTAAACTTTCAAAATCTTGCATTAAACTTTGTGCGCCTTGAACCACAAAATAGGTCGTAAATAGCACATGTGCATACACGCAACGTTGTTTTAAACCACAACCGACACTAACAGAGAAAAGTTCGCTTTTGGTAAAATCACAGTGAAACTTACGTTCATGAAAACATTTGTATAGAAATTTTTACTTTACGGCAAATCGTACTACGGTTTTTATTTTGTTGTTCGAATTTTAAAAACTTTTTCTGTAGAAATTTTGTAGGTATGTACGACAGATATTCTTAAAAAATTGTATACGCGTTTGTCAGTTTCGCTACGTTCGTAGACTAGCTCCGTTTGTAGACTTGCTACGATCGTAGGATTGCTACAGTCATTGATTTGCTACGATAATAGTCTTTCGGCGTAGTACGTACACAATCTAACTAATAGCCACGTTCGAAGACATTCTACTTTCGTAACTCTATACTTTTTTATGATCTCCTACATTCTTAGATACGCTAATTCCCGATGTTCTACGAATGTTTCTTGATTAACGACCTACGACCCATTTTTGTCTACGTCTGCGTATTAACCAAAATGGATAGAATCGTAACTTAGTATTGTAAAAATATTAAATTCACAAAATATGTTTATATTTGTAAGTTAATTAAATTAATTGTAGGCAAACAAAAAGTCCAATTTTTATATTATTACTATAGATAGATAGGTAAACAATCGATTGTATTATTATAATAATCACGTTTTTTCAAAGATTTATAATTTATTATCAAATGCGAGTTGTTTGATTTGAACTATCTTCTTGATTGAATTTAAAACAAAAGTGAATCGATCAGTTTGTTGTATTTTATTGAAAGAGCATAAAAATATACCTTACTAACGACCAAAACCATATTATAAAAAACAATGTAATTTGCATAAAAAGAAGAAAGCTGTTTTAATTAAATTTTTAATGTTTGTGGTATTACAATGATAAAGCTTTCGGTATATTTTATGCAAAAAAAAGTTCATTCTTTAGCCTCGATGACCCCATTTTATTCGTCCTTTTCCTCCTCTGAGATGTAAATTAGCCTTTTAATGACTTTAAGACCTTTATTGGTTGTATACAAATATTTAATTTTAAATGGAAGTAGTATTTTCGTATACGTTTTATATTTACGTATGTAATTGAATCGCATTAATATAAACCAGTGCTATATTTATGATCACAGATAATGGGATGCAATTCAACCATTACACATAACTTATTATTGTGATAATAGAGTTATTACCGCTAACAAATGCATGAACGATGTATATCTGAAAATGTGGAATATATCTTTATTACTGTAAACAATATTTTATTTAAATGTATTTCTAGGTTAATTGATTTGACAGACTGAAATCTTGGCGCACATTTGTATTTGAAAAGCATAGCCTTATTAAAAAGTGGTATATTGAAATCATTATGTATTTGTGAATAAGGCTAAAAGCCTCCAAATAGCCGAGCAGCTCGCTACTTAGCTCTGTGCTGCATTTTAAGACGCATGCAGCTGGAAAATTACGTCTTGAAAATTCCATGTATGTTAAAGCTACCGGCAGCTTAAAGCCTCTAATGGTGAATTTTGTGCGCCGCTTTATTTTACATGATCTTAAATCGTCTCTCAAATATTTTATACAAATACTAAGACTTGGTATATTCTAAGCATATATGTAGTAAATAAATTCACCATATATGTACATGAAGCAGATTGTCAGATTTACGTCAGACAGCTTTTTGTTTGTTTAAAAAGAAACTGTCTCGTAACAAACACAAAGGCTACACTTTGAAAAACTCAACAATCACTAGAGTTTTTATTCTTAGCTTTTACACTTTCTTTTCGTCCTTAAAGAAAAAATATTTTTTGTAAACATCACAAGGTTGGACGTTTGTCCTTCGAAATTACAAGAGGGCAAAAACTGACTGTGTAACATTGTATATTAATTTTATATTTGTATTGAATTTAAATAAAACAACATTGTTTTCATCTCCATATAAATTATTATTTTTCACATTTTTCAAAACAAAGCAATTAAGGATTAGTTTATCTTAGTTTTAAGAACTTTAATAATAATGAAATAACTGGTTTAAAATAAAAAAAAAAATTGAATAAAATGCGTCTTAAAGTTATTGTTCTGGTTTCATTGTCTTTATTTATATCATAATAACTTCAGATAAAATTTATCGCGCAATAAATAAAGATTGCCAGGACGTAAACGCAGAGAAATAATTTCATTAAATACAAATACAATCTTACAAAGGAGAATTACTTGAACATAAATGATACCAAGATAATTGTTACTAAGAAAACGACAATCTTGTCCCCAAAATATATAATACTTAAACTGTTATGAATTTATAATCGCCAAAATATTTAAAGTGTTTCGCTTTTCAGGTACCACTATTGTTGCGATTACGAGAACCATAAGGCAAAGTATTTGTTTTATTAGCTTTGTTTTCTTAAGGGATCAAAAGTTTAAAAAAGTTAAAACCCGGAATTGCTTTCGCTTCTCGGCTGTCTTATATGTGTTATAGTTGTAATATAGTGAGTTTTAATTAAACCCATTTACTGTTATAAAAGGTCGCTGAAAAATCAAAATCAATTTAAGCAATATTTCATTTTAATAAAACCAAATAAACTTCGAATATTGAAAATGCCAATTTAAATTCAACACGCGCCGATATGAGAACGTGCTTTGTTTAGGAATACTTGTTACAATAGAATGCTTGATATGAAAGCAAATTGTGACTTTGATTATCATTTTAGATATTAAATAATTTGTTAAAGACAATGAAATAAAATAATATATCTGATGATAATTTTACAGTAATCGAGCATATTGTAAGAATTGTAAGACACATGATAAATAATAAAAAGGGTGTTCCATTATGACAAAGTCGGTCAAAAATGTTATAAGAAAAGATGCTTCAGTATTGTAAACTCTCGGATGGAATGACCTATTATTCTCTTTATAATTCAGAGCGATAGTTTCTTGTTCTGTTACAACTACAATAGCATAGTACGAAGAAGTACGGTTCAAATGATAAAAGTTTGACCCAGTTTAATATATACCTTTTAAGTTTTTATAAAGAAAACAATACGAAGTAGGTACTAATTGAATGCAGAGAATTTTTGCTACATGTTTATGTAAACTCTATCATGACTTATTGTTATTTTTCACTCTAGAAACTCTCTTTCTTTCTTTTTGAATAAATAGAGATAACATTATTTCTGAATAAAAATGTTATGGTAGAAAAATGTTACTCTAATATGCCGACTGAATTATTATACGTATTTTTAATATTTTCATCGCTCTAAAATAACTGTATGCAAGAACTTAATATATTACTGTGCACGTTTCACTAACTTACATCTGTGTAAGACAGGAAAACTCCATTTTTGCTTTTCATTTTCCCAGAACGCTTTGACTGAAACGTATGCAGTCTCATTTATTTCACCTTTACTGTGCAATTGGTATTTCGTTCAGAAATATAAAAATAAGAAAATTTTCTTAAGAAATAATTTGATATATACACCATGGCATTTACAAAATAAAGGTTTATCTATATATTTATTTTTAACTAGCTTTCTCCCGCGACTCCGTCCGCGCGAAATAAAAAAAAAAGTAAAGAAAACGGGGTAAAAATTATCCTATGTCCGTTTCCTGGTTCTAAGCTACCTGCCCACCAATTTTCAGTCAAATCGATTCAGCCGTTCTTGAGTTATAAATGGTGTAACTAACACAACTTTCTTTTATATATATAGACTAGCTTTTATCCGCGACTCCGTCCGCGCGGAATAAAAAAAAAAAAAGAAAAGAAAACGGGGTAAAAATTATTCTATGTCCTATTCCTGGTTCTAAGCTACCTGCCCACCAATTTTCAGTCAAATCGATTCAGCCGTTCTTGAGTTATAAATAGTGTAACTAACACGACTTTCTTTTATATAGACAAAAGATAAGTGAATTTTCAAAGATGTAAAAATATCAATTTTAACCAATCATCAACTCATATTCTTCTCTGCCGTACGGTTCGAACTTAAATTAGGAATTTGATTAGACTACGTTTCTAAGATATCTTTGAATTTATTCGCAGATATGTGAATTCTTGAACTTACGATGTTTTCCGTCGCTGTAATAAAGTCTAATGAATGTACAAATGAAATTAAAAAATCCTATTAGTACATGGGAATTGAACCCATGACCTCTCTATCCTACTCAAGTCAATAGCTTAAATACTGTGCCATCGATGTACAATGTACATAATTTCAATGGTATAATAATGAACGTGAATTACAATATGAATGGTGAAGGTTCATGAAGGAAAATTAGAATACGATCAATTCAAAATGGCTCGATTTCACAATAACGTTGCCACATAATCGTGTTCGTGACTAACCCACCAATTAGACTGCATTGTTCTTATACAAAGTAATATTAAACAACATTTATAATATTTATTAAACACGTCATTCTGTTATATAAGCTTTCCTTATGATTTAAATTACAGGTTATACCATTTATTAATATAGCATCGTACTTTGACTAACTTTTTGATTTTCTGGAGGAACCTATCTTTGAATAGAAATTTATATCTTCTTTTTGTTCGTGGAACGCTAATAATATATTTTTCAGGATTTTAGCGGCAAAGTTTTAGCGAGCAAACACTACTAGTATACAGAACAAACTAATCGTTAGTCGGCTAAAGTTATATTGTTTATCTTTTGCCCAAAATTTTAATGGAGACGTAATTACTTCAAAAGCGTTTTATCGGACAGGTGGAGAATATTTTAAAATCTTATAAAAGTAACTTACATTAAGCAGCGATAAGTAAATAAATCTATTTGTTAAATACAAATCCAAACAAAAACCCTGACCACAAGGACCATAACTCACAAAGGAATCGAATGACAACTCACTTGTCAAAATGGAATTATTCGTTTAGGTTACAGGAGGTCATAATGTAACTTATATAAATACGAATCCCATATACATAAGTATACCCTCCTGAGTCATTGGGGTAAAAACAAACACAATCAGTTAAAAATCGAAAAACTCTTGTAGAGTCGTAAATATAAAAGGCTAAATCGAAACCAATTTAGACAATATATCATTTAATCAGATCCAAATAAACTTCGTATATTGAAAACGGCAATTTGAACTCAACACACGAAGGAATTGGAACGTGCTTTGTATAACAATAGTTGTTGCGGTGGCGTGCATGGTACAACAAAAATACGCAACTAAAATCTTCATTTCAGTATCAACTTCTTTATTTTTATATCAGACGATTATAAATTTAGCTTTCTTTCATGTTATAACAAGAAAAATATAAAGTATTAAGGTAAGAATTGGTGTGTCAGAAAACTTTATTAAGTTCTAGTAAAAGGCTATTAAGTTTACATTTATTGCAGTACCAAATGTTTGAGAAAAAGAATTCGTTTAAGAAACAGAAAACATTCATTTCTTAGATTTAAATATGTAAATGCATTACCAAACTTAATTATTGTTAATTACAATAATAGCGTTAATATTTTATTAGCCTCCACAATACTGTACGTAAAAACAGTTTTTCTACGCAAATGATTTGTTGTTTCATTTCGTTCCGAAAGAAAGGATATGCTTTGGAATAAAGAAATGTCATCTCAAGAATTGCTTCCGTTACGGTTTTCGATTTATATAAGGACAGAATAAATGATGTGACGCTTCTCAAAGGAAGCAATGGAATAAGAGTGCTTGCGAAGCGCATCAATTTATATCACAAATAGTTTCTTTGTGTAGCTACATGAACAATAAAAACCAAATTTGCCAACTAACGAATATTTTTATTATGGATATATATTTGTTTTTCTTTTTAATGATAAAAAGAAATAATGATAGTGTGATCAACTTTAATCTTTACTTTATTTTATTTTCGAGTTCAACTTAATTGTCGAGTTTATTCCATTTCAAATAAGTTCAATTACGTTTTTATTCATTAATAGTATTAGTAACTAGCTCTATGTTTACTTCAAAGCGTTAACATTGTGACATTTACAAAACGAGACAAAAAGGAAATTCAAAAAGAAAAAATTTAATAAAAGAAAACAGGAGTACACAGTACAAATCACAAGGGAAAATTTGGGTTCGGTCGTTTGAAATAGGTCAGTTTCGCAATTTCGGCGCCCCGTAATCGCTCCGTCCGTAACTACTAGCACGCCAATTAGCTTTTATTGTTCTTACATTTCCTTTTGACAAGAATACTATCTCAGATTATACACACTATAAATAAACTTTAATTAATATATGATAGTTAACACGTCAATCTATTTTTTTGTAACTTAACAGTGTTTTTTTAATATTTTAATGTGGCAAACGAACAAGCGGCCAACTTTATTTGCTGAAATGGCGAAGCGACCGCTGCCCATAGACATCCGCAAGTGCAGATGCGTTGCCTACCTTTAGTCGATGGATGAGGAGACGCACAGAAAGAGAATATTACCTCTTCCTATGCGTTCCATCATCAAATGAAATCCCATTTTCCTACCCATCTTCTCCTTATAAGAAAAAAGTGGGAAGGAAAAAAGGACTAAAATAGGCCTCCGGAACACATTTTATTAGCTTCTACTTGTCACTGCGTTAACTATATATTTGTTAGTATAATATTTAAATAATCACGAACTATTCATTAATTCAATTAAAAAAATCTAGTTATTCCTACTTGTTATATAAATACTTCAGTAGTTTTGTATTGTGGACAGACACTATTATATTACTTACTTAGTGCTTTTAATACGTAATGTATAATAAAATCTTAAGTATTAATGGCTGGTGTTTAAAGCTGATGTGATCACCCACTTCGGCTAACTTACAAACTACACTGGAGACCGGAGGCTTTTAGTCCGCCTTCCTTCCGTTGCTAATAACGACAAGCTAACTTAAATGGCGGCCACTTTAAGCTAATGACAACCACAATAATTTTCTCAAGGAAGATAGATTCCCACAAATTTATATAATTACATTTATTTCAAAGTGAAATGTGTCGATAATCCTTTGAGTAAAAAAATTCTTGATTTATTTTTGCCCATTGTTTATCTGATGTAGTCTAATCGGCTGAACAACAAGTAATTCGTTTCGTATTTTTCGGCTAAAAAAGTCTGTCGTGCTTATTTCTTTTAATAAATTAACTGATTACAAAAAAATAATTGTATACAGTGTATACATTTTATTAAACAAAATCATTGATTTCTTGACTAATCAACAGAGATGAGCAGATACGAATTAAGGTCAATTGCGTAGTTATTGGCACTTTTAATAAACCCCTTTTGTAGATCAGCCTTGACCTACCTTTGATACCTTTCATTCTTGAAGCTTAAACTTGTTAATTAAGTGCACCAGAATTAATACAACATCTGTTCAAGTTCGTCTTCATTTTAATATTGTTTGTTCTTACTATTTTTTGGTTAAAACAAGTTTCATTGATAACGAAAAGCTTTTGTTATTTTAATCACGAAACGTGAGCCTTGTCCGAATTTTTAAAATATCAAATTCTACCTTTATGCTCTCTTTACTTAACTAATAGCCTTTCCGGCGCTCACTTTTCCTTTTTTGTACTGTTTGTTTGGTGTAATTCATACTTTTTTTATTTTATAAAAGAGATAATGAATTAATTGCTACATCTGAAGGTTTGTAGTTTGTTTTTTATTAATCTTACGTTTTTCATCGCCATTTTAAAAGATTACATTTAAAAAAGTCGATTCGCGCAAAGCAAAAGTTTGGAGTGGTTAAAAATGGCCGAGGAGTAGAAAATTATTTTGCAATGTTTCCTTACTCCATTAAGTTTGTCCGAACTTTTCTCATTAATACATTTTTTCACAAACAAAAACCTTTATAATCGTATCCACGAAGCTTAAAAAGAAAATATCGTTAAGTATCAAGTAATATAGGGGATAAAATAACATGATAAAATAACCGCCGTACTCATAGTCTTATAATATTTACTTTACGAGCTACTTTAACGGCCACTTAACAATTCTGAGTACTCGAGTAAAACTTCCTATATTTATAAGAATTAATCTTATTAAATCACTGAAAGTGACTTCCTTCAGTTATCATTAAGAGTGCGAAGTCAATATAATGATTTATTATTTGCTTATGGGCTCTAAACTACAAGATATAAACAATTGTCACTACATCTAGGCTATGAATATGCCGATACTATTCGATTCCAATAGTTATCCTTATGTTTATACGGTTATTAGTATGAACTTACCTTTGCACAATACAACACAACATATTAAGCTTACAAAACACTCACATAAACCCTACTTATTCCCATACAAACTTTCATCCCCTATTCCATAGGGAAAGTGTAGAACATCAATAGTGTTGTTTTACACCCCACAGGGTAACAGCCTCAGAAATAAGCTTCAAGCTTTAAAAATTACGATAAATTCACAAAGATTTCCATCCCTCACTTAAAAAGCCACCGCCAATTTATATTCAAGCCCAGGACAAATGGCCGATGATCCAATCGGCTATGTCCAACAAATTCAAGGTCGTCGCTGCAGCGACAGCCCATGGTATCAGGATGCAGCTGGAGACCGCCGAGGCCTTCAGATACGTAACCCGCTTCCTCCAAGAAAAGGAGGTGTACTATCATACTTACACGCTCGCCGAAGAGCGCATCCTTAGAGTGGTGATCAAACGCATCCCTAAGGAAATCCCCGTAGAGGACATAGTCCAGTCCCTGAAAGATCAAAAATTCCCCGTTATTAGCGTATTCCGCATGACAAATAGGCGTACAAAATCGCCTATTGACTTGGTACAGGTACACCTAGACCTGTCGCCGGAAGGGAAGGCCATTTTTGACGTTAAGTCAATCTGTGGCCTAAGCGGGCTCATAGTTGAACCGCCACGCAAGAATGGCCTCCCCGGACAGTGCCACAAATGCCAGTTATACGGACATTCGGCCCGCAACTGTTTCGCCCGCCCTAGGTGCGTGAAGTGCTTAGGCGATCATGGTACATCGGATTGTTCTAGACCGAAGGATAAATCACTCTTAGAGGCTTTCGGAAAGCCTGCCTGCGTTCTTTGCCGCGGTGATCATACCGCTAACTACCACGGGTGCCCTAAGGCACCTAAGCGAATCCAATCGCAACCCCAGCGACCGTCGCGACGTCTAACGCTTCCGATACCGTCAGCCAACGAATTTCCACCTCTTCAACCATCGTGGAAAACTAACACCCCCGCATGGGGCAGTAACAGGTCCACCGCTAGCGCACCCGCGTACAATACATCTACCGCGCCCATTGCCAAACCGGTACCGGTCAAACCGGTGGCAATGCCTACGCCACCTAAAACGACAGGGAATCCGTTTGAATCCCTCAATCGTCTTTCAGGCCTCAACATGGAGGAAGTCTTAACGTTCGCCGACGAATACGAAAAGGCGTCAGGAAATATAGGCACCCGACTGTACTTGATTAAGAAGTACAAGCACATCGTCAGTGCTCTCGAACACAATTAGGCTTTCCGATGGCTGCAAACGCGTTAAATAATTGTAGTCATCCGCCCCTCGCGCATAATAATGGCAGAGTCAAACCGCGTTCAATTATCGTAGCTTTTTTCAACTCGAACGGTGTTAGAAAACAACGCGACGAAATTCATAACTTCCTTCGCGATCATCAAGTCGACGTGTTACTCGTGCAGGAAACCTTTCTCAAACCGGCTATGAGGGACCCGAAAGTCTCTAATTACAATATCGTTAGAAATGATAGGACCGGCGCCCCAGGCGGTGGCACTGTCATTTACTATAAAAAATCCCTGCACTGTGTACCGATTGACACGCCCGCGTTAACGCACTTAGAGGCCTCGATCTGTCAGCTAGCCATGACTGGCCATGCCCCCATTACGATAGCTTCGGTCTACCTTCCTTGTAGATCAAGCGCAACCATCATACGCTCCGACTTTGAATCGCTTCTATCTATAGGAGGAGCCACCATCCTTGCTGGTGATTTCAATAGCAAGCACATTCGATGGAACTCTACCAGAATCAGTAAACGCGGCCGTGAGCTTGACTCACTGTCGGACTTACTTGATTTTGAAATCATAGCGCCACTAGAGCCCACTCACTACCCCCACATACTGGGACACACTCCGGATGTGCTTGATATTGCAATCATCAAGAATATTAACCTAACCTTACGTAATATTGAGGTGATACATGAGCTTCACTCAGATCACCGACCAGTTTTGCTACAGCTAGGGCCCTCTGCACCGGCTGACCCCCCAATTAAGACAGTCGTTGACTGGCACAAACTTAGTGCCAGGCTCAAAGACATTAACTCCCCACATCTAAACGACATCCCCGACATAATTAATTCTGATAACGATATGGGCGTCGCGATCGGCTCTCTAACAAGTCATATCCAAACCGCCATCAAGGACTGCTCAAGGCAAATGCCAGAGTCAGACAATCAACGCTGGGCACTACCACCAGATGCCAGAGACTTGTTGAGACGCAAGAACGCGGCTACCCGAGCTCACGATTTGTATCCCACTGAATCGAACCGAAAACAGCTACGTAAATTACAGCGTGAAGTAAAAACACGCATAGCTGCCATCCGGAACGAACGATGGGATTCAACGCTTCGAAATATAAAGCCATCACATTTAGCATTCTGGAAGCTTCCCAAGTCACTTAAAGGCGACACGTACTCAACGATGCCGCCATTGTCGCGCCCAAATACAACACCAGCTATGCTGGATGAAGAGAAAGCCGAATGTCTTGCAGACAGCCTCGAGGCCCAGTGCTCCCCCAGTAGCCTATCGGTCGACCCTGACCACCTACGGAGGGTGGACAGCGAGGTCGACCGAAGGAAAAATGAACCCCTTCTCGACTCAATTCCTCCGGTTACTAGCGACGAAGTCGAGAAACTAATTAAAAATCTACGTCCACGCAAAGCTCCCGGCTCAGATGGCATCACCAATAGGGTGGCGAAACTATTTCCAGTTGCCATTATACAACTTCTCGTAGCCATTTATAATGCGGCAATGACCAAAGGCGTCTTTCCCAGCGAGTGGAAGGACGCTGAAGTCATAGGGTTCCTCAAACCCTCAAAGCCGCCTTCCAATCCCACGTCTTATCGCCCCATAAGCCTTCTCAAAACCTTTGGGAAGATTTATGAACGATTAATATTAGCACGCCTTCGCACCTTCATGGACACAAAAGGCATGCCTATTGCAGAACAGTTTGGCTTTCGCGCCAAACATTCATGCACCAATCAAGTGCACCGTATCACGGAGCACATACTTGTCAAACGCCAACGTGGCCTTAGCACCGGAGCTATCTTCCTCGACGTAGCGAAAGCGTTCGATAAAGTATGGCACAACGGGCTTATATACAAGCTATATGAGTACGGAGTACCCGACCGTCTCGTATGCATAATACGAGACTTCCTAAGTAATCGCACGTTTCGCTACCGCGTCGAGGGAGTGTGCTCACAATTGCACCCCGTTCGAGCCGGGGTGCCCCAAGGTTCGGTGTTAGGGCCGGTTCTCTTTACCCTATACACCAATGACATTCCCCGCGTACACGGTGTAGAGCTAGCTCTATTCGCCGATGACACCTGCGTATACACATCTGGACGTTCCCCCGATGCTATATGTCGACGTCTTCAAACCGCTGCCAACACGTTAGGTGCCTGGTTTCGGAAATGGAGGATCGAAATTAATCCTAGCAAAAGCGCGGCGCTATACTGTTCACGCCAGAAAGGTACTGCTCTTCCGTCCATTAAACTCATGGACAGCCCAATACCTTGGGAAGACCAGGTTAAATACTTAGGTGTCATACTTGACTCTAAACTTAACTTCTCCGCTCACGTGACCCGGGTCAGGAACCGCGCGGCTTTCATCCTAGGTCGTCTTTCCACGTTGATTAATAGAAAGAGTAAAATGTCCCTTCGGAACAAGGTGACACTCTATAAATCAGTAGTTCGTCCCGTCATGACGTATGCTAGTCCGGTATTCGCGCACATCGCCCCGAAACAAATACATCGACTTCAGGTTATTCAAAATAGATTCTTGCGTAGAGCCACGGGAGCCCCGTGGTACATGCGCAACAGCAATCTTCATATAGATTTGGACTTGCCCACCATTGCCCAACACCTGAAGTTGGCGTCGCGTCGTTATTTTGACTCTGCCGTCGGTCATCCTAATCCGCTTGTTGTAGGTGCCGCCACCTACAATCCAATCGCGCTCGGTAAGTTTCGTCGGGATTATCGTAGACCTAGGCACGTTCTTGACTTTCAAGACGATGCAATAACTATAGCTCAGACTAAGGCTAAACATCACAGACAGATCACACGTCGTAGTCGCTGTCGGCTGCGACAATCATTCTCGCGATACGGCCTCATAGCAGGCAGGTTTTCACCTATTATTAGTAGAAGCGTTGCTGGAGCTTCTTCCGCCACTTCTTCTCCCAGCGCTAACGCTTTCCGAAGTGGTAGTAATATTAGCTGTATTAATAATAGCAATCAGATAATAGCAACCGATCAAGCCGAGGTTCGGCCCTCTCGGGCACCCTTGAATCGGAATGCTAAACGCGTAATGAGTGACAGCCCAAACCGTGGTCCCCTCTCGGGGGCCCTTGCGCCCAGTCACTCCATGGAGCGTCCATCGAAGCGACCTAAGAGCTCGGTGACCTCCCAATCCGGTAATAATAACGAAGTAACAGCCCGAGCCGAGGCTCCTGAGGGAGCCCTCGAGCCTAGTTACTCTTAAACGAGGTTTAGGCTAAGCGCCATCTGCGCCCGGCCACCTCAAGCCCGGTGAAACTGTAAATGCCTCCTCAAGGCAAACAGTGACTACTCAGTCAAAAAAAAAAAAAAAAAAAAAAAAAAAAAAAAAAAAAAAAAAAAAAAAAAAAAAAAAAATCCCTCACTTTCAACACTTTTTTCGCATTAAAAAGTTCAGTTCATACTAAATTTGATTTAAATCGGTTTAGTAGTATTGGCGTGCAAGCGCGACAGACAGACAAACAGACAGAGTTACTTTGTCATTTATAATATTGATATTAGTAAGGATAGTAGAATGACATGTTTGTAAACGTAATCTGTGATGAGATCAGTGCATTGATCCTCCTGTACGGAAATTACGACACTAATAAACCTTCAAAAAAAATTATTGACGAAAATTAAACAGGTTTTAAGGTTCTGCACTTACTTTAATCATGCCTTTTTTCTGACCATCTCAAAACATAATACCAAAGTTTCACCAAAACATATATAATTTTTTATTTGTTGGTATACCTATAGATGACTTGTAAAAAACCCGATGAAAGCGTAAAATGATGAAATGTAAGCATTCTTAATTTTACTAAAGAACCATAAAAAAAATGTTTGGATAAAATATTTTTTCAACAAGTAAGCGCCAAATCTACCTATTAATCTTCCATTCGGAAATTAAGCCGACGGTGTCTTAAGAATTTAAGAGAGGTAAAAGTCGTGTCCTAAATACAAACTTTCTTAAAACTTTTTAAATTTTGAATGAAATCTTGAACATAAGCTAAAAGGTTTTCGTGGTACAAAATAAGGTTTTTATCTTTAAACAAGCGAAGAAATATAACTTTCGTACAGACATTTCACTAAGGTAAAGAAAAATTTTATAATGTATAAAAAAAAAGTTACACCCTGATAAAATAGAGAGTAGTAAGTTAAATTTAGGTTTCTTTGAATTAAACTATTAATCGAAATACTGCGATATCTGAAACTCATTTTATTTTGACTTTATTTAAACAAATTTACCAGAAAACTTGCGCCAAACGCAATTTAAAAAATCAAAATACTCAAACATACTTAGTGATTATTTCACAAAATTATATTTTGTGTAGATTTTTTATGACAATTAAATATAGGTAAATCCATAGTAGTTTCCATCAGTTTCATAAGATGTTAAATTGCTATTTATGATGCCAGAAAATTACCTCTCTCTTAAAACAGCACGCACAATCCCCTTTTATCGTTAAGTTGAAAGAGAGGTCTATTACAGACATGATTGAATCCAATACACAAATACGTTTCCGCTTTGTGCATTTCAAGATTTGAGAACTCGACCTATATCTCTCTACGTTTGTATCTTTTGGAGCATAAATCGGTATACTGTAAAGCAACCCTCAACATTTGTATTGATTCACATTACGTTACATATAAACCAATCTTACATAAGTAAACAAACTACTATTAACACCTATAGTGGTCTTAATGATGGCAGTTATTTAAAAAAATTGAAAGATTCCAAGTACAAAGTAAGAAAACTATTTCATAAGAACATTTAATAATATAATTTTTAATAGAGTTTGTATAAAACAAATACGTGATTAAATACGGACATATTTGGACCTGATTATGGAATCTTACTAATACATATTATGAATGCAAAAGTTTAGATGTATGTATGATGGATTGTTAGAAGGTATCTTCGGAACGACTCAACGAATCTTTATGAAATTTGACACTGTTGTAGAACATATTCTTGAAGAACACATAGACTACTTATTAAGTTTTTTTTTTAATTCCGCACGGATGGAGTCGTAAGCGACAGATAATTTATTAAATAATTTTAATCTATATCTTCCAATTAAAAGTAGCGTCGACGCAACTCTTTTCCAGGAATTACAAAAAACTGAAGCAATAAATCATTTGTTTCAGAAGAAATAATATTCGTATTGAATGGCTTCATTTAAATTCAACTCTCGAAAGTTCGTCAGCGTGCTATGTTTGCTAATATTTGAAACAATGCCAGGTTGACATGAAAACATTAATCCCACTGGGATTTCTTTGATTCCTATGATTTTATACTCATATTTTAACAGAATTTCCCATTTTACCGTTTATTTTAGTTTTACGAAAAAAAAAACTCTAATTAAATCTACTATGAATTTAGTTGTTCTATTAATTTACTTTAACTAAATCAACATTTCATATAATTTTTTTATCGTGAAATTAATACAATGTCTAAGTCAACATTTAACCGTTCGATTAATAAGAATATCATAATTACAGTCATTGTGAAGACCAATCATAATTAAGAACTAAAAAATTACTGCCTCTAACTTACATTCTACGACCCATACTCTGTAGAGGGCAAAGTCAAAACAAAGTTTAAAGTATTTAATTTCCAAATGTTGTGTCTAATTATAACGAAGATTTATTTGTATTTCGCGTTTTAGTCAGTCATTAATTACACGGTGGGTAATTGCACTCTCGTAGATCTATTATTTTATAGATATGGATGTGTTTCAGGTCACGTGGTCGAATATATTTTATTCCTAGTATGAATTAACTTTGTACGTTTTGATTTATATTTATTTAAAATTACAATAGTTTACAATACATTTATTTTCATAACGCAGAATTAACAATTACACAGTATTCAAATTGCACTTTCGAAGTAGGTACAATCATGAACGGTTTTTTGAAATTATATTACGTTATTACTTCAAACGTTCCTTTTAATCAATTCCCCGTTTTATTAAGATGAATTATGAGTATATCTATTGACTAAAAATAAAAATGGAATTAGGTCACTTTCAAAATAAAGGGTTCAAATATCCAACCGACTCGCCGCTAGTATTGAAATTTGTTTTTCCGTTGCTTCCAAATTGTGTAAATATGTACATTAAAATTTGTTGAATGACTATACACTCTGTTAATGCGATATTCGTAATGAATGTTTAATTCGGAATAACCTCTTGATTGCGGTTAATACATACAGGATTGCCGTCATAAAGTTGTGCATTCATTTCGGAATATTATAATTAAATTATTATAATTTAAATTTAAATGAACATTAAATGTGTTATGGCGTTGACTATACATACATTATTTGCTTATGGAGTCGTAGCGGAACAGTTGTTTATAAGATGACATTTTAGATGTTTTTACTTTTCATAGAATTTTTTTTAATATCATAAGGTGACGAACGAGCAAGCGGTCACCTGAGTCCGCTTAAATAACGAAGCGACCGCTGCCCATTGTCAATTTCAAATGCATAGTTTACCCACCCACTCCATTTAGAGGACCCACAGAAAGAAGATATATGATCTTCCTATGCGTCCCCTTCTCCGTCAAATCCACTTCCCCTTCCCAACCTTTCCTTATTCCTTATTTACAAATCACGTGGCTATAGCCAGTCTTCTTTTATTACAAATAAAACTTCATTTTATTTTTATGAATATTTAGTTAGGTTTTTCATTATTACGATAAATTAGGTTTGAGGTTTATTTTCTCTCTTTTTTTTAAACAGAATCATAGATATGGCAATATTGTTGTAATACAGGTATAACGACAGTGGAGACTCACCGTAACCAAGTCGTGTTATCAGTTGGCGCTAACCCGTTGCCTGCTAACAGGATTATCACTGTCCGTTGGCAACGTTTAATTGCATACGCGTGACTCCACACGATGACCAACAACCGTCACTCAGACATACTGAAATGAAACGACGAAATTGTGATGTGTTTGTGATAACTTTTACAATAAAATAATAGATGAAGAAAAAGCCGAAACAAAAAGAGAACATTATGAGTATCATTTATTTAAGATTGTTCAAGAGTACAATAATGTAGGAGACGTAAAAGGTATTCAAATTGTATAAAATAATAACAAGAAAAAGCAATTACCTTCCTCTTTGTACCATATTCATTTATTATAAAACGTGATTCGAATCCACAACTTCGAATTTAAAAGAAAATTAACCAACTGCTCAACTATTTGATTTTTGTGACGTCGTTTTCGACGTAATAATTAAATATTAATTAAGTCGAGGTAAGAAACACAGTGTCGGTTACTGTACAACTTAATATAAGCAGGAACGTAGCTCGGTTTCAAAGGAATAATTTATTAGCGAGCATGAACTGTGAGCCCTGCGCTCATATTATATGCCCACTCGCCAAGGGAACGCGCATTAGTTTGTAATATTTGAAGACTCGGCTTTTCGTTAACTAAGTTATATCTTTTTTCCACGTGTATGTACGTCGCGTAAAGGTGAATATACACTAGAGCATTTTCTCAAGCATTTCTATGTAATATAACGTTCTTAGAAATGGTATGAGACAGGTAAAAGCATCGTTTCCAAAGAACATCTGGTTCGTGAAAGAGTGATACACAACAACATATAATAGAGCGGCTCGTTGTTTTGTTACAAGTAAAGTAAATGTCTATACCGATCTTAATACAGGTAAGATTTTTGAATTGAACTTCCCTATTGGACTATTGTGTCATATTGAAACGTAACAGGCGACATACATTTTCTATTATTTATTTTTTTTTTATTAATCAACTAACATTAATTACTTAGTAAATAATCAGCTACAAATTTTAGATGATCATTTCTGTTCTTGATTTATATTTAATTTCAATGTACTAAAATTAATATTACAATTTATAAATAATAAGCCAAATGATGTGACTACTAATTCACTGTAGTAATATATTAATATATATTCTATTTATGTAAACATTCCTCGGTTTAGTTAATATCTCATCACATATAGCCAATGTTAACTTTGTACATTGAAAAGTGTAATTTAAATTCAGCTCACAAATTAATACCCACGGGCTTTGTTTGTCGATACACGGCTGTAATAAAAAATATAAACGTTCTGAACTGCAATATACAATAATTTGAATTTCTTTGTTCTCTAATTTAAAACGAATTTTATTTTACTAATATTTCCATTAAACTCTACCAATGATATAATATTAATGTTATTTTAGCCAGTTAAAATAATTAAAACAAATAATTTAGAACAAAATGAAATATTTGTGCAGTTTATTTTTTGAAATAAGATTTCCAACATTTTAATATATGTACTACTCAAATTATAATCACTTAATTTTTGATTTTTATTAAATCAAAACAAGAATATTAATAAATAATGGTATAATAAAGTATATATAGAGTATATATACTCTATATATAGAGTATACTTTACAAAATTAAAGCTTAGTCCGCCGCTGGCTACGAAATCGCATTACTCAAGCAACCAGTGGTCAGGGTTGCAGAGACAGGAACCTCTTCACTATGGGCGCAGTTTCTGAAATAACTTTGTATCGAGCTCTCAATTCAACTGTTTAGCGAGAGCTTCTTAAAATGTTTGTCGAAGTTTTCACCGATACGACTATCGGAATAGTGGAGGAATAATAGTTATTATTATTAAATTGTTTAAACTTTCGTAACACATAATAATAAATTAATTAAGAACGGCTTTACTCACGTTTTGTAATTATTATTATTTGTATCAGTAACAAATTGATCATTATTAAAAATAAAACCTTGATATATTTTTACAGCAACAACTGAACACTGAACTACTTCCCGACGAGTATTATAAAAGTTTAACCTACTTTTAACATCGCTGACGTTACAGTAGAATACTATGCACCTATTTAAGCCTTTGTTCGCAGCGCGCACAATAACAAAACGAACGATTATCTGAATTATATATACTACTGTATTGAGTATGAAAGTATATTAAAAAGTAGCGGTCACCCGCAACTTCGTCAACGCGGAATTAAGAAAAAGTAGTCTATAAAAACCGCCATACATTAATTTAACATTGCAAATAGACTAGCTGTTGTGCGCTTCTTTGCATGCACCCTTCTTTTTCTGTTTGGAATATTTGCCTTGCTAAAAGGAGTATAATGCTGTTGTTGGGTATGAATAGCTGAACTCATTACATCATAATTTGTTTCACAAATAATCACATTTGTTTTCTTAAACATTAGAAACCGTATAAAATAGTAACACCTTTGATCCTATAAAACTAAATGATGTTACCGTATTTTTTCCCTAATCTCTTACTATTTATGTTAATTCATTTATTGCAGTCAATTGAATTGCAGGAGCTTAGTCTAAAGAGTCATATGTAGAAGTATATATATTCAGTTGTTTTTATTGTTTTTTATATGTCGATATAGAAAATGGTTATTATCGTTGCTGTCGATTTCTACGAACTAACACTATAAGTAATACGTACAATTATTTTTGTTTTTTTTTTCCAAAGAGAACGAAAGGGATAACACTGTATTTGTATAGCTGCTTCGGTAGTGGAAGCAAAGAGTTGGAAAACTTTAAACATAAATATGCAACTACATTTTTTACTTACATAATAATGATAAAAACTCCGAGACTTACTTTACTCTTCATTTTTCTTTCACTGTAAAGTTTGAATAGAAAATCTAAAGAATTCTACATAATCACAGTTATAAATCTTACGTCCTAGAACGAACTAGGAAATGTACGTACTGTCAAGACTTATTAATTTACGCTAATACTAATATAATAAAAAATATTTATATAATTGTACTTATCTATATATATAAAAGAAAGTCACTATTTATAACTCAAGATCGGTCGAACTGATTTACCTGAAAATTGATGGGAAGGTAGCTTAGAACTAGGAGACGGGCATAGAAACTTTTTTATCTTGTGTGCATTTTTTTTATTCCGCGCGAACGAAGTCGCGGGTAAAAGCTAATATTTATATAATTTTATCTGTATAACCTCCAAAGCAATTGTGCCAATTTTAATAATTCATTCGACAATAGAAGGATCAAGCGACTAACTTAGGCAATTCCTTGGCAAAGTATTCTAAAATCACTAGGAACTCCAAAATTTCTCCTATAAATTTTGCCATTTGCATTTAATCATATCGATAGTATGAACAATAAGACACTTCAGTTAAATGAGTACTGGGGGGTAGACTAAGTAACATTGGATAAACAAAGTCGCTAATCAAAGAGTTAAAAAGGTATAGAAGTGACAATAACTTTCGTTGTCACTTATTTTTCCTATACATTTTGACACATTTTGTCGATTCTACTAGTGATATCGATAATTGACTGTTACATTGTCTAGACACGCAGCTATCGCTAGTGAATAATGATAGAAAAGACTCTTTTCCTATAATTTCCACAAAAAGTACTAGGTAAATATAACCATCGTAAATCGTGATCGTTGTTTTTTACGAGTATTCACAAGTATGGGAACAGTGTTGTAGAGACACGCGAGTTTTGTCGGACGTCGCCACTCGGTCGCCGATATTCCGATACAGATAATCCCTTTAGTGGCCAACGAACTGGCAAAGTTCCGGCCAGTTAACACGCTATTGCACTCTACACTGCTAAAGATTACAACATCTCAAAACATCAACTTAGAAATACGATACGATACAATGTTAAGTAAATACTTTAAAATCATTTTGTTATCTAAATCAACATTTAAGATATTCCTTTTACTTATGTACTAAATATTAATTATGTTAAAATTAATGGTTAAGCTTACTAATACTATAAAAGTATGTTTGCATGTATGGATGAATACATGTTTGTTGGAAGGTTTCTCCAGAACAGTTGCATAGATCTCGTTGAAATTTGGCATAGATGTAGAAGATAGTCTGGAAGAACACATAGACTACATAAAGTTTTTTTTTAATCCTTGCTAAAGGATTTGCGGGTAAATAATCCATTATCATGCTGAATTAGTATTATCATTGTAATAGTTCTCAACAATAGAACAGTAGAAGTAGACTATAGTACTCTAATTTTAAAATGTAATATTTGGCTGCATATGTATCAAGTATTAATATGAAAATCTATATATATAAAAGAAAGTCGTGTTAGTTACACTATTTATAACTCAAGATTGGTCGAACTAATTTAGCTGAAAATTGATGGGGAGGTAGCTTAGAACTAGGAGACGGACATGGGAACTTTTTTATCTTGTGTGCATTTTTTATTCTGCGCAGACGGAGTCGCGGGTAAAAGCTAGTTATTAATAAACATGAGCATTTGTCATGTAATAAAATTTTTAAAACATATTTAGATCACTAGTATCGAGTAACACAATAATAATGCTGTCGAGCGCAGAACAATTCTTAACCACATTTCTTCGTTAGAAATTGAATGAAGTTTGCATTTCAGTTGATACGTGATACTATTTCCACAGTCAAAGAGGCAAATGGGATTTATGTAAAATAAAGAAGCATTTGAAATGGGATTTTAAAACGAAGATCTCGTGACGTCCTATAGAGGTAGCTTTTAGTCTTAACTTGAATTAAAATATAGTGAACAGAGAATGAAGAGAAATATTTCATATTCCGACTTCGCTTTTCAATTTCAAAAAAATATCAAAATACGTATAAAAAGAACATCTACATATACGTCAGAAAATACTGACAATTTTAATTCAAACTACAATGACTATTAGTTTATGCTGGTTATAATATAACTAGATTCTGCCTGCGACTTCGTCCGCGCGGTATTAAAAAACAACCTTAATAAGTAGCCTTTCATATTTATTTCAGACCCCTTTCCTGGTAGCAGTAGAGGTGGTTACGGTTTCTGCAACTCCAAGTCTAGCGCGTATATAGCGTGAGGACAGGTCATGTATCACTCCAGCCAACCCACTTCACCAAAGAACAGTAACCCCTTTATGTTGTTGGTGTTCTCTGAGAGCAATTTCAGCAAACCAACATCCTGATTAGCGAAAGCGGTTCAGCCGTCTACGAGTGATGTCTGCCGTGACCAAGAGATATACGGATAATTTTTATGTACGTTACAGAAATATATCTAGTGATTGTACGTTTCGTTTTTCTAGCGTAATAATTACCAGTGAATATGTAAAACAGTGTATTTAATTATTCTGTGTTATCATCCTACGTACAATAAAGTATTCAGTAAAAACATATTTTATATCATATTTAAATTAATGTAATATTTTCACTAAAAAGATAGGCAAGAATACGATAAAATTAATTGAAATAAATTTTCTGAATACACGTCTCTTTTAACATCGTGTTTGCTGAAATTCTTATTAAATAGTAAATTGAAAAATATTTGTAATATTGTAATAACAGTTCCTACAAAACAGAGTAGAACTCAGTGCAAATAACAAAAGTTTGACCCAGTTTTAACCTTGTCTTTGCAGTTTAGCAATTGGCTCTTATAAAACGGGTACTTTTTCTGTATATAAAGTATTATCACTCAATATTTATAATGAAAATATTGTACATTAAAATACGAAATTACTAAATATAATTTATGCGAACGGAACTCTGTATGTCTATCTGTCCTGCTTACACGCTAAAACTACTGGACTGATTTATAAGAAATTTGGTACACAGATAGTCTAGAGCCTGAGAAAGGGCGTAAGCCACTTTTTAACGCAAAAAAAAAGGATTGAAGAAAGTTGAGATGGAAATTTGTATGGAAGTATCGTCATTTTTACAATTTGAAAATTATTTTAAGGCTGTTGATTTGATGTAAATAAAAATGACATTAAAAGTTTGTAAAAGTTCTACCCTTCTTCTTCTTTTGCTACACTATAACAGTAATTCACGCGGACAAAGTCGCGGGCACAAGTAGCAATGTCATATGTCTATGCAATGTTTTTTTTCCCTACTTACAGGAGCATATGTGTTTCAAGAAGACAACTTTCCTGGAAAGTCTGTGTCAGCGATAAGTTTAAATCCACCTCATTTTAACAAAGCAGTACACAGTTGAATAATAATAAATTGCCACTCCGCCGACTTTTCATAAGTTGAGTATAACTAACCTAGTTCTATACGTACTCGACGGAGCTTACAACTTTCTGTAGCAACTAAACAATACCTTTCAGAGTTACGAAGCAACGTGATATGTGGAACTCGGACTATATACTTTACACAAGTTTAACTTGTTGGAAAGCTGTATCCGTGTATTAAATATCAATTCTAATCGTTTTGACAGCATTGTCATGTTTTATACAATGGAAATCTTGTATTAAATTTGACTCTTTGATGAGCAAAATTAATCACATTTAAATTAGAATTTAACTTTACAAATTAAGAATCTACTAAAAGATCATAAATGAGATGTTCGCAACCTAACATTCGTGCTTTAGTTAATATAGATGGGGGAGGACTTTGACGTAAAAGTCGTTACGGGCGTTGAGTGCAATGGCTTGTACCCGGTGAGTAGTTCCTGAGTTTGTTACGCGCTCAATATATTGTCGATGTCACATCACCGATCAAAGAAAACCTCTTAATTTATTGATGTATTTGGAAACTGAGTAGCCACTAAACTATAATTGCCACACCTGTACCACGCCCATTATTTTAGGTGCATACTTTAATGTTTAACATTTTCACTAGATGACGTTAGCGTTTTTTAAATTGGAATTATTTTTCACTGTCATTAGAAACAATATAAATATCAATAACGAAGATACGGGTATTGAGGTGAACCTAAAAAAAAATATGTTAAATGCACATATTCATAGTTAAATACTTCGACAAGCGTATGGTTCTCTTAGCAAATGTAAATAAAAAAACATCGCGATAAATCTTTGAGAATTCAGTCGGTGGACAAAGTTAGGTAACTCTCTCAGAACACAGTTAAAAATACGACGGAACGTAAGTTTTTCAGTTGTATTTGTTTGTGCTAGTTGTTATGCGACTGTGTATTGAAAACTTCCAAATGTTTGAGTCACATCAAAAATGTATTTGTATGTAAAATTGTACCACTAGTACAAGTTTAGATTCTTATAGCGCCTATCCTATTACAATTGCAATATTGAGACAATAACAAGTATTTTTCTACTTATGTTCTTTACAATTTTTGACTGTCATCCATCCAAACTAGTGATGAATTTTGCTTGCCTTGATTTTGTCAATACAGCGACGTTGGAATAATATATATGCTACATTAGATATCATTTATGTAATAATACAATTAATAAAAACATCTATATATATAAAAGAAAGTCGTGTTAGTTACACTATTTATAACTCAAGATCGGCTGAATCGATTTGACTAAAAATTGGTGGGCAGGTAGCTTAGAACCAGGAAACGGACATAGGATAATTTTTACCCCTTTTTTTTAGTTTTTTATTCCGCACGGACGGAGTCGCGGGTAAAAGCTAGTATATTATATATCTGTCTACGCACTATGTATGAATGCAGCGGATGAACTAATTCGGAAGCGAGTTTTTTTTATTTGAAAAGCTTTTGACGACCTGGTTCTTAATAAGTGTTCTTGAAAATTAAATCTTTCAGTTTTGATATTCATCAGAATTTTTAAATTGAAATTATTTTTATTTAGGTTGCATTCGCCAATAATTTTAAAGTTCATTATAGTCTTAACAACACTAAAGCCTTACCAACAAATTATTACATAAACAGTCATATACCTAGTTCCTTGTTCACTGCGTGTACATTTTATTTATTAATCAATCTTATTTATTGGAATCGTTAATATTATGACATATAATAATAGAATGGATGGAAATAAAGCGAAGATGATACTAATGATATCCATTGTTACAACTTTTGTTGAGTTAACGCAGAATCTGCATCTCCATGTGTATAATGTCCACTTATTGCAGAGTCTGAGAAGTCCTCATTGTTCGGCGAAGTTCCATTCTGAAAGCTGTATTGAAACATACACTTTAAACCTCTGAACTTTCAACGTAAATCTTAAATAAGTTTTAGGTAGCGTTCTGCACACTTCAATGCAGTTCCGACTCGTTGTTCCGTAAGACTTTCCGCTTAACTCTTTTTACTTCACTGTTTATATTTGGAATTGAACAAAACTTTTTGTTTCAACATTCAAAGTTATTGTAATGCTTAAAAATTTCTTCATACAGTATTATACAACATTATTACATGGGTAATTTTTTTCTCTTTAACTGATTACGTGTTTTACAATGTAACGTATTGCACACAGTTTTATTATCATCAGTACAGCGTAGACACGGTTAACAAAAATATAACATTTTCCCAGAGAGTGTATCTTTATCTTGTCGTTTATTATAAATACAATAGGTGTTATGACATTATAATCTTAGAAAAATATTGTAGTAGCCTACAATTTATGCGCGTACATTAAATAAATGTTATCAATGGAACCTAAAACATTTCTAAGAATTAGAACAAAGTCGGTACTGAAATAAGAGAAGCATCCTCCAGATACATTATATTGAATACTCACAGGATCAGTTCAGAATAGGGTTGGCAACACTGCGAATTTTTCCCGATATTTTCGAGTTAGGTGTTGTGAAACAAAGTACTTACTGAATGTTGTTTTTTCGTCTTCCGTCAAGAATACAAGACACTGATTATCACTTCTTTTACCCAACCAGTGTTTGGGTTTACGTTTATTGATATATGTCAGCCCTAGTTCGCATTACGTTTCTACAAATAAACGCCCCAACCCTCATTACGCTTGACCCGGGTAATTTGCGAAAAACGTTGTCACAATCCGCTAATCGTTGGCCATACTAACCGCTGCTATTACGCACTCGAATGTTTTATCTTTTTTATCCTTTTTACTGACAATGATTAATTTACCTTTTTACCTTTCGTAGAACATCTTTAGAAACTTGTCTGAATTTTTTAAACGAAACTGAAGAAAAGGTGATTTATCTTCGTTGTTTCGGGAAATATATTTTGTAGAAACATTATGTTTTTTCATACTAAAATAAGTTATAAATAAGTTGATAGGGGAGTGGACAGTATTCCCGGAAATAAAAGGCGCATTAACGGTAGGATTCTATTGCCAAAACACTGACACAAAAACATTCTGACTTCTCTCTTATTCTCTTTTAAAAAAAAAACAAAAGTAACAAATGGTAATAATATGTTTTTACGGTAGTTAATTAGCGGCGAGCTTAGATATTAATATGAAAGGAAATCGTCTTCATCCCCAATCTTAGATATTTCACTTTTAAATTAATTAATAGATTTGGTTTGATATCTAGGTATTTTGCACATTATAAAAATAGGATAACAATTTCAAATAATTTTTGTAACTTGAAATACATTTTTTTTGCAGAATCTAGTATTTTTACAATAATTTTAGTTATAAATACAATGTGCAGGGGAGTGGCAAGCTGCGCTCCACTACTCTCGCATTGAGCGCAGGCCTCTGCCCCACAATAGCTATACATAAAACCTTTTATATTTTTATATATTATTACTCTTCCGGGAGCTCTGTAGACTGTTATCATAATTAATGTTTAATGATTATGGAATTACGCTCGGTCTCTGATACAAATTATTTTAAAAGGCAGAATTTTTCATTTTCATTTATGGATAGTATATTAATAAAGTAATTAGTATCCATTAAGGTTGTTTTTTTTTTTAAATTAAATCTGAGAATTTGATTACATGCTACGCGGGATTTCGAAACTTAAATTCGAATTAAAATTTTAACTCAACTTCCGTTAACTGAAAAGAATAATCTCTATATTTGTAAGGAAAATTTATTAAAATTACGGCAGTTCTATGGAAATTTGGCATATTTTTTACGAAATAATCTATATTGTAATTTGGATCTTGTGATATAACCAGATCTTGTCTATCTCGTTAAAATAACGCGGTCGGAGATTTTGATCTTCTATGTATTCTAAACGATCGGCTTTGTACGGTTAGCTGAATAAATGTAGCCTACATGTTTTCTATACTCATGTCAACTTTCATAAAATAACGGGTTTATACAAAGACGTTGCTGTTTACAATATTACTAAGTAGGTACATAATGTCAATATGTATTTAGTAATATTACACAAGAATGTTTGCTGTTTAAAGGTGCTCTTAGTAATGTAATTTACGTGCAAACGTTACATTTTAATATTGTACATGTAGTAAGGTAAGCTTTTAAGTTAATACATTTCTTTTAAGTAACATTCCGCCCGTGTGCATACTCACAGAAAATGTAGCTAAGTTATAAGCTCACTGTAAACTTCCGTATTTCTATTTATAATGTTACAAATACGCCATCTAACTTAGTGAATTAGATAACGAATGGTAATCCTCTTTTTTTTTTTTTTTGAATAATACGATATATCTGGATTTAATCAAATTTTGTTTATAATAATAAAGTTTTACTAAATATCATTAAGATTTTATTATATTACTTCCTTGTTAAGGTTTAAATTTCTAAAAGCAATGTTTTTTGTAAAGTACAAAGAGAAAAATCCAATAAACAGGTAAAGACAATCGCGTCTTCCATGTAAATAAATTAATTCAAGCATTCCTTTTCACAAAACGTGAATTAAAGTTGAATAAATAAAAGTACGATAAATTTACGTTCGTTTCTATTCGGGTCACGTAAGAAATGGTTGTTCTTTGTTTGCTGCTACTTCAAACAATGCCACACTTAGCACGAAAATAGCAATCTTAGAACAAAAGGAGCGATATAATATGGCGCGAACATTTCTTTCATATGAAATTTTTGAATATTGGATATCTTATTGAATTTTATACTCTTCAAATTTATAAGATTAGCATAATTATACGTCGAATGTGAAAAAAGTCGAATTACAACTTGATGTAATAAATTATTATAACAACATTTATGTTAAAGATGTATGAATGTAGAAGTGAGAGATGTGTGTTAGGACCGCGCCAAATGGAGGTTCGTGGTCTCTGCCTACCACTCTGGGTTACAGGCGTGAGTTATGTTGTTGTAGTTGTTGTTATGTAAAAGATAATATTATTAACTATTTTTCGAATAATACAGTTTACCTGCCGCACTTAACAATTATTATAATCCGGGCTAAGATCAACAAGAACAAATTGGATTAAAGGATTGGAGTATTGAGATACATTACAATTGCTCTACAGTATATATACTAGATGTATACTAAATATATACTTGTACATACGCTTATATTATATCTGGGTATTTATAATTTACAATTGCAGTTAATAAGCCCTTTTTCTTTCTCGCAAAAGACGTGGTAACTCAATCTTCTGTCATAAAAATGTTTATTTTTAACCCTAACTATTTTACAAGCGGCTATTGAAAAATCAAAATCGATTTTCTTTTAAAGGAAAGATAAAAGTACTTTTGCGCGGTAACTGAAGTACCCATCAGTGTTTGAGTCTTAAAAATATATGGAAGTACATAAAATGAACATAAAAATCGTAATTTTAGTGCAGAAATCTATTCATCTTCTTTGCTATAGATGTTTGGTACTTTTATGTACTTAAGCGACGTGTTGCTCAAGTCCCGGCGATATTAAACGTGGTAGAGTCTTAGTGGAGAGGTCAGCAACTGAACCAATGGCCAGCTCAGACGATCCAATACTACCACCGTGTTACACCGTGCAAAAGACACGCTTAAAGTGGAAGCAATTCCACGTCCAGTCCTAATCTTAGTCCCCTTTCCCTTCCCACCCTTTTCTTATAAGGAACGGAACGGAAGGAGAAGTGGATTTGGCGGAGGAGGGGACGCGTAGGAAGTGGTTATATTATTTTTCTGTGCCTCCCCATCGTCTTCGATTAATGATTTGTAACGGCCACTTAAATTCATCGAAATATTGACCGCTGCCCATAGATTTGAAATAGCAGAAGCGTTGCCTACCTTTAATCGACATAGGAGCCGACGTGCTTAGGGCTTAATAAATTCGCGTAAATAAGGTGGGCTACATCACAATAAGGCGGTAGTAAATTTTTAAAATGTAATATTATCGCCGTATTCGAAGCTTCACGTATGTCAAAGTTTCGTTGATCCCTCGTTTTAAAATCGCTCAGAAGCAATTTTTGCTCATACGAGTGGATTTTGTTTAAGCAAACATCGAGCTCTTCATAAAAACTTTCCTTAACAATATCGTTATTACTCTCTCGTGCAGATTCTACTCTCGGATGCAGGAGGGGTTTTGAAATATTTTAAATATGTTTGGACTATATGGAATTTTAGTGGAGTTTAAATATGTTTCACATACTTGTTGGGAAATAAGGGGTTATTAAATTTGTTTGCATGTTTTAATTCGTTAGGATAAGTGCATATTTGTATGGCATTGATTTTATTACCTTGCATTAAACTTACACTAAGGGTTTCTAGCGATCGATTAACAAATCTAAGTAAGAATCTAAATGTAATGTGGCGCTCCTATTCAAAAAAATAGGTTAAATTAAATGAAATAAAGTGTGTTTTATAAGTAGTATATTTCGCAGGAATACGGACCTAATCAATGGTGGAAACATGTTCAGTTTAATTAAAAGCATCAATTGTAACGTTAGCTTGGGTTGTTACGGAGCTGTTTTCACGAAACCTCTGGCTGTTAGAACGTAGAACGATTCGTTATAACTAATTAGAAGGAATTCGCTGCAAGTTTAACCACGACTTGCAATGTGACTATTTGCTTTAAATTTAAATCATCGTCTTTTAGATTCGTAGTAGCGGTCCAAATAGAGTTTTTCGGTATTTTAGTACTGTAAACATTCACATATAAATATTAGAATTTTACTTATATTATTATTATTGCGTATTACTTTATTATAATTGCATAAGTTTAAATGGATGGATGAATGTTTGTCAGAAAGTATCACCAGAACGGCTAAAAGGATCTCGTCGAAATTTGGCATAGATATTGAACATAGTCTGTTAGAACACACAGGCTACTTATTACGATTTTTTAATTTCTTGCAGATGGAGTCAGGTCCGATGGCTAGTATTATATAATTCCGATGACATGCGAGTTATTCTTTTGAATGTATTATGAATGCGACGTTTAGAAAATGCGATGGTTCACTCCACAAATTGGATTAACTGCAAACAAAAAAGATTTGATCCAGTAAGCACTGAAAAGTTCAATGATTGAATCATGTATATTGTGTGTCATGTATGTATAGTCACACAAATATGTTTGATCCGGTGAGAAAAATAGTTGCTATCGCGGTTAATTCTTTAGAAAAACATCAAAACTTACTTAAGCCTAAAAATAACAAAAAAAAAAACACATTGCAGAACAGGTACAGAACGACAAGAATCTTCTCGTACTGTTTTAGTCTTGACAGGGGGGTCTTGACAAATTTGGCATAGATATAGAACATAGTCTCGAGTAACACGTGAAATAAATTTGACAATTTTTTAAATTGCTCGTAGACCAAATCATAGGTAAAAGCTAGTTTGTCTATAAAAGGCAATTGGGGCTATGTTTAGATCGTAAGTTATTTATTTAGGACTAATCAATGTGACCATATTATTTCAATTACTTAACTTGTTTTGACGTTAGGACTTTGTTTTCGATCTTTAGGACTTAGCGTTGTTTTAAGATGTTTACAATTAGGACAATACTGTGTAATTAAAAATATGCGATAAAATAGTGACCCAGTTTTTTGGCGCTCGTCCCAAACGAGAGTAGTTTTTGGAGTGTTTTATTCGGGCTCTTGTTAACGATGAATATGTCAGGTAGACGAGTCAAAGGAAAAGATTGGTTATTTTTCTGCTCTTTTCAACGAAAATCTTAATTAAAATATCAGCTAAATGTTAAATTACTATCGTTTTGTTTGTGAAGTATTATTTCGAGTTAGAGTACTATGAAAAAAAAGTATAGTCAGTTTACCGTTTATTCAATATTTTATGTACGTGGCGTACGCTACGCGATACTCGCGAAGCAAGATCATAGTGTTATTTTCGAAGGGCCTAAGAACTAAAATTTAACACGTATGACGAGTTTTCATTATCGTCATCGGTGGAAAATAAAAGTTCTAAACTGTACATGTCATATGTTTCGACAGAGAAAACTAAACGTTAGCGATGGTTAACAGGATAGCAAAACACATTGTTGTATTTTTGCCTTTGTTTTTATTTGAGGAAGCTGTCGACGCTCATGATAGCGTATTAGAAGTGTACGATAACATTGTGGCCTAGTTTCAGCTTTTGTCCTAAATAAACAGTTGTTCCTTCGAACTTTTATAAGAGCCCATATTCAGCTCGTGTACGGGAAATGGACACTTTAAGGGATTAACTTTACGGCCAAAGTTTTTTTTAATATTACTTAAGAACAATACATAAATGATGGTACAATTTTTTGATCTTTATTGTTTTTGATGAATAAATTTTGGTTATTAAGTATTCATAGTTAATACAAAATTGTTAAAATCTTTGACAGTAACTTAGGCAATTGTTTCTGAACTTTTATTAAAAGTGCGAAAAAAAACGAATTATTGCAAGAATCGTTGTAAAATAATGTAGTAAAGTTTGCTTAATCTTTATTGTAAACAATGTATAGAGCAATAAAACTTGCCATTTTCGTAAAACGTTTCCCCCAAGACAAATATTTATCAGCAGTACATCAACTTTCCCAAATTCTTGTCATAATCAATCAATTCTAACGACAAAAGTTGACGTAAACGCGCGCACGCTTCGTACAGTTTAGAACATGGCTCCCATGAAAAAGCAGTTTGACAACTTCCATATAGCATGAGTGATATATTATACTATAGTAGCGTAAGCGTATCATATAGCTACAGGAACAAAGAAATTTGTTTAAAAAATATTTGGTAGTTGGATTTATTGAAAGTAAAACACAACTATGATAGCCTGATTAAAAAAACAACTATTTTGCCGCTTAATTTATATAATTGTAAGTTAAAATAATTAATAATCCAAATGTATATTTTTAATATTAAATGTTTTTTATTTTAACTTTACCAGACTGAACTTATAAATACATACTTACCTACTTATTTTTTCTGATATCTGCTGCAAACGGCTGACTATTTTTATATGGTTACCTCCTTCACTGCATTGGTATACTTGTAGTATTGATATATGTTTGTCTTTTTCTTTATCTTTGTGTCTTTTTACATTAATATTCTAAAATATTTCAATTTTAAAACAGGAGCATATCGTCCCTTAGCAAACAACACCGTCAGTCATTTTTATCAATTTTACAGGAGACGAAAAAAACTGGCAATTTAAAAAAAAATCGGTGGATTTTTAAGAGCGGTTAAGAAATAATTATTTCTTAGTTTTTGTCGATTTACTCTATTTTAACTTTTTCATTATATCTTTACCTTTCAATTATCATGTGAACAATGGTTAGATGCTTAATGAGCAGCTCCATCTAATAGCATTAAAGTCAACCGTCAATTTTCGAATGGAGCGGTGTTGTAAGCTAAGGGACGATATATATCTATGACATGAATAAATACAGGGACATTTTGAAGTTGACATAAAATAATAGCTCCATTAGATATAATAAGCGGCTTCTCAAAATAATGTAAACGTAAAACGTAATGATAATACTCTGCTGATTAATGCACTACATATAACCCCGCCTTCTACTCAACATGGCATTGCAAGATATATGTGTACTAATTTTATGAAGACAAAATTAACTGTTTGTAAATAATAAAGTGACTGAATGAAGTTGACTTTTTATTGTAGAATCTTTATTAAGAGTGTAAGGAATGATGTGAACATACTCTGTCACATTTGGTAATTTTAAGTGTGATAGCTTTTTAATCTGTAGTTGAAATGGTTATTAAAATAATAAAGATATAAAACTGTTTGATTTCAAATTTATTTCAACTTTTAAAGAATGACACTACATATATCACTTCGCTTACAAACAATTTAATTGCTTATATTAATATGTTCAGTTCAAATAAGAGTATTTACAATTTATTATATTAACCTAATTACGATATAGGAGGCTGGTCAACCAGTCCGGCCGCGGCTGCTGCGGCTTGTACTCGGGCGGGCTCAGGGCCAGCGGTGAGGCGGCGTCGGCCAGCGCCACTGATGAAGACGTCTCCGTTACAGCTATACTAGGTTTCCCTCTTAAAACTGTTCTTAGCTCTTCATTTTCTGCCGCTCTCGTTCTTTGCAAATTTTCTCTCGTCTCTTTCATCTTGGAAAGTTGTTCCCTTAAACATCTGTACTCTTCGAGAAATTTCTCCAGCTGCGATGCTCGAAAGTCAAAGTCCTCCAACCGTTGACCAGCACGCGAATAATCTCGGAGCCCCGATAGGTCTAAAAGCGGAGTGGCGGACGGAAGGCTAGACTGTTCTCTAGAAGGGGACGCCGGCAGACTTGGGTTACGACGCATGCGACTACCGCCCACCGATAGATCTAAAAAACTACTAGAGCGACGACTGGCAGCTCTCTGCCTAGATTTATCATAGTTCCTATCGTTAAGGTTAATAGAATCTCCCCCGGAGCTGTTTCTTCGACTACTTAAAAGAGGACTTCGACTATCTCCGTCTTTTCTTCGAGGTATCGTATAAAAGTAGTAGGAGTCATGTTTTATTTCATTGCGTAGGTAGCTGGTAGTACCGAGAGCGCTCATTTCTATAAGATCTGGATAATTTTTCTCGCTGTCGCTTCCAGAGAGGTCGTTGTCTAAGCGATCGCGTGCTCGTGGCCGGGTACAAGAGCGAGGGTTGTTATTGAAACGATTGCTATCGGATAAAATTTCTACGTGACCGCTCAGCACTCCCGTCGAATTGGAGCTCGGCATCGAGTCGGTGGTATCAGTTCTGAAAACAATGAAATTACACTTATTTTATTTAGCCGAAAGTATAAAATATACTTTATAATTGAAAGCAAACCAAAATTATGTATATTTGTATCACTTAACAAAGTACATTTATAAGAGAAATCCGACTTATTGTTGGTTTCCACAAACTCTGTATAAAACATATCGTCATCGCTGGCATCATCTTTGACAAAACTCGAATAACAGAGATCATATGACAATTTTGTCTCAGAAATCAGCGGTTACTCATCCACATAAGTTCATAATAAATATTTTACTTATTATTAATACTTTCGATGAATTAATATTTTTTTTTTAATCTAATCATGCTAATGTTATAAACTAATATTATAAATGCGAATGGGTATGATGGAGATTGTATTGAAGATATCTCCAGAATGTAGAACATAGTCTGGAAGAACACATAGGCTACTAATTAAGTTTTTTATTTTATTCCGCGCGGACGGAGTCGCAGGCGACAGCTAGTTTTTATAATAATTACGACATATAAATAATCAATAAGGTAATCATTAAAAGAGTTAATGACTAAACAAAATAACATAATGTCATAAACATTACTGATAGCCATAAATTTACGTATAAAAAAAAACATTTCTGTTTTCTGCAGAATTAGCCTAAAAACAAGTTATTGTTGACAGCGGATTAACAGGCAACATTTTCCCTCATCATTAGAAAAACAGAAATTAAAAGATATTTATAGGATCAAATAATTTTTCACTTAATTTAAAATTCAGTACCAAACAATTTTATAAATATTTTACTATCGATAATAGATATTAGTATTTAAGCTAAAAATAATACTGTCATTATACTCGTTACTTAACACTAACACTATAAGGAAATAAAAACAAAATTATACCTTATGTTATAATTGCTGACACGAGGTATGTGCAAATCTGGTTCTGTATCTCCGTTTCTCCTTGATGGCTCAAACTTATTCCGTCGCCAGTTAGTCTCCGGTGGCGTATGAGATGCATCTCGGTCCTCCCGTATTACTTGACCATACGACTCGAACTCCTCTTCCGGGTCGTGTGAGGGAACATTTCTGTAATCTCCTCTTTTACGATTGCCGTTTTCAGAAGACACAATACGGGGTATCTCAGACACACTTTTGTAACTAGCTTCAATCTTTTCGTAATTATTATCATGATGATTAGGAGTCACAATTTGTTCATTCCACCTATCCAATTGTCTTTTCTTTCTAGTTTCATACGCACATAATCCTATTAAACAAGAACTTAACACTACCACTGCTGACACAGCCATTCCTGCCATTAACGCACGTCCTCCGAAACCTTTAGTCTGAGATTTTTTCTCTACGGTTAAATTTAGAGTCACTTCTGCTTTACCGGCTCGATTTTCGGCACTACACATGTAAAAACCAGCATCTTGCATATCTGCTGACCTGATAGTTAAATTACTTGTCTGTCCTTCACTACGTAGTATAAAAGCTCTACCAGAATTGACATTTGTAGAACTAGTATTAGCAAGTAAACGACCAGCTCGAATCCAACGAACTCTTGGTGCTGGTACACCTGTTACCCGACAAACTAAAGTCACCTGTTCTCCTTCAGTGCCTTTAAAAATGGTTGAAGCACTGCTGACTTCTGGTATACATGCGAAATCCTCCAGGTCGAGGCGATCCCATGACTGTGACATTAATCGAGGTGGCAGAGCGCATTCTGGTACGACCGTTGCTGGTACGTTCCTTCTGATCATCCAATCGCGCATTGGCCTCAAAGCGCAAGTACATTCCCATGGATTGCTCGCTAACTCTAAGCCTTTCAGAGATCGCAACGGCGCCAGAACGGCGACATGAAGAACTTGTAATTTATTTTTACTTAGTTCAAGATATTCTAAAGATGCCTCTAGTCCAATAAATCCCCGAGGCTCTATTTCCGATATTTTACATCCACTAAGAGTTAATCTTACAAGATGGGGTAGAGCAGCAAACGCATCATCCTTAATCTTTGTAATTGGATTTCCATTCAGCCTTAACTCCCGCAGTTCAGGTATAGAACCAAAAGTATGTGACGGCACAGTGTCTAGCCGGTTCCGCGAAAGGTCCAGCTCGACTAAATTCACAAGAGCACGAAAAGCGTACTGTCGAATCATTCGTACGTTGCAGGCTGGTAAATATAGGCGTTGTAGATTTAGTAGGCCGGCTGATGCAAAAGCATCATCTCGGAGAGTTGGTAGGCGGTTCTCGGAGAGATCGAGCAGTTGGGTCGTTGGGTCGAGCCGGGGAGGGACGGCGGTGAGACCCGCTCGGGCACATAGAGCTGATTCCTTCCCACTGCGCCATTTGCACTCACAGTGGCGAGGACACTCTGCGCTGATGGCCGCCGCCGACACGAGCATCAACAACACCAACATAACACGCGCCAGTTCACCCTGCGCCGCTCCTTTCCTCTTTGTTAGTAAGCGTCATACCCTGTGCTGCGATGCTCCTGTTGAATAAAAAAAACTTTAGCCTGTTAGTACTATTATGACGTAATCGACGTCTTTTGGTCGTTTCAATTTCTTATCAAGATATTTTATTTACTTTACGCTTTCCAATATTTGTCCTCCTGCCAACACAGACTCATCAGTCACTATGAATATATGATAAAAGACTAACTGGAGACTGAAATACTGTGCTTGCAATGAATTAAACAGTCTTTTTAAATCGTTAACAAGTAATTTTGCTGAATTGGTTAAATACGAACCTTAAATTTTTATATTCGTCGACGTTTTTGTAGATGCAGGCCGCATTAACTGCAAAGAAAGTAAGCTCGTTAAATTTCATTAAGTCATTACTACAAATTTCAAAGGCAAAAGTATTTTAAACGATAACACGTTTCTACAGTCAGCTGATTGTGAATTTGAATAGTAATTTGCGTAAAAAGAATTCGTTATAAGGTCTAAATTGCTAAAAATGGTCTCTGTAAAAAACATATGATACACAACACACAATAACACAAATAAAACAAGAAACGATGCTACTATCGTATCGTTCAAAATTATTGATTGGTCTAAATTTTAAACGATATAATCATAGACGATCCACCGTACTTATGGATTTCTGGTAATTTAACTCTGATTTTTCTATGCTTTATTGAAAAATTATGTTTTTAAATAACTCTATACATAAAGAATGTCACAAATGCTGTCGGTATACTACTTTTTCATGCAACTTTTATTTTATAAAGATTTTTGTATCCCCATCCCCATAAAATAAGTTTTCGTGACCATTTGATACAAAGTAATAATAAGTCTAGAGAACCGCGAACACTTCATAAATCTCCAACTTAATAAAATAAGTTCGTCTCTCCGTGTTAGGATACTTTTTTATTAAGACAGCATTTGCGTGTTGGTATGAAAACATGGGTCATTCGCCGTGTAATTATAGGGCACCCCTTTTGTATCACGCTATTGCGTGACGCCAACATCGCGCGTAGTCATTTGAATGTAAAAATTATTCAGGATCATTTCCTCTATGTAGGGTATGTACTGTAATGTACTAGGGTATTCATTAAATTAGTATTTTTAATCAATGTTATCTTAAAGGACAATAACCGCACATTCTTAAATAATACTATTAACATTAATTTTACAAAATATTCAAAATATTAATTTATTTTTAAAATAACCTTTATATTTTATTTCGTGTAAAGTTGTGGTAATTTTAGTTATAAAGCATATTAAAATTTGTTAAAGGAAAAATTCAAGCTTATTTTCCAAGTATCAAATAACAACTTATTTTTGTCTCCTGGTACTTTTTAATAAATATCCAACTGAAAATCTGTAAGGCTCGGACAACAATAAAACTCGCAAAGTTAAAAACAAAAATAACGAAAACATTTTATCATCCCGTCGCCTCTTTTCAATAACAGCGTTCACATTTAAGCGAATCCAAATAATATTTTTCACGTTGAAAACAATTTGTTTGTCAGCAAAAAGATAAGAAAAAAAATGTGGAAATTTCACATTTTTTTTATTTGCATTTATAAAGTGAATTTTGAAGCAAAAAAACATTTTGTTTGCAAAATGTTTTTTTTTTTGCTATATTGCGATATTAAAGACACAAGATTGTGTGAAACTGATGATATAGAAAATTGACTTAGATATTTTAGATTAACAAACCTTGTTAATCTAAAATATCTAAGTCAATTGTAACAAAAATTCCGAATTAAGGGTTCTTTAAAAAAAGTCACAATTGGGAAGCAGTATTTGCATCATCATCAATCGGATAGATTGGATTTTAGTTTCCGATAGACCTTCTCCAGTTTACTATGTTGTTTCGCTTTGTCTTTGGTGTATTGGAATCGAATGCAAATAGCCTTTGTCCCATAATTTGGTAGTTTGGGTTTTAGGTTTCTAATAGTTAAAGGCAAAATATTAATACAGTGAAAACAATCACAATTATAGATGTATGTTATAAAAGACATAGTTAACTTAACCTTCCGAGATTTCTCAATATCAGATTAAAATCAAAGAACATTAAACACATTAATCAATATAGTAGCAAAAGAAGCTTAGAGTATATATTGCGTGACTTAACACAATGATGATTTTCAGCAAACATTATTCATAATCGCACGCAATATGAAATCCAGCACGATATTAAAATATAACAATGTAACTATAAATAATTATAACAGAAAAATAAAAGTAAAGAGTTTTTGAAAAAAATATTCAAAATAAGATTTTTAAGGCCATGAAGGCCAATGAAAATAAAATACAGATTTATACACTTTCCCAATCTAACCTAACCCAGATAATAAGGCGAAGATTCCATTTGTCTCGATCCTAGCATAGATCATATGATTTTTTTTTAAGGTGTTTATATAATATTTCTTAAGGACATCTAAAATAAAAAAAAATATAACATGTTTATTGTTTATGTCCCTATGTTGTGTTAATTAAAGTTATATTTACTCAAAAAACACTTTGATCAATAAATCTTTAGAAATTCTACTAGTTTTATTTAAACAAAACCATAAAATCAAAAGAAAAAGGCCAATGTGATTAGCATTTCAATATGTTCCTAATCACACGACCCAGCTCACCGTAATCTACAAACGTACCCAACGAAAACATTCACCAAATTACCTCGACTTGTAAAATAAACTCGTGACTTATATACATTATAAATTTGTTAGGAAAATAACCAAAGCTACCTTTCATCTCTACGCCTGAAAGAAATTTTAAAAATTCGAAGTTAATTGACTACAATTTTCCTGATTTAATTTACATATAGCTACAGCTCTGTACGGTAAAGAAAACACCCTGTATGCATGATTCAACTCATTTCAGAAACAATCGCTGAACAAATTCAAAAGGAAGGTTATAATTGTACAAAAAAAGAAAACAGATGCATGTGGGATATTAAAATGGTAAGTCTTATATCATGGTAATACATAATACGAATAATTCAGAATTACATTTATAAAGAAAATCTACACGTTCGTTAATCAAAACGTACAAGCGTAAGCAACGCAATAAAATTCAAAATGAATAAGAAATACTGAATTTCTTAATCTTATTTTTGCGTAATCTTTTCGTCGAATTTCGTTTTCCATCTGACGCTTATGTCGCCGTTTGATTTAAACGTAAATGTTGAAATTGATTCAATTCCCAGATTTGTTGAGATACCATTTACTCGTAAACATATTTAGATACATCTTATCTTATTTCTAAGATACATTCATAGATAGGGTGAAGCTTATGATAAAAATATTATAACAATATAATACGCATGAAAATATCTTAGGTTTATTACATTTTGATTGCTTTTTATTGTTAATACGTCTATTATTATAAAAAATTGGACTAACTATAGGATTGATTTATTTTTTAATCCTAGGGAATCTTATTATGAACCTTTATAATCTTGCAACTGACAATGACCAACATTATTACTCATTATATTCCCAAACTTTATTTTATACATGTATTAAAAGAAAGTAGCCTAAATAATGCCTTCATAAGCTACCTTGCCGTCAAAATCGGACCAACCGTTTCGTAGATTACCCAGAACAAACGCGGACTTGCGGACAGACAGACAAGAAAATATTAAAAATTGATTTTTCGTTATCAGCAACATCATACATCGTATGTGCGAAATACGATTTTTTTCGATATACAGACACTCCGTTTTATGTTATATGTATATATAGATTAATGTTTGTATTGCTCACGAAATACAACTGTTACGTACAAATGCGAGTTAGATTATGCAGTGTTCCAAGCCTGACATCTAGTTAAACTAAGTTATTATTCTGACCTACATTTTCCCGGTGTGCCGCTACCCGTGCTACCCGTGTCACAAGATACGTCTGGCTGTTGGATTGAAAAATGAAATATTCATAACCGATACTTCGACGTTGTTTAAATATTGTATCTAACACTGAATGTGCCGCGACGGAATTACGTTAGTTTTAATAAAAACACAGCGGTATGCCAACATGACTAACATAGGCGTAAACTTTAACCACTCTGGATCAATTTTTCACTGAAAAATTACATGCGAAAAATTTATTACTTTTATCATTTCGGTTTGATAATGTTACAGATTTCGCTTCCAAATTAAAGTCTTAAATTTGTCACATTTTGTTATTTATTTAACTTAACTTATGTATTTAACTGAAAGATCAAGGAAAAAGCAAATACGCAAGCTTTAAGATGTTAGCAAGGCAGCAGGTGTGTCCTTCTGGCTTTTAGAAAATTATTCACAATTTCGCAAAGTACCACATGATGCCGTCTAACATTTTAATATTAAAGGAACTTGCAAAGAGGTGTAAACGGTTATTGTTTTTGCTTATTTAAACAAGCAAAAATGTTAAAAGGAGACGATTATTCAGACACAGTGTTGTACCTAGTCTTCTACTTATTATTTAAAGAGTCCCTAAGTGCGTACCATCCTTCGACTACATCACCGCTTACCATCAGATATCTGTTCAAGCACTCGTTTATTCGCTATAAAATAGTACATACTCTCATATTTACACTAAGCGACAATACTACACTAAACTATGGTACTCTTTTAGTGGACTTTGACTCTGAGTACGACAAAAAACAAATTTTTATTTACTGAACCTGCATATTAAATGCTTTTTATGGAGCTAATATGTTTGTATAATAAACTATATGTATATATGTATATATATATATATATATATATATATATATATATATATATATATATATATATATATATATATATATATATATATTATGTATTTCGTGTTTAAAAATTTACATACATAATTACTAATTAAATTAATTACTAACTAAAATAATATTTACTTATATACTTTTTTAATCTCATTACATGCAGATAACTAAAACTAAGCCATTAATTTATATTGATGTGAACGAAAACGTTTTGTATTGAAAACCCATTTGTATACGTTCGGGTATTTTTTTTAAATATTGTCGGCGGCTTGCATATCGAGAAATGATTCACACACAGGTGCGACGACCGCTTTTAATTCCCCACTCAATAAATAAAAGGGTAAAAAGTATTTACAGTTGGTTTAATTGAAAAACACTTACAACAACATGCATAGTAATACTTCTATGTATGAGAAAAAAATTGTTTTTTATATTATAAGGTAGCAAACGTGCAAGCAGCAACCTGAATTCGCCGATATAGCGAAGCGATCCATGTCCATTGACATCTATAATTGCAGACACGTTGCCCACCTTTAATCAACAGAGATGGGGACGCACAGAAAGAGGACTTTTCTCCTCCTATTGTCAACTCAAAACACAGAACTGCCTTCACTTATCGCCTATCTTCTGTGTGGTCGTGGTATTGCACCGTTCGATCCGGCCCATTCGTGCAACCAACAAATATTGTTGCGGGATCTACCAGTGTTAACTGTGATTGAAGAAACAGTATAATTTGTCAAATAAAGATATTAAATCTTTCTTAGAAAAAGAAAAGAACTATGTTTTACTTTCTTTCAAACTCATCAAAAGGCATCTTTCATCAAGTATCTTTAAATTATAGCATAAAAATACTGAAGTAAAATTAAATTCTTATAGTATCCCAAATAAAATGCTTAAAAAGTGATGAATATATCGCTTTCCGTTTTAACCAAGCAAATTCAGTATTCAATGTAATGATTTTGCCTAATAATTTACAATCTTTATGATTAGACGAGTTGTCGCCGGGACTTAGTAGTTAACAGTTGCCTATGTTTTCTTCAAAACTATGTTCTACATCAATGCCAAATTTCATCGAGATCTGTTGAGCCGCTCTGGAGAACCTTCTAACAAACATCCGTCCATCCAAACTTGCGCATTTATAATATTAGTAAGATTACCTACAGAACCTTACATTAATTAAACAGATAGTAACCGTTCAACATTACAGCATATCAACGTTAGCTTTTGTTAACTAGGTATGTTTAATGTTTGGTTGTAGTACTTTAGAACGGGCTATGATATGCATACGTGATATGTTTGATAATCTCAGTGTCAAACACACAGCTCTATGGATGATTTTCTACGAAATAAGTGTACATACACGCAATTTTAACAGCAAGTTAAAATGTGTTGAGGGTAATCATGTGTAATCAGTAATTTCTAATTTATTATTTGTTTGTTTTCAATGAATAATAAAGTAGTCAGTAGTTAAAATAATTGGCACAAAAAATTTACAGTTGCAGACGTTTTTTCCTACCCATTTTGGAGAAATGTCAACAAAATTATCATAGTAAACTTGCTTTATTATAAACGTTAAGATGTCAGTTGTCTGTAAAATATTTTATGTTCAGTATAAAGCGAATCTTTGAAAATTTAAAATTCAAAGCAAAATTACTAGAAAGTTAAATTCAACTTTTAATACAGTAAAATATTATTGCTAAATGCCGACCAACGGCAAATAAATTAACATCCTTTATTTTACTGATATTTTTCCATTCAGGTATAGTCGGGCAGTATACAAACGTAGATAATTTTTCCCGACCACACTGTGTAGTGTAGGTCCGATGATCTAAATACTTAAAGCGACCCTTTAGCCATACTCTTCCTGAGGTGACCGTAGGGAACAACCTTGTAACTTGTCAGCCACCTTTTAAAATATTCTGTGCTAACATATGAATGTATTGCTGACGAGTAATTAGGGTGTGTTTAATAAGCAATTTAGTTTAGTCCATATTTTTTAACGTTTATTTTTCTTAAAAAAAACATATTTACGTGTTAACTGATGTCATTAAACCACTTTGCTCGTGAACAGTATATATTTTTTTTTTCTATATATTTTCCCGCCTTTATTGCTCCCAGTACTATCTGTATCCTATAATTTCTCACAGGATTATCTAAATGTGAATACTTCTCAAAGGGAATGAGTTATTCGCCGAGTTCTTAGAGTCACGTACTTCTAACACAGTGAAAGCCGAATCTATGGCCTAAGTTTGGAGAGATTGTTCACGTTACGATTTTTATGTGAGAACTTAATCAGAATAATACTTTCACGTGCGCTTAAATCCATCCATTCATCACGTAATCAGGTACCTACAACAAAATGTGTCTTCTCCACATTTAATGCTTTTAATGATACTAATTTTTTTTTTTTAATTTTTTGCTCCAATGGAAATTGAACCTAGAAAACACAATATAACAGCCAAGCATTCGGTTGGCAACTAGTAGATTAAGTGAAGGAATGACTAGCTGGTGACGCGCGTGCTCACTAAGACGGGCTTTCCGAACTAATCCATTTAGTGGCTTACGAACTGACCAACTATCCTATAACGGCATATTAGGTATATTCCGTTATAGGATATAGGTTCCTTAAAATTATGTTATATAAATTCCTACGTCTTTAAACTAGATAAACTTTTAGTTCAAGTTGGTTTATTTGAGATCGTAGACATTTGTCCACATTTGATATTTTAATATGAGCCGTCGCTTTGATATTTCACCTTATGTAACAAAAAAATGTTCATTAATGAAGAAAGTAAAAAATGTTTTTAAAAGAACTTAAGAGAGTCAATACAGTTCATGTTTAATAAAAGAAAAACGACTTTGATTCTTTTATATCAAAGATGTATCTTTGATTCCAATAAGAAAATATCAAGGGACGATTGTGAACAATCAGAAAGAAATCAGAACATGAAATTTATGCCACATATAAAACTGGTCCCGAAGGGTCAGAGTAAATAATGACGAATGGTTTGGGATAATAGAGGTATTGAACGAGCGAGCGTAATCTCTCCGCGATCACGAATATTATCATCAATAATTCAGCATCAACGACAAATTTGTTAAATTCACGAGTAATTGTTGTCTAGTTTTATGTTAAATATATTCAAAAAAATAAGCTTTCATTTAGGTAGTGAAAATTAATTACTGCTATACTTACCAAATGTTTGTACAATACAAACCAAACATTGTGGGATGATATAGTCGAATAAAAAAAATTGCTAATAAGAACCAGCAGGATTTCAATTGAATTAATTGTCTTTAACGATCTCATTATTAGTTGATATTGACATTTATTTATTTATTATTTTGCATTATAAGTAGTTGTGAAGGCTTAAAAATTAAACCGAATAATATACTTAAATTCATTTTGAATTTGGTTGTTTATTTAAAGCTCTGACGTTATTCTTATAATAATAGTCACTTAGAATAAAAAATATGTTGATGGAATAGCCATGAATAAAAAACGTTACTTTACGCTCGTGGCTCGTAAAAACGTAAATATAACTGTCAAACATTTAAATAGTCATACATAACAAATTATAATTACCATTTAAAATTGTACGAACATAAATACGAACGTTTTTAATGGTTACGAAACCTCTTGTTAAAAATATTTTAATAGTAAAAACAATCCAATTATTTTTTTTTTTGTCATTAAGAATACTAACACTTTTGGTGTGCTTAAAAATAACGCCATTAAAAACACGATGTTAATTTGTCACAGTCAAACTACAAAGAAACGAAACGGTAATGCTTTCCAAGTTAAAATGAATAGCAAAGTCACAAGTCTCCCCTAATTAGTCATAATGAATCACACTGCGCCCGCCGCTAGACATCTCTTGCAAGAAACCTCCAAATAACCAGCTCCAAGAAAATAATGTTCAAATTTCTGTATTTAATTATATCTCAGTTTACTTGCAAACGCTTTGTCAGTTTTATAGTAGCTTAAGTTTTTAATCACACAAAATAGACACGGAATAGAGTAAATTTTAAATTCATTATTAATTAAATCACTGACGGAGCGTCTTGGTGTTCATAACTTTTGGGATTGCTTAATAATCTATGATATGTGGATGAGTTAGAGGTGATTATGTATCAATAGTTACCTAAGTAAGCAAGAAAATATTAGTCTTCGTACGTATTCATCAATTTTCAGTTAATTCTGGCATTCTCAATGTGATTATCAAAATTAAATTTCAAAGCAGAACCTTTTTTATTCACGTGACTTATTATATTGTTTACGTGAAACAAAATCTACACAAATAATACGAACTATTTTATGGACGTTATAAAAATATTAACGCACCGAATATTATCAAATCGAGAAGGTAAGTAAATCATAACAAGCCTATTTAATATAGAACTCACAACAATCAATACATTCCATCTGAAATTCATTAAAGAACATAAATCCGAACTAAGCTCCCACTGAATAAACTGCCAGACAGATATTGTATTTTAATCGTTAAATAACTGTTGAAGCTCGTCGTTATTTTTAATACTTTCTGTAAATGTAATTTATTTTCATGCTATTTTTTTATTCCATACCATTTATATTATATTTCAATACATTAATGGGCAAAATAGATTGCAAAAATATAATGTTTGAATTATTAATAAGTTACAACGCTTTTCAAACTTAATTGCCACTGATAGGTGGTCATAGAAAAACAACAAAATAAGACAGTCTATATTTTTTATATTCTCATAGCGTATTTATCGCGTACAAAGGTAGAGGATGACCGAAGTAAGTATGGATGGATTGTATGAAAGAGGATTACACATATCCGAATCGAGTGAATTGAGATATGATGGCTGATAGAGTTGTAAGTAAGTAGTATACACTCTATCCCTCCGTGGGGTTAACACGCAGGCTGATAATGTTGATGAAGATCGATGGATATACTGCGGGTGAAAGTTAGTCAGTTATGAAAATATTGTATAGTTATAAATAAAAATATATCATATTATTTTTATACTTCCGCTAGGCTGCGACTTTGACACAAAGCACAGAGGTGGGCGACATTTAAATGGGCTTCACAGATGTCGTTGAAATGTCGTCCGTGCGAATGTGAACAAATGGTCGTGTTCGCTCTATTCGTTTGTTTGTTATCGATGTGTTATTTCGGATCTATGTTCCTAGTTCTGTACCAGATTAATTAACTGAAAAGCTTTCGAGTCGTTACGAAAAACGAAAGCTTTTCAGATTTATGTACCAACAACTGATATGTCAAAATCCTTTTAAACTAGATGAAATTGCCCTTTACTATTAACATCATAACTTGGTAGTACACTTTTAAATTTATGATAAAATAATAAAAATATAAATAAAACACAATACACAAGTTTGAAAGAACAAAGATATGAAAAATGAGAAGCACTAACATTAATTGAACAACATAGCTACTGCAGTAATACCTAATTTTGAAAGAGTGAAATGAGATTTTATCTAATTTCAACATATTTCATTTGTAAACATTGTACACATTTCATCTTGAAATTTCTTGCAACGCTTCCTAAATGTAATGATAGTACGCACGTTGGGACTCACTTCTGCATTTTGCGCCACCTTTGTGCCAAACTCCAAGCCACATGTTATAATTAAATTTGGTTAATTTCCATTTGCCTACTTCCATATACAAATGTATGAAAACTGTATTAAATTTATGTTCATCAGCCATAAATTAAGTCATGAAGTAGTCAAATGGTATTCCATTGACTACTTACATGTTACATTAACTTCTTCTGAGGGGGTTTTAGTGAGTAAAATCTAACATAACCCTGCCTTTCCCCCAGAAGGCAGGGTATCTTTTGAAGATTTCCCCACCGAAAAAAAAAACTCCTCACTTGTCTATAGAATTTAAAATTCACATTTCATGAACATCATGTATTTGCTGCGCGTATAACAAAAAAAAAGAAATTTTTAAAATTTTTGTCTGCCTGGCCGCAAGTCTGTTTTTGTTCCGGATAATCTCCATAACGGGTGGACTAATTTGGATGGTACTTGGACTAAAAGGTAGCTGATTTATGCAGCAATAATTTAGGCTATTTTTTATTTCGTTTTATTTATTTTTTAATCCACGGTGACGAAGTGGCAGACAACTGTGTATGTAATAAGTACAAGAAAATGAATATAAAACGCCAAAAGTACTTCAAAAGTTATGGTTGAAAACAAGATCACATCTAAATATAGAATTTAATTTAATTCCTCCGAATATTTGGAGGAGCAATTTGAAGATTCAATCTTACCTTATACAGAGAGAATGCTATACTTTTATAAAGCCACCCCAACATCATTCCGACAGTATACAAGTCAATAATTTTATTCACAATTACACCACATTAAAAGTCACGAACTTCACTTTCTTTTTTCGGTGCATATTTTTTTTTAATTCACATAAAGTTATTAATTCAGAGCACACACGTCAAATGTTTATTAGTGGTAATTTCTGTGTTAACAACGATGTATAACTAGTTCTCTTGGAAAAGTTTTATAGGCACGTCATCCTTTGGCGGTGGCGAAAGACGACTGAAATTCCGCCCGCCCAAAAGCGTCGAGCGGATCCGAAGTGCAACGAATGTTACCGAACTGAACACGATTTTACGGAACCCACTCGATGAAGTGGTAAGTTTTTACGACACCCCATCCATTGAACGCAATGGGAAAAATATAAAAAGGTGTGTTTGACACCAACCTCTGATCACCGCTGACGCGCTTTTTATTATGAGTTTGTTCGGAACTTTATACAAGCCCAATAAAACGTTTTATATAATATGTTTTATTGGTGCAATTTATAAATCACTTTACTTAAAAAAACAAAATAAGAAGTTGGTAGTTTTCAAATATTTCGTTTTAAACTTACAATTTTAATAACCCAATTAATAATTAGATTAATCTTAAAACTAGTCGTAATCATTTTAAACTTACATTGTTACTTATAAGTACAATTTACTTAGAAGTTAAATTGTATGACTTATGTATACACATAGAGCTAAGCAAAGGATAACTTTCACATATAAGTATAATGGCGGATAACGTTCAAACTTTATAGATTAAGCTAATCGACGTAAAGACATTGTTATCGGAAAGCAAAGACTTTCGAGCCATATCGATGGGAAAACGGGAGAGATTTAGGCCGTGGAACCGCAGAGAGTACTAGTTATTTCATTTATCATCGTAATCCGTTCCTGTCATCGCCTTTGTTGAGCGACTGAATAGGGTTTTGTTAAAGCTTCATTCACGACCTGTCTTTAACTATATTTGAAATTTAACCATCACGACTATCGATTTTGTGAATTCTCTATTGTATATTGTATTTATTTCTTCTTTTTTTCCCTTTAATAAAATAGCTTAATAGCTTGAAGGACTTAGCGGGTTACCACTGGATTAACAGAGCTTAGGCCCGGCGAAGTGATGATAATTAGGAAAAGCTTTTTTCTAATACATAATTGACTTTCATCGGTCAATGGTTGGATGGATCAAAGAAAGGTATATCGATATTAGTGAAGAACTCCTATTTTGCATGCCATTTACAAAATCTGAATTCAAAAATCCTTTCTTTAAACAATCAATAATAATATAAGAATTAATTTAACGGGCATTGCAAGGTATCGTTTTAAACTTTTGCTGCTCGATGAAATTAATAAAGTTGGTCGGAGAAGTGTTCTCGTCCTTTCTTTGTGAAAATTTTCTCAGGTAGTTAGTTTTGTCTTGTCATCATTGTCGGCAACAAATGAAAATAATAAATCTTAAACTTTTAAAATTGTATTAATATGAAGTGAAAATAAAATCACTGTTGCTACCCTTAATTTTATTTAAAAATGTACATGAATAAAATTTAGAAATTGAAAATACACGCTACAAATAGAAGACTCACGGGTTTATAAGGAGAATTCCCCTGCGTATTTTTAATATATACTGTAGTGGCCAAAATGCACCAGCAGACTTAGAGGATAAATAATAAAACGAAATGCCGTATTCGCTTTAATATATTTCTATTTAAAAACTGTTCTGATTTATAACAAAAATAGTTCATACTAAAAATGCATACAAATAAACATTTACACTTTAATTTCTTTAACTAACATACATAAAACAATTCAAGTGTACATCGAAAGCAGAACTATCGTTAGAAATCTTAATGAAATAAATGTAAGTTTATCACACATTTTATTGAATTTATACTCTCTAAATATGTACTTCACGTAATATAACTTTTCTATTAACCGAAATTGATCGTGTATATATGTAAATACTGGCAGTAGGAACACATAATACATATGTATGTATGGTTAATATGTATGTACTTGTGTGGAATTGGCGCTCGGGCGTTAACAACACTTAAAACAATTATTCGGTGCATTATTTACATACTCTGACATAATGAGCGTACTCCTAAAGTTATTAATTAAACATTTAACTCGCCTCTCCGAATTACAACCACAAAAAATATAAAAATCTTTTCTCGTGTTGAGTCTAGACTTTAATAAAAAAATATGATTTACTAAACAAAAAAATGTATGAAATTAATTAGTGACTTGAGACTCGTCTTGATATGTTAAGGTTTTGCAATGACTTCAATTCCTTCAAACAGTATATAGTTTTTAAAGTACAAATATTTTATAAATTCCCTTTAATCTTGTTAATAAACAACTGTTAACAGTTTTGCTAATCATCTGTTATATTTTACGATTTATTTTCTGTTATAATTCTTCGATGATACTTTGAATAATGCTCCATTAATATATTGAACTTTACTTCATAAGCTCATATGATTCCCTACTATATTTTAGAATTTGAAGTACTATGGCATCCTTGTCGATTGAGCAATTTTCAGTCCAAACGCTCTTGTTCATTTCTCTTAACCTACTATATAAAAGTCGGAAAATAAAGCTAGCAGATGTAAAACACATTAAATATAAATAACAAAGGCGAATCTATAGTTTCATAAAAACAGTAAAGCGTGAAATTTTCATTCGGCATTTCGCTACGAAGCGGATGTGTGAAATTGTTCGCAGTGCATTTGTCTGTGTATAAAAGGAAACGCGCAATTACATGAGTATTTATCGGTACGTTGGCCGTTGCAGTGCGCGCATAACTTACAGTTTAAACTGAAGTCCACGCAGACTTAGTTGTATCTAGTAAGATAAGCGACACACCAGCATTAAATGCACGCCTTGATTTATTCACGCATATTACTGCGGCTAGATTTTACTACAAACGTACGAGTAGCTTGTGCATAAATTTCGCAACACGAGTTGCATCGTAATTAATTTTAAGCAACCAAAAGCGCCAAGCTTGGGTAGAACTTCAAACATGCGCCGCAGTGGACATTTAAGTCATCCGAACTGATTAACAACTGTGATATGCAAACAAGGCATATGCCTACATAATTGCAAAACGATAAATTTACACTAGTCACTCGAAGGGTTAAAGTGATGCTCTAAGTTTTGCGACGTAGGTGTTGGTGTAGACGCAGACCTAGACATATAGATGTAATGTTAGGATTAGGAACAAGATTATGGTCGAAATAGGATTCAAAGTTTTAGTAGTGTAGTCTATATATTAACCTTTTTCCAACAAAGAACGTCTTGCGCTCTTCGTACATAACTGCAATTTAAAGCATTTTAGCTGACACCATTGTATCCGAGGATGAGACCTTACCGCTTTTACACAGTTGCATATTGCGTCGCGCGACTGCAATAAAATCGGAATCTACTGTTATGAGTTCTCTTCAAAAGTGTAACAATGGCATTATATGGTCCGCGTTTTATATGAAAGCAACATTGAAAAAGCTGCAATCGACGGGAAGTAGGTACTTATACGTCCAACGTTTGTTATTGCTACGCTTGTTGTGAGTTTTAAACGAAATAAACTCGTACACTGTGACTTCCGAAATACGAAAATGGTACAAAAATAAATGAACTAAAAGATACGATTACAAATAAATACTGAGAACAGTTAAACAACGGTACTTTTATAAAGTCATAAAATTTGAGCGTGATAAAATGTTTTGGTGGTGTACAAGTTAAAATGATTTATTTAGAAATAGGGAATAATTAAAACTCTATTATGAAAGTCAGTTACATCAATTCAGTAAACAATTCGATAGCTATTTCGAAACCAACTTAGGTACATATATTGAAAAGACAAGGAAATGCCAGAGCCAACTGCAAACCCGTAAGCTCAGGTTTATTTTATTTCATATACAGTCCTGAGAACTTATTGATGTGACATGTGATTTACTTACCGTAGGTTTCTTAGACCAATATCTCTGTATAAAACATATCGTCACCCCTGTCATTATCTTTGACTAAACAGAGATCACAATATGCTTTAAATGAAGATTTTGGTCTCAGAAACCCACGGTTAGCGTATAACTATTTGTATGGTTTAGACTTTAAAACTAAAACTTCATTTCCTTAACTAACTAATATTATAAATGCGAACGTTTAGATGGATGGATGGATGTTTGCTAAAAGGTATCTCTGGGAAGACTCAACAGTTCTGATCTGATGAAATTTGGCACAGATGTGGAACATAGTCTGGAAGAACACATAGGCTTATTACGTTTTTTTTATCTCCGCGCGGACGGAGTCGCGGGCGACACCTACTAAGATATATCAGTTATTTAAAACTCGGAAATAAATAAAGTGAAAAACAAAAATGAAAATAATTAAACGAACAGTCGATCCGAACTGACATATGTCGATTCGAATAATATGAAATGGCGAACAAAAATGGCGTATACGTATTTCACGTTTGTAAGTTTCAAGCAAGAGCGGACATGAGATGAAAATCAGTTCACGCTTCAAGCGGTGTCCAGGTCACGCGCCACGTTCGCACTGCAATCTTGTCGATCGCTGATCCGCTACACATGATTTTATCATTCAACTGTAATATTAAACGAGCTTTTGCAAACGACAGATATTTTAATATCAAGCAATGATTACAATTTTTATGATGGCAATTTTTTTTTATCAAAAAATCGTATCTATATTATAATTAATATAGATAAAAAAAAAGATAAAGTTGCTAAAATCTATATTATAATTAATTTTAATAAGGTTTTTTAAAGAGAAGAATATTATCTAGAACAGCAATCATCTATTTGGAGACCAGATCAAAATTCACTTTAAAGCAATTTCAACGTAATTCATATCTCTACGCGTTACTCAAATTTGGATCCAATGGCACCTCACATTTTACAATAAATAAATACAAGATCCTAAACCAAAATGTTGTAAATTATAAGATAGTCAGTGCATTGCTCCTACACAATTACGTATAACATTTGGTCGACGATCAAAGTAAATCTCCATCGTCCATTGTACAATCTCAGTAACGAAGTCTTGGCAATTGCGACATCTCGTTACATTAGTACGTGAGGACTCTCGCTACAAACAACCACTGAATTGCCACTGATGTTCTCGACTATTTCTACAATCAGTTAGCTAAGAGGAAAATATCGAGTTACAATAGTATAAAACATATTCATGCAAAAAAAATATAATAATTTACTTAAATACCTACTTGATAGAGCGACGATCTTTTTAAGTTTGAGGGAATCAGCTTAGTAGTGACGACCCAAAGAGAACGTATACCATTTTAACAGTAATAACCAGTCGAGGTCTTGTCTCAGGTAGTAGAGAAGAAGCGAAGGAGTTGTAAATTTTTATTTTAGAGGCTGTTCGATACAACATTAATTTAACATAATGACCTGTAGAGAAATCTTTTAGATCAGATAGAGTTATCACTTGAACTTAAATTAGATAGTAAAAATATGTAGTACCGTAGTGTAGCCCAATAATATGTATGTAAGGTTAGGTAAGCTAGGTTGAATTTTCTGATACATTATTTATTTTATCTATCAATAAATCTATAAAAATCTGATCAATAAAAATATTATATTGAAGTAGATTGGATCCCTCTGATATAATTTACGAGAAACCGAAAAGTTAGGAAATTATGTTAGCAAGTTTAGTCGACATACAACTGCGTTGAGGGACACGTCCAAATCACATCGCCAAGAACAAAGTGAGATGAAAAGGCAAATTTTCGGACATAAAGAATTTGATTTTCTATTTCCTAGAGTAATATAGAATTTGTGGAATTTTATTATTTGAAACAATAGGTAGGTTGAAAATAATTATTATAACAACAAAAGATTGTACTTTAATTTTTTTGTTTTTATTTATTGTACATGCGTTATAGTTTTAGCACATATTTTTTCATATAACGGTGAGTTTCCACTTTCGTAACATCTGTTTAAAAATATTACGGTCATTCCTTTCATTTTCTGAAGAAAATAATTCTCGTTAATTTAATTTTTCCTCTACATACAATTAACATTTAAACGCATATCTTTCCAGACCGTCTGTTCAACTTTTTCATAAATAAGGCCAAGTGGCTTACCTTTACGAACTACTTGTTGAAGGTTCCAACTCAATACTTGCTTGGAGGCACATTAATGTACAAATGGCTTGCTTTGATTTGCAAACAACCTGAAAAAGTTATTTTATCGAGAGTAGAACATTTCTATCTCGATGAGAGCAGAAAAGTTGAAATGAAACTCAAGCTATCACTAATTTTTGTTGTATAATCTTACTTATATTATAAATGCGAAAGTTTGTTTGAAGGTATCTCCAGAATGGCTCTATGGATCTTGATGAAATTTGGCATAGATATAGCCCATAGTCTGGAAGAACATAGATTAAGTTTTTTTTTAATTCCGCGAGGAAGGAGTCGCGGGCAACAGCTAGTAAATAATACATTTAAAATGTAATTATTTATCAATTGCATTATTACAATATTATGAATAGTTTAATTTAATGTAATATTCGTATTTCACTACACTGCGCGGTAATTAAATTATGCAGTTTAGAGAAAAAGAAATGAACAAAACAATGAGTTATTGTTCACAATAAGTTCATAAAATAGATACTCAGTTAAATATAATGTTTTATTCCCTTTGCCAGTCTTTTCTTCTACTTCTTGATAAGATACATATTTATGTTTTGTATAGTCTTATTCCTTTCCTATCCTTTTTTATAGCTTTTATTTAGTATGATTGTGTTTAAAGAATTGTCATTTAAACACAAACGTTAACAGTCATCGTCATATAACTATAAAATTAGTGGATATTTACTAGGCAAGATGGATAGTCTAAGTTTTAAGTTCCTAAAATAAAGCCACAGCAATAGTATTAAGTTTAAGCTAAAATACTAAATAGAGTTGCGGTTACTAACTTCAAACTCAGAGTCGAGACAAGTCTTAGCTTATAAACTAATTTTGGGTTAAATTAACAATTAAGTTAACAATAAAATAGTCTAAATAATGTAACTAAGTTTAGCGGAGCCTGCTAACTCGCCCGTGCTTTTAATACTGCTTAAGTAATGAGAATTGCAAAGTTGCACACAACACAAGTGTGTTCCATGAAAACTTTAACTTTAATTTAATAATATTTACAATAATTTTATATACATAATAACTTTATTTCATATTTTTATATTCGTTAAATTAAAATTAAACAACATAATGAAGGAATAAATATTAAATCAATTATACCCTTAAAAGTTTCTTAATATCGAGCAGTCTGAAGTCTCGGCAAACACAATTAAAATAGCATCTCGCATGTGGACGGATTTTACGGGTCTTAGAGTTATTTGTCTCTCTCGCAAATCCGGGGTTTTAGAGAAGTCTTACAATATTCTCAGCTTACCCAAGAGAGAATTTTATTTACACAAACATACCCTATACTTATTGCTCTTTAACATTACAGTATGCGTACTATGTCTCAAATATGTAAATCTTATGTATTACAGCTTTAATTATCTTTTGAAAACTAACTTTTATAGTCAGATTCATTTAATGATTAGTTAAACGGAACCATACTTATAGATTTATGATATAAATCTAAACTAAGAATACATTATGACCATGACATTAATTACATTGATTATATTGATTGATGGCATGACATTAACTCTGTGTGTAAAGTGTGAAAGGGTTTACTTTAATTTCACGTTCAAATAAATATTTCCAATTTAATTTCAGTGTAAACTTAAAGCATTATTCGTCTAGAAAATCTATAGAATATAATATTCAACAACCACAAGCTAATCTTAAATAAGTCCGGAAACAATTTGTTACAGTGAAACTCTGTTGACAAGAGGCTCTCAGATTTAAGATGAAGTAATAAACTTAATTAATATCTCAAGTTGCAAAGTATACATTTAGAGAATTTTAGTTAAAATTTAAAGTATAAAAACTAGATTTACTGTAAATACTGGTATATTTTGTATAGACAAAGGATAATTGTAAATATGTACAAAAAAATTAAACTGAAATTATTGAATAGCAAATATTCAAGAACGTAAAAAATAGCTTTTAAAAAGACACGATAAAAGTCTGTATTTTAATTGTAGCACTTCTACGACTATCAAAATACACACCGAGTATTATTTTCAGTTTTGTATATTTGTAAGGCATTTTAATGGCAACGAAGTTTATACTCGAATAAGCACGAATACCATTATGTAAATGGTGTGTTTACTTCGTTGTCGGTTTGTTTTTGACGGATCAATGGATTATTGGAACGTATTGGATATCGATTTTCTTTAGAATACAACCATCCAACCTTAAAATCGATCCTTGTGGCTTTTATCGGCCTTTTCAACTTTTAATTACTTATCGTATTCACTTAAATTGTATTGAGGTATAAAGAACAATAACGATCGTAAAATCAGTCAAATAAATTAACAATGAGTCAATTCAAAAGATCTCAAACCATCAAAAACAATGCAATAATTGAGGCCTATCTTCTTTCATCTATCAGAGTAGTATAAGTTAATATGTAACAAGCTTTTTATCCGACTTCTAAAATCTGTAAGTAGATCTTTTTATGTTTCTAAATGGGAATACTTTTGTAAACAAAAGTTACATTTCGCTAACACAGGCGATCGCCTTACGGCGAAATGTTCTCTCGACTCGTCGTAGCGCGATGATATTTCGAGAAATTCGTATAGCAATGTATACAAGATTTTCGAGATTAATTAAAAATTATCGCTACTCTTAGGAAACTCTAATAAATATTTTATTTTTAAGATATTTTTATTTACCCTAATTTTTTAATACAGCGTTTACAAATTTGTGCAGTAAGTTTTCTTACTTTTTAGTAACAAATTAGGTTTCATACTTACTTTAGTAACTTAAAAGCTTGCATTAAAGCAAAGTTTATGTTTTGTCACATTTCCTTCTATCTCGTCTTAATCATCTTTATCAAACATAGTAGACACATTTAGCAATGAACCATGTCTTAAAGAACACAGGCCAGCTTTCCAACAAGTCCAAAGTTGCTAAATAGTATTTGGCAACACGTGCCCAAACGTGTCAACGGTATTGCACACACGACCGCTTTAGTATAAAGTTAGAAACTTTACCGACGTGAAATAATTGAACTAATATTTACTTGAATTGAATGAATGAATAATAATAATTATTATTATTTAATCTAATATATAAAATTCTCGTGTCACAGTTTTCGTCACCGTACTCCTCCGAAACGGCTTGACCGATTCTCATGAAATTTTGTGAGCATATTCAGTAGGTCTGAGAATCGGCCAACATCTATTTTTCATTTTTTTTAACTGCGCGCGGACGGAGTCGCGGGCGACAGCTAGTAATAACTAAAATAATAACTTGTTGAATTTGGTAAATTTATTGCTCAATTATAACAGAACAATTTTAGCGATGTTTTTGTGTGTTTGATTTTTTAACTGTATACAAATTAAATTACTTCATCATCTCCTTGACCTTAGCCCACTCACGTAGAGTAAAAATTAGGTAAATTATTGAAATTGAATTACTTATGGATTTGAATATCTACACAGGAATATAGACATAAAAATTCAAATCTTTGTTCAAAAACATTGTTTAGACGTGTGTGAGTGTTAAAACAGGATCAAAGCGAGGTTGAGGCGTCCACAGTGCACTAACGAGCACTTGGCACTCTTGACATTTGTGAAAATAATGATTCCCTGTTTGTCTTTGTTGTCCCTGATCTTTATACATTCTACATACATATATAAAAGATAAAACTGATTGCCTGACTGACTGATATATCAACGCCAATGTTAGATCCAGTTATTTGAGTTCACATAATCATAACCCGTTTAAGTGCGCTAAGATCTTTGTTTTTGTTTCTGCTCTGATTAGATAAGCGTGCATAATTTTTTAATTAATCTCTCACTATCCTTAATGTGTATGGTGAAAGTTTTTATGGAGAAATATAACATATCCTTCATCAAAATAAAATGAAAATTAATACTTCGGCTTCGTCGAAATTCAATTTTCACTTGGACAAAGTCGCGGGATTTAGCTAGTTATCCACAAAATAAGTAATAGCCATTTTTACCAGCAGTATACAAAGATTTGAGTATTTGAGTCCCTCACAATTTGGAAAGGGCTCAGATTTTTTATAATACCTTTGATCGTTACATTTTCTAAAGTGCTCACGTGCTTTTATTCATTGGCGAAATGTTTGCTACCAGATTTTCACAACAGTATACAAAAACGTATTTCAATAGTATCTTTAAAAAATAATTTACCAATGAATACAAACTTAACTCTATTTATTGTACATCCGGTTAATTGTTCAGGAACCGGAAGTTTCACTTAAGCAACAGGAGATATTGGTGAACATATAAAGTTACTTGGGATATTAAATGTAAAACATTTTTGATGGACATAACATTTAATTTTACATGTAGACAACAAAATGCTGCACAAAACTAATTCCTCGATACGTTTCTGCTGCAAATTGTAAGCTAATCGTATGTAAATAAAGTTTCACGACAGATTAAACAGAAATACTGTTTACAATTCTTTATTGGTGTCAATACTCTTACAATACAGTGGAGTATTGGTAACAGTCTATTTGGATAAGACTAATGTCACATAAGTTTTTAACTTCTTCCGACAACAAGGGTACTTAACATTACATTAAAAGTTATACTTTCAAACTATTCGATATACGACCGATTCTAAATAAAGATTCACAAATATTCACAACATTCTTTTAAATAGTCCAATTATTTTAGTTGCACTATTTACAACAAATAATAACTAATTTTAGTCCTCTTTCCCTTCCCACCCTTTTCTTATAAGGAAAGGATGGGAAGGGGATGTGGATTTGATGGAGGAGGAGATGCGTAGGAAGGTTAAATATTCTCTTGTTGTGCGTCACTTCTGCAATTGCGAATGTCTACGGGCAGCGGTGTCTTTGCCATTTCGGCGAATTCATGTGGCCGCTTACTCGTTTGCTACCTTGCAATATAAAAAGAAAACAAATAATAAAAATGCGATTGTGCGATATCACATTAGCAGTCTAACAAAATTTGCATTTTATTTCTCAATTATATTTGTTATTGTACCAGCTTTATTATCACCTAATTCTCTTTAATGCAATGCAAGCTGGGAATGTAAGATAACGTTAGAAAATAAACAGTAATACAGAAAGAATATCTGTGGAAGTGAATGCAACAGACGCAATATAATAATTAATCCTACAATTATCCCAGACGGTACTCTATAGAAATGAGATCGTGTTGCAGGAACACGCATCCTAACTCCGACTCCAACGCCCTCGGAGCCGCGATTAATTTAAATTATTATTGTAGTTTCAAATTAGACATATTTATATTTTACTAGCATTATATTTTAATCCACTAATGATATTATTATGTAAACAGCTAAATGGACTGCCATGGATTATCTATTTTTTTTTTTTAAATACTGTTGTACAAGACACAATGGTACAGGTAAATTATTCTTTAAAATGTGATATAAGTTTTGATTACACTGATATGCTATACGAAACACAATTGTTGTATTTTTTTTTCTAAAAAAATAATAATTTGATATGTAAATATTGTTTGTTGCGTTACAAAAGTTCTACGACATATTAAACTAATGGTTAGCTATGATTTAAACCAAAGAGTCAGTTACTATAGGTTTCTTAAAGCTTTTTTAAATATGTATTTATGTTAAAATTTTATTAGTTGCTTTCCTTATATTTATCGATTTATCGATATTAAATACAACATACTTTTAACGTTTCTTTGTTCTTAAAACAAATCCGGTTACATCCATATCAGAGGGGATACCTTTTACACAATTCACTCGAGTCGGCTGCACACTCGACGTTTTAGCCTCTCAGCGTGTCTCTTCAACTTTTTCATAATCAAAGGAGGCCAAGTGCTTGCCTTTACCGAACGACTTGTTAGAAGATTCGATTTTTATTTACTAGGGAATGTATGTACAGTTCCCTTTATGTGCTTCGAACTGAATATATTTTCCTGCGAGGAGGCATTTCTGTTGAGCGTCTCAAATTTTCTGCTTTTCGATTCCAATAATATACATATATAGGTATAAAGATATAAATTGCAAATCGATAAATTTGGCATTTCTATTTAAATTATATATATTGTTAAGTATTACAGCTTTTTAACATCATCTATACTAAATACTACATACTAAAATCTCAACTTAGGTCTTTAGAGATGTGACTACAAACTTAATTTTATGCTCAAATATTTAGCAGTAAGTAAGTAATTCAGATTGTATTAAGTTTTGAGCTAATTTTATATTGAGCTCAAATCCAAGCAATGTAAACGTTTAGTATTTCCAAAAGTTAAGTCCCATTTCATAAAAAACAAAAAAAAACAGTAAAAGTGCCGTTTCAGTCTTCTCGTGGTTATTAAGTAGGTGCTGTGACCCATTTTATTTGGCGCCTCCTCTCCTTATGGTAACCTTTTCAAAAAAAAACGTTTCTTATACCTTTCATGCAAATTACAAAGAATAATATAAATAACCATAATAACCTACAATTCTCTAAGTTTCATCTAAGTTGTATAGTTAATTAATACGACTCAATCAAGATACCAATGTTGAAAATAGTTTTGGATCTAGTATTGTTAAAGGATTATGACGTTACGCTTCGCGTCATACATTTAGAGCCTCGGAAACTATTTTATACTACTGCCAACTCGATTTCAAGTTTAAGACGAAATAATTAGCTTTATTAACAAAGGACTTCGCAGACTAATTTCGTATTATTTGCTAATGAATAGGTTTATTTTTAAATACATTTTTTGTCACTTACAATACAACACCCTGTACATTCATTTAAAGTTGAAAACGATATTTCCAGTTATGTGCAAATAATATTCCAGTGTAGTTACTTTTGAGTTATTTAAGTAAAAAAAATCGTAATAAAGTAGCTTCTATTTCCTTTAATTAATTAGTCAATTTCTAGTACAATAGTAAACAAAGTTATGGTAAGTATCGAACTCATTCACTCGTTTAAAATGATACTTCGTACGTCCATGTACGTGTTTTGTGCCGATGTAATATATATTATGACACTCCGCGGAAAAATACTATTCGAATGATATTCAACTCGTCAAAATCGATTTAGGCTCTAGGCCGTCACAAAGGAATACCCACGAAAATCATTACTCTCTTGGCAGTTGGATAATCAGTTGGGTAAGAACTTTACTATCTTATCAGTCGGGTAAAAAATTGATTAAACTCCAACTGTTTTTTTTTTTCCTTTTTTTAATATTTCCTTTTTTTTAAATTATACAAATATATGCTGCCAGTAGTATGTTCTCCTAATTGCCTCTTACGCGTTCACAAAACGAGATGGAGGATAAATTTCCTCAATACAAGGCAAATTAAATTAATCATGACGCGCAATTCTTAACAACTGATGCTTTGAAAATACTCGTTGATTAATATCTCAATTTAAAATAACGAGAATTGAAATATTAATATCAGAGGAAAATTTATTAACTTTTTTATTATAATTATAAAACAATTTTGACCTGATAAAATGGATTTTTTTAATAAGCTGCTTTGTTTTTGAAAGCATCAACTTGTAGTTTATTTATTACTAGCTGTGCCCGCGACTTCGTCCGCGTGAAATACTATTTTGGGTAGCATTTTTTTTGGGCTAATTATTTTATTTAACCAACGTGCTATGCTTTGATGTATGTAGAAGAACATAGAAAGAGGTGTGCCCGGACCGCGCCAAATGTAGGTCCTGGGTCTCTGCCTACCCCTCTGGGTTACGGGTCGTGAATTATGTTGTTGTTGTGGTTTTTACTTAAAACTTATAAAAATGCCAAAAAATATTAAACTTACAAAATATTCACATAAACATCTTCCCATACCAACTTTCATCCCCTATTCCGTTTTGTTATATTGCAACCATGAAGGTAAAACTTTTACAAATTTCAAATGTCATATTTATTTATATCAAATCAGCAGCCTAAAAAATAAGTTTAAAGCTTCTAACTGTAAAAATGACGATACTTCCATACAAATTTCCAACCTTACTTTCAGCCTCTTATAACTCTTTTTTCGCGTTAAAAAGTAGGCTTTGTCCTTCCTCAGGCTCTAGACTAAATATTGGTAAGGGTAACATCAAAACATATTAAACAAAACATTCACCAAAACCTTACATATTGCCTAACAAAATTTCATCCCCTATTGTTATTTAGCACTCTTGGGGGAAAAATTTGATTTCCTATTTATTTATATAGAATTAGCAACCTCAAAAATAAGTTTCAAGCTTCTAACTGTAAAAATGACGATACTTTCATACAAATTTCCACCCTAACTTTCAACCCCTTACAACCCCTTTTTCGCGTCGTAAAGTAGTCTTTATCCTTTCTCGGGCTCTAAACTAAATATTTGTAACGGTAACAGCAAAACATATTGAACAAAACATTCAACAAAATCTAAAATATTCCCAAACAAAATTTCATCCCTAATTGTTATTTAGCACCCTTAAGAGTAAACTTTTTTCAAATATTGAATATCAAATTAGCAGCCACAAAAATAAGTTTCAAGCTTCTAACTGTAAAAAAAGACGATACTTCCATACAATTTTCCACCCCCTCTTTCAACCCCTTACAACTCCCTTTTCGCGTTAAAATGTAGCCTACGTCTTTCCTCAGGCTCTAGACTAAATATTGGCAAGGATAACAGCAAAACATATGAAACAAAACATTCACCAAAACCGAGCATATTGCCAATCAAAATATCATCCCCTATTGTTATTTAGCACCCTTGGGGGTAAATTTTTTACAAAAATTTAATTTAATATTTATTTATATAGAATTAGCAACCTCAAAATAAGTTTCAAGCTTCCAACTGTTAAAATGACGATAATTTCTTACAAACTTTCACCCCCACGTTCAACCCCTTGCAAACCCTTTTTCGCGTTAAAATGTGCCCTATGTCCTTCCTCAGGCTCTAGACTATCTGTGTACAAAATTTCATTTAAATCGGTTCAGTAGTTTTTGCGTGAAAGCGAGACAGACAGACAGACAGACAGACAGACAGACAGAGTTACTTTCGCATTTATAATATTAGTAAGGATTGAAAACTGTAACTTTTCAATGGATTTGACTACTGCATGACCACAATCACACGCCTGATGTCAAAGGATGGTATACGCACTAATTTGGTAAATGCCTATTCACTTTATTCTTGAAGTTACCCACGTCATAATTAGACAAATACTAACGCTAATAACTTGCTTGAAATGAATTTTAATAGCTAATGTTAGTAAAATAAATTACTATTTTTCAGTACTATAAATATGTAAAAAAACGACCATAAAAATGCTTAAAAACTATTAATCAGTTAAATCAATAAGACACGATTAAACAGCTATTAGATAAATGGGTTATACAGATATGCAATCGAGAGTAGAATTAGTTTTAGCCGCAACCTTTCAAAGAGGACTGACTACTGAGGCGGGAGCACTCCAGACTAACGAATGAAATCAAATTACGTTGCCCGTAGCTGTCGGCAGATCGTTTTTATTTGGAAAAAAAAAAGTTATTCGAATTGGACTTTTAATTTATCATTTGCTTTTATCGTATTTTGTACCGTATTTTCAGTACAAGATTAAAATAAAACCATTGAACCACTTTGATTATGAAGAATATTTTAGGTAATCGTATAAACCATAGTTATAACGAAGACAAGTAATATTTTTAATTATTTACTAGCGACCCGCCCCGGCTTCGCACGGGTGTAATGCAAAATATACCTACTACAGAATAAATGCACAATTTATTTAAGGTACTTAAATGGATAAGGATTAATGCTGTATTGTTTAAAATCACTTCGTAAAAGAATAAAAATGGTTATGCTGGGTTATCCCTAAGAGATAGACATATACCATCGCGGACTTTTTTGTTGAACTTTTTAAGGTGAACAATACTGTAGTACATTATTTTGGTCTATCTCGTAGGGTTCAGCCAGCGTTTGCAATATAAGCGCAAAAAAACGTGCTTATTTACGACATCACATTAGAAAACTTTAAATTTATCAGTGTTTCTCTACTATATTATGCATTTATTATACATACAAACCTTCCTTAAGAATCACTCTATCTATTAAAAAAAACCGCGTCAAAATCCGTTGCGTAGTTTTAAAGATCTAAGCATACATACGGACATACAGCGAAAGCGACTTTGTTTTATACTATGTATATTGATTTATTAATACACATCTTGAGACTAAAACAAAGACATAGCTTCACTGTCATTTAGTTAGTACTGTGTTGGTACCGAGATAAAGTGTAGTGACATTGGAAAATAAGGATAACTTATATTAGTTATTTGAGGGAAGGAAAGTGTTTGTAATTTACGAGTTATAGAGTAATTTGTACTTTACCTATGGTTAACGGATTCGATTGAAATCCTGTATCAAATAATACGCGTCATTACTATTAATCTATATATATAAAAGAAAGTCGTGTTAGTTATACTATTTATAACTCAAGAACGGCTGAATCGATTTGACTGAAAATTGGTGGGCAGGTAGCTTAGAACCAGGAAACGGACATAGGATAATTTTTACCCCGTTTTCTATTTTTTATTCCGCGCGGACGGAGTCGCGGGTAAAAGCTAGTATTAATATATTGTATGTATTTCATTTACTTATTATTTATATTAAATAGAGTAAAATATACATATTTCAATAAAAGTGTTTATAAACCCATGCTAGGTAGGGCTGAGCTGTAGGCTACTACCGGGGTCCATAGGTGGCGGATCATGGAACGGCTGGGAGATATTCCAGCTAGCTGCTTTGGCAGTCCCCGACCAATCAGCGGCAAGGTAGCAGGATGCAGTGGTGACACCTTAGGAAAGTGTTGCTTAGAAAATGCTGCATATGTCCGACGATGACCTTGTGACATGGCGAGTCGTGCCGCCATCCAATAAGCACTCCTCTGTTACGGGCAGCTGCGTAGCAGTATTTTCAGAAGAGGAAGCCTAGTTGGCTGGAACTGTTCTGGAAAATGAAGCTATTGGCGGAGATGTAGTCCATCGGTACGGCAATAGCACAGCGTGTGGAAGGAAACGGGAAACCACCACATATACATCCCCAGGAAGATCATTATGGCTGAAAACACTAACACAATGGCCCTCAGTCCCCGGCAGGCCTTCAATGGTCAGAGGGTGCGAAGAATCCCCGGGTCAGCCATGACGATTGCTACTTGGAACGTCAGAAGTATGTACCGCGAGTATAAAGTGGTAAATATCGAAAGGGAAATGCTAAGACTAAAGATTGACATTCTTGGAGTGAGCGAATCTAGACACCAAGGAACCGGTGTATTGGTACGAGAAAACACAGTAGTTTATTACAGTGGAAACATTGACAAGAATCATTATAATGGTGTGGCTATTATCATTAACAGACGCCTACAACCGCTCGTCACCAGTTTTCTACCAATATGCGACAGAGTTTTAGTCCTAGAATTAAAAGCTAAACCAAGAAATATACAGATTGTCCAGGTTTATGCACCTACTGCCGAAGCATCTGACGAGGATAATGAACTTTTTTACGACAAAGTAGAATACGCTTTTAAACATCTTAATCTACGTAATATCATTCTCGTTCAAGGTGATTTTAATGCAAAAATCGGAGAGGGTAGGTTGTCAGATATAGTTGGACCGTTTGGACTAGGAAAAAGAAACGATCGAGGTGATCGACTTATACAATTCTGTGAAGAACACGGGCTTGTTATTTCCAACACCCAATTTAAACAACCAAAAAGGAGACTGTACACTTGGACGTCTCCACTGCATTCGCCTAGCAAAATCGTACGTAATCAAATAGACTACATACTTATTAACAAAAGATATCGCAACAGTTTAACATCAGTCAAAACGTACCCTGGTGCGGATATCGGATCTGATCACAACCCCTTAGTTGCATCTCTTCGCTGCTATATGAAAATTATAAAACCTAAATCTAAAAGGCAAGGAATAGATGTTTCGAGGTTAAAGGATCCAACAATACGCATCGTGGCAACCACAGAGATAAATAATACAGCTGACCGTCTGAATAAAGAGCTTGGCCCTAATACAGACGTAGAAGATACATGGACAAAATTAAAGGAAAACCTGGTTGGTATCGGTAAAAGAATTCTTAAACCTCTAGAAACTGAAGCAAAAAAGTGCTGGATTACCCAAGAGATTTTAGATTTAATGCAAGAGCGCAGAGCATATAAAGCAGTCGATGTCCAACAATACAAAAAGACACACAAGATGATTCAAAGAAAGGTGGTTGAAGCGAAAGAGAAATGGATGGTAGACCAATGTGTTGCGATAGAGGAGTTTGAGGCAAGGCATGATTCTTTCAATGTACATAAGAAAATCAAAGAAATTACAAATAATTTCAAGGCACACAAAACTAATTCAAATTTACTGTTGGACGACCAAGGAAATCTTGCTAAAACAGTTAACGACAAGCTAAACATCTGGCAAAAGTACATACAATCATTATTTTATGACGAAAGACCTAGTCTGGATTCAATTTCATCACAAGAAAATTTATATGGACCATCTATCAGTAAAAGTGAAATTGCTTATGCAATTAAAACATCTAAGAGCAGGAAATCAGTAGGCGGCGATGAACTACCGGTGGAACTCATTAAAGTTCTTGAGTATGATAATTTAGGAATAATAGTAAACTTATTTAACTCAATTTACGATTCGGGTGTCATACCAGCGGATTGGCTCAAATCTACTTTTGTTACCTTGCCCAAAGTAGCATCTGCAAATAAGTGCAATCAATATAGAACAATCTCTCTTATGAGTCACATCTTGAAATTATTCCTGAAAGTAATTCACAAAAGAATATACAAAAAGTGTGAAGAGCAAATATCAAGATCTCAATTTGGTTTCATCAACGGCCTAGGAACAAGAGATGCCCTTTTTGCATATCAAATCTTAATACAGCGGTGCTGGGATATGAATCACGATGTTATTGTGTGCTTTATAGACTATGAAAAGGCTTTTGATAGAGTACAACATGCCAAAATGATTGACATACTAAAATCAATGGGCCTCGACTCCAAAGACGTACGGTTTATTAAACACCTGTATTGGAACCAAAAAGCAAATGTACGCGTAGAAGGTAGACTGACAGAGGAAGCTGAAATCCTGAGAGGAGTACGCCAAGGATGTATTTTATCGCCGATACTGTTTAACATTTATTCGGAGATGATCTTCAGAGAAGCGTTAGATCAGTTGAATATAGGGATAACAGTGAATGGCCAGATTATAAACAACATCCGTTATGCGGACGACACTGTATTGCTAGCGACGACAATAGAAGATCTTCAGGTCCTTTTAAATAGAGTACAAACTGTCAGTTCATTGTATGGCCTCAGTATTAATGCCAAGAAAACCAAATTTATGACCATTTGTAAAGTTCCACCCGCTAACATCTCGCTAATATGTAGTGGACAACCATTAGAACAAGTTAGCAAATACAAATACTTAGGTTGTTGGGTTGATGACTCAAACGATCACAGTCTCGAAATAAGATGTCGTATAGAGCAAGCCCGGAATGCTTTCTACAAATTGAAGTCTGTTTTGTGCAATAAAAAGCTGAAAATCGAGCTGAGAATGCGAGTAGCACGTTGTTATGTTTTCTCCATTCTCCTGTACGGCGTTGAAGCCTGGACCCTTACAGAATCGATGAGCAAGAGAATTGAAGCCTTAGAAATGTGGGTGTACAGGAGAATGCTAAGGATATCATGGAGAGAAAAAGTAAAAAATGTAACCGTACTACAGCGCATGAAGAAAAAACTAGAGATACTATATACAGTAAAGAAAAAGAAGCTGGAATATTTAGGCCACATAATGAGAAACAGAAAATATGAACTGCTGCAGCTCATCGTCCAAGGGAAGATTCAGGGAAGGCGAAGTGTTGGACGAAGAAGGATTTCCTGGCTAAAAAACCTACGCCAGTGGTTCGGAAAAAGTACCCGTTCGTTATTCAGAGCCGCGGTTTCGAGAATGCAGATTGCCTTAATGATCGCCGACCTTCGCGAGAAGATGGCACGGTAAGAAGAAGAAAGAAGATAAACCCATTGCAATATAACGTTTAAAGAACGATAGCCGTTTCTTGATGTCTCAGGTATCGCCGAAACCATTTGTCAAATTAAACTTCTGCTGACAAGCAGATCTCGGGCTCGGGATTTACTAATTACTTTAATTAATTATCGGCTCATAAAAGATTTTGCTGTACATTTATATTTGATACGAATCTCTTATTTGAATTCTTCAGCGAATAGGGTCGTACCGAATATAATCAAACAATATGTTCTGGAAAAAAAATTGTAGTGGATCCATTTTATTTTAAAAATGATTACTTAAAAAATTAATGAACCATAAATTTAACAAATAAAACAAACTTTTTTTCGCTCATTTAAGTTTTTTTCTTAGGTTTAGTTAGTTTTAGTACTTATTTATCATGAGCTCGTTTTAAAAAAAACTAAAGAAGCACAACTTCATAATGCTCTAATCCAAACACAAAACTTGTAGTATCAAAATGAAAAGACTTTTTTAATCCCATCTGAGATTAAGAAGGGATTTGTAACACTACGAAAAAATAATAATAAAATAATAATAGAATGATCTTCGCTTATAATGAATTCACGAACCCCTTTTTCCATTACTCTATTATATTTTCGTCCCATACCTTAACTGTTCTTAAATAGCATATCCTCCCTATTGAAGTCCATTGATTATCTTCAACGTTTATGAATTGAAACCCTATATCTAACGTAAAACCCATAAAAGGATTATTTTGTAATTACAGTATTGTGTCGCAAAATGTTTAAAGTTATCGAAGCATTGAATTAATTTAATACCTTAGTAATTAAATGTAAAATAGAGCCCGACACAGAACCTTAAGAGTCAGGAAATGCGTTTACGCACGCCTAAGCCGGGCTGTGCAATGATACAAATATTACCTACCACAATACCTACGTACTAAAGTAGATTTCAGCGTATCTTTCATATTAAAAAATACTTTGAAATGTACCGCATAAAGACAGATTTATCGAAGAAAACCCTTAATCCCTAAAAGGCCCGTCCTCATGCGAGATTCATTTTAATTGTGTTTACCAAGATCTAAACTCGGTGTAACTTTATACAAAGATTTATTAAAGGGAGAAACTTTATGGAGTGCCGGCGTAAGGAAATCCGGCGATCCATCTCTTCTCCAGAGATGAATAAAGATTTACAAAGAATGTTTAATACATAAAACATTTGTTATATTATACTAGCTATTGACCGCGGCTCCGTCTGTGCGTTATTAAAAAAAAAACTTTATTAATAAGCCTATGTGTTTTTCCAGACTATGCTCTAAATCTATGCCAAATTTCATCAAGTTCCGTTGAGCCGTTTCGGATATACCTTCAAACAAACATCCATCCATCAAAACGTTCGCATTTATAATATTAGTAAGATGTAGAATTTAGACTATTTAATATGTAAACATGGTTTCCAGTCTACGGTTTACTACTGGATGCTATATTAATAAAAATTATGTAACATGTAAAAAATTATAAACGGGAAATATTATATCGGTTAATTAAACAAATTAGCATGCTGAAGTTGTAGTAGGAAATAATTACCTATAAAATACATTAGTATCCGGCCCTGTAGGCTCATAAAATGTCAAAAAGGTAATTTAATTTTTTTGACTTGGCGTTTTATTCTGTATGCTTTTTGATTAAAAAATTAATAAATTAAATGTTTGAAAGAACACTTGTATTCAACTCACGTATTCAATAAGTTAAATTATATTCTTCGTTGCGTAGTTTTTTAATTAGCATTTTATCAGCTGCTTACTTTAGATACTTATGTACTTAAATTTAATATGCACTAATAATACTCGTATCAAAGTCTAATAGTATGTTGTAGCAGAGTTTACATAACACATTTTTTTCTTCCTTTTCATTTTAAAAGAGAATCAAAAGTTTAGTTTCCCTGTGAAAATATATATATTACCTTTGCAAAAGCAATGCGAAACTTATTACAACTCAATTTTGGCCTAACAGAGAGAAATTCGTTCAGAATTGATATAGACGAAAAGGGGAAGAATACCTTTGAGAGCGCTGTTACACAATTTTCTCGACGTACCCTTTTCGTTTGCACTCCACCTTTTTACCCCTTAACGTCTGTCTCCACCTTTTGTACAATCAAAGGTCAAATACTTGTGCATTTGTTGATCGTATTTGAACTGATTATAGATTTGTTAAACTCTATTTCCTTTGTCCTGTTGTAAGCAAAAACACTTAACTACGTTTTTGTAAGATTGTGACGTCACTTGTATTGAATCCTATTTTCGCAGTATTATGTATGTACAGTATATATACATAAGGTCTCTGTTATTTCTCCTCCGCTAACCTATAAATCAGATATGGAAATAGCAACTACTTTATTGCGTCCAGAATATTATAAAGGAGTGAGATAAATTCACTTCAAACAATAAAACGGCTGTCTCAAATAGCAGAGGATATTAAAAGTTTAAGGAAATAGGATAATCAGGGAGTAGCTTCATCTTTAAAAAAAATGAAATTGAAATATTGTATCAAATTAAGTTCTCATACGATACATACGTATGATATTTTTTTTTTCATTTATATGAGGTAAAAGTATAAAACATAAGCATCAAAATTTCAAGTGTTCAAGGTAAAAAACACCACCTGTATCACTTGAAGGAACGAACGGATATTGTGATTTTCAATTTCACACGCTGCTAACTCACTTCCCTCGACTTTTTGACATCAACGCATATACACGTATGTGATTTAATTCAACCAACCCTTCTTTAGTAAGCTACTAAACTGGTCGATAAACGGTCGTATAAAAAAGTACCTATATCTGTCGCCGACTCCATTCCTCATTTCCGCATCATAAACTTTATTCATCACTTTCCCAATTCGACCTTTTATAATTTGTTAAACCTATAAAAATATTTATAGACTTTTGTCTATGGTATTGTGGCATTAGAAACATGATTTTATTTTCTATACAAATAGCACTACCACAAGTTTCCATTGCCGCAACACTTTACCAAGACATAACGTCAACGCTTCTCACACCGGTTCAGGGCCTAACACGAAAATTTGCAGAAATTTGCAAAAATTTGCAACATAGAAGATAGGAGTCAAGTGGAAACAATTCGGCGTTTCATCTGATGAGTGCGGGTTCCGGGGGCTTAATTTTAGTCTTCTTTCCCTTCCACCCTTTAATTAGAAGGAAAGAATGGGGAGGGGAAGTGGATTTGTTGGGGAAAGGGACGCATTGGAAATGGAAATGTTTGACTGTAGTTAGGTTATAGCTTTTCGCTTTCCCATGATAATAAAAATTAATATTAATATTGTTTATTCTAGTCGAATTGTCAACGTATTTTATTTTAATCGCTGTGCAATTTTTGAGTTTACTGCGTTACTTATATAGAAAATACTTAAGGCCAGTAGAAGAGAATTTAATTACTTATATACTGGATTTAATTATTAAACATTAGTTCGTTGGACATATTGACGTAGATGGAAAATGTTGCAATATTAAAGGACATTATATCGTGGGTCACGACTAATTATTTACAAAAAATCAACTTTCCCACTCGAGGTAAAAGTTTATTTTTGTAGTTAATTCTGTTTACGCTACTGGCAATACTTTTTAAAACGACATCGATATAGGACGCCAGAAGAGAATATTCAAGAAAAAATTTAATTCAGTTTGTTTTCGCCAGCTTTCACAAGTAAGAATTTTTATTGCAAATATAGTGTAAAATTATATTGTTTTAGAAACTCCCAAGGAACTACATTGTAATCTTGTATTGTATGTGTTTGGAATAATATTGATTGTCACTTTTACCGGTAGGACTCGGACTGAAGATGAGTTGCCCTTTCAATGATGAGCAATTAATGCAGTTGCAAGCGTTTATTGAGTTATGTAAAACTCAACCACAAATACTACATCATCCGAGGCTATCCTTTTTCAAAGAATACCTTGTATCGCTTGGAGTTACGATTCCAACGGCTACTTTCGGCACCAAGCATTTTACTCCTTCCGGAGATGGGTATGTTGTTTCGTTTTTGTAATTTTCTAATCCTGATAATGTTAAATATTTATAAGAATAATCTATTATAAGCGACATTGTTTATATAAATCACTATAATTACAATTATTTGCCCATTAATCTTAAGAAAAGGACTTAAATAAACATTTGATAACAATACTGCTATGCATAACAATACTATTAATGTTATCACAGTGTTTTGGTTTCATAGAGCTTTACATCATTTATTGATAATATAATTATATTGTAGGAGTCAAAATGAGACAGGTGAAAAAGCCCAGTCCTCAACAGAAGAAGAATCTGAGCAGGAATCAGATGTGGAACTTGACATGGATGGTATATATTAATAGTTCTATATATTATTTCTAAAATATACATTAATTCTAGATAGACTACAAAGTAAATGATCAGAAATATTTACATATAAAAAAAATAATTACCTTAATCACTTTTTAACACAACACAGGTGTAGTAGAAGGCGATTCAATTGGTGATGACCAATTAATGGGTGACTCTAATAAAGAACCATCTGATGAAGATCGTGACAAATCTGACGAGAAGCGTTCAGAAGCTATGCGAGCCTTCTCTGATCAACAGTTTGAAGAAGCTATCAAGTTGTACACTGAAGCCATTCAACTTAATCCACAAAGCGCTTTATTGTTTGCTAAGAGAGGACAGGTCAGTAAAGTGGAAATATTTTCTTCACTGGTAAAACAAACATACAAACACACCAAATAAATATTGTGGTACCTACCACTGTTAACTTTATAATTACTGTTTACATTTTATGATCTTAATCTAAGATACTGTGTGTCCTTATTATATTATGTTTTATATAATATTTGTAGGTATATTTAAAACTGAACAAGCCGAATGCTTGTATCAAGGACTGTACCCGAGCTCTGGAATTGAATTGTGACAGTGCTGCTGCTTACAAATTCAGGGGACGTGCTTACAGGTACAAACTGATCTCTTATTTAATTCATACAAAGTGTAATGTCTAAATAAAAGCAAGGCATAAAATTTTTAAGATTGGTTTCCACCATTATTAGTCGTATAATGTGCACTTAAATAGGAAAAAACATATATTTTATATTACATTTTATTTATCTGCATAGGTATAGATTAAATGTACATTATGTTCATATTCAAATTAATATTTTTTTACCAGATTGCTTGGCAAATTTGAAGAAGCATCCCATGATCTGTGTGAATCTCTTAAGATTGATTACGATGATCAAACCAATGAATGGTTGAACGATGTTAAGCCTAACGCTGAAAAACTTCGTCAACACAAACTGAGCGTTCAGCGTAAAAAGGAGGAGAAAGAGGTGAAAACTAAATTAGTACACAAATTAATTTTGTTATTAGAGTAAAGTAAATTTAGATGTGATATAAATACGAAATAAGTACATTGCAATAATTTTAAAATGTGTAATGAAGTAATGTTTATGAATTATGTTTCTTTTTCTTTGTACTTAATTTAATAACAATGTAGCAAAACGGTACAAAACATGATGTGCTAAGGTTCAAAATTAGTAAATATTAAATAACATTTTCAGTTCTTTAATTATTTATAATTTCGAAATCTACCTGACTCGAAATCTCAACAAGCAAAATACGCTTATTCCACGAATTCCGTTAATTGCTATTAGCTCTACCTTTTCACCATACATATTATGTTAATTTACTTTAAAATTTTACAGCACCGTGAGAAGTTGCGTAGACTTCATAAAGCCCAAGAGGCCAGGTCCCAGGCAGCAAAGGCGCAGGCACAGGCTAACGCGCAATCCACCCCAGCCGGGGGCATGCCAGGTGGTATGCCGGGTGGCATGCCAGGTGGCATGCCCGGAGCCGGACCTTTCCCACAGGGCTTCGCAGCTAACGACTTAGGCAGCCTTTTGATGGATCCCGAAATTATAACTGCATTCCAGGTTGAATTACGATTTTTCTATTTTTTTTCTATTATCATTTTATATACATAATTGTAAACTCAGGTTTGTGTTGCAATAAAGCAATATTTAAAGCACACACAGTAATATTGTCTACATAAATAAACTAACAAATATGTGAGTGAACACCTTAAATAACCATAACGTACAAAATATGTATCCATTTTAATTTTTAAAATATTTTCCAAAGTAGATTTTGCATGCAAAGTCTGCACTTAACTGTGCGGCAGTCAATGTCATTTAATTATTATGTAGGATCCCTTAGAGAATTCTCATATTATGGTTTTCAAATATCTTGGCGGCTCGGAACATGGCAAGAATCGCTGCGCAAACCACAATTTTAGGTATACCGGAGCATAAAGGGATCCGGGGGCAGGGCACTGTGCATTGCACAAATAACCTAAAGCCGCCAAAAAATATTAAAATAGTCAATATTAAATGTTCAAACTCAAAACTAACAAAAATAATATTTCCAGGATCCCGAAGTGATGGCGGCATTCCAGGACTTGTCCACAAATCCAGCCAACTTCGTCAAATACCAGAGTAACCCAAAGATTGCTGCGGCCATTCAAAAATTGCAGGCTAAACTTGGCAAAGGTGGTTCCATGCCTTTTGGTGGTGGTGCAGGTTAGTATCCTTCATTTAGTTCCAAAAGCCTATATTAAGAAAACAGAGGTATATCAAATTCCATACATGGCGTCCATATTGTTAGTTTTCTTTTTTAGTTATTTTGTGAAAATTGTCAGTGAAATATTATAAAGTGTATAGCCAATATTGTTATTTTGTTATTGAAAAAAAGAGTTTTACCAGAAAAAATTTTGAAGTTAGTTTTAGCGTAAATTGTACACAAACGTATGGTTTGTGTTTTTGATTGGACCTGTGTAACAATATTGCCATCCTTTTCATTATCTTAGAAAAAAAGAGATAATCATCTTCACATTTGTGCTACGACAATTAAAATCACTGTTTGTTAATTGATATCTTCAAGTGAGGGCATCTCCAACATTGTTGATGCATTGCTTAGCTTAAATACACAGAGGAGAGGACATTCAGAAAGAGGATAAGATGTGTCATAAATGGAAGTTTTCTTCGTTTTTTGATAAAATATTTTATCTTTTGTATTGTAAGGTGCAATATTGAATAGAAATTACCCTTTTTTTTTTCTTCCAGGTTTTGGAAAAGGACCGAGTGATGATGATGTTGGTCTTGACTGAACTGACTGCTCGAAGATTAAAGTTAAAATTAACGAGAATAATCATTTTTACTATTTCTTTTAGATTAGCTATTCACTATTACCAGTTATGAAAATATATATTACATATAAATTAAGGAGTGCTCTTAATATGCATTTATTTGAAATGAGGTCGGTGGAGGGAATGGTGCCTAAAATGTGCTCATTTGTCATATTAAAGTATAAAAACATACATAAAATAGAGAAAAAAATTACGCCTTTATATTTAATATTGCATGTTAATTAAATAATATATGATCATCACAGTTCCTACATTTTTGATTTGCGAAATAAATATTATGATTTAATCAGTGCTGTGAATAAAAAATATAATTTTCGTCCAAAAACACTACTACTACTAGTAGAAGAAAATGTTCTTTTAGCCATATTAAAAGCTTAGTGTGCAATTTAAATAATTGTTTTATGATTTTAATCTATATATAGACAGGCATTTTATTTTACCTTGGTTTTGTCATTGGTGAAACATAATTGTTTTTGAAAAATGAGCCAGCATGTTTCTTTACAAGTGTAGACAGTGGCAACTCGCAGTCACATCAGGCATGGCATCTCGAAATTACTTTTTCTTGTCCAGTGGGATAGATAAATTTATTAATTATCTGTCATTAATCAGGTTTGTTATATGTAAAAATTTTGTAAATGCCTGTTTATGAATTAATTAAAAGCAATAATTATTTACCTTTACCAAAAAGGCTGAAGAATTTTTGATGTCACTTAATTAAGAATTGATTAACACTTTTTAGTTGTAATTTTTTGAACTAACTTTCGTTTAAATTTTAGTCATTAAACAATTTTGTTTAGAAATGATACATTTATGTACTGGCTGATCATACTTATAAATTTTATTTTTAACAGTTAATAAAATTATTTAAAATGTTATGGCGTTTTCTTTTTATCATTTACCATTCTTATTAATTTACCGAGGATATAGTCCTCTCTTTCAAGATGCCACATGGTCGGTGCTACGCCGCTTTACTGATGATGAGACCATGCATTTTTGAAGTATTATCAAAATATTGGGTGTAGAAAAACAAGCATTACTTGAAAACCTACTTTTTATTCAAATAAATATATTAAACATCATTTATTCTGCCCCAACCTAGTCTTATTTTCTTTTCATGTAATTTGAGCCAAGATGGCATGCTTTGTGGTAATGAATGAGCATTGGGGAATTTTAATGGAGGTGGTGGTGCCTTGAACGGATCTTCATTTTTAAGTTTTCGTAGCAGATATTCCTTCTTTATTTGTTTAGGATCTCTGTACTTATCCATGTAAAGGTTGAAAGGCTTTCGAAGAGGGAACCATTCTTGTGGCCTTATGTAAGGTGGTGGAAAATCATACTCGTAAACTGAAATAAATATACATTTTATATCATACTTGTGAAAATTTGATAAAAGGTTACATGTACCAATCAAAAAAAAAAACCAAATAAACAAAAAAAAAGATATATTGTTTTAATGTGGATGTGTATAGTGTCGAAACATAATACAGCACTTTGTGAATAAATTCATACAATATGCAATTTGCCTAGGCATATTGCAAATGGGCGGCATTTAAAAGCAGTTGGTGATGCATAACAGAAATTTTTAGTCAAAGATATAAAAAATCTAATGAATGGTTAAAATATAAATACCTGGCTCCTTTCTATTCAGCACATTGTGAAAGAAGTCTTTGACAGTGTGATCCCAATCGGACTGGTAAAAAGCTAACCCAGATGGTGTTATGCTATCTTGATGCTTTTGATACCATTCCCTTGTCACAAAAGTTCTGTCTTCAAGGGGTGATGATGATGTAACTGTAATTAAACATTTGTCATAATAATACATCAAATAGAATTTTTCGGTAATAAGTTTTAACACAACGGTTCAACGTAAAATAATGGGAGACTAACACACTGAAACTTTTAAAACATTAAAAGAATAGAAGAAACACTTTATTTGCAAATCCTATAAGAAAAACACTTTGTCATGGAAACATGCATAATTCTTTTTGAAATAATGATTTATCTGAAGTTTTCCGATTCAATTTACTTGTAATGTTTCTTACCATTTTTAAGATCATATGAAATTTTTTCAGATTGTTTATACAAAACAAACACATATCTATGATATCCTGTTCCTTTCAGTGGGAATGGACGAAGGTACTCTATGATGGTATCACCTCTTTCTATATTGTTACTAGGAATATTTGCCACTAACCAATGGACATACTCTTTGTCATTCTCTGTTAAATGTCCATCTAGACTTGTCAAAACAAGTGTCCACAGTGAATTATCGTCTGATTCATATGCAACTGAAGGTTGTTCTCCTGCCTCAGCTGGTTTTATAACATTACCCGTATAAACTGGAAGATTCAGACCATTTTTCAGCTCATAATGTATATCTAAATTAACATAAGGTATAAAATAGCCTTCTCCATAAAGATGTTCATAAATTCCATAATGTTCAGCTATCTGTTTTTTATGGTTCGGTCCAAGAGTTTGCAACCATTCTTTCCTTGCTTCCGTTAGATTAATTTCCAACTTATGATTACGAGCTAAATGCTCAAGTTCTTTATCGCTTTTCAATTTTCTTAAATGTTCTAAGCGCGCAAGTTGTGTTTTTTCAGAATTACTGAAAATATACACTGTTAATACATTTCGTTCATTTACATTAGATGTAGTTAAAATCATATGGATACTTACGTTGCACGCGGAAATCCTATATCTATTCGTGTTGTGTACAATTCATCTTTATAATTCATTTCATCTAAACGTTCTTTTATTGTTCTACAAAATATTGGTGCCTTACCCCTGACTCTGTGACCTAATCGTATTTGATCGAATTGTATGTTATTTATGAAAGGTTTCCGAAAAACTTTAAGCATTGTAAAAACTTGGCTATATCGTAATTAGATTTAAAAATTATAAAAATTCCAATGCACTTGATTTACTTTTGGTTATGTTATTTTGAACGTAAATGACAAATGTCAATTTTATTGAGTTACATAGAGTGTAGAGCACCATGAGATGGAGTAACTGACTGAATAAATAGACAGGCTATCAAAAGTGGTATTTTGTGCCCATTTTGACCATGATCAACTCCCATTCAAGTCAGAACGAAGTAAAAGCTGTCATCTCCAAGCTATGGCCTATCCATTTATAGAGAAGTAGAGATCAGTGGATGGAGTGGTTGAGGCAAATCCATATCCGCTTCGTCTACATGGCATGTTAAAAAATATTGTTATTTATTTATTGCGTCGTCTATGTTGATTTTCTCAATAAATTTTGTGAGTTTGAGAAAACATTGATATTAAAGTTATCAATTCAAATACAAAGATGCCCTAGGTATCTACCCTTCGTATGATACCCCAATCTCAATGTCGATAAAGATACATGCGCTATATGCAACTCAAACATACCCGCGAAAAATGTCGTCTACCGTCCTGTTAGTCGAGTAAAAAATATCAAAAGCACCAGTTTCTATGCAATCAATGGACTGACCAGAGGGCTGGAATGAATAATTAAAGCCAAAGGCAATGTCCTCAATCTTTGTTGGCCTTTTACATTAGGATGAATAAGAAGGAAGAATACATAAGGATAATATATTTTTCTGTATTATTTAGTTTGTTTTGTAAGAATTGAAAGGAGATTACCAAAGAATCGTTGTGGCGCGAAAGAGAGTGGCAGTCTTGGTCTTTCCGTCTCAGCGGACTCCAGGAGTCCAGATTAATGAAATACTCGAAGGGCGGTATTAATAAATGATCAATAAGAGCGTTCGTTATGTTACAATCTCTTAAGATTTTTCGGGGGTATTTATAAATGTTCATATGATTATGATCTCCAATAATCAATACAAGTGTTAAAATTTGTTGGGTGAATGTTGTATCTTTTAACGCATTAAAGTTCTATCCAACATGCCGTATACCCGCACCGTGAGGGCCGCACCTATCCACGCATACTTATTATCTTCTTTGGTATTTTTAAAATTTAAGTGATAGATGGCGTAACTTGAAAAGAAATGCCAAGATAGCCTGCCAATCTGCCTTTTCTTTGCCTGTCATATTTTATGTGAATAAAGCGATGAAAATGTTAAATGTTAAAAAAATAAATTGAATGATAATTTGAAATGAAAATAATTATTTATACATTCACATTCGTAATGTGGTGGGCTTTAAAATAAGCGCTGGGGCATGGCCGGGCAGGCCAAGGAAGTAATTTAATTGATTGGCGCTACCAACATGCCAGTTACAATTTTTCTCTGGGTTCTGTAGAAGCATTTACACTACAATCTACAATGTGCAGTGGTATTGAAGAATGAACCAATAGAATTCATTGGACATTTGGTGTAGTAGTTGTGTTGTGTGTCTGTTGCTTTCGCTCTTTTATGCATTACCGGGACGGGACGATTACTACAGTTAAATTGCGATCTTGCCTTGCAATGGCGATTTGCGAGTGTATCTTGAAACTACATTAGTGTTTATTATTATAAAATACCACTTTGTGATTTGTGAACCACAAACAATTTCAATTAAAGTTTAAACGTAAATCATTAAATACTTAACTATAGTTATGTCTCGGAGTAGTGGTGAGGATATTATGTTTATAAAGAATCCATATGTGTCAACATAATAAAGTGAACAATTCTCCGAGTTCGAATTTTTAGGAGCCATTTACACATGGCGAGAAGTCACGTACTCTTTAATAGTGAAATGATAATTGTTGGTAAACCGTGAAGGAAAATATATTTTTGAGTTCCTATTATCAACAATAGAAATGGATAGTAAGAATATTCAAAAAAATGCGATGCAAAAAAGTGCAGAGTTTACTTTTACTCCGCCACCCGAGGCACCCGTATTTGAGCCTACGCTTGAAGATTTTGCGGATCCGTTAGGCTATATCGCTAAAATTCGCCCTGTTGCTGAAATAACTGGAATTTGTAAAATAAAGCCTCCAGCGCGATGGCAGCCACCTTTTTCACTAGACGTAGACAAATTGAAATTTGTACCACGAATACAAAAAGTAAATGAATTGGAAGCCATTACGCGATTGAAATTGTTATTTCTCGAAAAAATTTTAAAATTTTGGGAATTGCAGGGCTCTCCCTTAAAGATACCTATGATTGAAAATAAGACTTTAGATTTATATTGTTTAAAGTTTTGGGTGGACGAAGAAGGTGGTTTCGAAAACTGTAATACTCCGAAAAAATGGCGTAAGATTGCAAACTCAATGGGGTATAGTCAAAATGCGAACACAATGAATTTTCTGAAAATTAATTATGAAAAGATTTTGCTTCCTTATGACATTTTTGAAAAAAGTAAAGCCGATATATTGAAGACTGTAAAAAAGACTGAAACTAAATCTGAAATAAAAGATGATGGCGATGCTTCGAATCATTCATTTAAAGAAATTTCAATACAAAATATCACGGGTTATAAAGGAGATTGTAAAGATATGATACCCCATACAAGTATTAAAAAAACTAAAACTGGCTCAGATATCAAAACTGAAGTGGATAGTAAAAGTATTTTGGAAACTGAGGAAGCTAAATGTAATAGGGAACTCAGAAGGCTAGCTTGTTATGGACCTGGCCCTAAAATGCCTGGTCTTAATGATGAAGAATTTGATATAACAAAATCAAGGAAACGGCCCAGATATGATTTGGATCCATTGGCAATTTATGTATGTGCTATTTGTCAAAAAGACCACACTGATAATCTTTTGTTAATATGTAATGGGTGTTCTGATACTTATCACACTTTCTGCTTGAAACCACCTTTAAATACTGTCCCTGATGGAGACTGGCGTTGTCCATGTTGCATTGCAGAAGAGGTGCATAAGCCGGCAGAGGCTTTTGGATTTGCTCAAGCTGAAAGAGAATACACACTTCAACAATTTGGAGAGATGGCTGATAAATTTAAATCTGATTACTTTGGTATGTCTGGCCATCTAGTCCCAACATCGGTTGCTGAAAAAGAATTTTGGAGGATAATATCATCTGTTGAAGAAGATGTTACAGTAGAATATGGTGCAGATCTTCATTCAATGGATCACGGTTCAGGTTTCCCAACAAAGTCTTCATTAAATCTTTATCCTGGCGATCAAGAGTATGTAGATTCTGGCTGGAATTTAAATAATCTTCCTGTTTTGGAGGGTTCAGTGTTAAGATTTATTAATGCTGATATTTCAGGCATGACAGTTCCTTGGATGTATGTGGGCATGTGTTTTTCTGCATTTTGCTGGCATAATGAAGATCATTGGAGTTATTCAATAAATTACTTACATTGGGGTGAAGCAAAAACTTGGTATGGTGTTCCGGGAAGTGGAGCTGAACTTTTAGAGACTGCAATGAAGGCTGCTGCCCCAGAACTCTTCAAATCACAGCCAGATTTACTTCACCAGTTAGTCACCATAATGAATCCTAACATTCTGATGGCAGCAGGTGTACCTATTTATAGAACTGATCAACAGGCTGGTGAATTTGTAGTTACATTTCCCAGAGCATATCATGCTGGTTTTAATCAAGGCTATAATTTTGCAGAAGCAGTAAACTTTGCCCCACCTGATTGGCTTAAAATAGGTAGAGAGTGCATTATTCATTACAAAAACCTGAAAAGATTTTGTGTGTTTTCTCATGATGAACTTATTTGTAAGATGGCTTTGGAAGGTGATCGTTTAGACTTGGAAACGGCTCTAGAGACCCAGAAGGAGTTAGTTAGGGCGACAGAAGAAGAAGGTAGGTTAAGAGCAAAGATTGCAAGCAAAGGTTTGAAAAGTGTCCGGAGAACAGCATTTGAGTTGCTAGGTGATGATGAGCGGCTTTGTGAGATTTGTAAGACCACTTGTTTCCTGTCCTCAGTATTATGTACTGACTGTAAGCACATGGCTTGTCTGCAACATGCCACTGATGCATGCCAATGCCCATTGAATAAAAAAACTCTTAACTATAGGTATGACATGGATGAATTACATATTATGTTGCAAACCCTTGACTTTAGGGTTAACAGTTTTGATAAATGGATGTCGGAAACAAAGAAAATGTTACTACCAACCGCCCCTGATATTGGCAGAGTGCAAAAGTTAAAAGTTTTGTTAGATGAAGCAGACGAATTGAAAATACCAAAGTGTACACTATTAACTCAGTTAAAGAATGAATATACTGCAGCCACTGAAAATGTTGAACCAATTATCATTGAATTAGATGATGATTAAAATATACCAGTATATATGTTAGTACAAAGTGATTGTTCACTTTTATAGAATTAAAATAGGTTGTTTTATCACAAGTGTGTCAATCACAGCATTAGATTATTCTTCAATTGTTTTTTAACATTCTGGCAGCTTTGTAATTTTATGTGGAGTTTAAGATGAGAAAAAATATGGTTAGTAAATAGAAATTTGTAAAAGTAGGTTTACTTTTAAATTTTGTCTTTATGTGATGTCTTTTTTTCTATCATGTTAGCATGATAATATTATGATTGTCAGTAAATATAATTACTATAAAAATGTGTGTATATTTTGAAGTTGTTTGTAGGATAAAACCTTACAAATTAATGTAACAAAGGGTTATATCAAATGTTTAGTTTTATATAATATCCCACCGTTTTATAAATGTAACTTAGAATTTGGTACTCAATTGTGTTACATGTATTATGACATTTATAACTTTGTGTATGTGAAAGAGATGTTTTTGTTTTTAATTGACTATAATGGGAGTAGTAAATGTGATCTCAAGTCTATTAGTTATGTAATACATGGTACCTAATAAAAATATTAAGGAAATAAATGGGCCTTTTGAAATACAAAAACACAACTAATTTATTCACAAACACATATATTTTTATAAAACAGTGGGCTTAGTAATAGAATTTAATATAAGGTAAATATGTATTAACTAAAGCCCTTTAGTAGTAAAAATATAGGGTATTTAAGTAAGGTTCATTGAATTATATTTAAAGGCATTTTGATTGTATTATGACTATTTTAGACATTGAAAAAGGTACATTTTAAGTAGCATAGAGAACCTTTAAAATTGGAATACACCATTATAACAGATAAATCCACTTTATTTCATTTCATTTTCAAAAACAATTGAAATCATAGTAATTTATAAAATATTTTTACATTTTGATAAACAATCCTTTAACCCTTTGACGCTACTTATAGGTACATTGTATGCTTTAAAATGTTTTGATTGAATGAAAGTAGGTATAAATATAAATTTAGTTTAATATTGGCACAGTAGTGATGACACAAAAAGCATTAATAAGTATTATCACTTTATTATACAAGTTTATAAGCAATGTTTAAATAAAACTAATTTTACTAAAACCGCGTTTAATTTTACATAGTTTAAATTCTAGACAATTTTGGTCAGTCAAAATTTAAAAATATTGTAAGTCTAGAAGAAACATCTAGAATTTGAAATATTTAAAATTAAACGCTACTACGATGAATATAGTCGTATCAAATAATTGTGTTTGCGTAAAAATTTGAATTTATTTAATTCAATATTTACTTAGTACCTTATATCTTGTTTTATGTTTTAGTAATTTAAAAATGTAACCTGTAAATCTCAGGTCTCATTTGTTTTTATTGAAAAATATTAGATAAAGGCGCAAAGAAAGGATAGAATTTATATTTTTTTATTACTTTGACCTTAAATAGTGAACTTAGGCCCTTGAAGAGTATACTTGTTTTTTTTAGTTGATAACTGAGTTCTGAGGTCTGGTTCCTGATCTATTGAATGTATATGTTGTGTTATACAAAAAGACTTTCAATATAGACTTTTTGTTCATACCCCAGTGATTTATTGCACAAAATAATGATTGAGTCGTAAATTTGGACACCAGTTGGCACTGAATGGTTTAGTTCTCTTTTGCCACTAAAATTGCCCAAAGGCCATTAAAATAGGATCTTAAAGGCTATGACTAGATATGTAAATATTAAAGGTCAAGATAAATGTAAGCCAGTATTGCTATATATTGTAAGATTACGCTTTAAAATTTTAATTTATATAATTTTGTTTCATGGCTAAAAATTCAATATCATTGAGTCATCGTTTAAGCCACTATATGACTGATTATGTTCATTTAATTTCAATTTAATATTAAGTTAAATATTATGTTTTCAATTTGTGATTTTATTCTGTGATGTGAACTTCATTGGTATTTCTGTGGCTTTACAAATAAGCTTGTATGGAAAATTAACTACAGAATACTTTGTGTTCTTATGTATTAGACATTTATAATACATCAATTGATTATTATGAAAAATAATGTCCATTTTTTAAAAATAAACTGATTTATTGAACTGTAAAAAGTAAATAAATATGTCTTTAAAGATACATAATTAAACACAATATTACTGTAATTTTATCATTAAAGTTCTTAACAACTTATCCTATTATTTTATTTTAACAACCTTATATTAACACATATTCTCATCTTTCACGTTCTCTTAGAAAAAAAAGCAGAGAGCAATGTTTGTATATTTAGTACAATATATTACAACTATTTCCTTGTTGACCCATGGCCTCAGAAACTTTATCATGCTGGGTGAGTCAGATTAAGAAAGATAAGTAGCTTGTGATAGTTTCATTTTCCTGTTTAAATTTTTTTCCATACTACATAAACAACGCACTCCTTACCTTCAACGTTCATTGTGAAAAACCTGTGAAACAACCCTTTTTTCAGAGAAAAAGAGTGATTTTACATGTTTTTTGTTCAGTTAAAACTACAAGTTACTTTTGAAAGGTGCAAATATCCAAGTGAAATCTTTGACACCGATCTCAGTCTCAAGAGCTTAAATCAATTTAAAGGCAAAAACATTTTATAAAACCCACAATAAAAATCAAATATTGTCTTACAACTTAGCTTCTATTTGACAATCAAAGCATTAGCAATAAATATTTAATATATAGGGAACATAATATGTATAAAAAAGAAAACCAATGTTTTTAAGCAGTGCATTTATTTAAATTAGTGTAAAACGTAACAAAAATAAATTATTCCATTTGGTGTTTTATAAAAATAATCACAATGAGTAATATAAATTAAAATTGAATAAAACTACAAAATACAGTAAGTACAGAGTCAATACTTAAACAAATAATATTTAGAAATGCACATTTCGATTTACAAATAAAAAAAATTAAAATACATAAAACCATGTTTATATTAGGTTTTTAACAAATTATTATCTTAACAAGAAATTAAAGTTTTCTTTAGTTACATAATAGATGAAAAATTCTACCTTAATATTATAATTATTTATTTTTGAGAACGCTGTGGTAGATATATTTTACGAACATTCAAAAAAAAAAATTTATAAATATGTCTTTAAAAAAGAATTGAAGCAGTTGAAGTTATGAAGAAGAACATCTCTCATAATATAATTAGTTGACTCACCGTTGGCTTCCGATACCAAAATCTACATTTAAAACATGTTGCTGTTGTTTTAACAAAGATAATGACAAGGATGTCAATATGTTTTATAGAGATTTTGGTCTCAGAAACCAACAGTTAGTTTTACAATGAATACAGTTTTATCTCAAGCACGAAATGTCATGATATTTTATAAGTACATGTTATCACAACCTTAAAGTATTAGACTATTAATACTGCTGATTAAAAGATTACGTACTATAAAAATATTTAGCAAAACAATACCTTATCTATGACGTTTAAATCAGTATTTATATCAGTCGTTAGTGACTTTACACAAAGACTTACAAGCAGGTCTTTTTTGTCACTTCTTTTTCGAGACATGCTAAGTTTTAAGTTCATAATTAAAAAATATTATATATACAATTTTTTTATGTTACCAAAATTGTTTTTAAATTTTTTTTTTTCAGTTTTTGCGGCATTTTGCGATATCTTCCAAATTTCCTTTGGGTTTTACCTCACGTCGAAATAATTCACCATATTTATTTTAATTGCTAGGCAATATTCAACATAAGGCATCTAGCACAGAAACATAATCTAAAAAACTATTGCATTAGAAAAAATATTTAAATTAAGATCAAAAAATTTTACTTTCATATTTAATGGTGAATTTGTTAAATTTCAACAGAGAAAAAAAACACATTAAAAAATATGTTAAAAATCTCTTACCTTCTAATAATATAGAAATATTAATATCGTTAATAAATTATTCTTAATATTTTAAGTTAAAAACAAATTATAGTTTTAAAAATTTTGTGCGGAATTACGTAACCTTATTATTATTAAGTACATTAGTTCCGAGAAAAAAGATGCTCAAATTGTGTATAAAAGTTTGTAACTAGTATTAAAAATATTAACGTACTATTAAATTATACGTATTAAAATATATTTGATCAATAATATCATTAATTTTTAATCAAGCAAAAATAAGTATAAAGGTTAACGCGCATTCGTTCACTTGTCGCCATCTCGATGTCGGCGATTGATCGGGATAAAGATATAAAATTGTGAATAGTAGTAAAAGTAATTACAATTTGTCCATTCGCCATCAATCAAGAATAACATAACATTATGCTAGCAAATTTATAACTTTATCTTCTCAATTGGCGATGTCGTATCAGCAGCGAGTGTATGCCGCTACTGGGAGTTGACGAGTCCGCGTTAACATTAATATGTGACGTCACGTTGTACAGCAAGCGACAAAGTTACATATGTTCAAATATAACACCAAAGATTGTTGGTGACGTCTTCGTAATAAGGTGACATGTTATTGTGAGGTAATAGCACTGACCTCTAAATATCACTGGAAATAACAAATTTTGCTTCATTCCGAAATAAACCTGACTCTTGATGTTAATGATAGTTAATTCTATCTCTATTAATAGTTCCAATCTTCGCCACCGCTATATACCGCGAGCGCCAAAATGGCGATAATCATAGATGCACAAAATACCACAGCTTGTTACCTGTCCAGTGAATTATAGAGGTCATATAGTAATAGTAATTTACTAATATAAAAAAAAATTAGTTATAACTTTCGTGTACAATAAATTAATTATGAGTATTGAGGTATAGGACGGAAGTTTACAACAGTCTTAAAGAATACTAAAAACAGTTAATTGTAAGTACTCAAAACACGTAATGTGGCAGTGCATTATAATGTTTTAACAGTACTAATTTAAACGTAATAATATATTGGAATCACGTGTTTAGTAATTTTTGGTGACGTAGTTTAAGTAAATGTGTTTGAATTTTGGGTAAAAAGTCTGAATTACTGACTGTGTTTGACATTTGACATGTTGATATCTGACATTAAGTAGTATTAGTGACAGTATCTCTCATCTCTCTGCCTTTTGTCTCTATGGGTAGAGCGAGGCAGGCGAGCGCCGCTAAGAGAGCTGCCAACGAATACACCGCTGTCGCAATTACAATTGAATTCTTCAATAAAACCTGAAACAGTATTTTTATTATATTATAATTGTAACGAGCAAGCGTCCACCTGAATTCGCCAAAATAACGAAGTGACCGCTGCCCATGGACAACTGCAATTGCAGATGTGTTAGAAGTCTACTTTTAAAGAATGGAGGAATCAAATCCACTTCCCCTTCCCATCATTTCCTTAAAAGAAAAGGGTGGGAAGGCAATGTGGACTAAAATTAGGCCTAGTGTTATTGATAACTAGGAAAAAAAATCTTTGATATATTCAGTCACTAACATCTGAATGGAACACAATATTCCAGGAAAGACGTAAATCCTTAGTTAGTTAGTTCTCAATTTAAGATCTATCCGCTAATATTATAAATGTGAATGGTTGGTTAGGTGGATGGTTGGTTGTATGGATGGATGTCTGTTAGAATGTATTTGCAGAACGGGTGCATGGATCTTGCTGAAATTTGGTATAGATGCTACGGGCTACAGCTAGTTAATCCATAACTCCGCAAGTTTTCAACATTTGAATTGAAATTTGGCACATATATTGAACATAGTTTCGAGTAACACTTCATACTTCTCAAATTTTTTTTAAAGTAGCGGGTAAACTATAAATATAAAAGATATATAAAAGAAAGTCGTGTTACACTATTTATAGAAACGTTTTAAATAAAATTTTAAGAACGGCTGAATCGATTTGACTGAAAATTGGTGGGCAGTTAGCTTAGAATCAGTAAACGGACATAGGATAATTTTTTACCCCGTTTTCTATTTTTATTCCGCGCGGACGGAGTCGCGGGTAAAAGCTAGTAAAAGATATTTAAGGTATCAACCTGAGCAACATAAGGTGTAATCATAGCACCAAGCCTGGCAACGCCGCTGCAGGCTCCCACCGCAGTCGCTCGCAGCGCAGTCGGGTACACCTTCAAATTATAACATATATTGTAAAAAATGACATAGTATATGAATTAAAATAGAACCCAGGTACTTATTTGGACTATCGAATATATTGCGCCTCATTTGCATCGCTAACTATTGCTAAAATTATACAAAACTTGGAACTTGTCCTATATAGGACAAGTTTCAGTTCAGTTCAGTTCAAAAGAAAAATTAAATAAAGATGAATGAAAATTAATTAATCATAAATTAAATAATGATAAAGAAAAATAAATTAATCTTAAATTAATTAATGATGAAGAAAAATAAATTAATCTTAAATTAATTAATGATGAAGAAAAATAAATTAATCTTAAATTAATTAATGATGAAGAAAAATAAATTAATCTTAAATTAATTAATGATGAAGAAACAAATTAATTTTAAATGATTAATGTTATTACTAACAGATGTTAGTAATAAGTAAGATAATCTAAACAGGAATTTTTGTTACCCTAGACATCTTATTTTTACAATATTAACACACCTTTTACAGTTTAAAGGTACATAAGGAAAAGAAAATATAACTAAATTATAGAAATGAATTGAATTATTTTAATCAAAATGTAATTACCTCGGGAGTGTAGACATATGCAGCTTGGAACAGACCGGCGATGATACCTCGCGCCAGGAACAGCACACATGTCAGGAAAGTTCGACTGACAAACAAATAAATCAAACTTTACTTATATTTAAGTTAAATTTTAATAATTTGCTCAAATTTAAAAAGTTACTTAGAAAGTGAAAGAATAAAAGTGTTACTCTTAATGTTCACTTATATTAAAGTTTTAATTATTTTACTAGCTATCGCCTGCGACTCCTTCCGCGTAACATAAAAAAAACTTCATTAGTAGCTTATGTGTTCCAGACTATGATCTACATCTATGTCAAATTTCAGCAAGACCTGTTCAGCCGATTTGGAGGTACTTTCTAACAAACATCCATCCATCCATCTAAACCAGGGATCCTCAAACTATTTTAGACAAGTGACTTTTCCAAAATGAACTATTACCTCAGAGCCCCCATGGCAAAATTACCTACTTTTAAGATCAATTATTATTATTAATTCTGACTTAGGTCAATAGAAGAAGACAGAGCGAGAATAAGCAGTGCTTTAAGTTGTTTGGGAATCCCTAATCTATACATTCGTATTTATAATATTAGAAAGAAGTAAGATGTGCTATAAATTGGCAAAATAAAAAAACTCACTTGGTATTATATATTAGAACGCAAACACAGACCGCAAATATCACAAACTGAGAGGCCATAGTTCGCTTCCGACCGCATTTCTCGATGATAAATATCGTAGCAAAGATACCTGGAATGAGAAAGAAGTTAAATTTATAAAAAATCTTACTAATATTTAAATAAATATAAATATATTAATAACTGAATGTCGCCCACGATTCCTAATTTAAGTCTTCTTCTAGACTATGTTCTAAAACTGTGCCAAATTTCATCAAGATCCGTTGAACCATTCCGGAGATACCTTCAAACAAACATTCCATCCATACATGCATCTATCAGAATCATAATATTATTAATGCGAATGTTGGAATGGATGGATGCTTGTTTGGCATCTCCAGAAAGGCTGCATGGATCTCGTTGAAATTTGGCACCAATGTAGAAAATATTTTGAAAGTACACATAGGCAACTAATTAAGTTTTTATTTAAATTACACGCGAACGGAGCCGCTGGCGACAGCTAGTATTATATATTTATTACATTTTCAACGATTAATTGTTTAATTAATGATGATTTTTATCATAAATACATATTTTTTGACAGGAGACTATTTTTTGCATAAGATTACCGTTTGCTTGTTTAAATTTTTTTTTAATGTTTCCGAAGTGTGAACTAACCGGGAAATTCAGCCAGTGTAGTCCACAAGAGATCCATATAGTCAGTGGTCTGCAGAGGGCGGCAATCCGCAGCGCACGACTCCTCCGACCCATCAGAATCCGTCTCAAACAACTCAGTAGTCATCAGCACCAAGCCGTAGTAGCAGAAAGCGCACGACATCCTATAATACATAGATAACATAATAATTAACTAATAACAATCTTACTAATGGTATAAATGCGAATGTTTGGATGGATAAATGAATGGAATGGGATGGATGGATGGATATATGTTTGTTAGAAGGTATCTCCAGAAAGGCTGAACAGATCTCTATGAAATTTGGCACAGATATAGATCATAGTCTGAAAGAACACATAGGCAGTAGCCAAATAGTAAATTGCAACTGCTAGTATTTGAAAAATAAATAAGGCCAACACAACACTTCAAAGAATAATAATCTGAATTTAAAATTAGACCAAGCTGTTGGCCAGAAATTATAAATGAACGGACATAACAGTATATATCCATAAAAACAGAAATTTTTAGTATTTAATCTTACTAATATTAAAAATGCAAATTTTCGGATGAATGGATGGATGTATGTTTGTTAGATGGTATCTACAGAACAGCTCAATAGTTCTGGATGAAATTTGGTATGGATTTAGTCTGGAAGAACACATAGGCTACTAATTAAGTTTTTTCTTATTTCTACGCGGACGGAGTCGCGGGCGAAAGCTTGTTAATAATAAATATGGTATCTGTAATGATAGATGATATGAGAGAAATTACTTACCATTATTTAAATCCTGTATTAGAAAGCACAAAAAAAGAATAATTAATATAAAGTGCAAGAAAGTCTTATAAAATTAATAACATAGTCCGAGAACCCACTAATAGTAATATCATCAAGTTTGTTCTAGTATTGTTACATACCATATGACCCAGAGCAGTAAACTGGTGTTCCTTAAATGAGGTATAAGGAGATGCTTCAAACGTCCACGTTGCCCGATGCCTACAGAATCATCACACACCAACCGACCTAGTAGCATTGGACGACCATTGTCCTGTGCTATCTGTAAATGTACATTATGACAATATTTAGTTAGGTATATCGATTTTACTGTGAAAAAAATCCCTTTCCAAAAACATATTATCATCTGAGGAGGTTTGTATTCTATAAAACCTTATTAATTTTTAACTAATCTTTTTGCTTGTAGTATTTGACATTTATATTTAAGTAGACTTTTGTAATGACATAAAATAGTTATTGATATAAACTAATAGTTATTACCTTTTCCAATGTTGCTAATGCTTTGTCTGGTTGTCCACTTGCCACGTGATATCTAGCGGATTCCGGTAACCACTGAAATAAGAAATATCAAGTGAAGATATTGAAGTCAATAACACACTGACATTTTTTATGATAGAACATTTTGTATGAAAGCAAATCAAGCAGCTACAGTTACCGTCGGCAGTTAATAAAATGTGCAGAATTTACAGACTTTACGTAAAATTATATGTTACTTACGGGACAAATGAGTGCAAAGATTAACAATGGTATTGTTGATAGAGCGAGCAACCAATGAACACCTAATGTAGGCATAACTACTAATGCCAGAGCAACTTCCAGACAGGCGCCCAGCGCCCAGAAACACTAAAAAAAAACATCTATTTCCATAATTCATATCATTCATAAGTTTAAAACAGAGAGATGGAAAAGAAACAGAAATTGATGGGCCCTACATATATGGGCCAAAGCAACAATTTGTCGACTTTTACTTTATTGTGTTAAGAGCCACCTCTTAGCTTAGTTAAGAAAACTGTAAGAAAATACACATTTACAGGTATAACTGGTATTTTTGGCTGAAGTAAAAGGACCTACATAGATACTTTGAGAGCATCTCCTGGAAACTAGTAAATTTGCACATCATACTTATTTGTAGGAGCCATCAAAATATGACAAAAATAGCAACACTTCCAATTTGTTCAGTGGCAACTTAACATAACAGATTTGCCCCAATATGTTGCTTTTTCAGAACTAGAGTTAATAGTTAATCAGATTGTTTGAAAAGAAGACTTCTAGAAAAAGCTAGGAGTTCATGTTTTTGATAGCATAACTTACATCTAAAAGGACAACGCATTTGGCCCGTTGTTTAGTTGGTAAAAACTCTGCATATAAAGTAACACTGAAATGAAATAAATTTAGCTGTATACAAAAGCTGGTGAAGTTATGTTGAATGAATTTATAACTTGTTTAATGTAAAAGTAATCATAAATTTAATTCATTATTTGTTTTTTCGCAGAGGAAACAAACAAACAAATCATAATATAACATAACTTAATTTAAAGTATTAATACAAGTTACTTACGACTGTGGAACACATCCTATTGCAAAGCCAACAAGTCCTCGTAAAAACAAAAGCCATAGAAAATTTGGAGCTATAGCACTTAACAGCCCATAATAAAATAATAATACTCCACACATACTCAGCGCCTAAAACATAATTTCATAGATTTTTAATCTTGAATAGTGACAAAACTTTGTAGTGAAGAGAGAAAACTCACACAAAAATAACCAACTGATTAATAACTAAATTTATTTTTACTGATAAATGTAACTTGAAAGTTAATACAATATACATAAATTACTCACAGTTTTCCTTCCATATCGGTCACTAATATTGCCCCAAAATGTAGAACTCAACATCATTCCCAGAAAAACTATTGTTGTTGTCAAAGCTTGTTGATACCTGCATAAGATTAACACAAGTTTAATGAATTTGTGGTTTGGTAATATTAATGAAGGCAATAGGGATTGTAGTTAGAGAGAACAATTCCTGTTTGGGCATTTGTCCAGGGTGCTAGACAGAAAGGGGATCCACAACTCTTTAAACTATACAGTCTCACATAATTCTGTCTACCTCCCCAAGGCATGGTAAAAAAGGGGTTGCTGTAAAATACTCATCCAGGGCACTAGTAAACTTAAAACCATTACTAAGCATAGGATTAACTTGAGCTACTTTACAGCTGTTAAAATTTATTTTTATAGTGATTAAAACTGAATCATACTTATATCATGTTTTATGTCACATAGTGAATACAATTAATTTATTAAGAATTTTATAAAAACTATTAACTGACTTGCTAATATTCCATTCACAGTGCAGTGCTGGCGAGAGAATACTGAGTATAGTCATCTCCATAGAGTCAGCCATCCAACATAATCCAGTGCAGAGTGACAACTTGACTTGAAACCAGCCAAAGCCCAGGGCATTAACTGCCTGTGTCACTGTAAATGTGTCTGCAATATCCCTTCTTATAAGTAATGTGCCAAGTACTTGTTAAAAGTTTTTTTAAACTACTCAATTCTCATAAACCAATTAGTCAAATTGAACCATGGTCAATGGAAGATTAACATTGAATGAGTAATTGAGGTAAACACATATGAGTATATGGTTGGCACCAAGTCCAAATCTTAAGCATTGTGTTTGTACAAATTGTCATTTCTCTTTACTTTCCATTCTCACAAAATTCATGAAAATCGAAGTAGTTTTAAGTACGGTTTATAAAGTATGTGTATATTTAGGTAACTGTCGGCTTTCTATTCAGATACGTACCATCTGGAACAACGGATACTGAAGCCATTTCGATTTCTTGCGGTGGTGGCATTTGGGCCATTGATATACTGGAATCGCCAGCATTGTCGTCAAGATCTTGGTATCCTCTAGCTCTTCTCATTCTCACGGTGTAATAAAACTATTGACGTGGAAAGCCTTTTTAACGGTATTCCGTCGGTTGAATGAGTTACTTTGCCATTTCTATGTTTCAACTGGGTGTTACAAATAATTGTTAGCTAAGTTTATTTACTCATCAAAACCCTTAGAGAACAATAGTAAAATATTGTTTTAATTATTTTAAAAACAGTTACATTCATATTCTAAACAAAACAACCAAACACCGTCCAGTCAAGAAAATAAGAATAGTGACATTGACAATGACAAATGTAAGCCGTCTTCGTGACACTATTGATTAGAGTTGCTATTCCTAGATTAGATTACTTACCAAAATGAAGTCTGGGTCATCTACCAAAATGTAGTCATATAGGTCATGATGGACTTGTTCGTGTGAACGCCATTAAATAATACCTACACACATTATACATACATGTTCGTGAAACATATTAAGTCCACTGATCGTAAAAAATAACAACTCTTGTAAAATGAAAATTAAATGGTTTAAACTTTCGTGAGACATAATAATAAATTAATTAAGGACGGCTTACTTATACTTCGGTCGCGTCGCGTCTCGCACTGGCGAGTCCTCAAAATAAACACTCCCCCTGAAAATGGACCCCCGACGGGTCCGAAACTAGTCGGTACCGTTACCGGACGATCACACGTGAGTTAAGCCGTTAATTTATCTTGTAAATTAGTTATGATCAAAGGTGGGCATTAACTCGTTAATCCGTTAATCGTTAATTAACGAAGTTAACATTTTCCTTAACGGATTAACTTTTAAGTTAAATTCAAAAAGTGTTAACGCTCTTGTTAACTTCCGTTAAATTCTACTTCCGTTAATTTAGTCCGTTAATTGTTACAATAGACACTTATTGACGAGTTGTCATTTTATTTAAATTATGCAATAGGCTACATTCGTAAGTTCGGCTATGTTCGGGGACCGTCGGCGAGTCGAATGGTGACCCAGAACAAGCGAGTGCGAGTATTATGCAGGTTATACAATACACTGAGCGGCCGGGAAAAACGTGATCAAAAGAGTACCACAGAATCCTTGTTAGAAAATAGTGACGATTTAACCAAACTTACCTCTATCAAATATTGCGAAGTTTACGCGCTAGACACCTTCAAAGTATTAATTATTTCACATTTACACAAATATCTCGAAAAGTCTTTATTACATTTTATTCACATTTAAACTGGTTTTCATTTATTTAACATCACTTTTTTTAGAACAAGACTTTGTTATAAAATCAACATAAGGTTCGAAAACACTTTGCTCTTAATATAATAATTGTTATACGTGAGACGCAAAATCTATTAAAAAAGATAAACACTGCGTTGAATTGCAATCAAAATAATCGAGTGTGCATTACTCTTCAACGTCGTACCTAAAATACAACTAAACTTTGTTGCAGACAAAAATGTTTATTTTAATGTTGGAGTTTAAAGACAACAAAAAATATAAAAAAAATAGTTTATGGTTCATTTGAAAAAGCGTACAAATAGGATTTTTTTTGTCATTGCGTAGATAAGAAACAAACAATGAAAAATAAATTTAAAAATTGGAAAGACGAAATGTGCACGCAATAAACGTTCCTCAAAAACAAAAGGGATTTATGTGTTTATTACCGTCGTTTGTTTTTTGGGGCTTCTTCATAGTCAACGAAAAATAATTTTTAATTTTAAAAATATGAACAAAGGATCAAATGGACAGCCGCACAGAGAATGCGATTACGAACTCGATGGATTTATGGCCCCAACCCTTCTAATGGTCGGGGATGCACGTGCGATGCGCAAAGACAATAGCGAAGATAATTTGTTTGTTTACAAAAAAAAAGTATACGACAAAACGAGAAAGAATGAGGAAAAAGATAAAATAATTATGTTAGTGAAATAATGTTAAACTGTGTTATACTAAATTTAATATATGAAATGTCGCCACCTTTACAAAAAGACATCGATTTTTTTACGTATATCGAAAGTTTATTTAAAATTAATCGAATGTCGTTGAAAATAATTCAAAATATATTCTTGATAAGAAAGAGAGAAGACATCACCCGCGATCGGTTGTTTTCGTTATGTCGTGTAACTTATGATTTAACATATAACACTTGATTTAACATATAACAATAGATCGGACGATAGATCATTAGATGATAGAAGTTATCGAAGGCATCTCAGTTGTATAGTTGATGCGTTGAGATGTATCACTGGATTGGTTATATAGTTTATTTATCAATGTTATAATAAGTTTCCTCTGAGTTAGAAGTTTTATTAATAAATCTATATTAATAAATAAAAAGTACGTAAAAAATGATAAATCTGTTCGTGGGCCCTTAGCTAAAATAAAATAAAAAAATATTACCAAATTATACATAAAATTAAATGTTCAGTTGTTGGAGTATGAGCAAATGAATATCCTGGTGCAAATAGTAACAGATAAATGTAAATACTGCACAAAAGTTTTGATTGTTTTCTTTTGAATATTATCACATGTCTTACTGTTTAATAAAAAAATTGTGTTGTCTAAATTTAGTTAGCTCTCTAATTCCGTGACGATTGTCGATAAAAAATTGACTGAAAAAGTCAATTGTCCATCATTGTCAGTGTAGTATATAAGTGTGTGTAACTAGTGCATGCTATGTCACTATTATGGTACAGGCATTAGTACATCGCTCCTATTGTCTAAATTATATTTTAGTATATTATAGAACTAAACTATAGATAGGATAAGCGGTAGCCCGAGATTTCGTAAGCGCAGTAAAAAAACAGCCTAAGTTCTATTGAAAGTCTCGACAAAATCGGTCCATACGATTCGGAGATTATTCATATGGCCATTACCCGCTTGCGCCTTATAATCGTAATATAAACAAAAATTAACTTTAACTGTTAACTTTAACTTGCGTTAAATTTTCGTAAATTAAACGCTTTAACGATTAACGAAGTTAAATTTTTATTTAATGAATTAACGATTAACGAAGTTAACTTTTTGATTAACTGTGCCCACCTATGGTTATGATTTTATATACTATCATCACTATCCACTTGGTTCACTGTTATCAATATTTGGCTATACTTCTTGTAAGCAAAATTAAACACATTATTACGGATGAATATTCATATGTTACAGTTTTTAAGAAAGGTATATATTTTTTAAATAAGTCTGTAAATAAAACAGCAGTAATTGTTAGAAGTTAGCATATAATTTTTTTAAATCCCTTATAGGACATAACATTTTACGAGTACCTTAAGATTCAGAGTTGCATCTAAAAGTATTGTTTTAATATTTATAAATACAAAGTAAAAATATACTAACTCTTTCTATATAAAATATAAATCGACAGTAGGGTACATAAGTACTTAAATTGATATTTTTGAGCCTGACATTCGATGCAAAAACTCATCCGAAGGTATATCAATGTTCACATTAAGAATGTTGTGTTTATCTACGTATGCATTTTAAATTAAATTAATGACAAAAATCAGACGAAATTTGAATGGAATTTATGAAATTGAAAATTAAATCGTAGTACCTAGTAATACTTCTTACGGTTATAAATTACAGTATACAATTTACAAGTTTTATATCAAGCAACAAAATGTTCGAAAATTTACGTCGCTTACAAAGATATGTCAATTATACAAATTACATTATATTTAATGCAAGTTTATCAAAATTACGTCGGAAAGTTACAATTTACATTTTACCAACAGCATTCAAAATATAAATTATGAATTGAAGTTGGAAATCATTAGGCATCTTATTTTAATTAATATTGTTATCTAAACGCCAATTGACTAACTTTACAATAACTTCTTTTAAATATTTCATTTTAAATCAGAAGTGCTGTTGGTGAAACATTCGACTTAACGATTTGAGAACATGTAGACGTATCTCAATTTATGCGTAGAAAATATTTTTATGCAAAAGTGAAGTGGAAATATAGGAAGTAATTTATTTAAATTCAACAATGGTCTTTAAGACCTACTGTTTTATTACAAAATATATTAGTCAAGAAGCGGTAAAGCTAAAATATCACTCAATCCTCTGCTCTCCGAGAGAATAACACTCTTATAGTAAAAGTGGTTTGTTAGTATACCTTTTTATGGCTTTGCTATGCAAAATGTTGTTAGTATTGTCTTTCTAGACTAAGAAAATAAATATGTAGTTACACTATTTCTTAATCACAGTTTAAAATATAATTTTACATTCATTTATATACAAAGTGGATTGTAAGCAAAAAGCCTAATCACTGTTTTTTCTTCATTTTAAAATAAATTTTTCTATTGAATTCGTATAACAAAAACCGATTGTAATAATGTAAGTTTTATCACTGAAATGTTACACAGAGTATATTAATACAACTCGAGAGAGTATTTTTTCTATCTAAACCTTAAGAGTATGTAATATTTACAATCGCACATATGTGCGATACAAAAGCTGCCGTTTGAAGGGAACTCCTTAAATTTGAAAAGTAACAGTTATAATTTCATATTACCTAAAAATCCATCCATTTAATGGAATTTATAGTCACGTTTTGTACGATCATTTACACACTCTATACCAACATACGCACATTATGAAATCTAGTAAAGAATCGAAAAGAATTGATATAGGTACAGAATGTTTTGTAGATATTACCACCCTACTATAATATAATGATTGAATGGAGTCAATAGAAAATAGATATCTTAATTACGAAATTGTAAACAATTCAGAATCGGACGATAAGATTATACAAATCAAGGAAGATAGACCGTACTTCGTCGTATTGTTTGGCGAATATAATTGTTATCTAATTTTTTTGGGTTTTGATTTCACGAGTTGCGATTGTATCAGGTCGCCGTTGCTATAAATATCTATAAGTCTACGTTAATATTCAGTCTCATGGTTGTTGGCGGTTAGCAGATGGATGAATTTAAGTTGCGATGCGATGTTTTAGGCCTCGAAGCTCCATCACCAAGTCCGTATCTCCAGCTACGAAACGTTTTTCGATCCTTCGTCCTTTAGTCGCTTTCTGTGTACAAAAAGAGAAATTTTCAAATAGTGAATGGTTTTCATTCATACACGTATAGTTACATAACGTCGAAGCATATAAGCTTTTAGGTTATATTGGTTCCTTGCACCCCCATCCCCGAATGACCCGGCCTCCGCGGCGACCGTGTCACCTGCCTCCCTTTTCCCCCTACCCTCGGCCCGGACAAGCTATTTTTAGACTTCGGGCTTCACATTCTGTATATATAAAATCTATACTTTACGTAGTATCGCTATTAAACGTTTATTTCTTTATAAAGCGATTAATACTTACATGTGATTTATTTTCCAGCAATTGCGTTATAGTTTGGTAGTACGGTGAAGTTCTCTTCTCGTGAAAAGACTGGTGGACTCTGTTGTTATTTGTTTTCGCTGGTCGGGGAACTGCTACTTCCTTTTGGCCAACATTCGATTCTTCCATAGGAGTGGGTCGACTCGTTGTAGCGCTTCTTTTGTTTCCATTCCAGTTGATAAATCCGTCGTCAGCTTGGTAGTCATCATCTTCGTATTTCGGAGCTGTTTTAGGGACATGATAAAGTGGTTTGCCAGCTAGAGCTTTAAGTTCTCTCACATCTTCGTCTTCGTTATCCTTATCTTCGTAGTCGACATTTGAGAAAGCGGCTCGAGCATTTTCACGGCGTCTTTGAGCGTCTTGAGCCATTTGTGTCAGAATCAAATTGTCCAAGAAAGCTGCGTTGACGTCATCTATATCACTCGATCGCCAGCGTGGGTTGCTATCGCTTTCGAACCAAGTCTCTTGTCCTATGGGAAGTGATGCTAATCGTTCGTCTTGTCTCTCCGGAGCTTCATTAGCAAAGTTAGCGTATGGGTCGTAGTAGTAAGAATAAGGAATTTGGCCATAAACTTCGGGAGTGTTCATTACAGGAGCATCGTAATAATATTGTTCTTTGGGTGCATAGTAATAGTCATCGTCGTGATATTCTCGAGGCGTTTGTGGGTACATCGGCCACGATTGCATAGGATATGCTGTCGCTTGTATTATTAGATAGCCAAGTAATGCCACCCATGATCTATAAACGATTTACACAATATTATTAATATATCCAATACTTAGCTCTAGAATTTCTATGGTAATTAAAATCACTCGTGACTTTTAGATAAGCTTGTAAAAATGAAAATGGTTAGCATGAATGAAATAATAAAGATGGCAAAAGAATTTTACTAAATGTAACTTTTCGTGAAAATTAAGTCCATATTAATGCAATAAACTTATATTATCACTGAATATTTTGTACGGTTTTAAAATATTTGTAATTTAATACTAGCTAAATAACATCAGTTTAAAAAACCAATTTCTTTAAAAATTATCTATTTATATATTAAATTTCTCAATACTCACCTCCAACCGGACTGCAGTATGTTGCACATTTTGCACTTAGTATGTGAATAGGGACGCGTTCGGGACACAACTACGGCGCAGGCCGGGCTGGAGGGCTTTATAAGCTGTTCGCCCACGCGCGCCGCCCACTCGTTCTCAATGAACGTCTCCCTCTGCGTTCACCCCCGGCCTTTACCTACCCCTACTCACCCCACCATACTCCTTTCACCTCCCCTACCCCTTAGAGCTTCAGCCGCGCGCCACACAGGTATCGATCGCGTCCACAGATTATTCATCTCGCTGACGTACCAACATTTTCTTAATACAGAAACAAAGACGAGATTCATAACTGATAGATGTTATCATACTTTACTAATATTTAGTTTTTCCTTGGACGTCTTTCTAATATCCCTTGTCTCAGTAGTCTTCCATCTTGATCAAGATTTCGTACAGTTTTTATACAGCTTTAGTCCTGTGTATATCAACACATTTCCATCAGAATCTCATCTCATCATATGCCATTCTTTGCTCAACTATTGTTGAAGCGGCTTAAGATATCTTGTACACGTATCTTCTCTTTCTTGTTTATGTTATTTTTATTGGATTTTTGTAAATTGTCAATTTAAAAGTCTAAATAAACAGTATGTATAGTACATATTAGTTTTAAAAACTAACATTACAACTAAGTTTAGTCATTACTGACGTTTGTGGGTTGACATAGTATTGCAGGGTGACGAGCACAGCGTGGGTTTCTTAATTGTACCTCCCGTCGTTCATGTTTTAAAAGCTTGTGGGTAGAGGAGCCTTGAATTATTCACTGGAATTTATATTACAGTGTTTTTCACGTAAAATGACACTTTCATTAATATGAGAAATTAAATTCGGCGTAAATTTTTATACATTCTAATTCAATAAATTGGTGACGAGATATTGCGAAATTTATAAGTTGCTGTCGACAAAATTGATGTAAAAGGGTTGCTTTCTGTGGCAATCTGCACATACTTTAGTAAGCGAGTTTGCTTATTTAATTTACTCGCTTCGGATAACGACAATAATCCTTTAAAATAACTGGAAACTCAGGGTTATTCCTAGAAAGTTTTCTCATAATTCCGGACGTTTATAATCAATTCAAATAAGATAACGTTGTTTTACGAACTACGAAGTCGCCATAGGAATAAAAGCACTGCTAACTCGGACTTTTTATTTGTTTATTTTTCTACATCTGACATCACTCTAATACTTATAACATTGCGGGAGCTCGTTTCTTTAATGTATGTACAATATTATATCTTGAAAGAATTCTTGAAAAGCATATAATGTGAATCAAAATGGAATTTAACTGAATTTGTATTGAAAAAACCTGAAAGAACTTTTGCAACGAATATTGTAAAAGGTTTCACGTCCACATCAAAATCTATTCTTTCAATTTTCTTTCCTAACATTGTAAGTTATCCCTCAGTAATACGATGTTTTCGAGTTTCTATATTCTTTTTAATTTTTACATTATACCTATTGAAAATGAAATTTGAAATTTCTTGAAATTTCCTAAGCTTTGAAATCCTTTCAACTACCTCCAATTGCAAAGTTTGTAATTACTTTCTTTGTGTTCAAATTAACTTTTCGCAAGTTTGCGCAAGTTTTGCGGTTACATGGCATCTCTGTTCGATAGGGTAGGTCATGGGTGGGTTAAGCTGAGGAGGGGTAGGTAGCGGATGCGTTTCGGCGGAGTCGCGGTGCATTGTTAGGTTCGATTTCGGCAAACGTAGTCACAAACACGGGGTCGATGGCCTTCTGCCGTCCCTGCGACGCCATCGCAAGTCAATAACGCAAAGTATTATATTTCATATTGTAGAGCAGTTATGCAATATAAAATTAATAAATAGCTAGTGCGATGAGTGATAATTGTTACTCTATGTTCGTTTTAGATAAAGGTAATAACCAGAGCTGGGCATTAACTCGTTAATCCGTTAATCGTTAATTAAAGAAGTTAACATTTTGCTTAACGGATTAACTTTTAAGTTAACTTCAAAAAGTGTTAACGCTTTTGTTAACTTCCGTTAAACTCAACTTCCGTTAATAAAAGTCCGTTAATCGTTAAATTACAAACTTGGAGACGTGTTGTCATTTTGTTTAAATTACGCGCCACGCCACGCTCGTAAGTTCAGCTATGTTGGGCGACTGTCGGCAACTCGAATGGTGAACGAACGAGTTGATAATTGATATATGTGAAGTTCGCGTGCAACTGTGATGCATCAGAGCGTCCGGGAAAGACGTGACCAACATGACAAAATCAAAAGAAGGTTCGAAATAGTATATAAAAGCACGAGTATGTAATAGCCCACATTCCGAACGCTCTTCGTCCCTGCAATACGCCACTTTTTGAGCAACTGTATTAAAAAACTTTTTTACTCGTGCTTTTTCTTAAGCTTTTCCAAACTCGTACGTTCTCTTTCCCAACTGTCAAAATAATGTCTGTTAAAAAGAATAACCAACCACGAAGTTTTTACAAAAAAAATCATTGAAGTTTTTATGATTCATGCAAATATTTCTAAAAAGAATCTCCTAATTTGTTACAATATCAAATTTAATGATTTGCTTCAATGAATTAGGTTAGTTTTCATTTTATTTCATCTCATTAAATTTCATTTTCATTTCATATCAATAAAAATAATCTACTGAAGACTTGGTTGTTTGGGCATAAGTCCCTTTGCCTACCCAGAATGGGTGAAGAAAAAAAATCTCTGTTTGTATTCTTTTACGGTTGGCGCCATCTTCCAAACATTTTAGTTAGTTGAGTTTATTGTGTTTTTATTATTCTGTTAAATTGCTTCATTTTTTCACAACTGTATCAAAAATAGTTGTTTAGTACACGTGCGAAACTGTCATTACAACTTGTTCCAACTGTCAACCCTCATCTTCGGCTGAGCCTCGGCTCGGGTAGACATTTGTTGGAACTCTTTGCAATGTCAGGCTTTTCGCACTCGTAATGAAATATACTATAATGCATTCATATTTGTCTCTTATACTAATGTGAACATTCTATAAATGTATAGTCAAATTACTATTTTAAACATGTGTCGCCACATAAGTGTGAAATTAGTATGTATAATTTTGTTATGGTTAACTGTTAACGATTAACTTTAACTTGCGTTAAATTTTCGAGAATTTAACGCTTTAACGATTAACGAAGTTAATTTTTTAATTAACGAATTACGATTAACGAAGTTAACTTTTCGATTAACTGTGCCCACCTGTGGTAATAACAATGTATTGAAACGTTTGTATTGATATTGGCTACTGATGTAGCCGACACTTCCGAAGAATTATCTGACTAGTTATTGCAATTCTAACGTTTACACTGCCGAAACATTTGTACAGAAACTGATCGCGCTCATCTTAGTTCATCCCAAGCATTTCTCTTTACATAGAAGTATATATTAAAAATAATAATAAAATAACATATTTTATTATTATTTTTAATATGAAATTGACTAACTATAATTATAAATGATTCATTTATTATTATAATTTTAGCCTGAGTTAGAAATATTTATATAATTTCTTCTTGAAAAATTCTTCGCTTAAAACTGGCTGTAACAAATTCTATTTTCCGAGTAAAGGAACTCGTATTTTTATGATATTTTCATTCCTTAGATTCTCTACACGCGCCACTGTGAAGTATATAAAGCGAAACATAAGTACCTAATTAGAAAGGTACAGGAAAAGTTTTAGTCACGATTAATGACGATCTTTTTAGAAAAATACTTTGAAAACTTTTAAATTCGTCTAGAATAAGTATCTAAGTATAGAAATATCATAATAAAGAAAATAAAAAATATGACTTTTGTGATTAGCTTCTACAAGCTTATATTACAATAATTATACTCAGCGAAATTTTTCGCAGAAGTAAAGGAGTCATTTAATAAAATAAAAAGATGACATGCTAGTATAAATATTAACCTGTATTTGATAATAAAAGTAAAAACGACACTTAAAGAACAAATATATAAGACAAGTAAAAACTTTTTAATTTTTTTTTTAATAAAATTACATCTACAGACGCTTGGTCCGTACTCTTTTTTGGACAGGTTTTAGTTATCTTTTTTTGGTTTATTAATATTATCCCTATGCTACATAGTTTGTTCCTGCTTAATACTCGTACATATATACCTATATATCTTACTTATAAATACATATAACTTAACTTAATTTTTTTAATAAGTAAGTAAGTAAAAACTTTGTAACCACTTAGGTTTAGGGCAACAAATAAGTCAAGTGATTTTATTAAGAGGTTGAATTTCCTCTAAAGAAATCTGAAACTATAACGAATGTAAACGTTCGAGATGGAAACAGTTTTCTTTACAGTAAATTGACGACGCAAAGACTATATCTTCTTCAAGAAGTAACTTTGAATAAAACGTCTTGTTATCAATAATTGGGTATCTTATTACATTCACAAATATATATATATATATTTACTTTACATATTTGTGAAAAATGTCAAACTTAAATAATCAGCAAAATTCAACATATTTTTACGTTTGAAACATGCTTTACGTACATAAAAAACTACAAATAGGTATAAAATTTAGATTTGAAACCTAGATCTTAGAGATTAGGGGATATTTTAGGTCACGCCATCGTTACGTCTCTTTCTGATTCAGTATTCCTGTCTCTGAAAGCGTAGGAGGTAGCTGAATCTATTTTTAGCCGGAGCTTGTATTCCAGTCGTTTCTAAAATAATTTGCACATTTATCAATATTTTTGTCGTATTTACTATTAAATATTAATCGAAGAAAATAATTATTTTTACTCGCACAATCTATTAAAGTTTATTATTAGAAGTATAGTAGTTTTATAAAACTAAAAATCTTTTAACTATAAAGAGAGATAGTTTTAAGTATTTTGTTTATTTTTATTCCAACAAATTACGACGACTTTCAGCAAAAAAAAAATAATAATTTAAATTAAATTGATATGCTTAGTCCAACGACAATTGAAAATAATAATCAAAATTTTACAGAACCTGAGTTTTGTTAGAACCATTTTTTTATAGAAAATGAATACTGAATATAATTGGTTTATTTTTCTATTTTGTTATCAATTCGCAATCCATCTTCCACACTTACATTTAATAACTAATTAAGCGGTCACTTAGTAAATATTTAATATGAGAATTCTATACGTAGGGACTAAGTAAATGTTATTTACTTTTAGTTGAAAAAAGATAGTATTCGTATATGTGATACGCTTAAGTATCATTTATCAAATACTGTTTACGTCAATACCACTAGACGTGATGTATAAACATATAAGACGTCTAAGCTTTCGTATATTTACTTGTTCTCTCCCTCCTACTTTACTCCTCCTCAAAAATCAATAGATTCCTGTGAACATATGTCAAAGTTCACATTTAAATTAATCGTACTCGTGCTCTATTATTTTTATGAATCCAAATACACTGTAAACTCTATATAACGATTAAACATTCTCCGACGTTATAAGGAGTGGACGTTATATGGAATGATAGAAAATATAATATTTTTCCAATTTATTTCTTCATTGTTGAAGATATTATTGAAGTTTCTAAACTAATACATTATATTATAATTTTAATTATTAGTTAGATCCATAAGATAGTTTCATAAAAAAATTACCTCCAACATTTCCTAGTTTCTATGTTTACTTCAAGGTAAATTCTTTTATATACATCATAAAAGATTGATTAATCATGAATGATTGAATGAATTCAAAATATATCTAAAGTAAATGTGAGATATATGGGATTACGTAACATGTACATGTACTATGTCAATTCAGACACAGAATCAAGCAGGTCTAGGCATTCGTTTCATTCATGAAAGTAAGTCCTTACGTCAGTAGTCACCCCGTGTGGGGGCGCGGTCCCCCCTCGCGGGCGACTATTGCGCAGATACTGGAGGGGCGAGTGACGTCAATGCTTCCATGCAACAAGTGTTCCTACAAAAGTGTTAGCAAGTATGAATACAATTCTATTTTTAACTGACCGAAAAAAGCTCACGTACATTTTGGATTAGTAAAGCTGTAGCACCTTTGTTCCGAATAAATGAATACTAGTAATTTTAAATTTTAATATTAAAATTAGAATTCGAATTATTCAATGATGAGCTTTTTTAAACAAAAGAAAAATTAATTACATGAGAAAAATAAAACTGTCTAAAACATAATTATTTTACATACATTACCAAAAAAAGTTAAGATAAGGTATGATAAAAATATACAGTTATAAATATATCTGCTGATAGATCAGCCTCAGACAATTTTTTTTGTTATGTGAGGTATATGGTAAACAGTACATTTTTGAATCTGAAACCTACTTATTAATTTCTAGAAAAAAACTATGATTTAGCGCCATCTATCAGTATAGTGTTTAACTCTGAGCTTAAATTAAGTAAGCTCGACACGTAAGTTGTCTGAGGTAAGAAGTTCAGTTCAAGTTTTAGAATACGTAAAACCACGATAGATGGCGCTTGAACAACCATTCTGTTTTAGCGAGCTTTTAAATTTTCTAGTTATATTAAAAAAAATAATTGTAGCTAGTACAGAACGAAAAACTAGTACTAAATAGATTAAGTAATGGAACGCTTTTTTATTAGCTTTTCGACACATAAATTTAACGAACGTTAAAGATAATTGTATATTAAGCGTTTTAACTCTATAAATTCATATAACATAAATAAATTTTAAAAGCTTTAGGGTATTGTAAGCTAAAGTTTGAAACATCAATAATTTTTGTCACATCCTAAGCTTAAAATTGTCGTTTTATGAAACACATTGTGTTAAGCTAGCAAAAGACATCAACGCGTTTTAACATTTATTGTAAATACTCAGAACAATATTTTCGTTGTTTATATCAACTATCTTATGTTAAAAATAAATTTACGTTTATGTATGTATTATTAATCTTTGAAACATAAAATTAAAGATTTGATTAAAAAAGATTCCACCAAGTATTCGTGCCTAAAGCAGTTTTTTCTTAGAACAGCGAGTGACTAGTATTGAACAATAAATAGTGGAATCCTTAGGCGGCCATTATCTTGGCATCGTGATCACGCAGCTATAGGCGAAGCTTTCAAAGCTGCGGGGGAGGGGTGACTGTGACGCGGGGAAGTTGCGGGGCGGCGTGAAAGCCTCCGCCCGCCAGTGCCGCGCCAACTGTGACGCTGCCCGCATGCCGCATACGAACTATATTTCGTGCGATAACGTAACGCAAGCTTGACTAAGCAGTGTTTTGAAATAGTGATGTACGAAAACGTTGTTTAGTGCGGTAAAGGGTTTCCAAAAGTGCCGGTACTGTGACTAAAAAGCGGAATTGTTTTGGACCTGTGTAGATAGTGAGTGTCACGTGTGTATACGAATGAATGTGACAGCGTAGGCGCAACGGCGGGTCGCTCTCCCGTGAGATATTCGTGCTCGCGCAGGTCGCTGCGGCCATGTTGCATACCTGAGGAGAGCGAGCGCGCGACTCTGCGCGAACGGGACACAGCGACTCTTTCCGGAGGACGTTATCTTTTACCGAGGAAAAACAAACTCTGCGATGTTTTTGTCCGTATCATGACCAGCATGGGGCGGTGGCACGTGGTGCTGGTCGCGGTGGCGCTGCTCACCGGCGCGGGCGCTGGCGCCGCCGCCGAACAGATGCAGTCCCGTGCTGTCGACACCGGGGTAGATCTTCGAATAGCCGAAGCCCAGCCTGTGGGTACTACGGTCGGAAGGATACCGATCAAACCTGGATTTACATACCGATTCAATGAGCCTCCCAAAGAATTCGTCCTTGATCCGATTTCAGGTGAATTAAAAAGTAACATAGTTTTAGATCGGGAAAGCGTCGACCGGTATGCTTTTGTTGTGTTATCCAGTCAACCAACATACCCGATAGAAGTACGAATTAGAGTAACGGATGTGAATGATAACTATCCAGAGTTTCCGGAGCCTAGTATTGCCGTGGCGTTTTCAGAGAGTGCAGCCGCTGGCACAAAATTACTCCTAGATGCTGCGACTGATAAAGATTTAGGAGAAAATGGAATCACTAATGATTATAGGATAGTGGATGGTGACAACGAGGGAAAGTTCCGGTTGAATGTCACTGTAAATCCAAGTGGCCAAACATCATACTTGCATTTAGAAACGACCGGAAAGTTAGACCGTGAGACGAACGATTTCTACATATTGAATATTTCTGCACGAGATGGGGGAAGTCCTCCTAAATACGGGTACCTTCAAGTTAATGTTACTATTTTAGATGTAAATGACAATCCGCCTATATTCGATCAAAGTGACTTTTCGGTGTCTTTAAATGAAAGTGTGCCGCCAGGGACAGTAGTATTAAAAGTGACTGCAACTGATAGTGATTTAGGTGATAACAGTAAGATAACATACGAAGTGACCGATACTGAAAAACAATTTGCTGTGGATCCAGAATCTGGAGTAATAACGACCCTAAAGAAGCTAACTTGCCCCAAATATTGCAGTAATGGAACCTGTAATATGACTTGCGTGCTAACTGTTATTGCTAAAGATCACGGAGTGCCGCGACAAGATGCTCGTACATATGTCACTGTCAATTTGATAGATGCCAATGACCATGATCCTGTAATAACATTTACTTATGTGCCATCGACCGCAAATTTTGCAACTGTAGATGAAAATGCCAAAAATGGATCACTTGTTGCTGCAATCACCGTTACAGATTTAGATGCTGGTTTGAATGGAATAACGAGTATCAGTATTGTTGCTGGAAACGAATTAAATCATTTTCGTTTGGAAAATTCATCCAGTGTATACATTGTACATGTCAACGGTGTTTTGGACAGAGAAGAAATAAGTAAATATAATTTAACAGTAGTTGCGACTGACAGAGGAGTTCCGCCACGTACAGCTACCTCTTTTTTAGTAATACACGTAAATGATGTAAATGATCACGAACCTGTTTTTGAAAAATCTGAGTATTCCGCTGTTCTGAGTGAACTTGCCCCACCTGGTACATATATCGCTGGTATTACTGCCACTGATGAAGATACTGGAGTAAATGCTGAAATATATTATGACTTTTACGATGGAAATCAACAGCAATGGTTTTCCATTGACCATTATACAGGGCTAGTAACAACAAAGTCTATTTTGGATCGAGAAATTCAAGGAACTGTAGAACTCAATGTATCAGCGAGAGATGGAGGTCCTAATCCTAAATGGGCCTACACCAGATTAAAAATAACTATTTTGGATGAAAATGACGAGGCACCATCATTTCCACAGACGGTAATTAATGCATCTCTTCACGAAAATTTAAAACCTATAAAAGATATACTGATTTTAACAGCATCGGATTATGACCAGGGAACGAATGGATCTGTATCATATTATTTACCTCCGAGTATTGAAAGAAAATATCCCAATACATTTACGTTAGATCCTATCACTGGACAACTTAGTACTGTTATAGAGTTAGATAGGGAAAGAATACCGTTGTATGAAATACAGGTCCTTGCTAAGGACCAAGGATTTCCACCGCAATCATCAACGGCTAAGATATTTTTAAAGGTTCTTGATGTAAACGACAACGAACCCTTTTTTTATCCTCAAAGATACATAGAGACTATAAGTGATAATTTACCGCCTGGCTCGAAATTATTACAAGTAAAAGCAATGGATATGGACGAAGGTGATAATGGAAAAATAAAATTTAAATTAGAAAGTGGAGGTGATGGATATTTTGATGTGGAGCCATTAACTGGCAATATTATTTTGCAAAAAGACTTCCATAAAGCGCCAAAGTCAGTGTATTCGCTAAAGGTTTCGTGTAAAGATATTGGTAATAAACGTGCAGTTGAAGATGCCGTTGTAGATATAATTAAAACCTCTCACCGTAAAAGTTTGGATTTTGAAAGTTATGATGGTTATAGTTTTAAAATTCTCGAAGATGATGGTTTGACAAAAGCACAGGTTGGTCGCTATATTGGTAAAGTAAGCACCAGGATGACAAGCGATTCAGTTTCCTACTTCATTACAGAAGGTGATTATAAACATATTTTCAAAATTGACGAAAAAAGCGGCGTAATATCTTCAAATTCTAATATAGACAGAGAAGATAAAATGACGTATCGATTAAAAGTCATGGCTCGGAGTGGTTTAGCATTTGGGTTTACTACGGTCAACATTTCCGTATTAGATATGAATGACAACTACCCAATATTTATTGAAGATAAAGATGAAATAAATATTCCGGAAAATATGGCAGTAGGACAGGAGGTGTATTTCGCTCGAGCTACTGATCGTGATTCTGGATCGAATAGAACAATTACATATACATTAAGCTATAATCCAGATAATAGCTTTCGGATTTCCGAAACGACTGGGGTAATTTATTTAAATAAGGCTATAACAAGCGAGCCTGGTAGTACTATTTCGCTTGAAGTAACGGCAACTGACAATGGCAAGCCAGCTCTTGCTACCAAACATACTATAGTAACAATAATCAAAGACGTAAACGACCATACCCCTGTTTTTGATCACACTTCCTATGAAACTTCTTTATTAGAATCGACTTTAGTCAATACACGATTCTTTGCCATATCAGCATCTGATGCTGATTTAGGAGCAAATGGAAGAATATCTTATTATATTGCAGAAGGCAATTCAGATGGCAAGTTTGGCGTTTTTCCTGACGGTTACATCTATGTCAAAAGTAATTTAGATAGAGAAGAGAGAGATTACTATTCTTTGACTATAGTAGCAACAGATAATGGAAAGCCTCCAAGATCTTCACAAGTTCCTGTAGTTATACATGTACTAGACGAGAATGATAACAGTCCCCAATTCACGAATACTACATTTATTTTTAAAATAAAAGAAAATGAGCCACCTGATACATTTGTTGGAAAATTAACCGCAATCGATAAAGACATTGGAAGAAATGCTGAGTTGACATTCAGTTTACCTATCGCTCAGAATGATTTTAGAATTGATTCAAGAAATGGTTTTATTAGAACCCTTAAATCTTTTGATCGTGAAAGTTTGGCGCATAGTACAGGTCAAAATTATATAACCTTGACTGTTACAGTAAGTGATAATGGTAAAGTTAAACTAACAGATTCAGTTAGAGTCACAATTTATATCACAGATGTAAATGATAATGCTCCAGTGTTCACACGAATTCCTTATAAAGTAGAAGTCTCTGAAGGTGCAACAGTAGGTGCGTCTATCATGAGAGTGTATTCTTCAGATGTTGATGAAGGTCTAAATGGGGACATTTATTATAAACTCATAGGCGGAGATGAAATGGAAAAATTTTCATTGGACGAAGCAACAGGACAACTCTTTATTAATAAACCACTAGACAGAGAAAGCGTTGACAAATATCAACTAACAGTGTTAGCACATGATTCCGGTCAGGCAATTCGTCTATCATCTACAACTACTATCCACGTGGATGTCCTAGATGAAAATGATAACGCTCCAATATTTTCGCAAACACAAATGAAAGTTTCAGTATTAGAAACTGAACCGATAAATAAGAAAATTATACAATTCCATGCTAATGACGCTGACTTAGGAATAAACAATGAAATACAATTTTCAATTACATCAGGTAACAGGAAAGAAGCATTTTTCATAGACAGTTATTCGGGTGAACTTTTCTTACACAAACACCTGGACTACGAAGATTTAACTTCATATGTTTTGAATATAACTGCTACGGATAATGGAAGTCCAAGTTTATCATCAAGTATTCCATTCACAGTCAATGTAATTGATGCCAATGATAATGCACCTGTATTTACAAATACAGCTATTGTACGACAAATAAGAGAAGGTATTCCCATACATACACCTATTGTCACAGTTACTGCTGAGGATCCAGATTCGGGACTAAATGGCAAAGTGTATTACTCTATAACACATCAAGATCCTAATGATGGTCAACGGCATTTTGCCATTAATAATATAACTGGGGTGATACATACATTATTGCCCATTGACAGAGAAAGTGTAGATACATTTCGAATAACAGTTGTGGCATATGACAGAGCCGAACCACCTTCTGCAAGGCTTTCTGCGGAAAAGTTAGTAACTGTTATTGTTGAAGATATAAATGACAATGCACCTGTCTTCGTTTCAATGAATGCAGCTGTAATCAATTCAGACAGATTAGGAAGGAGCTTGGGTCGAGGCATATTCATAATGAACGTATTGGCAAGAGATTTAGATTCAGGGACAAATGGGTTAGTGACGTACAAATTAATGCATGGCGGAACAGATATTTTTGATCTTCATAGAAGCAATGGTGCACTGGTTTTACGGTATCCTCCGGCAATCCCTGAAGCCAGATGGAATCTTGTAATTAAAGCGACTGATGAGGCTGTACTAAGTGAACAAAGAAGCACAGAGACTTACTTAACAGTGATAATGGGAGGTACTGAATTGGAAGGTATAACATGGACTAATGTGGGCTCCGTTTCCGTAGCTGAAAATGAACCTGCGGGCACGGCTATTTTAAACATGACTAATAACTTTAAATCGGCGTTAGAGTACTATATTGTGAATGTGACTGGTGATGGCAGACAAGTGGACAGACTATTCGACATAGATTCCTCGTTAGGAATCCTATCCACAGCTGTTTCATTGGACAGAGAAGCTGGCATCGATCGGTATGAAGTGGAAGTATGCGCCGTGTCATCGAGTACGCCACTTCAATCTACTACTACAAAGGTAAGAATAACTACTATGGTGTAATTTCTATAAGTATCTTTTTGATTATGTTAATATTTGTGTCATCATTGGACTAAATAAATGATTTAAATATAAGCTTCGGCTACTTATAAGAGGAGTGTTTATTCGTGTATTTTTCAAAAAAAGATAATCCAATTAAATTTGCACAATCGTCGGCAGAAGACAAAACATCGGCACTGTACTGCTGTTGAAATAAAAATAAGTTAAACGAAAGCTCGTTAGCGTATGTCGGCCGGTGAGTCTAATCGGGGACTCTAAATTAACGATAAGTTGTGGCTCGTAACGATATCTCATACATTCATCCTTAAACCTTACGAAGATTACATGAAACGTACATTTATTGTAATTCGTAAGACATGCTTAAATTAAATAGTAATTAGGTATTAGGCTCATTATTTAATTATAATTAGATTAGAACAGATGTAAAGCATATGGTTATGTGCATAAATTAAGATCTCTGAACATTTTTAGATTTTATGAATCATCATAAAATACAAATCATTAATATTAAAAACTAATCTATAATCAAATCTAAATATTTGGGACCTTAAGAATTTAAATATATGGTACTGGTCATATTTGTTAAAACTTTACAGTAAAATTTTACCAACTGAAAAAGGTCAACTCTCTTAGGAATATTTATAACATAAAACATTAGCAAACAACAGTATTCTTTGGGTAAACAAATAGTAAGAAAATTAAAAAATTAAAAATAAAATTTTAAATTATTTGAATCCCACCGAATTTATATTATACGAATAAATCTTTTTTTTGGACCAAGTGTTTAAATCGTATTTATTTTTTAAAGATTGATATTTGTAAGTTATCAATTACTCTCTAAATAAATCGAAAATCGCCAGTAAATGGCAGTCTTTAACGACAATCCGTTTATTAGTTATTTAATAATGGAACATAAAATACTTGATTTCTTGTATTTTCAATTAGCAAAGAAACAAAACGATTACAGCTCAATAAAACAGGTAGGTTAATTAAAAAAAAAAAAACGAAATAAAACGATATTATCAATTTGTGTAAAATTTTAAAGCTTGTGAGTGATTTTGATTGAATAATTTGCAATCCTATACTATATTTGAGATACTTTGATTATAGTACGTTTTTTCAATTATTTTATTATTGATTTAGTACAGTTAGTGCTTATTTATAGGAAGTTTTGAAAAAAAGACAAATGTATTATTCCTCATTATCACATTCTGACAGTCCATTATTGTGTGAATGATACTTCAGTTCATTTTATAGGTATTTAATGCTAAAAATTCCAAACAAGTTTGAAGGTTAAACAGAAATCTTAAATTATCCTTTAAATATAATATATTTTACATAATATACATTATCGGTTCGTTAACAAGTAACTGATAAGTTATATTTTTTATCTCTTGATAAATATTGGGATAAAAAATATATTTAAATGAAGATTTGCAAACTAATCAGAAAACTGAGGATGCAATGCAATTATGTGCTTTGATTATGATCATGTGACGCGTTCGCATGAGCATTATGGTTTCCCATGTCTCTTTTTATCGTATCGACAGATATTTTACGACTAAGCAAATTTTACGCCGAAAGTTACTTTACAAAATGCACTCCTAACAAGAAGATAGTGCTTTTCGTTTTCATTATGATAATTTCAATAAAAATTGTGACACTAAACAGGTTTCACATATTTTTTATTTAAAAAGCAACTTTACAGGATAATGTACTTATATTTAAGAAATTAAAATATAAACTTTTTTATTCAAACAAAAAGTTATTGAAGATTCATTATAGAAAGAGGTTTGTATACGTTGTGAATTTCAATTTCGTGTAAAACCGATATGGAGTTCGTGCTTTTCGAATTATTATAAGTAATAAGTAATGAGACAAGGTCACAGGTTACGAGGACTTATAAGATTGTCCTCCATTATAGTCACACTTATATGGCTATAACAGTTGAAATATTTTACGATTTTCGTACCTTTTTAGCAGACTTCAAAAAGAAGGAGGTTATCAATTTGACTATATTTTTTATGTGTGTTACCGCGTAACTCCGCCCCTGGTGCTTCGATTTTGATATTTTTTTATTCGAAAGGTAGTATTTTTAAAATAACTGGAAGACTAGTAGATTTTGAGTTTAACTGCTGGACTTTTTTTGGCTCTCTTCGCTTATAGTGTAATGCACTGTTTGTTATTCCACCCGGTTTGTCGATATTTGGACCACCCAAAATAAGATACCAAATAAAATAAACTGCATTAACATTTAAATTATGAGAACAACTTAAAATTGCAACAAACGGTAATATTCTTTGTACAACAGAGTATACAAAACCAAGTAACTTTAAAAAAAACATTGAAATGTTTAGTGGTGAGTGAAATACATTTTTATTGTTAATTTGTTTATAATAATATAATTACGGGATATATCAAGTAATATTAGTAATTAATAAAAAATTTAAATAATAATGTTGATACTTAGAAGAATGAGAATTAAAAAAAAAAGCTAAAAACTCAACGTAAAAATTGTATTAATTTTGGATTTCATATTAGCCCCTTCGTACACAAGGCAAGTAAAGGTAACTAAGTATTCGAAACTAATATTGTACCTTTGCGTCGTGAGATACGCGTTACACGCAACGTTGAATCGTCGACGCGAGTCGTCTATTCGGTGAGTACAGGGATAGCGATTCCATGTCAACTGCAGATTTGATCCATCATTTTGAAAATTGCAGCAACTTTTCTCACAACGATCTTGGCAAACAGGTAGCGAGCGACTGCCTTGCCTTTTGTGCGAAGTGCCTTAAACTATTGACAAATCGCATTCAACTCTAGTTGACAGTCAAACTACAGTTGCAAGACTTAATTTATTGAACGAACGTAAAAAAATCGATGGATATGAAATTTTGGGTGAATTTGGTTGAGTGTGTAGTGGGCTAGCTATCAGCGGACAAGGAAAGCGCATTAGGGCGGCTGCATTCCCAGAGCTGATTTATGCAATGCGCACCCGGCCGGTCGACACCCGCCTTAATGAACGTACAAGTTACGTTATACCGCAGAATAGCATCCATTATTTCACGCTGCTGCTAATAGTCTTGCATATGTGGTGGAACCCTCGTTTAGTGTGCCAACTAATTTCTTTGTTCTATTTCTGTTGGTTTGGTTTGTTTTTTATTTTGATTTCTTTTACCTTCCAAAAGTTGTAAGACATTTAAGACGTTTTTTATGTTCCTTTCCTTTATTGCTTAAGACAAATAGAATATATATTATTATAATATTTTTGTGTTATTAGGAAAAATTACGTAAATGTATATTTAAGCCTTTTTAAGGCTATCAGTAAAGAGCATATAAATAAGAATTGTTGAATTAAATTTTAAGCTATAAGCGTTTTTATCAATAAATTTATTGGCGTCCGCGGCGGACGTTTGACTCAAGAAAAACTTTAAATGTTAAATCAAAGTTACTTTTAAAAGCGACTCGCCTAAATGTATTTTGAAGCACATTTGATAACGATTACGGGTGGCACGTCCCTTTACAGGCGTTATCGTGAAAAAAAGTCCATTAAAGTAGATGCGCCATATTTTTTTTCTCCAATAAATTATTCGACGTCTTATAAAAATAACTTATTACCATACGTCGAATAGCGGCGCTATTTTTTGGGGTATCTAAATATAGATTAAAGCAATTAACGCGAAACAAAAAGTTCACATCACTTTGTCAGTAATTACTGTAAGGCTGGCGAAATTGACTGACACGCTGTCGAAACGCGTCGTGACTCGATAGCTTGAGGTTCTTCTAAGTCAATTTTTACGTAAAATCAATTTAAATTCTATTATGTTAATAGGTTTTTAATTGATTAGACAAATTATAGCAGGCCAGTATATTAATACGATCGATTTTTACATGACGATTAAAAATTATGAATTTCCGTCTTTCTAAGAAGTTTTTAATCCTAAGAGAAATATTTTGTTCCTCCCCCCCTCCCCGATGTGAAATTCCTCAAAGATTAAGCAAACATATGCTCATGTTTATAATTTCCCTTAACGAAAGCAGTCTCCGCGAAAAAGGGATATCAATGTACCCTGAATGCGTGAGAGTTAATTTCTTGTAATCGTTTCTAACAAATACTTTAAATTAACATATTTTTTCTTATCTATTCAATCTTAAAGCGTGTAAAACTAGGCGTGAGAACTAGATGTAAAACTATATCGTTTACAGCGACGGAGAGAGTTGCCTTCAAGATATCGCGACACTGACTGGTTTGTACTAATTTAGTTTAGTCAGTTTTATTGGCAGTTTATAATCGACTTTAATAGTGAAATCGAAAGAAATTAAGCTAATCTTTATTAGAGGTATAATAATACGGTTAATGTTAAAGTCACGACGTGCGATCGAAAAAATAGTGGCCATAAAAACTTCGATTTATAACATTATCTATTGCCTTTCTTAAATTAGATGTCATATGTCATTGATGGTATTAAATTACCTATTTACACGTCTTTTGTTATCGTATAAAACTATAGAACAATGTAATGAACATTTTCAACATCTTTATCACTCAAACAAATTAAAATAAAACCTATACTTTTTTCATAAATGTGTTTGGTAGATATTTAAAATTAAACTAATTTTTTTTCTAAAAATAATATGTAACGTAATTAAATATTTATTTGGTTCAAAATTTATGTTGTTAATAACAGTATTCTTTTTTAAAATAAATATTGTCTAAGTTGTGCATTATATAAATAAAGTTGAATTAATAGTTTCTATTTCTAGTAAGTATTTCAATACCGATCATAACATAATAGATTGTACCTTCCAAGTCTACTGTGCCAGCTTTCTTATCATTGTTGACTCTACTGACCACTCGGGCGTGATCCGCATTGCCTCCGCATATTTCCCGCGAAGACCTTAGCAGGGACGAATATCAAAGGCTGTCGGGGATCATGTTTAATTGGACAGCTTGTATGTGTGCATTCATGTGGAGTGAGACCGGTTTGGTCTCTGTTGCTTTCTACGTCACACGGTATTCCTGTAAGCTAAGTTATCGATGCTCGCTTGTAGTTCATAAGTTTATATTTAACTTAAGTTTATTATGATTTGTGTACTATTGGTGCAAGCGTGATTGGTGTTTAGTTGTTAGTTCTATGCACTTGTGTATTTTACGATGTTGTTATATGGAATTTGAAATAATGTTATTAGTTCCAAATGTGCTATAAACTATTTTGAATTACGTCTTCTCATTTGCTGCTTTTATCTGTTTATTATAAAGTATCCACTTAGATAACACACAAAGACCATCATCCAAATATTTATAATTGTTCTTCAATACTATAATACTTCTTATAAATGAATGTTTGATTTATGTTCTAAAATGGTTTTTACCAATTTTTACTACATTTCGATGACACATTTGCCTCTAAAGAAAGCTAATAAAATGCAATAATAAATGGTAAAGAAGTAAATAAATTTTTATTAAACTTTTATTGATTTTATTATTAATTATTTTGCACCTTTTTTATTAACAGTTGTCGTTTTCACAAACCTTATGACGTAAATTGTTTGATAATGACTATTGGACTTAATATTTTTTTAAATGCAATCAAAGTAAACAATTAATAGAAATCAATTAATCTTTCTTACTAAGTTGAAGTAGTTAAGAATTTTATCAGGTTAAACAACTAATTCCTTAACCAACTAAAACTTTATCAAAATTTTCTATTGGCACATGCAATTGTTGTTAACCAATTAACTTCTGATAATAATTACATATCAAATATGTACCTATTGAAATGTTTCAAAGAAGGGAGCTAATACGTAACTATTACAGTGATATAACAGCCACCTGTAACTAAGGGGTCGCAAAACTTACGCCTCCGCGACGTTTCGCTGTAAAATTGATTCCCCGATGCTATCGCACCTCCCGAGGGAACGGTGGATAAATAAATACTTTACGATAATCGTCTGAGATCTGAGACAGGCCGGAATTACAGCGCGCCGGAGATATTATTGCATTTTAATTCTGCGCCCGACACTCCTCCGTCGCAATGCGTTTGATTTGATTTAATGCCTCATTGTACGCAGTGCCATCTCGCGGTGTATTTCGGAGAGGGCCAAATGAGCGTGGCGTGGTCTGATACCGATCTCGCGCGTACAAAATCCAAATATTAAATTACAATTATAAGATAAGGTTTGACGTTGAATTATGATGCGAAAAAAGTTCTATCTTCTTTATTTTTAGATTCGTTTTATTTCGGTAATGAGCTAAATGTTTCTGTTGATTAATGTTTAATTGCTTTGTAAATAAATTTTAATAAAATATTTTTTTAATATAATTTATTTTTTTAAAATGCTTTCAATTTAGGTAAAAAAGGTAAATATTGCATTGCAAAAAAAGGTTTTCCTTGATAGTAAATGTGTAAAAAAACAAATCAACTTATTTAAATAAGCGGATAACGTCTAATCTAATTTAAAAGATTCTTAATAACGAGCAATAAAAGTTAGGAAACAAGAATTTTATGAAGAAGCCAGTCAATTTGTCTCTGAAATAATTAGAAACGCCCACCTGTATTACAGGTCTGGTGGACTCCAGTGTAAACGCGCCCTATTAGTGAGGAAGTGCGTGGATGCGTTTAAATTTACACTAGTGTGGTGCTTTAAGAAATGAGCTACAAGTCTAACAGCGTTCCGTATGTTATAGCCGAGCTATAGCCGTGTTAAGGAAGACTCTAACCCCGAGGTCCGCACTAAATATCAAGTACTGGACTAATAATTAAGCCATGTTTATCGTTATTACTCTACAAGTGCTTACGTTCGACAGATACGATGCTCTTTGAAGATGATGTTCGGATAATGCAATGTTTTAGTATGAAGCGAATTACTTCCTTGTAACTTATTCTTAGGCTCGAGTACTTTTAATAATATTAAAAATGAATTAAATTTTATACTTCACATTAACGAAACAATGTATTTATGCAGGTATCTAGTAAAAACGTATTCCCGTCTATTTTCAATATCACGTTTAGTATTTTTAATCATAAAGAGAAATGTGGCACTAAAAATAATAAAATAATGGCTAGTTATGTATGTGTATTTTCAAACAAATTAAATGATAAATTCACACCATAAATTCTTAAGATCCATTACTTCTAAATGTCCGAATTGCTTAACTCCATAGTGTTGTTAGTAATTAAAGTTGTCCTCACCATGGGTCATGTCGGATGTCAAATGTCATGTCACGCCTACCGGGTTGGCATCGAGCTCACTGCATTGATAAAACTTGTTATATGCAAATAGCTCCGCTGGCTAGTGAAATGTTGAGAATCTCACGCCCACAATCTTTCGCACCGTTACCTTATTCGGAGCAGGTATATAAAAAATAATTTACGTTCTTTCGTCCAGCTTTGGGCGCTGAGTTTAAACGGTATGTTGACAGCGTTTCCTTGTACAAGTATTCATTTAACTGTGAACCCATAAAACACCTAATATCGTCTTTATATCTTCTCGCTAAGGACTTGTTAAACCTGTTTGAATTTCTTTAAACTACATTATACTTAAAAAAATTTGGCCGAGCTCAGTGTCAAGACGACTGGCAAAATAAATTGCTGTTTGAATTATAGCCAGAAATGTAACGAAATAAATGAGTACTTACGATTTTTGTTCCAAATAGAAAATAATTACATATTTCTACCAGCTGTCGCCCGCGACTCCGTCCGCGCGCAGTTAAAAAAAATAGTTAATAAAAATAGATGTTGGCCGATTCTCAGACCTACTGAATATGCTCACAAAATTTCATGAGAATCAGTCAAGCCGTTTCGGAGGAGTTCAAGTTGGAACCCCGTGACACGAGAATTTTATATATAAGATTCAGTTCACCTCTTTAATATGTCGCCTATGATCGATATCAGTTCATATTGCATCTCTCTAATCAGTGGGCCTTTTTTGTGTCTTGTGTCGTCTCTCAAATCTTCCAATGATACCCTGACTGATGACTTTAGGGGCGAAAACGGGTTATGTGGAATTTGACACTCTAAATCCCCCTCGGTGGCAAAACTCAAGAAGAGGGTTCCGGGATCTCCAAGGAACGCATCTTAACTAATCAGTGGGCCTATCACGAATATTTGTAACAATCTTCTTCGCATTGGCATCGTCAATTATGTCAAAATTAGTATGAGATTTTTGGTGTACTTTACGCCCGATAGGGGACATTTTTATACAAGTTTTATAGATTACGATACGATTGTCACAAATATTCGTGCTAAGCTTACAGTTCTGCCACTCACTTTCGCAACATTTCGCCTTGTCGCTCTTTCTTCATTCATCCTTTCAAAATACTCGACTATAGTCGTGTTGTTACAATCCCTTTTAATTTAATTTAACATGTTATGAATGAAAAAACTGGCAACTAAAATATTTTTTTATTATTAGTAGGTATTCACTATTGGCAAATAATCGTAGCTATATTAAAATTTAAATATGATATAATACATAGATTTAGTTGGAAAAGAATAATTAGAATAATAAATAATTCTAAAAAAGGCTGTCTGCCTAATATCTTTAGATAGAGGAACATGATTTTTAGATACATTTAACTAAATGTATTGTAGCAAGTTTGCATATTAATTCAGTTTTGATTTAGGACCATAGCATCGGTTCGATATAAGTGGCTATAATTTCACGGGTAGTAATTTGGGACATAAATTCGGTGCATCTTATAATCAAAGGGTTAGTATAAAAGTATTCATAAGTAACTATTCATATTGTGCTTGTTCTATTCTTCTTTTTTAAAGCATTTTCAATTGATTCTGTTTTAGAAGTAAGATATCAATTTACGAAAATAAATGTAACATAATATAGCAAAGATACATTAGAAAATTGGATTTGTGACGTCACTGGCCAAGATTAAATAGAACAGGTAAAAACTGAGCTTCGTACAAGTATGCATTAAGATCACATAGCCATTGCCGTTATCAAAAAAAACTACACAGTTCTTTGAAATATGTTCCACTTGCAGCTTCTATACGGATTCCATTTACAAATGTTACCTGTCGCAGGTAGAAAGTCCGAGAACCCGAATCTTTATACTTCTTACGTTATTGCGGTCTCTAGAGGGTAACTGATAAAATCACACAAAGAAATCGTTAAAGATTTTGTTAATAGTTAATTAAAATACGAAATCAAAAAAACGCATACTTCGATGCAGGTAAATACACATGGCGTCTTCCTAGACGAAAGTATTTACGTAATGCTGTTAGATTTTGTTTAAGTAAAATTTATTTTGGGTATTTAAGAGCGAGAAGATAATGCTGGTTTAACAGGTTTAAATATAACAAGTCTGATTGTACTATGAAAATGTGTGCACAATACGCGGCACATTGTTTTCTTATCCTTAGATTTGTTTTTTGGAAAAAAGAGTCAAAAAATCCAAAAGTTAAGTATAAAATGGAAGACGATATTAGACATAGTTATAATTGACATATATTTAGACACTGTTTACATCAAATTACGTAAAGTATGTTTCTCTGTTTCCCTTTTTTATAGGAGTTAACCATTACGGAGTTTTGGCAACGTAACTAAAAATTTAAGTATTTTACACTGAGAAAGTAATCGAACATTACAGATAGTTACGTGTGCGATGAACTGTCGGCTCGTATCGTCCGGCCGTCGTGGCATCCGCGTCCATCCTTACGCAGCCCGCGGCTATAAAGGTGCGCCATAAAACGGCTCTCATTTTATGACCATTTGACGAAGTTATATACGTTTTTGAAGCCATTTCTCAGCTCCACCGACCATTGTGGCTGCGTGACCAGTCCGAGCCGAGTCCGAGCTATTCATGTAGCACTAAAACTATTGCGCAACATACGGAATTTTTTCAACCGTTTTTCTTGACGCTGTCATATATCGCAACTTTTTTTTCCATTTGAAAATCGAACTTTGGAATAATGGCTGTATTTGAATAGAAGTAATATGAATGTCAGATAATCGATTTAAGATAATTCGTTTTCGAATCGTGCGCGTAGAAAGTAGAGGTTCGGGGTATCGCGAAGAAAATCTGTAATCTCGACAATGCTGTATCAATATTCATGCTTGGGGTCACGACCTGCGCTATTTGCATAACTGCGCATTGCATTCCCCCAGTTGCAACTGTTCTATTGTTTTATGATCTAAATGACCACGCAACATACGGACAGTCACGATAATGATGTAAACATGGGACACTGTTTACGAAATACTAACTTACATATTAGAACATTTATTGGTTTACAAATATACAATCGTGTGATCATAACTTATTATTTGAGCAATTTTACTTTTACCACTAAGAATAATAAAACAATAGACAGGACGAATATTTTTAAAGTTTAATTTTAACGACATATAAATTCCAGTAAATTGCAAATCAAATGACTTCAGACTCTCAACTACACATTTCCTCTTTTACATATTAAATTCAATAAAGCTGGAGTTTTAAATAGAAAAATCCAAATTGGAAGTAAAACATAATTGCAATATTTGTATATTAAAATAGAGATTTGTAATAAAACTGATTGAGGAAAATTTAAGCTTGTAAACGTAAACGTAAGACTCCATAATTTGTTTAGAACATAAAACACTATTCAAGTTCTTAAGCCTATACTTCATATTACGCATAAATAAATTACGTAATAAATTTCTAAGCGTATTCTATTGAAGTACAAGTAGTTTCATTAAAGACAAAAACGGCTATCTTCGAACATTGAGATGGTGATAGACGTTTAAGTGCATTCGCTGCAGATTGCGGTCCGCTAATGGTGAGTCCTTGCAATTATTCAGCGCTTCAGAAATTTGCGAAGCGTTCTTACTGGCCGCCATTTTGGCCAAAGCACTTATGAGGTCAGTGACAAGGATCGCGGCAGTAACAAAGAGATAACCTCACGACCTCACGGCGACTCATAATGATATTGTTGCTGTAAATACCGGTATCTTTGTCATGATGGTAATATTTAGTGCTGCTATTATGGATACTGAACCACCTTGTCTTGTTTATGTCTTGAATTTTGAAGACGATGTAATTAGGCCGAATTGTACGGACACTTTTAAAACAAACAAAATATATTACTTTAATATTTCTTTTTACCTTGATGAAATGAATCGTTTTTCATGATTTGCAATGATGGGCTAGCGAGGTTAACTATGGCCTAGTCATCCCTGATCTGGGTAGACTCCAATTAAGCTGATGATCTACCGAAATACACGTAGAGAAACATTTCATCCCCACCATATTATTTAAAAAAACACATGTTTTTATACATGTATTTCGACAGTGCAAACTCAGGCTAAGTCTTACCCCATTAGTTGCTGGAAAATGTAAATCTTTAACCTTTGTCTACCCCTCGTGATTATGGTCACAGGTAATCTAATCCTTACGTCAGAGTATGGCTGTACAAGCTGTTTATACCCGTACAGTTGGATATAAAACTTTATGGAAGGGTAATGTAACCTTTAACTCATCCGGCTCTCAAGTACTTTCCAGTACAATTAAGTCGCGGTATGTGAACCTGTTTACTCAATATTACACAATTTTATATTAAAGAAAAGACTGGATAAAGCAAAATAACTTAAGTACTGTAATACAAATAATAGAAATTGCAGTGGCATAAAGTTATTAAAACAAATCAGTTATAGAGCGAACACTAGAAAGATTATCTTAAAAAGATATTTTCAATAGTTAAGTAGAGACAATGTTTTCAGGAAACAAATGTAAATGATATGCGGGTATGTCAATTAGTTCCTAGTGATAACAAGTTTGGTATTACACTATGGTTCGTGTTACTCCTGATACACTTGTTTAATATTGTCTATATAGCTACGTGTTAAGTGTTATAGTACATTAGTCGGTCGCGTTATCTGGTCGCGGGTACTAAAAGATGCTTAATAACGCTGTCGCTGTAAATCACAGTAAGAAGCTGATCGTAAATAAAATAGCGATTTATGACAAAAGATAATATTAGTACGGAAGGCAGGTGGACACCGGGAACAGGGTTTAATAAACACTGACACATAAAAATTCTTTATCTCATTCAAAGTGTTTATTTTCTGAAATATAATCATAGATAATTAAAATCTGCGTTGTGTAACTTGGAGTCAAACACTCCTTATTTTTACCATTACAAAACGAAAAATAACTAAACACCAAACAAAGAAACTTAACTGTTTAATTTAAAAAATATAATAATAACATACTGATTAATTTGTAAAAGAAGCACAATTAATATTCTTCACATTCGTATATTCAGAGGAAATAAGCAAATTAATAAAAAGTATTGCTACAGATAACGTAATGATCACAGATAATAAACAAAAATATAAAACAATTACGCGATAATACCAGCTGAGGGCTGCAAAACAAAAAACAAAACAAAAACGTCGAGTTTCATTTATAATGTAACACTCAGTACGTGCATGTTTAATACGGCTTTTAATTGATATGTTGCGTGCTGAATTATTGTATCTGATCCCCGGGGCAAGCGTGTACCTCGGGCAATTCTATTGGCCAATTTATTTATATTGATTCCCATACCATTTCCTATCTATCAGACAGCGCTTGACTATTTTATGTACTCGCACTAAAACCTTTAATGATGGTATAAAGAAATAAAACACGTCACACTTTAGCATTGATAACACAATCGTAATGACTTTCTTTATCAATCTATGAATTTTCTTTTTAGCGCTTTTTATATTATGTATAATGATAAAAATTTTATTGGATTTTACTAATATTATAAATGCGAATGTTTAGATGGATGGATGGATGTTTGTTTGAAGGTATCTCCGGACCGGCCCAACGGATATTGATGAAATTTGGCACAGATGTAGAACATAGTTTGGAATAACACATAGATTACTTATTAAGGTTTTTTTTAATTCCGCGCGAACGGAGTCGCGGGCGATAGCTAGTATTATAGCAAATTGAAGTTATTGTTTTTTTTTTAAAATTATCACCTCTTATATTTAAAAAAATCTATGTTGTACATTTGTCCTGAATTCTTGAAATATAAATCGAATTACGATTAAAGTCCACAGAACAGACATCTTCATTTTTTAAATTACGTCCAGTTAGTCCATTACAGCGATGGAAACATTTTTTCCATAACATAGAATATGCAAAAGACTGGTGTTAAATCTATCTTTTTTTTAATTCGCACTGGTCCAGATAAATTCTTCGGAACTGGGAAGAACCGGTAATAAACCCAACGGGGTCTTTGAACGCTTTCAAAATGATGTTGTTGAAAAAAGTAATTCACTTTAAAACTACGGTAAGGTTGCAACGAACACACGAGCCACTACCCTGTCGAGGAAGTGTGCTCTCAAGCGCACGCTGTTCAAGCCGGGGAGCTCCAAGGGTCAGTGCTCAGACCAGTACTCTTCACACTCTATACTAACGACAGGCAGCTTCTAGAAGGAGCCCTCCAGCTTAATGACTCGTAATTTTACGATGTTGAGGCTAAGCACCATCTGCACTCTGCCACCTCAAGCCCGGTGTAGCTGTAAATGCCTCGTAAAAGCGAACAGTGGTAACTCAGTTAAAAAAATGCGAACATCTGTTGATACATATCTTTGTTAGCCATACAAAAAAAAGTAAACTACAACAATATTAAATTTATATTTGTTTTTATGCATGCTTCCCAAAAATGTAATATTTAATAAAAAAATCGATAAAAAGTTTTATTTTTTTATTTTTCTGTAATTATTAGTTTTTGTAAAAATCGTTTTATTATCTATGGCAAATATAAATATCACACATACATATAAATATAAAGTTAAGAAGCATTCATACAATTGGTTTCCCGTTATATCTTCCCGTCTTCCAGTCCTTAAAAGGCATAACAACCCTTCCCTTGTTGTCTGCTTTACTGAGGCAATGTTTTTCGTAATCAACTGATGCGTTAAGATATATTTTTAATTTATATTCCACTATATTTCATGCCATAGAATTTTTTTACTACAATGTATAAATTAATATATGTAAATTTTGATTTTGGTAGAGTGAAAATCTTTAAACATTTATAGTAGTAATTATATTAATTTAATTATTAGTAAAATTATTCTAGTATTTAAATTTTATATTATTATTAAAACGCGTTCCCTATCAACGTTTAATTTTTACGTCAACGTCAAATTAAGTCGACCAATTTTACTGTCAAAGAAAATATATTAGGCCAACACGTTATTGGGTGCATGTTATTGACCCTGTTTTAGCTCTTAGGCAGCGTTGATTCGAAGTCTTTTTGTCTTTATTACATTATAAATTGGTACCGTGATTTGACGTCAATTACACGGTTCATTTCATTGCGACGTACGGTTTAATCTTTACGTTTTGTCACAACAAACAGACGAGCTGGTTTTTTTTTCTCCCAAAGAAGCTTGTAAGTAATTTATTAAGTGCATCACATACCGGTTTAGCGACCAATTTGTTATGGACGTTCTCTATTGACTTGTGTGTAATCTGTAGGTTTGTAAACCGTTATTATTATTTACTCTGATTTTTTCTATATAATTTATACTTTAACTACCGTAACAGAATGTTTAAGCTTTGCTAAATGCTTTAAATCTCAGACTTTAATTAATTTCCAAAGATTTTATTTTCTAGTCAGTTAATAATGAAATCCTACGAGTAGTGTTATACTTAATAAGGTTTCCAAAACGTATCTGAAACATTAGGTAAAGCAGATTCTTAAAACAAGTGTCTTTTTAAGCAAAAAATAATGAAAAAATTTAATTTTACACAGTTGGTCACCCTAGTTTACATAAAAACATCAAGGACATTTAATCCCTATTTCACGCTCTATAAAAAAGTATCTATTTAAAACTGTCGTAATAAAATGTCAAATTTATACGTCGACCAATGTAACTTGATACACAATATAACGTTATTATAAATCTAAAGAGGTTGATTCATCGTTATCGCGGCGTTTCGGTCGTGGTTCGGTCAATCAATTATAACGCATTTATATACAAATTTGCTCTTAAATTACTAGTATGAATACATAATACACGTGGCATGATAACTAAGAATGCCAATAGCGTGAGAACAGGCTGTGTCCAGTTGGAAATTATTCTAAATACGTCTTGGGGCCGTCCTTGGTGCGTGACCGGCGACTGAAACAATGAGACGATACATGGAATCGCCTCACTTCGCACGTTATCGCGCACACATATAAAAATGTCCTTACGATATCGCAGCGGAATAATGATTAATATGACAGAATAACTGTCTCTATGGAAAGTATTTCTTCAGTAATAGTAACTTAAGTGTGATATTTCTTAATGACTTTTACCGTAGCGTTAGATGGCTATCTACGACAGAGATTCCACGTAAATGTTAGTATCAAAAACACCATTCTTAATTTTTTTAGTACGTTGGTTATAATAATAGGCAAAGAAGTGTATATTAAATTTTATTTGTTATTTACAAAGTACCTAAAACTGCTGTAGTTTTGACTTAGTTAGTGGATAATGCATATTTTTATTCTATCCAATTAAATAAGCATCACAACGGAGTAAAAAGCTTTAGTCAATTCGCCGTGCTCAGAATATTGAGTACAAAGAATTGATGACGTAATTCATTTAAGCAGATAAGAAAACTAATTCTCTTAAACTTTTCTAGTCAGTCTGTGTGAAAGAAACATATAAGAAAAATTAAATAAAATATAGAGGGTTTCTTTAATGTCTGAACACAAACATTCCTATAGATTGAATCATTTTAAAGAAATAAAATGTGATTATTTTTATATTAAAACATATTAAACTTTTTCTTGTGACCTAAGACCTTTTCGTTTTATCATATGTGCGATATTTAAAACAAAGTTTCATAAATAAAGTTGCACAAGAATCCGTAGCAAATGTGAACACATTATAACTCCATCACATACTTGAAGTCTTCAATCTGTCTGTGAAGGGTCTAACCTCGGACGTAACTTTAATAGCCATACACAATTTAAACTCCTATCGAAGTAGATATATATGTTTGCATTAATATTAAGTACAGCTTCGATTAAACATCTTGATAAGCGGTGACAAAATCGAGGGCGCGATTTAAGATTTTTGGATGGCGATACAAAGGTCGGTGTATAATTAGCGGGACGGAAGCCTGGTCGCCGGTAGCCTGTAGCCCGCAGCCGGTAGCCGCGGCCGGGCCGGGCCGGGGCGGGTAGTTAGTGCGAGGTGAGGGGCGGGTTGTCGCTGCTGCTTGTAACGATAAATCATATGTGCGCAAGACTCGCTGGGCGTACTGGAGGCGGGGCGAGTGATTTTTAAACGGTTTTTTGAGTACGACGCCGGCCAATGCCCGAATACATTCGGCCATCCTTTTCTGGTGTCCGTCATCTTGGCGACACTTTTTCGTTAATTAGGACGACCATCATTAACGTCAATGTGCGGACAATCACGTTCACGAGAAGAAATTAATCAAAAGAACGAGTCACCCGTAGAGGATACATAACGCGCAAACTTTTTGATGCAATTTTAAAAATAAATAATTTATGTTTTGCTTTTCTTCCTCGATGTTCAAGCTTGACAAAGTTGTGTTATGGAAAAACGTATGAGTTGCGATATGTCAATAAGCGAATTATCGTTGTTATATTTTTGTTTGACGATTGTCACCCTAGCGATACTAATTAATACTCGGTCGGTCGGCTGCGGCAGAGCAGAGGTATGTCTCGGGTTTCGGCCTGTGTTTGTGCTTGCGTGCTTGTTTTTGTGTCGTATCCTTTCTATTGTTCTCTGTCGTATCACAACATGTTGCCCTTAATTCGTTCTCACCGCCGTATGAGCTCAGAATACTGATCGCTATCAGAGGTACTGGCTACCTTCCTACGCGAACATCTCTCATGTTAATCATAATATTAACGAATTCACAAAAAGTCCCTAGATGATAATTCTTGAAGTCAAATCTTTTTAGGAATGCTTATAACTTATATTTATATCCTGTATCTGGGCCTACATTTAAATGGAAAAAAATCTGTTTCGTTGTGCCGCGATATTTTTGACAATAGATATTAAACCAGTCTAGGAGATGGTATGATACCCCTTGTAACATTAGAAACACGGCATTGCTGAAAATAAAACATGAATAGCGAAGAAAAATTTTAGCTTCATATATATTTTATATACATTGTAGTCTACAATTGAATCGTAAAACATAGCTATGCAATAATTCACTACGTCAGTAAATACAAACATTCCTCGCTTCGATAGAGATACAAAATGTAATATAATTGGGAATACGATGTAATATTTAAAAATGCTTCATAACAAGTGGTGATCACCTCGGGGGCGTTACTATCTACATATTTATATGAGATAAAAATTCTAAAACCAGTTTCATCTCACCGCTCGACTCTAACAAGAATTTTGACTCACACAAAAATAAATACTGTCTACGAAACATGAGAAAGGTAAAGTCGTTGCCGTGCGACACTTGAGCTATTGTCAAATTTATTTGTATTAAAATAAAATTGCTTTTCGCTTGTACTTCAATTCGGCAGTTAACTTAAAAATGAAAAGCTATATAACCGTATTTATTACGAGATCCGACAGTAAAGTACATAATTGATTTTATCCAAGCCTAGCAGTGGACATAGCTAACATTTCTCCGTCAGTTACCGCGTGTTGTTTGTGATTACGTCAATCTCATTAGTCTGAATTAGACAACTGTCCCTCTACAACGGATTTCTTACATTTTTGCTATTTACATAAACTTTTATTACATTTTAAACTAATTCAGTATGAATCTGAATGATTTAATTTAGCATCTTGGCATACTCGGAACATCGTACGAGTCGCTGCGCAGAACACAATTTCAGGTGTAGTGGGGTGTAAAGGGATGCGGGGGAGGGCTCTGTGCAGCGCACAGCTAAAGGTCAACCACCAAGATATTTGAAAATACTTTTATTATTTATGTAAAGTCGTCATTCGACCAGTTCGATGAGCTTTTAAAAAATAGGAACATAAAAGATCCTATAAAAGTAATATAGAAATAGGAGAATCTACAAAATCCTAAATCCGATTACTTAATGTGTTGAGCAGTTATCGTGAACAAATCAGAGGAATTTCGAAAGTGGATGGAGTACGGAATGTCAATTCAATAATCATAAAAACAGTCAAATCCTGTTTATTTAATTCTGTGAATAAAATTTCAACAAACCTACCAACATATTGCACACATCTTTGTAATTACATATTAAAATGGAAAACATTTGACAAAATGTGATATATACAATAAGAAAGAAAACCTGAGAACGATATTGTGTCTGTATTGAATAATACAAATATACCTCCATTGAGAATACATTTTGCTTTGTTTGTTAACATAAAATATCTTGTTCGGTAATGTGTTCGGAATGAGTTCTTCTTGGGTTCTCAACGTGTATGGGGCCTGATAAAGACGGGCTCGACCGTCTCTGGGCCTTTTGAGTAATCGTCGAGATACGGCATATCGCCGCAGTCGTCGAAGTCATTCTTACGGCCGCAGAGGGCATTAAGTTGCTAAATGACTAACGGCAAATACCATATTGTTAAATTTCAATGTCGGCACTTCCTTGAATATGTTGATAAAAGCATATTAATACTTGTTTTCTTTGTTAAATGTCTTAACACAAAAGTTTTCTGATGTTTTTTCCTGTACATTAAACAAAATGTTTTATTTTATTTTTGAGTAATAAAGGGACAAAGACTGTTTTGTAATATAAAAGGTTTAATTTTTTTATTTCTAAGGGTTTAAGCTTTTATGTATTTATTAATAAATTATGATATCGTTGGCTTATCATTAAGATATCGATTTATCCTAAAATAAAAAAATGCAGAAATTAACATTTTTCTCTGACCATTACTTAAAATGATTGCAAAGACTTAAGTAATATAAACTTAAGAATTTCTTACACTATAAAGAGGATTTACTGAGAAAATCTTAAGAATATGAATTGTATGTTCAGTTAGCAAGGTGTATAAATAGACAGACATATTAGTGAAGGTAAATGGAAAAATGTTAAGACATATGCAATTAAACAAGATTACTTAAGTTAAGAACGCCGTGTAAATGATAGGGAAACGGGAATGAATGGTGTTAAATAAATCATTTAACTATTGTGCGGTTCGAGCGTAATAACTTAAACCTCATTTTGAGTGAGCGTTTTACTGGAACACTAAAATGCGGGCCGTTTTAGTTTGTGGTGGACAATGCCGGCGGAACAGGGATGAACAACCCACTTAAACCAGATTAGATCAAACTTTTAGTACCACTATAAAGTGCTTCTCGAAATTTAAAAAATATGACGTAATCATTTAGGTGCGTTGCTTTTAACTTATTTTGTTTTGTCTGAAATGAGACAAGGCAGTGATAATCTTAAAAAAATACGTTAATATCATATTTTGTACTATTACGTATTGCTTATGTCCTTTCCATTGAGACTAAACGAATTGACTAATCTTGATGTGTACAGTGTCAATCGACGTGTTACCGAGAGGTTTTAGTAGAAGTTAAGTTTATTGGATTTAAAATTAATTACTACATTTTATATTTTTCTGATATTAATTCTAGGAACTAGTAATAAAATTTATAATTTTGTACATTATTTAATTGCTGCAAAAATTGTATTGTTTGGTTAATGTGACATCCCTGATTACGAACGGTGCAACGTGACGCGTCTCGCCGGCCACGAGGCGCGTACGCACAAAAAAGAGTAAAACCTCAATAGTCCTCGACTGCCCACACGCCAACCTTTGGCCACTCAATCGTCTGTATTCCCGTACCCCTAGTACAGCACAATGAAAAAGCGCAGACGAAACATATTAAAAATAAAAATCTTTAATTCCAAATTTAAAATGTATATTTTTTTAAAATTTTTCGTTAATGTCTTGTGATAGAAGTTAACATCCACTTCTGTTTTCTAGTTATACTGGTCTTATTAAGACAGTTTGCTATTTGACTTTTTAAAGCCATTTACGCTTTTTTAGATTCTCTAGACTTCTCAGTTTTATTAAAACAACGATAAATAACTACTACACAAAACTAAACGTAAATACGAGATAATAAAACATTTTAAAACGTGTCAACTGCATGTATTTTTAATTATACAGTAAAGATAAAAACAAACAAAAGAATGACGTTTAAATTTTGTAGAGTCAGCAATTAAGTTGGCGGGTGAGCGCAGTCGGGGCGGCGCTCACTGCGGTTGACGCTGACTACGGCGGGCACTGACTACGGCGGACGCTGACTGCGGCCGTGCGATGACGTAGCATTATTTAACCTGAGCCTCGGCTACGGATACTTCAATTCTTTACATGTTAACTTTGTGCCAAGCCTCTCTTAACGAGTGACGATTGATTCGAATGTTTTAAAGAGCACAAATATTATTACATCAAATACCGAAGCGATGATGATTTTATAAAAGAATAATAAGTTTCGAAACATAAATCAATATTTTTTGTTGCTCATATCAAAGTGGTTAAGTCGTAGTGTAACAAAAAGATATTCTATGAATCATTAGGGTCCACACCATAATAAAATGATCTCTCTTTTGTGCAGTAATGTTGGGAAATATATTTTGTTTATAAATATTTCTAAAAATGTTATCTTATGTCAACCAAATTAAATATTTTGGTCCATCGAGGTTACCAGCTAATGGTCGTTTAGGATTCTGTTAATATTTCGTCCGCAAAAAGTTCAAAAACAAACGACAAATGAATGAAAAATTATGTATCTAGACAATAAGGCAGACCACCCAAGCATTTAGTTAACTAGAAAAAGAAAAGTTGCTAGTACAATGTTTGTTATTTTTACTAGGGAGACACCGCTAGTTTGTCGAGCGTTAGGGCAATTTCCTTAAAAGGTACAAAACCGGTTTCCCGCTTCAGCGAACCACTTGCGTTATCAGCTATGTATTACACAAGCGACATTTGTTCCAGCCTAGCGATGAAGTTTACTCGCTCACAATTATGTTCCACTAAAATAAATTTACATTCTACTTACAATATTTATTGATAACATACGATTTGATTTGGCCGCAATCAATCGCCGTAGTTTATCGGTTACGTGACAGAACTGAAGTATTGAATGCTACAAAAGTCCTACCATTTATCTCGAATCGGTCACTGTTTGTAAAGTTTAATCGTTCGAATTTGAAACATGCGGTAGGAGACGCCCACACGGGCTGTAACTAAGTGTTTTACTTTTCATTCAATTCAAATAAGGCCAAGGGGAATGGACTGAGCTTTGTATTCGACAACAAAAATTTGAATGATGTTAAATGTACTAAAAATATGTATTAGTTCTTACGCGCTTTAATTTCCTTACACCATTTTTTTTATAAAAATAAATTTGAAAATGTATGTATTAATTAGTGTATTCAGAGAAATTAACTTTGCAAAATTTGTAATTACAAAGTTTGTCATATTTGTTAACTCCATAAATTTAATTATTGACAAAGTTTATTATTTGGGGACAATTAAAATAAAAAGGTTTGAAATAGACATTGGCGTGATTCGTAAAATTCGTTTTTAAAACAAACTTTGCTTTGTACTTACTTAATATCAACTGCACGATTCGCGTCGATTCTATTCATACTGCGAACAATACAACACTGTACGACGAACGACTCAATGCCTTTCAAGTCAGATTAAGTTAAGAAAGACTCGTTATTAATAACATCCAATAACTTAACAGCAACTTGAAATATCGAAGTTACTTTTGCTTAAGCGACGGCCATATTTTATGAGAACTAAGAATGTTTTTCCGGATCGAGGGAGGTTTATCACTAGCTCACACGTACAATTTATTTTTGTATTTTATTTTTATGTAGAGCATTACTTACGTGTGTACCTACTTACATACTCCGTACAGTAACTATTCTCACGACTTGAAATCCAAATGTTTTTTTGTATTCAATTTCAAAATAAGGTAATGTTTATTGCACGTGAATGCGAAGTTTTTGAGGTAACTAGACTTCAAGTTTTGAAGTTTTAAGCAAAAAAAATAAAATAAATGTACGCTAGCCGGACACAATGATGTCAAAATGAATTATACAGTATCCACAAAACTGTGTTAGTGTCAATTGTAAAATTTATATATGTTAAATATTTAAACTTAAAAACATGTTCGTATACATGCATTAGTTAGTTACAACTCCATAGAAAAAGGACATTAAAGTCTCATCGGAGTAAGGACGGGTCGCCACTAAAAACTCAATTAGGCACACACTCAGTGGAATGAATATTATCTATCTTGATTTGTAAGTTTTGAGAAACCTTGAACTAGTCAAAGTGGCCGATTTATCTCGGAAACAAAAGCAAAGTAGATAATTTTATTTATGGCGCGGCAACACATCCAAGTTTCTTACGACTTTTATCTCCACTCTGGCTTAATGCTCCGTACAGCTTTGGAAAAAGCTTTTAAGAGTCTCATACCTCGAGCAACGCAAGCATATTGTTGGAGCTTTTACGCTTAGTTTAATTTTATTTTAGTTACAATTTTACTAAAAATATTAATGCTCCTATTGAGCGTGCACTCCAAGGCGGCCGCAGATACTAGCTTCAGTCAATTTAACAAATAGGACATGTTCAATAGTCGTTAGAGTTTGTGCAATCGTTGTTTATTTCTTTGTTTCCATTATATTATGTTGTATCGTTTATTTTTTATTTATATTTGTAGCATTTGCTTGCTATATTATTGTTTTACACTTTTAATATCTATTAAATTGTATCGATGATCGCTATTCTCTTCACTATTTCGATCAGCAATCAGTCAAATTACTGGCCTCAAGAATTTCATTCTTCACTTCAAGCTTAAGGCAAAAGCAATATTTATCGACTTTTTTAGTGCTAATTTTACTTAGTGATAATGTTGCTTTTTGCTTTTTAAAAAGAACATGTTGAAAATTTAAATACTTATATTGTAACAATAAAAAAAACGATATCTTATTTCTTTTAAAAATCAATTTCGAAATTGTAAAATTAAGAATGATTTTTTAATTAAATGACTGGGAAATACAAAGCTTGTACAAAAATTTTAGTTAAAGTTATTAAATACATGAAATAAAATGATTTATTAAAATGCGAAGCTGTGAACTTTATGTTGGTTATATTGGTCACGTCTTTAGGAATCTGCGATATTTATAAAAAGAGCGATGACTCCGGCTGCCATGTCCTTGAACAGTCGCATCAGATAGTATAACCTGCCAGCCTGCTCTATAACCGAAATAAAATCGACTAGACATAATCGCCAACGTATCGCAGTTTTGTTCGTTGATTTCTTTTTACATTTATAAACAGTAACACATGTTCGTTAAATTGTTTTTCTTTGTTTTTCATGTCGTTTATTTAAAAGCTTTGAGTTACTATCTGACAATATTTACCAGAACTGTTGTATTTATAAAGTATAAATACTTTATCTTAATGGAAATGTTTATTAGTTAGTTATTTTGTTCGGCCTTTTGAGCTCTAGGCCTTTAGACCCGCAAAAAATCCATCTAACAGCTATGTATTTACGCATTTTAATATAACTAACTAAACTAACTAGGGTGATTTCCGTGCAAGTTATAAAACCTGACCTAAAGTTGGAAGTTTTGGCGTAAACAATTGACCGAAATTCTTGAAAATACAAAAAAAATGTTTTCAATGGTCATTCATTTCCTGTACTGAAGTTATTTTTTTTTTAACTTTAAAGGAAAGGTGTTAAACGAAGCCTACGGATCTATCGGCACTTTTTGCACACTTTACGTTACCTCGTACAGCGTGGGAGCGAGACGTAACAATTCCCTTTGATGGGCTTTGTCGGCTAATTCACAGGAATGGACGTAGTGTATCTTGCTCAATAATGTAATGGGATCTTAAAGTTTCGTATCGTTTAGATTTATATTGGCACATTAAAAAAATTAATAAACGTTTCAGCAGAGATTATCTAAATTGGTTAAAATTGTGCCTGAGTATTGTTTTTCTATTGTTTGGAATTGCTTATGAAAATTTATATAAATGCGAATGTTTGGATGGGTCAACAAATCTCGATGAAATTTAGATGAAACAGATGTAGATCATAGACTGGAAAAACACATAGGCTACTTATTAAGTTTATTTTTCTCCGCGCGGACGGAGCCGCGGGTACTATAAGTATATTTTCACAAGTAATACAATTCAAGCAAAATGTCAGTTAATTATATGTTGGATACTTATGCAATTTTGTATTAGTAACAATGAATCATGCATAAGTATTAATTGTTATTTAGCTAAACAATAAATTATCGGCGATTGTAGTCTGGGGTTGAAATGTAAAAGGTTTAAATCGGTGTGTTAACTATGATGTCAAAACTATCTTACCATAGATTTATAGATTCTAGCGTGGCGCCGGTTCTTAATTTGAATGTCGGCGGGCGCCGTGTGCGCAGGCGCAGTAAATATGTAGGTCAAAGTGTGGGCCGTTTCAACTGACTAAAGAATTTGCCAACGCACCATTCGGATATTGTTATTGTTAATTGGCACCAATAAGTCAAATTATGCTGATAAATTCAGATTTTCGTAACTAAAAGCATTCTTGGATTTAGAAATTTCAATTAATACTAATTTTGCTGGAAAATACACAAGTATTTTGTTATTTCAAGGTACAATTCAAATAGACTAAATAATAAAATAAAATTATCCAATGTTAAATTCAGAATATAAATGTAGACAGGCATTTAGTTATTAATAAAGTTCATTAAAGCTGTGCAAGTCATTTGTGTTAAAGGATTTTTTTTTCAGTAGCCAAAGATTTGTGTGACGAATGTTTGATTCATTGGCCTATGCCAACCATAAACCTTAAAGCTTAAAAAAGGGGATTTGTGAAAAGTGCAAGGGTTTGAAATAATCATAGGAGGTCTGAGTACAATAGGTCTTACTCGTCTCAGCTCGGAGGGCACGTATGCTCGTAAATACAGCGTCCCTTATTATTAGCAACCATTGTACGGGATTGCATCGGTACAGTCACCAACAAAAATATAGAGATTTGGTGACAAATGACGCATGTTTATTATAATCGCATGTTAATGCAAATACACTAACGGGAGTACCTTGGATGATTGCATTATTCACATAACTTAGATTATTCTTACTTAACTATAAAAATTGGTTTGTGATGTAACACAGGTTCAGAAACAAAATCTTTGTGGTGATTAATGTTTGTATCACATCGCTTAAGTTTTAATCTAAATGATGTTTTCCTTTCTTTAATTAGTTTGGAATCAAGAAATACATCTCGACTCCAAGCTGGAGATTGTATATCGTACAAATATCTATTCCGGCTAGTGTGCACACAGGTACCGATTTATATGGCAGATAATGTAACTAATAGTTCACGATGGCTTTTATTGTTAACATTAACTTTAACGACTTTAAAAAATTCTTTACTTTTAATGTTGATCTAATCTCAATTTATGTATGTAATATTTTCACACAATAACCTCTACGTTATCGTTAAAAAATGCTTTGAAAAAAAAAATACAACATATTTTAGTAGAGTATTTTTCGTATGACTGTACTTCTAGTATGACGTCGGATATCCGATACTCGCAGCTTTAAAATGCAGGCCGGCCGTGCGTTGCACAATTCAATCCTAAATAAACGCCATCCACCATAATTAGCTATGGCACTGATGAATTCATGATGCAACGCAAATTCACGAACACAACTTCATTAAAAATTGTGTTCGACGAAGCATAGTCTTGCCACTTGGACCTTTACCGTACATTTAAATTATTTATAGCATAAACGGTGTTTTAAATAACATATTTTTATCCCAGGTAGGTTGGGTCGGATACTGCGCGGCCGAAAATATCATTCATCTTATAATCTGACATGTTCTATTGTACTCGACTATTTTGTATAGGTTAGAGCAAAAAAATAGAGACTTACAAAATGTGCTTTTAGGATGCTTCAAAATTCTTATGAAAAATAATTGAATGGTTACTATTCTAGATAAAGAGGGACTATAAAAAATATAGTGACTTAATTAATGCTAAAATTACCCACGTTAATTTCTAGATGAAAGCACTAGATGGCGACTTAGTTGCACCGCGTTGCTTTTAAGTGTCAAAAATTCGTGAAAAAACGTTGTTCTAATATGAGTCCTGACAGTGTTTAATCTTATCATAAACCTATTAAAGGTTTACGATTGTTAGAGCTATTGTTTACAATCTCTTACCCGAATTTACATCGAAAATTCAAACGTTGTTTGTTTGCATCCCTTGGAGTGTTGTGTGTTTTTGCTATGGATACGTGCATACATCTAAGTTCTTAAAACAAATGATCACAGTACTTAAAGATATTGGCAGTAATCCAAATCACGATTCACTAAACCCTCTACACGCTATTAATCTCCATTATCGAAAACAAATTACAAATTAAAAAAAATGTACGCTTATAAAAAAGCATTTAATAAACACGCATACTAAATTAACTGTTAAAAACGTTGACATATTTAATACAAATTCTAAAAAAGACCGCGGCTGCCATTAAAGGCTAATCGATTAGACAGACGTGCGGGCAATAAGAGCTTTTTAAACATCGATCCATCAGGCACTGGACGCAGATAAGGGCGTATGCCTGTCACAGTGATAAGTAATAAGACGCCAATGGACGCCGGTGGACGCCAGTCATAATATATGACAACTCTTATTGAGTATGCACTAAGCCTTAAAATAATGAACGATATTTGAAGTTACATTTGCTGTCCTTCGATTAAGTTTTATTAAATTGGTTAAGTAAATCTTAATGAAGTGATTATTTCATAGAAGTAGATTTGTCTATTAAATTAATAATTAACACGTTCAATACCACTACATTTCTACGTACTGTACCACAGCATTGAGTCGGTGGCATTGTACATGTTAATTTAAAAATTCAATGTCTTTTCTCGAAAATTTATCATACGCTTTAATTTATTATAATTGGGATATATAAATTCGGTACTTGTCACACAACTTACACAGACTATTAACAAAATACCTATTATAAAGATTATAAGGACTGATAATTAAAACTGTCACAGACAATAAAACTTATGCAAACATTAAAATGAATGCTTTAAATAATAATTTGTATCTGTATAGATTACGAGATTTATTTTGTTCTCTATACCTATAAAATGTCCTTATATTTTTTGAATGTCACTTCTGCTTTTTTTAGTATCGAATGTTCAAATAGAGAGTCTTTTATTAATTACTAGCAGTTGCCCGGGACTTGTACTTTCATTAATTCATTATTATAGCCGATCCCAAAATTTCTTCTTTTAAATGTTTAAAATCAATTTCGTATTGATCATGCGAGTTTTTTTTTTTTTTTAGTATAATCAGTAAATAATTTAAAAGAAATATTGGCACGAAAAAGCACATGTTACTTTAGCAAAAACAAGCAGATTGTAGTAACATCCTTAATGATGTTTTGTTATTGAATGTCGGCGCAAAATTATCCTTCGCCAAAGCGTTATCGTCTAAGAATGTTGTGTAAAAGCACGCTGCGGCGACTAATGTGTATTACTAAAGCATGTTATCAGATAAAAGGTGACAAGTTGGAGCAACTCGAGAGAGGTTTACAAGTTATTGAACCACAGAGTGCATATTTATTCATATAATTAGCGGTCAACCGGCACTTTTCAACGAGCACGTTTTATTTACTGGAAGGATTAAAATCTAGACATAATAAAAACTTGTTTACATTTAAACTGAAAATCATAGATCCCTTTTTTTTCTTTTTGACCCTGCCTTCTGGGGGGAAGACAGGGTTATGTGGGATTTGACCCACTAAAACCCTCTCGGTGGCCAGCTTCGAATGCAATCGAAGAAGGTTCCGGAATATCCGAGGAACGCACCGGAACAGAAAATCATAATTTCTTAGTAGGAAATGAGGGAAAAGGTACTACATTAAAATGTCAATAATTAGTATGACTTTATAACAATTAGATAAATAGTAGGGGCTACTAAAATAATAGATTGGCACAATAGTGTATTCTGAAATCACAAAAAAGTAACCAGAACTTCAAAGATGGTCACGAATTGTACTCCACGATCTAAAACTGATAACTTTTCTCGCTCTTGTATAACTCAGGCTATTGTTTCGTGGTTACCCGTACTGTTTAATATAACTATTGCAAGACTCAAGGTTAATTAAAGCTCTTAAATATTTAACTTTAAAATATTAAAGGTTCTAAAGAGATTTTAAGATACAATTTGAAGATATTTATTGAATCTTAAATATAATAAAGCAATATATAATAAAGCAATTGTAATTATAGGTATTTTTGTAAATAAATTGTCGTTTTAATATTTCAAAGTTCATTGACCTAATTCAACATAACTTATGTAGTATTTGTATTTTTTATTGTAGGCATCTTGAAATGACTTCGTTACAAAAGGTTCGTTACTCGGTGCGTGTTCGACATCAGAAACGGAAGCAAATAAACACAAGAAACGAAGCCTTGAATTTCACGCCGAATAAATCAAACAGTTTAATTATTAGATAAGCCAAATTTAAACTTTGACGTCCCATTTCGTATTTCTCTTTTGCGATTTATGAATTGATTTGATTTATTTATTTTTTACAAGTTTAAAATTTTCTTTAACGTTGTTCAAGAATGTACGAGTAAATATGTTCTTGTAATATTTTTATTTAAAGGTATCAATTTTTGATTTAAAAAATATGGTGCCAACATTTACGACTGAAATCGAATCTCTCGTTCCATATGAATTACTTTATGTAAATTTTAAAAAAAATCTCAAATTATAGTTCTAGTATTTCTACATAAACTGAATTCTTCTACTTTTTATGGTTTCGTAAAAAATGTGTACTCTCTAAGAATAAAAATAAAACCTACAAATAGTCTACAAGTAATTTTATAAATATTATAAATGTATTTCGGTTTCGTCTGAGGGCCTAGCACGAATATTAGCGAGAACGTTTTTCGTAACGTCATCGACCAAAGTATTAAAATTTGTGCAGCGCCCCTACCGGCTTAAAGTCTAAAACAAATCTCATAAAATTTTTGACATATTTGGTCGATGATTTTACAATGGCGCGTGTCGCATTAATTCGTACTAGGCCCTCTGGTCAGTTATAGCGAGCCATTGATACAAGCCAGAGGGATATAGATATATGTATGTTTCTATTCTTTTTTTAACAATTACGATCTGGAAATTAAAGTTTTGCCAGAGTGCACGCATATAAATCGGATGTTTCATGAAATATCGAGTCGCAGCCGTGGGCTACGTCGCACGAGACCGCCGTCCTTATCTCTGCCCGTACGATTTTATACGATATTCGATTTTTCTTTTTCTGACTTTTATGGATCGTTCGTTCGCGGCGTGTCGATAATTCGAGATCGCTCTTTTATGTTACGCTTCGAACTACCTACGAACCAACGGATAGCTCCAATAAATGTAAAATATACTTGAATTTAATCGAAATAAAGGTCGGCTTTTACCATCGCTCGATTAGACCTAAATAATAACAAAACGTATGACATTTATGAAATGTAATAAAATTTTATTAAATCCGAGGTTTGCAACATAACCGCTAGGTTACGACTCGCAGGTCGTCTTTTATTTCATAAAAGCACATTTGAAGAAGTTTACGGTCCTGCCCGTATGTTTGTTTCGTCGAAATGGCTGTATATATTTTTTTAACAAACGCTCGCCTATGAACCGGTTTAAAATCGAGTTCTCAAAACGCACAGCGACTTTATAACTGGCCGGTTTATGCTATTGTAATGATCTAGGAGTTGCCACCGCGCACAAAAACATTCGCATTGTTTCGAAACTTTCTTACCGTATTCAGAGCTGCATTTTATCACTCGGTGCGTTAAGTCACGCGGAGACGAAGAGGATATACGACTTTTTTCACTCATCCTGAGTGTCGGCCAATAAAAGCTATTTTAACGCACCGTATGTGTAAAGTGGAAATGGCCTCATAGTTGAGCGGTTAGACCTGAGTTCCGTATTTTACTTAATCTATGTAAAATTCGTGCAGTATCTTTCAAAAACCACTAATATTAAGTGCGTGTATAATTCGTTTATTTTTCATTTGTGTTTTAAATAGCATCGAAGAATGCTGTACGAAAACTCAAATTAAACTAACCTTCCGATCATTACCAAACCATTCAGATAATGTAAAAAATGTTAATACTGTTTAAAAATTCGCGTTGTGTACAGTTTCAAAAAATGTTTCTCGAACGAATTATTTATAATAAGTAACAGGATATCAGAAAATTTCAACTGATTGTATAACTTATTGCCTTATGCCTACGACACTTTTCAGTTTGGCGATAGTCGACCCGTTTAACAAAATTAAAACTATTTAAATATAAAATGCTACGTATTTTGCTTGAGGGTTGTGATCGGTTCACTTACAATGCTTTTATTACGTACAGTAATGGCCTAAATATGCAACTACACGGCAGGTTGCATGCAATGCAATAAAACCTCTTTCACAGCTTTCGTAAAAGTTACCAGTACTTTCAAATGAACTAATATTAAAAATAAAGTTGATTTAATCAACTTTTGAATCCAGTTTTTCTATTTAAATACGTTTTGCTGTGAAAGCGACACATTAATTTTGTAGAGCAACAAAAAATTCAGTACAAGATTTTAAAAATACAATGTAGACTCGAAGATATCGTTAAAACTTAATGTTCAAATATCTGATATTTATTGCCATAAAAGTTCAAAATAAATCGATCCAAACAGCATAAATATGAGCGTCAAACAAAAGAAATGTGACATATTGCCGGACAAGGTTCGCATTTGTAATCGCAATCTATAGTGCTAAAAAATGGAATCAACAGGAGGCTTGTTGGGTATCAAAAATAAAAATGAAATCTTTATCAGCGAGGTGGTTTGGGTCGGCGTTTGTCGTGTCATAAGTTGTCGCAGCGAGGTTTGTTACACGTCAGTGTTGCGACACGACAAGGAATCGGACACCGTTGCGTGTTGCGTGCAAGATCCCACCGCGCCGTCTCCCTGGCCCGATACGCCAATACGTTTGCAAACATGGCCAAATACCGCGGCTGATGATGCAGGAGATGCAGATGATATCCTAGATTATATCGCTCTACGCTGCCAGTAACATAAAATAAAAGCAATATAGTAAAATATTATTTGTCCCAATATAGCCTTGTCTGCCTTCTACTCTAACAAACCGTCTTTCAATCGCTGAAATGCTAATTGGATTCATAGGAGATGATTTTCCAAACCATGCTTTAAATCTGGTATTCTATTTTACTGTTTGATGATCTTTCGAGCAATTCGTAGTAGAACCAGTCTTTGGTATGTCTTTCGGCATAGGTATACCCACTATATATATAAATACGAGTTAAATAAACGCTATTCGGCCGCTATAAAGAGTAAACATCGCGGTGACTTGCGCAATAGTAACGGTCAAAGCTAATCAGCTCAGCGGGACAGCTAGAAATTTTAATATTATACAAACCGAATGATAGTCTTTTGCATTTCTATGTGCAGTAAAAGTTACCAAGTTTGGAAAGCCAACAGAAATACGATTTATTATTTTTCATTTAAAACTCTCTAATGTACTTTGTGGCAGTACTTCATAAAGTATCCCGATTCTTTAAATATGAGCATTGTACATTTTAATATATGACACTAATAAAGCCAATTTCATCTATTACTTTTCACAAAAATACTCAGAATGCATACTCAGAAACATTTAAGCAAGATATTGTTCAGTCCATTGTGGCCAGTTGATTGATATATGTTAATATGTATTATTCACCAGTTGATCAAATAAAATAAAGTAGAAAAAATATAATTGCTAATACTGAATTAAACGTTTCAGTACATCCGCACAACTTCCGGCCAATACATAATGTTATTGCTCTATTATTTATTAGTCGAACATTTCATACTTTAGAAGTTAAGCATATAGCGTTTCGTTTATATTAAAAATTTGATAATACATTTAACCAATATTTGTTTATAAAAGAGTTGTTCAAAAGCGGAAATTGAACCCGTAATTAACAAAATGTTTCTAACGATGTAACCTTTTATGTCCCAACATGTAACTTATAAATGTTTTTTACACCTGTCCAGTTCACGTTATACCGGAAAATATTTTTAAATAAGTAACTTTGAATGGTATTTCTTTATTGTAATAAATTATAATTTAAGGATGTTGAATAAATGAGCGGATAATGCAAATTTTAAAATCGCTTTAATCGGAAGCACAAATTATCAACTTTCTTTTTTGTTGTATCATTCAGGTTTCAGACTACGTGAGAGTACTACTTGATGATTCGTAAGGAAATAAATTTAGAAGGTTCCATCCCCTATTACAATAATAATCTCTCAAAACAGAATCACATCACAGAACTTTAAAAATAACAAGGCATAACCACCTAATCGTGGCGTGTTGCCCCCGTTCCTAAATCCACCATGCGGCGGAATGCCGGCGAACGAGTTCTCTGTCTGTCCCTCTCTCGAGAGTAAGGCGGCCGACGGCTGTCCCACTCGCCCTCTTGTCATTTTCTATAAGTTTTTCTAACATTGCTGGCGCGCGCCGCCGCCCCCTCGGTTTCGACCTAACGCCTCAGTCCCTAGCGATAACTTTTGTTTGCTCAACAGTTATGACTATTGTTTGAGACACTTATGTTGTTACGCTCGGTTATGGTTGAGCAGGTTTTATTTACCAAAATTTAATAATGCCGTATTAACTCGTCCCGCGGTCAAACTTCATTTATTTACCTCCATGTTACAGTACTATTATTTTTGGTGCGTACTCAAATAAATTGTTTTCACTTCGGCATTCCGCATGTTTTATGTTGCGTGACTCGAAGACATTTATTGATTCGATCGCTATTAAAATAATTCATAGCTAATTGAATAATTGTAGAATGCGAGATAAAAAGTGAATTTATAGTCGCGTAAGCAAGTAACGATTGTAGGATTTAATTCGGTGAACATAAATCTGCCGTCAGATCAGCAAAACCTAATAAGAACGCTCCCATATAGAAATAACTAACCGAAATGAGCTGAAATCTTAATCTGAACACGGCCCTTTGGCCGCTTGCTTAATACTAACGACTTACAAATTAAAACAGACTGAGACGTGTGCCAAAGCAAACTTTATGGGCTTTGCATGTCTTATATCAATAAATTATTAACTACGCTCCTTGTTTGATTTCACATTCTTTTTTCGTACTTCGCCGAACAAACTAAAGCTTTAAGCTTCTCGTTATAGGATTGAATATTATTTACACAGCTTATTTCGCGTGCTATGCTAAAATAACCTTTATCATCATCACCCTTAATGCTTAATTTGTATTGTTTTGTGTGCATTTACGCATTGTATAAGGTAGCGGGTACACCTTCTCATATTGAGCGTAAGCTGGCACTAGAAACTTTGGTTTTAATTAATACGTCGATCGAGGAACGGATGTGCGCTATTTTCAAATAAAATATCCGAACGGTAGCTTGTTTAGAGATGTGCAATTTAAAAACTTATGTGTTTTCTGCTGTGACTCATGCAAGCTCTGATTCAATGTCAGATTTCGACATTGAACTGCAATTTTCTCTCCTCTGCTATAAATTCTCCACGTCTGGCAATTTGTGAAAATTCAATTATATTCGATCATTAATTTTGACACGGTCATTTATCATTCTAAAAATATTCCCAGGGATTATAAAATTTGATTATCCATGTAAATGAGTATCGAATGTTATAAAATACTTTTGAAAATACTTGTGAAACTTTTACCATGTTATGTATAAATTTTATGTTTTAACACAGTAAAGTAAGCATTTCTAATTTTTTTCGTTAGCTAAGTAAAGAATAATTAACTTTTTACCTAAATTTCTTTAGGGTTACTTTTTATCATCGTTAATAGTCAAAGACAATGCTATTTCTATAACTTCATTAATTAAAAAAAAGAAAAAAAAATCGAATTAGTAAACCGTATATTAATAAAATTACGTATCGATCTCATACTTGAAGATCATGACCTCAACATGTTCTTCTTTATCTAATACATTTTAAAGTGTTAAAAAATACTTTTAAATGAAAATATTTTAAAATAACGACCGTCATCAAGCCATTTAAATTTAAATTGATGTCATTAAATATAGATAGTGTTAAAAAATAAGACCCTGCGACTGTGAAAAAAGCTGCAAATTAAATTATAAATACATAATTTGTAAGAAAATGACTATGCACGTCGAATTAGGCAAGATAAGTAACGCCTCTTTCCTTTTTAAATTATCCAAGCTTTTATCATTTGGATTGATTTATTTTATTGCAATAAGCCTTTAAAAGAGTATCCTATTTAAATTATACATATCGTACAAGGTCTTAAATATTTATTAATAAATAAACAGCCAGTGAAATCTGTCTGTCTGTATAATCTATGTACATAATAATTATCAAATTGTATAAAGAGAATTTGTCACATTTTCTGAAAAAATGCACTGTTTTTTTTATAAAAATGCTTATTATGTAATTTTTGTAGTAATAGTAGCGTTGAACACAGGTTTTGTTAAAAAAGGATAATTACCCGATGTTTTTTTTTGTTTTCAAACCATATCTTCTCGATATGTTTAAGACTTGGAACTTCTACTATGGAAATAATACTTAAATGTTGTTAATATAACGAAATCGCGTTAAATGGCTAGTATAGAAAATGAAGTGGAATATTTATTGATTAACTTTATTAATGTTAATCATATGCACATATTGATGCGTATTGTAAATTCTGAGCATAATATACGAGGCTTATGACCTTGTCTTATGTCGAAGAAAACCTATAATGTTTTTACGTTGACAACTTTTCCTTTATTTTTGCATAAAGTGTCGTTCAATTTTATTACAATTCCAACCAGCTCAGCATTTTATATAATTTTTAAGCAAACGTGGTAAAAAATTTATAAAAAAATGTATGTCTTGATACTTTGGCTAAGCTAAGCTTAAGGCTAACTAAGTAAAGATAATAAATCTAATAATTTCCGTCTTACTGAAGACTAACTCAATAATACTAAACAAGGCGATGTTCTTTTAAGGGAAGAAAGTCCTTACTATTGAGCGATAGGGATCGGTGTGGTCCTATAAATATATCAGACACAATGGGCAGGGCGGGGTCAACTAGCTAACCATTCGACATCGCAACTTAAGTGGAATAAAGTCCAAATTACAAAATACCGTGAAATTCCTAGATGTTATCCGCACTAAGTGCTCGCAACCGGGACGGCTTCGAAGAAATTGTTTAACGTAATACCATGAGAGTTTCTAGCTTCCCAAAGCTTGAATTACCCATAACTGAGCTAACTTAGCTCGCACTGACTTGTTTAGATATGTAAAAATATTTTTAACCAATAATTACTAAAAATGACATTACTGTACCTACATCAGTTCTCCAAAAATTTGAATCTGTTTAACAGACTAGTTTAATATTGACTTAGTTAATTTTTTATACTAAATTAAATATTGTATATAAACTTATAATAGTATTTAATAAGATACTCACGATAACAATATATACAAATTTGTTATTAAATTTAAATGTTACCGTAGTCATAGGGTTGCCTATTACGTAGACGCACTCCCGCGCATCCTTTGCCTTACTCAGACACCCCCCGCGGTCAGAAATATGTTACCTGACGGCCTATAGAAGAAACAAACACTAAACCATTGACGAGGCTATAAATTTCAGAAATGACCGCGCGTTCTGATTAAAAAACCCATTTGGTTTGTCCATTGTAGGCTGAGTTTTAAGATTTGTTTTTTATGTTACGAGTTAATGTAATTTATATAATGGTTGATAATTATCAATTAAATTACATCAACGAAATAATACATCGAGATTTGTAAGAAAACGTCGGGTAAAATTTAAAGGAATTTTTAGTAATTTTTATTTTACTGCAATATGCTTAGTTTTACTTCCTGTTATGAAAAGTTAAAATTTATCTTTATTTAAGTCTTTTACTCAACAAATATCTTTCATAAATTTTGGTTTCAGTGTGAAAAGTTACGACACATTCTAATTTGAACCATTAGCTAAAATATTTTCACCGTAACTTGTACAAACTCACTAATAAAATATTATCAAAATTCGTGCGTGATCAGAATCATGCCACGGTAAATATCGTAGGAACGAATGTACTTAAATATAGGGGGGATATCATAAACATATTAATAAATATGCGGTTAAAATATAAAAACTAGTGAACCTATGATTGACTATAATTTTCAACATCATAATCTAATATATATTTTTTTCAATTAACTAAAGCTTTCTGATTCTCTAATAACTTTCTGAGCCTGTTGGAAAAATTACAACATTTAAATACCTTTGCAGTAAACTTTTATGAAATTCCGTTTATCTGTTAAGTTACAACTTGATTGGCTTCCTAATAAAAGCAAATGGCGACTTTTAAAAGATTGTCTATCAATTGCTTACAGGAAGAACTTATTAACTGCGCACGAGAAAGGCCGGATGTTTCCAAACTGGTACTCTAATTACAGATCGTTGATCAACGACTTGTTTAAATCTAAATTAATAATCACTTTCTTTTTAAAACATTTGGGTTATTGGTTCAATAATTTTGTTTGCAGAAGCTACATCGATAATAAGTACTGTGTAATATGTATTTTACTATAGATGTAGAGATAATTTGTCTTACAGTATTAAATGAAATCACTGTTTAATATGCATTTTAGATAAATAAACGATATGACAAGAAAATATTAAACATTCTTGACTTACGTTAAAGGACTTCATTAAACAAATTCGTTGAATTACTTCATTTAACAGGTTATAATAAAATATGATCAATTTTTGTCCGATCCGACTATTTTAAGGATGTAGTAACTTAATGTAACTTACACATGGTTACGATATTTCAGAAAATATTTAACGACAAAATGGTTAATCTGGTCGGTAAAAAACATTAGTCATTAAAGTATGTTTTGAATTGTTGTTGGTTTTGTATGATTATTCTATGCCTCCATTGCTTTTTATAGACAGGAACTGCGTGAATTATGTTAAGGCAGGTCTTGTCTGTGGAATCGATTAAGTCTCAAAGTCGATGGCGCGGCGTCCCGATGACTCCGCACGAACTTTTGTCGCTTGATTACTTTTTGATGTGGCGATAAATGTGACTTATGCGCTTTTGAGTTAGCGGCGAAAACGTTTGTGTAATGACGGCCTTTGTGCAGTTTGGGCGGGGCATCGTTTAATGTGTGAACGCTGTTATTAGTGTAGCTTTTTTTCTCTCCGATACCGCAGTTTGGAGGCTAATAATTATTTTAATATTCAATAAAGATTTGCCGTACAAAATTTTTTAAACCAATAAAAGTATTCATAGATACATTGGTGTTGTGCTTTTTAAAATTGGAGTTTTTTACATGATTTTATTCCATTTTAAGATGTTATAATATAACTTAATACTATTTTAGCAATGCGGGTTTGCGATTATAATCCGTATATTTACTTACCACGTATTTTGCGCGTGGGCAAGACATCATTCTTGTTGTCTAGTATACAAGATACAGCATATATTACTAACGATTTCTGGAAATCTTTGTGGTAAGACGCTAACCACTTACACACGAAATTATAGTAAAAACAACAACAAAAAATTAAGATATCCTACTGTAATTTATACTCTACACATCTAACACTAAATTCGCATACATCGTTAGTTACCAAAGACCTTTAAATATTTAAATACAATATCAACATTACAACTTGCTAAGCTAATGGCATGTCATTAACCGCAATTTTCGTTTTTAGGTACGCAATTGACTGCATTAAATCATCGGTCGGTAAGTTTAGAATTAGCCTTTGTATAAACAAGTCAGCGTAAGTATACTTACCCAGGGATAATCGCGCAAAACAAATAAAAAGTATTTACCCCGGGCAACACAGCTTCATTCCTACACGGCGGGATGGTCTACGATCTCACCCTAGATCGCCGCCGGCAATCCATTCAGCTACCAGTCAATCTTCGGTCTCGGCATGCGTCCGCCATTTTGGATTTGGATGTGCTGGCTACACGACTTGCAATTGCAATTCGCCGCCGGCTTTTTTTTTCTATACCAGTAGAACAACAGAAAAAAAATAAAACAATGATATTGCCGTTTTTAATTACTTCAATTAAACACTTTTCGTAAAAATTTATGCATAAATTGTATATGTGTTTTAAAATTAAAAACACATTACATTTCACGCAAAAATGTTTGACTTTTACATGGTTAAAAATAAACAATTACGGGTAAATGAATATTTCAATACATAAATATTATAAATACTTCTACAAACTTGTACTCAAAACAACATACCGTTTTGAATTTACTTGTTTTTTTTTTTCTGAGAAAATAATAAAATATATCCAATCTGGACCAATTAAAGGACTGAAGAATTGGAGTCGATGTAATTATACTCGTTTACTTTTTATATTGGTGAAATATTTCCACAGGAGTGCATTAGATATTTGCTAACACATCGACCGTCTGTCCCATAGATGGCCTGTAATTGGAGGTACCAGTTGTGAAGTTTTTGCCACTATTATTACTATCTCATTCAGTCGAAGTTTTTCTGCTACTACCGAGTGATATATTGTGGGGTTAATGAACACTTTATTTTACACCAAGATTTTCCTAGCTTGTATAAAACATATAAACGAATATTTAGGTTAACAAGTTGGTCATTGCTTATTAAAAGGCAGTCAAAGATAAATTTATATGTCGGATAGAAATATGTTGTGTGCATCTTTATTCATCAATTTGTTCAATAATACGCTGTCACCCGCCAATACTTTTGTTTTGAACCAAAATCTTTTGTAAAATTTGAAAATATTAATTACACCAGTGCTATTGTAATTTATAGTTTTCATAAAAAGGTGTAACTTATACTAATAAAGAAAATTAACTGATTAGTAAACTAAATTGCTATCTCTGTTTTGTCAAAGATAATGACAGGGATGACGATATATTTTATATAGAGACTTTGGCCTCAGAAACACACGGTAAAAATTCTAAATTGGATAGTAAATTAAATTTATAATGCAACTTATGCATTACGAAAGTGCATGGCTCATATTTCATAAATAACTGATACATTAGATTATCCTAATATGGCAACATATCTTTCGCCGAACGTGAACCGGTATGATCTACTTTTCCCAATAACTAAATAAGTAAAACATTTATCATGTAACATTCCAAACAATGACAATAGATAATTTATACGGCTCTATTGTAGCCCACACGACATGTAACGTGGATCACGAATACCTTTTATATTTGGTCCGCTTGTAAAACACAATTTAAGATCAGGTTTAGTCTTGTTAGAAGCATTATTAACAAAAGGTTTTTTTTTCATATATTACAAAAACATACTTTATGATTTTTGGTATTTATTTACAATGAATGCACCAGCGCTTGACAATGACAAAAAATGGCACGTGTCTGTGCTAATGATTTAAAAAAAACTATAACAATGGCCTTAATGTAACTTTTAATCTTATGAATAAAGCCATAGACTTCAGTTCATTTATCTACTTCCGTAAACCATAACCTAGCATATTGGTTGCAATAAATTGTTATACGATGACAGGGCATTTTTGTTGTTTTACAGAATTTTAAAGAAAGAAAAATAATGTTTATGTTCTCTAATACATTTTAACAACTTAAACAAATCACTAAACTTTGTTCTTAAACATAATTGTTTTCTTAATAAGTCTTTTGCTTGATTTTTAAATTGTAAATAATTCATTAATCACGTCGATAAGACAGATTAAATTAACAAATTGTACATAAAGTATTACTTAACGTAATTTCGTCATTACATTAGCACATGATTAATGGTGTTTTAAGATTAATATAAGTCACGACTAATTTTGTAGATCATTGGTGAATTAAGATTTCTTATAAGTATATCTACAATGTGTTCGATTAGCGGTAGAGATACAGGATCTGTGCCGCAGTATTTTTTTTTAATTGTGAGATATTGCGTTAAGTTAATTTATTGCTTAATACCCTTATTAATTATTATCGAAGTTAGTATTTAAATAGATCGTGAGAATAACGCGTTCAAAAAAAAAACTCTCGCGTTATGTATTATACATTTAATGTAATTATGTACTTTTCTAATGAAAATTATCAAATCAATCTTATCAAAGTTACCAAAGATTGATTAGTTGAAAGCTAAAGAATAAACTTCACATTGAAACTTCCTCAATAAAGTACAAAGACGAGCTTTAATTAAGCTTCCCATGCAATGTTTAAAGAATTTCATGTAAAGCTGTATTCACTAATGAGTCAAGCGGTTTAATTTAAGGCGGTCCAAATGAAATATTTGACGCAGTAATCTGAAACTGTTTTGTATATTAAACGCGCGGACCTCAACCGATAATTTCGATAGCCGACCGTCCTCCGGAATAACGTGGCGTTTATGATTTATAATCCGGCACCCCGACGGGTCTCCCTCTTCTGAGAGACAGCGGCTTCGGAAATAATTTTGATTTTAAATTGGAAGCAACTTATTAAGACCCATCCTTTGTATGATGGCCCATGGTAAATGGCCCGTGGTTCGGTTTTGAATGCTGCAGTTTCGTGTTTTGAAACATAAATTTTACAACCCAAAATCTTCTTGTTTTTTGCATATTTAAATCCGATGGCAACTAGGGATTTAATATTCAACATTATTTTTGATACTCCATCAATTACAATTTTATAAATTTATGTTCAATTGTGAAAAACATAACAAGGGATCCGTTGTTACTTTTTTGTTAAGTCATAAAATTCATGTTTAAAAGTGAAAAAATTTTAATGTCAAATGTTTCATATTGCGTACGATTACATCAAAAATCAGAGTGCCTAGCACGAATATTTGCGAGAAAGTATTTCCAAAGACAAAAATTTATATTAGATTTGTATCAGGCGTAAAGTACACCAATAAATCTCATTCAAATTTTTTCGATGATGTTACGAATACTTTCTCGCAAACAAAAAAACAGATTTGTGTTAGAAAGAAGGGAAACAATAGAGAAACGAAAATTGGGAATTATACCAAATGCTGTTTTCAAGATTACTGACTTAAAAATTTAATACGATGGAATCTGAAGGATTAAATGATATATCCAATTATTTTCAGTGACATTCAATATTATATAATAAATTAAAAAAAATCGTTAATTGATAGTCGATAGTTATGTTGTATCACGATCGTTTGTCATGCGTTAGTTCGTGGTGCGTTCTTTAAATAGTTGTGTAACCAGCTAACAGACCGTTGAAACGTACGCAGCACTTCAAATAGAGAGCTTATTATAAAAGTTCATAAAAACACCTTCGGGCGTCGGGCATTGAGCACTGAGTACTGAGTGTTCGTGGATGCTCAGTGCTCAACGATGACGTATTAGATTGAGTACGTACGCTGCGTCAACCGCGTCAACTGCCCGCCGCTTTCTCGCCACTTAATTACGACGGTCACGCTTCGACTAAGAAAAATCTTTTGTGCTCTTTTTCCGAGCGTCAAGAAATGTAACAAAACGGGTCGGGATATTTTTGGTTTTTTTTTTCGGTCGAAATGACTTTTAGTGTCACGGCTTCGACCGGTGACGGTTTAATGAGAAAGCTTTGTGAACGTTGACGCAGTCGGCTGTGTGTCGAATTGTTGCTCTGGACCTTATTTTTTTTATGTATTTTTTTACCAAAGGATTGCAATGCAAGACTCAGCATCGTAATGCTTAACGCGTTTTTATTAGTTTCATTGAAATCCTTTTAGATACAATTGAAACGTAGGTATTTTTATCAATTGCGAATTTCCATCGCTTGAAAGCGAAATCCTATTTTAATTTTAAAAGAAAGTTGTATAAATATAAGAGATTTTCATGGCTGTAAAATTTTATTGTTAAAGTTAGTGTTAAGAGTATTGTTATGATGGATGGATGGTTTCGTTTCGATCATTGACCTATAGACACATTCTGCGAATTTCTCTTATGCTTTTTAAAGCGCTTTAAAAAATAATAGTTTTGATTGGCAGATATACTACAGATATATTTCGTTGAGCGTTGATCTAGAAGTACTTTATTTTTACCTTTTGTTGACAGTCACGAGATATGACTAAAATTTTGGCTTACACTTGTATACAATTCTGTACAACCATATGTTGTGTTACATCATATTGTTAAACTTTGGTTTAAGGTCTCTTACAGCGAGATTAAAATTATGTATATTATTATAAAAATACAGACGCTATTATATCCATTAAAGCGTGCAATTATATTTTTAGTTGATTATCGTAAGGAATTTAATGTGAACAAAAATACCTTTGACGCGGGTGTTGTTATGGCCGGCAGCAATATTTTATATCTAGACCAGTCCACCGAGTTTCGTAACGACACAGCCGATCTGTTGCATAATTGAACGTATTAATATCTGCCGTATAGTTGGAGAGCCAATCAAAAAATACGTTTTTATTGATAGCCTAAAGGAAGATGCATATTTGTCAAACGCTGACAGTATAAATACATAAGGATGTATTTAAAGTTTTATAAAATAAGGAATTAAATTAAGTGACAGGTGATTATTTATGTGACAGAATGATATTTGTCATGACAGTTGACTAAATCCGGGGAATTCAGGATATTACTGATCAGTATTCAGAAGATAAAATTAATGCATTATAATGACACAAAACTTAAGTAAATTCAGAGAGTCCGTAGTAAGTCTACTTGAATTCATACTTCGATTTTCAAATTTCAGCCATTTTACCAATAGCTTAGATCGTACAAAAGGGTTTAAAAAGCGTCATTGAGCGAATGGTTCATGAGTTTATTTTAACGATGTCGAGCGATCACAATGGTCGCATGGTGCATGATTCTAATTCATAAGAAAGGCCCGTTTGCCGGTCCACAGTTCCGTCGTGACGTTCCACCGCGTCCCGTATCGAATCCAACTGACAAATGTCCCCCGACTTGTTTCATCATCGTCTTGTCGCTCCACAAAAAGATCACTGTTCCACTAAGACACGAACTTAATTCATACATAAGTTTTTGTATGATTACTGAGATCTATTTACATTGCTTTGGATAATATATCGCTTTCCTTTTAACTGTAGATTCTGATAATTATTTTTTGACAAAGGAAACACTTATAATAATGCAAGTCTCCTTTGTAAGTGTGATATTATACTACAATTAAAAATGAAATATAATAAATAAATCTAATTAAATGAAGTTCTCTCATACAAATGAAGATTTCTTTTGATCATGATTGGAGTTAATTATGGATAATCAGACTAGCTGTCGACCGCGACTTCGTATTCATGGGATTAATTAAAAAAGCATATTTATTAGCCTATGTGTTCTCCCAGACTATGTTCTAGATCTACGCCAAATTTTTCATTGAGATCTGTTCAGTCGTTCTGGAAATACCTTCTAACAAACATGCATACGTCCATCCATTAAAACATTCGCATTTATAATATAAGTTAGATTAAAATCATTTAAATATCACTGCACTATTGTGAAGAAGATTTACAGTTACTCTAATACTAATCCAGTAACTTCTTGGCAACTAATTATTGAATCTTAAATGAATATTGTCTTTTATAGATTGGAACATTTTACAGAAGGCAATTTAAATTAGTATCATTAATTAAAACTATCAAGGTCAATCTCAAACTAAGTATAGTTGCAATTCTAAGCTCAGTTTGTAGAAATTGTCCATTGTATCGAGCTCATAACTCGAAGCGGTGAAAGATTGCTCTCTAACCCCGGCCGCCGCGCTTCGTGATGTCGCCTAGACCTCGGCCCAATCTATCCTGCCCATCATAATAGCATTCAATTTACGGCGGCCATTTTGAAATTTGACACATTGTGCAGTTTTAATTTGTAGTTAATTGAGATATAATTGTAAATATGCATAAATATGCTAATTTATAACTACATTCATATTTTAAAAAAACTGGAGCGGTTGTTTTCATTTAAAAGATGAACAAAGATGACAGTTGCCTGTAAAGAACCAATGAATTCTATTTCTGTTTTTTTCCTTTAAAAATATCTTAAAACGTGTCACATTTTTGTATAAAATTAAAAGGCATATCGTAGTAGTACACTGCAATTATGAAAGTAGTCTCATGTTTAATATCCAGATATAATTAAAAAAAGTTTTGGGTATGTATGTAACAAAATGATTTACGAAATACTACTAGTAATAAATATTAAGGTGAAAGATTAAGTAATTATAATTGTTCCGTGTTACGAATAATTAAATTGTATTAATCATTATCTAACAAAATTTATTACTCATCGTTAAGTTAAATAAGTTATGATGTAGTTATAACATAAAACGTTTCCTCTAAAAGTTGTTATTTGTGTGTACAAATTATATTAAATATACTCTGGTTCATTCGGGATGTTAGGCTTATCAATAAAGCTGCGGGGTGTCCGATGGTATCAGGCGCAGAGCCACAAACCTTTGCTTAGTAGATTTTGGAATCGATTCCAACTTCAACGCACCTCTGTTACTTAAAAAATAAATTATGCCGATTTCTGTGAGCATTACTCTTGGCAGTTTATAAATACGTGTTATTTTCTTTTATGAATTAAGATTAAATAATTTAGATTATTTTTTCATAAATTATTGTTTACTAGTTATTTTTTTAATTAAATTATATTTATAAATTACAAAGTGTCTTAACCAAAATATCTTGAGTTATTTATTTATACAAATTTTCACGAAGCTTAAATGTTTGGATAAGTTGTCGTTCATCAGATTTGTCGTGTATTTATTTATTTTTAATTTAACACTATATAACGTTATGGTCGGGTGGATCTTTCCAAACTTGGAGTCGCAGGAGCCAAGTCCCTAATGGTACGTTATAAAGGCTTTTTTCGTCGGCTCTACAGCGAAGTCTCATTGCCTTTAACATTAAGATGGTGATGCACCAACATCCTGTTACGTTTATCCAAATAAGCAGTAGTTGGAATTGACTTTCATCCTTAAATGTGTAATACTTTTTTACTAATATAAAATAATTATAAATATAATATTGTATTAATTTAAAATCTTATATATATAAAAGAAAGTCGTGTTAGTTACACTATTTATAACTCAAGAACGGTTGAAACGATTTGTCTGAAAATTGGTGGGCAGGTAGCTTAGAACCAGGAAACGGACATAGGATAATTTTTTCCCCGTTTTCTATCTTTTATTCCGCGCGGACGGAGTCGCGGGTAAAAGCTAGTAAGTAAATAAAAATGCGTAGTTTGTTGTCCTTGCTATATTTTTATTATTGGGTTAAGAACTTAACAACTTCTTGAAGTAAAAATCATGTTTTTTTTTACCAATAACAAAAATAATTTTTTATAATTATTTGTTTATATCTAGACTAAGTAACGTATTAGATAATAATTAACATTAATAATTTAGTTAAATTATCAAAGAAATTTAATTAATTTCGACAATATCGATTTATAGCAAAACATAAATGTTAATATTATTTAGACGAAAATGTCTTACATTTAGAGCGGAAATTAATGACAGCCGGTTTTTATAATTAATTCGTTATTCTCTTACTATCCTTGCGAATAAAATATGTATACTCGTATAATGTGTGAATCTAGGTATACCTTCGACGCCATAAAATGTTCATTAAGCCATTAGCAGACGCGTTCCATAAACAACTTTAATTGATATTATTTTGCGGTTTTTCTTTATAATGTAGATAAGACATATGAAGTTATTTTTGACTAGCGGAAGCCCGCGACTTCGTCAAATACGGAATTAAAAAATAACCTATTGTGCGTATGTATCATCTACTTTCTTTTTAAAATCCCGTTAGAATCGGTGTAGCCGATCCGGAGGACAAACGCGGCCTTGCGGACAGACATACAGACAAACAAAAATTATAAAATAGGTTTTTCGTCATCAGCAACGCTAATACATCACGCTTACAAAATATGTTTTTGTTTTTCGATATTACATCCAGACACTGAAATTTTATTAGTATGTGTAGATTTCAAACTATTTTTTACCTCATAACCAGTTTAAAATTTGTATGATGTGCTACGTCGTTTTATAAAATACTTGCAGTTGCCCGCGACTTTGTCCACGCTGAGTTAAAAAAATCTACCAATGAATATAATAGCCTATATCACCCGGGAATAGTGTAGATTCCCTACAGTAAAAGGATTTTTCTAATCGGTATCGTGGTTTTGGAACAAATTCAATGCAAACATATAAACAAACAATCAAATCATTAATTTTTCTAATATTTTTGTATAGATTATAATGGGTTTAAATGAAACTAGTCATTAGTACGGTAGATAAATATTACAAACAATAATACAGTATGATTATCATATTATCAGCATTATTCAGTTAACGAGTTTTTTCATTGTGATCAAGTTGTAAAATACACACAATTAATTTCCTGCACTGTAAAATAATTGTAGTAGTTTGTTAATTAAACAATATTCTGTTAAGATGACTAATGCCGCAACACCCTTGATTAGCCACCCGTTTCGGTACAAAACCAGTTTGCTTACGTACCGGTACTGGTACCGCGTACTGATCCTGTAGGGTAGACAAGCGGTTTGTACCTTCACATCACTATGCATATTGGTTAAAGATACACGACGGAACAGTAAAGGGTACATGACAACTAATGTCGAACATTTTCAGTCTATTTTGAGATACTATTGTTTAACTAATAATTGTGTAATTCATTTAATTAATACATTTTTTTTTTGTTGTGAAGACTTCATTGTCATTTTATTTGAAAGGCTTTTTTATGACTTCACATAATGCTTGTTCGCAATTTCACAAGACGTTAAATGCAAGTTTCACCTGGTTTATAAGAGCAATCCGTAAGCAGGTGTTGTTATTAAGTATTGAAATGTTCGTAAACCAAAAAAATTACGAACAACATTGCAAGTAATTGCATAACCTTTTTTATATTATTAGTAGTTACATTTGCAGTAACTTAAGTAGCAAAATTATAAATAATCTTGTGAATTCTATCGAACTAGCCACAATTTATCTTTGCCATATGTCGCAAAATTTGTTAGGTGACGATGTAGCCTTGGCTATCTTTGCTATAATGGCGTAAAGGTTGAGTGACAGGGCAGGGAGGCTGTCTCAGAGCGACGTTGCCTAGACCGAGACATGCCCGTTAGGCATTCAGCCATGCACAGATTGCCTGGAATCTGACTTGATATCATCTCTTCACCAATCACAGTACGTCCCGACTTGAAAGTGCAGACACTGTTAGGGTTATTACCCCCAAGGAAATAATACCTGCTTATAATAAAAATTATAATGATTTTTTCCTTGCGAAACGTAAACTCAATTGAATAATTATTTCTTCTTTGTCAATTATAAGCTTTTGTTGATTTTTTTGGATGCATTTCATGTAGCCATAAATAAACGTATGCGATAATTGTCACAGCAATAAAACTAAATAAATCTAGACGAGGTAATCCTTGAAAATGTTACGGGGGACTGTAAAAATAATCCGAGATGTACTTAGTGGATTTATGTGAATCGCTTTATCCAATAAAGTAAGGAACGTCTCGTAAATCGTGTGTACAAGGGGACGGATGGCCGCGGTCGCAGCGACACCTAGCGAGTGGGCGCATCAACCGTTACATGTTAGGCCTAGGGCACAACCGCTTATAGGGCTTCGCAATAAGCCTGTTTAGACACTTTCAACCTTATGCCTTTGTAATAAAAAAACAATGTTATCCATATTCGTGTACATGATATTATTTTTCAAATTCGTGTTTATTTATAACTAGAGAAATCTGTGAAGATAGTTGTTTTGTTAGTTATTGTCTAGGCTTTTCTTAGTATTATAGTTTTGCGTTTCGGTGAAGTGTTAGTAGTTTTCTATTTATCTTTTTTTACCTACACAAGATAAATAATAGAGCGTCAGTTCCTTTTTATTTTTCATATTAATAGCATAATTATTTTAGATAATATGAACATTACTTTGTATTCCCTCACCAAGCGCCATCTGTGGATATGACACGAACCATATTTTACTTGAGATCGGAACGGTACACGTGCTTCAAAATGTAAGGTTAGTTCGGAGAATGTTCCGAGCCACGTCACTTTAAAATATCGCCGACAAATAGTTACTATGTAGAGATCTCACAAACTATAAATAGTCTTGCACGAACTCAACATAATCCGTATAACATAATATATTTGCAATTTTAATTTATATGAGTTATTGAAAGGTTAACCATTTAATAATAATAATTATTATTATTATGAAATCTACTACCATTATTCCGATAGTCGTATCGGTGAATGGACTGTTAGCGAAAAGCTTCGGCCAACATCTTATGAAGCTCTCGCTAAACAGTTGGATTAAGGGCCTGATATAAAAGGCAGTTATTTTAGAAACAGCGCGTATAGTGAGGAGGTTCCTGTCTCTGTAGCCCTCACCACTGGATGCTTGAGTCATGGGATTCCACAGCCGGTGGTATACTATTTTTTATATAATATATTTTGTTACTTTTTTATGATATACCTAATAAGTTAATAAATGAATATGGTATAATAATATATTTTAACGCAGATAATAACCTGAGCTAAACTAATATTTGCAAATCAAAAGCTTAAATTGTTATGAATTTTACAATTTATACTTCGACGTGGTTATTACTGTGGTCACTAATTTTTATAACAATATATTTTTATGACAGATTATGACATACACGTTGATATTTTAAAAAATAATCATACAATTTTTAATGAATACACGTTATTTTATGGATAAATCCGGAAACTTGTTCAACGCTTCGCTAAACAAGCTATAACTTAGACCAATTTGCTTTGACGTATCGAAACAAGATATATTGGGTCGAAGTAATTCAGCGTAGAGATAGCAAATAACGCTTCACGGCTGAGTTGACCCCAGCCAGTGGTCTGAACGGTACAAATGGTCGTCGGCGTGAGGCGAGCTTCGATGTCGACCCAGTAACGAACGGTGTCGGGTAGCCGACGTAGTTCAACGGGGTCGCCGACTGTGTCAATATACTAAATTAATTTTCTGATACAAACGACCAACACTTATATTGGATTGCTTTGGATCCATCTTTATAATTCGACAGAGACACGAGTGTCTTTCTTAGTTAACTTGTGTGTGAATTTCAAAACGTTTTTGTTTCAAAAAACGTGTAGCTTGTTTAAAGTTAAATAATAAATATAATTGGGTCTTTGGGGTCGGAAATAGTAATAGGATATGAAACATACCTTCAGTTATTGATTGAATTGTGATTTTATACACATAATTGAGTAGTAATTTGTTATTTTTCTTAAGTTTGTTTTTTTTTCTTAATTTTTTTTAAAAAACTAGTGTACAGCGACCATCGACTATCTATTCTCCCTTTATCATCTTGGGAAGAGGGGATGGCTGAAAACCAGCTCGACACTGTATCCTTACCGGTGTTGGCGAAGCTGAGCCACCCCCTTTTGCCATCACTGTACTCGTATATTGCAAATGATTGTATTTAAAACTTTGTAAATTTCAATGGCAATAAAATTTTATTATTATTATTATTATTTATTATTAAAGTTAGGTTAAATATTAGTTTAGTGGATGACCGTTTAACTTACTATCTAACATTATGCATGTTAGTGATCGTACCTAATGAGAAATGTTTAAAGTAACTTTAATTGAAAACACGAACAAAACAATTTTATTTCTTACAATGGAAAAAATTACTTCCATTCAAAAATTTTCGATCAAAGTCGTGATCCGATAAAACGTAATGATTATTTCCTTAAAATAAAATATACATAAAATCAAGGTTTACCGCACGCAAACTCACAAATTTACTCGTTTAATAAGTTAGTGTAAATTTATTAAGGGTTCATTTTTTCGCTTACCGCAATAAAAGTTTGCGTGTGGCGAATTTATAAAGCTTGGTAATTTAGACTTTGCATTCTTGTACATTCTTATCAGAATTCAATTTCATATATAATTGTCTATTAAATAACCATTTCCTTTTCCTGTACAAGCTTTTAACACATACTAAAGTTTTAACGAAGGCCAATGTTAAGAGTTAATAGACTTCAGGCGAAGGCGTCGGGTACAAGCTATGTGCCGAAGCGAATCCAACCCACACAAAATCTATCCAATAAATACCCAAAATGCTTGTTCTGCAAGCATTCCTCGTCCATTGTGTTCCTTGCCGATTTATCTTACGTAAGGTCTGCTATTCTAGCTTTTGCGTCTACCCACGTTTGGTGATCTTGGTCTATCGCTATCTCTAGATATACATTACTGTATTTGTACAAAAGTATACTCGAAGTTCTGTTACATTGCCAGGAATGAACGCGTAATGATTATTGCCGCAGTCATAGTTTCGAGACTGCGGCGGTGACCGGTTACCTATTGCAACGGTTGACAAATCGCTCAATTGTCTCAGCGCCGTACGACTTCGAGTTCCAACTAGTTGGGTGGCGAGTTGTGCAACTGGTAGGGGCTCGGGCGATTTGACGAATGCCGGAAGACGTTCAACTTTATTGTACTTTATTGAGATTGTCCAATGGGAAATACCTGACGAGTCGCGTATGGTCGCAAGTTTTACAGTTTTCTGTGATTGAATAAATCTCAACGTACAATATACACGCACAGTTTGATGTGTGTACTTATTATCACATATATAAAAGAAACATTTTTAAGAGATGACAAAAAAAATCCAGACTGTAAAACGTAACGAATTGGTTTAAAGAGTACAGTTTCCATATTTTATCTCTAACCTTTTTGCTAATTTTATATAAGTAAGTAATTTATGTATCTAGCGAAATCGTAAGCATATTGAAAGGTCAAGTGCTCTCTTCGCTCTTCAACTAAGAAGTTGCAATTTTAATGCATCGAGTCCAATATTTCCATACAATCATTTATTGTAACGTCTAATGGTAATTGAATTAGGGCTGCGGTTAAAGGTCTAGCCGGGACTATCATGTTGTCACCATAAACGATGCTAAAATATTGCCAGCGTGAAGAAACACGAATGAAGTAGAAATATTAAGCTTTTGTCGATCATGTAGGGAGTCTACTAGTTTACAGAAACGGTAAATCAATATCGTTTTTCTATTGTACCGAATCTAGTTAGATTCTCAGTTCCGGTTCATGATTTAACTACTAAATAGGCGGCCATGAAAATTTTATTGTAACATCCATTTAAATTGGCATTAAAATTAACATCATTGAAAACTATATTATTAATTGACCTAAGCAATATACTAACGTTTCAAGTTTCTGTTGCGTCTAGTTTTTTGGTCTGGTGATTTACCAATCACTTTAACGCCATTGCTAAAGTATTTAAGGGAACTCGAGACAGATCAAACAGTGGCTCAGTCACAAAAAATAGATCAGTTTTACTTTTCTTAAAGATTGATGACGATAGTTATTTGAATGTTCTTATATGAGGTAAACGAAGTGAATCCTGTGAAACACTTTGAGATCTTCGAATCTCGGAGGTAACGGCCGCAGCGGAGGCGGCGGCAGTACACCGCGAAATATTTCCCAAGATACATCGGCACGAGTGCGATGCGCCGATATCTTCGGGCGCGCGAGTCGGAATCGTCTATCGAGTCTATGATCGGCTTCGACGAGGGGTCACGCGCGTTAAACGTAAATCAACATATCTCGCGACGGGAGATCTAGCCGAGCATGCGCCCGCCCAACAAAAACTCAATTTTATAGCCGTAACACTACACCCGAGAAAAAAGTAAATAAATTGGACATGTCCGAGTGAACGACCGAGCTCCCGCCACAGACAACCCTTTACGGAATATTTATCTAAAGCGAGGTATATCGTATTTTATGATTATTTTAGGGCTCAATAACAATCTGTTCGTGTACCCGTCATAGCAGACTGTGGTTGGCATTTATGTAACCCACGGTCATTTAGTAGATATTTATATTATTAGTCTAGAACAAGATACCAGACATGATTATAAATTACGCTATAAAGGAACAGTGTCTCTTGAATGAGGACTTACGGACAGAATTGAAATAGCTATGGTTTAGTGATCTGAACGTATTATTAAAAGGGAAAATGAAGAAATAGTGGAAAAAATAAAAAAAATGTCTTAGTGTTGTGTTTATGTTTAGATGTAGAAAAAATTAGACAAATATATAATTTATTGTCTAATTGACACTATAACTCATTTTGTTCATTAAATTGTTATTGATGATGTTTTTCAACTTTCGATAAAGACTCGTTGCAAAATAGTTTCTTATGATAAAACCGGACCACCTATCTGAACTATCACATTTTGTAATTTCAATAAAACTGTTTATCATTAATCAATGACTACCAGCTCTCAGCTAGGTGTTTTATTCTCGATGTGACCTAATACACGCCGGAATGTGGATCGTTGTGACACACTTCTGCTAAGGAGTTGATCACACCGAACGTGGGATTTAATTATCACGCTGAGGTGTCGGCGTGTCGTTATATGACCTGCCTGTGGGAGAATTCTGACAGCATTCCTTGTTTGACTTATATTGTTTGCTTTACACTCAGTAATAAAGACATTTGCTTCTAAATGCTTGCATAGTTAATAGACTAATTGAGTTTTGGTTACTTAATTAACATAGATTTTAGATTAAGTTAGATTGAAACTGCTATCATGCTATTTCTTCAAAACGACTAGGTAGATAAATATCTTCTGACTCACCCGTCTTAGCTCTGTATTGAGATAAACGTACGCAATGACACATTGAGAAGACGTCAACGCGACCCCTGTCAGAGGTCCGGCCGTCAAATTCGTGAGCGTTGCGACAAATAGTCGCAGAGCGCAAGCTGCCACGATCGGCCGGTCGAGACCACGAACGACCGAAGACGGGAGACCGGAGGCTTCGGCATCCCCGATCTTTATCTCGGCTATCGATCTTTATCTGACAGTTTTACGCGTCGTGTCGCGATTCCCTTCGCGATGCACCCGCTACATACACTAAACCATTTTGTTCTTGTCATTTCTTGAAGTTAAAACAAATTAACATGGCTACAAAAATATATTATGAACATGCAACTTTGATATGTTCGCTTAGATGAAGATATTGTTTATAATCATTGGTTATTATTTAGTATGGATAACACAAGATAATTGTAGACATTTATGCATCATAAGGATTACTAGCGACTCGTACCATAGCAGAAGAATTATCGCTGAAACTATCGCCTTCCAAAACCGATCCCAGCGCGTCAATATCTCCCTTTAATTTCATCGCTTTAAATTATTTATTGTATGTAGTAACTAGATTCATTGATGTTGGAAAAAACATACCACCGACGCTCCATCGCTTTGTTGTTCGACTGTAGCTCCTTTTTATATTCTATTTCTCCAGAAAAAGTTTTAAAGTTCTTTTTTAATCGGCGTAAAAATAGCTTTGTAATTAGTTGTTGATTTTTTTGCCGATTACTGTAAGCTCGGTGCTTTAAATCGGAATGTTAAGTGACTTTTTAGTCTACAGTAACAGTAACAAGATAATTTCTACTTTTATCATCAGTGTATTTCCACCATCAGTGTATTTACCACTTTTATTTGGTGATTTTATTAAGGAATGCTTTCAATAAGATGCTAAAAAGATTTGGATGAATTTTAGTGACTAAGATTTTTAGTTTCTTTTATTATTTAACATATAAAAAAACGCACCGATCGAATCGACCAAGTTAAGATTCTTGTGATCATAATTTGCAAGTTATTTAACAAAAAAAATTCTGAATTTAAAAATTAACTTCTAATGAAAAGAAAAAAGTCTTATCAAATGAGAAAGATGTAACGATAGCACATTTCATACTGTTATAAAACTAGATAAACTACATTTATGTCTTAGCTCAGTTCAACGCCGCAACCGCGATTTAGTGTTAGCTTGATTAACCGGAGCTGTCCTTGGGCCTTAGTTCTTGGTGTCACTGCGCCACATTTGTGACGTGAACATTGCTTCATTAGCCCTATCACTTCGTACTTTACTCCAAACATTATCAGTGGACGCTTTTAGTTCGTAGATTTCACCCTTGATTTGTGGATGCTTCAACCTGACAGAACTATCAGCTAGCTAAAAATAGTTACGCCGTATCTGGTCGACTTAATTGAATTCTTCAACTGTTTTATTTAATGCATTCGCTCTACCAATGGAAAATGCTATTGGCAATTTATAATTCAATTTAAAGCAACTTTTATTTAAAGGTTACTTTTGTATTAGAAAAATTTATCATAACTTAGTTGATTGTGAATGTGTTTATCATTTTTTTAAAGAAAAAAATAGATAATTGAATGTGTTGAAGTTATGAAGGTCTATGGATTTCGGCTGAAATCATAGATTATATTTAAATATTTAATCAGCATGTATGGAACAGAACAAAAAAAATGCCTCAGATCTTCGCTATCAGTTCGTTAATTAATACAACTTTTATTATATAAGTTAATGGTTATATAACATTTAACAGTTTAAGCGTTTTTCTAATATCCTGTTAGTTTATTAGGCGATTGTTAAGTTGCTTAGCGCTAATTAATCCAGGTGTAGACCGTGTTTAAAGTGGAGCGCACGGCTCACTCTTAATTACTTCCATGTTTCAGACGCAGTATAATTCAGCATCACTAAACTGGTTATACAATATACAGTATGTATGCATGAGAACTATTCGCTAACGGAAAACATTCAATGTAAACTAACCTCAACAAATATAACACCTTTTATATCAATTATTTATTTTTAATTTGGTTTTGATATACACAAGAAATTAAGGTACTCATGGGTACAATTGGTAACTATTTTTAATTACAAATGTAGCGAAGGAATTAAAAAAAAACAAAATATCTGTAAACGAACAGTGTTGAATAAAATAATTATCAACACTGTCTTATCATGCGAATTCCGATATGCCCTTAACCCATTTTATTGTTATTACCTGTGTTAATAATTATGTATCCAGAGGTAAAGTAAACGACACCTTCTTATGTCTTTATTTACAAAGAAAAAAGGCAACATCGAAGTCAAATATCATTAAATACCACAAATAATGTGAAACCATTTCGAGCTGCGGTATTTTTAGCGGCTAACACGTTATACCTGAGTATTCCTCGGTATGTAACACGCAAAAATCAACATAAAAATGGATCTCGAACTTAAGGCCAAGTCTTAAAGGATTTTCGACAATATTAATAACATAATGTATTCATTTTTTATAGGCGAAAGAAATAAACTGTCAATTGTTTATCTGATGTTAATTGACAAGTGATATTTATAGATGCGTTATAATTATATTATAATTGAAAAATACATTGTCAACCATTGTATAGAATGGAGAAAGAAGGTAAAGTAGGCGGGAGATTTGAAAAGGAAAAGGTTTTGTGACCGGCATTTATGATTCATTAAACTAAACACAGAAATACCTTATCGTCTACATTATTAGACAATTTTTCCATGATTTTCTTGATGTTATTGTAATTGAATATTTTTTTCTCTCATTCTCATTAAACTCTGCAATAAAATACGAAATACCATAGGAACCTGTGGTCAATTTAAAAATAATTTGAAACCTACATGAAAAATATGCATGCATATTTTCTTTATGACGTGTCAGAACGAACTGCCCCTTAAGCGATGATTGAATGATCCTTAATGAACTGGCTTAAGCCCTTAGGTAATGTAATACGAAGCATTAAGCCCTACGCAGACTTCGCGCAGCAAACGACACCGTAACCTTTCAATTATAGCAGCACTCAGGATAATTGGATCACTTGTTTCTGCAGCTGTATGGCAATTCACAATCGTACAATTTAAAAAAGTCCAACTGACTTTAATGAAGCCTTAAAAATGTATCGAGAAATTTGAGTTGATACGCGTGTTAATTAAATTTTGTTTTTAAAGTGATTTTTAATATACGCATATACAATTATTTTAATTATTCATTAGTGTGTATGGGTCTTTATGTACTAAAAGAACTACTCGTGAAATTGCGGCATTTCATTTTATTAGTTTTTCGATTACACTTTATTTTTGGTTAATGAACTTCGAATATGACATACAATAAATTTATCAATCGGTGTGTACTGTGTTTTTACACATCATTAAATCGTTCAATGGAATAAAAATACTTGAATATAAATCTACGCAGTTGAATAATAACGCGTGGGTTGATGGACATGTTTAACATACACCATTGAAAATTGTACATTCGTTACGAATATATTTTATTGAAGTTAGACATTAAAAAATAGTATAGTTTAATTTTTAAGAAACTAGCATATCATAATCATGATTAGCCTTTGTCTGCCCACTGCTGGATAGGCGTTCCACAATACATGCAGTGTGCATATGCAATTTAAAAAATAAGAATAAAAAAAAATAAGGTATTCGTCTATAAGTGTTTGTACAATCTATTCTAGAAGCATCTCAATTAAAATTATCCAATGAATACATGTTTCAACTAAATCCTTTGTAATAATTGCATTGTTCACCAAAAAGGTCCGATGATTCAGTGTTAAACAAAAGAGTAGTGTTAAATCGTGTTTACGTAACAAACAAGGGCCGTTCGTTAGCCTGTATTTCGTCGAACGGGAATCGAACCCCGCGCCACAGCCGCTCCGCTTGTCAGCACAACGATCTCGCTCCCATTGTGTTCTTTAGACCAACATTGATAACGTTCTACTTCGCTAAGAGAATTTTAATGAAACCGGAAAGTGGCCAAATTTGTTTATCGATTGCCGCATTAAATGAACACGGCTTGAAGAATCCGCCGCTATATTTATTATGTTAATTTATCCAGTTAACCACAGACTACATAAAGACGCACAGATAAAATGTAAGATATTTGAAGATCTATTAATATAATTAATGGCATTGCAATGAAGTTGGCGTAGAAGTACCGGTGTGTTTAAATGTAGATTCGTTGTTTTTTTTAATCTGTATTGTATTTTAATTGGGCTAATGACGATTGTCAAAATATCCTTATCGAAAAGATGGGTTCTCATTTATCAAGAACTTTAAAGGTCAAACAAAAATATCATAGAGCTCCAAATAAAATATTAGCAAATGAATTCTTTTTTTTGTATTTAAAAAATCTGTGCTACAAAAATAGTGAACAATATTTATTACTCATTGATGATTTTAAGTGGTCAATTAAACATTGTTAATATAATCTGTCGAGATGCTTATAAGTCCATACGCGACGCCACGAATATCGTAAACTAGTAGTCAAAGTTTTAATTAATCAATGTTACAATCGAAATGTCAAATGTTTAATCTATAGTAATTAATTCTCTATAATTTCCATCAATTTACTCGTACCAAGATGAATACCAATTTCTAAATGTTTTTTTAATACTTTATGAATATTTAAGTCAAGTGATCTTTGTAATCAATCTACAAGCTACTGTTGTTACCTACGGGGTCTACCACTGCCAAATGTTAAGTTTTTGTTTTCTTTTTCGATGGTGTTATGATACGCACTAATTTAGTTACATATAAAGTTCATTGTGACAGTACGTTAGAACTGGGTGGCAGGTGTAATGCTTGTTCATTTACTATCTTCGAAGAAAAAAAAAAGAATATAGAGGAGCAAATCGGCGTTTTCGTCGGCTTAGGTAAAGCGAACACAGGTACTGGCAACAATAGTCGCGCTCGCCAAGGAAAAAGTCGTGACCGAATGTCGGTCGGGTCGGCGGGACGCTGCGGGCGTAAATAATGCCGACGTCCGATCTTAATTATCGCTTCATCGTTAGAGATGACCGACGGGCATCGAGCATCGGGCGCTCCGAAATCGGCGAGCCGGTTGCGACATCGCCCCTCCTCGCCATCGGGCCTTTAGCCGCCATTATCGCAACGGTTCAATCTCCCACCGATAAATCGCTAGAACCACCTGCGCGTACCGACGTTTTGGCACTGCGCTCTATAATTCTTTTGTGCCCCGATCTATTGTCTTCGTGGTGATGACTGGATGTTTTTAACTTTAATGGCTAGATAAATCTAGTAAACAGTGATATCTTAATGTAATAAAAGATGTTGCGATCAATATTTTGTTCCGTTGCTTTGAATCACGAAATGTTTTGCGATTTATTTTTTTGTTTATTAATGATTTATTAAAGTTGTAATTTGTTCTGTGTTAATGCCTTTAATACGACGTGTATATTAACAAAGTTTCTTAAATTACATGATATTTTGATTATGGGAACTCAAACACAATGGATTGACTCGACACATTAAATAACATGCAATGTTTAAACGAGAACGATGCGGTTTCATTTAGTTTTAGTTCGTTAATCGTAAAGCGCTTTGTATTCGCCGCTACAAATGTGCTGATCCCGATGGCGCTGCGCTGGTGGAGCGACGTTGAAAAATTCTCGACTCGTGATTTCGGTTCGTGTACTCCATTTATTAACTGCGGGACAGTAAATATTGTTTACAGGGATTTCGTTTGGAACTTACCTAAATTCGTATGTTAAGAATTAAACACTGACAGACAGCAATTAATTATACTGCAAATTTATGCCGAGTGCCTTCCGAAATCAAGGCATTTATATATGAACACAATGTTTATCAGATGGTATAAAGATTCCTATCTATGACAGTACAATATTAGGAAGAACTTGGAAATGTTAAACCCCACAGTACAAGAAAAAAAATTCTATTGTTTTTTTTGTTGTTGTAGGCATCAATCTTAGTTTTAAGATGAAATTCCATTGCTGCTTTCTCATTCATGATTACGTACACTTTGATGTGGTCTGGGTATGTCATGACAAGCAATGAGTGTCGTGTTACACGGCTTATTGAAGACGGCAAGGAGAAGATGATAAACAAAGTTGGACCGCTCATATGTGTTTTAGAAGGCACTATACTCAACGTTGAGATTTAAAGATTTCGTCTTTACAACTCTCAAGTATTTATAATAACTCCAATTAATTTAAAAATTCCTCTGAAAAAAGAAACAAACAACATTTGATGCAACATTATATTAATTAAATTCTTTGAAACTATGTGAGGTATTCGTAATAACTTCGATGTACACTATCGATCAGTTAATAATGCGAAGATAGTGCCCTGAGGGTACAAATTTAGGAGAAATCAGGAATGTTGGCGTGTTGCCCTACGGCGTAGTCCTCGCATGCTCACTGATAATAAATATCATTATGGACATCATATGGCACGGAGGGATGTTTTTTTAACTATATTAATGTAATAAAATACAATTTTGAACGTCAAGTAAGATAAAAGCTAAGAGATAAAATAATGATTTTTTTATTCAGTTTGTTTTATTTAATTCGACAACTTAATCGGAATTGTTATTGAGCTAATTTATTACTTTTAATATTTTGCTAATAAAGGTTTATCGGATATTTTATCTTTAGCGTCAATACACTACTTACTATTTGAACAAAATAAAGTTTATACATTATTAGTTGTAAAAGCAACTAAGATTTCAAGTTTAGGTTAACTGTTTTTAGTCAGTTGTTATTTTGCAAGTATTTATATTTTTAATTGTCGTCAACATTTATTACATCTTATTATGTCGGAGTTGTGTTTGTTAAAATTCAATACATGTTTACCTCATTGTTATGGTTTCGGTAAACATAGGGTCAAAGATATCGGGCGGATGGGCCCGGGGCGATGCAAATTGCGTCCCCGGTTATCGGTGCACTTTATCCGGGATACTTTTGCGCTCATTTTACATACATTTGCGGGACCCAACCGGGCGTGGGCGACCACTCCGCATGCTAATGTACTACGCTCCATGTACTCACGCGCATAGGCATTTTGTAATCAAATTACTGTACTTCCAATAGCCCCCTTTGCAACTAACTGATCACGTGAATTATATGTAATGAAAGATGAACTCTTTTTTTCTAAACTGCTTGTTTTACGTATGTACTCTTTGTTGTGATCTTATTATAAATTTTTGGTTAAATTTTGCTCATATATTTCATGTTTCTAAATACCAAGTACTATTGTCGTCATAAGAATACAAAAAAGTAACAGGCTTTATTAATTTTTACAACACCCAAATATAGCAAGCAAGCAGTTAAATTCAAAGTTGTATTGTAAATTCCAGATTAAAAAGTAGACATAATAGGGTTGGCACAAAACATACATCAACTTAAAGTGTACATTGTATTTTTGACACCCTAACATAATTGTGAAGAGCCTCGCGGGAATAGCGGCGCAGCGGAGCGTCGGTCACGAATCGCTCTAAACATAGAGGCAGCCCTAAACGATGCCACCATATCCGTCGGCAGGCAACAACCACCCATGCTTCTTACGCCGCACAAAACAACAGCCTCGCCTACTTCTCGGTACCTTCATCATTACCATTGACCTCAAACTATGTAACTATAATATTTATACGGTAAAAATGTTTAACATTTTTAAATAATACAATCCGTTCCAATCTTGTTTGTTCTGTTTTTTCATCTTGTTCAAATCCAAAGCCTATTAATTTTAACCGTAGACAAAATGCAGAGTCGCACATTTTACGCTAACCCGCATTTTCAAAATATTTAAGGTAAACCTAATTTTCTTACTTAACTATTATCACAAGCTAACCATTTCATACATAACTTCACTTTATATCACAATTTTAACAAAGTTACTGAAATAACACATTAGTACAGACAATTAGATAACTTAATTTTAACTTCTTTTTGAGGTAGTTAAAAAATAAATTACAAAAAATTCTTTATGATCTTTATTAGATTTTGTTGTTTATAATTTGAATTTTATTTCCAAAGATGTCGAATCTTTTTAAAGACATGCTATATTTTTTAAGAAATAAGTTGGGACTTTCTTTTTGTCGCCGTCCGCAATATTCCTGAGATTGGCACGCCTGTTCCTTATTACGCCGATAATAACACGATGTTAATACATTTTTGAGGTAATTTTCTAATATTGAAAAATGATTGATCACTTTATGGACTAAATAAAAGGATACACCATTGTATTTCGAGGTGCAAGGTGAAATTACATAAAAATGAAAGGGAGGCAATAAAAGGAGGGACGTCAAAAATTTTCGAAGTAAATGACTGGCATGATTGATGTCCGTAAATCTACATCGCACTGTGGCCAAAAAGACAAATCTGACAATTTTTGAGGCTCCAACGCTCGTATTAGGCTCCACTATATTCTGCAAGTAAAGACATAAGCTGATATTAGTTCAAGAGAAATAAACATAGAGTAAATTTTTTAATAAGGTGGCAAATGTGCAAGAGGTCACCAGATTCGCCGAAATAATGAAGCGACCGCTGCGCATAGACATCGCAAATGCAGATGCGTTGCCTACCTTTAATGGACGGAGGACGACGGACAGACAGAAAGAGAATATTTCCCCTTCCTATGCGTCCCATCATATCTACGGCCTTGGAAGAAAAGGGTGGGAAGGGAAAGGACCTCCGTACCACAATCATCAGACGAAACGCAGCTTGCTTCCACCTTTCGTCTGTCTTCTGTGAGGTCGTGGTATTGCACCGATCGACCCGGCCCGTTTGTGCACCTAACAAATATTGTTGTTGCGAGATCTACCGCTGTTAAAATTATTAAAGTGTTAAAGTTATTTTAAAATTTCACCAATCATTATCAGTGTTGAAAGAGACATATAGGCACCATTTATCGCTATCTACAAATAGATATGCATTAAAGCAATCTGCGTAAGTTATAGCTGACATAAATCATGCAAGTTTAGTTGAGTGACACTCCATTGCGTACAATCACTCGACTTATATTTGAGTTTAAAATTCGTGTCAACAAGTGATGTAATTGTTTCGTTTGTTTTATTTTTACCTAGTGATGACTGAATGTACCGATTGTACAGACGACTTCATAAGAATACATTTGATAAAAATAGAACACACATATAGTAGTAATGGTTTAATACTTAAATTGTATCTCATCTGATATATTTAATCTATATAACAACAGATAAAAAATGTTAAAAACAAAATAGACGCTAAAAACTTGCATCATATTTTTATTTTAATGGGCTAAATAATTCTGTTTCCATTTTAATTAACGTCGAACGTGTTGCTATTCTCATATCGTAGTTATCTGCATTCGCACTTCGATACTGTACGTTGTAAGTGAATTTTAATTTTTTCTTATTTTCTGTACCATAATTTGTTGTTTGTATTTTATGTTTAGTAATTGATTGGTTCATAACTTTGTTTTATTCTTCTTTGGCTTGTTATAGGTTCAATATTCGCGGTGTGTATTTTATGTGACAGAGAGTGCGACTATCAGACATAATTTTATATGTAAACTTAGAGTTATTTATATTAAGTAGGTATTAAATAAATGATTCTTTATTCTGAACAACAAACCTTTGAGTGGTTGGTATTAATCTAGTAGCAGACTATAATCAATTATCGAAACTTGATGAATTGTCTATCCTACTAAATCGACGCTCTGTCATTTCTCTTCCCTTAATCGATTACTTCAAATATGATCTCTAGGGGGTCCGTTGCGGGCGAGACGAACTATGTGAAAGGGTTTTATCAATAAATCTTTGCTTTTTTGAACATTTATAACATGGCCGGTTATGGGTTTGGTCAGAAATCATAAATATGAACACTTCTGCTTCGCTATATAGTATAATACAACAATATCAGAGTTGATATAAAACGTAAATAATTATTTGTTTTTTTTTTATTACATTTTAATAAGTTACTATTTCGGCGAGATCTTTAACAATTAAAAAATGTACAAGATAGTTTTAGATTTATTGTTCGGTCAGTCAAGAGTTGTTTTTTTTATGTCGTAAAACTTAAGTTATACACCATTAGCATATAGCGACGATACGAATAAGATATACGTCTGATTAAACTAACTTGATTATGGCACTAATCAAGATTTTGAAATACAAAATCGTGCGCACTGTTTACAGTCGCTTCATCGCGTCATAAGGCAGCTAGTTCAAATTAGAACATAGCAATGTTCCACTTTTATAGTTTTGCATCTTTACACTGTTGATAATATTTGTTAAAATTAAACATGTATATCAAGTTTACATAAATTCTGGCTACTGTATTATTTTCTTAGCCTAGTAGTGTATTAGTAATATGCTGCTCATGTAAGCATCAGTTGTAATTGTGGAAACCCGTACAAAGATAAATATAAGTTTTTTTTAAGGAGTATAACAAGTATAATAATATGCAACTAAATATTTGCAAATAACTATAAATTAATTATTCTTGCATGGATCTGTTACTATAAACTAAAATTTGAATCCTTCTTTATTAAATTGTAAAGAGATACAATCGATTTTAATTTGAGCTACTTTTACCTGAATATGTACGTATCGACAGCAACTTCGGCACAAAGAAAGATTGAGTTATCATAACAAATGCTCATCGTACTCAGAGAAGTCTACAATCGTTGGTTTATCTGTGACTTGGCGATCGATGTGTCCCGAATTCCTCGTGCGGTAGTAATGGGTAACTCAACTAAAATTGATGACCCGCAGATCAGCTCACGATTCATATGTGTGAAGCAGATAAGTGAACCGGCTCGCAGTTCAACTCAATTTGCACCTGCATAGAGTTTTAACTTGCATTTCGAGCTGTGAACTGCGAGTTACGAGGCAGCTCGCGGATCTTCGTCTCACATATTTATTCTTAGAACATTGCGGTGTGCCGTGAGCAGCCAATTTAGTTGTTGAGTCGCAGCTCAACGGTTCAAGTCTATGTGACCTGAACTTTTGAACCGGTTCAGAGTTACACACGTCTATCGTACTGTGTGGATGACGAAACGTTGCTGGTTTTACTCTTTTACTTGCGCCTTTGTTAAGTCGTCGAGCGTTCGAGCGGCTTTTTGTAAACGTCCACCGCCGCGTTGTACCCCAACCTTCATAAATCTTATCTAACAGATCTCATCAAGCGAGAATTAAACTGTATACTGACTAAGGTCTAGTGTTGTTCGAGCTATCGGTTTATTATAATTTGGAGGATAAATATGATTTTGTTAAGTATACTAACGTGAACCGTTCGGTAATTGGGAAAGACCTATTGCCAGCAGTGGGCAGATAAAGGCTGATGATAACAATGTTAATATTAGTAGTAGTTTTGTGACATGTGAACATCATAAGTGAGGCTCATAAAAGAAATCTTACTTCGTTTTCTTTCCTCAAATAAACATTTTATGATGTTCCATACTACTATTAGATTAATTTTTCATATATCAATTATAATACTACCTACAAAGTTTCTAAGATCTCAAAAGCTTCATACGACGACAGATACTTCTATCAGAAGTTACATATCACAAGATTTTTTTTTTATTTTGATCGCTTAAACAGCGAATGATTTAAAGCCTGTTGTCATATTAGGCCAAGGAGAATTGAGTCAACACGACAAAGTATACGACTTTCTAACACTTAAGGAGATTGAAATGAATATTATAGAACTTGATTTAAACTATCTTTAACTGAACATATCTTAATAAATATTATTTATTGATAAAATGCGGATATTGGAAGTTTAAAATTAAATGAATTCGATCATTTTTTTAAATAAAATCATTTTAAATACATCAAACGTGGTACCATCATTACAAACCAAGCGCCTAAAGGCTCGTTTTGTGATTGGCTCAGTCGGACCAGTCACACATTTGTCGGAGGGCGCTCTCGCGAACTGCATTTTTAGAATTATTAATTTCGGCCGTGTGTTAAAGCGGTCCATTCTGTGACCACGTCATAAATTAAACATTTAAACGTTTTTCGACGGCCATTTGTTGTGGTCGATGCTACTAACTAAAGTTTTAATTACGGAATTATTTAGCTTTCAGAAAAAAAAAAACAATGCTGTCCAAATTTTATTGCAAAACAGACAAAAAGGTGCATTCAGTTTTGGTCAAAAACGTCAAATTTCGTACGTAATTATTATAAAATGTGATAATTAAAACACTTTAAAACTTTGAAAGAGTTTCAAGTTAAAAAATTAACTTGTCATGAATTTGTAAACATCGCCTGACTTTACAATTTTACGATTACTGTCGTTGTAACAAATTGTAACCAACCAATAGTAATAATTGCATTTGTTCACAGGTCGAGGTGACAATTCTGGACAAGAACGACAGTCCGCCTGAATTCAAGAACATCCCAGCTTCATACCCAGCGTCCGAGGACCTCGCACCTGGACAGAAGATTGCGACAATACTCGCCGAAGACCCAGACACCATCGGTACAATCACGTACAGCATACAATCAGAAGAACCCACGCCTTTTGCTTTAGACTCGAACACAGGCGAATTAACCCTTAAGGAGCCTCTGGATAGAGAGACGATATCTGAATACCAAGTGCTAGTGAGGGCAGATGATGGTATGCAATACACGGATTTAACAATCGTTGTTCAGGTACGAATATACTTATTTTTATAGCTCCATCTACATGCTAAAGTATTTATTTAACCGTGATAACGAATAGTACAATTAATTCGAAATGCGTTTGCTTTATCTCGGTCCGTGAGTGGACTTTAAAATATTTTACAATATGTATACGGTCGTTAATACGCCGCCGCTGGCAGAATCGCAGCGACTCATTCTGGCGCTACCTCTATGTTTATCATTAAGACTAGAATTCGTTTTTAATTGGACGATATTATTTTTTGTTATTACTTAAGGTGCTATTAAAAGCTTTCAAAGCTAAAACAAGCTTGTAGATCATATTTATTACTTTTGTATACTTAAATGATTAGTTTTTGAAGTACGAAGAGAATCACAGTATTGGCCGAAACGTTGATATTACGTTCTATTTAACTGCATATTTAATGTAAGAATTCATTGTATTCCATGATTTAATTTTTTATCATTGAATTATAAGGGTTTAAATTTCAGGTAACTGATACTAACGACAATCCTCCGGCGTTCAAAGAAAATGCTTACTCATTCGATATACCGGAGAATGCGGCGCGCGGCTCCGTGGTGGGCACGGTCGCCGCTATCGATCTGGACTCTGGACCGAACGCACAACTCACTTATACTGTGGTCTCGGACTGGGCCAATGATGTCTTCTCATTGAATCCACAGACTGGAGTCTTCACATTGACAGCAAGACTCGACTATGAAGAGGTAAGATTACATTAGTCAAACATTTTAAAGACATTTAAGGTTACACAGACTGAAGCTTCTAAGACTGAAGTCTTAGAAGCTTCTGCTGCGGTCCGTGTACGGTGAATTCAACTGCTGATCCGACGCCGACTGTTTGAAGCTGTCGGTACCGATTTCTTGAACCATTCCGTCTTAGATAATCTTAAGCTGGCTGATGCCGACAGCTTAGTTTGTGAACAATAAAAAATGTTTTTCATCTTACAACTCTTGCCTACGTCTACATAATATTTTCTTATTATCAGGGCGCCTAGCCCGAATATTCGTGAATATTCGCGAGAATGTTCTCGTAGCGTCATCGACTAAAATTATATTAAAAATTTTTGCAGCGGGCGTAAAATACACCAATAAATCTTGACATATTTTATCGATGACGTTATTAAGACACGTGTCGCAAATATTCGTACAAGACCCTCTGAAAATGAAATCAAAATCACGAAAATTTAAGGGCTAATTATTAAACTCCCTATCATTACCGTAAATTAAATTTAACTTATATTGAGAACTGTATCCATTTATTTATTGTAATAAATTGCGTCTTGCACTTAACTTAGCTACTAGAGATTATAATGTCGAGATCACGATAACAGCCTAAAGAAAACTGACATCTGAACTGGAAACTAGTTTTAATAACTGTTAAAGACCAGGCTTATTTACTCTGCAAGTTTATTTTATACTAGCTCTCGGCCGAGATTCTGTCCGCGCGGAATTAAAAAAAACTAATAGGTAGCCTATGTGTTCTTATAGACTATGTTCTACATCTGTGCCAAATTTCATCCAGATCCTATTCCCGAGATACTTTTTTACAAATATCTATCTATCCATACATCTAAATCTAACTTTGGCATTTGTAATATTAGTAAGTTTATTTATGTTACTAATTTGATGGTTAACATTGATTTAACATTAAAACGAAGCAGAATTTAAATTGACGTGTCTTAATTTGTATCTGAAGTGTACAGTGGGTAAACAATAACATAACAACTTCTTAGTAACATTGATACGAAGTTATTATTTAATATTAATAATTCAACGATCATAGAGTTATTATTTCTTCATCTCCGTAAAACAATAGTTTTTTATAGTTCAGTTCTGGCTGCACAAAAATTACAATAACAAGATATTTCATTGAAACAGCTCATATATATTTATTATCTAGACCTTGGCATATTGGATCGGGACGTTGAACGCTATATGTGGCTCGGCGAATTTACAAATAAAATATTTATGGGAACAACGCGCACATCGTTTCCGATGTTAACTAAAGATTATTATGATCTGTGAAAATAATGTAGGTATTTACCTAATTGTTTAAAAGCACTTTGTTGTTCTAAATTCACATTTTTTAATTGACTGGTAGTTAACCAACCATTAATTGATTGACGAATAAATTTTATTAATTTACTTTATAAAAGTTAAGTTAAACCATGATTTAGACTAAAGTGATGGTACTGTGGTTCCAACTAATTCATTTAAATAAAAAAAAAATTATTCTTATTTTATTATTATAGGATTTAGTTAAAGAGAATGAAAGATTCCTCAACGATGTTCCTGTTTTGAATAAACGATACGACGTCATTTCAATATCATCACCTATTTAAATGTCCAATGTAGGAACAGACGCGTATGTATAATGAATAGAGCGAGGCGGTAGGTACTTTCAGACAGCTTTCGTCCACTTCTTGTTTCCACCGTGTGCTGTGTACATTGCGGTTGATACAATTATCTTAACATAGATCTAAAGGGATCATTGACCGCTGAGCCGTTCAAGCAACGCGTAATACCATTCCAAATTCTTTATTAAACTATTAATTTCTTTAAATTAAAAAAATAATCTACGAGTAAGATCTGTAGACGATTCTTCAACTGTATATTTATTTTATTTTAAATTCGTTTTGCTAATGGAAAATGTTTCATTTGTTTTATCTAGAAATATAATGCAGTTATTTCGATTCAAATTGGATGCGGAATAGGAGTCTGAATAATTAGTGAATGACTACAAGGCAACTTTCTTGCACTTTCATTTGCAAACCCGGAACATAGTAACTAGGTAGTACCCCACAGGTGGTCAAATGAAAGGATTAACAATGCACGAACCGCTACACTCAAATATGTAGAAATAGTGGCGACATTTCTATATAGATATCTGTAATTCTAAATTTAAGAAAAAATATATGGATATAAAAACAATACGATATTTTTTTCTGAATTTAAAATTATCCAGATAAAGGAAAAGTATAATTCGGGACCTGATGTTTATATTTAAAATTAAAAATTACAAGTGTTGTATGCTCACATATTTTGAGTATACCATAGAGCCACGCACTATACTTAAGATCTTTAAGATTATGTTAATTCAAGTGAAAGAGCCAAGGACAAGCACAATTACCGTACTTTTAAAAAAATATAATTCGAGTCACTTACAGGAATGCCTTTTGGGCGTAAAAAATAAGATAAGGATATGTTGAATTTATTACGAGCCGTGTAAAATATTGCATGTTGTAGGTAAGATGCGCAATTCTGAAACGAGGGTCGATGTTGCCCTTGAGCGGGTTTTTAATGTAAGCGGGATGAACTCACGCCGATACACGAATGCCTATATTCACATATTGAAGGTCGCCTCATTCTGCGGGGAAGAGAAATTGTCTGAACATCTAAAGAATGGGAAATAAAACGAGTTTTGATTTGCGGCGTCTATCATATTCATTAGAGATAATCGAACCCTTTTTACGACCTTTTATTCGAGTCGCCGCGGCTTTCAAGGAGACAAACGAGTGTGGTTAATTTATATATAATGAACGTTTTATCAAATTACAATCCTTTTTGCGTGTATGTTTAATAAGTGCATATTCAAACATTTCATGCGTTAGCTTAAATAGAAAGCAATGTTTATAGTACAAAATAATACTTTCACCTATGATAAATATATGTAGTTAGTGTGCGTGTAAGGCATTTTTTTTGTAAATTCTGATATCCATCTCGTCCCATATTTTTTTCCCTTTTAACTTGAATACTTTACAAAAGATGTAAGTAAACAACGTCTTCATATTTTATCTTAAAATAGTTTCATAGTTGTAATGTTAATATTTCGCGCAGCAAAAAAATGTTTTACGAGTTTTTCGCCTTTTCGCACCGAATGGACATTATTAAAATTTCACATACGCCTTCGAGGTCGGTTAACGAGTTATTGCTGTAGCTGGTACCGTAACTAGCTTATTGTAATACTCATCAATGTATCTATAAAATAACAAGTCGTAAAATTTCCTCATCGTCGTGAATCATCATACTATTTATGTAGTTTATGCTAAGAAATTGCGAAAGTCTATGCAATTTAAAGCGATATAGACTTATTTACATCGCGATTGAATTACTGTATCGTTGACTTTAGCAAGTATTACGAAAATTTTATAGCATTATCAATTGAATAGCTTAGAAGTGTTTTATAAATTACTTATTGAATGTACGAAATAAAAAACAGATAAATAAATTGTAGCGCAGATTGGAAAACGATGAAATTGGAGACGATCTTGAAACTGTTATTGGTTGAAGAGGCTTTGCGAGAAAAAATTAAATTTTGTTGAACTTTTGACTACAAAAGTACTATATGAAGATATAGAGATTGAATTGGTTCTGGCCATAATTTGATAGAATTAATAAGAGCTTTTAAAAGTCAACAAATGTAACCTCTTGTAAAAATTAATTAAACACAAGAGCGGTATACTGGTAGGAGTGTAAACGAATATCGTCTCGCCCGCCTCATCAAATCAGTCGACTCCGTTAATTAGTAAAAACAATTCGCTGTACACTCGTTGCCCGACCGCCCGCCAATTCCGCGTACGTCGCTAGAGACCTGCTAATTTCATCCCGGTACAGTTTTTTCGCGTCGCGCATCATATTCGGCATTTGCCCACTCGATCCGCCATCGAAATTAAGGCCCGAACAATGTCAGACAAAGCGGCCGTCTGCAAAACATCCATGGGCCGGATTCCACGACCACTGCGTGTTTTTTTTAATTGCCATCTCGCTCCACGATCCGCGAATGAGGGAGCTTGTCATAGCTGGAACGTTTTGGTGACCTATTATATGGAAAATCTGAATGCCGTGCACATTTTTTTTTAGAATTCGTCGGTACACAGACATTTTTCACATTACTGATGCTTAAAATAATTGTGATATGATGGAACGTATTTTTTAATTTTGCTATTGTGAAGTTTCATATTTTGAATTTAAATTATACTACATTTCGTGGTCATGTATTATTTTAATATGGTACAGTAGATTCGAGTATATATTTTCATAATACCATTAGATAGTACTTATGTCACTATTTTGATTTCTCTATAGACCAATATAAAATTTTGATAGTAAATATCACTTGTTTAATTGCTTAATTTTATTAATTTCCAGACACAGCATTACATTTTAGTAGCCCAAGCACAAGACGGTGGTCATCCTTCTCTATCGGGCACTGTCACCATATACATTAATGTCATAGATCTGAACGACAATGCTCCCATATTTGATCCAATGAGCTTTTCCAACGAAATTCTAGAGGATGTTTCTGTGGGAACGTCGGTCGTGACAATAAGTGCTACAGATATGGACTCAGGTAAATAAAATATTGTTTCTTGCTTAGATTTTTTTTAAAGAATGATAAAAAAAAATAATATAAAGTATAATTCTAATTTTGCTCTCATTGGACTGCATATCGTAAGTACCTAATTTATATATACCAGAAGATATTTTTTTAAATGTAGATATTTTATATGCATATGATTTTTGTCATTTTCAATTTGTACACAAATCGTATTTTTAATTGTAAATGTGTTTCGATTTTCAGGATTAAATGGAAAAATAATTTATAGCATAACATCAGGCGATGACGGCTCAGACTTTACAATATCATCCAACGGGACAATACGTACGAGTAAACTGTTAGACAGGGAGAAAATTCCAATTTACAATTTAATTGTTACGGCGAAAGATTTAGCCAAACCACCAGAGCCACAGTTGTCTTCCACAGTTCAGGTAAATATATATCGGAGCTTTCCGAGAACTTTCAAGTCCGTAATATTCCGATGCATTGATTTAATATTTACTTTTACAAGTTGGTGTTACATTTCATGCAACCTTACTAAAAATCGTTAATACTGAATAATACGAAGAATTGTTAAAGTGGTATAAAAAAATGTTAGGTGTTATTTTTTGTTTTATCTTTTCTAGTTTAGATTATTAATACGTATAGATATAGTAACTTGATTTAAATTTAATATAAAAATCGACATTTTTAAGAAACAAATACTTTGTGTAGAACTTCAAAAAGGTAGTTCCTAGTTCAAGAAGGAAGACCTAAGTTTTGTCCACATAACATTTCTAATCATACTAGTGTAATTTTTTTTCAGGTTACAATACAGTTAAAGGACGTGAATGATATGGCTCCGGAATTTGTCAGTCCTAACATGACAACAGTATCCGAAAATATACCTCTTAACACTGTGATAATGACAGTAAAAGCTCTCGATAAAGACGAAGGAAGAAATGGATACATTGAATACTTTATGGAACCAGATTCCGAAATCAACGGTTACTTCTCTCTAGGAAATGTTGATGGCATTTTACGTGCTACGGGGAAACTTGATCGGGAACTAAAGTCGAGTTACACACTATCAGTCACAGCTAAAGATAGAGGGGATCCGCCTAACGTTACAAAAACTAAAATTTTAATCAAAATAATGGATGAAAATGACAACAGTCCTGTTTTCGATCCGAAACAATACAGTGCATCAGTTCCAGAAAACGCTAGTATAGGAGCAAGTGTTTTGCAAGTAAGTATGAAAGGATAAAAACCTCAAATTACGCTATATACTGCTTTGAATATATGAAGTAAATATTTATTTTCTTGTTACAGGTTTCAGCTACAGACGTTGATGAGGGATTAAATGGAAGAGTAAGATATTCGATTGCATCTGGTGACGAAAATCGTGACTTTACTATAAGTGAAGATACCGGTATCGTGAGAGTGGCGAAAAATCTCAACTACGAAAGGAAATCTCGTTATTTACTAACAATTAGGACAGAAGACTGTGCTAAAGATGATGTTAGATTCGATACTGCTGAACTATCCATATCTATTCAGGATATAAATGACAATCCTCCTACGTTCCTAGATTCTCCATATTTAGCATATGTGATGGAAAATATAATACCTCCGAACAGAGGGTACATAATTACAGTTCGAGCTTATGATGCAGATTCGCCACCATTTAATAACCAAGTACGCTACTTCATAAAGGAAGGAGACGCCGATCTATTCAAAATAAATGCCTCCTCCGGACAAATATCTTTATTGCGAACTCTAGACCGGGAAGCTCAGGATGAATATACATTGTCACTTGTTGCCATGGATACAGGTTAGTAAAACGAATGTGTATTATATCTAAAGTTTATGTACGAACAAAATTAATATGAATTATTATTGATTTACCAAAAGTAATAAATGTAAATGTTTCACTTCAGGGTCACCACCTTTAACTGGTTCTGGGACAGTCAAAATTATTGTACAGGACGTAAACGATAATAGTCCAGATTTCGAAAGACAAAGTTACAAAACAACTGTCAAGGAAAATATGCCCGCTGGTACAGTAATTCTAGAGCCAAAAGCTATAGATAAGGATATCGGAAATAATGCTAAAATTCGATATAGTCTATTAGGTGAAAAATCTGAAAGATTTGTTATTAATCCGACAACAGGGATAATTTCGACTAATGTAAGCTTGGATCGGGAAGATTGGAATATATATTACTTAATTATTATGGCACAGGACTCATCTACAACCGATCCCAGGACAGCTACAGCTAATGTCACAATTATAGTTGAAGATGAAAATGACAACACACCAATATTCCCACAGTCTGAATATGAAGCATATATTTCTGATCGCACGCTTCCAGGAGATTTTATATTTGGTGTCAAGGCGAGAGACAGTGACATTGGTCTCAATAAGAAAATCTTGTATGACTTAAAAGGCGAACATCAAGAGTTTTTTACCATCAATAAAGAAACAGGCGTGATAAAAGCCAAGGAGAGTCTTGCTAAGTTTAAACAAACTAATAAATCGTCTTTAAATTTAATAATAATAGCTGCTGATTGTGGTATGACACCAAGACAGAGTACAGCTGATTTGGTACTCATACCAAAATCGGTTAAAAATTTTCCGAAATTTTCTGTCACAAATAAGCTTACATTTACTTTTTCTGAAAATACCCCTGAAGGGGTTTTAGTTACTCGATTATCTGCTACGTCTCCTAAAACAGGCCCCACTAGTTTATTACAGTACGCCGTCGCTGGAGGTAACATTGGGGATGCTTTGAAAGTAGAACCAATAAGCGGTGAAGTGTTTATAACTGGTAAAGGACTCGACTATGAGACAATGCCACTTTATGAAGTTTGGTTTGAGGTTAAAGACTCTGATAATCCACCTTTAAAATCTTTTATTGAAATAGAAATAAAAGTTACAGACGCAAATGACAACGTACCTGTTATTGAAAATATATTGTATAATGCAACAGTTCCTGAAGAAGAATCACCACCTCAGTTAGTGGTCAAAATAGAAGCACACGATGATGACTCTAACGAAAATGGAAGAATATCTTACAGACTTGTCAACGATTACGAAGAAACATTTAAAATTGACTCAGAAAGTGGAGAAATTTCTACCAATATAGGTTTGGATAGAGAATCTATACCTTTTTATGAAATTCTAGTAGAAGCTGTTGACCATGGAGTGCCTCAATTAATTGGTACCTCTACTGTGCTAGTAACTGTTATGGACAAAAATGATAATCCACCGAGATTCACGCGATTATTTAGTGTTAACGTGACTGAAAACGCAGAAATAGGTTCTTTTGTGATAAGAGTAACAAGTTCCGATCTAGATACAGGACCAAATGCTAATGCTACTTATAGTTTTGTAGAAAATCCTGGGGAAAAATTTCTTATTGATCCAATAAGTGGTAATGTAACAGTCGCAAGACCGTTAGATAGAGAATTGCAAGATGAATACATTCTTAAAGTTGCTGCGATTGATGGAGCTTGGAGATCCGAGACACCGCTGACCATTACAATACAAGATCAGAATGATAACGCTCCAGAGTTTGAATATTCCTACTATAGTTTTAACTTCCCTGAGTTACAAAATAAAAACAGCTTTGTGGGACAAGTTATTGCTACCGATAAAGATAAGCAAGGACCTAACTCAATCATCTCATATTCCTTACAACAAACTTCTGATTTGTTTACAATTGATCCAGCCACAGGTGAAATTTTGAGCAAGTTTATGATGAACTACAAAAGAACTTTAATAAACTTATCACCTGAAAATACTTATTCAGTTATTGTTGTAGCAACTGATAACGGCAAACCGCCTATGTCATCAGAATGTTTAGTTACAATCAATGTTGTAGATGCTAACAATAATAAACCGAAATTTGTTGAACATGAAAAATTTGTACCCGTACCACTAGATGCCACTCTAGGAGAAAAAATAATACAGTTAACAGCAGAAGATACCATGGACTTCGGAATAAATGCAGAAATAGAATACTTTATGACAGGTGGTAATGGCACATCCTTCTTTACAATTGATAAAAAAGATGGATGGATTTATGTAAACAAACAATTTTACTCTATTGGACAATATTATGAATTGAAAATCAAAGCCGTTGATAGAGGAATACCACCCCAATCCGACGAAACAATAATAACATTTGTGGTAACTGGAGAAAATATTCACAGCCCTAAATTTACAGCACTCAGTTATCAAGTAATCGTTCCTGAAAACGAACCCATTGGTTCTTCCATACTAACATTAAAAGCTAACGATGAAGATGAAGGGCCCAATGGTATAATTAGATACGCTATCTCTTCGGGTAATATCGGAAAAGAATTTCAAGTTGATCCATTTTTAGGTACCATTAGTATACTTCGACCTTTGGATTATGATGAAATTCAAGAATATCGTCTCAACATAACCGCCATTGATCTAGGTTTTAAGCCAAAAGAGACAACTGCGACTGTTACAATAATATTGACAGATATAAATGATAATGCACCACAGTTCAATCAATCACATTATGAAGCATATTTAGCAGAAAATTCACCAGTAAATAGTTTTATCTTCAAGGTAATAGCCGTTGATATTGACTCACCGAAAAATTCCATTATCAAATACCGTATCAAAAATGAAATGTCATCTCTATTTCACATCGATGTAAACACTGGCAAAATATTTTCTAAAGCAATTTTTGATTATGAAGAAAAAACCTCGTACAAACTGGAGATTGTTGCTGAAAACCCGGACTCGGTAATGCGCAGCATGACTGAAGTAGTAGTACACATTACAGGTGTAAATGAATTTTATCCGAAATTTATTCAGCCAGCATTTCATTTCGATGTTTCTGAGTCAGCTGAGGTTGGCACAAATGTTGGTACAATTCAAGCTACAGATCAGGACAGCGGCGATGATGGCATAATTTATTATTTGTTTGTTGGCTCCAGTAACGATAAGGGATTCAATGTAAATTCGCAAACTGGAGTAATAAGGGTAGCACGTTACTTAGACAGAGAAACACAAAACAGAGTTGTTTTGACCGTACTCGCCAAAAACTATGGTGGTATTCATGGTAATGATACAGATGAAGCTCAAGTTATAATATCGATACAAGACGGAAACGATCCTCCCGAATTTTTGAGAAATTACTATGAAGCCACAATATCTGAATCAGCGAGTGTTGGTCAAAAGGTAGTCCAAGTTAAAGCAGTAGATAAAGATGTACGTCCACAAAATAATCAGTTCAGTTATTCTCTTATTGGCGGTAACACAAATCAAGATTTTAGAATAGATCCACAAAGTGGTGAAATAGAAGTATCGCGGCAACTAGATCGCGAGACAATACCAACATACTCACTTATAGTAGGTGCGATTGATACTGGTATACCACCGCAAACGGGCACAACGACTGTTAAAGTAACAATTACTGATATAAATGACAATGGTCCATTGTTTGATGTGGCAAATTTCAATGGAGCTGTATATGAAAATGAGCCTCCAAGTACCAGTATTACTACACTTACTGCTAAAGATCCAGATCTTCCTCCAAATGGAGCTCCATTCTCTTACTCTATAATTGGAGGTCAACATCAAAATTATGTAAAAGTCCACAAGCACTCAGGGGTACTACTAACTACTAAAAAGATAGACAGAGAATTAACTCCACAGTTAGAAATAATCATACAAATTGAAGACAGCGGCACTCCAGTAATGAAATCAAGCTATACAATATTTATAAAAGTTTTGGATAGAAACGATAATCCACCATCATCTAGGTCTGCCCATGTTCTTGTTTATGCATTTAATAACAAGGTTCCGACCGGAAAGATTGCAGACGTTAAACCGAATGATCCTGATATTGTTGGAGATTATAAATGCAAAATCATAAAAGATTCTACTACTGAAAATACTCTCACATTATTTAATATTCGTAAGGGTTGCGATCTTTACACTAACGCAGTCAGACCAGGACAAGGGTATTCATTTTCTGTTTCGGGCAATGATGGAATTCACAAAGATGTTACGTCATCTGTTAGCGTTGAATACTTTTCGTTTGATAATGCAACAGTTGAACAATCAATAACAATGAGAATAATAAATATGACTGCAGCTGATTTTCTTACACATTATTATCGCAATTTATTAGAAGTTTTGAAAAATGGACTAAAGAAAGACGAAAGTGCCTATTTATACAGTATAAATCAAGAAAAAGACGGACTAGATTTAACAGTAGCTGTTAAGGGTAATAAGACAATTTGGAAACGAGAAAATACAGAGAATTACGTTAAATCAAAAGAATTTGAATTAAGCAAGGTCTTGAAAACGTCAGTTATTGTATCCTATTACCCTTGTGCAACACAACACTGCCTTAATGATGGTGTTTGTACAGATGGAATTAGGGTGTTAGATGAGGTACGGATTATCGAAAGTTCGACTCTTATACTTTCATCTCCTCTCGTACGTCATGAGTATACATGTCATTGTACTGACAGATTTATGGGAACCAACTGTGAAAAAAGACAAGATCCTTGCTCGCCTAATCCTTGTAATTACGGAGGTCAATGTAGAAAGCAAGGTCATGACTTTGTGTGCTCTTGTCCTCCGCGCCGAGAAGGTAAAACATGCCAATTTGAACGAGATGACGTTTGTAGCAGCAATCCTTGTAAAAATGGAGGATCGTGTAAAGAAAGTTCAGATAGAAATTCGTTCTTTTGTTTATGTCGCCCTGGTTATCGTGGAGATCAGTGTGAGGCTCTTGTGGACTCATGTAGACCTAATCCGTGTATGCATGGAGGTATTTGCATTAGCTTGAAGCCAGGGTATAAATGCAGTTGTACTAATGGCCGATATGGAACACATTGTGAAAGCTCTACTTATGGTTTTGGTGAATTATCATATATGCAATTCCCAGCTCTCGACGCATCGACCAATGATATAACTATAATATTTGCGACTACAAAGCCTGATGCATTATTGTTGTATAATTATGGTGCCCAAACTGGAGGAAGGTCAGATTTTATAGCGATTGAATTGTTAGGCGGAAAACCAATATTTTCCTTTGGAGGTGCAAGAACATCAATAACTTCTGTATCTATTATGGATTCCGAAGTGAATACCGCTGATGGCAAATGGCATAAATTAACTGCTACCAGAAACGGCCGTGTGATATCTCTGAGTGTGACCTCGTGTACTGACCACGGCGATGTTTGTATGGAATGCGAACCTGGCGATAGTTCATGTTACGACGATGATACTGGACAGGCAGGGTATGTTGACTTTATTCAATCTTATTAAAATTGTTGATACTTTTTTATTACAAACCCTTAAGCATAATTCAAGAATGCATTCTGTGTCTAAATATTAATAAATAATGGTTTTACCTCCTAATTGCGTTTGACAGAGTTATTGATGCCTATATACGCTTATAACTTTTTTCATTGTTTTTGCAGAACGTTAAACTTCAACAACGAGCCGCTACTCATTGGCGGATTACATAAAGCAGATCCTGTCCTGGAACGTCCCGGACAAATTCATTCTGATGATTTTGTTGGATGCATGCACAGCATTTCCATCAATGGACGATTTCTAAATTTAACCAATCCACTCAAAGCACGGGGTGTGGAAGCAAATTGTGATCGTACAGAAAAAGGAACTTGTTATAAAAAGGACATTTGTGATTCCGGCGAGTGCTTGGATAGATGGAAGACAAACAAGTGCAAATGTGAAAAAGATCTCATTTCACCTAACTGTAACTCTGCTCTAATGCCTATCTCTGTAAGCGAAAATGCTTACATTACATATTTTATATCTGAAAAGCATCGAAGAATGCAATTACTAGAGTCCTTTTATGGTGGAAGCACAAGCTGGGAAAGAAAGAGTGGAAAAAATATTGGAAAACCTGTAACAAAAGTAAATAATCCAGCTAAAATTTTGACTTTCTTTTTCAAAACTAATAGAAAAGAAGGTGTACTTTTTTATGCAGCAACTGACAAGTATTATACTATAATTGAATTGAATGAAGGAAAAATTAGTTACACGTCAAAACAAAACGTAGTAGTCAACATGACTCAAGTCGACCAGCAAGATGTATCTGACGGTAATTGGCACAATATTACCATATATTCTCACGGAAGAAGTATTCGTTTGATTGTTGATGACAAAAACGTGGGTGAAGAGCTTGATGCAGCTGGAGTGCACGATTTCTTAGATCCCTATTTAACAATAATATCTTTAGGGGGTGTCAAAGCGGAATGGATATCGAACAATAATAAATTTGAAGGATGCTTGGCAAATTTTAGTATCAATAATGAACTTCAACCTTTTAATGGCAACGGAAGTATTTTCAATGAAGTTATTCGTAAAGGGAAAATAATACCTGGATGCCATAGCACTTTCGGTGCCGGCATAGCTCAAAATCCAAATCCATTGAATATTGGCATAACGCTTGTTATAGTGTTTTTCATTATATTAATTGTAGCAATTTCGATATCGTTTATTGTATATCGACTTCGGAAGCAGAAAAAAGAAAAGGGTAACACTTCAGGAAGCAAAACTAACATAGTCCATACTAAGCAAAATGGTGGTCCCGCTATGTTAAATGCACCGAATTTGATTGCTGGGACTAATGACAGCATTATGAATCGAAATATGCATAACAATGAAACAAGTTTGAATAGTTACATGTCTGAAAATGCAGATATTATGAGAAACGTGGGTCATATCGTTGGCCCTGAATTATTATCTAAGAAATATAAAGATCGTGAAATAATGAACATAGATCCACCGAGACCTCAAAGACCTGATATTATCGAAAGAGAGGTGGTAGGAAAAAGTCCAGCTCTAAGAGAAGATCATCACCCGCCTCCACCGCCTTCGACAAATACTTCTCATCATACTCATGATCATCCTAGTGGTTTGGACCTTAATTCAGAAATACCCGAGCACTACGATCTTGAAAACGCAAGTTCGATAGCACCATCCGATATTGATATTGTTTACCACTACAAAGGATTCCGAGAAGCCCCCGGTGTTCGCAAATATAAAGCAACACCACCGCCGATAGCAGGGTACCATCACAAACATCAAACACCACAACACAGGCATTCTCCACATCACCCAAGTGGGTATCCTCCTAGAGTTTTACCTCAAGCATCTCAACCACCTCCACAACCAAGGCAACATCAAACCACTCCATTAGCTCGATTATCACCTAGTAGTGAGCTTAGTCAACAACCAAGAATCCTAACTTTACACGATATTTCTGGAAAACCTTTACAAAGTGCTTTGTTAGCAACGACTTCAAGTTCGGGAGGCGTAGGAAAAGATGCATTACATAGTAATAGTGAAAGAAGTCTCAATAGTCCAGTTATGTCTCAATTAAGTGGACAAAGTTCTTCTGCTGGTAGAAAGACCCCAAGCGCTGCGCCTCAGGTTCCTCAAGTAGTTTCAGTAGGGCCTGGTGCAGTGGGATTGACCGCAGAGGAAATTGAAAGAATGAATGCCAGACAACGAACCTCTAGTCTAGTTTCGACATTAGATGCGGTATCGAGTTCCAGCGAGGCCCCAAGAGGGGGTGGAGTAAGTCATCACATGTCGCACAGACATCACTCACCACCGGTCGACAACAGAAGTTCCACTGGATCAGATGACGAAAGTGGAAATGATAGTTTTACATGTTCAGAAATAGAGTATGATAATAATAGTATAAGCGCGGATAAACCTGAGGATGTAAGAAGACAGAATGTTAATAGTGGAAATAATAATAAGAAACCCATTTTACCTCCACCTTATGAGAGCTTTGATTCTTCGTTTCGAGGTTCTCTGAGTACGTTGGTTGCTTCGGACGACGATCTGAATCCACATGTAAGTGCCGCATTGTATAGACAAGCAAATGGATCTCCTGCACCAGCAACTTTAGGGTGGGATTACTTTCTAAATTGGGGTCCAAATTTTGAAAGCATGATAGGTGTTTTTAAAGATATAGCCGAATTACCAGACGCCGTCAATGGTCGAATGTCTTCCTCGTTAAGACTTCCGAATGGTACTCCAAAGCCTTCGGAAGAATATGTCTAAATTAATGTTAAATAAAATTGTAAATATGTTTACATAATACTGATGTAAATTTTTTGTTGAGATCTTGTATCAAGGTCTTGGTAGATTCAATTTTCTTGCCATATTTTGCTATTTTACGTAACTGGGATATAGTATAGTTCGACCTAGATTATATAATTGTAAATATATGTTATGTTAATTTGTAGATAGCTTTGATTAAGAATTTAGTAAGTTACGATATTTGCTCTCAATTTTCGTTACACATTTACAAAAAATGTACATAAATGTTTAAATATGTTCTATAAATCAATTTGAAAGGCAAAATGTATTAAATGTAAAATTTAAAACTTAAATGTGAGCCTAATTTAAAATTAACGAATTTTGTACAATTCAGTATCAAAATTTGTCTTAAGTCATGATTTTATTATTTACACAAATAATAAAATAAATTTCACTCTAAATTTTATAAATCGAACAAAACAGGGTTGCAATTCTTTAAAAAAAACTGTAATATTTTGACTCAGGATTTCAGATGCCGAAACAAATATACAAACATTACATTCCCATTGAAAAAAAGAAAATAATACTAAGTTTAGATTATTCCAGTCCAGTGTAGGCTTAAATTTGCAATTGTATTGGAATAATGTAAACTGGGCATAACACTTATTTCGGCACTGGAAATGTGCGATAAAACTTCTTTTAATTTCATGTTTATTTATGTTCTTAAATACTCCGACTGAAATTTTATGTAAAATTACTATTCAAATTGTCCATTCTTTATAAATAATAATTGTAATAAGCCATATTAATTAGTGAACAAAGTGCCAAATGTGTATTCTGTTCAAAAGAACTGACTGATTTTACAATATGTGAATATTAAATTAATTAAATGAAGAAATGACTTTTCTTTTCGACATTACACCGGTAACTTCCTAACACTTCCATATAGCAAGTAAGAAAGGTCTACCTTTGTACTAAGTTGGTACTCAGTAATATTTGTCAAGGTCTTAACATGGATGTTCACAGTAATGGTTACATCTCTTATTATCTAGAGCCAGCAATTATTTAAAAAAAAAACGTAAAAAATAATAGCAATGATAAGAATGCAGAAAAGCATTTTTATTTTTTACACATTTACATAATACATAATTTGGCACAAAGTTACCATAGAGTGAATATGTTTTTTGTTAAATATAAAAAAATATTTGACCTATAGACATACCTGGTATAAAAATTAGCCTAGTATAAAAAATAATATCTCTTTTAAGCCTCGGTTGTGCCAGTCTGTTTGCTTTAGTAAATTTTAGTTTCATTAAATTTTGTTAATCTTTTTTGCAGTATATTAAATAAAAAAAATGAAAGAAAAGGTGAAAAATATCATTGTAGTTATTAACTATATAAGGTTTTTTATTTATTGGCACTAAAAAGAAACGAAAATTCCAGAAGAATCGTAATAGAAAGGTCGACACTATCTATTTCTCCAGGTCATAACTCTTCATGTTTATTTATCTATCATCATTTTATAGCCAAGCTATTCAAGGTATGCAGGAAATGAAATTAAGCCAATGTTACATATACGTAGGTAATTTTATGGTATTGACGAGTCGCGGTCGTTGTACACAAACCTAATATGGCCCAGTGCTGTTGATAATTACCAACTAAAGTGCTAACGCAGTCTAAACAGTACCCTTAAGTCAAACGAACCTGTGAATTACACAAAAAGTCATCGCATTTTTTTTTGTATTTGTTTTCAAATTTTTTGCCTATACAATATGACAATTTTCAAATCGCTTTCCAATTTACTATTGTCATTCGTGAATATTTATTTTCTTTTGAGTAAGTATTGTCTTTTATTACATATGAAATAGCATAATCTTGTAAGTATTAAATTAATTTAATAACATAAATAATATTAATTTAATATTTAATTATTTGAACAGTATATAATTTATAAACTCTAACAAATTTTAAAAGTAAACCGAATTATTTCTAATATAACTGCGATATATTTATACTCACACTGATTTATTTTAGCTAACAAAAGAAAAATTCAAATAAATTTTTAGTCCAGTCTTGAAATACATTAGATTCGCAATTCAATTAAAATAAAATAATTGTTTGAATAAATTAAACTGTAAAGTTATTATAGTGTAAAACGTTATGGTTATAATATTTCCGTAAAAATATTTTTCAATTTTCTCTCATGGGTTAAATCTTTATATTTCCACCCTTTTCTTATAAGGGAAGGATGGGAAAGGAAAGTTGATATGACGGGGGAGGGTGCGCATAGGTAGGGGATATATCCTTTTTATGTGCGTCTCCTCTTCCGTCGATTACATGTAGGCAACGCATCTGCAATTACGGATATCTATGGGCAGCGGTCCCTTCGCTATTTTCGGCTGTTTCAGGTGGCCGCTAACTCTATCACCTTATGACAATATACTCGTATTAAAATTGCTATTTATATTTCAAATGACATTTTTTCATTAACAAAATTTAGAGGATAACCATCTTTTGTTTTTACATTAAGTATTTCAAATTAAATTCATATATTAGTACTTATATTATTTCAGTACCTTTTTTCCATAATTTATTGTACTGATCAAAGTAACGATTTTCTTCTGTTAAATTCGTAAAAATAGTTTATAATTTACTCTAGTATGTAAAATAACACTTTACAATATTGTAATAATAAGCAAAAAGCCTCTTCGACACCTGAAAATAATGAATTATTTATTTATTGCAAGTATTATATTCAATGCAAATTACATAGTAAATTATATCGGCGAGTCCTATCTATAAATATAAATCTTACTAATATTATAAATAAATGTTTGGATAGATGGATGGATGTTTGATTGAAGGTATCTCCGGAACGGTTAGAGGGATCTTGACGAAATTAGGCACAGATGTAGAACAAAATTTGGAAGAACATAAGGCAAATACTTATTACGTTGTTTTTTAATTCCGCGAGGACGGAGTAGCAGGCGACAGATAGTAATTAATATAATTAACACCAATATATGTACATACGAACAATAAATTAGAAAGTTTTATAAAAATTAGTCAAGGGTAATGAATGTAACTGAGCTAATATTTTAATTTGAATGTGAATAGATAAAAAGACAGATAGTTTGAATATTTTTGTAAAAATTTAAATACTAACCTAACCACAGTTTAAAAAAAATGTTGGAAATGTCGATTAAATCCAATTTAAAAATAAAAGTATTTTTTCGATTTTAAAAAAATTACATTTGTTAAAAAAATTCATCAAAGTTATAAGTTCTTATTTCAGTTTGGATGTCTCTTTTTTCTCTTTGTATTCTTCTTTTAAGAGCAATCTGAACTACATACACCACACATTGCTCGTTGGGCTACGACAAATCAAAACTAGTTATTTAATAAAAGTAAAGAACCCGTCAATCAAACCGCTCTGGGTCAGTTGACTATGGCCTAGTCACCCCTAAATTGGTTAGGCTCCTGAGCCTCCACATATTTACATACGTACATATACATGCTTACAAATTCTAATCTAATCTCAAAAATTAATCGTCGGCTGAAAACATTTCAACTAGCTTAACAATTTTATTACTTTAGTTGTTTTTGAGTTTATCAAAAACGAAGAGAAAATACTAATTAAATTATTGTTTTGGATTTTTAGGTTATTGCAATTCTTTACCTGCAGACAATTGTATAACTCCTCCATTAGATTGTCCAAACGAAAATGTAACTTTTTGGTTGTACACAAGGTAAATGTTAGTTTTATTTTTAATTACTATTCTTAGGTTGTAAAACTTAGAAAAGTATTCCCACAATTGTATTCATTAGAGTAGAATTTCCTGTACTAAAGGACTCTTACCATGATTTGCGTATGAGTCAAAAGAGAGTACACAATAATTTCCATAAATGCCTCTTCAGACCACTTTTGAAGGCACTAAATATTTTATTTTTTCAGAGCAAATAAAGACGAGCCACACCAATTAAGATTCGCTGATCCTACATCTATTGACAAGGCCCCGTGGGTCCCGAATGCGAAGATCAAGATTATTATCCACGGCTACACGGGTCACAAAGATTTCGCTCCAAACCCACAAATTAGGCCAGGTATAGAATAAGTGGCCTATTGCTCTATTTGGGGCCCGCATGGCCGTAGACATTATTTACATAAAAAACTAATTTTGGCCCGTAGTTCAAATTAGTTGAACATTAGGTGGGGAGAAAGTGACGCCTACAAGATAAGTTATACGCAGTTGAAATAAAATACCAAATAAATGTGTGTGTATCTAAGTTACTTAACTTAGAGTCGAAAAACACTGATTGGATAGCACGCGGGCCACACACACTCGTTGATTTGAGGTGTAAATATAAAATAAAGAAATAGTATGTACATATGTACGAGTACATGATATGTACATACTATGTAGCATGAATATTATATAAACAAACTTTAAAATGAGTTATTCTAAATGCAACAATAATCCATAGATTATTGTTGCATTAATAACTTGTAATAACTTGTTCTTGTAATAACTTTTTTAACATTGGCGACTTTGATACGGCACGTTATATTTTTTGAATAAAAGATAAGGAAATTATAAGAGGATGTATTTAATGATCTTGTGTAATATCATTGAAACGTATTCAAGATACAAACACAGTTCCTTCCGGACATTATTTTTATCATTATGTTTGGTACATTTATAATTGTTTGTTTGTACAATTTAATAAGCGACTACTTCGTAGCTCTTCTTTCGTGCCAGTACAGGGTTCAATTTGACAGAAAGAAAGAGATGGACCATTTATATTCCTATAAGATGTTAAGCCAAATTCACGTAATGTCTAAAAGAAACGGTATAATAAAGGAATAACCTATGCATTATTCCGGAGAAGTAGAAAGCTCTTTCCTTTTCCCACATTTATTCAGAACGAAACAACAATTTCTCTTTAATTCGAATTTGTAAAATACACCGTCAAAATCATTAAAGTTTTGTGTATTTCTTGTTTTTACAGCGTATTTAGAATGCTGTGACTACAACTTAATATCAATAGATTATCACCCGGTTGTATTGGAGCCGTGTTACCTGCAGGCGGCGACTAACACCGAGCTAGTGGGCAAATGCGCTGCACAGCTTATTGACGAGATGGTCTTTAACCATAATATACAGCTGTCCAAGATACACGTTATAGGTTTTAGTTTAGGTGCTCACGTGGCAGGATTCATTGGTAGTTACATTAAATCAGGAAAATTGGAACGGATTAGTGGTATGTAAAATCTTAATGGATGATAGCATGTCATTTTCGACGAATCTCCACTGTAGCAACACCTTTATGTTGCCATTTAACTCATTCTAGTTGAAAAAATAGACATGACAATAACGTTCTTAAATATATGTTACGACAGTTTACATTTAGAACAAAATAAAACAACTTTTTTTAACTACTAAGCTAAAGAAAGATGGTTCGGACTAATTTAGATCTACTTCACGATTCCTTTCAGTTTTTTTTTTAATTGTTGTTTTATGAATCGAAATTGTTTGTTACATTTCCGTATTTAACTAGATAATGTAACTAAGTTTATTAACTTTATATGAAAAGTTAAATTTAACAAACAGCATTAGACCCAGCGCTACCGTTATTTGCCACGGCTGATGTGTCAAGAAAGATTGACCCCAGTGATGCGAAGTCAGTTGATGTTCTCCATACAAACGCTTTGATGAAGGGGAAATTGGAAATAAGCGGGCACTCTGATTTTTATGCTAACGGTGGTAGTCGGCAGCCTGGCTGTAAAGCAGATGAAAACCACAGTAAGCTACTTAAACGGTTTTCTTTTAAATTTAATTTAATTCATAAAATAACACCTTTTTGAGATATTAATCTTTTGGTTAACTTTCATATTTAAACATTAGGAATATACGTCATTAAAATTACTTACACGAAATTTGATTTTTATCCAAGATATTATAGAAAAAATATAGCTAATTAAGTAAATAATAACCAATAAATATTTGCTTAAAGGAGAAAACTATCACTTTGTCATTCATAGTACTAGTAAATACTTAACATTCTTAAGAAACTTATTTATGAGTTCATGTATCTTTAGCTGTATCGGGATGTGAGCATGAAAGAGCTGCAATATACTTCGGTGAGTCTATTATCAGTAAAGTTGGGTTCTACGGAAAGAAATGCTACTCCTGGATAGCCTACATGATTGGATGGTGCGAGCTAGTCAGTTCAGACGAAGATGTATTATACGGCGAGCACATGCCACCAAAGTTAGTCTTATGTATTTTTTTTAATAACGATGACTTTGTATTACTAAAGATAACTAATGGTCTAACATTCTTGTAAAGGTTTCCTTATGTTAAATATCTCGGTTTAAAGTATCAATTGAAGAAAATGGGCAAAATGAAACCAAAAGAAAATATTTTAAAAATTAATCGCTACACTGCTCTATGTATTTCTCTGTGCGTAATAACTCAATGTCATAGATAAGATATGAATACATTTGAATACTAGAACTCGACCTTAACGATGTCAGTTATGAAAGGGAATTCTTCAGTTATAATTGTAATTTTTATGGCTTAATATTTTTATTTTTAAGATTATTCTTAACATAGTTTGAAGTAAAATACAAAGAGTTAATCTTAAATAAAAATTATTATGTTACTCTACAAACATATATAATCTTAGTTATGAATATAAGAAGTCAATATATTGCATTTTGTCACCTTTTTGATACTTACATATTTGTAATTAAATATTATAACAATGTGTTGATTTCAGCATAACTGGTGTATATTTCTTCAACACGAATTCCGCGCCTCCTTTTGCGCGGGGTCCGATCAAGAATAACAGGAGCTACGAAGGCGATGATGAAAAGTGGATTTAATAAAAACTTTTTAACAATGGCATTTAAACTATTATTTATAAAATTATATGAAAATTCCAAAGCTTACAAAGTAAAGGACATGTGTGATCGATCGATCTATAAATTGCATCCGGATATGGTTTGCAGAAACTATCGTAAGGGAAAGTCCTCTATGCACTTTATTACGGAAATAACGAAATATTAAATATTGTTCAGCATAAGTTGAAGGGAAAGGGAAAATATCGTATGAAAATAAATTACAATAAACAATTTATTTCCTGGGTATTACTAAAATTGCATAAACATTTAATTATCATTATCTAAATATAACACACATAAAAAAAAAATTCAGTCGAATTGATAACCTCCTTCTTTTTGAAGTCGGCTAATAAAACATTTAATAATCTTTCAAGTTTTAAATCATTCAAGTGAGTTGAAAGGATTTAAGAGGGTCAATCTTAACACGAAGATTGAATACACATATAATAGGAATTTTATTCGAGGCAACATAACGATACATCTGTGAAAAATATATGCATTATTAAGCTACGAACATTTAAAAAAAAAACTGTCAAATCACTGGCTTTTGTCTTCTTCTATTATCATGTCTGCAAAACTACGCAAGTGTTAAATGATGAAGCAATATATTTTACAAGCTTCATATAATTTAACAACACTATGTAAAGGTCGAACAATATTAATAATATAATTATTTGATGCTTTCGTCAGTCTGTTAGTAATGAAAATGAATGTTCGTTAAGTGAAATGGGTACTGAATGGAATATAGTTTTTTAATGAATTATGTTAATTTTACTCGTTTCTCAAAATGACATTTGTTATTTATTATCTTTGCTTTTTATTATTTGTTCATTTATTATTTTTATGTAAAATAGCGATCGATGTTGGGAGCAAAACCTCTATTCTTGTAAACACATCATAATTATGACATTTATTTTGTAAAAAATTGTCATTAACGTGTATATGCTAAATTTTATTTCGATTTATAACTTTTTTCCAAGTAGATATGTTAAAATAATTAGCCATATTGTAAGTAATCATAGTGCATACATAAAACATAAGAAGAAATTACAAATTCCCATATTTCACAATCGTTTCTCACCGAAAGCGACTTTATTGCTCAATTTCGATAATGTCCAAGATTAATTCATTATTTTTCTTCTTCTAATGCAGAGGCATTCGCCATTCTGCCATAACTGACGGTTGGCCGTCACCTCAGTGAACTATTCTTTGACCTGTGCCAAGCGAAAAAGTTGTTCAACGCTGGCAACAGTTGTCTATTCCCGGAAGTCCCTTATCCACTACTTTCATCGCGTTGAAATGTGTCTTCTGCCAGCGATTTATTTCATATTTTTCATTTCATTTCGCAAGATATGCCCCTATTATGCAACGTTTCTCTTTTTTGACCATCGCGTTTATTGCTCGATAATAAAAACAGGCGCCGCGTAGGTATACCATACTTACAAAACCTACCCTGTTACAGTATTATTATAAGTTTGCTTCTGTTTACTATCAATAGTTATTGCGATTTTTTTATTATTCACGGATTAAGCTACTCAAGTACGTTCTTTTTGCCTTGACATTATATTTTTTGCAGGAAACATAAACGTTGAATAATTTTAAACAGACATAGCTTTTAAGCGTATGTTTGTAGAAAATATCACTTGAAATGTTAGAAGTTTTTTTTCTGCCATTTCATTTTTAGCAATTTACGGGGTGAAGCTACAATAATTCGAATAGTGCAGAAAATTGATAGGAATGTTTGGAACACCATTATACGAGTACGTAAGGCCTGAAAAGTCCTCATTGTTTCCATATTTGAAAAAAAAAATTAAAGCTAGCAACTATGGATTTTTCGCCATATTCGTCGAAATGGTGTGTCAAAAAGGATCTTACACTGAGTTGTAGATGGTAGAGTTACCTATTAAAACCTTTAAGTACTTATTTAACAAGCCACAGATGTAAAAGTCGTAATTTTCACTGGCCAGCAATGACGACTTCGTCCACGTGAAAGATAATTTTTCAAAAAACCTGAAAGAAAGTAGTTCGCTCTTTATATTGCAACGTGTGTATATAAATTATTAACTTCAGGTTCTAGAATAATTTTTAGATAGTTATTTTCATTAACTGCCTGACTGGTTTTTAACTTTCATTTTTATTTTGCCTTTTTTTTCCAGTATTTGGACCCCTTTCTGAGTATAGGCCTCCTCCAACCTTTTTCGCCTGTCCCTATCTCTTCTCATTAAAAACTGTTAAAATCGTAACTTAACAGTTTTTAATTAACAGAACTTTATAGGAATGACCTCTAAAACTGACTATCTTGTTTTAGCTTTACAGATCTATCTGCTGCTTTTAATTATTATAAATATTATCTAATATGTGAATGCACAGACTAAAAAACTAATAGACCAGAATAGAGGAGTGCAATCTTACACATGTTATTATAACTTCGTAGCCAAGTACTAAGAAAGGATTTTTCTGAAAGGGTTAAATGTTTTTTATAGAAACATGTTTTTCTTTCAACAGAAATATTATAGTTTCAATATTTAATATGACCGGGTTATTTCAGTTGGTCTGATTATTCAAAAACGACACTGGCTCTTAACATATAATATTTAATTGTATTTTCTGTTATTTACTTGTCAAGAACAATTTCCATTTTTTTTTGTTTACAATCGCAAAACTTTATCGAATTAAAAATGTCCCTAATTTTCGCAACAAATTTTGAAGCTATATTCAAAATCTACTAGTCTTCTAGTTATTTAAAAAAAAAAAAACAAAAAAATAGGACCCACCTGCAAGCACTTCCTTTCGATTAAAATATTTTTCATCAAAATCGGAACACCAGGGGCGGAGTTTCGCGGTAACACACATAAAAAAAAAATACAGTCGAATTGATAACCTCCTTCTTTTTGAAGTCGGCTAAAAATTAGAGCTACTGGTTAAATAAGTTGAATTAATTTAGATACCCTGTTCCGCATTTCGATTGGATATATTAAACCTGTAGACCTTGTGGTTTCCGTATGTGCTGACATGAACTATAATTACTATGTAATATTAAAATCTGGTTGTAAGAATGAAGTCACCATTTACGTATTATTTTGTAACCAAAAAAGTTCTAAAAAGATTTAATACATATGAATAGGGAGAAGTACACTTATTGTCATGTTTAAGAATGTATCAAATCAGCAAACTATAGATATAGATTATCCTTATTTTGTTATTTGCATGTCAATGATAGCATTTCTACATTATTATTCACAATTGTATTATTATTATTAACAACTAATATTGTACAACAGTTTTTATGAAATTCATTAAGACAAATTACCAGTATTTAAGTAATCGCTCTAAAGTCTAAAGTAAGTCAAGCTTTTTACAATGTTAAGTTACTTAACGCTAAACAGTAATAGAATATTATTAAGGATCATTATGGAAATTGAGTTCCTTTTTAATTCGTTTGATAGTACGACCAAAAATAGACATAGTGAAACTTACTTTAAACACCTTATACAATAATTCTAAATTACAAACTTCAGTACATGAAACATGCATTTGACAGCAAGCCACTAATTTTCAAGACGCTATATCTTCGGACATCCGTGAGTTGGGTAACCAGAGGTTGTTGACGGTTGGCGTTATTGCAACACTGTGCTATCCTTCGATGTTTTGTAATGTATCCATATGCTGTTTTCATTAAAACAGTTACGTAATTATATTCAATGTATTTTTAGGTTATCTCCAGTATGCAAATATTGTAATGTCGAATCACTAAGTTGGTTAAATTTATTAATAAAAAAAAATAAAAAAAAGCAATAGATTACGCTATACTTTCTTATGAGGCAACAACTATTTTTAGACAGTTTTAATTAGTAAGATTATTTTCCTTTTTTACACACAATAGTGTGTTTTTCACTATTCATTTCCAATCCTATAATTTACACAACAACTAAAGTGACCTACTTGCATATATTTATTATCTATTCAATTGCATCAAACAATTTTGTTTACATTTTAGTTCCATTTTTTGTAACTCTGAATTCTCATGTTTACTCTTTTTAGCCCGAGCTAGTCATTGTTATCCAAAGTGCTGAACGTTTACCTCAGATTTTGACAAATAGCAGCAAAATGTAAAGTAGGCATAAGATACATAAAGTATTAAATTTACGTCTCGCTTTAGGTAAAGTGACCGCACTGAGGTTACGTAAAATCTGGCTAAGTATAATGATACCTGTTTTCCTTCTAGGTACTTTCGAATTTTAAATATTATTTTAAGCCGACTCTTGGGTATTTCCCAGTTTATGTAAATCTTATATATAAAATTCTCGTGTCACAATGTTCGTCACCGTACTCCTTCGAAACGGCTTGAACGATTCTCATGAAATTTTGTGAGCATATTCAGTAGGTCTGAGAATCGGCCAACATCTATTTTTCATTTTGTTTTTTTTTTTTAACTGCGCGCGGACGGAGTCGCGGGCGACAGCTAGTAAACTATAACTTTGATTATAACGAACATCAAATTGCCAGTTTAGAAAGAAAGAAAAAGAATTTACTGTCAATCATGTCACACGTAAAAAAATACAGTAACAGTTTAATAAAATAAACTATCATGTCTTTTTGAAGTTTTGAAAAAACCTATTTTTCAAACTATAGAATATAATTTTATAACCAAACACTTTTTATTCGAAATTCGAAAGTCAATTTTTTTTTTAAATTGGCAAGGTGTATATTTATAAGTGGGAAATTTAAGTTTTTAGTAATAAAATGGAATGCGACTCTATTACTAATTGCTATTGGAATATTTACTAAGGAATTTTGATTCTGGTTTATAAGACTACGACAGATCAGTTAAACCAGGTGACTACATAGGCTATTAATTTCGAATAAATTATATTAGCCTAAAGAAATAGATTCATGGGCGAATTATTTATCTAAGTTTCCAGCTTCAAATTGGATATAACGCTCGACCTGCAGTACATCATGGTAATATACAGCTTGAGGGTAATATCTGGGAATCATTGAGTTTTTTTTTTAAATAAGTAGTAGATTTTTGATCCGTTAACTAATATTTCTTATAAAGATTCCAGGTAAGCTTGAAAAAGCTTGTGTTATATGATTCACGAATATAGTCAGATGGCGGGATTCGAACTCACGAGTCCTAGATCGGGAGTCCGTACTCTTAACCATTCGGCTAATGATGCTTCTAAAATAAAGCGTATCTTTAAGTGACGTCAAAATCGGTAATTCACATTGGTGGAGTCACATTAATGAAGTCATTAATGCGTTTGTAACATCGTCGGAATCCGAGACGTCCGCAAGAGGGGACCCTACGTAAGGCGAGGGTCAACACGAGCCGGCGACTTTCGCTTTTAGTTCCTTCAAAGTAAACGCACGAGACACACGTCGTGAAGGGATGTTATCGTAACTATCGATAAGTGCGCGATTTTGAATAAATATTATGAGTGATGTATTTTTTATGTTTTAATAATATAGTCGTTTTTAAGGTAAAATAAAGTTTTAGTAATCGTATTTTTTTTAAACGTGACAGTGTTAATAGTAAATTAAAAAATGGTGGCAAATGTTAAATGGCTCTTCTTATTGGGAATAACTGCGGTTCAATTTTCCGGTAAGAGCTGCAATTTTTAAAATGAAATATAATTAACAAATATATGTTTTCAATTGTCGTATATTTTTTTTTTATTTTGACAATATTTGTTATACTTATTGAAGAAGAGACAAAATAAATTTATTGGTTTTTACCCAATTTTACTCCGTCACTTAGAATAGAACTGCGATTATTAGCTAAAATAAATTTACAACTTGACTTAGTAAATAGAGTTCTCTTTTAATCTACATATTAACATACTACAATGAAACCAATTAAGTATTGTTCACACATAACCGTTTAATTAATACAAAAATACCGCGAAACTTGTACCGAGTCACACCGGGCATGCGCACAATGATCGTGCGCGCTACTTCCGAACGTTACGTTAATCGTTCGGCCGACATTCGAGTTGCATAACAGCGCCTCGCTCTTTCAACTTACTTAATACTATCACTCGCGAATATTGTATACAAATTTGAAAGAATGTGATAGTTTTTGTCTATTTTGTGAATTTCCATGTAAATCATTTGGATATTTGTCGGTTCAGTTGCGACCCCTTTGCTTAGAATTCGTTCCAAAAATTTGAACATTATTATATGATATAAGTTCACTACAATACGTTTGGTGCGGTTGGAACTTAACATAGCGATTCGAACCTCAAGATTCTAGGCAAAGTCGTTTGATCTATGTTTTCATATTTAACCGAATGAGTTGTCAGTCAGTTACTTCTGTTATAAATAAGTTTATTATATTTGTACATATAGAACATATATAAATACCGAGTGCAGCGCTGAAGGTCAACAGTAAAGTTTTTGTTACTCCGCCTTTTTAAGGTTAATACGAGTAATTCGTTACTATTACAAAAAACAGTCTGTTTTAAGCTGCAGTTTTTTTTTTCATTTAGTAAACACAAAAAGGTTCTGCTTGTTTCCTAAACTTAAAATAAATAATAGTAAAGTAATTCACTCTGTACAATTATTTTAACAACAAACAGTTGCGATGTATATATTTTTTTTACTATAAAAAATTTGCAAACGAACAAGAGAACACATGAATTCGTAATTTTTATCATATAATTATATATGCGATCAATTATTAAATTGCGATTTGAAATTCTAGTCTTTGAAAGGGAAAGAGTTTCGGATTTGTCTTTGAAAAATACCTCGCTAAGGTATGGCATTATACGACATATAACACTTAGATTTTTTAGGTAGACCATTTTTTTTAAATCTTGAAAACCTTGGTCTTGGGGTTCCAATCATCAAAAACAAAAAACCAACGCATGGAGTCGTAAATAGTTCATTTAAACACTCACCATGTTGTAAACGGAACTAATTAATGTTAGAGCATTTTCCCACGTTTTTTATTAAAACTTTTTTTACAGCAACAATTGATTTACTTCCCCAATAGCTTTCTCTAATACCTCTAAAAAATATATGCACTGAAGGATTATTCAGGACTTATTCAAATTATATTAAATAGAGAATTCTATACTACAGAACTGCCTAACCGCGAGTTTTTGAAACCAAAATCACCGTTTAAAACATATTGTTATCTCTGTTTTGTCAATAATTATGACAGGGATGACAATATCTATATATATAAAATAAAGTCGTGTTAGTTACACTATTTATAGCTCAAGAACGGCTGAATCGATTTGACTGAAAATTGGTGGGCAGGTAGCTTAGAACCAGGAAACGGACATAGGATAATTTTAACCCCGTTATCTATTTTTTATTCCGCGCGGACGGAGTCGCGGGTAAAAGCTAGTGTTTTATACAGAGATTTTGATGTCAGAAACCAACAGTTAGTAACTATTAAATATCTAATAGTAATAGTATGCAAATTTTAAATTTTAATATTAAAAACCCTTATAAAAGTATAATATTTGGCAAAGCAATAAAAATTGCTATCACACAATTTACCTTGAAAGTTGTTGTGAAATAATAAAGAAATCGTGTAATTTATTTTGAAGGCTGTTGAACTGAGTATGCATACGTTAACACTTTTGTTTACTTGTATAAATAATATTGACGATAAATTTCCATAACTAATACGAAACTACATTTATATTTTGTTAATCTTTCATCTATTAAAGTTATATACCAAGTAATAGGATCAGCTTTTCATATCTTATGATGTTTTATTGAAATTATAAGAGAAACGATTAATCGAGGGTTTCTGAGACCAAAAACCCCCGTTTAAAAATATTTTTATTACAATTTTTTTTCAAACATCGTCGTAAGGATTACCATATGTTTTATGCAGAGATCTTGGTCTCAGAAACCAACGGTAAATGTCTGGTTATACATTTTATATATACACTTCTGTCAAGCAACAACAGGACACGAACAATTTAATATTCTACGATAAAAAAAAATACTTTTTAGATATACTTGTAAATTATATTTTCTTCATCATTGTTGCAACTTTATTAATTGCATACTCAAAAAAGAATATAAATAACTATTGGATAAGTAGTTGCGCATAAAGAATATTAATGGATGAATTTGGTAATGACATACTTTGGAGTGACCTTGACAAATTGCATATAGTTTTTCATATTCTTATTTTATTTATTTATTTATTCTTTAGCACTTTTATAAGTACAAGAAGGACTTAATGCCTAAAGGCATTCTCTACCAGTCATCCGGTATATGAGAGGAAAGTATAATTATGTGCAGGGCAGATATGAATTGAAGATACTATTTTACGAATACAAATATTATGTAATACAGTAATATATTAGAAAAAAGTATGTTTAAATTTATAAATATTGTCTTTACTAGAGTTTAAAAATATATCTGAACAATTTTATTTTATATTAATTTAAATTTAAATTTAAATTTTTGATCCCACAGTCAAATTATTTTATATAATTTTGTGGGACATAGTTCCATTTTAGGTTATCATTGTATTGTAAATAAATAAATAAATAAATAATAATAATTTGTTTCAACTACTCTTGATAGGATGATGGACAACATTAAATTTTACTTTTAACCAATCTACTAAAATATGACTTTGATAGAAAAAAAAACTATTTGTGTTTTGTTTTTTATTTTTATAAATATACCGGAGGGATGTATGTCCGGTAGCATAATTTTGGTAAGAAACATAATTTGTAAACCTTGATTTTAACCTGCACTTAATTGGAATAGAATTCATTAACATGCGCATCTAAAGGTCACTTTAAGTTATTTAGAGTCAAGTGAAGCATTCAACGTAACCTCCAAAATTATAGTTTGATTAGAAGGTCTCTACTGATGATGAAACTTTTGACCTCCGTGTTGAAATAGCATCCACCTAATACGACATAAATACTGCATCGTCGATTGCAACAATATGGCATTTTATTGATACGTCTAAGTATTATGCGCCCACGCGTGTAACCTCTTTTCGTAATATCAATTCTTGAATACTACTGGCGATTATAAAATATGAATATTTCATACATAGAAACTAGAAATACTATGCGAATGATTGGATGGATGGATAAATGGATGGATGTTTGTTTGAATGTATCTCCAGAACGGCTCAACGGATCTCGATAAAATTTGGCTTACATGTAGAACATAGTCTGGAAGAACATATAGGCTACTTAATAAGTTTTTTTTGTAATTCCGTGCGGACAGAGTCGCGGGCGATAGCTAGTATTCTATAACTTTATTATAATTTGATAAATATAATATTCCGATCATGTATTAATGATTCTAGACCTGCCATAAACATGAATCATAAGTGAAAGTGTGACCTGTCACTGTCGTTTAAATGCTAACCATCAAGTTAAGATCCTTTTGGTGATACCAATTCAGTATTGGTAAAAGGTAATTTTATAATGGTCCTTCGAGAATCGTTATGTGAGAATCTTATACAACTGTATTACATTTCTTGCGACATTGTTCTAAACATGTTCTATTTGTTTTTAATTGACGATCTAGTTCCTTTGCCATATAAAAGAGGCGATTGTATGTTAATTTTTATCAACTAGAAATGAAAGTAATTAAATTAAACTTTCAAGCACCCAGACTATGGATTTATCATGGATAAACTTTACATTTTTAAACTGTTTTTATATATCGTAATTGCTTTGTTTTAATTTTTCGTAATAATGCTACAAAATTTTAAAAATCTTTTTTAAATATTTTTAAATTTTACAATTAACAACTCAAGTTGTTACTTAAAACGATTTGCAATCTTCAAAGTGTTATATTGTTATTTCTTGACAATGGCAACGATGCTTAAGCTTTTGCAAAGACGGTAGAATAAATTATAGTAAATTGGGCTGTCGTCATTGTCCACCGCGATAAACTATTTTCACTTCCATACTGCATTGTTTAGATAACTATTTACTTAAATTGTTTTTATGTCTATCTTGAATCTAATACCTTTAGGTATTGAGGTAAGCAAAACAGCACAAATATATTTTTTAAATATTCAAATATCTACAATGAAAAAAGTTTTTAGACATGTTAATTAAAATAATTTTTTTTCTATCACGTCATAGATGGTTCGTCACGTCAAGATTTGTTCAATCGTTCAATTGAATTTAAGTCGTATATCCTATGAGCCCTACCTTAATGTCCTTTATACATAACGTCATCTGAACCCGCCACCTTGCTTTGTGTTTATAAGAAGGCCATTGTCATAATAATTATACAACAAGTATTTAATTGATACATATAAAGTAATAATATATAATAAAGTTACATACATCTTATCTTATGCAAGGCTTATCGATAAGCTGAAGTACTTGATAGCTTTTGATGTTAAATATAATGATTTATATTAAAATCAAAGAACTGTTTTTTGGTGATGAAACAAGACTTTTTGATTAACAGAAAAAAAGAATAATGACCAGAAAAGAAAGAAAATATATACAAAAAAGTCACTAGCCACTCCACTCCAGGGCCGATGTTGCCGCAACAAGCTTCACTATTAAGAAATCAAGCTTATAGTGAATTTGAAACGATGTATTTTTTATATTACAAGGTATAAACAAACCAGCGTCCAGCTGAATTTGTCCAAATAGTGAAGTGCTGCCCGTAGACATCCGCAATTGCAAATGCGTTTACTACGTTTAATTAATGGAGTAGAAAATATTACCCTTTCCTATACGTCCCCTTCTCCATCTAATCCACTTCCCTTCCCATATTTTTCTTATAAGAAAATAAAGAGGACTAACACAGGCCTTATAACTTAATAAATATCATCATTACAGATATGAAAGGCGGAGAATACTTGTTTTTACAGCTTTTTGAATAGCGACAACTTGTCGATCAAATAAAAATTTCTTGTTGAAAAAACTAAGTTAGTTTTTGTTGACGATAACGCAATGAGAATTTTATTTAGAAGAAATAATTTCATCTTCAAATATTAGCTAATGAAGCTTATGATAAAGTTTCAGTTACATCACGATGTTTTTCTTCACCGTAAGAATGTCGGATGAATGTACATATGTAAATTGAGAACCGAAAATCCCATTAGTATATGGTGGGATTCGAACCCAGGACCTGCAGATTGTAAGTCAAGCGCTTAACCCCTGAGCCATCTACGCTCCCGATATAGTTTATCAGCATTTATTTATTGCTCTAATTTTAATTGGATTATATTATGAAATAGTCCGGTCATTAATTACATAACCATGACATAAAATGTGGTGCATTAAGTTAACGATCTAAATAATAATAGGTAGGTAATAACAGCGTGGTATGTTACAATTTGCTGATGAAATACGAGCCTTAAATATTTAGATTTCAAAATGTTTAATAAAACTTTTAGGAATTGGTCATTCATTTTGTTTTACTTGACAGGTTTTGAATAGGTTTGTCCTCTTATCTTTCTTACCGTTTATGCGTAGTTTGCATTATTCCAGTCTAGCGATAAATTCAACGCTGGATCACAACTGGAATAATGAATACCTACACTGGAACCCACACAATGTATTCCAGTGTGGTTTTATTTTTTTCCAGTGATTTGGCGCTGGATTGGATCACTGATCTGGAAAATTGTATACTAGTAATTGGAAGAATCAATAAAAAAGTCCTTTTATTATATCTATTAGCTCAATATTTTGGTGACACATTATAACAAAAAAACATTCTTTACATTTTTGATAATCTTGTTGTATTTTACGTTTTCAGTTTCGCAGACGCAAGAGAAAGATGAACGTGAGAAGAAACCGCAGTCGGTACGAGATCTCTTCAATACCAAGTCATGTATCCCCGGCCCGTTTAGGTGTCCACATCCACAAATGCAGTTTTTTCTTTACACCAGGTATAGTTTTAAAAAATACAATGCAACCAGTTCTTGAGATTATCCCTAATTTGAAATTTGCCACCATAATTTATTTGCCATTTGGCCCAAATTGTTAAACAACCTTTTATGTCGTAAGTCCAACTAAGCTCTGTCAAAAATATTGTTAAGACCTCTTTATATATCAATATGTTGAAATGACTAATGTTTATTTGTTTCAGGACTACTCAAGAAAAGGGAGAATTACTTAACACCTTGGATAACGACTCCTTGACGAATTCAAAGTTTAATCCGAAGTACCCTACGAAGATTGTCGTACACGGCTTTGGCGGAGGAAGAAATCTGTCGCCTAGCACTGACATGAGAAACGCTTATTTCGCAAGGGGTCACTATAATATCATCATAGTCGACTACGGCAGCCTCGTCAAGGAACCTTGTCTCAGTCAGGTTGAAATACTAATTTAAACCAATCTCTGTTTCAATTTCAAGTTACATTTTAATTTAGGGTCAAACAAAATGTTCATTTCATATTAAGTGCCCATCTATTAAACAGTATATAGAGGAGGTCTAAAGAAAGATGAAGTGAAGTGTAAGGAAATTCGCTGATAAGTACAATAAAAAAGCGCAATTTTTTAAGGAGATTGCTATTATGAAAATAAACTTGGTGGATGTTATTACATTAACGTTTTTTTTCTAGATAGAGTGGGCTCCTCGGTTTGCTAGTATGTGTATAGCACAGCTGGTGGACTATCTGCAGTATCATCCCAAGAAGGCTGTGGCACCAGAGAGAATACACACAATCGGTTACAGCGTCGGCGCTCACATTCTAGGTCTAGTGGCTAATCACCTCACTGACGGGAAACTAGGGAGGATCACTGGTAAGTAACGATTAGAATGTAATGGGAAAAGTTATAAGATACGTTTTATTGTAGATAGTATCACAGAAGTACAATATAGTATCACAGTAAGGAGTTAAACAATCTAAGCTCTATCAGTTACTTATGTTTAAATTATTTTATTAATGTAATAAATGTTTTCAATTACAATTACAGGCTTGGATCCCACCATATTCTTTTACATGGGTAACAATCGGTCTCGAGACTTGGACCACACGGATGCTCTGTTTGTTGACATTCTACACACGGGCGCTGGAATCCTTGGTCAGTGGGGACCCAACGGGCATGCTGATTTTTATGTCAACGGCGGCTCCAGTCAACCAGGATGCGCGCATGATACCATTTTTCGTAAGTTTGATTTTTGTTACCATTATATAGGTATTTTATAAAATTGTTAAAATAACAGAATAAGTTTTACATTATAATCGTTCAAGAAAAAAATTAGACTTAGCGCCATCTATAAATAAATCAAACAATGATATGTGTTACGGTAGTCCACAAAAAGATGGCGCTTTTTCTTATGAACTGTATCAATAGAGGAAGCAACAATCGTCTAAAACAAGATTGAAAGCAAGGATCAAGAAATAATCTCGATTTTTCATTTTAGAAACACTTTCCTGCGACCATACGAAGGTAACTCCGTATTTTATCGAATCTATTAACAGCCCAACGGGTTTCTGGGCTGGACCTTGTCCCAATCTGTTCTCATACCTGATAGGCTGGTGTGAGCCGAAGGATACCGAATATGTACTCATGGGGGAGCACGTTACGCACAGGTAAGGCATTTTTAAAACATAAGTTTTTTTTTGCAAAATAATTTAGTTAACAATTCTTTTCACATTATTATCATACACCTTATTATTTTTCCTATTAATTATAGAGAAATAATCCACGACATCTTGATATTTCTTCCGAGATTAAGAAAAACCTACGCTTTAGTAGTAATAACATTGAACTAAAGATGGCGCTGATTTAAGTTTTAGTTTATCAGTCATAAATTCCAATTTGTAATATTATCATTAATTTAGATAATCTTTTAAAGCTTATGCATAAGCGTATTATAAAATATATTAAAAAATAAAACATTAAATAAAAAAAAAATTAAAATAAATTAATTATAAAATGTTTTGTTTTTACAGGGCTCGAGGTGTATACTATGTGACCACAAACGCGAAACCACCATATGCAAGAGGCTTCCCTGGTAAATCAAGACGCCTGCGATCTGTCACACCGTACAGCTGATTGTAATTTAACGAAGTTAATGCTTAAAAAAATTAGGATAAAGAAATTGATGCCAACGACTATAATAGTAACGAATTAATGATAGTGTCATATTCTTGTCTGACTGTATATAGATTATTTTAGTTAGTTAATCAGTATGGCTGTTGTGGCAAATTAAATCGCAAATCCATTTGAACTCTTTAAATAATAAGCTTTCGGTGATGTTAATACTTTAATAAGAGATTTTTTTTTTTAATAAATGAAGAATATAAAATCCTGATGAGGTCAATGTTGATTGATGAGATATTTTTTTTTAATTTTTCCCATGAAATGTCGATGTTTTTTTTATAACTTAGGTAAATTTTATAGGAGTCGATATAAAATGATTTTGCTCAGAATTATAATGCTCATAATAATATTCCGTCACGAGTCCTGATCCTTTTCATATTAATCGGTGAAAGTCGTAAATTTAAAATACTTTCACGTTTTGAGGTACGTAAGTACCGATAACATTGCTAGTTATATACAAACAAAATATTAATGCCTTGATTAACTCAGCCACACGATCGTCTATAACAATTAACCTCGAGTAAACTCTATAAGATTGTTTTTTATTGTTTGGTTTAGATATAAAAGCCTATTTCAATGTTCTTCTTGCCTTTTTGTCTTCATAACCGGATTTTAAGTTTACAATTTTAATAAGTGTTTGTAAATTTTGGTGTAAGGAGAATAAAATATTTATTTCTAAACTCTATGATTTTATTTAATGCTAAGTATGGTTCCAAGTGTTACTCGTCAAATAATCCTTAATAATGGTGCTAAAGTTGATTTAGGTTAAAGGTTCTAAACATTTTACTTGTATCTTGGTAGTAACATAAAACGCATGAGACGTTTCTGGCTAGTAAAGGTTAAGAATAAAACACTTGAAAATTTTCTAACATATATATTAGGGAATATAAGGTTATCATTACATTTAATTCAATAAATCATACATAAAAATACAAAAAATCATACATAAAAATATAAAAAGTGGAAACATAAAAATTTATTTTCCTAAATAATTTCCCGTTTTATAATCAAGATTCTAAATGAAACTAAAACTTCTTTTTTCATTCGAACATTGATATTATCACATCCAAAAGATAAATAACCAACCATTATTAACGCTTACATAATTCTTTAAAACCAATAGAATTCATTTAAATCACTGTCTATATTAAAATATATATGTAGTCTGTACAGAAGGATGTAATATCATTTAAAAACTTAACCAAATTAATCTTAATTTAAAACACACCGCTAGTTTTGCATAAAGTATATGATATAACTTATATATGTAAAAATTATAATTACACTTATGGCATTTTCTATAATTTTTCCTCTATTATTACAACGCTAAGTTATTTTGCACTGCCTCATCTATAAAATAATAATAATTACCTAAAATACTATGTATTTAGCACATTCCCCCCTTACTTTTTTAGCACTGGCAAGTTTATGGCGAAGAAAACAAAACCCTCTTATTTAAATATCTTTTTTTTTTCATTTCAAACTACTAACTAGTACTTGATTAAGTATATCTGAAGAAATATGAGCCTTCATTTAATATTATTATGTTTGCTTACCGATAACCCAGTATATGTTTAATGGAGTGCAAACTTAAATACTGTAAAACTACTTACACCACTATAACGTAACTATATTTTGTTTACATGAATTATTTATTAATGATTTGATAATAATTTACATAAATCATTAAAAATAAAACATGAAAAATAACAATTATAATAATGAATAATTTAATCATTATAATTATTGATTTCAGTTGGTTTTATTTTTAATAATAGATTTGATAGAAAGAAATTTAAAATTGTTGATCACCTGACGCAACAATACCATGTTATATACACAATTAGAAGATATTTAAAGTAGATCATAATATACGCAAACTAAATTAAACATTTTGTAGAATATTAATTCAATATCAACATTCTGTTGTGGCAATACCGGACCCGTATTTCGTGGCCAGTGCGCAACAATTGATACATCTTTTTATAAATATTTTTTTTTACTTTTTTGTCGCTGTTCATTTTTCAATATTGTCATTGTCATAAATAAATCATCACCAGGAAAAATCTTTCAAATCTTTCTTTTTACTACATTATATTTATTATTGTTTAATAAAATTCAAAACATCGTACATCTCTAGATGCAAAATTAATCAACTTATTCGATATGTTCGAAATTAAATGTAATAATTTAAAAAATATTAAAAAAAATATTAAAATATTTGCTATATATTTTGGTTATTTACAAATGACATAAAATTATAATCTTACTGTTACATATAATAAAATATATTGTCATTTTTACATTTAATAACATTACAACATATTTGAAAATACACATATAATGTTAGACATTCTAAATTGAGCTATTTTATAGGCCAAGTCGAAACTTTTATAACAAATGAAAACAATATTGTTTATCTATTCTACTTATTGCAAACTAAATTACATCCTATTAAGATTTATTCTTAAAGTAAACTTTTCAAATAAAAAAGTAATAAATAAATAAAATTAATCATAAAAGAAGTTTAGGAAACACAACTTTCGTTTTTATGAGTAAAAATATTCAATTAAAATAACTTTTATGAACTAAAATGTTGATAACTTACTATTTTCAAAATATATTTTAAGGTTTTATAAACAGAAACTCTTTTAAGCGACACAAATTATTTACAGCATTGAAAGAGGACTTCAAAAGAAAATCCTTAAGCAAGACTCTAATCAGTAATTGACAAATCAGTTCTCCTTGCAAGAATACTTACGGAGTAATTACAACTATCCGTACGTATCAACTATCCACTTATAAATAATTTTACTATAGAATTCAAACTGAATTTAATGTCTTAATATGTAAAAAAAATATTGAATTCAAATTTATTTTATGTCTTTCGAAAAAAAACAACAACAAGTTCGCTATTATATATAATAAATTATTTAGTTATCATTTTGAAAATTCGTGATTCTGTTTAGAAATTGTATTTAATTTTTTTACATTTAAGCTGTGTAAAAGTAATATTTTTTACTTAAATCTGACTAAAATATTTTCAAAATCATTATTATTGTTTTCAATAATTTAATGTTGCAGGTTAATTACCAAGTAATTTAACTTATAGACTTATTTATCGCTAAATATTTCTTCATATTTCTCGCAAATAATCTTCGAAACTAAAATAACAATTAAAAATTAATTAATTTAAATAACTTAAAAGTTAACTAAATCAACATAGGTTTATATTTAAAATAAATTTCACGTACATTGTTTTATAACTATGTAAATTAATAATATCACATTTTTTTTTATTAATTTTAATTACAATATATACACTTAAGATTAAGATATATTTCTTAATACTAAATTTCTACCAATATTATAATACAGTCTACAGGCTTCTTTCGAAAGCATTATTGTCAACACAGCATTTCAGAGTGAGTTCACTCGGTTGTAATTATTCTAACTTATTTTATTATTACTTATATCAATATCATATATTTTTTCTTTTTCGGTATTTTATATCAAAATTTCAAAATATATGCAGTAATATTTATTAATCATAAATTAAATTATTTCTGAAATTAACTTTCAGTATTTTCATGGAGGTTTAAATCTGAAACGGTAACTTAAATTTGGTTAGATAAATAAATTATGGATTTATGAAATTTTTGTTAAAAATAAATTATCATTATTATTTACCTTAAAATAAGATCCTATAATTTACGCAAATTATTTTTTCGCAGTAAATAAAAAAAATAATTAAAACCATGTAAACATAACTAATATAAAAATGTTGAGCCTAAAAATTACGTAATAGTACAAAATATTTTTAAATAGAATGTAAAGTTTACCTTTAATCTAATATCTCAATTTAAATTCACTATTATTTTTAATTTATATACATAATTCAATAGTGCATTTCAACAAGTGAAGGGGGGATCCTAAACCCTTTGCACCATAACTTTGGACATCGTGAAAATTATCAGATCATGAATATTGTAGACGAAAATTACTAATCTATTCAATGTAAAATTATATGCACAACTCCCGGCTATTCTTTAAGGTTAATTTAAAATTGAAAGCAAAAAGAATAAAAGAACTGATTCTGTACAAGGAATGAAAAGTTTATTCCACTAGTTTAAATTCCAATAGATTTATTTTAAGAAATAAATTACACTCAAATTGTACCATAGTTAGTTTTAATATTGAGTTTGAATTAGAGTTGTTTTTGAGAGATATCTGTTAGTTATGTTGAAAAATTAAAATAAACAGTCATAAATTATAAAAATAAAATGATTGCAAATTTACACAATACTTGGCAATAAGACAATATCATCGTATGATGACAATATTGTCTTGCTTTAAGGAAGACAATAATATTACAAAAACTATTTATAACGATAGTTTAAATATGATGTTTTTCAACATCAAATTATTAACTGACAAATACAAATTGCTACGATCTTTAAAAAAGTTTATTTTTTAAAATCTTTTTACACAACAGAATTGACGGCGTAGAGAATCGTTAAAAAAACTTTAGTTTTACAATAGTAGTTAAACCTATCCACTAAAGGATGCGGAACAAAAATCACTAATGTTTTAAATTTAATATTATTTAAGTTTTAAACTAACAACAATTTGTTTTGTCATTTAAAATATAGATAAATGAAATATTGTATACAAAGAATTATGCATGAAGTTAAGATGATTGAAAATAGTTTGATAATTCTCACCTATGTCCAATGAATTCCACTTATTGTCTTATTTTTACGTTGTTTTATTTTAAATTATTAATACTGTTATTTGTATCCACTCTGGTATTAAATGGATTGTTAATTCGAATACTTTCTTTACCTATATTCTATTCAACTTTATATGTATATATTATAAGTTAATAAGTTCATTTACTTACAATATGCGGAGAATTTGTAATATGCGTTTGGTAAATTTACTAATTTATTTTTATCTACATATATGTCGGTAAAGAGAACTGTATTAATTTGTAGAATAGTGAGACGTCTGAAAGGTAAGTAATTAAGAAAAAAATTATATCGTCTTCATGTAATAAACAATGTATCTAGGTTTTCAAATGAGCTAATTTATCTTGTGGATGTTATGGAAGAAAACTAGGGCTGAATAGTATTACGTTTTTAATTTATTTTCGATCTTTTATGTCGAAATGAAAAAAAAAAAACGATTTCCCCTAGTTATTTTCTCGTATTACAGACAGTCAAAAGTTGTTTCTTAATTTCTTTATGTATGTTTTTTTTTCAAATGTTTAGACATAGTGCAATTTCTGACAAGTAATTTTAAGAAAAATTGGTCTTAAGATGTTTTCAGTCTAAACTTATTGTCATAATAAATGTTGCTATTTCAAAATGTAAATATGTCTGAAATCAATTAAAGGGGAAAACGTAAAGATTTAATTACGCCTTATTATTTGTCGAGCACTTTTGAAATGAGTGAATTATCAAGAGGTATTTCTTGAAGGTTATCATTTTTATTTCTACTGTCAGAAATTTAACCACATATTTCATCCACCCTAACAAAATTATCATTATTTAAGAATGTCTGTTTCCTTTCCTCCTTATTCTTTAATTAATACCATTTTTATACTGCCTTAAATAAAAAAGAAAATATTTAAATTTATTCGATTTACTAAAAAAATATTAATATTCTTTAATATCCAATGCTTTTATTTATTAACGTAGGGTTTCTCTACCAAAACATATTACATAATCGATGTCTCAGTTTTTTTTTGTAGATAATTTGTCGCATAACAATAATTATGCTTTGGAAATAAAACCCACGGCATTAAAAATATATGTTTTAAGAGATGTCATAATTAAATTAAGAATATGGTTGTTGATTACGAATCAACAGCCAATTGTAACAAGGAAAATATACTCACGTATATATATCCGGTGTCGTCACCGACTAGTTTCGAGCCCTACGGGGGCTCTTCATCAGGGTGAGTGGGATTGGTATTATTTCGCGGACGCGGCCCGTCGCTCACTATATCCGTGAGTGTTTTAGCCGTTTCTATATAAGTTAGTGATAATGTCTCACGAAAGTTTGAATAATTTAAGGAAAATATATTTTATTTTAATACAGGAAAGATATCTAGTTTTTTTTTTAATTTAATTTAAAATTATAATCATAAATCCAAATAACAAAAGTTCATAAAGTAATTTAAAAGAACTTTCAATTGTTTTAATGATTCATTTGTTTCAATCACAATCAAAGCTAGTATATAAATAATGATTTTTTAATTTTTTTACTTTTTTTTTATAATTTACCATATAGAATAAATGCATTTAAAAACTAGCTCTTATCTTATTTTACAAATTAATTTTTACTGTCGATTATATGTAAGCCTTAAAAGTAATGTTTATTACATTTTTCATGCATGTCTAATATCTGTAATCTTTAAAATAAATGAGTTTATGCTCTATTATAACTTAACTAAATAACTTATATTTGTACATTCAAATGCAGATAATTGTAGAAATGTGCTAAATACATAAAAAACAACAGAAAAAATAACATAATAACAATAGAAAAATTACATAATACTTAACTAGCGGTGTGTTCATTTTTTCAACTAAAATCTTTTTCGGAATAAGTTTCGCTTCAATAAATATTCTTCGATATTCTTCAGATGTTTATTATACTTAACTGACAATTTAAAATAATAGCTAACAATTTAAAAATTAAAATAACCAAAAAGTATTAAACATTTTTTAGTATTGACATATTTCCTAAAATGAGAAAAGAAATATACATAATAATTGTCTTATTAACGATTTTCTGCCAAATACGAGAACTTATTTCATATTGTACGTTATTAACTAACTGTAGATATTATGCTTTGTAACATGACTTGTCTAGAAGACGTAGCTGATCATAGTTTCAACTTATGACATAATATATCTGCAAGTATAATTCACTTTTGAAGGCCCTTAGATGTCTTGGATAAAGCTGATGCTTCACACAAAAACATTACTACGAACCTACAGGTTATAAATTTCTGCCATGTTGTTACAATTAGGTAATGCATGTAGGTATGCAATATAGTGTGTTTTTGAGGTTTGTATTAGTTTTCGTATTTAGCAAACACATCAATGTTTAATGATAAAATTAAATAAAAAAAATCCCAGGAATGATAACATTAATTCCCCTTGTTATTAACATTTTATTCAAATCACTACAACTATAATACATTTACAATTTGTAGTTTAAATCTGAAATATAAGATCTAGGATAAAATTATTTTATTGAATATTTTCATAAACATTATACAACAATTTTATGAGGTGCTGTAACAAGGACGAGTAAAGTATGGAAAATGTAGAAAGCAAGGAACAGTACAAACAGTTAATGACTTAAAAATATTATCATACCTCATAATAATGTAAATAATGACAACATTTAACACAAATACATAATTTTTAAATAATTAAACATATGATGATATGCCAATGTACTTTATATACATTTGTACATTAAATATATAGCTGTTATACAAATAAGCGATAAATGGTAAAGTAAGTTGTTTATACGTGGAATATTAAACGGTAACTCTCTAAAGTAATAAAAAACTTTCTAACTCACAAAACTGTCAACAAACAATTTATATTACAAGTACATAGATTCAGTATGCATAAGTGATTACAACGATACATACAAGCTAACCACAGTGAGAACAATAATTTCAATGGAATTTTTCTACCTACCTATATAAAGGGAGATTCACACAGAGACGATCAACTTGAGATACTTACCTGAGAAGTCGACTAATAGGTGCCATCTTCACTAGGTTCCTGATACTCTTGCGCTGGTGGCTGAACCGGTTCCGCCTGATAAAAGGCGCCGGATACGAAGGGGTTGTTGGGGACGTGCTCTTGAGGCGCCGGGGGCCGTGGCGGAGGTGCCGCGATTGCACCATACGCTGGAGCTTCCGTGCCCTTTAGTGGTGCTGACGGTTCTTGCGTCTAAATTTAATATACAGTTATATTACGCCATGGAAATAAAAAGTGTCTTTAATTTTTAAATCGAGAATCTTTCTAATTATATTTAAGTTGATTTATTATAATATATTAGATTTAAAATATTAGCTTTACGAGTTATAAATTAATTATTTCTGAGAACAATGTTCCCAACCATTTTTCAAGCATATATTTAATTTTACTTTCTTTCTTCATATATATTCGTATTAAAAGACACTTTGGAACACAAAACAATGAGTAAAACTCATCTAAACTAGTTTACTGTTGAACTTACGAAAGTAGTCTCATTGTCCAAGGATTTCATGGGACTCTCGTAGGGTGGTGTGGGTTCTGCCCAGGGCTGCAATTCCCCAGACGCGAAGATTGCATAGATTGTGATGCCAATAAAGTGCACAGTGGCGCCCACAAGGAATACCGCTCGCCATTCCGTTATCGCCTTTTCCAGATTTTCCTGTCGTCACGATTAAAAAATAAATAAATCCGTTACGATAACTATAACAAATAACACAATCATCTGGTAATGTAGTTAGTTAATTCAGTTACATTTACATTATTATAGGTTTATGAAAATTAAAAAAAAAAATTATTTACAAAAAAAATTTTTTCAGAGGGTTTTTTTTATCTTTAGAAACACATGATAGGAATCTATTACAATGAACTCGGCTATATTCCAAGAATTATCACCAATAAAATTGTGATTGGCGTGGAGCGGGTTTGTTAGAAAACTTCGTTTCATTCAAAGTGTAAGAATAATAAAGTGCTCAGCGCGAAATATAGTCAATGTAATGCATCGGCGCGCACCCACAAAGCGACGCGTTTTATATTCAGAACGCGCGTTTCGCTGAGCTCGATTTCCTTTTTTAAATTAGCCACGGCCGAATGTCCTTTTTGTTTCGCGGCTCGAGGAGAGAAACTCCATGGTACGGGGGTGCGTCACTCACAGTTTTCAATTGAACGCACGACTGCTAAATGAAGATAACTTTCATGGTTTTCATATAGTTTAATTTGAAATGAGGGTGATGTGGATCAGTTGGTAAACTGAAAATTGTAGAAGTCATTTTTGGCTGTAGCAATTTACAGTTCCTTGTAATTTTAATTATAATTTACAACTGTAGCACGTCTCAAAACAAAACATTCTTTAGTTTGAAAATGATTATTTCGCTCATATCAAACAAAAGACGATTAAATTCTGCACTGTTTACCTTATCCTGAGTCATATAGTCGATAACAATGGGCACGATGAATCCAGCGATGGTTCCTATACCGTTAGACAGACCCATCAGGATGGAAGCATACCGCGGTGCGATGTCCAGATGGTTAACATTGTATCCAGATATAGCGAAGCCACTGCACGCCACGCCAAGCGTCAGCTCGATAGTTGCTACGTACTGCGAGAATAAGTAACAGTATATTAGGTTCATAATTAATGAATTATCATTTATCAACAACCGATTGAAAGATATGAAATGAATGTTGAATTACACAAACAAAAAAAAAAGATGGCTGCCTAATAAATGTATCGTCATTATAAAAATGTGTCATTCATTGAGATCTACTTACCTTATTATCGGCATAAGCAGTAAGAACAAAGAAGAAAGCTTCCAGCCCAAAGCCGCCACAGTTGAAGAGTTTGCGTACATTTGTGGTGGACATGATGTTGTTCTTGCGCAAGTAATCTGCCATCATTCCACCAATGGGAACCAGTGAAGTCATAATAAGGTGAGGTATGGCTCCCACAAAACCGGACTGAAAATAATTAGTGATAGAGTAATGACAAATAGTATCAAGGATTTTATGTCCAGGTACTTGTTTATTTTTAAGACTGAAAATCTTGCTGCTGTTAGTTCAACAAGAACATCTACTATCAAGTAATAATATTCGTAATTCAACAGTTAAAATAATACCTCTGTTATTTTCATATTGAATCTCGTACTAAAATACGCTGACTGAAAGATGACAAGCAAACAGAAGTTCCATGTCCTGCAGAAATTTGCTACAATGATAGCATATACCTAAAAGAAAAGAATACAAATTTGTTATAAAAACGGGTGGTAAGGGAGACAAACTGAAGTGGTACTTATACATACAGGTGGAGAGGTAGCGAAAGCCTTCCATGGTGTGTTCCAAAATCCGGGCATAGCGGCTTGTGCAGCGGTACCTAGAGATTGCTCGATGTAGGTCAACTCCTTGCCAGAGATACTAGGATGCTTACTCGGCTTCTCAAATACCAACCACAGCCAAGCGAAATACCTAAAATAAAACATTGATATTAGACCTTATTATCTACACTATAAGTTAGACTTCAGGTAGTTTAGGGATTTCCAGACTTTTTTGTCATAGACTTCTTTACTACTGGTTTCGGTGAATCCACTCCTGCTATATATCTTCTTCAACTTGAGGACTCAGAATTTCATTTCCCGCCATTGTACACCCTGTCGGTTCTCCTATGCATGTCAGGGGATCCACCTTACATATTTTGGGAATCACTGTGTAACCATAATAATAACTAAATTAACTCTTCTCCTCACCAGATAATTCCAGAAACGCCGTAGAAGTAGAATGGTGTTTGCCAGGATATAAAATCAGTGAGTAAGCCAGATAGAGGCATGCCAATCACAATTCCAGCGTAAGTTCCGCAGAAGGCAAGCGTTGCCAACCTAGAACGTTCTAGAGGTGGCGCCCAGACCCTCCAAATACCATGACAAGATGGATAGGTGACACCCTAAAAATAGTTATTAAAATTAAAACAAGAGTCGATATGTCACGACACTAATAATTTTGCTAACATATTCTCATCTTTAAATTTACATTTCCCACAGATTGCACTCTTTCTGTTTATACACAAATAAATGCATACATAAAAAAATTACACGTTGTTTTCTTACTGTGTCTACTTTTACTTTTTTCTATATATTTATGTAGTAGTATTTTTTTATATCTAGTTTTATTCTTTTGCAATATAGTTTTCTTGGTAGATGTATTTATAGCTCCTTTAGATGTTTAAAATCTAAAATCAGTCGTATTTAATAGGATAGCATTGCTATTGAAGATCCGGCTAAGCTCGGCACAAGGAGGCGAATAAATACGTTACCATAGAGACGGAGGGCTCGTAATCCTAAAGAGGTTTTGTACATCGGAAAGCGATTCTCACTGAGTTCAAGTACAACTTAGTGTAGATAACGATAGGTATGTATGTAATTGAAAATCTATCTATATATTACTTGCTTAATTTTGTCGCAAACAGTTTTTCTCGAATCGAAATTGAACTTCATTTTGTGATTTTAAAAAGGTAAAATCCGTACACATTCAAATAAATGACATAACTTTTTTCTTATACTTACAAATATGAAGACTTACTTCAATATTAGATAATGCAAAGTAATACTTTACTTAAATATCCTAGAATCATCATAACATTATCTTTTAATACAAAAGGTAAATTTTGTTATTTTAAGCTAACACTCATTTGCATAAAACAGTAGAGTTCAGTGAATTAAGTTAGCTTAGAGCTCTCAGGGAAGGGGAATGACAAACTTGACGAGTCGTGTATTTGCAGGGATCGTTTTGTGAATTTTCGAGCTCCAGTAATAAGCCTGATCATGCAAGGTCACGTCCTGAATGTCGAATGTTTCAAATTTTAACATGTGACGCGTGCATTACATATCATCACATCCCTACGAAATATAATGATTGTATCATTCTAACCATATGAACATCTTCATTGTTAGTGTCTATATTTAGTTATAAATATTGAAGTATTTTATTTCAAGAAATCATCCTACGTTGATAATCTATGATAATTTTACTAACCTCAACAAACCCTTGGGCAACTTTAAGCATAACAACAGCTGCAGGTCCGATAGTCATAGCTCCTGGGATCGCCATGTTAAAGAGACAAGAGGCCACTATAGCCGCGCCGAAGATCTTGTTCGCAGGGTACATAGATGCGAAGAAACCGCCGGGAACTTGTGTTATGAGGTAGCCAGCAAAGTAGGACGAGTCTATTGAGGACTCTACTTCCACCGTCCAGTTGAACGGAGTTTCCGTATGTTCACCTGCTGATTCCTACAATAAATAATGCAAAATGTAACTGTAAATGTCGGAAAACAAGTTTAAACTATTTTTGCTATAATTTTTTTAACGAATAATTGAGAGTTTTCCGTTAGCCATTGAAATGTTTTAAGTCTATCTCTGCATATTAAAGAAAACTTCAATAAACTGCAGTGAACTGTGAAGTAAGTCAGTCTTTTCCATGTAATAAAGGACAGCCAACCAACTGACAGTAGTAACCGCCACAATTACACATACAATTTTTATTTGCAATAATTCGGGTTATTACTATAGATATGTTTCTCTCACAAAATCTTCATTAAGGTTCTTCATTAGTAAGCACCTACTAAATAACGGCAGTTCTACATGGCTACATATATGACCAATTATGTAACGTAAAACTTACGTTGTGTTTGCCGACCATCTTCAGCTTGGCCATGCTCATGTTGCAACGCATGCCAAACATGATGCTGAAGCCGAAGCATGCCAGCAGCGCCACTGTGTAGCGAGCGCTCAGGCATGGACACTCGGGCCGCACGTACTTGTCTAACAAATAAACACGCTTGCATAAAGAACCCACCAACAATAAAAAAACCAATTTCAAACAAAATACACTCAAAAGTAACATAAAAAAACAATTTCAAACAAAATGCACTCAAAAGTAACCTAAAAAAAAACCAATTCAAACAAAATGCATTCAAAAGTAACATAAAAAAACAATTTCAAACAAAATTCACTAAAAAGAAACAAAATAATGTCATGAAAACTCTCTAAACTCTAGTAGTTGCTCTCGTTGCGCTCTCTAAAAGTAGGGGCTCAGTTTTCCGCAACTCCACGACAAGCGCGTATTTTGCGTGTCTCTAAACTCTAAAGAAAGTTCTCTTCTTTCTTGTAACATGTCTATATTGTATAATTATTGTTATTTCGCAGTCGGTGTCGGCCGAAGTAAATAGACATTTTATATTTGAGATGTATTAGACATACTTACGTTTATGTCCCTACTTAGGCCGAAACCGACTCCAAAATAACAATAATTATACAATATAGACATGTTACAAGAAAGAAGAGAACTTTCTTTAGAGTTTAGAGACACGCAAAATACGCGCTTGTCGTGGAGTTGCGGAAAACTGAGCCCCTACTATTAGAGAGCGCAACGAGAGCAACTACTAGAGTTTAGAGAGTTTTCATGACATTATTTTGTTTCTTTTTAGTGAATTTTGTTTGAAATTGTTTTTTTATGTTACTTTTGAATGCATTTTGTTTGAATTGGTTTTTTTTTAGGTTACTTTTGAGTGCATTTTGTTTGAAATTGTTTTTTTATGTTACTTTTGAGTGTATTTTGTTTGAAATTGGTTTTTTTAGGTTACTTTTCAGTGCATTTTGTTTGAGATTGTTTTTTTTTGAAGTCGGCTATTTTTTTTTCTTAAAATTTTTGTTTTATTTCACAATTTTTAGTGAATTTGAAGTTCAATTACAAATTTCGTTAATACGTATAAAGACATAAATAAGACAAATAAAGAAAAGGACTTTCCTATTTGATATGTGTGTATTTCAATTCAAAAACTAATTTAGAATGCAGCAGATAACCACTTATCCTTTAAACAATGAAATAATTATCAAAATCGGTATACAAATTGAAAATTACCGAACTAATACATCGTAGCGTACCTTTAATTTGGTCCAGCCGCGCGCCGCACTAGCATTTTTCGAATGCGCGTAGTTTTTAATAATTTAATATCTCCCAAACTATTGATCAGAATTACATAGTTTAAAGGCTAATGTAATCTGCATTTAATACTCTTGCCATAAAACATATTTATTTGGATAAGGATTCATATCGAATATAATATAATAGCGCCGTAAGCTTACGGCGCTGTTTTTCGTGTCCATTTTAATCGAAGTTTGTTCACAATAACATGGTTTTTGTGAGACATCCATAGATGATAGATATATGCCACCGAAGACTTTTATTTAGCAAATTTAAGGATCTATAATTACTCCAGACATCATTTTTATGTAAGTCATATAGTTTGACCTTCGTAAGTCCAGAAAGCAAAATTGTGCTTTTCATGTAGCATTTTTCGTTTCCGCGTAATTTTATTCTTACGATATCTCCTAAACTATTAGACAGAATGATATAGTTTCAATTGCAAATATAATCTACATTAAATTCTCTTGATAATGAACATGTTTATTTACATAAGGGTTAATACTGAACTCGAATAATAGCGTCGGAAATAGGGCATGAATTTAATTGATGTTTCTGAAGAAAAAAATGGTTATTGTGAGAAAACTATAAAAGATAGATATATGCTATCGCTGACTTTTATTTAGCACATTTAAAGAGCTACAATTCGCCATACATCATTTTTATGTAGGTCCTATAGTTTAGCCTACGTAAGCGCTGAAAGCAAAAATGTCCCTAATCTTCGCAACAAATTTTGAAGCTATATTCAAAATCTACTAGTCTTCTAGTTATTTAAAAAAAAAACAAAAAAATGGGACCCACCTGCAAGCACTTCCTTTCGATTAAAATATTTTTCATCAAAATCGGACCACCAGGGGCGGAGTATCGCGGTAACACACATAAAAAAAAAAAAAAATACAGACGAATTGATAACCTCCTTCTTTTTGAAGTCGGCTAAAAAGAGAGGAGATTGAATGTGGATGGTTACAAAGATAGAGGAAAACAGAAGAAAGTGTGCGAATATTGTGAGAAACAATATACATATGGGAGTGAAGTAAGATTTGACTGATAGATATGTTTACAACAGTAGGACATACAGTACTACGTCTCTACGTAGAACTATTCTGTACTGTACTGTCAAAGAGGAGGGAGGTTATGACTCATAGAGAAAACATTGTAAACATGTTTTGAAGCACCATGTATGTACCAATTTGTCTTGGCGGCGGCCTGTCGGGGGACGGAGGCGTTTCCAGGTCTTCGCCATCGTACATCTGATCGTATCCCTTCTGCTCCACGTGGAAGTTCTCATACTGAGCATTTCTGAAACAAATTAATTGTATTAAAACATGAAATTACAAAGTTGAAAGAAGTAAAGTCTAAAGACGGACGTAAATTTCCAATTTTCAACACTATGGGTTCTTCGCTATTTCTTCGTTATTTGTATATTTAGTTAGTCTCAAAGCATGACCTTTCATCGACCTTATTTGCTAAAAAATATAAGTCTATGTTATTACAGATTATCACTGGTTCCTTTATAACGATTCCAAAATTTTGTAATAAATAATTTGACTTTATAAAAGCGAACTATAGTAATATTTTATTAACAAAATACCCCATTCAGCTAATCTAGATGCTGCTTAAAAAGCTTCGCGATCATGATCGACGACACCGAGAATATTTTACTTCTATTTTCTCGATAATTAAAACGATCGTCGGGGACGTATTCCGTTCGAAATGCGATTAAAATGCGCCGGTCCCCTTAATAACGTCATGCAAGATCGCACCTGAACTACGTGTGGAAAAACTTGTTTTACAGACAAATTACGAAGCTATTTTGAAAGAAAATAGGTCGCTATAATTTGATAAACCAGTATACGAATGGTGAATGAAAAGGTAAACCATTAATCTTGGCAGTATTTAACAATACTAGTGTTGTTTATACCACCACCTATCATATTCAGACTAAGTCTTCAATCTGGTGCGAATTTATGAATTGATTCACTCTTAATTTACGATTCTTATTGCATTCTTAAAGTAAAAGTATCAAAAACTAAACATTTGATCTGTATCCTCTTTTATTATGACATTCATTTGAATCGCAACATCATCATAAAATATATCACGATATGAAGGTTACTGGTGTGTAAATTCATTTTTCCGCTGACAAAAGTTATAAATGCGCCTATCTGTTCGCTCCCCCATTTTAACGTTGCCAGTAATGAATCGTTGCATAAAAGGCATAACCAAGTGGAAGCGACGCGCGACGCCAGCGCCCCCACTCCGTCCCCGCGATAATGTGTTTAGATCTGACTGGACGGGACTCCTATCAACAGTTAAAGCTAAACCGATTGTGTACTAATTTCTTTTGCCTGTGCACTGAAATGATTTTGTACACACGAATGTCTGTTGGGTCCCCAGCATGGTCTCTCATTTGTCTTACAACTTCACATATGTATATATATTTAGTGGGGCTTTTTTCTGTTGAACTGGTCTTTTCCCTGATAGTACCCAGAAAAAAATCATACTAATTTTATAAATGCGAATGTTTAGATGGATGGAACGGCTGAACAAATCTCTATGAAATTTGCCATAGATGTCGAACACAGTCTGGAAGAACACATAAGCTACCAATTGAGTTTTATTTTGCCTTCCGCGCGGACGGAGCCGCGTAACAACTAGTTATACATATTTGCTAAAATAAACCAGTTGTGTTTATTTAATTTTAATATATTTTAAGTCACAGCATTATTTACGCAATAAGAGTGCAAACAATTAATTTAGACGACAAATTTCCTTTACTAGGCACCTTGTCGTCCCACTTCTAAATTGGCCTTTGTAATTTACTGTCATATGCAAGTTATAAAGTTGGTGCGACTGCGACTAACTTTTCCATAATGTTTCCATGAATTAATTAACACGAGACTAGATGCTTGGTAATCCGACAGTAATACGAGATTTACTGAACTGTACTTATATGCTCGTTGGTGACCCCGATTTTTTTTAATAAACATATTATAAGTATGCTTTGATGTTTTCTTACTTATCTAAAACGTACACAAGTAATGTAAAATTACAATATTTGTGTACGAGTTGAGTTGAGTATTTATTTAAACGAGCTTAGGTAGTATATTTTTTAATGTTTCGTGAGGCCGGTCGGTCCCCTCGCACGAGCGACGGCGCGTTTTCTTTATTGTACGGCTAATGCACCCCACGTACGATGCCTGTAATTATCTGATGTAACTTAAAATGGTGTAATTGATGTTTTGTCACAGTGTATCTACACCCTAAAATGTATACTATCATTATTTTTATGGTTTCTAATAATAATATCTATTCACAAAGGAAATGTGTAAATATTGAAGAAGTAAATCAAAAACTGAGCATTTTAATAATTAATTTAGCAAATAACTTTTGCTAATTGTAATTATTTTTTGAAACTAAATTAAGAATATGTTTGTGGGTTTCCTTAGCCGAAACTACTGCATACACAACATTAATTAAAAATATTGTGTTATCATAAGAGAATTTTTAAAACATCGCGTATTACCAGAGTAGAAATTCAATTTATATTTAATAAAATATTTTAAAGATAAAAAACATTTAACAATAGACGTTTCTGAAGTTTGTAACAATAAAGAATAGTTTGAAGTATATTCAATAAAGTTTCCTCGATTAATTAGCTCTGACCGACTTCTATTGAAGATTCGTACAACTTCACCAACACTCTAAAGTCTAAAGGAACGTACTAAGCCTTCTACGTGACCACTTCGTACTCTCACATATATGTGCGCAGTTATATAAGGATATATAGATTTGATATGGTAAGATTTCTTAGAAATCATCTGAAATTATACATTATGTTTAAATTATTTTGTTTACTACTACAATAATTAATCTATTCACAAGATAAATTTTATGTCGTCTTAATAAACCATAGTAAACCAAAATACCGTAAAATTAAGAAATATATTAACAAAATCAAAGGAAAACAATCTTGTATTCAGTGTCGTATATATCTATTGAAGTAAGCTAGTCACAAATTCAACTATGGATTTCTTTAGGTGAAAACTACGTGCGTTAGATTAACTGTGAATTTCAAAAACCGCTCTTAGAATAGATTTTTTCACAAATGAATTTACTATACAAATGATGCTTCAAAAAAAGGTATTACAAAATACTCTGGGGAAATAGAAGAATAATTTAATTTCTTGATTAAAACGTTTAAAATTTATTTCAAGTCGTGTGATTACCCATGCAAGTTTTCTCGACTTTTCGAAGACAGGAGACCTGAATCGGACGTGAAGTGCGAGGAGCGCCCGCAAGGGGAGGTGTATTAAGTAGATCACAATATGCACTCGAACATTCCCCACTATGAATATATATAGTACCTATAGTAGCCAGGGAGGAACGCTACGACTTCTTAATTGATTAATTAACGCTCGGTGAACGAGTGGCTCTTTATTAAAACTGTCTATTGTTGTGTGCATGACATAGTTTCGTACTTGTTGCGAGATTATTACTTTCAAACATTCCATTTGAAGTATACTCAAACAAGGATATTTGAATCGTTGAGAGAGGCGCTGCTATCGTTGGTTTCTGAGGTCAAAATATCGTTATACACATGCACATATTTGACAAAATACAGATAACCACATGGTTTAAACGGGGATTTTTGTTCTCAGTAACCCACGGTTAGACATAGGAAATGATATAAAAGAAGAAAATTACATGGCAGCTACAGTAAACAGAGATCTTGTGACAATTTTGACGTCGACAGTCAGTGAGCTGTCATAATTTACTTTGTTTTATGACCACGGGTCCCGATAGTCTTATCGGCCTTTATTTTATTATTGAATTTATCAAAACTCATAGTACGCGGTACACAGATTTTGTGACGTTTAAATACGTTACAATCATAGACTAATAAACCAGACTAACAGTACTCGTATACACAGTTACGCCACGCCGAAATAAAATTTAAAAAATCAATTAAAATATATTTAATGAGAATATTTCGTTCCAATTTCGGCCCTGGCAAGCGCGAGGGGGATGGTAGCTATTACACCCCCGCGAAGCCACCCTCTCTAATTGATTTACAATTGTCGGATAAATTTGTTTCCCGACTACCCTGCGATCGGGAATGCATGTCTAGCATACAACAAATGTCATTAAGCTTTGACTTTGTTAAAGTAAATTCGGTGTTTTGTTTTCGCGTCTTCCTGCATTCGTCTTATGCTCATATTTTAATAAATACTTGAAGTCCAATAATTACTCAACATTTCTTTCTATTATAACCTGCACTGCATAATTTTCTTTAAATTTGAACCTTTAGACTACTTTTTCTTTAATAGTTATGTTTTTAAACATACTAACTATATTATAATCAAATAATAATAATTTTCCTGTTGAAAATATTCGTCTGTTACAAGTACCTTAATGAAGGATTATCATAGCTTTCTTTTTATTTTTCCTGTGCGATTAATAACATTGTAGGTAAAAATAAATCAAGACGGTAATCTCACATTTCGACACTGGGAAGTATAATAGAGTTATGACAAAAATGGCGAAGTGAGCCAAGAAATATAACTGGGTGAATCCGAGACGCTTGTTAGCGGCTCCTTCTTTATTTATGACCAGATTTATTTTATGGCTGCGGATAGACAAGATCGCGAGAGCTTTGCGAATTTGATAGAATTATTATTTATTTGATAACAGTCGTGTATATAAATTGAAATTCGTTTATAAAAGTATCTTAAGAGTTTGTGATTCAAAGTGTATGTAGTTTTAATGTTTTCATTTTAAACTTTTTTAATTAAAAATTAACTCCGCTGTAAATGAGAAGCTCTTCTTTTCTTTCTATACCAAAGTTTAAAATGATAAACGTTCGCTGACAAATTTTCATTCCATTTTTCTTTACAGAGGATTATATATTGAATATTTTTATGAACTAAGTTAATGTGTTCATAACAAGTTTATTAATAGAAAGTGACTTTTAAAATTGCAATGAAATAAAGCATCAACATCTTTATAAATCAATAAAAACAAAAGAATCAAATCAAACAGACTCAAATTGAAATGTAAAAAACAAAATACATTTTATATTTTTGTGCTGTGAAAAATGAAATTCTATTTCCGCGAAGAGTTTTATTGAATATCATAAAAATTGAAGGCAAACAAAACAGCGTGTCGTATTTGCAATGATATTTGGTCGGTGGATTCTTATTCTCTTTGTTGGGGTCTAATCTGGCCGCCCGGTCGGATCTCACGTTCTGGATCGACCTTTATTGTTTCTTGATTTTCACAACGCCCGGTTCTCCCTAGACTATATTTTCATATACAAGCCAAATACTGTCCATTCGCTTACATTATATTTATTTATAAATTAGCTATAACTTGTGTAGTTTTTTTGCAAATAATAAGATAACTTTAAGATGTGTATTCGTATGTTGCTACAGACTTACTAGAAAATGTTTTACTTATTTAGTATTCATTTTTTGGCGAAACTGATTCTAAAATCTTACAGTAACAACTCAATCTCAATGTATTTTTACTAAAAATCTTAGGTACATTTTAACTTTAAAAAATATTTTCTTGGTAACATTTATCATTGGCATAAAAGCCTCAAAACGTGAACTGTAAGCGATGTCAGCTTTTTGTACGGGCTGTTAATAAATTGAAGGAAACACTCGAAGGAGGAAGATCCTAACAAATCCCCATTTAATCCTGGTAAAAGCGTTTTGAAATCCAGGTTAGTTGTAAATATCAATTACGCAAATACCGGAGCTTAGAGGGTAATGCTCTTCGCGGGGATCGAATGAATTGCATGCGTTTAAGGGTGAAATAAAATAAAATGGTTACATCGACAATGGTGTTCGACTTAACCTAGTTTTTTTTAACGAATCGACAAAAGTATTCTTTTAAATTTGCAATACCGAAATTGCGCGGGTGGGTTCGTTTAAACGAGGCCCTTTTTGAATTTCAAACAAATGTATATTTTATGTTGACACAATTTAACATATTATTTTTTTTAAATTAAGCCTGTTAAATACGAGTTTCATGTTAGTCTAAAATTAGAGAATCTATGGATATTTAACTATAAAAAAAGTATTAAGAATAGTCACAAAAATGATTGATAAATTGAACAGAAGCAGGCAATCGGATGAATTCCCGCGAGGATATTTTTTATGAAATATAATTTTGTCGAGAACTGGGAACAATTGTGTAGCTAATTTTAATATTCGCATCGTAAGTCCCCGAGCTTCTATCGATTTTCCGTCAATCCACAAGAAGGACATTACGTAACTGAAATGTTTTCAAAGAATCCAATAAAATGGATCATAAGTCTAATTTGTTAAGGACCATTTTATTATTTAATAAAACATATTTGTGGAAGTTGCGTATTTTCTGCCTACCCCAATATAGCAAGCGGTGACTTAATTATTAAATTTTATTGAGATAGCTGTTATATTTTAACTGCTTCTTCTTTTCAGCCATGTACACCACCGCTGGGCATAAGCCTCATTTATATCTTATACGACTTAATAAGAAAAACATCGTCTATAATTATTTTGTATAACTGTCTTATAAACATAGATAACTTCCAATAGAACAAAAAAAACGAACGAACAATTATTATTTAATGGTAAAAGAATAAAATCCCCGAAAATCACGCAGTGTTAGATCATAAAAATAAATTGGGCATACCTGAGACATAATAAAATCCCTCGGGAACTGTACGGGACATGTGAAGACGTACGAAATATAAGTACGGGGAATCAAGGATAGACGTAGCATAACTATAAAGCTTTGCACACACGACCGGGAAATGAAGCTAAAAAGATTTTCTACTGCGATGGAAATCAATGAGACTTCGTTACAGCTTCGTGTATCGTGTTGTTGTCAATTGCATCCCCTTTGTTCTCGGTTTATTGGAAACTAGATGTGTAGATGTACACTAATTTAAATGTTACATAGTATTACTTTCTTTTGAGCCTCTAGTGAATTAAATAGTAACTTCATGTACTAATAAATTATAAAGGAGAAAGATTTGATTGTTTGCTTGTTCATTTGCATTGAATAGCCTATAACACGACGAAAAATTATATCACTGTTGGAAACTTACACTATCCCCGGGTGACATGGGCTACATTTACTACAAGATATTTTTAAATCTTCTAATGTTGGATAAATCGGTAACTAATTTAACAGTAGCCTTTTGACACAGGTGGGCACAGTTAATCAAAAAGTTAACTTCGTTAATCGTTGATTCGTTAATTAAAAAATTAACTTCGTTAATCGTTAATGCGTTAATTCGCGAAAAATTAAAGCAAGTTAAAAGTTATCCATATCGAAATATACTGCTTTTGGGACTTAGAGAAATAGGTAAAACAAGTGAAAAGAAGATATTTCGATTCATCATTCATTGTGGCGACACTTGTTTCACTATATTTATTTCACTATGCATTCCCCTATCACATTAATTCGATCTTTTCACACTTGACTATTTTGCATTTTGCAATTGAAATTATAGTCAGTTAGTGGTATTTGTATATGAAGTATTAGACAAACTATTAAAGTATGAATGCAGTAAAGTTTTTTCGAACCTTCTTTAGATTTTATCCTGTTGGTCACGTCTTTCCCGGACGCTCTGATGTATCACACTTGCACGAATCGCCGACAGTCGCCCAACGTAGCTGAACTTACGAGCGTGGTAATTTCAACAAAATGACAGCACGTCTCCAAGTTTCTAATGTAACGATTAACGGACTAAATTAACGGAAGTTGAGTTTAACGGAAGTTAACAAAAGCGTTTACACTTTTTGAAGTTAACTTAAAAGTTAATCCGTTAAGCAAAATGTTAACTTCGTTAATTAACGATTATCGGATTAACGAGTTAATGCCCACCTTTTCTTTTAATACGACGTGTTTTAAAGAACTAAACATGAATTTACCAACTTTAATAAAACCATTGAATTGGGATCTATTTTTCTACAACCAAGATAGATTTATAGTAACAACGACAATAGCAGGGTGGTTTTAAATAAAATAATAAAATAGGGACATGTAAGCAAAGTGTGCAATTCTTAGGCCCTTATTCCAAAGTACCTAGTGATGAACGCTTAATGAAATAATGATAAAACTAAGATATTTGGCAGTTTAAAAATCTATATACGAGTATATAAAAGAAAGTCGTGTTAGTTACACCATTTATAACTCAAGATCGGTCGAACTGATTTAGTTGAAAATTGATAGGGAGGTAGCTTAGAACCAGGAAAAGGACATAGGATACTTACATTTACCCCGTTTTCTATTTTTTATTCCGCGCGGACGGAGTCGCGGGTAAAAGCTAGTACACAATAATCGTTGGCAGACAATTATGACAATTCACAATTTACAACTGGCCCGGAAATAAAAACCACTTGAAGTCCAAGTACTTATTATACTGAAGTACTCGTTTAAAATTTACTAACATTATTATTTACTGAAATAGACAACCTCTAAGGGCCTAACCATAAAAAAACTTAGTGTTTTAATTAACTTGAACATATGTAGCAAGAAATCTTGATTGTGTAAACTTCCGAAATGCGATCTTAACAAATAAATAACAAAGAACTTGTAGCGGAAGCAGTTTTGGTGACACATATTTAAGTGTAAAACGTATTAATTCATAACCACGTTGACGTTCATAATATTAATCATCAGCGGTCAAAGGGTTAAAACACATGTTTAACTAGTTTCTAACTGTATTTTTGAAGTAACACTAAATGTCTAGGTTTTCAAAAATTTTTAATAATTTAACAGAAAGACACAAAGTACAAGGAACTAAATAACAATGTCACAATTTTATTATCATTTTACAGCAGTAGTATATTGTACGTACATGCATACATTAAGCAAGCAGACGATATAAATCCTATTTTACATTTTAATAATAAAGTTATGTCTGCTTGAGAAAATTATTGTGCTTTTATTGCATAATACTCTCCACATTTTTAATATCAAAAATTGCTTAGATAAAAGTGGATGTTATAAAACACGATTACTTTCTTTATGAAGTGTCATATAAGCACTACAAAAATTTACGTTTTTACCAAACGTTATTTTTTTCTAATGCATTAAATATGAAATTCATTTAATGACATGTCTAATTTTTTAATATTGTATAATAAATCGTGTATTAGAAATTATTGCTAGCGAAAACGTCTTAAAGTAAGCAATACTTACAGCCAACGCCACATTTTCCTTGTAGCTTTCTTCACGACGAATCAACAGGTTATATCATTCACACCCTAACCCCTCACTAAACAATTTACCACCTTATATCAAACGGTAAAGGTTCAATTTCAATTATCACTCTCAAGGGAGATAAGTCGAAAACCACCTGTGGATTTCCCAAAATAAAATACAGTTACAGAAATTTACTAAAGGAACAACTTTAAAGGAAAATATCTACGATAAAGATCAGATCATTTAGAATGATAATAATTTGATTGTGGTTTCATTTAATACGATTACTTACAATTTTTCTATATTACACTGAGTGAAACTAACTTGATTTATCGTATATTAAATGAGGCACGAGACGGTCGTGACGTCACGGGAGCTGATATCAAACTAGCCAGAAATGCGTGCTACGCTCCCTCTGTCCTCTGTCCCTGAGATATTCTGCAATTTTTCCCTACTTTCGTTCATTTATTGACATTATTAATAATCATTTTATATCGAAACGATCGAAACTGAAGATGCAGTTAGTTCCTCAGCCAAGCTAAGATTGAAGGTTATTTGCCTTGTCAACAATTTATAACCTTTTTAATCACTTATCACTCACTTTGGCTTATGAAATATTTATATGGGTATATAAAATAAAATAAACTAAATTAATTACTATTGATTATTAAATAAATAAATGCAAAAACCAGAAAAACCTCAGTTACTATCTTAGGATATGAGGTGATGTTTTTATTGGTTTCAACTCTGATTGTATACTGTTTCAATACAATGAAATGTACGGTTTTTATGTTTAGACTTTGGTCTTTTTATATAAATTAAACGAATAAGTGATGGAAATATTTGAAAATTAGTGCTGAATAACTCTGCGGATTGATCCTACATTTCGGTGACAGGACCGTATCGTGCTAAGTGCTGTAAGACAGAATGAAACGACGACTATCACAAGAAAGAGAAAACAAATAGCGAATTCATTCAAAACCGGCAATTTTATTCTAAAAGAATATCCTGACGATTTATCCATTTTTATCCTTATCACGCATTAGAGAAATTTAATATGGTAGAAAGAGTGAGTTTAAAAGCATTTCTTATTTCGCTCAGTTATTGCAGAATGACGTTAGGAGTCTTGCGAATGCTCCAGTTTCACAGACAATGCCCCAATTTATATCCAACTCACTTACTGAAGTCAGTCGAGTCGGGGTAGTGGAGGAAAAGGATAAAGGACGCCTAGCTCATCACTTATTACTTACAATTATTAAGGTAATGACACTTTCCAATATTTTTATTTTTTATTGAACAATAAATGTTCGACATATTTCTTATCGTTAATTTTATGAGTGAATACTAATTGCTTGCAGATTAATGTAATAAATCAAGAAAAATGTTCTTTTTGTAATAATTAACTTCTAATGAAGTCTTTAAACAACTTGTTGATAGTCTAAAAACCATTCGACTATAGTAGACTAATAGTCGAATAGTTGGTTCAAATCTCATCAACCAGTATCCCAGGCTATTAGAGCTTAATTATTTTACTACAATTCTGTTTAAAGTACGACATAAATTAAAACACAGCCTAATTTCTTGTTATTATTTACTTAGTTCAAAGTTATGATAGTTTGGACGATAAACGTTATTTTTAATGCTTCGGTAAAAAAAAAAAACTTATTTATATACGTAAGTAATAGAGTAATGGACTGAGGGCAACGGAGTACATGTAAGTTGCCGAATAAAAAAAATGTAGCACAAAGCCAATTACATTAAAACATTCGGCGCGGGACAAAGGGCGAGAGAACAATGGAGCCGGGAAGGAACTCGCGATATGTCTTTCAATGCTTTTAACTTTCCACTGATGGCGCGCTGAGGGAGAAATGGTGACGGCCCGCGACAAATGCCTTGCGATAGTGATGTGTACCTTGCCAGAGAAAATTTATCGATAAAAGAGTATAAATATTTTTTACTATTTAACTACTTTTACTGTTATATAACGTTTCATATTTAAAGACAAAGATGAAATATCCCTATGTTTAGGATAATGAAGTAACTTTTTTTGAAAAACGAATTACCAATTTGTTTGTTTGTATTTTTTTGGTTTGTTAGTTTTTTTTGCATTTCAATTTCATTAAGAAAAAGACAACTCTATGCTACTTTATAAACTGTAAAAAGTAAAAAGAAACGCAATAAGTTAAGTATCAAATCTAAATAAATATTATGATTTCAAATCAAATTCTGCAAATGACAATCAAATAAGATATATCATTACGGGATCCGATTATCCTGTATTTTTATTCGCTTAGACTTCTCATCGAAAACAGATTATAAATTCTGTTCAAAAATATCATCATCATCAGCTCACTATACGTCCCCACCGAGGGGGAGGGGGGGGAGCTACCCCAAGTTAGGGGTGACTAGACCGTAGTCAACCCCACTGGTCTAGTGCTGGTTGGTTGACTTGACACATATCATTGAATTTCTTCTCAGATATTTGCAGGTTGCATCACGATGTTTTCCTTCACCGTAAGAACGTCGGATAAATGACATATGTAAATCGAGAATCGAAAAATACATTCACGGCGGGATTCGAACCCAGGATGCAGATTGCAAATCAAGTGCTTAACCCCTGAGACACCGACGCTCTTAAAAATATCGATAACTAGAAATTTTTGATATCGACAATCTCTAACAGAGAAGTGAGACGTAACCAATGGGGTATCACGGCTTGGTTGCACCGCAAACTCATTTTATAAATCGTCGGTCCACTCGCCCGGAACCACGCGTTAACCCTCCCTAAGTTCGATAAAGTCTACCTTCATAACAATTTTTAAATATCGACTGGAAGAGAAATAAAAAGTACTCATATAACTCGAGCCTTAGCGTCAGATATAACGGATTAAATTTCATATAAAGTGGAAAAATACTTTGAATTTTCCATTAAGTTAAACTTAGTTTAACTTTGTTTTTTATCCTATAAAGTTTTGATATAACTTATTATAATATTATCATAACATACGCATAAAGCTTCAGTATAGTAACTATTCAAAATTAAATAAATGTCGCGTTCCTGATTTACGACTTTTGTATTTATTTATTACGATTTCCCGAATGTGAATAAAGAATATGTAATTGTTGCGGCGATTTATGTTTGCATTCTAGTAATTTAAAATTCCATACTTAGTTAAAAACCTTCAAATACTACGCAATTATTGGAATTTAAATATAAGTAAAAAAAAATGTTACATTGAAACTTTTACAACGGTCAACATATTCAATTATTCTTTTATAAAAGTCAGTCCGCGAACCACTCGCTTAATAGACAGTATCGAGCAAAAGATCTTAAGTAAATCAAATCGCCCCATGAATGGCGAATGAACCCCGGGGCTTTTCACCGAATTTTCTACAGATGGCTATCACAATGGCCGGGGATCAAGTGAAACTTATCTTAGAGAAGGTCTGGAAATGTTTCTTAATATCTATTTAAGTTGCATCCATTGATGCTATCTATTCAAGTAGTCCTCGTTAAGGAAGATTCGCTAAAGAAATATAAAGATGATAGAGATAAGAAAGATTGAAAGCTTTTGTCTAGACTTTAACGATCTCCGAACTTTGTAATACTTTTCAGGACTACTTTGAATATTAATGCAGTTAGCTATGGGTGAAACGTGCTAAAAATGTATGACACATTATATAAATCACTGCTAACAAATTGCGAAACTACAATTTAAACAACTTTTTATATTTACTATTTCTCTAGCTATGACTAAAATACGAGTTTGCGGATTAGAACAAATTATATTTTTCCTAAGAAAATAAAAACACATCGTTAATATAATGCTTTGTGGGACTGTCCGCAAATATTAATAGCAATAAAAAGAACAATAATTCACGATCTTACAATCTGATTTACATTTTTACGGTTCGTAAACTCGTAATAAAAGCGACCGCAGTTAAAAAGAAGTATTCGACATCTAAGAGATCTCTGCACACGCAAATCTGTTAAGGCATAGTGAAACCCCTTTCAGTTGAGGCGAAATGTTTCCACCGTTAGCGTCGGCTTTGAAAAACAACAATAACCCTCTCTATACGTATGTGTGAGGATACGCAATATACTTTAAAAGTACGTGATGGGTAGAGCTAAGAACTTTCAGAGGGGAAAAAGTAAAGGAATAATGATTTCTAATATTTATAATTGTACATTAAGTGTAAAATTTATTTAAATCTAACGATGTAAAAACAATTCTTTTCCAGTTTATTTTGATAATTTGTCCATCACTAACACGCCAAGCCCAAGTGTAATCAACAGTATATATTGTATTAATTACCTTAATTTTGGCTTAAATTCTTCCAAATATCTGCATTAAAATTAGAATAAACATAGTTTTACTTTAGTAACATTTCGGTTTTTTCATTCTATTGATGATTCTATTTGCCACATGAATTAAATAAATTGAATATTTCATCCAAACTGTACTGTATATTATTTTCATAGCTCTATATTGCACCCCTCTCTGTTTAAGAGCCACGCTATTTTCATGTTTCGAGACTACAAATGGGAATCCATTTAAATACTAAGCCAACGTTTCAATACGTTGAGATGTATGACAAAAAAACCATATAAGGTTTTCGTATGAGAGCCCTTTCCATGTGTTCGCTGATTGAAATATACAGCATTTAGAATAACTAAATTTATATTAGAGTACGCCACAAATTATAATTAAAAACTTAATTTTTTCAAGGGCGTTAAAAAGAAATAAAAGCAAGTATGAAATATAGTTAATATATATATATATTATTTATTTTGGAACTGTGTCCATTTCCTAACAAGTTTATTTTATAAATACAAAGGGTATTATGAACATTATCGTAATTCTAATCGTCAAATTGCTGAGAAATAAAATTATATAGCTTATCTAATGAACTATCATTGCTTCCCCGTAACTTATGAAAATGACTGTAGCTTGCGTTCATTTCTAGTAATTGTTGCTTAAATATGTTGAAGTTATTTATTAGTTGATAATACAACGAACCACTCCTTAGCCGTATTTACAAATTTCAACAATAAACATAGTCCTACACAGTATACATGTGCGTTGGTATTAAAAAAGCTATATCGGTTTGTCAGCGTTCCCCTAAATTAAGTTTTAACATGAGAACATTGTCCCCAGATGGAGTCGATCGACGACAAACAAATAAGTGTATCGGCACAATCGAATCCATTCCGTGTAAGCCCTTCAAATATCTCCTCAAAGAGAAGCCTGCAAAGGCGTTCCTTTGCAACTGCGCCAGTAATAAGACGGTATATTTCCTTTAAGCATACTTCATTGATGTATTCCGATTTGGCTTCGCAATTTCGATTCAAAGAACATAGCAACGATACGATATGATTTAGCGAAGTTCTTAGTTTTCTCAAGTTAAAAATGCTAATAAATTATATTAATTCTATCTACGTAGACATACTACATCTTAAGAGAATTTCGTCTTATGAATGGTGTAATTTTGAAGATTCCTCAACACCCATCCCATTACTGGAATGCTTCCCCCACGTCCGTGTCAATTACGTCGTCAACAACTTTACTACGGCGCTGCGAGTTGTCGCCGAGATTGGATTTTAGATAATGGCTCAGTAATCACGCTGGTGATTTATCACGCCGCTATCACAGCCTTCACTGTCCATTAAGCAATACGCTACTCTAACCCTTTGTTCATTTCTTGGGACATGTTACTTGTGGGGAGGAGCAAAGTTTTTTATATCAGGCAGTGTTTAGGGTAACATGAACCTTTTATTTTCTGCCATTGAAACTTGTACGTGTTAAACCAATCATGGTTAAAAAAGAGAAATCTAAAAAATCTTCTACACTAAAAAATGTTAAATTATCACTATACAATGATTTCTTAAAAGCAACTTTATTTGTAATAATACAGGTAATTGTTAAGACTGTGTTTTAATATAAAATGTTTATTATTTATAGGTATAAGTTTAAACATTTAACGTCGAAAATATCCCGGTAACAAAGTTAAGGGCACAACAATTGACATGCATTAGCGGTATTTCCGGTGGCGTTCGCTCCAACGTCGTTACCGACCGGAAATTCAATCGAGCCTCCCAACGCCTGCCGTAATAACTGTGACATTTGACCGGAATTTAATTTTACTAAATTTTGTAAAAAGCACAATTAATTTAGCAACAACAATAAGCTATTTTATAGTAATTGACCTCATTATTGATGTAAATATGTTATTTATTACTCATAAATGAATAACTATTTAAGTTTACATTCATATGCATAATTTTAGTTCAATAATTTATTACGAGTAAAATATAGTTAATTTTACAATGTAACCTAACCTAACAATTATGAATTTTATACACTGCTTCTAATATACACATATCTATCTTTTATCATTGTTGCCAAAAAAGTCCCACTCAGATGGGGTCAGCTCGCAAGGTTTTATAAACCTTAAAGATTTGGCTACATTTTTTTACGGCCGGCTGCTTAGAAATCTCTTAAAATTAAATAGAATATAAACTAAATAATTCAAAATGACTACACCAACAATAAAAATGAGTAATAATCATTATAGTTAGAACAAAACTTTTAGCTGTGTAGCTGTTGCTCGGTAGGTAGTGATCATCATATACTTCAGCGGTACTGTCATACTTTACCACCTCTATATTATAATAGGTCTTTTAAAAATAAAAAATGCATAAAGAATTGTTCTACATTTCATAACACCCACTCACAAAAAGAGCGTCAATACTAAGTATAAAAATACTTGGTAAGCGTAAGAAGTGAGACAACAGAGTCGCACGCACACGGGCTTACAAGCTCTCGAGACGTGACAGAAGCGGCGTGAAGTACGGCGTGATCGCGCCTGATCGATAGGGCTGCCGAGCAAATATTTGCACACGGGGAACATTAGCGAGATGCCGATAGCACGATTGTCTCACAATACGCTGCACTCTGTCCTATAAATCTGCAAACTCACTCTGAAGTCACAACAGTGTGACTTTAGAGTGAGTTTACAGGTTTACTTCCTGATCGATAATGATAAAATCTGTTGTAACAAAATATTGCATGTAGTACAATAAAGGACCAAGGTTGTGTTACAAAATCAGGACCAAAGTATAATCAGTCACATTTATATAACGTATTACGTCAGAGTTCGTCAAAAATCGTTAATTTTCTATACGATAACTAGCTACACGATAGTAATAAATAGCTGTAACGACGAAACGTGCGCTGTTTTGAAATCACAAACAAATAAATGAACAGGCGCCGCCGCGTCTGGTGGCAGCAAGGCGCCAGACTTTCGTCTCCCAATAGCTAATTCAGAAACTGTTGGCAATGTTACGAATAAAATATTACTACGTTTTGACAGAGAATTATAAAGGGAGCTTTACCAAAATAAGGTAAAGGTTGTGTGATTCTCAAAATAATTTTGCACAAATAGCGTAACTTATTTGTTAGTAATGGACTAGTACTAAAAAAATAGTCTTGACAGACAAATGGATGGACAACAAAGTGTCTATAAGAGTTCAATTTTCTCCTTTTTAGGTACGTCAAAATTGTTATGTATTAATATTTAGAAATGTGTAGTTATTAATTTGTGAATTAAACATCATTCCATCATTGTAAACACGTCGAGATGTCTCTACGTGTTTACAATGATGGCGTCTACGACGTAGCTACGAGCTACAGCAAGTTGAGTTTCAATCCATTTAATGACAGTGTGTAAGAAACAGTAACCTAAATCCTAAAAAGAAATCTAGCTCCACGCGGAAGAATAATACAATTCTTTTTTTAATCATAAGTCGAATAACTTAAAATGACTATTTTGCAAACTGGTGTGTATATGTACTAAGTAAGTCCTTTTCTCTTGTTGAAAACATAAAATTCCAGTCACCTTCAAATGAGAGTCAAATTTTACTCTAGGCCATAGTATTTATTATGCATAATAACATTCTGCCGGAAGAAAATCTATCATAACACTGTTTAGATTTACTCTAAGTATTTTAATTAACAATATTTCTTTTTAATTCAAACTGATTCGATATTTAATCAAGCCACTAATTAAATATTAAAAGTAAAACCCGTGTTCATTTAGTGCATATTGGAAGTCGCATTCATTAGACTTTTGTAATTTAACCAAGGCCTTTGAAGTTGGATTAATCCCGGCAGTCCCCCCCTCGCTTACCCCGCCCCCGCGTCCACGCCGCAAATTAAAACCGTGTCCTTTCACCAACCTCATTATAACTGACAATTTGTGTTGCCATATTGAAATCATATACTACTGATGCGGATTAATTATAACTTTTATTTAATATAAATTAAAGTATATGGCAAAAAAATTAAAGATCCTTTGTTGTTAATACCAGTAAAATAAATTGAGTTTTAATATTTTAAATAAGACCACGACAAAGAGATCCGTAATACTCATTAAAAGAAAACAAATCCACGAATTTTATGGCAAAATAATTGCATTTTATCTATGAGCTTTAATTAACCAGTTTAACCAAACCACTCGTTTAACAAAATAATTAACTGCTGTAGTTTAATTCTATCAATTATTTGTCTGATACATTTGTCATCTCATAGATTAAAATTAAAAACTTTGTACAAAAACTTGAAAGCTTTTCTTTACAATTAAGCCTACAATTTCATTTCCAAATCAAATTAATAATGAAGTAAGTTACGTTAGCTTTTCCCGTGAAAAACAGAAATATTCTGCGGTGGAATACAAATAGATAATTTAGTGAAAGTCACAGTTTTTCTTATGAGATTTATTGCTGAGACGCGGCCCCCTGGCGCCGGCCGCGGCGCCGCGCCGTCCCGACGGACAGACGGCCAGACATCCTGACGCTCTCATCTATCGATCACAGATCACATAACTTGAAGTGTACAAATGATCAAGTTTTCAAATCGTAAGAATTATCTAATACTTATGGGCCGACCCTGTTGGTGTTCAAAACGCAATTATGTTGAATCCTTTTTTCTAGAGAGAAAATTATTAGACGCAAACTACTCTTAGTTCATCCCGATAATTTTTATCTTTAAATTTGTTAAGGCAGTGCAATTTCAAGTTAAGGCACTGTAAAGGTAATTCGTATAATCACAGTGTCTACCGTTTTCGCAACAGACATTACATACACATGCAATGCACTCAGTTTCGTACGCCAGCACATCTGTTGTACAAATTGGTCGGCTCACCCGGTGCAATACCACGACCACACGGAAGACAGATGTGAGTTGCAAGCAATTCCGAGTTTTGTCTGATGAGTGTGCTTCCCGGAGGCCTAATTGTTGTCCTCTTTCTCTATCCACCCTTTTCTTACAAGAAAATGATGGGGAGGCGAAGCGAATTTGTCCTAGGAGGGGATGCATAGGAAGAGAAAATGTCCACTTTCTCTGATTCCTCTCCTCCGTTTATTAAAGGTAGGCACATCTGCAATTGCGGAAATGGGCACCGGTCGCCTCGCTATTTTGGTAAATTCAGGTGACCATTTGCTCATTTGCCACCATTTCATATAAGAATAAATACAAAATTAAAGTCTCGAGAGAGGTCGATTATTAAATGTAGATGTAAAGAGATTTTTGATTAAAATTAATACGGAGAGTAATTCTTCGAATGTTATTGTTAAGTACGAAATAAAACAAAGTGTCGGGGAGCAATTAATTCAGGGGTCCACTGTGCAGCAGCGGCCCCGAGCGATGGACCAATCCAGTAATTGTCGCCGGCAATATTCAAATGGCGGAAACAATTAGCGTGAGTGCTGTACACGTATTGAGCTGTCTACCCTCTTTATAGATTGCATAGACAAATGACAATCTATAGAAAAACATGATGCAAATGTGAAAACTATATTTAACACCTCACGGAATTGAATAAGACATGTTCCTATGATTTATTGACTTCTGATACATCCTATGTAATTTGTTTACTAACCGGTAGAAACTAATTAATTCCTTGTGGTAATTGATTACACAGTCATTGTCACTAACTACTTAAAATACAGTCTTGACTAAATTTTTCACAATCTTTTTCATTTAACTATATTAGTTCATTTCCGTTCGTTTCGTTCGATTTCTAATACGTCCGGATGTCAATACAAATTGCGATAGTTCGATATATTTCTCTGTCTATCGAAAAAATAATGATACTAAGACGTACAAAGTTGATACTGATAATCATAACTTTAGACAAAGGTGATTTTATCCACGAAGTATAAAGTACAAATGCAACGTAAGTTAACATTTAGAGCTATAATTGACGTGTCCTCCCCCTGTCACTGAGTTTCAAATCTCTTTTGTGTGTAGCGATAACTCTACAAAGCCTGCTAATGTCTTTTAAGGACTTAGTGATTTAAGCGGACTAAATAATGAACCGGCTACCCTTTCTCTCTGCTCGCAACGCAATTTATGAGCTTTAAGCCCTATAGATGACTAGAGATACGTATAAATACGTTTATTGTTTCCCCTTCGAAATTATTTTTGTCTTTTTGATTGTTCTTATTTTTATGTTTGGAGTAAACTTATGTATAAGATAATAGTTATGTTTTAAATTAAGTTTTGTATATTTAATAATATTAAATAATTATAATAATATATTATTGTTAATTATTTAAATGTTCTGAACGTGGAAATTTTAAAAATGTGGCGTGAACACCTGAACACGTGAAAAACTGAATAAAAGTACAAAAAAGCCAAAGAACGCGCTTTGATTTAAATTTATGTTTGAATCAAAGTGTAATATGTGTGAAAGTATGATATAACTAAATATTTTATTAAAAAAATAAGTAATATCATAGAAAACTAGAAATATAAAAATAAACCTAGTGAAGCCTTACTAAGTATTAAAGGCATATACAAAAGGATAGAAGTATAAAACACAATACACAGAAAGTCTTGCCGGAGCTTAGTTGAGGTCTCGTCGGGGAATCGAAGCGCTACAAACATGGTGCGTTCGCATGACGACACAAATCCGGATGATGTCTGTTTGTTATCAGCGCTGAGCAGTCGCCTGTGTAGCCGCCAGGGCTGCTGCGATCCGCTGACGAATAATCGTATTATTTATCGTCCTTTCCTCGCTCAATTTGTTCCACCGCGGGTACATCTTAATATATTTTATGACATAATCCATAATCCGTAGAACAGTTTATAGAGCTATGGTTCTATGAACATGATAAACTTTGTTATATTTAGTTGATCGTTTTACTTATTTGGGATCCATTTAATTTTAGCACTAAATAAGTCTTTCTTTCGCTTTACATACGTCTTTTAGATAGTACATTATTATGTTTCATGGACTCTTAATAGGAACTCGAAATAATGACGCTAATGATTAAACTATTGGTTACAAGTTATTGCACTCTAGAAATAAAGAATTAGGGCTTATGCTAAGGCAACGTACGTTATAGAAGCAACCTACGCAATACAATATCATAGAGATTCGTACAGAGGCACAAATCTCCGACATTTTGTTCTTTAATCGCCAAAACCACAACCTGTTTGTTAGGGCTGCAATTTTCAAGATGGAGGAGCAAATCTATACAATTGCCATACTCACCGAATAGACGACTCTCGTCGACAATTCGACATTGTGTATACGGAGCTTATACAAGGTTTCGAAACCTTACTTTGTCTCGTGTACGAAAAGGCATGTGTTTTATCCACAAAAAAACAGCTTAACAAAAATATACATGTATATTGTTTTCGGAGTTATAATCAATTTAAAGGTGCGCACCTACTTTAATATAACTTTTTCTTTAACGACTACGATATAAGATTCAAACAAATAAAGACACAAAAATAACTGAACATGTAATTGTGTCGGCCCTACTTGTTTCACGATAGCGACGTCAGACGGCGCGGCGGTGCACCCTTATTTTATTTCTATTGCAACACGTATTACTCGGCTGTCAATATTATCGACGATCGACTCCCAGCTTCCAACTAAATTGCCTCGCCTCCCCAAGTTTTCTTGACCCACTGATTGTTTTTCTTCAAATGCGTACTTTCGCATTTATTGCCAAAGTTATTGCTATTCAATTTGTCATTTATTGTAACGAGATAACATAGTGATAATATAAAGCGGTATTATTAGTTTCTCATAATTGATCTTCATTTTTATAAATTACTAGCTTTTACCCGCGACTCCGTCCGCGCGGAATAAAAAAATAAATAAATAGAAAACGGGGTAAAAATTATCCTATGTCCGTTTCCTGGTTCTAAGCTACCTGCCCACCAATTTTCAGTCAAATCGATTCAGCCGTTCTTGAGTTATAAATGGTGTAACTAACACGACTTTCTTTTATATATATAGATTTTTACTGGTCTAGATATTATGTATTTCAGATGCTATTATATCATAGAAAAGGCCTAACTTTGTTGGCACATTTTAGACTTGGCAACCTTTCAGTCCTATTTGGCACTTGTAATCTCGTTATGACACCATTAAAATTATAAGTTTTCCAACAGCTTACGAGGCGGTTCCAAGTAGAAATAAACTTAAATTTTAATTATGTGAGCGAAGGAGAATGTATGACATCCTCTTCTGTGACTTGCATCCAGTTTAAGTTATGACACCTATTATAATAAAGCACCAATATTTTTCCGATGTGGGAAAGACTGAGAAAAATCCTTTTACGACCTTTTATCGATTGATGGTTTTATCAAATTGGTCTTAAATCTACATCTGATAACAAACCTATTCAACCATTCTGTAATACACAACTATCTAACTAAAATGTACGAGTACGTCCCGCTGTAAGGGATTCTAAAAATGTAGATGTAGGACTTGTGAAACGAGAAGTACATATTATAAAAGCACAAAGGTATATTTGATTGATGAATTAAATGCCAGCAAGTTTCAAGTTTTAGGTTAATGTGGCAAACCAAGGTCAAGCTTCCCACTTAAAGCAGTCTTTAAAAGAACAAAGCGCTTATTCTTTTAATCTCTTTAAAATTATCGCATCACTATCCAAAAAAGGAAACTGATCATTCAACAAAATAAATTAATTTTGAAAATCCGACGGCCGGTGGAAATTTTCCTTCCGATAGCAGATAAAAGATTTAGTTATTAATGAGTAAAAATTTCACTTACTTGAAGAGAAGGGGTTTGTTGGCGAAGAGGCCTGAGGCCTTCTCTTTCGCGGCTTGGAGCCCCTGCATTGCTGGCTACCGATGTCCCACATCAATTTCTAATCGCACCGTGCTAACACCTAAAATGAAAATAAAATAATCAGTTCTTAATCGAAACATTACATTAGATTTTATTTTTTATTTCTTAAGTGTTATAAAGTTAAACAAAAACTAAAATTATTATTAATTATCTTGGAAAATTTACGTTTCTATATATTCAAAGAATATCCTATATATAATAAAAGATTTCTTGAATGCTCCTTTTATTGATTTAATCAATAATAAAAATTATTTAAAATAAATAACTTTATATAGGGATAATAAAGATAAGTCTATACATACACAGTAGTATAGATGAGTACATGTATAGAAACACTTAACATTATGCTTAAATCTGAAAAAATAAAAGCTTATAGCACTGATTACATAATTTGTATGACACAATGAAGTCTACTTACATTTTTTCAGTCGCCTGGCGTAGCAGATTCGTAGCAGCTTCTGTCTACGGTGTAGCGCCCCGCGCTTCTCTATCGTAGCGCTACGGCTGCGCGTAGCCTCGACAGTCATTGGTCGATAACTCAGCAGAAGTAGAAAACCTGCGACCAATAGCGTACCGAGTTGTAAAGGGGCGGAGTTTTGTAATATTTCTGAAAATTTTCAGGAGTTCCAAAAGTACATAGAGCTTGCATCAACCCCATCAATGCCTCGACACGGATTTACCCAGGATTTATATTCATTGTATGAACTCTGTTAATGGAGTACATTAAGGCACTGCATACTAAATTTTAAATACTTTATATTAAATCTTTGTCATAATCTAACACAGAATCCTAATAAAATAGGTTCTATTAAATTTTTATTGCACGTACAAATCGAAGGTACCGATCATCTTAAAAAATGTACAATCTCTAACTTTCAAAAACTATAAATATTTCTGTGACAACATTGAGGAGTTATTAAATTCGTTATTTTTAATTAACTGCAAGTATAAAAAAAAAACAAATAACAAAAATACAGAAATATTAATTGAAATTGAAACTGTTTTTAATAATCCTAAATCATAAACACAACTTAACAGCACATTATTTTTTTTAATAAATCAAAAAATCAATGATATCACGAAGTTACTACTTTTCACCGACGGTAGGAATCTGTCAGTGTAACTTTTTTGTACTGATCCTTTCTCATTCGTTTACATCAACCAAATCAAACTCACACACAAACATTGATGACTTTAAATTTCATTTAAGGGAAAGTTATTTATCTATATTCTAAAATTCATCAAATTAACTTCCATGGTATACATGATTTTAGCACTTGGGTGATTGCCAAGTCTCAAACCAAAAGGTACAGGACAGAGCTAAGAGGAAAAGACTAATTAGGAAAGCTGACCCCCACAAGAGAGGTACAATATAAGCAGATAGAGAGGTACACTTAATTCTCAATATCCATATTGCAATTATTTTATCAAAGAATAACTTTAAAACTTTTTTACAATGTTAAATTAAGTACTAGTAAATAAGTACATGAAGGTATAGTTTTATAATCATGACTAAGAACACATCAAGCAGTCTAATGTAATTGATTATTATGTATATCAAGGCATAGGTTGAATTTTAAAACCTGTTGACATTTCATGTCTATTAGGTGGTCACCCATACAAATTGAAAAGATGCCGAATCAAACTTTAGGCCAACAGCATTTTCTTAATACAATACTAAACTGAAAACTGTACACAATAAACTTAATGCTAGCTGATTTTCAAATATTTCAAAACAATAACGCAATTATAACTTAACATATAATGTATATTTTTATTACATACTGATTAAATATTTTTTTTATCGACTTTTCAGAAAAAATAAATCTTAACAGACTAAAAAAATTACGTCGGACAATCCCAAATGTAAATTTCTGTAGGCAAGAGGTATAATAAATCATCCGATATAAAATCTGTGATTTACCCCGGGCCGTTAGCTCAGCGACATGATATCGGCGCAATATCGGGCCGACTTCATTTCACGGCCAGAGGAGCCACAAATGAAGTTTCCTCGGTCCAATGAGCTCGAACCTTTGAATCCTCGTAGAGTTATAATACGAATTTTTGTTATGGATGTGGCATTATTCCAGTTGTTCATATAAATGTGGTTTAATCCCTATAGATTCTATACGTACTATTGAAAAGATTACAGAAAAAAAACACGGATTGCGCCATGATCAAAATCAATAAATAAAGATATTAAAACATCAGCAACAACCAATCTAATCAGTTCAGTGAATTTTAATGCGATATTGGTATATTATATTAAGACAGTTACGATGGAAATAAAAATTTAAACTACTTAGTTAAGACTTTTGCTATGTTATTTTAGTGGTTACTTTTTACTTAAAATATGTTAAATATTATTTTATAGCTCCTAGTAATATAATTCAAACCTGCATACTGAATACTTCGTTTGAAGACCGTTACCTTTCTATCAGACCGTTTTAAGTTCGTTTATATATCACTGAAAATAATGTTTTTATTTTTTTTTAACTTAAGGAGTAGCATGTGTGTGTTCTTTCAGGTTATGAGCTACATCGATGCCAAATTTCATCGAGATCCGTTGAGCCGTTCTGGGGAGACCTACTAACAAACAAACATCTATCAAATCAATCCATACATCCAAACATTCGCATTTATAATATTAATAAGATATGCAGTATTTAGTAAAACTTTAACATTCTAGATGCCTAATACTTTCATTAGAAGGCTTTAAAATAATTGTTTACGAATTGTTTTAGGCAAGCAACGCATTCGCAGTATATCAATAATTAACAAAATTTAAAAATGTTGTTGATGTAACTTAATTAAAAGCTTGAATATATGATATGTTTGTAAAATCATATCAGATATTATATATTTAGATATCAGAATTCTGTATCTCGCAAAGTGTAGTTTGGTATACATATTAAATAAGAACTCGACTTTTTTGAACACGTAAAAAGTTACGAAATTCGTGTTCCAGTATATCTCGGTAACAAAAATGGCACGAGACAAAAATGCATGCGAAACAATAGCTGTATGAGCATGTCGTACATAAATATATTCGCGCTAACATGGGCCGACGCGAAGCCACCCTCCACTCATGATTAATGCCTTGCCTCATAATCTGAAGCGTCAGCAGGGGCGGAACGCAATTTGCTTAAATAGTTCTAAAACCGCTGATTGAGCAACTTTATAAAAATTGAACGTTTGAATATAATTATTATTTTCTAATGTAGACTAGATTTTTTTTATCTTAGTGTGAAATTAATTTTATATATATTTAATTTTGTCTATATCTTTTTTTGTATGCTTTAATTTTATACAAAAGAGATAAATCAATTTCAATTTTTTTTACCAATAAAGTAGTTCTTTTTTCAGCAATATTTAGTGTATCAAAACAGAAGAAGCTGAGGAAAATTGCTACTCGTACAAAATGCTCTTCATTACTGTACGTTTTTATTCTCTAAATTTAAAAAGTTAGAAATAATCCAATATCAGCAAAAGATAAAAGTAAATAAATTTTCATAAATTTTATCCTTTAATCATTATATATTTCCTTACACAATGTACCGTTTAACCGATATCAGGGATAAGTGCATCTGTACTTGTAGCAAAGAGACATCGAACGAGCACTCAACGGCGATTGAGTCTGAGCGGCCGCTCTCATGCGCCATTATAATCCGCCACTTTACCGGCCGTGTGATCAAGCCCTCGGCAACAACATTCTGCTGATATTATCAATAGTCACTCCTCGTTTTTAAAATAATAAAAAATAAGGACTTGAATATAGTCATTATTTTGTAAGATTAAGACCAAAATTATGTAAATAGCTAGACTTATTTAAGTTCTAACTTCCTTTACTAACCATCAGTTCATAAAGTAAACCGATAGGATTTTTAGTTTAAACATTTTATCAACAAAAATTATTTTATTTATCTGAATCGCCCCAATTAGCGAGTAACCAGTTATACTTATTTTAATTATTTATTTCTGCCATACTATTGAAATTGACTCGACGTTACATTATCACTGTCATGTGTCAGAGATCACATTAAAGAGTGTGTAGACACCTCATAGCTTTTCCCAAAGCACCTTTTTCCAGACGATTGCGTATCACCGCTACCTGGGGGTGCTCCCCTCTCACTTATACAAAGGGCCTAATGAATTCGCCCGTCTCCCTCTAACTTTCTATTTATGACTTATTAACTCCTCTAAGGTATCGTAGCAACCCGCCCGCGCTACGCCGATTTAATATAGAAAATTGTGAACTCAACCGAAAATAACTTAGAAGCAAGTTATTGAATTTTTCGGCATCGTTACGCCTACACCTTTGTTGCTGTCCAATTCATTTAGTACGACACAAAGAAGAACAATTTAATTTGTAGTTATTAAAAATGTATTAAGTCGCAACTTTTTTATGCATGATGTACAATAAAAGCAAAATTAGCGTTTTTTTAAATTGTATTGTCATATCAGATGTAAAATGGTGTGTGGTGAAGTGACAAAAAAAATTAAATATTTAAAATTCATGTCGGTAAAACCTTATCTTAGTTTATTTATAATGTATTATGTACATCTACTATGATTTATAACGTCTTCAAACTGCAAAATAAAAACGATTGAATTGTAAAAAAGCATTCGTATTTTAAAAGAAAATAAACAGCAATAAATGCGGCACAAAATAGGCGAAAGCTTCGATTCCGTCGGATCGCGATGTTTGCCCACCGATCGCTCCTTGGGGAGACGAGACCTGTTCTCGCTCGGGACGCAATAAAATTCAGTTCAAACCACACACATACCTTTGTATTTGCTAGAAAATATTCTATCATTCGTAAATGTTGTACGATTTAACTTGGGGTTTTTAATAATATCATTTGGTATATTACATTTAATTGAAACAATATTAGTTTTAAATTCATTATGCTTACAGATAAGTTATATGGAACTTAAATTTTAACAGTGATTGATTCCGTAACAACAATATTTTATTGGGTCCACGAATAAGCTGGGTCGACCTGTGCAATACCACGACCACACAGGAGATAGGCGTAAAGTTAAAGCAATTCCGCGTTTCGTCCAATGAGTGTACTTGCCAGATGACTAACTTTAGTCCACGTTCCCTTCACACCCTTTTCTTATAAGGAAAGGATGAGAAGAGGAAGTGGATTTCGAAGTGACCGCTTGCTCGTTTGCTACCTTATTATATAAAAAAAGAACATTTAAATGTATTTCCTTAAAAGAAAAAGGTTAAATCAAAATTTAATTAAATAATAACCAAGGTTAAAATAAAAGTTTTAGTTGTTATCATTTTACATTTAACACGCACATCAGAATGCTTTTAAATACATTAAGTTATTTAGCCGTCGGAAGCTCTTGCAAAGTGAAAAGTGATTTAAATGCCAGAGTTACTGTGTCGATTTTTTTAAATAATGTGTCATTAAATGTGACACTGAACTCTGAATTGTTATTTAAGATTTTTGGTAATAAGTTAAACCTTGTTTTTACTTTAATTAAATTAATTTTAAATGACTAGCTTCAGTAAATTTAGTCGGCACTCTCATTATTGTAACATTAAATTGAGTTTTTTTTTACTGAAAAACATGCCAGTTACTAAACTATGCATAACAAAAAGTCGATTAAGTGTAGGAAACGCATTTTCAATTGTGAATATCTATGGGCAGCGGTCGCTTCGCAATTTTGGTTAAGTCAGGTGGCCGCTTGGTCGTTTGCCATCTTGTGAAATAAAATAAAAATAACACAAATGTAGGAAGCATTATCGTAGGCTATTATGAAACCGAATGTGTACTGAAACCATACGACTTGTGACATGTATAATACGTATCTATTACAACAAAGGATCCTTTTATGTATGCATTATATGTACGGAATGAATTAACCGTATACATAGAATATCGATTGCAGGTGCGAGCGGGCGGCGCCCCGGCGACTCCGCCCCTCGCTGCCATTGTCTCGGTCCCGACGCAAATTGAATAAATTAACGGTAAATTTAATAACTCTATTAACGTTTCAACGATATAAACAACTCGCGACGGGCACTAGTTGAAATATTTTCAGGGGCTCGATCGTTTATTGAGTTAACTTGCGATGTTTAGAGGGGTGCGCAGAGCTTTTTATGTCGTAATTGATTTGATGTAGTTTAGATATGTCAGAAAATAAGACAAAATTTTAATAACATGTCATTTTAACAATGCTTCAAATTTAAAAAGAAAAATTGTACGTTCATACTCCTATATGTATGCAAATAAAGTCATTAGTTATTATTATGTAAAGGGTGTCTCAGTAAGTGTGCACTTTTTCATTTTAAAATAAAAACAAGTATTTTATGACAGAGTTGTGATATTTTTATTGTATTGTAAAGAAGACATGTTCCGATTAAGTATGGAATTAAAAATCTGGCAAATGACCCCCACGGCTCCGATGACAGGCCATTACTATTTTCATGAATTTTTCCATGACTTTTGCACAGATATGTGGCTGTATCTCACCGATGACGCGTTGGATTTCCAATCAGAGTTCAGGAATTGTTTCGGGTTTATTTGCATAAACCCGAGATTTCACAAACCCCCGAAGGAAAAAATCGCATGATCTTGGTGGCCAGTTGACATCAGAATTTCGTGAAATAATGTTTTCTGGAAATCGTTGCTGCAATAAGTCGATTGTTTCATTCGCGGTGTGGCAGGTTGCGCCGTCCTGCTGAAACCACATGTTGTCCAGATTCATAACGTTCAGTTGAGGCCACAAGGAGTCCGTTATCATATTCCTGTAACGAATGCCGTTCACAGTCACTGCAATTTCGGCCTCATTTTCAAAAAAGGAAGGTCCAATCACGCCACCTGACCAAAATCTGCACCAGACAGTTACTCGTTGTGGGGTGTATTTGTTTCTCATGGATTGCATGAGAATTTTATGAGTCCCAAATTCGACAATTTTGTGTATTCACGAAGCCATTCATGGATTCATATGGATCATCGGAGAAAATGACTTATTTAAAGTTGTTGAGAACGATGTTGTATTGATGTTTTCGGATTTTCGGCGACACTCTCGTTTACAGCAGCAATGTTTTCAGAGACCGACCGGTACGTTGACCCAAAGGATTCTTATTATCATATCAATTTTTTGACCACTCTTCGAATGGTTGACACATTAGGTGCACTTTCTCGGCTGTAATTTTCCCCATTTTTGTTATTAGTTTTCACAATTATAACGCGTTGTTCTTTCGAAAAGCGCACCTTTTTTAATGATCGGAATAAACAGAGGTGACAACTGTAAAATTTCAGACTTGCCACTTGCACGAAAAAAAAATATTCCAATTTCAAAAAGTGCACTCTTACTGAGACACCCATACATAAAACATTTAACTGTTTTGCGACAAGACTTCTTTGATATTATCACTGTAACTTGGATCAAATAAAATCTTTAATGTGTCTATTTCTTAATTCTAGGCCGATTTATTTTCAATACTTTCCTGTTACAAAACCTTTTCAAATCTTCTAATTTAAACATTGAAAGACATTTAGAACAGTGTATTGGCGGAGGGAGGACGCATAGAAAGAGGAAATATCATCTTTCTGGTTCCCATCCTCCATCGAATCAAAGTAAGCATCTGCAATTCTATGGGCAGCGGTCGTTTCGCTAATTCGGCAAATTCAAGTGGCAGCTTGCAACTTTGTAAAATATTTAAAAAAATATTCATAATATACGATTATTATGAAGATATTATCCTCCGTGACGCAATCCAACAATGGCGAACCTCGTTATCTTCGAAACTGCGATCAGAGGTGGATTATTATAATAAATTGGCAACAGATATAATGTTATTTGTTGGCAATCCTCGTCACATACCAAAACCCTAATTTTAATTACACTTTTATAAATTACTCTTCGTTCGACAACCATTTTAACATTGCAATAAAATTCTTATATGAATGTCCATCTTCTGTTAAATTACTGGTCATATAAAAGAAAGTCGTGTTAGTTACACTATTTACAACTCAAGAACGGCTGAATCGATTTGACTGAAAATTGGTGAGCAGGTAGCTTAGAACCAGGAAACGGACATAGGATAATTTTTACCCTGTTTTCTATTTTTTATTTCGCGCGGACGGTGTCGCGGGTAAAAGCTAGTTAAATATAAAAAATATAACAAACAACCCATACTTTATGTTAAGATAAATTAATGAATGAAAGTTACTATCTAAGAAATGCTTAATAGATTTTTAATGTGTGTGTATTTAAATCTTTACATGACTAACAAGGGTCATTTTAACGATTTCGAAAGTATTAAAAAAACTTGCTTTAACCTGAAAATATTCAAGAAATAAATATTATGTTTAAGAAAATCCTGCAAGCTTTGGATATCACGCTTCCTACTGACAGTATTTTCAAATGAAATTTGGTTGAAAAGTTAGATCGGCCTGTATTGATTTGATTGAAAAAATAATCATGAAATTTAAAGTTCAATTAAGATCATTCAATCAAATATTACGTATATTTTTTCCTAGCGGTCGTCCGCGTCCGGTACGAACTAAAGAAAACCTAATTAGTAGCCTATGTGTTCTTCCAGACTATGTTTTACATCTATGCCAAATTTGCGTGAGATTCCTATAGCCGTTCTGGAAATACAACATCCATCCGTCCATCCATCTACGCATCTAAACTTTCGGATATATATAGGTAATATCAATAAGATGATAGCTTTTCATTTTTAAACGTGCAAATAAAAATTACAGACACATTGTATGTCATCTCCTGGCAACTGATTGAGTTTTATCTGTTTACAAAACTCCATACTAACTCTAAATTCTTAACATAACATTAAATTAAGTATTATCTGTACAAACTGTGCTAGATAAATTAAAAAAATATATTTTTAATAGAATAATATACTGCTAATATTTTAAGAATCTACTTAATATAAATATTCAATTAAAATATGGTAGGGAATTTATCACATGAATTTTGCATACACAGTATTTTTATTCTGTATCATTACAGGTGAAATAAAGTTTTCATTAACATTTGATCGAAAATAATTTGTAATTACATAATCTTAAATTTTAATATTAACGTGTATACATTGCTCATTTTCTTGAAAATGTAAAATACGTTAATAAATGGCTTTATTTTATGCCAATGATGATGACTTTTATGTTTTAAATATATGGTTATAAATAAAAGATATAATACTTATTTCAGTTTACAAATTAAACATGTGATGACATAGAATACAAATATATGTTTATAATAAGTGGGGTATAAACTTACCTCTTGTATTTTCTCCCATAGATAACCACTAACACTACTATTATTATTAAATTGATTAGATTAGATATGTTAAAATTAATTTTGATATGTTTTGTATCGATATTCTTTAGAGTGGTTGTTGTATTACATACAATAATAACTCCAAGACAATACAAATCCAAAGTTCGTAAACATTACGATATGATGACTAGATATGAATAACAAAAACTCCGGGGCGCATCACTATTAAGGACGATTTCACGTCCATAGGTGTTATATTTTTTTAAAGTTTGTTTTTGTTTTGTTGCTATGTGCAGAGTGGAAATCGCCCTTAAGAGTGATGCGCCCCCGGCGGACGCGCCACGTGACTGCCGGCTCGGCGGAACCTTTGTGTTTACATCCATCCCTCGCCCCTCGCCACCTCTCCGCATCCCCTCTCCCCTCACCAATATCCCCACTCACCACCGAACTAAAAATTTTCCAACATGACGGAAAAGCATTGCGCTTGCAATTTCATGCATAGGTTTTTTTTTATAATACGTCGTTATTTTAAAAAGTCTGTTTTTTGTCATTTTGTAAAGATGCAGATAACAGATTATATCTATATATATAAAAGAAAGTTGTGTTAGTTACACCATTTATAACTCAAGAACGGCTGAATCGATTTGACTGAAAATTGGTGGGCAGGTAGCTTAGAACCAGGAAACGGACATAGGATAATTTTTACCCAGTTTTCTATTTTTTTTTTACTCCGCGCGGACGGAGTCGCGGGTAAAAGCTAGTTAATAGATAGAAACGGTATTTCATTATTTTTTTCTTTATGATCTGAATGAGCATATCATACTGTAAAGTAATAAAATGTTTTTTTATGTGAAGTGGAACTTTTAAATAAGAATAGATTGACCATTTTTAAAATAAAGCACATGAAAACAATTCAATTCTTGTACTATTATGTACTACTTATTTTATTTTGTATATCTTTCACAGAATTATCTGCTATGTATTTTAAAAGAATTACAAATATACAATAGTACCCGTTACTTGAGTTGGCACTTCGGACGGAAGAGTATACTTATTCCCAACGTGCCAAATCAAATGATATACACTATAATTATTGAGTGTCGTGTCAGCATGAATCATTGCGTGCTACAAATAGGTTGCGATACCGTCAAACGTCTAGTTAATGACAGAAATGCATTAGTAGAACATTGTTTAATGTACGAAGTTAAATCTTACAATAATTATTTTCATGGTTCACTGCCAAATCTTATCTAATATCTGCATAAAAGTGCCCACACCATAAAATGCAGCCAAAGACAAATATTAACAAATATTTTAATGAAAGAAGACGTACAAACACAGCGCGAATAATTTGATTTCTACTAATTATCATTGAATATTTTATTCAGTTTAATTTTTAAAGTCACAAGGCGAGCTTGCTTTTTGCAAATGTAAAAATCAAGGATACTTTTTAATTTTTGCTTACTAGATTTTATTAATTGGTACTTATTATATTAAATTTTATCTACCAGCAGTACAATCGATTTGCACCCTCTCGGTGAAAGACCATTTTTATTGCTTAAAGCTCCTTATCGCTTTTTCCACTCCAGTGGAGGCAGTCTATGAAACTGAATATTGCTGATCATTTAGTCCGCCATATTCTATGTATTTGATTATTATAGGTAATGTATAGCTATTAGTTTAATTATATAAAGAACTCAAATTGAATTGACAATAATTTATTTTAGAATTGTGTTACGAACAAGTCTTTAATATTCAGGAGTTATGTTTACTTAGGATAGATAGCTTTTGTTTTGTCACGACCTTCAAAAAAATCTTGAGAATTATTAGAAATCGTTTCCACTATTGACCATCCTAAGACTTTCAATTTTTGGACCACATTTTTTAACAAAACAAACACAGAACGAAATACAAAATAATTAAGGTACCCTTTTTTGTATCACGCTGAGTACAAATTATGAGATTGGATTTGTAATGTCAACGATAAATCTAACAATTTTCAACCCTTCCGTTGAAACGTATTGAAAAATTAAATTGTAACTTTATCTGCAAATACTTGTTGTGGTAAACTTTAATGAAACGATTTTTTTAATCGGTTAAATCGAAAACTTATTATTTTTATCTGTAGAGTTGACGTAAAATTTTAATACACGAAACTATACGGACTACAAAAGTGTTTGGAATATCTATAAAATTTTACACTTCGTTTGAAATTATTGTGTCTGAAATATACTAGTCTTGTACTATGACTTACTGTTAAAGCACCTGTACACAACTATAATTAGATCTCTATCATTCTCTTGCAAAAATCGGACATATGTTTAGATACAAATGCAAACTTTTCCCACAATTTAGGCAAAATATCAAATGAAATCTCTATAAGTTGTAATAACGAGGCAATCGCGAGTGATGTTAGTCGTCAAAGGTCCTAATTAGAGCGGCTTATAACTAAGAGGCTTTACTCTAGTGGCGGCGCTTGATGCGCAGCAAGAACATCATTACGCTAATAATAAACGGTACAATTTTATGAGCTCCTACAGGTGGAATAGGTAAGATTGAAAAATATTACTTTTTTAAAATATAGTAATGTTAGTTTTACGTGTGACGTGTAAAGGTGTACTTGTAATTACATTGGATTTTAATGTCCATTTGTAAGACTTTCTACTATGAATTAGAAATGGTAAAAAAAATTAAACTCAAGTTCAGTTCTGAATTCAAACGCGGTTTTGTTTTTAATATACATCATCAATGCGTCAAAAAGTGTTATGAATCATTTTGTATATTCTTATAATATATTTTCATTGAAATATTCTATTCAAAAGCGTCCTTATTAAGAGTTATTACTTTGATAACATCGAAGTATTCACTACGTCCATAAACAGCCTCCGGACAAATTGTTAATACGAACCGGTATTCATCACCATGGTATTGAGATCGAATGAATGCCAACCGAAAATAATCTCCATGGGGTGCTGGATAAAAATAGTCCGGGGTTGGGAGCGACGAAGTACGGGAGGGGGAGGATCGGGCGGAACAACGACCTCGTTATGCCACTTCCGGCGGATGTCGGCTCGTGATGCATTGTCGTCGCCTTCGGAGGGTGGACAGCGATGTTTTCATTTTCGTCATAAACATTAAGTTATCAGAACGCGCGTATGATGTGCTCTTAACCCATCCATAAGAGCAAAGTGTCGCCCTAATCTATACTGCTTTGTAAGTAAAATTTTATTTCCTAATAATTGTAAAAACAAATCAAGTATGATTTCCGTTTAAGGTAATTAAAGTCCAAAGCTATACCCAAGAAAGCTATTTGCATTTAACTGCATCATTCTTACAAAAGAATCCGATTGTACAAAAAGTCAGCCTGATTACGTGAGATGATGATTTGATTGTATTTGCTAATCTATCTGTTAATCATACTCAGTACCACTTGCGTAAAAGTAATAAGTCAATAATGTCACATAGTGATCGGTTGCATAAGTTCTGTTGCTTCAATATTTCATAGTTAATTCCCAGATTGTCATTGCTTCATCACCCAAGATTACACCCGGGACTCGAGAACTTAGCCACTAGAGTATAACTAAACAAATAATAATCATCTACAAAATAATTACTGGTTGATACGTCAAAAGCTGTCGCTGGAAAGTAATATCGTCGATGCAACGGAGGTGTCTTTTCGGTCCGAGCCCCCCGGGAAATCACGGTAATCCGTGCGTCGACAGCGCGTCGGCTAAATCTCTGTCGAGTGAACACAGTGATGTCCGCATACTGTTGATATCGATAACTTTACCAAATCGTGACTGACAACGTCAAACTTCACCTTTTATTTGTTGCAGCAATATAAAAGTATTCTTATTAGCAAAATAACTAATCATTACCATTGAGCTACTGATTTGAACATCTGACGTTTTATAGAACTAAATGACAGATCTATAAGAGAGACAGATAAATAAGTCGATTTTAAAGTTGTTAATCTGAATATACATTATCATTATTTAACAAGGACTCTAAATTAAACAATGACCGAACCCAGCTTTAAGAGTTAACTCAGTACTTTCCTTATTTAAATTATAAGACATTAAGTAAAATTGATTTGCCGATATCGATATGTTTTAAAATGTATTTAAAAGTAGCATCACTAGATAAACCGCAGCTGAATCCAGAGATCGCCGTGAATGGGTCCTGATGAATCATGCCCGTTCACGTGGAACGATGTACAACGCATTAAAGCTTCGATAAACCGCCTGAAGAGGGCTTAGACTTGCAAAGGGTTTATCTTGTACTTTATATGATACTTTAAAACATTAAAAAAAAATCCACATTCGTTTTTGAAATATGCTGACAAGATATTGTTTTTCATTTTATATGAAAATCAAAATAGCAATAAGCTTAATTCCATTTTGCATGCAGTATATCATGTAACCTCAATATCAAACGATGCCTGAATAATTAAACAATATGTATACACTTATCAGGATCGTTTATGAAAAAAATGTACTAATCCCTGTGACTCTTATTCATGAAAATTATTATTTTGACACAAAAGACTAGCTAAATTATGATTTTTTTCTGTTAAATATTATTTAAAAATAATTAACAAATAATATTACCCCATAAACATCAGCTCATTCATATTTTTTATAAACCATTACCCTAATATGATTTCAAAGTTTTCTGCTCACAAAGCATCTGCCATTTTCCGTCGAGGGTGAGTAATTAAGTTAATTAAAAATCGACTCTCAGGAAATGTGTCAACGTCCTCTGACGTCACCGCCACTTAACGAGCAGCTCCCGACAAATAACTAAAATGACAATTAGAAGTTTCGAAGCCAGACTCATAAGTCTTCATTACTCTCGAGAAAGTTTGATGAGTCGATATCGGAGCTTACAGATGATCTTTACGAGCTTTAAGATAGACGGCCAGTATTACCCTTCTCAACTAAGATTTTAAACTACAGTGTAGAGCTTTTTAACTTTAAACTTCACGTTTTATATTATTAAAATTTTGTGAAATATGACACCATCTTTAATGCAGTAATTCTTTCAAAACTTATCATGTATATGTAACTAGGTTTTACCCGCGACTTTGTCTGCACGGATGTAAAAAAATGTAGTAAGTAGACTATATTCTACATCTGTGTCTAATTTCATCAAAATCCGTTTTGGAGATACGTAGAAACAAACAACCATGCACCCAAACTTTCACATTTATAATATTAGTATGATTCTAAGATTCTTTTGCTCTTATAATTAAAGTAAAAACAATCTACTCTTCTTTACGTTCCTTGTTCAAGTGAAAATCTTCCAACTTTTTAATACTTTGTAGGCATGCTTCATTAAAACTGACAACCGAAGTTGAACAATAATGTTATAGGATTACCTTTTGTATATAACACACCCGTTTCAAAGCCACAAAGGCTCTTACAGTATCAGTTACTTTCTAATTAAAATTGTTAGTTTAGAGAACAATAGGAGATTGGAAATATCTACTAGCCACCTAGCAAGTACATTCCCATTTTTAATATTAATTAAATCATAAAATTTTGAAACAACTACAGTTTAACAAAGGAACACTATGTCACCTATGCATTTTTGTGATACTTTATACGTTAGGAACATCTATATATTTAAAAAAAAAATTAGATTAAGTTACTTGCTTATAAAAACTTATCTAGAGCGAAATAATTGTTTCCTTAAACAGGTCAGTTAGGACTAAAATAGGTCAAGTTATTATATTCTACAATTTTGTCTAGTCGGATTACAAACTTACTATTTTATTAATTTTACTGGCACATTTATACAATACAATGGCAAGATCATGCCGTAATCAATTTAATGGATTACATTACAAACGTATTGTGACATTCGGCTCATCGAATTTACGAAACATAATAGTAAATATAGTACATTTCGTGATTGTTACGCATTGATACTGTTGAATGTTCAAAAACTTTGCGTCAAAATTCAAGCGACGACGTAACTCATTACTTAATGAAACAAAAAGAAAATATCGTTGAATAAAGGAAATAACTTTTAACTAAAAAATGTCGAGTAAAATATTGCGTTGTTGCTTTTCGTTTTCGTAATAAACGTACATTAGTATACTGTTAATCCAACTCGAACGACATCATTGCAAACAATATATCTGCAAATTAATCAAAGTTTGAAATAATTTAAATATTGATTTAACTTCAGTAAGTAGCGGGGCGGAGGCGGAGGCTCGCGAGCCGTGCAAATATTTGACGACGGCAAACAGCAATATCACTGCGCCTCCCGGCGATGCCCGCCCGCTTCCGTATCTCAATCGGGGCTTGATATGATAATGATGTACTCGCAATCACTGCCACATTCGATACGCCATGGTTAAATGAAATTCGAGGGCTTCAATGTAAACATACATTTGTAATAAACGGTGGTTTATAAATAGATATTTAAATGCAACTCTATGCGATATTTTCCACAGTATGGTAAGTAATACAATAGGACTTATAGGACGGGTTTTATTTAAAAAAATGTTGTTTTACGTTTACTAGACTATTTTTTAGTATAATGGGGAGGTATAAAAATAATTTTTATGATATTTATTGCTTTAATAACCAAAGAAATAAAAAACAATCAATATAAAGTGTAACATAACGGATGAAATACGCTATGAAATAATTTGATTGTATAAACCTAAAGAGAATACATCAGTCCAAAGCTGCGGCTATTAACGGGTTTTAGGGCGTGAATATTTGATGTGCGCTGGTGTCACTCCAGTCTCCAGGGAAGGGTACATACTAAACTGTACCAGCACTTAATTATGGGGTAGCTGAAAGGGAATAGATTTCAATTAACATTACGCTGTGATTCGCAACGCCTTCTTAGTGTTTAGTTTAAATTGAAATTTTAAATTCAGAGTGTTTATATTAATTCAATGTCAGATTAAAAAATATTCTGCCTTAACTTACGACATTCGAAAATATGTTTCTTATTTTATTAAAAAATGAAATTGCTACTGTTTATCTTCATTTGAATAAATTTTAAAACGAAGTTCTTTATTTAAATAAAACGAGATAAGAATCTCTTTAGAAAGCGAATAAGGACAGTAACTCTAACCAACTCACTTAGGACTTCACAAAAGAAAAAAAAACGAAAAAGGGAATATTCTTTAAGGAATTTAAATAAAGTCGAGCAGAGGGAGAGCGAGCTCCCGTTACTTAAAGACAAACGAGAACTAATAAAAATGCCAAAATAAAAACGGGCAATTTTAAAGCAGTTGCAAATAGATATAAATCCCTTATTTAAATTCAGTTCCGTATAACAAATATTGTAATAAAAAGGGTCGCAGAGAATACGAAATGTCTAGATAAAGTGTTATTGTTATTTTCTTTTTATTTCTTAGTGTTGAAGAGCTTTGCAGTATTAATAACAAATTACTTACCATCTTAAATTACTTTACCCTTATTATTTTATTAATAAGTAATTAAGTTCTATAAAAATAAATTTAAAAAATAGAAATAGTAACAAGCAAGCTTCTTTATTTATTTTTTATGTTAAAAATTAAATATTCTTTGAAATTGTACCCGCAGCAGAAAAAAGCAACTTCTCATCCTAATGAAATCCTCAATAAGCACCGTCCCTAACGGAAACAATAAGCATCTTCCCAACAGACCCCTTAGTTTAAGTTCCGTAAGAACTACGGTGACAACACAACTTAGGAAAAATCAGAGACATCCAATCTGTTACGAATTCTAGAATGAGGTACATATTTCATTGTAATTACTAAGCTGTCTTTATTCCCATAAGCTTCCCCTTCAAAACAAATCGTCATTTCTATCAATTTCTAGGAAAAAGCTGCGATAAAAATATTTTGTGCAAGTTTATTCTCGAATACATAACGCCATATTATGTAAAAAAAAAAGATAGTTTATTTTAATGTAGCTACTTCCTAAGGCAAGCATAAATAAAAAAGTGTTTACTTCTACTATATCCTCAAGAATATGGTCACTGAGCGTGAAACGAGAACTGAATTGCGAAATCTATTAGATAACAATGATGCCTACTTTAAGGCAAAAGAAAACTTTACTCCTAAATAGAAATCTTATCGACTTGTACTTTTCCTATTGGATGGAATCAAAATTGAATAAGTATTAATGAAAACAACAGAATAAACCATGTTGCAGAAATCTAAACATTACCAGCCACATTCTGATTAGGAAAATGGTCATTCAAATCATCCTTATAAATCTGTATTAAAAGATTCCTTGCGGTAATCCTTAAGTAAATATTAAAAGACTCTGAGGCAGTAAGATCGTTGTAGAAGATTCATCTCTGAGATTATATCTACTGGGACATCAATGATAACAGCCGAATCGGTCCAATAAAATAGTCTGAACTTAACTGCCAACCATTTTTTAGCCGACTTCAAAAAGAAGGAGGTTATCAATTCGACTGTATTTTTTTTTGTGTGTTACTGCGAATCTCCGCCCCTGGTGGTCCGATTTTGATAAAAATTATTTTAATCGTAAGGAAGTGCTTGCAGATGGGTCCCATTTTTTTTTTTTAAATAACTAGAAGACTAGTATATTTTGAATATAGCTTCAAAATTTGTTGCGAAAATTAGGGACATTTTTGCTTGCAGCGCTTACGTAGGCTAAACTATAGGACCTACATAAAAATGATGTATAGACGAATTGTAACTCTTTTAATATGCTAAATAAAAGTCCGCAATAACATATATCTATCTTTTATAGTTTTCTCACAATAACCATTTTTTTCTTTAGAAACATCAATTATGTTGTCTAAGTTTATTTGAATCTTTTGCCTCAAGCTTAACTACAAAGGTCTACTAATTATAATGCAAAAGATCTATAAACAAAAAAATACTATGTATGTAATTTGAAACATGTCGACGAGCGGTCTATTGACAAGGATGCAATATCGCCTCCCTCCCTATTATACCGTAGCAAACAATACTTAAATGCCCACTCATCTTTATATTGCCAGTATCGATTTTATACTGAAACACTTAGTAATGAGAACGGTTAGGTATAAATCATGACCAAAAATCGCATAGTCGAGTGGCTTAGATCTACTTGGTTGTTAATCCAGCAAACCAAAATCACTGCTAAGAAAGAAGTTGTTCAAAATAATCAATATTAGTGTTAACATAAATTAAGTTTTTTTACTAAACTTAAAAAAATCACTAATATGAATTATTTGAAACTTGTCTTACTGTACCAAAAACTAAAAAATGCTGGTTCTAGCACAGAGTAACTAATATAAAACATTGTGTGATTCGGTCTCCGGCCCTTCGGTCCACCATATCACGGTAAGGTAGCGGCCATTCGTCACGCGGTCACACAACCATTAATTTCTATAGAAAAATACATTCAAAGCTTTTACAGCACTTTCGATAACATCACAACTACATTAGACCTTTATTTTTCACGTAGTTTTTACCTATAGCTCTAATTTAAAATTGTTTTATGTATTTTTATAAGCGCGGCACATTGTGATTTCTCAATACCAGGCATGATTAATATTTTATATAGAATTTGATATAAACTAGATACCAATTAAACACTAATTTTGTCATCAATCTAGCTCCTAGATTTTAATAGTGGTAAACGCTAGCACAACATCTGTTGCACAAACTGGTCAGTTCCCTCGCGCAGCAGTGCTACACTGCTGCAGATATCTGTGGGCAACAGTCGTCTCGCTGTTTCTGCGAATACGGATGGGTGCTTGCTCGTTTGTCACCTTTTTACTTAAAAAAAACAGAAAAATTTGTAGATATGTATGTTATAAATAAACTCAAAACTACTGGGCGAATTTAAAAAATTCTTATGCCATTAGAAATTTACGTTAATACTGAGAAACATAGGCGATATATGTTTCTAGTTTTTTTTTATTCCAAGCAGACGAATTCGCGGGCAATGATTAGTCAAAAATAAACTATTACAATTCTAACCAAAGAGTTAAGATTTTTTACTCTGTGGAATTACCATTCAATTCTGTTCAATGACCTTCAAAAAATGGATAGGCTATTGAGTGTGATTTTTGTGCCTATTTCATCTTTACGTTTTTGGGGTTGACAGTTGCGGTGGTAGGGGAGATGAGAATTGGAACTAATAATAGAGATACAAACAAAAAACTGTAAAAAAACTTCAACAGAAACACACAGAACAGACACAAAAGCTGTCATCTTCAAGCAATAACCTATCCATTTATAGAGGTTTGTGATTCTATCCAACAACAAAATCAGTCATTCGGCTACTGCTTCGTTTTCCGTTCATTGTTGCCGATCCCGTTCTCGTTTTCGTTCCCGTTTCGTCGACCATCTCCTGCGAAACAAACGTCTTTAATGTATTTAATTTTCTTTTCACTTGTAAAATAACATTTTGGTTTTCAAAATTCAGGACATATTAATAATATTTAAGGTTAAAAATTAATATATTGTTAATTGATATGTTTACTAATATTGTGCTAAATCTGCAATGTTTTCTTGATACCGTCTCATAAACTACCTGTTTTCTTCAACTTTCATTTCTAAATTACTTAGCGAATGTTTAAAAAGTCATTTTTAATCTTAATGTTACCAAATTATTTCATAAACTTTCAAATTCACTGGTTGACGAATAATAAATGTCGCCATTTTTGTATTGTTTTGCTGAAAGGACAAAATTCAAAACAACTCATCTTTTAGAACCTCCAATATTGCAAATGCATGACACTAGGGCTTCTAATTATATTTTCATTTAGTGCTATTGTGTTCTTAAGCATGTCTGAGCAATGCGGAAGAGGTCGAGCGCGAGGCCGGGCTGGGAGAGGTGGCGATGGTGCCACCCAGCAACCACGGCGTCCTGGCGAACAACAACGAGGCCCGCCACAACAGCAAGCAGCGCGTCCGGGTCCCCGCCCACAACCGCCATCTGCTTGGGGGCCGCCGACAGTGGCACCTCCTGTTAGGGCTGGCGTGCCTGTACCAACGGTTTCAATAGGTCGCGCGTCTCATCGTGATACTCCAACAACTCATGAACATCCAGGCGATGTAGATATTCAGCAGCGTCTGCAGAATATTAATATAAGTGAGTTAACATCGATACATAGCAATTTTTTTTTCTTTCATTATCTAATTATTTTTTTATTTAAAGATCAGCCACCTGCGGCTGCGGGAGACGCTCCGTCAGCAGGCAGTCGAGGGTCTCGTCGGGGCGGCGGTCGCATTTTGCCAGAGCAACCTACTGTGCTGCGAACAAAGCCCACTAATGTTACATCTAAAAAAGGCAAGTTTGGTTGTTGAGATATAAACCTCTTGAGTTGCTAAACTTTATTTAGTGCCATAACATGAAACATGAAATACAATAATTAAATATAATATCTTAAAATTTTGCTCGTAGAAAAACATAATCTCTTTCCGAGGCATGTTTTTAAGTGATTTTTTTCAGTAGTATTACTACTTCCAATTCAGTTTGTCATCTAGCGGCTTTTAACTGTTGAAAATATAGATTATATCTTCAAATGGTGATGTAGCTGATTACTGAGATAAATGTTAGAACTAATTCTCTTCATCATCTTCACTTCATTATCAACAAAATAAAAAAAAATAATGTTCTGTTTTAACTGCATATATTTACAAAAAAAAAAAATCATAACTGGATTTGAGAGAGATTCTGGAGATTTGAGAATGTAATAATCTTATCATTTTTGCAGGAAGCTATGGTCATCCTCTTGACTTAATGGTTAATTATTTTGCTGTTGAAACCACTCCACAATGGAGTCTGTATCAATACCATGTGGATATTTCTCCAGAGGAGGACAACACTGCTGTTCGTAGAGGTCTATTGAGAGTACACAGCAAGACTCTTGGCGGGTATGTGTTACTACATATGTACAATGAAAAGAATATATTTTGCTGAATTTCATAGAATAAACAGAAAAAATTTATTTATTAGCTTTTGCTCATTAACACAGCTTGTTTACTCATGTTTGAACATTTTTTTTTTTCACTTACATAATGTTTATAGATACTTATTTGATGGGACAGCTTTGTACACCATTAAAAGACTTCACCCTGAACCATTGGAGCTATATTCTGATCGCAAAACCGATGGAGAACGGATGAGAATAATGATCAAAGTAAGACTGCATTTAATTTAATTAAACTAATTACAAGGAATTTTAGACCATGAAGGTTCGCATATCTGTTAATTAAAAATTTTGGAAATTATATGAAGTCTGGCAATGTTTCTATTGTTTTATAAATATTTAATTTCATTATATAGATTTGTTTTAAGCGAATTAGACTACAATCATACTAATATTAAAAATGCGAATGTTTAGATGGATGGATGTTTGTTTGAAGGTATCCGGAAGGGCTGAAGGGATTTTGTTAATATTTGCCACAAATGTAGAACATAGTCTGGAAGAACACATAGGCTACTTACGATGTTTTTTTTTATGCTGCGCAGACGGAGTCGCGGGCGACAGCTAGTAATACATATTTATAAGCTGTAAATGGACTTACACCACTTTCAAAATTAGACAACTCTCAATATTGTTTACTTTCAATTAAAAAACAACCAAAAAGCACTTCAAATATACTTCATTTTAATTCAATTTTGTTTACAAATAATAAAATAAAAAATGTTACATACTAAAATGTTTCCAACAGAAGTGACTAGGTAAAATTTATAAGCATATGCCCTTTTAGTGCTCGAATTATTTCTAGGCCATCTTCTATTGACATATTTAGTTGAACACTAGTATACAAAAATTAATTATACTTATTAAAATCACCTATATTCCAAAACTTATCAAACATATATGTTGTGTTTAATTAAATAATTATATTTTGTCAACAGCTGACATGTGCGGTGAGCCCAGGTGATTATCACTATCTACAAATTTTTAACCTTATCATCCGCAAATGCTTTCGCTTACTTCAATTGCAACTTGTTGGAAGAGACTTCTTTAATCCTGAAGCTAAGGTATTAATGTATTTTATTTAAAACTATATTAAATGTTCATATTCTGTTCGCATAAATAACATGAACTCATTATTTACAAAGGCTATTTTTTCTATAAGCTTTTTATAATCGTAACTTTATGTTTAAAGCATATCAAATGGATAATGGTCCTGTTTTAGGTGGACATCCCTGAGCATAACCTGCAGATTTGGCCTGGGTACAAAACAACTATCAACCAGTACGAAGACAGGATTTTAATGGTTACAGAAATAACTCATAAGGTAATTTAAGTTTGTAATTATGTATTTTATACATAAAAATATTTTTTTTAATAATTTTCAATTTTGTATATGTCTTAAGGTCTTACGTCTGGATACAGTGCAACAAATATTAAGGGAATATATTAATACTAAGGGTGATAATTACAAGCAGTTATTTGTGGAAGCTATTACGGGTAAGTAAAAAATTTTAGTTTATCAAATATGTACCTAAGGATTCCCTTAAATCATACATTCATATAAGAGGATGCCGTAGCGAAAATGAGACTAGATTTTTTTTAATACATTTATTTAATTTTCTATACCAGCTATTATTAAGGCAATTGTCACTTAATATGTTTGTTGTACCGACATTTCATAACTCACGCAACAGAAATTTATGTTGCTTTTATTGCAAATATTACATTTTAATAAAACTAATTAGGTTTCAAAAGCTTTGCGGCTTAAATAGTCTTATTCCCAATAATAAAAATGCTTCTAATTATAATGCTGAAACAGCTGGGTAAAGGAGGAGAAACAAAACAAGGTATTTCTTTCTTCATCATATTTTATGTGAATAAAATATATGAATGTGGGAATAATAGCTTATAATGTTTTAGATATGTTTGTGGGGTTAAGCTTAAAATTTTTCCTTCGTACATAAGCCAACGTAAATTGTCAAAACTAATATTTTAAGTCCGTGAAAACTGCAGCGACTTTTCTCACCAAGATGTTGACAAAGAGTGGCTGTCTTTGGCGATAACAGATAGAAATGTCGGCTTTCGAAGATTTACGTTGCCTTGCGTACGAAGGCCCTTAGAAGTAAAAACAGACACTGACATAATATATAATTATATATGATTTTTTTTCCTTCAAGGCCAAATTGTGATGACGGATTATAACAAGAAAACTTACAGAGTTGATGATGTGGCATGGAATGTCACACCCAATGCCACCTTTAGAATGAGGGATGGTGATATCTCTTACATCGACTATTATTACAAGGTTTGTTATTGACTGACACCACTGATGCATATATGTGGACAGACTATAAGCTGGAATAATTTATGCCTATTTCATTTTCGACAAAAATGCCAAAAGGCACTGAGAATAAAGTCGGATTTATTTCCTTAAAAAATATATAATTTGATTACAGAAATACAACATTCGCATTAACGACCTCCGGCAACCAATGTTGATATCTCGGTCTAAGGCGCGCGAAGTCCGGGCCGGCATGCCCGAGCTGGTGTATCTGGTGCCGGAGCTGTGCCGCATGACAGGCCTCTCCGACACCATGAGAGCCAACTTCCAGCTCATGAAGTCATTGGCTGTTCACACCAAGGTCGGCCCAGATGTGCGCATCAGGAAACTACTCGAATTTAACAGACGCTTCACTCAGACTAACGAAGTTGTTGCGGTGAGTTATACTTTCTTTTCTCTTTGTATCATTTAGCCGAAGTTTCGGGTTATAGTTAGTCAATAATAATGAAAGAAATTGTAACTAAGTTAACTACTATTGGCATTACAAACTTCTTGAATACTTCAAAGTAGCAACCAGTAATAAAATATTTTTTATATGTAGGAATTGGGCACTTGGGATATGAAGCTTTCCAATAGGTTGCTGAGTGTGAAAGGGCGTCAGTTGCCCCCGGAGAACATTGTGCAAGGCCACAACATGAAATATCCCGCCGGTGATACAACTGATGGCTGGACCAGAGACATGAGGTTATCTATGTTTATTCTTTGTCTTACTCTTTATATACACTAGGTAGTATTGATAAAGGATTTTCTAATATATTTTTGTTGATTTCCTCTTTAATTTTATGAATAATTTTGGGAAATTTTTGTGATAAATATAACACGCAATAAGGGTAGCTAAAATCATATAGGTATATGAAAAAAGGTTTTTTAACATATTCATTTTGGGACTCCAGTTTTAGCTAAAAGAAGCTAGTGGAACTAGTGTTGCAGATGTCAATGCGCGTATATGAAATTAAATTTAATATTTTCAATGAAATAAAAATGTTACATTTCATTTTTAGATCAAAGCCTCTACTGTCGATAGCAAACTTGCCATCTTGGGTGGTGATAACACCGAGCAGGCAGCATCAGGACGCCACCAGCTTCGTCAATATGATCATGAAGACCGGCCAAGGCTGCGGCTTCCACATGCCAAGACCTGAGATCGGTAATACTTGATATGAAGTTTTTTAAATAATTATCATACGTGAAGTGGTTTTAGCTTATTTTATTGATAAATATATCAAAATATTTTGTTTTGCAGTAACAATAGATCGCGACGGATCAGTAGAATATGCAAAAATGTGCGAGAATGTAATTGCAAAGAAAAATCCCGCTTTGATACTCTGCGTTCTAGCCAGAAACTCTGGAGACAGGTTTGTTAATGTTTATATTTTGATCTCAGTTTAAAGGTAATTAAATTACTGGTTTATTTAACTATACTTGGCATGCGTTATAATGCCCCATTAGTTTAGAAAATATTCAAAAGGTAATAAAAGCAAGTAAAATGTTCCATTAAATAGAACTTTTTTTCATTATTTTTACTCGACTGACAAGATGGTATTTTTTTTTGCCAGAATGAAGTTTTTATGTTTCTATGTAATTCCAGTGTGACTGCCTAGAGCCTAAACGACTGAACAGATTTTGAGAGAGATTCGTGTTTAGTACAAATCCCATACAGTAGATGTAAGAAAAAATTCTAAAGTAGCGTTAAACGAGTTTAAATCTCACTTGCCATAACTTTTTTATATTGCTAAATATTTCGGTATTTTCGAGTATAATCTAAAATGAGAAAGTTTTAAGAACCTTACATTTGAAATCTTTGTTTTTTTTAATAGATGGCACTTATTTATCCAATATAGCCTATTTATTAGTCGGTTTATTTATTGTAGATTTTTTTACTAGAAACAGTCTACCTTAGAACATTAGTAAAGTTACAAAAAAATGTTATAAATGGTTTATGAGTGCATCGTGAAGAAATATACAAACATTTGATCTTATAGGTACGGAGCTATCAAGAAAAAGTGCACCGTGGACCGCGCGGTGCCTACACAAGTGGTTTGTGCACGCAACATGACCTCCAAATCTGCCATGTCTATTGCAACCAAAATAGCCATTCAGATTAATTGCAAGGTAATTTTAAATTCTAATTTACCATTAAAAGTTGAAATAGATGGCTAAGGAATTATTTAATTCAAAACTAGCGGTCGACCGCGATTAAGTAAACGCAGTTTTAAAAAATAGCCTAAAATATATCTCCTGTAATCATCAACTACTTTCCTATCTAAAGTTCCGTCCAAATCGATCCAAACATTCCGCAGGTTAACCGGAACAAACGCGTCTTTGCGGACAGACATACAAAATTTTCAAAATTGGTTTTTTATGATCAACGCAAACATCACGTGTACGAAATATGTTTTTTTCTTGAAATTACATACGGACAATCTAATTTTATTAATTAATTTAACACTCAATTCTGGTTTAGTATCAAAGACTTAATAATTTTCTAACACGAACAACAGGTCGCAAAGTGCATAATTGTAACAAATTAAGATTCAATATTGAAAAAGAGAATTAATATTAAACTACAACAATGTCTGGTAAAGGTTTCCACTTTTTAATACAAATTTATCTATAAAACATTAAAGTGGATTTTGTGGAGTATTGAATCTGCATCCCATCTATCCATTAAGGATAAGCAACGCACTTGCAACATAGAATGTGTTTATCGAAATTAGGTGGTCATTTGCTAAGCCACTTACTACTATAAAAACATGTATCTATTATATTCTAGCTCGGCGGCGCTCCCTGGACGGTGGAGATTCCGTTGAACACACTGATGGTGATTGGTTACGATGTATGCCACGATACGTTCACCAAGACGAAGAGTTTCGGCGCATTCGTGGCGACACTGGATCGTCAGATGACACAGTACTATTCCGCTGTCAACGCACACACTTCGGGCGAAGAACTCAGCGCACACATTAGTTTCAATATCGCCTCAGCACTCAGGAAATTTAGAGAGAAAAATGGTGAGTAAACATGAGATGAGAAGAGTTACATCTCTTATTAGATACTAGCTTTTACCCGCGACTCCGTCCGCGCGGAATAAAAAAATAGAAAACGAGGTAAAAATCCTATGTCGTTTCCTGGTTCTAAGCTACCTGCCCACCAATTTTCAGTCAAATCGATTCAGCCGTTCTTGAGTTATAAATAGTGTAACTAACACGACTTTCTTTTATATAGATTAGATGTAATTGTTTTCGTAGGATGTTGCTTGTTTCTTTGCTCGTGTCTGACTTATATAATTAGATTTTGCCCGCTATTATGTCTGTGCGGAATTACAAAATCTTAATAAGTAGTTCCAGAGATAGCTTCAAACAAACATACATTCATCTATACATCCATCCATCTAAACATTCGCATTTATATTATTAGTAAGAAGTAAGATTTATTAGAATGTGTGTTGGTACATATAGTGTCATAGAGTTTTGTTTGGTGAATGTTATGAGTAGTGATGCAACGGATGTCTGTTTCCGTTTCCGGAAGTGCGGAAGTTCCGCACCCTTTTCAACATCCGTTTCTGTTTCTGTTTCCGCAACTTTTATAACGGAGATAAAACGGAACTTTACGACGGCTGAGAGATCCAAATGCGCGGCGCGAGACGCGCAGTCCGTGCGTGGCCTTTCGGCACTTGTCGCATTTGTTTGTTTACGTACTATTTTGTGAATTTAAGCGCGTAATATTTTCTGCTGCTGTTTGAAACAATCAGTTTCTCTTGCTGGAGTAAACTGTCTATTTGTTGTCCATATAAAATTTGACAACTGGCAAAATGTGACTACATATTTCATACTTACGAGTTATTAAATGTACTTTTGAATAAGTGATAACCATGTAATATATCATCATTATTATATAGTTGGAAATATATTTGTCGTTTGTCAACACGAGTGGTTTGGCGAACTTTAATTTGTAAATAGTGTAATTTTGTTTCCTGAAAATAAATTAAAAAAACGCGTATTGTAACTTATTGCAGCGCAGTAAAAATACATACATTGAAGGCTAAAGGACACCGATATCCAATGCCTTAATAAATTAAAAACGAATACAAACTGTTTTTACCGAAAAAAATATTTTTGTAAATATGTATTTTATTATTATTTACACTTCTGTTTCCGCATCCGTTTCCGTTTCCGTTTCTGCTAAAATTTATTTTTGACATCTGTTTCCGTTTCTGGTTCCGGTAAGACACTTCCGTTGCATCACTAGTTATGAGCCTGTTGGAAATATTTGTAGGTATATAAAATTCGATTATCACATTGTTAATTACTATATATATATAACTCGATTTTCGACATTTTTGGTTGGATCTTTTCTATTTAACAGGGTCCAATTGTGATGTTACAATAACAAAATTGCTATAGTTTTATTAAAATTAATATAAATTATGTTTTTAGGTACCCTGCCTTCCCGCATTTTTATTTACCGCGATGGCGTTGGAGATGGTCAAATCCCATATGTTCATGGACATGAGGTACTTGAGTAACCCCAGTATTACAAATTACAAATATAGTATGAAAACACATGAGAAACTATCTTAAAGTTGGTTTGTAGACTTTATCACCATAACTTCCTTGCCTTTTTTTATAATATCTAAGCTAAACAGTATGAAGTACCATAAAACCAAGATTTTTTTAATTTATAGAGCAAAAATCACTATATTCAATATTTTCTTAGGTTGCTGAAATTAAAAAGAAACTCAATGAGATATACGCCGGAGCTGAGGTTAAGATGGCCTTCATAATTGTGTCGAAACGTATCAATACACGCATCTTTCTGAATAACGGCCGCGGAGAGAACCCGAGACCAGGAACAATTATTGACGATGTTATTACACTGCCTGAAAGGTGAATACTGGTTTTGAAATATTTTATTAAGAAAAAAAGTGTTACTTCACCTTAATTGTAACATGTAACATGTTATAAAATCCAGTAAAGATGTCCCATAGCAGATGTAAACGTTGAAGTTAGATTGATATCTACTCTGAAGGCGACTGGTATTTCATATTTATAAATATCATGTTAAAAAAATAAAAAGTTAAAAAAGTTAAAATTCATTTGAAAAAAGTTCATACTTTTAGACATTTAGTTAAAATAATTTCGAGCGAATGGCGCACTTTTGTTACCAAAACCAAGTGTCAGATAGTTGTAGTGAGGGGACGTAAGCGTTGATATTTTTGTAGGGCTAGTGTTGCGCCGATACACCGGCAAAGTGTTGGTTTTCTCTCTAACAATACTATGAAATACATTTTTAACAGTTGTGATGCAACCAATATTTTATTGATTATCTCTAAATATTTCAGATATGATTTCTACCTGGTGTCTCAGAATGTTCGAGAAGGTACAATTTCTCCGACTTCATACAATGTTATTGAAGATACGACTGGCCTTGACCCAGACCGCGTAAGTATATTTATTGATATGCATAATCTCAGTTACTAACCGAACTTCAATACTAAGTAAATAAATAAAAATAAACATATCTCACACCCTCGCATACATATATACAGACATACATCCATAGAAATACAATACACAACCACACACACTGACATACACGCAATCAAAACACCACATAATAAGAATCAACGATAATTTAAAATTATTTTTATTCACACATTTTGAACACAGTGTGAACGGCTAAATGTAAGCACTCTTTTTAACTATCCAAAATGCTTTCAATTTTTTGTTGATTTGTAAGACATTTTCTAGAACATTCAAATATTAGATTAAATATAATACATAAAAACTAAAATATATCATTAAAACGTGTCCCTTTAGGCAAGGTTCCGAAGATACTGGCAGCGTTCCCCCTTTGAATGGCTAGACTAATTCTTTGTCCGAGGTAGCTGCCAGCTCTTCGGTCTCCTGTGATGTCGACTAACCTTTTTCTATTTCTTTAAAAAGCCTGATTTGTAAGATATATATATAGTGTAAAAAAATGTATGTCACGGAAGAACGGATCATCCTGCTACAAGTATTCTATACTTAAAAGGATGCTTCCACAACTGATGTAATATGTATAAGTGTTTTTTATTCAAATAAACTATTATTATTATTATCATTCTCTTTGGCAAATGTGATTATAGTATGTACTAATATAAGTGTCACAACTAAACACTTCACACACTAAACAAATCATAATTTTAAACATGAAATAAGATCTTTGTCTTAATAACTTTAAATATGCTAATATTTTTTTGTTTTCAGCTCCAACGTCTGACGTACAAGATGACGTACATGTACTTCAACTGCTCGAACCAGGTGCGTGTACCCTCGGTGTGTCAATACGCGCACAAGCTGGCCTTCCTCGCTGCCAACAGTCTGCACACACAGCCTCATTACTCTCTCACAGAGACGTTGTACTTCCTCTAATTTGCAGCATCCACCATATTATGACTACTAATAAGTTTTTAGTATACTTCTTTTCAAATATCTTGACGGCTCAAGGTCCATAGTTCCGAGCCACCAATATATATGAAAACTTTGATAAAAATTGATTACCCACCGGGTCTATTAATCTATTTAGTATAAGATTACGGACAACATGGTTGCTTTATTTTTTATTTTATTTTTTTGTTGTACTGTACTAAACAACATTATCTATATGTATTTAGGTTGGGTAGATTACTAAATCTTAAGTGAACATTTTTCTCTTCTATCCACAACTTTATAGTTATTGAATACATTTACTTTTAATTTGAAACTAAACTATCATTAAAGTTCAAAAACTTACGTATTTTTCTTATAATATTGGTAACTAAATTGCGCATTATTATTGAGATAAAATATAATGGAAAGATTTAGTGTTCTTATATTTGCCTTTACTATTTAGATCGTTGTTTATCATTTGATATAGTACAGTTAAATTACTCTAGAAGTAAATGAGTCTCCGTTTATTTTTAAGTTGTTTTTAGTGTAGTGTTTTGTGAGGTCAGTATTTGAGGTGCATTTGTTGATTAACTCGATTATGTCTTAAAATTTGAAAATACTCAGTGAAATATTAAAAAAAAACAGTTATTAATGTCCATTAATGAAAATTACTTGGATTATAATTACTTCTATAGAAATAAAGAGACGATAGCCTAGTTTTAACATCCGACTTTGCTCAAATAGCAATTATAGGTTATAGCTCTTTCGTATCCTAACCTACAATTTTGATTTGCACATTTTTCTAGTAATTTTACTATTACTATAGTATTGTTTTGTACCATTTGTAACTTTGTGATCAAACATACCTCTAGCAACATAGTCACAGACTATATAAGTGTCTCGGACCTCAAATGATTGCCATATTTGGCTGAAAACTAGTTTTGTTATGTTTTTAGTAATACGTTGAAATAATGAACAATGTAAACTCTTTATAACTCATGGTTTATTGACAATTTTTAAATTTTGGAAGTCAATCTTGAATTTTTCAGTCAGATTTTTTTTTTAAATATTATTTTCCTAAAGCAAAAAAGAAATGTGACAAAATAAAGAATGTATTTCGGATTTTAAAAACACCCAAATTGTTACTTTATAATCATTTATAATTATAAATGACTGATGTTTTGAAGAGTTTACATTGTATCTAATATCTTGTAAGTAATTGTAATGAGTGATAACACTCGCTTTGTGTACTATTACTTTGTTATGTTGACCAGAAATATAAATACGCAGTATGGTGTCATTTGGGCTTCCTTTTTTGTGTCAGTTTCGGCTAAGCTTATACTAAAAGTATCTTGAATAAGAGTAAAAACCGAATTGTTGACGCAAACTGCAGTTTATTCTCTGGTCTAACTATACTTTTGTCTATCTATATAAGATTTATCTTTTTTTCCATATGATTGTTGTTTTATTTTCACACCCTTTTTCGATATGACGACCCAAATACCCCAACAGAACGCTACAAGACCAGAATTAAACATCAACTTTCCGAAATTAAAATACAAAATATGTTATTTCGTTTCGGGAAGACATTGGATGCGGAAGACCTATTTCCAGCAGTCGGAACACAAAGGCTATTGTAATTTATATTTTTTACGCTAGCAAAACAAATTTAAAATCGTAGACAAGTAATTCTTGGATAAAATTATAGAACAAAAACGAATTATTCATTAAAAACTAAGGTACTAGGACTGACTACAAAATGAACTAATTCTAGAACTACTGTTATTGTTTTACATTTAATGATTTTAAGTGTAGTTTTACAATATAATTAGTCTCAAATGTTAGCACGCAATGGCCACTTATTAGGCCTAAAACAATCTTAAGTACGCACGAACCAAAGCCGCCGAATCGATTTGCATGTTTACATCGCCGCTGTTCATAGCAACGCTCTTACTGTTTGTTGCAATTCGTTGTTGCTTTGTATTGTAAACTGAGTAGCGATGGCCGAGGAGAAAGATAAAGACGAAGCCGAAGACTGGAAGGTTTATGAAGCATTGTGTGACAAAAATCAAGACGAGGTGAGTTCCTTATACAAATACAATTTAAATTCAAAAAATAATTAATGTAAAAGAAAGTGAAATTTTCATTACTCACAAATTGTTTATTTCGCATTTACCCATTACTGATTTAAAAATAGTATTAAGGTCTTCGTCCATACGTTATTAGAGAAGCACTGTAATATTTGAATACATTACAAAAAACTAAAGATTTGAACGTAGTAAGCTTTTACCGTCCTTATCTTATTCTGGGGGTCTTATTACAATCTGAGACCGTTATCATTTTGACATGAATGTTTTTTTTTTGTATTTGATATAACAGATTCATGTATTAAAACGTAGTGTTGTATGTTATATGCTGCTATGATGATGATCAGCATACAATTCAAAACATAAACAGTGTCTACTTAATAAAAAAGTACGATGTCTTTCACGATCGATTATTTCTATATAAATTGGTTAACATCAAATTCTCCGTTCAATTATAATATTAATTAATGACCAAATAAATTTAAGACATTTAAGAAGTACAGCTTATACGAGGGATTAACTGCTCGTCTGTGTGCAGCAACGGCAAAAGTATTTTTACTCTTCGTGCATAAATTGCGGAAATAAATTAATGGACAAAGTAGCTATAAACTATGAGTCGAGGGAAATCCTTCCGCCTATCATGCAAATTACTCAGATATCGCATAGCGGGAAGGGCGGAAGGTAAACTTATACAATCGTATGAAAATATCGTGAGTCTTCAATAAACACGGCTTACAGCCCCAAGCACGCAACGCCTTGTCGAAATACGTACCAAGTACAATTATTGTAGTCTACCCCCGCACGCCATGCAATACCGTCTTCCCTGCGATTGAAAATTATATTCAGTTTTCGGGTTACATCTTGTATTGACTGCATTGCGTAAGTTTAAAAAATAAAAATTATTTATGTTATTTTTGCGTGAATTTTTATGAAGCTGTGTTTCACAGATGGATACAGATGTCGGTAATGATGTGATAACCGCTCTCAGGAGTGATCTGGCAGGACTGCAGTATAAACGAGACAAATTATTATCCGAAGTAAGTTTTTTTAAACCAATACTCTATGAGAAGATCTGTTTTTGTATTAAAGAACTAAACACTACACCGTCTTTTTTAGAACAGTGATCTAAAGAATCAAATGTTGTCGAGAGACCAACGGATTTTGGAACAGCAAGTTGAAATCGATCACCTGCGTGAGCAAAATGCTCGCCAAAATGCCATCATATCGTCTCTCAAGAAAAAAATTCAGGACCTGGAGGAGTCACAACGTAACTTACAAGCTTCGCAGGGCAGAAGCGACCTCACAATACAGACTTTACAAAGAGACAATCGATACTGCGAAGAGAAAATAAAAGACTTGGAGAAAAAGATACGATCGCTAGAACTAGAGTGTCATAATGAAGAACAACAAAAAGAAAATGCACGTTGCCAATTCCATGACTTGGTGCGTCGTCTATCTGTGGCATTGGAGTCAGATTTTTGTGATACTGCCCACACTCATTCACCTGAAAGCTTGATAGTAAAAGCAGCTGAGCTTGTTCAAGAGATAACGAGACTTAAAAATAAATGTATAAACACGACTGAAAACATGTCCACAATAGAACAAGATCTGAGAAGTTGTAGAGATAGCTTGGAAAGGGCCAATGCGGATAAAGATATCTTGCAAAGACAACTTTCTTCTCACTTACTCGATATTGAAAGACTTAAACAAGAGAAGGAGTCACTGGCGGTTCAGAATAGAGTGATAGAAAGAGAGCTTCACGAAGCGCGAGAGAAAATATCTCATTGTACGAAAAATTTAAATGTTGTAACTGACAACGTTAATCAAAATGAATCTTTAATCATACAACTAAAAGGTAGGTAAAGTATTTTTCAAAAATGTTGGCGGCCCAAGGATATCGGCGCGCTGCGCAGAGTCATCCTCCGCATCCCACTACGCCTCACTACACCTATTTTTTTGTGTCGCGCAGTGACTCGCGCAAAGCTAAGATGCGTCAAGATATCTGAAAATAGTAATACTAACTTTATTTCTCAATTTTCATCTCTTTTTCAAACTCTATCCTCAATCAGAAGTAGTTGTTTTTAGTAAGCATTCTACCTCTATCCCTTGTTAGTTCTACGTACTTGTATGGGTTCAACAAATTGGGTTCAATTTAAGTAATGTAAAGCGAGTGACCTGCAGTCAAACTGCGTAAGCAGTTTTGCGGGGCATGTAATATTTGAAAGTATAACTATGTAAGTGCAAATTTTCCAAAATAAATAAAAATAAATAAAATTTTCCGCAACTCCACGGCCTACCTACCTCTATACCGATAGATAGTAATGTATAGTATAAATGATTAATGTTCATTGTTTTCTTTGCTTTCGAAATTGTCGTTACTAAGATTTCTTCTTTTTCAGAGGACCTAAGACACCGCGACGAAAAATATCAAAAATTGCAAAGTGAATTTCGTAATACAATGGAATCAATTGCCATTCTATTAAGTTTACCGACGCGTTTCGTGGAAGCACACGAAAGCACAATCAAAGATAGGATTCGAGAAATTTTGGGTGAAAACAAAGACAAGTCTTTGGTATGTACATTTTACTATGAAATCTTAAATGAAGTATCTAAACATACAAATACTGCAATAAATTAAGAACACTAAATTATAATATGTTGTTTAAGGTAACTTTAACAGGTATTTTTTTGGAGAAATCTGCATCCAAGGTGCCTCCTACGATAACAAATTTAGCATTATAATTTTTCGTTTTCTTACTCATTCTCTTACGGATAATTTCCACATTCAAACTGGACTACAAATGACTCAAGCGTCCAATTTATTCCATTATCTATAGCTTTTATAGAATCTCAATAATTTATTCATTACAAAATACTAAGCCTAGGTAACGTGTTAATCATATTACTAGAATTAAACGTTTCTAGTTATTCAGAACTGGTATAAAGCCATATTAGTTACGGAATAGGAAAAATGCCATTATTCTATTTCTTTGAAGTGATTATACGGTACACACTCTTATTTTTTACTTAATAATTGAACTTTAACACTTTAATAATATTCACAAAGAGATTTTACCTCAGCAACATCTCTTTATATTATTTTTGCCAGCTCTTTCTATATCTTTTGGGATATTACGAACATAATGATAATGGTTGCAGCAAATAGAAGCTTTGCGTGACAAGCTTGGTATGGAATCCCAGCAATTAAGCAGAAGCGCCCACATGCATGAACAAGCCAACACCCGGGTTCGAATCCTAGAAGACGAAAGGAACATGTTGGAAGCGAAGGTTCACAAGTTGGAGTCAGAACTGAACGCAATGGAAATTACTAAGGATGGACTTCGTAAGGACAAAGCTAACGTTAGTTCATTTTACTAAAGTTAAAATTTAAAGTGCAATAATTTTAGAACCGTCGCCGTGGATTTGAATTGCCCAAAAATTTGTACAAAACGTGTCGTCCATCCCATTTTTCGTATGCGGATAAGACGATTTCCAGAGTTTAACAACATTTTGCTCCATACAAATCGACAGTTTGGATGGATGGATATTTGTTTTTGCGTAACTCCAAAAGAGCTCAACTTATCTCGATGAAATCGGCATAAATGTCATTGTCTGGAATAAAGAGTAGTAAGTATAGTCTGGAAGAACATATAGCTGACGAAATCGCCATCAAAAGCTACTTTTATTACGAATAATTTTTAAAATTCGAACTAAAAAAAGAAAGATGTTAAAAAGTAACATTGTTTTTATTATAAACGATATGTCATCGGCCAGTATACGGAAGGCGATGGAGCTATTAACTTTTTTTTTAGTTTTAAAAGAAAAGTATTTTATTGTTACAGTTTGTAGCATTCCTCGAGCGCTTGAGCAGAACTCTAAATATGGATGAGTTGACCCAGGATGTGGGCATAGAGTTGCACACTGAATCGATTATCCATCGCGCCGAGCAACTGGCGAGACTCGAGAGCGATAAAATCGTCGACAAGGTCAGTTTGCATATCACGTACATGAGAAAGGTTGGTTATAAAAACGTTAAAAAAATTCAAGCCGTTTAAACCGGATCGCGTATATGTCACATTGATATAACGATAATTTTTATTTATTGGTAGTACTAAGGAATTTCATATCTTGAACGATCTGACTCTTGAAGAAATAAATACTGCTTACAAAAGATATTTTTAAAAATTAAAAAAAAAACTTAGTTGTTATACGTAAAGCTGCCCAAATTACTCCGTCGTAGTACAAAGAAACAGAATTGTCTTTATTTTTGTAATGTTTAAAAAAGCTATCACACTTGAACAGGAGTATGTAATTTCAATTATGTCCGGAACATCTTTCTGGAATCGATTTAAGTTATAAAAACAACCGTATAAATTAACAATTATACCCGTAAGAGTTTAAAATTAATTTGTATTAAATTTTAATTGATATTTGTGGCAACAATGTTCAATGTTCACGCGGCAGTTGCATGATAAGTACAATTTTATACCGCTAGCTTGGAAAGGCATTGTCGGGTATTTTACCGCATATATTTTAATAATTATTGTAAATTGAAGCGTCTCGTGTAGGGTTACCACAATTTTTTTTAGAATTCGTATCTATACTAATTATAAAAAGAGGAATCATTTGAAAAAGATTGTTTGTTTGCATTGAATTGTCTCCGAAACTACTGAACTGATTTGAAAAATTCTTTCACTTTTGGAAAGCTACACTGGTCAAGCTACACAAGTGACATATGCTATATTTTTTACTAGTTTTTTGCATTGAATAGGCTCCGAAACTACTGAACTGATTTGAAAAATTCACTGTTGGAAAGCTACACTGGTCAAGCTACACAAGTGACATGCAATATTTTTACTAGTTTTTTTTTAATTATACATAGACGAAGTAGCTGATAACTGCTTGTCACAAACGTGAAAGGCGTTTTTATGTTTATGCATTTTTTATTCTGAAATAGTCCGGGTTGTTAGTAAGGTTAAATTAAATGAACATAAATGTAATTTATGTAGTTTATATTATGTACATATATTATGTAACGATAGACAACCCTAATATTGGAATGTGCGTCACAGATGTGTAGTAAAAATGACAAGTGATTTATTCTTATATGAATAAGATTACAACAATGAGCACAATCTAATTATATATAATAATCTGTTATAAGCTTATTAGGAATGGAAATCTGGGAAAAGGCCATGAAGGTAATGATGGAAATCTAGTTTTATAAAATCCTTTATAAGAAAGGTATTTGAACAGTAATTCATTTTTTGAAGATTTAAAGAGTCGCGTAGTAAACTCGAAATTATAAATACATAAGTTTCAAAGTGAGTTTCACTAAATATTATATTTGAATAACGGCACATAATCCACTTTTATAAAACGCTCAGTAAAATATTAAGTTGTATTTCGAAGCTACTCTTGTCTGAGCTTTAACGCATTATAAGTATTTATTAAGTATTAGTTACTGGTTTCTGAGTATTCAAATTAAAAGTCCAACTGAATTTTATTGCGTAATTGCTTTGATACTTTAGTTTAATTACTCTATTAGTAAAATCAAACTAATGTAATAATACCTTTTACGTGCTGTTTTAACATTTAAAACATCTGCATACCTTAATCATACCTCCTTCTTTTTATTTAATACTAAGTACCCCGTCTATTTTACTTCATATGTATATTTTAAATTCAATATATTTGTCTGTATAGATGCTATATTATGGGTACTACGGCACGCTGCCGCGCCTGCGCAGAGAAAGATCATTTCATGATTTGCCATATCTTAAAGAAGTAAGAAATATAACTAATTGGCATGATAATGTAGAATTGAATATACTATAAAAAGCTTCCAATATTTCCACAGTAATGCCTGCACTAAGTTATTGCAAATTAAGTAATAATAATTTACAAGTTATATTAACCTAAGCACTAAATAAGTATGCAAATATTTCTATCGTAGATAATAATTAGATAGCCGAAGTACCCAATTAAAATATACCGGATGTTGGTACATGAAATAATGTTATGTCAGCGAAATATTTATGTGAACAACTTAAGGTCAACTTTACATTCTCCTTTGCTTCTTAGAAATACTTTAATAAACGTATTTCACTTTTGTTCACCAAACACTTAAGTTATTTTAAAACACAAAATGCCAGTTAGATAAAACTTCGTCTGTAACAACGCTGTATGGGATGTGCTAAGAAAGGTATTCCAATATGTTATATGAATTGTACGAACGTATTCTTAACGTTTGATTTCTTACAGACTGCAGTCGTGTATCAGTTGCAACGTCGTATACGAATATTGAGGGAACAGCTGCAAAGAAAAGATTTACATTTGGATCTATTGAGACGAAAACTGAGTGTACAGGTAAAATTTTCAGATTACATTATTACACCTTTCTTTATAGTAGCCAATAGACTTCTCATAGTTGCCAATTTGTTTTGCGAAATTGTCACTATGCTTAAAGTCTATCCATGAAGTAGTATTTCTTCGATCGAACTGACATATTTTGCGTGGGATTTGACGAAGGCAAATTAGTGACTTTTGGGTCCAGAGTTAGGTATCTGGAGGAATAAGATCTTGCATGCATACTCGTTAATTAGTCGCTAAAGGAATTAGTTGGCTTAGTGTAAACTTCTCGAACTGAATCAACGTTAAGGGGGACTTAAAGTGGATTTAGTATGAGTCTTTGAGTGCGGCAATTAATGTGAAGGAGGAAAGTTCCCGCGTGCGCGCCGTGCTGCAGGCTGAGCGCGATGAGGCGGCGTGTCGGGGCAAGAAGATGGCGCGCCAGTGCGACCGTCTCGCCGCGCAGCTAGCGGATGCTCGAGCGCAGCTACGGGACCTCAACGCTCAGCTAGCTGATGCTGCAGAGTACAAAGTCAGTCACAGTTATACTTTAGATCTATTTAAACTAAAATGATGCACAGTCCACGATTGAGCCTTAAATACTCAATGCTTGACTGCTAGGTTCGTATTAAACGATCTTGTTCCCTTTAGTATTCACCCCTTAAGTTCTTGCTTGTATAGTTTAACTTAAAAATCACACTTTAAGCTCTCAGCTCAGTCGAAAGCTAGAACTCAAAATTAACACATATACGAGGTAATATGTAACTTATTAGGTGAGTTGAAGACATTATTTTAAAAAATATAAATTGAATAGGGAAATACTCGCAAGTAAATTAAATAGTTTAGCTACTTTAAATTCTCAGTGTATATTATATTAAATACAATAAGCTCGTAAAGTAGAGGGAGCGAAAAAGCTCACAAACCAGTATTCATTATAAAGGTCATGCGACTAGATTTCAAAGTAAAGACAGGCGTGATGTCGCCGGCGACCGCAAGTCAAGTGCAACGCCCACGCCTTCTTTACTGATGTGTGTTCACGTTTGTTACACTTCAATGATACGATGTTATAATTATCCCATGATTTATTAAATACCTTTTAACAATAAGTTAATTTCATTCAATAATTTCAAAACTAATATATCATTGATTTGTTGATTCAAAAGAACTATCTTTTTTCTATAATTCTAAGAGTTTATATTTTTTATGTCTATCTATATAAAGTATAAAATTTGCTTATAATTAAAATGTACTTTTGTCTTTGGAATACTTGTTAAAAATTTTATGTTGATTTTATATTAGTTTATTGGATTTAAAAGGATCATAGTCTAAGAAATAACTTAAACTGTATGCTTTTCAATAGAATTCTTTGTCGACTTTTATCTGGTCGTTACCTAAGTATTTAGAAATGCACACAATGTATTCTAAATGTATTGGTGCAATACTAAAATACTTGTCTTTCCTAAGCCAATGTAATGCATTTGCAATACAACGCTTAAATATCGCGATGTCATTCCGTTTGATCGTGAATTTTAAAACTCCTTTGTTGTTACCAAGTAACAAAGTAAAGACTGATAAGGTAAACCGCTTTTGATGATACATTTAACTAACTATTTAAATCTTGTTTTAAATTGGAAATTGTAAATTACTTTTTTGCACCAATATTTTTATGTATTTGGACACTTGATACATTTGAGAAACCTCACTCATTTGTTATAGTAATAGTTTAAAAACTACCAGGAAATATTGACGAAACAAAAACTCCCAAATACAAATTCAAATTTAGTTTTTTGTATATTTTAAAAGTTTTGGCCTAAAATCACGTGCACGAATCGTGATATACGTACATACGAAATGTCACTAAATATACATGATTCGTACACGTGTAATGACCAAAATAAGTCGTCATTTAATAGTACAGTACTAAGTACACGGATATAATCAACAAGTACGAGTAGCTCGAAGTAGATTTACTCGAATAATTGCTTCTCGAGGTCAAAATCATTTTCTTAATACAAACGTGATCTCATTCGAAGATTTAGTTGTTACAATTATTGTAAGTGCTTAGAATTTAATCAGATTAAAAAAATAAAGGAACCGATTACAGCGTATTTTGATCATGCAACCTTGTCTCATTAAATTTTCGATACTTTAAGGATAATAAAACCGTGTTATGTGTTGTCTTGTGTAACTAAGGGAAAATCTTTAGGTGATCTAGGTCAAGGGTCGGCCCTCTAGGGCGCCCTCGAGCTGGAATGAATAATAATAACCCTAGACTAAGTCTCCGTGTCTCAAGCCAGGGTCAGTCGTAGGTACACAAGTGACCAAAAGGGTTTACCGTGGGTTAATGTACTATAAATACCTTCACATAAAAACTTCTCAACTTATAAGTAGAAGTGAAAAATAAAAAAAACGACTCAAGAACCTTTTTTGAAGGACAACATAGTTGAGTATATTTTATTAAGATGCTATATTTTCGATATTCGACTTTGTCCAACTTTACCAAAAATATTTAAATTTAAATTATTTTCTTTTCTTTATTCTGATAGTTCTTTTCTGCACTTTGTCCAACTCATTAACGTTGAAATTCTCTAGATATCATCTCTAGAAAGAGCACGAAAAATAGAAGATTTAGAAAAGAAATTAGAAGAGGCAGATATGTTGAGGGCTCGTTACAATCGCAAAGTTAACATTCTGAAAGAACAAATTCGTACCACCGGCGAGACATACGAACAGGAACGAAATTCAACAGAACATCAAATCAGATTACTAAGGGACGACTTGGCCAGAGCTAAAGAGGCACTTGCGGAATGCCAGAGAAGAGAAGCACAGTTGACAAGTTTCAGGTAAATATATCATTTAATACAGTTCCTATTCTAGATACTTTGACAAAGTTCTACCAAAGAGAACTGTGTTTTGGCTAAAGTCTACCGAAATTGCAAACTATATCAACAACACTAAAGAAAAATGATCTTTATATATAAGATATATGCATGTCATAAAGTTATATTAGTTTTCAGCATTATCCTCAGAATTTAATGCAAATATTTTTAATTTTTAATTATCTTTGATTAATAATTTAGAACATTGATAAATAATCATTTCAATCAGTTGACATATAAAATTATTAATAGGTACTACATACTAGTAAATCATTTTTAATATCTTCAAGATAAAGTGAATAGGGTCATTGTAACTGTCACAAAAACTCCGCTACGATCGAATACAGTTCATTGTCATTACACTGTGTATTGCTATTTTTAGATAACTAACAATCGTTCAGTTTTTTCATTATATTGGAAAAACATCGAGATGAGATAAACAACTACATTCTTAATATTTAATTTCAATAATTTACCTTTTAAATAAAATCGGCCTTTAAATCTAAACATACAGAAAATAATCTTCCAATCAATTTATCGCCACTAAATTCATACTAAACTCTACGTCGTTGATTTCTGATTTTTTATAACTCTTAAACTGCAATTAAAAATATCGATCTTTCATACAAAATGTCTTTTTTATAGGAATTCAATCGCCAAGCTTCTTGGCATCTTAGTACCGTCGTCTGTAACGGACTTCGAAATGGTATCCCGTCTTCAGAAATTGATAGACGCTCACCATGACTTTACGGTAGTGTCTCGTCGCTATGACGACCCGGCTTTACTGCGCGCTGCCTCCCGCTCCCCGCCGCCCTCAAGGTGCAGGACTAGAACTCCTGACAGGCAAGTCATAGTATCTTTGCATAGGAACCCACTCGGATAGATTCAACGCAGTACCTTAGTGCTTTGGATATATAATACTAGAATTCCTTACATAGAAGTTATATTATGTGTATATAAGAGCACACACATATTAGCTAAGGCAAAAACAAATTGCCTTGCAGTTAAGAAGATGTACAACTAGTCTCCTGAAAGATAAATATGTACCATCATTTGTTGCTATATTTGCGCTTAATATGTCTTTTTTTAACTATGATGTTTGACATCGTGATAACAATCGTAACATACTTGTGATATCTGTGTTATTTGTGATTTATTAACTTTGTGCTTATCTGTTCACGAGACTTGATATTGGATTATGTTTGAGTTTGAAACGCTTTTGAACTGTCTAAAGACTGTTATCATAAATTTCCAATCGTTTGTATAACTATGAATAAATTATCATTGTTTAGACGTGTGATAATTATTTATCACAAGAACGTGTTCAAATAATTTGCTTTGATTATGATTCAATAATAGAATTGATTTAAACAGCCAGGTGGGCAGCGCCGGGGAAAGGGACAACGTAGGCGCAGTTACATTAACAAGCCTGTTATTACCGCAAATTGATTTTTACTTTATAAATCCAATAGAATTATTACTTAAGGAATTAAAAAAAATATATTTTGTAGCTTTATAATCACTGCAAAGTTGTATAGTCGAACAAAGATATCTGGCTTGGTGACATAGGCGCTGCTATCTCTGTTAGTTCTGTCACAAAATATATAAAACCTACTTAGACACAGAAAATGCCATAAAAGAAATAAATACAAGACAGTTATAGTACAACAGGAATCTTGTAACATTTTATTTGACATTGACAGGGTGACGCTACTGAGCTGTCATAATTTAGTTTGACTTATACCCGCCGGGTCAGATATCCTTGTCGGCCTATAATAATGTTTGGCTTTTAAACTGTGACCGTCATTCAGTTATTATGTTTGAGATGTACATATATCTAAAACACGAAATAGATTCATGAGAAGCCTTTAAAGCTGTAGATGCTATACAAAACTAAGGATAAGAACTAATCTAAGAATAGTAAGAAAGGTTGTTTTTGTACTTGTGTCATATATTTTTCAAGAGTTTAGAGATTGTTTAGAGTACATTGTAAAATAAACCACGCAGGTCTCTCCGGTATGACGACTCGGGGTACGCAGACCCAGGCTTTGACTTGGAGGACGAGGTGTACAAGCGCTCAGGCTTGTGACCCGCGCGCCGGCGAGCACGCTTCTAGCCGCCGATCATCACCTTCACTTCACATTGCCGCCTTTTAAATTAGGTCAACATATTTACAAAATACATAAAAATGTGCACTAAATTTAATATTAAGCTGATTGAAGATTATTTTAAGTAATGTCTTGTCTTGGTTGCTTTATTTATTTAGGTTACTATAATAATTTACTTTATACAAGGACGGTTCAAAATAATTTATATTACAAATTCTATTAGTAGTTGGAATGGTTTTTAAGCTATTTTCGTTATCAAAGAATTTATTTTATGTTTTATGAAGTTTTCCATAACGTTAAGTAGAATTCTAAGGAAAATAAAGTAATCAAAAAATGACCCAATTTCTTTACATATCAGGTTAATTAAAATATTTATGATCTCATACCGTACTTTTAATACAAACGTAATTAACTTAAAACTCATAGTCATTACTTGGTAGCTAAGGGAGGCCCTTAGTATAAGAAATCTTAACTGAGAAACCTTAAGCAACCATTAGACAATTCAGAGTGTCTTATTTTATAGAATATTATTAAAAGTATTAATAAATATAATGCACTTAATTATGTTAAGAATTTAATTATAATTTGTTGTTATGTAGTTGTAGTTTTTATTTTGTATTTTCTGAAATATTTATGTACCGAGATGTTGTACAGGAACAGTTGTTATTGTTACAGGAATGTCTTCACATAATGTTAAGTGAAATTTAAATATCACCTCAACCTGAAAAATACAATAAAATCATTACTCATTAATTACATATGTCGCATTAAAAAACCCAAGATAATGTTATTCATTCTAAATTTACTGTTTAGTTATTTGTTTGAAACACGTAAAACCAATCGAAAATTTTCTTGTTTTAGGTTATTATATATTTTGTTGAAAAAATTATGTCTTTGGTCTTTTAGGTTAAAAGTAGTAAGAGGTTATATAATCTTTTTAATTAGTACCAACCCTTAACACGTAGGATATTTTAATCATTGGATTAGTTACGTTAATACTAGATGACACTGTTTGCGGCACATCCATAAACATACGGCAGTACTCTTTCGTTTCATTACAAAAATCGCTATGTTCCGTTTTACATATTTTCTTCTCGTCGTTTGCGTAACCAGCGGTAACATTGTACTCAAGTTTCTGAAAAAAAAACGCATTTTTTTTCTCGGAAAGTTAAAAAATTTTATTCAAATCGCCTCCATTTCAACAAATCAAATCAAATTTCTTGTCCAATTTTACATGTTTCACAAATTATTATCTTTGATGGTATTCGGTTTTGTTTCATGCTTTTGTTTATAATTTGTTAATTTCTCAAGCGCTTTATATTTTATACTTTTTTACCTGTATCAATGTGACGACTATTTTACTTATTTTTGCTTTTTTGTCATTGCTGATGTCTATTCCAAACGGCAAGCTTTGTTTCGGCGCAAAACATCTATATGTTTTAAAATATATGGTCAATGTTCCAGAAGTTGCGAAAGTTTTGTTCATATCGTACATCATGGCCACCTGCAAAAACGATAAAAAAGATTGTACTGGCACGTCATATAAAAAAAGATAATTTTAGACAATTCTTTCACCAATAGCAAACACCAGAAACGATGAAATAAAGGTAGAATAAATTGTTTTTATATACGTCCAGTGCTGGGGTAGAAAAATAGATATTTACTTCTGGAAGTACTTATAAATTAATAAAAAAGATTATCGATAATTTTTTTTTTATTAATTTGAATTCATACATTTTAGTTGTTACCTTGTTTTCTTCTAAGTGATTCATATCTACTCTACTCATCACAATAAGCGGAACAATTTTAATCTTCGATTGACAGCATGTTGCTTTACACATTATTTTAATATAATACGATACTGTAGCTATTGAACTTTTGAATGACGATGGTAAATCATTGGGAAGGTTAAAATGGATTTGATAGTTGTTTATTCCCGGTCTTATTTTTTTACCTAGAACAAAAACAAATGTTATATTTAACAGTGGTAGACGCCAGGAACAACATCTGTTGCACGCATGGGCCGGTTCGCCCGTTGAAATGCACGACCTCACAGAAGACAGGTGAAGTGGAAGTAATTACGCGGTTGGTATGATGAGTGTGCGTTCCGGAAGCCTAATTTTAGGATTCTTTGCCTTCCCATCGCTTCCTCATAAGAAAGGGGTGAGAAGGGGAAGGGGATTTGATGGAGAGAACGCATAAGTAGAGAAAATATTCTCTTTCTGTGCGTCCTCTTCTTCGATTAAAAGAAGGCAACGCATCTGTAATTTCCGCGAATTCAAGTGGCCGATAGCTCGTTTGCCATGTTATAATACAAAAAAGGCAGAAGATAAATTTCTATTGACACGATCCCGCCCTGTCTTTTTTCTTTTTTACCTATATTCTTCCCACATAATCAACTTTTAACAAGTTTTTATTTGTTTTGATACTTTTTTTTAAATATCGAAAACATTTACCAGTTATTTCGCTAAATACGTTAATTCTGGTGTCTAAAACTTTCCTTTTTTCCTCGTATATTTTCAAATAAGGCACTGTAGGTGTTATTCTTGACCATCTTGCTTTACTTATACCTATTACTCTGAGTTCCACATCTGAAAATCAATAAGATGATCGTATAAATAAAATAAATTTAACATAAAACATATTTTGTATCAATTTGGAAAAAATACTCAAAGGAACATTATTAAAAATATTGACTTCATTTTAAATTCTATCAGCGTTTTCTAATACTGTTGAGTACTATGCCTAATGGTAAGCAATTAACGCCAGTGTGTATTTACTTGAATGTTTGATGTCGAAACATGTGTCCTAACTCCTAACCTATACAACACTGAGTATTCTTCAAGGAAACGCATTTGACGCCAAATTTTTAACGCTTTAAGTTGTACTTCTATTTGTAAATATTTTTTTACAAATCATAAAATAATAATAGTTGGCTAGACTTGTGACCTGGTGTCACATTATGTTTAATAAGACATTATTATAATTAAGAATAAAAATTCATTTTGTTTATATCTGATTAGAAATTAGCTGTGGTCAAATCTGACATCTTTCATATCCAATTGACAACGTTAAGCCAAATAATATCGACTAAGTGTGGGTTTCCGAAACCTAAATCCCCTTTTAAAACATATTGTTATCTCTGTCTCACAAACCAACGGTAAACAGGCTTTAAGTATACTTTTACTGCGAGACTATTGTCCACTTGTGCATCATAAATAGAATGTACAAGATAATTTACTATGGCCTTCTGCAACATATAAAAGAACAGAAAAATACTGAGAGAAAGCGATCAACTATAACTTGGGACTTAAGCTCCAGTGATCTTTGCCTCGGTTTTGTTAAATAACAATTCAACCTATAGTTGCAATTGTCGCATACTAGAACTACTTTTCAAATTATACATAAATGATTTAAATAAAGTTGTTCACATTTAATTTTTTGCACTTTTTTAAATTCCAACGTCACCGATCCGGTCACCACGTCGCCTGTGTACAAAATACCACTGTCGCCACTATTAATTACAATATTACAGTTCTCCCACACCATTTTAATATTATTATTACTATATTTTAAATATTAACATTTATAATATTATTAAGATTACAGAACACTTTCACACTATCGACCGGCATAGTATTTATTTCATTCTATGTTATCGAAAGATAATTTTGTTATTAATTTAGATAAGCTTATCTTGCAATTCTATACTTATTTACTGTTTAGTAACGTACGCGTCTTTAAATGTATACATCTAGAATTACATCCTTCATAGTATTGACATATCAGTATTAGAAATCAAAAGACAACATTAAAACAACTTAATCACTAATTTAAGATCTTATGTGAAGATTGTTAAACTGCCGGTTAATGATTTATTGTCAAATTTATTTGATTAACGTATCTTACATATTTGTTATTGATAAATTTGATCGTTTATCTGGTGCTTTACAGATAAAATAATAGTTTATAATTACTAACAAAATCTCATGTGTTCACTATTGTTAACATATACATAGTGTTAGGATTGTTGAGGGTAGCCACACAAAAAAAAGGTTTTATAAGGAAGCGTGCGCTGCTGCTCGAGGCAGTCTCTTTCCAGTCTCTCTCCATCCGTCATTGCGGAACGTCTGACATTCTTGTTACATTTTTGTTTACGTTCGGTTTGAGTTTATACTACAGCGAGGATTATTATGAAGTAGAGTTAAATTCATTATTTCGCTGTTAGTTTAATTCTTTTAAAATACTTTTGCATCAAATATCTAACATCAGAAGTGGGATAGGATCCGCGTGATTCTATCCACTTTGCTCACTCTGTCTTTGTGTTTGCATTTTCGTAAAAAATAAATGCAAAGAGAAAAATGTCAGATCGTTACCGTGATCATAATAATCGTCGTAGTAGTAGCAAGTTGAGTCGATATCAAAGTCGTACCAGTGTTCGCGAAACAAGGGTAGCGTGGACCAAGCCGTGTATTCTGCATGGGAATATGTGAGTAGTGAGGCTCACGCGCTGTCTGTGTATTTCACAGCAGAAAGGATTGTGGACGCGATCTATTCAATTTGTACTGCGGTAAGATCGAACCAATATTTTTATATTTCAAGTTTTGATGCCAAATAAGTCAACATCAGACTTTTCAATTAATTTAAAGATGTGTTCTTTACTAAATACTGAATTTGAATACCTCGATCAGTTTATTAGTGAGGGTCAGGTAAAGCCGAGTCGTGGCAAGATTTAACACGTTACATGCCAACATGATTTTTTCATTTTTAAAGTGAACTTGTAAGGCTAGTCGGTTGCGCTGAGCGTGTTAAGCCATTACCTGAGTCAGACGTATGTCATTATGTCGTAATAGTCATCGATGCCCTTTATTAGTTCAGATTGCTTTGTCCATGTATTGTCGAGATGCTCTGCGTTGCGTAGACTGCGGGATACCCAACTGCAGATGTGAGATTGTGAACGGAATATGAGACGTTCTGTATCAGGAGATGCTTCTAGGGTATCTTCACGACTTACAAACTGCCGTTTGCCATTAATATCATGTAGAGGACGGACTGCGGGACGCTCCTATCGGCAACGGACTGCGGGACGCTTGCCCTACATGGTCTTTTGAAGTAAAGTATTGAACGGACTGCGGGACGTTCAGCATCTGGCATACTGCGGGCTGCCATTTATATCATGTAGAGGACGGACTGCGGGACGCTCCTATCGGCAACGGACTGCGGGACGCTTGCCCTACATAGTCTTTTGAAGTAAAGTATTGAACGGACTGCGGGACGTTCAGCATCTGGCATACTGCGGGCTGCCATTAATATCATGTAGAGGACGGACTGCGGGACGCTCCTATCGGCAACGGACTGCGGGACGCTTGCCCTACATAGTCTTGTGAATTAAGGCATTGAACGGACTGCGGGACGTTCAGTATCTGGCATACTGCGGGCTGCCACTGATGTCATGGCTCGCATGGTCATGTGTCGAATGTTTTGAAACCATAAAGAGTTATGATCAAATAACCGAGGACACCATTATTGATATAGATGCAGATTTGGTCGGGTCTTGTGTCCTACTATGTAGCTGTGTTGTGCACCGCGCCGCAGCTGCGCGTGTCTACAATCAGCGCGCCTGAGCGGTGCCTGTCTTCAATCAGCGCGCCTGAGCGGTGCCTGTCTACGATCAGCGCGCCTGAGCGGTGCCTGCCTACTAGCAGCGCGCCACAGCCGCGCCTGCCCACTAGCAGCGCGCCACAGCCGCGCCTGCCAACTAGCAGCGCGCCACAGCCGCGCCTGCCCACTAGCAGCGCGCCACAGCCGCGCCTGCCCACTAGCAGCGCGCCACAGCCGCGCCTGCCCACTAGCAGCGCGCCACAGCCGCGCCTGCCCACTAGCAGCGCGCCACAGCCGCGCCTGCCCACTAGCAGCGCGCCACAGCCGCGCCTGCCCACTAGCAGCGCGCCACAGCCGCGCCTGCCCACTAGCAGCGCGCCACAGCCGCGCCTGCCCACTAGCAGCGCGCCACAGCCGCGCCTGCCCACTAGCAGCGCGCCACAGCCGCGCCTGCCCACTAGCAGCGCGCCACAGCCGCGCCTGCCCACTAGCAGCGCGCCACAGCCGCGCCTGCCCACTAGCAGCGCGCCACAGCCGCGCCTGTTGCCGAACAGCGCGCCAGTGCAGCACCTGCCGCGGTGCAGCACCTGTCGCGGTGCAGCACCTGTCGCGAGCAGCACGCCAATGCAGCACCTGTTGCCGAGCAGCGCGCCAGTGCAGCGCCTGACGACGAGCAGCGCGCCCGCATAGCGCCTGCCAACGAGCTGGTATCGAAAGACTCTATGCCATTGTTACAGACGAATTCCAGTGTTGAAGATGCTGGAAGAACGAGCCCGAGGACGGTCTCATGTCAGGAGAAGCCGTGTTAGGATTGTTGAGGGTAGCCACACAAAAAAAAGGTTTTATAAGGAAGCGTGCGCTGCTGCTCGAGGCAGTCTCTTTCCAGTCTCTCTCCATCCGTCATTGCGGAACGTCTGACATTCTTGTTACATTTTTGTTTACGTTCGGTTTGAGTTTATACTACAGCGAGGATTATTATGAAGTAGAGTTAAATTCATTATTTCGCTGTTAGTTTAATTCTTTTAAAATACTTTTGCATCAAATATCTAACAATAGCATAAGTACAAAGCTTGTATTTACGTAGTCTTAAATATAATTATATAATGTCTTAGGAACAATATATAGTGTTAAAATATTTGAGTTTTATTTGACTAAATTTCTTTTGCCTCTTAAACTTTACCATATAAACTCAAAAAATACTAATATTTTTAGTATATAAATTAAATAACACATTGCAATAAATTATAGCAAGTAATTGTAAAAATTAACAACATTTCAAATTACTGAATTAAATCAAATGTTTAATAGTCTAAAATATGCCATATCTGGGTGAGACCTCATACGTTAAATGAGCAATTGACCTACTTTAACCATTCTAAAATTATTTAATAATAATTATATCCCAAGCAATTTATAAAACGAAGGTTGAGATAATTAACGCTAAAATAAGATGTCAATTAACATCTAAAAAGAATTACAAGTTAAAATATGGCAACATAAAACTAGAAATTGCAAAATATCGGGTAGTCTCAAAATTATTGCTAATGCTGACTGTTGTTACCCACGTCTTAAATTTTATTGTATTATCAAGTCAGTTTAAGTAGAATAAAAAAAAAAGGATACAATGATATTTTATTCGGTGGTGTATATAATAATTTTAATAACCCCAGGTAAGTACAATCATTCATATAAATGCTTGTTTACGTACGACCTTTGTGTGCATAAGTGGTAAGAAAGTTAACCAAAAAACATCTCTTACAATCGTTCTTATTTAAAACTAGCTGTTGGCCGCGACTCCGTCCGCGCGAAAATAAAGAAAAAACTTAATTAGTAGCCTATGTGTTCTTCCAGACTATGTTCTACAATTGCCAAATTTCATCGAGATCCGTTTTGCGGTTCCGGAGATACCTTCTGACGAACATCCAAACATCTAAACAATTATAACATAAGTAAGAAGTAAGATTTGCAATTCTTCTCGCAGCATTTTCTCGGAATCTGCCCAGATATGAAGATATGGATGAAGACGAGCAGATGTTATACAGAGCGGCGTACGAAACGCCAACTTACGACCATTATGAACACGAAGAAAACGATAGTTCTATGGCTAAATTCGATCTACTAAGAGACGTGGTATGGGCGGTCAATGCGAAGAATAAAGAACTTAAAGCTTTTACCAAAGCTCTAGCTGCTAACTTGTTGTCTACCAAGCTCAAGCTAAAGGAACTGATAGCAAGTGGCATACTTGTTAAGAAACCTGTACACGTACATGACCCACCAGAAAAGAAGAAACCTAGTTATGATTATCAGGTAAACACTATTTTAAATCATTAAACTCGTATCCTTAGTCCGAATGTCAGGCGTAATTTTCATTTTAATTATTAAATTCTCGTATTAAAGCACTTAAAATTAAAAAGTTAACGAGGAATGTAACGGTTTAATTTTAATTTAGAAAAGTCCTGCAGCATGAGACTATTTATAGATTTTTCTTATTATTTTAATTTTCGTTACGACAAACAACCCGGATACCCTTTTTGTCTGCCGGAGGTCAAATTTTTAAGTTTCTTTCGATGTAAAAAATAAAAAATAATCACTAGTTGTAAGGGCTCGATTTTAGAAACTCCACGACTGGCGCGTATTTTACGTGTGAGCAGGTTCCAAAGAATCCCAGCAACCCTTTAATGTCGATGATCTCTGGGAGTGTTCTTGGCGATCCGAGATGTTTTATCCTGTATTCATACACTGGGCTGCTGGGCAGTGCTGTATCACGTGGGATGATGTTTCTTCGTCACCCATGCACGCTCTGCATAGGGGGCTATCCATAATACCTATATTAAAATAAATGGAAACGAAAATTATATTTTAATAAATAAATAGAAACACGATAGTGATCGTGACTATCAATAATTAAATCGCGAGCTATAAAATACTTACGATTATAACATCTTTACGTGAATTTGAAGTTATTTGTTGTATTAAAGAATTGTATCTAATAACATAGTTTCTTAACTTCTTAAAAATTCTTCATTTGTTTTACAGACCGCACCGCAACAATACGAGCCATATGCACCGCAACACACTCACAACCCCTACCATGGATATTAAAGTCGAATATATTTCGCAACAATAGCGGGATTTGTAGTTTTTATTTTAAAGTATAAAAGGTTAATCATTTAAAGGTTTTTAAAAATTGTAAGAAATAGTATGCTGAATGTATACTTGTTTCTTTGTATTGAAGAGTTAAATTTGTAAAAATTTAATTAATAATCAATTGCGCTGGTCGCCAAATGTAGTTTTTTAATATTTGTAATATTAAATGGTATAAAAAAAATATATTTAAATTTACTATAAACGACTAACGAAATATTAAGTTTTAATTTGTATTTTCATTGAAGCAATAAAATATTTGAATGAAGTTGGCAATTTTATTACATTTATCGAGATAATATTTTTCGATTGCGGTCGCGTGCGAAGTGCGTCAGAGCTCCACAAGAAAGTGCATTACATAAATTAAATAGTTAATTGGGAAGGTCAACGTTGTCTGGTCGATGTTGCGGCGTGCCTTTAGTCAGTGAGACAGCGCGCAAGGCACACGTACTAGAAGTGAATCGCTTATTCTAGTTCAAACGAATCGGAATTCAGAGGGCCTCGCTTAGTTTTACAGTGTGCCTGCAACGCCGTATCGAAGCGATGCGACGCGATGTCAACCAAATAATCGTATAAACTGAAAGTTCCCACCGGAACGATGTTCTTTACGATTCTCTATATTGTGGACATGTCCTTATCGATACAGTAAATTTGAAGTTACAGTGCGATAATATCGGTTTGTGACGAGATGAGGATCTATTTTATATGGATTTCCCTTTTGGTATGAGTTCACTTTTTTATCTATATGACATTAACATTTGCCCAGAAGCTCGTGATGATATAAACATTACAATGTTATCAAATTTAAGCCAAAGATAACAAATTACATTCTAAAGCAATGACTTCTGTGTCTAACCTAATCAAGTTAATTTCCCCCTTTTCAACCACAAAATGCCTTTGCCGAAGACGGGTGATATATATCTTATCAATTACTTTTGCATTTTAAAATGAACTTGATTTATGGCTCAATAAGGTACCTAAATTTCTATACACTCTGTATAATATTCTTTCATTTTTTTTCAAATATTCAATAACAAATTGCTTCACAATTTCATAATGTTGAAATATAGTAACAAGAATGGTTGCCGTAGCATTTTATGTAGGAAAGTCCAAATTTACTGCATTAGCAACAACGCCCACTGCCCTTACTATGGCCGATATGACTTTCAATGTCAAAGTTTGCACCATCGACCATCACTGAGGCACCTTTACGAAGTTAACTACAAACAAAATTCGAATAAGTCCTGTGTTATTTGGTAACAGTATATTGGATCTGAAAAAAAACAATCCTAGTGACAATTCCGTAAACTTATGAACTAAAGCAATAAGCTATTGTCGCTTCTTTTCCTATCTAAGTATATCGTCGGCTTAGGCCTCCATTGATCTGGATCATTGGTTACAAAGATTAGTTCTCTGCTGCCCTTATTCAGCGTGCTTTCATTACTGTTACTAAATTGTCTCACGTGAAATAACTCTAAGTACTACTAATTCTAAGGTCAAAGGACAGGGCACCTGCCCGTCCTCCCTCCTGGAAAATCGGAAAAACATACTTCGATACTAAGATGCTCAAAAACTACTAGTCATTAATTCCAACTACGTTATCTCGCAGCATTGAGAACTATTTTATTTAACATAACAAACACTATGATTCTGTGATGCCAGGATGTGATGGAGATTGGAGGCAACAAAATAAAAAAAACTAGAAACTATATGTAAATTTTTATCAGTCATCCCTTCTTTACACTGTTTCAGATAAAGATATTATTTGTTGTAAACAAAGAAAACCATAATTTTGACCATTATATTGTTACACAATCATTAACATAGGATTTGTTAATTTCCGAATAAACTAATTAAAAAGAAAATAATTGATCAGTTACTTATAATGTCGACTTCTTTCAACATGTTTTATAAAAGTGCGTAACATATAACGAGTTCCTTAACACGTTAATAAGACATTTGTTGAATAAAAAATGCTTTAGGTATTTTCATGAAACTAAATATAGCAAAATAAATGACGACCTATTTCATATTTACACAAGATAAATGTCAGCACGCTCTTTACATAAGTACTGGAACATAAGATCCAACTAATTTTGATCCATATGAGGGCGAAACAGGTTCAAGCAATATACTTCCTATTTTTTTATGAAATCGCCACTAGTGAGAATAATAAATTAAATGCAACGACCGGTAATTACCTATGCAGGTCTATCATAACGCTTGTCATGGTATGATATTTTTTTCACCTATCGAAGACAAAGAAATGTCTACGAAATTAAAATCCTTATACAGGAGCAATCAGGCGTATATCCCGAAATTCGGAAATCACTTACGATTTAATTTTAATCAAGGATTAATGTTCTCGTTTGATCTGGTTTTAGAATTCGGTAACAAAGATTATTATAAAAGTTAGTATCAAAGATGATTTAGACATTTTGAAAATGTCTATAACGGGTTTAATTAAGCGATTGTTATTTGTTTCTATTTCAGTAGCATTAAATAGAGTTTTTTTTAATTACGTAACGCCAGTAGTCCCATGTACTACACGTAATAAAGTATACATTATTGAAATGAAAGACATTGAGAGCGAAGGTAAAGTATGCGGTCGACAACAGGTTTAGTTCAGCGCTGGTAGTAACTTGTCACGCATAACTGACAGTGATTGAGACGAGTTTGAATTATTTTACCTAATTAATTATTTTCTAATAGGGCAACCTTCCAACTGGCAATAATTTCCCACTCCAACCTATTAACCTAAGCCTATCCAACTTGCGGGTCTTTCATCTGTTCCCACTAAAACTGATGAACGTTAAAAAATTTACTTAGTACTACAGTGAATTTCTTATCAGATATGTGCATCATTTTCATCACGATGTTGTCCTTCACCGTAAGAACGTCGGATAAATGTAGATATGTGAATCGAAAAACACATTGGTACATGGCGGGATTCGAACCCAGGACCTGCAGATTGCAAGTCAAGGTGCTTAACCCCTGTCGACCCTCTTGAAAAGTGGATACTGCTGTATTTCTTTTCGCAATTTCTGTTTTATTGTCTAAAATAAAATAAAATACATTCACAAAAATATAGATTAGGAGATTGAATATTAAGCTTTTTACAAAAGAAAATCTTTGATACACAGAGCTTCCGTGATACAAAGAATTCAGACTTTTTTGGAATAGGTATTAAGTTTCTCAAGTTTATCTATGAAGATCACAATCACAATTTATTTTAATGGCTTGGAATCTTAAAATGAAAATATAATGCTTTTTATTAATTACTAATTATTAAAAACTATATCAAAGACATTGATGCATTGATATCAATATATAACAGTTTCGTTACATTTCATGACAAAGTCTCAATTCCGTATTTATTCCCTTCAATATAAGTTACATTAACATGGAAAGTTAACATAAATATCGGAAGTGATTAAACTCGAAATTCTCTTCGTACTTTTTGCCTTAATTCTCTCATAATGGAACATAATTTTACAAATCATCCGTCTTAAGGACTCGAACTTTGACCTATTTAAGGAAAAAAATTACATCCGTGCGATAAAACACGTTCGCATTTTCTTTGTGAACTGGAATCGGTTGTCATCATTCAATTTATTTTTATTCGAGTTTAAAATACTCCACGATCTGGTAAATCAGGACTGGTTTTCTCGCCTCGCACAACAAAGCTAACCTTATAAAGGTAAATGCATACTTTGACAAAGACGAAGAATAAAAATTATGGCAATAGCTTCGAACGATATCTTAAGAAGCTTTCACCAAACTGCTTGATTAGGTGTTTGATAAAAAGGAGAAATATTTCAGATCGCCCGCGTACTGAGGAGATTCCTGTCTGTAATCCTGGTTATTAGTTGCTTGAGTAATGGGAAACCTGATTAAGTCAACATCGCTTTTAGGAATTTAATACGACCTAGACCGCGCTTTGTCCCTGGTACGTTTAAGTCGTGACGAAAAAAAGCCATTTCAAGAGATATCTACGATCTGCTTTTTTATCGCCCTCTGACATGTTTTCTACAATTCCACAATAATGTCGATTCGTGTTCTTATCAAGAGAATTTTCGTAATTCATTTAGTAAAAGGGTTTAAATTACTGAAGTTATGAATGCAAGTAATGTTATAGTTTATTTACTTGAGTTCGCTTGCTCTGTATTAAATGTCAGTTTGTTTTTAAAACCTGTTTGCCTATCGATAGTTGTCGCTTAACCTTCTTCATAAAAATTAACTCTTATTACACGATTGTTGGTTATAAGAGAGAAAGAGTGTGTCTATATTGTAGGAGGTTGCCCGAAATTTTTTCTACCTTAAAAAACTAAAACCTTTTTATTTTAATACATACATTTTTACTTCAGCTTTGCTAAGTATGCCAGTTTAGTTAGATATAGTGCTACACGTTTTTCTGAGCTGGTGAGAGAGGTGATGCGCTTTTATCAAAACATAAGTAGAACCTATTTTTGAATACGTATATACTCCAATGCAGATCTGTGGCTTTGTCGCAATTTATGAATTTCACAGTGGAGCTAATGAGCTATTCTTATTTAGTTTCGTTTATGACTACCGGGTCAGATGAGTTGGTCGGACTTTACTTCTAGAAATTATATTTAAAGTAAAAAATATATTCTAAGACTAATAATATTGATTAATAAAAGGCAGTCGAAGGCCGCCCTGTGAGTTCGTAACAACTTTTAACTTATTGGAGGCGGGTTCGTACAACAATCGCGCAGATCTTATCACGACAGCTTTGTCACTATTCATGACAAAATGTTGTACGCATCTGGTAAATAATAGTTAACGCAAAAGATTTCATGTTGATATACAATAATTATACGACATGTGATATATATCTTTATGCTATGAACGTGACGCGTGAACCATTCTCGATTCTAGTCCAACGATTGAATAACCTTCAAAAACCAAAGAATGTTTACTTCAAAAGACCAATAAATTTGAGGAATAAAGTTAATAGTGTTCAAACAAATTATATGAGAATGTAGGTTACTTTAACCAAGGCTACTTCGCTATTATTTCATTGTACGCTTCGTAATAATCCTTATAATTATTTCGATCGAATAATTACATCAATTACGAAATCATGCATCTGATTGTGATTGGTGTCTTCCTCATATTATTCCACATTTGTTGGATGGTTGGATGGATTATACCGATTTACTTACCTTTTTTTTTTTTTTTTTTTCAGAGGGGAATGCTTTATGCATACTCCGCGCCCCGGGGGAGGCGCGGTAGTTATGTGGGATTCTCTTCCAGATGGGAAGCATACCCACTAAACCCCTCTGTTCCTCCAACGCATGATGGAGGGGCTGCGGGCACGCTTTCGCTTTCGTCCGCAACACCGATTTACTTACCTGTGATAATATTCACTGTGGTGATTTATTAGTCAATGATTCTGTTTCTAAATTAAGAAGTTAATATTGTTATTCCTTTTAGAAATTAAGTTACTTTGTTTGCATTGTTTATGACACTATGCGATATTTAAAATTAAATATTTTCGGGACGTATTAAGCCACATTATTAATGGCAAATTTGCTTTATAAATAAATGTATTATAATTAAAAAACGCTAGATTAGGTTAGACATTAAGGGAACCTTATAATTTACTTTTAAGACTTCCAACAAAGTAAATGATCTAGAATTGGTTCTTGGAACAATGACCTCATATTTATAACACCGACAGTTACACTATCGGCGCCTCGGCGTTTAAATATATATTGCTATGCAACAAACGTACATGCAAATTAGTGAAACAAAAAATAAGTACATTGAGAAAGATTTGTACTCTATGTGTGCTGGAGTTGAAAGACAGCACTTAATGTAACTAGAATCTTTTAACCCGTTCTTAAAAAAATTTAGTGTTTTACACCTCTTATAATTAAGGTATGGCATGTTATATATGTAGGTACTATTACACCCAAAAACAATACTCATACGTATTTGGATATAAAAAATGAGATATTTAATTAACTTTAACTAACTTAAGGCACGTTTTTTACGTTATGAAGTTCTGTTTTAGACAACAATTTCATCCGTACATACATTTTCTTTAATAATTGTTGGTCTAATCGCCAATAATGTTTCTACTTGTTTCTTATGTAATTATTATTATATTATCTATATATATTAATAAAATTGGAGTGTCTGTATGTAATATAGAGAAGAAATCACACACACGTAAACATGATTTATTTGCGTTTCTGATTATGAAAAACCAATTTTTAATGATTTTGTGTATCTGTTTGTTTGTATATCTGTCCGCAAGGCCGCGTTTGTTCCGACTAATAGCAGGAACACCTAGACCTATTTTGACAGAATTTTGACGGGAAGGAAACTGATAGACGTGGATATATTATAGGCTACTTTTCATTCTACACTGACGAAGCGGTGGGCGACCGCTAGTCTCTAAATCTAAAAATATATATGCTATATTATTTATTATTTTCGAAATAAAACTCTGCTGATTAAAGACTAACTGCAACTATATATGTATTCTTATTTTGGTTATCTATTAATCAATTAGTTTTTTGAGATTTTATGTCACGAATAAGTCGGTAATGTCCTGGAGACGATCGCTAGAATTTTTATGTTATCGCAATTGGCTTAAAAAGAACAGTAAACGATTATTTAATATGTATTGAAATAACTAGCTCCCCTTGCTAGGTAACATGTTTGTTGCTTGTCGATTGAAGGTTTTTTATAAGAATTTAATTAAAATTGAATGCTAATTGTAAATCTATTTGTCCTGTTATTTAAAAAAAATCTGCATTTGGTGCTCTAGCATTAAACTATCAATGATGGACCCCGACGGGGCCGAAACTAGTCGGTGCCGTCACCGGACGTCATATGTGAGTTTAGCCGTTCTTAATTAATTTATTATTATATCTCACGAAAGTTAAAACAATTTAATATCAGTGATAAAGTAAAAAAAGTGTTATTAATGTGAAAAATCAACTTAATATGATTGAAAATGTTCTGTCTATTTCTTCCTAAAGTTTTTTAATATAAAATATTGAGAAAGGGCTGCGCGTCCAGTCTAAAATGGCCATACATTAATATGACAATGATGTTACCTAACCGTCGGATTATCGTATGTTTAGACTAATTTTAATCTTATGTGATCTGGAGATTTAATAGAACCCTAAAATGTATCTAACTAACATAGGAAACATTATCCATGAGCTATTTGTATCGGCGCCTACTTTTGCAAGTAGTATCGATATTCCATTTCGACCCGACACACGACACGACCATTCTATTACATGTCACATATTATACCCACTTATGTCTTAGAAAAAAAAATCCTACATTAAACTAAACGAATTTATTTCGTTTAGATTAGTGACTAACCGTGTACTTCTGAGGCGAAAGTACCTGTTTAAAAATATTGTTTTCTCTGTCAAAGATTAGGACAGGGATGACGAAATGTTTTATACAAAGATTATGATCCCAGAAAACAACGGTTAGAGATTTAAAAAGATTAACAATTTTATTTATTAGGAATTAATTCAGATCCTGTTCAGGATACATCAAAGTTAGGTTTCTCTTTCAGGAAAATACTTGGCAAACCAACATCTTCGTAGACAAAATATTAAAACTGATTTATATAAATTTTATTGCAATCTTGGTTATAATAACAAATCTTCTGTTTTATGTTAGAACCTTTGATATGTTCATAGTGAATAATTTAAAACTTTCCTCACAATAAACAAAGTTGAATACCACAGCTGGTATGTATGTATATAGAGAGGAGTTTATATTTATTCATTTCAACGTTTAACCTTTCTCTGTAAAAGTAACATTCCAACATATCCGTGCAATATTACGATCATGGAGCGATTGCGCGCGCCTTGAGTGCGCCCTCCTCCCGCCGCCGCCGCCCGGCCCCGCCCCGCAACGCCGTGACAGTGAAAAACACAAGGCCGCAACTTGCGCCTGCGCAGCCTATGTATTTTGTAACTAGCTGCTTCCCGCGGCATTGACTATGTACAATAATTTATTTCTCATCCACTATGTTAACTTGTTGCTGTTGACATTTTTACACAACCCCTGTCATGGGCATCAAATGAAAAGGCTTCATGAGTTTCTTACACTACGAAAAATACAAAATGGCAGATGACATTTGTTTTACCCCAATATAGGCATCAAATGGAAGGATTTAACTTTTTTTTTAAACTAAATACTTAAAATTTAATAGCTAAAAGAAGGAATTGGCTTAAAAATAATTTTAGGTTACTTTTTTTAGTCTGTAATCAATAAATCAGAAAATAGTATAAGGAATAGAAAAACATGACCTAATCATTTTATCTTTCCAATTTTTGGATATGCAACTAAAATATTTTTAAAACATGAATATTCAGTCTTATAATATATCCTTCAAAATAGAACATGGCCAAGCTCAGCTTTAGCTCAGAAATTTTATTTTTACAAAAATTTGCTAGTCTAACTTAAACTCAAATGGTCAAATTGACTGTGAGTAATCTGCAATTTACTAGAGACTTAAATCATTCAAAACTCTCAGATATACTACTTTTATCCATTGCAAAACGACCAATATTTATGAATTACTTATATTAGTTAAATTATAACTTGTAACATAATTGTGAAAGCCCATTTCAAACTTAATACCTCTTTGCTTTGTTTAGATTTTTGTTACGTAGAGACGTTTAGTATTCTTTGCTTTTTATCTTGTGTCACGAACTGCAGTGTGGTGAAATTGTCTAAGATACCTAGTTCGTAATCTAGATACAAAGTAGTTTCAAGTTCATTACAACATCTTAAGTTCCAAAGTTTCTTGTATATAATGAAAAATTATTTGATTGTTGGCCAAACTTTTGACCTGAAAAGACTTTGTTATGGTTATTTGGGAAAAATCTGTAGTCTTACTAATATTATAAATCCGAATGTTTAGATGGATGTATGGTTAAAATTATCCAAATTATTTTCCTATTTAGGTTTTTAAAAAATCAAAAAATACAGTAAATTAACATAATCATGGATTTCCACAGCGTTTACACTTTGGGAAAAAGAGTTATCGATTAATGAAACAATAAAAAAAATCTACATATTTACTTTCCCGAAACAATTTTTTTTTTCTCTTTGTGGTATTTTTTAAAATGTACACGAAAACAACGAATTCATTTTATATCACACTTGATTTGATAATCATTAATATAAAAGTAACAATATTAGATTAAGCTATTTACATACCAGTACTAGACGTAAGTACAAACAACGTTCAATCATCCTACCCGAGGCGGTGTCATGATCAGGCGCCCACTTTTTGCCTCCACATTCCGATCAGGTTAATTTTTTGCATACATATTGACATTAACAACTTAACCAGTAAGTTTGCTTTTTTCTCTGAGTTGCAAATGTTTTTTTTTTATCTTACTTAATGAATCTTAATATCAATTTTATTATTAAATTAAAAAAAATTGATGCCGTCTAGACATTAATTTGTCGTACGTGACTTTAATTTCATCGTGCATTCCTTGTGATCTTTAATTCTGATAAACCTATGTAATTTTTTTATTGTCTTTTTTAGGGTTAGGGACGTCGGTTTAGATTGTCCAATTAATATTATGTATAACATATCACACTTAGCGTGAACAAAAAATGATCTAGAATACATATTACCTACTGATATAGGTTTAGTCGACGAGGCGTTAATAAACGGATCAAAAACGTTTCTCAAAATGTGTCGGTCGGCAGCTGTCAGTGACCGAGCGTGTAGTCTAACTACTCCCTATACTTGCCTTGTCCTGAATCAAGGCAAGTTACATCTAGATACAAAGCCCATGCCCAATGCTTTCGATAAAGCAATTTGTTAGAATTACCTCCCTCTGTACGATTATGACAACCACTAGATTTCGCCCGTTTTCGGCACCCTTTCTTTAACTTGCTTTTAAAATGTTGTCCTTGAAAACTTTCAGTCACAACTGTGAATTATGATTTATTGAAAAATGGGCTAGCTTAAAACGTTTTTATTTAATACGTCAATACATCTTGGTAAAAATAAATAGGTAAAATCGGTATTGAATATTTTAATATTAATATAATAAAAAAATATATAAAAAACATTATTAACTTTAATTTTCATTATTTACAGATCTTCCCTAATGCGCTAGTGGTCAGCCAGCCATTTACACAGCAGCCAAGGTTGGGAGACGATGCAGATTCTGCAATACAACATGGAGATCCCGCCAAAACTCACAACGAACAAGTTATATCTGTAAGAATAACGTCCTCAGTTGCTGTGGGAAGAGGGAAGGTCAAATCTACCAAGATACCAGAAAATGAATATATGCCAAATGTTAACGTCACGTTACCACCGACTATTGTAACAAAAATAAATCCTACGAATCCAACTACAATCGAGGACATCGAAAACGAAACCGTAACCGATGCAATGCCGTATACCGGTGCTAACATAGATTTTATCAAACAATTACAAGCACGGAAAGAAGCGAGAGGCGTAAACCATTACGAACAAGTGAATCCATTTGAAATAGTTAAACAATTTAATTACAACATATCCGATGAGCATACAACGGAATCAACGAGCAATACTGATTCTGATATAGACTCTACTGCCAGTGAAACTGAGGAAAATATTGAAAATATTCCAATAGGCAGATCGATTTCATCTTTATCGGCTAAAAATTACGTACAAAGTTTAACGGATGATTCATTACAAGAACGAGATAGAAACACACGATTGACGACGGTTAGTTTTAATATAGTACACGACAATCCCAAGATTAATAATAATTATAACCAAGCAAGTAACACTTTTGGTCAAAGTCATCAATTCTACAATCCACCGGCGAAGGTCTATAGCCAACCTGCCCAAATTTATAGTCAACCTGCCAAGTTTTACAGTGAGCCGGCGAAATTTTACAGCGAACCATCCAAAATTTACAGCGAACCGGCTAAAATATACAGTGAACCGGCGAAAATTTACAGTGAACCAGCTAAGTTTTACAGTCAACCAGCATCGTTACATCTCACACCGGAACCATTGCCCAACCATACGCCTTGGCGACCACGCTCTCGGACAATACCACCAACGTCTCCTACGCTAGAACTTGATATAACCACGACCCCAATTTCAACTGTAAAATATAAAACTAATACAGAAGGATATATTGTAGAACATCAACCTGAAAAGAATTACGAAGTAGATGAAAAAATCAGCGTCATGACTGACGGACGTAGCCATGGTGTTCAAAAGCCGAATAACGAAAATTGTAAGCAGGAAAACTGTAAGGTGGGTTACGTAGTGGAGGGAAGACAATATAAAAAGTATCGTGTTGAAGAAAGAACACCCGATGGCTTCATCGTAGGGGAGTACGGTGTTGTGAGAAACGAAGACGGGGCCCTTAGAGGAGTCAGATACACTGCCGATAGCGAAGCCAGCCCTCGTCTTATACAAGACGCACTTATGAAGTTCCTGCAGCTCAAATAGATATCATTTAGTTGTAATATGCTCATTTATTTTTATAAGGTATACTCAATAAAATTAAAACACATGGCACAAAAGTGAAACATAAAACATAGTGAGAATTTTTGTAAATACTTATTAATCAAGACTGAATATTTTGGTACCCAGAAATAATTCATTTCTAACTTATCCCATACTGTACAGTCTTTCGCTTTGTTTCGGCTTCGCATATTACTTAAGCACTTTGTTTTTTTATTTGCATGAGATGTTTCTCATCGTTGATTTCTGGCACCAAAATCTCTGTAATATATCGTCATTCCTGTCTTCACATCTTTGGCAAAACAGATATAACAATATGTTTAAACGGTAATTTTTATCTCAAAATCCGACGGAAAGTAACTTTAATTTAAGAACATCTCTTTATCCTTCTATACCTGTGGTAGACAATAATTATTGTCATAATTACTCATTAGTCTGTATCGATTTTTTTTAAATTCCTTGCTGAAAACGTTTTAAGAATTATACCAGTACTGTAGGATAGCTGTACTGTAGGACATCTTACGGTGAAGGAAAACATCGTGATGCAACCTGCACATATCTGAGAAGAAATTCAATGATATGTGTGAAGTCAACCAACCCGCACTTGGCCAGCGTGGTTGACTATGGCCTAGTCACCCCCTAACTTGGGGTAGGCTCCGAGCCCCTCGGTGGGGACGTATAGTGAGCTGATGATGATGTAGGATAGAAGTGCTCAAAATCATCGCTGGCGTACAACAAGCATAATGTAAACACTAACTGGCGCCAGTGATCCAAAACAGTTTATGCCAGGCCAGCGCTACTGTCCTACTGTACTGGCATAATCTAAACCAGGCATTATTATCGCTAGTGTACTGAAGCTTCTTTACTCAATTGTATTAAAATGCATAATCTGTGCCATCTGTTTTTTCTTAAACTTTACCTGTACCTTTATATTTAATGGATTTTCTTTTTTTACCTTAATTTAAAATGTTTTTTTTTTCTATGGATAGAGAATGTGTACATATTTAGTTATAAGAATTAAAAGCTTGCAAAGTAAGTTTTTTTTTTAATTACAATACTTTGATTGTCTAACGTACGAATCGCATATCTTTTATTGCCAGAAGGTAAGAAGTACATTCTTTTTAACTGAAGTCGTTATTTCGCTGAATGTGTCACAATACAGCTATGAAGTTAAGTATTTGGCTCAATAACTCTCTTTGTCTCTTTTTTTCTTCTTAATTTTTATTTACTTAAAATAATTAAAATTAAAAGAAATAGAAAGGAACAAACTGCATTTATTAAATATTTAACACTATTCAAGCAGTTACAACTCTTAAAATATTTTAAAGTATTCTTAATTTGTGACCTTAATTATTAGTTGTTTTGTACAATCAACATTTGCAATACATAACGGTTACTAGTACTACGTCTAAAAAAGTGATTTCGTTAACAGTTGATTAAAAAAGTCTAAACGATATAACGATATTTTTTTTTAATTAACCAGTGTGAGTAAATGTTTTATAACGAGTAATATTTTGAGATTTTATTAACAAATCGATTAAAACAGATAGATTTTTAAGCGAATAATTAAAGTTAATTCTTAAAAATACTGGTTATTACATATTATATACCAAGAAATACTTAAATTTCTACGCAACACATTTATTACACGTTTATTAGTAAAATTTTAGAAAGTGATTAATTATTAATTTAGTAAGAATTCTTGGTGCACAAACATTAGCTTATAATCGAATCAAACGCGATCTCTAAATATAGCTCCTCGAAGCAATTTTCATCCCAGCTAAAAACTTACGGAGCCATTTCCAAACGAAATCCTTCCTAAAAATACCTAATTGTACCTTTTTTTTTTCCAAACGTGCAGACTACAATCTTGTCGATCTCTATGCAGTTAAATAACAATTATATTGACGTGGAAGCACTTGTATCGATCAGTCGACCAGCTTTTTAATCGCTTAACTTTTCATAACATCGGGTAACTTTGTCATATTTTTATACCGAATAAGTAGTAAACAAGAAAAGGGATAAACATTTTTTTAATAACAATATTGGAATAAACATTTTATACATGGTAACATTTTCAATAATTACAAATGTTACCCGCATTATATAATAAATGTTATCATTAATGTCCAAAAAAATACTGTAAACACCTACTTTCATAGAAAGTTATTCGTTTTTTTATAACAGATTTATGTTTTTTTTTATTAATATATAAATAACTTATTAAGATTATTTATGTTAAAAATGTATTGATATAAAAAAAGGGTTCAACAAAATTAAAATCAATAAAAAGCAGGTTTTCTTTCATGGTCCATAAAACATGTAACAGATAACTAATGTAAAATTTATCACAATACAAAATACATTCACAACAATATAACTTGTACAAACAACTATACATACAAAAAGTACAATAAATTACATTAAAATAGTCAAATTTTATGTATTATTTGTGTATTTGAAAGATATTATATTAATAATGGACTCGATAACAGTCGGCATGGCCTTTGACAAGAATAAGTTGAAGAATTAGGACATGAAAATTATTAACCAATGGTTTCCAAGACCAAAATGTCTGAACAAAACATATCCTCATCATTATCTTTGAAAAACTAGAGACAACAAGATGTTTTAAACTTTAAACGGAGATTTTGGTCTCAGCAACCCACGGTTAGACTAGTATATACTAGACAATAATTCATTTAATAGCTTGATATATATATTTTAATTTTTTTTTTGTAACTTTATTTGAGTGTAGCAAGAAAGAATTATTTTCGTTTGTCACAAAGACGTAGTGAAATCGAAACATAATTAAAAAAAATTATGGAAGGATTTTTCTATATATTATTTTTTGTTAATTAATACAGAGTAGACAAAGAGATCTATATAAAATTTAATTACAATGCAAAGACTCGTAAAATTTATAAATTAGTAGGGTTAGAGTATTGAAAATTCCAAAAATTTTAATTAAATAGTTAGGGAAAATAGTAAAATTTGTCAAAATTCAAAGTTACAGAGATATGTTAATTAGTAGTCAATTATTTTTTAAATTAAATCTTTGACTTAATGAATAATTTAACTAGACAGCAGTATACAATTAGAAGCCTTAAATTTATATTCATATAAAGGGTTAATAACAATAATATAAAAAAAATTTTTGTTATTCACAAAATACACGTTTGAAATTAAATTTACGAGAAACGCCGTTCTACAAATCTGTTAAAAAGTATAAGTGTAAGAATAATCTTATTTAATTTGATGGATTTGGTGGAAGATGGGACGCATAGGAAGGTGAAATATCCTCTTTCTGTGCGTCCCATCCTCCGTTAATTAAAGGTAGGCAACGCATCTGCATTTGCGGATGTCTATGGGAAACGTTCGCATCGTTATTTCGGCGAATTCAAGTGGCCGTTTGCTTGTTTGCCATCTTTTGATATAAAAAAAAATAAAAAAAATATTTCTCATCACACAATTTTGTTATACATAATAATAAATGAATAATGAACAAATAAGTGATCATAACAGCTTGTACTTTACTGTTATGTCTAGTATCAATAACTCCTTTATTTACATTATTCCTTTATATAGAGGAATACCTACATGATATCGTGGAATTACAATGTGGATAGTACACGAGTTTCCACTGCTGAAACATGTATACAAAACATATAATTTCCTCTGTTTTTCTTAAAGAGAATGACAGGTTTGAACAATATATATACGAGTATAGTATATCATTGAATATTCACGGAAAAACATATATTTATCAAATTAATTAATAGACAAGAACAACAAGCAATCTAAGGGCGTTTCACATAAACATAGTAGCTTTCGATGATAAATATAGACCGTAAGTAAAGTCCCCGAGATCGAATGGTGATGAATTAATCATAGTTTTCCGATTCTTGTTGAACCAGTTTGAAACGGCGCGGACTTTTGACAGCGATAGAACCGTGTCCTTCCAATGACAGGCGACCCTTCATTTGCAAGTGTCTAAAGTATGAAAAATATATTGTAAATAAAAATATATAAAAATGAAAAATACAATAAAAAAATTAACTAAAATAGGAAATGGCTAAAACACTCATGTACATATGTCCGGTGTCGGCACCGACTAGTTTCGAACCCATCGGGGGCGCTTCATCAGGGTGAGTGACACTGGTATTATTTCGCGGACGCGGCCCGTCGCTCACTGACTGAAACTAATCGGTGCCGACATCGGACAAATGTACACGAATGTTTTAGACGTTTCCTATTTTAGTTATTTTAGTTTATTTTAGTCTCACGAAAGTTTGAATAATTTATTATCAAGAAAAAAATACTAAGATTACGTACTTTTTGATATATCGGCAGACGAGTTTAGTGGGACGCTGTTGCCACTCATCCAGGACCTCTTTTGGTGCCAGCACCTGTAAATAACAGAGGAATTTATGCTTAAAAATGTCATTTTGATAGTTTCAAGTAAATATAGTAATTTGAGAAGGTATATTAAATTGCTTATTTTACGTATACGTACAATAAATCTGTATTTTTAAAAAAGTATATACATATGTATAGTAAATATCTGATAAAATTTCACTCCTAATATAATATTTTCACAACTATCTTCTGTACAACTGTGGTATTTAACCAGTAAAGCCAGCTCGTTTAGCAATAGATGTTAGTTTTCAGGGTCTACCACTGTTAATCCAGCAGTACCTGATCTCCTTTAAGCCTGTCGAGGAAGGTGACGCAGACGACAGCCGCCTTGATGCCGGCGTGGTGTGTGAGCGCGGCAAACGCCAGCGACTCCATCTCGATGTTGACCACCCCCGCCTTGTGAATACTCTCCAAGTACTCCATCTTGTCCGCCTCCGTGAAGTCACAGAACGCACCATCGAGACGACCTTGTCCTGGATAGAAGTTTAGCATTTACGTAGTCTGTATCATACATAGAGATTCAAATAAAATGTGTAGTTATAGAGAAGACATAACCTATTTTCCCTCAGATAGTTTTTCGCCTAATCAAGAGAAGAGTAGTTAATAGTCAACAGTACAACAAATCTTACTAATATTATAAATGCGAATGTTTAGATGGATGGATGATTGTTTGAAGTTATCTCCGGAACGACTCAACGGATCGTGATGAAATTTGGCGTAGATGTAGAACATAGTCTGGAAGAACACATAGGCGACTTATTAAGTTATTTTTTAATGTCGCGCGGATAAAGTAGCGACAGATAATAATGACATAAAGGCATCGATTTCATCGATATATCATTCCTATATGTTGCTTGTACTATATGTATTTTATTTAAACAATAGCAAAGCTTCTGAAATCAACATGTAACAAGTTAAATAAAGCACAATGTAAGATTGACTATCTTTCCTACACTCCACTAGATACTTTTAAAAGGTGACTAACCTTCATAAAAGTCATAGGTGCACATTGTCTTCCCCGTTATAGTGTCATAGGGGTCTTCTGGATCAGCTAGACTCTTCAGCTCTTTCACCAGTCTTCGGTCTAACTTCGCCAGCCGCTGTATTGTCTTGCCTAGTACCGTCTGTAAGTAATACATTATTTTGCAATCAATCATACGATACACTGAGTATAATTTATGCATAACCTCGTCAAGTTATGCATGCTACAGAATACGTTAGATACTAAGATGGTCGTCATCTATATATTATGTACTACAATGCTATTAGTAGAAAGATAAGTAAACAAATATCATAAGGAGAATATTTACGAAAGTATTATTGAAAAATTTATTGTCCGAATATGTATAAAGGAACGAAGTTTGCATTTGCAATTTTTGTAATGTTACAGTAGCTATCCAAAAATCACTCACCGGTAGTTGATATATCAGTTAATATTATAAATAATAATGTTCGTACCAATTCTAAAGCATTCTTGAGAGTTCCATCCACAGCTTCCTCTGATATAACGACGGTGCCCCCCTCGTACCCGATGCCTCCGCATGTCCCGATCCTGAAGAACACAGGATCTCGCACCTTCGCGTGGTACATCAGTTTGATGACCTCATGAAGTAGGATGCCTACAGACGGTATACCCATACCGTGCTGGAAACAACAGAATCACATTGTCATAGTTACTACGGCGAAGGACAATATCGTGAGGAAATGGAACATCTGCCAAAAATTAAAAGATTTAAATAATTAAAAATTAAAGCGTAGTTAATTAAACCTTAACTCCTAATTTAGGGTAAGTTCGGGCTTTTTGCGTGGATATATGAGCTGACAACGACGTAGTAATAAAACTTTATCACAAAAAATAACAATAACACGTAAACTGCTATCATAGTTTATATTTGACTGAAACAAAACAAAACGAAATTCATAATTGGACAATAAACAATTTAAACTATAAACATTAAAGTAGCATAAAAATGTTACCAAACCCAGTAGCCTCAGTTACCATTAAACATAACTAAGTAATAAATAGTAAAATTCAACAGAAACTATTACAACAAACCTTGATTAAAGTAAAACAAAAGAATCTCAAAGAAATATCTAACAATTTAAGTTTGTTCTACTTTTAATTTCTACTACATTCAATTTATATCAATTTATACAAACGAGTTCTTAAAAGGTAACATAAAACGTTGTTACATTTGACCTGAAGCCAGTCATAGCATTGTTATTTGCAAATAGTTCCGTTGCATTCACTGTTTCATAAACATCATCGTAATCAGCTTACTGTAATGTGCTCGAATGATATTAGATGTCATCCATACTAAGAATTATATAATGTAAACAATAACAGTTCTTTGAAGTCTGTTTAATACAAAAAAACGTTAAGATAGAGCGCTACGGATATCCATATTTGCGTCTTGGGATTTCCTTATTAGATAACTTGGCTATGATTCCTAAGTTCACCCGCTATCAAAAAATATTCTAAAACCTCTCTTAATAATTTAACCGTTGTAACAAAATTAATTTGTCAAATTCGTTTAGAAAGAAGAATCCTTACTAAAATTTCCTTAAATTTGAAACAAGTGAAATAAACGAACTCTTCAGGCTTAGTATTTCTTGTGAACTTCAATTTCGTATTCTGTTAACTATATCAATCTTCACACGACATAAGATATACGATATTACGGAATTTAAATGAAGTCTCGAGTTGAAATAAATGATGTACTTAAGAACAATCCCAGCGATACATTGGTCACATGGTGTCGTTTGTCTCAATTGAAGCGATAGCGCAGAGCTGACCGTTAATGATTTATGCAATTTGTATCAAGAAATTTGCACTCGTATAAACGTAGAAGATGTTAAGCTTCGATATTTAAAAGAACGCACGAACTTATAAAATATACTCCGGGAAGAATACATACGAATTAGATAATTTGAACCACACTATTCAAAATTGATGACGTCATTTAGGCTATACGTACGTTACGTTATGAAAAATTGGCTAAAAGAACATGTGATGCCAAATTCTAATGCACCTGTTAAATGATCAACTTAATTTTAAGTGTAATGACATTAGCAAATGCACATAGTAATTTTATTTATAACGCCTAATAAAGCTTTAGCAGCTTGTTAAGCAGCTTATTTCTTAACAGCTAATAAAGTCATAAGCGGATTACAACATGCAGATTATATGAGTGTTAGGAATAATGGCACAGTTGTAACTGAAGAAACAATAATAGCAAGTTTATAAATCCAAACAAAACTGTAGTAACTACATTAAGTATGAAATTTATCTTTACGATTATTAAGTATGTACTTAAAAAGTACGATATTATCTAACAGCTTGGATTCAAAAAATGTAAATGCTATAAATTTGGTCGAGCGCTAATAAAAGACAATTTTATTCTTATATTGTATGCAAATATTAGTAAGAATTACAATAACAAAGATTCGTTCTGTTTAAATTCGACATTGCGACCTCTGAGGCGATTTATCTGACACACATCCATAACAGTAAGGCCAAATATTAACGATAAGGAATGTAAATAAATCTACTTCGATGTTAAGTATCTTGAAAGATGCCATCACAGTATGCTTTACAATGTTTTCTCAAATCTAGAGAACTATGTGCTGTATATACTTACGCTTATAGACAGCACTGGGCCGACTTTATACATGGAGTAGCGGTAGGAGAACTGGCTGATGTCCTGCAGCGTGGTACCGCACGGCAGCTTGTGCCCGATCTCTGCCATGATCGTATACGCGAACTGCTCCACGCGCTTCGGTGTGCCCCCCATACATACGAACTGGATAGATATGAGATATATCAGTGTCTATATTAGTTTCAATGGGCTAATTGTAGAATTAAATACCGCAAATTTTGAGAGAATATTTTACTTTCCTACAGCTGTAACCCAAATTCATAGACATAAATATATAATGGAATGTAAATTTTATTTACACCATAGACCGAATTTTTTAATTTATAATTTTTGTCTTTTCAAATATTTTGGCGGCTCAAGGTCCAGGCTACACCTGAAATTGTAACAACCTAGTTTTATTTTTCTATCATCTGAACTGCCAAGAATTAGTCTTCTTTGAAGCCTCTTCAACGATGAAGATTGTTGTTGTCAGTCAAAACAGTTATTCACCTGACTTCTAGCAGCTAAGAATTAAGTATTCCTGTGGATTATTTATACAATTTATAATATTCAAACAAAAATTACTTGGACGTCGCCGAACATTTCGACGAGATCGTGGGAGCCACTGCCGAGTGCCAAGTGGTACAAGATGTCTTGGTCCATAAGTTCGATGTTTGGGTTACGTAGGCGTACGGTGCCATCGGGATATCTGCAATGGAAAAGCCATGTAAAACATAGGTTTATTAAATGAAAATTCAAGAAAACACACTTTAAAAATAGGATTAATTTTATGTCATAGAAAGTTTACCGTCTAAATATTGGATCATTTTTAAACAACCGAGTAATAAAAAAAAACAAAATAGTTGTATATTCATCGTCGACACCAGTCTGTATAAATCCAATATCATTCGTAAAAAGAGGAAGATGCTCTATACCTTTTATAGTTTTTACTAATTTATCAACTATTCCATTCACAATTTTTTCAAAACAAATGTTTGCAATTAACCTTTTTCCTATAATATTCCCCTCAGCTTTCTTTTGTTATCCTACAACTGATTTTACAGTGCAGAAGAATGGCGATTGCTGTTCAAGTACAAAAGAAATTCATTTCATAGTTTTCTATCCGACAAATGTCGGTAAATTGAATTTTTTTAAACAAATATAATAATATTAATGCACTATATACTACATACAAAGTAAATCTACTAATGTCTCCGAAGGCACGTGTCTTTATATTAAAAATAGAAAACCAGTAGCAAGTTGTATATGGAAATTTGAAGACAATCCATTTCGTTAACATAATCTGCGTTACAGTTTATTGCTAAGGCATTTTATTAAAGCGGTGGATGTAAGAGTTTAATCATGAACTAATCGATTTTTATATTATCTTGGCTATCTGAAATAGAAGCCATTAATCACTAATACATGCTTGTCGAGCGATCGCTTTATCATCACTCGATAATAACTATATTAGAAAACTAATAGAAGTTTTTTTTTAATGTTTTTCTAAAAATAAAACTAGATATTATGACCCTCTGTTATGGTAATAAACTCCGCTATTAAGGTACGAAAACATCTTGAGCGTTGTTTATTTTTTCTAAAAATGGTCAAAATAATGGTTTACCATACAACTGACTAATGGATTTGTTTATTAAAAATTTTTTATATTTAATACTGGGAAGTTTAGAATTTTAGCATAAAAAGAAATTTTTTGTCAATGTAGGTCAATGCTTGAATACAAGCCAAAGTGAAGCAAATATTGACAGAATTTTCTTTGACTGATACCGCCTTTGTAGGTTTAAACAAACATGGTGCGATACACAAATATTTGACACACGTATACTTAGTTATATGTTACATTTTTAAACTGCAAATGTAATTTTCACTTAAATTTAGGATATTATCAATAAAACTCTTAAAATAAATTATCAAATTAAAAAGAAAGTTGATATTATAACGTTTATAATTATTTATTTTTTTGAAAGATGAAATATTGTAACAACCTAACTAAATCCGGATCCACTTCTTCACTCATTGAACTTCCATTTTCCTGTATCCGATGTCGGTACCCGTATTGCTGTAACGCGCTCCGATCAGCTGTTAGACGACAGCCATTTTGATGCATGGGCACTCCATTGTCGTCTTCGCAATTGCACGGCATATTTCAACCTTTGATATTAAAATACAAACTAATGATGTTTAGGCATTTTTAGACTTTCGCAAAATTAATGATTTTTATTTAGCTTGATTTTGGACATCTTTTGCCAAATAAATCTTCACGCACACAACAAAAAAATACACTAGTCTCTGTTATAATTATATAATTCAAGTTTTCATCCTTCAATTATACTAGATTTGTATTGAAATAAATTTTTGTGACAAACAACGCAAACTTATTTTTTTTTTGTTTACCAAATAAATTGTTTTGGTCATAACAAAAAAAAACATTGACGAGTCTATCAAAGGTTAAACTGATTACTCGTATTAACTTTCTAAATGTTATGCTCGCAATTTACTTTTTGCGAGCATTGTGACAAGGTCGTATGGTGACTGCATTCCAAACTCACAAGCGATCTTTGTTACAATAACTGGTAATGTCTAGTATTCAATCTTTTGTACCAGTATTTATAATAATTTTTTGTTGGTATTGTACTTAAACGCATTTTATTAATATTTTTTCATAATTTATTTTAATGATAGACTATGCAATATTATTTGCAATATAATGTCTTAAGAAAAGAATTATCAATAATTTAAAATTAAATTAAAGATGAGTATTTTAAATTAAACATTTGATTTAAACTACAAAAATATTATATATGTTACAAATGTAAAAATAAAATTCAATAAATAATTACTTACTTTTTTACAACACAAATTAGAAAATTAAATGCTTTTTTTACAAAATAAAATAAAACTAAAAATATTTACAGCACAACACGGGATATTGTTAAAACATTCACTGCGTTCGCTCACAACTGCGTTTCACAAACGAGTAACTGTGCGCTACTGACAAGGGAGCAAAATATAACATCTGATGTGTGTAAGATAGACAGCCGTATACGGGCGTCCAATCGATTAATTAAATTCGCTTCCCACATAGGGTCGAATATTATATAGCAAACTATTACCATAAGAGCTATAATTTAGCACTTATGTACGTTGGTTATTAGAAGTTTTCGATCGAATTGCTTTGTAAAAGTTAAATGGTATTCAACCGAAATGGGTAGGAAATAAACGTCGACTGTACAATTGAATCCTAGCCATTGTCTTTTAATAATTTCTTATTGTCTATCACGTTAGACTCAACGTGGTTTATTAAATAAAATGTTTTAAGTTCATCCCAACTACGTGAGATGAATTCTGATAACCTAAACAGTTTAAATTCCTAAGTTTCAATTCCTTCAATGTTTGCTAATTTGACTAATTTGAACATAGAATTGCCAATAAATGGTTATATTGATACTGCGGATACTTGCATTTCATCTTTGTATCTTTTGAAAATTCATCGCATGAAAGCAAAGTTCAGTGAATATGACAAACTTTTGCGTAGAACTTTCAACAGAATTGAGCATTGTGGAGTATGAATATGCTATAGATAGATGGACTTAATTAATTATTTTTTTATGCAAAAGTATTTTTCATGTGAACTATTTGATAAACAAATAACTTAGAAGATTGATGACTTGTGCCATATTGTTGTTTTTCGATAAAAATCTCGATACTTCGATAACGTCACTATCACAACTTGACCTTTACAATAAACATAAAACGCGAGAAATATACGATGTTTATTTCAAAAGCATTTGTATTTGTAGGTTTTCACTACGGAAACAAAAGTACAATAACATATTGTTATCTCTCTCATTCACTTGAAACAAGAGAGATAGCACATATGTCAATGGTGTTTCCTCACTCACACACAAAATGCTCGGCGTTGTAAAACAAAACGTAATTGATGAAAGCTATAAACCAAAAGAGATTAGAGACGCCATAATAAAAATGCCATTGAAATATAATTTAACACTAGCGGTTTCCCGCGATTTTTTCATCGTGGTACTATAAATAAATTACCTTCAGTTACTTCCGCACACATAGGCTACCTTCCAATAAAAATCACGTGAAAATCGGCGTATCCGTTTCTCATATTACCCAAAATAAACGGGGACTTGCGGACAGACAGACAAAAAATAAGTAAAGCAAATACATCTCGTATACGAAATAAGATTTCGATATTCCATAGTAACTCCAATTTAATTAATTGAATAAATGTAAAAGATATAGGTATAAGCATCGGACTATTTCAACTATGACGAAAATTTTTAATCTATATTCCTGAAATTTTAAGTTACATTTCGCCTTATCTACTTGAAAAATTTTGAAAAAAAAATTTATATAAAAATAGTTGTTGACATTGACAAAAAATATAATCAGGCAAAAGAATCATCCGTACCGTTAGCGACCCTCTTCAATAATAATTAAATCAGAAAACCGTCGTGCAAGACTTTAACTAATGGCTTTGAGAAAACGGTTGCTCCAAATTACATTTCCCCTTCATTGGAATATAAAAGCTTTCTCTATACATCGACGAATCCGTTTCTATTTGGCTAGACATTAGGATTGATGTCATACCAGCTTTATACAACTAGATTAGATTTTTCAGGGGCAACAAGATTAGGGATGTCAGAATTTTATATATAAGAAAACAATACGAAACATCAGCTCTAAAGTCTGTTGGTCAAATAAAGTTGGAAACATATCCTTCGGATCCATAGGATACTTGTACATATAGGTTCGTCTATAATACTTCTATAATACGGTCACGATCATTATGTATTTTTTCCCTGCTGGGGATCGAAATGAAGACCCATAGCTTATGTGCCACGTATTTCGATCAATAGACCACGCAGCCGAAACAACAGATAAGAAAATCAATATCAACCGTAACAGTTACAAGGACGGTGAATTGGCCACGGTGAATTTATTTTCCTATAACCGAACTGAAATACAACTACGCACGATTACCTAAACGGTTGTTCCGAATCGATATTTTTTATGGTTATTTTACTATGAAGGTCAATTATTTTATCACACGTGGTATCTGTGCATCCTTTGTTAAATAAATAAAAATAAGTCCCTTATAATATCATCAGAAGAGATAGGCTTAATAGAAATCGCCGTGTAAAGCTGTATTCACAATTAATAGTGTTCGCCTTTGTTTACATTTCATTGCACTAATTGTAGTGGCCATTAGACGCCTTGAATTATAACAAAATCAGCCAAAGTATTTTACGTTATTCACGTAAAGATAATATCATTCGCCGTGTAAGATTCAAAGTGAGACCACAAAGGCTAGGCAGAACAAATATCTGTAATTATTAAATTTCTTATACGACTGAAGATTGTTCAATTGCCAGAACATAATAACCTAGCGCATTCTAGAATTTTTGTCGCATTTCTGTACACTGTATTTAAAATTTAAGCCCACGTGCTAATTTGCTACGACAAAAAACCGTCCAGCTAGGATCTTAGTCGTAGCGTTAGTGATAAAAACAGTTGCTTTAGGCCCTAGTAATAAGGAGTTTTAAATATTAGGAGGGGCTGTTGATGACAAGACCCTTCGTCATTCACCAAAGAAAAAGCTAAATGATAATTTTGATAAATTCATAATCTACTATATATAGGGTGTCTCAGTAAGAGTGCACTTTTTAAAATTGGAATATTTTTTTTTTCGTGCAAGTGGCAAGTCCTTAAATTTTACAGTTATCACCTCTGTTTATTCCGATTATTAAAAAAGGTGCGCTTTTCGAAAGAACAAAGCGTTATAATTGTGAAAACTTATTTCAAAAATGGGGAAAATTACAGCCGAGAAAGTGCACCTAATGTGTCAACCATTCGAAGAGAGGTCAAAAAATTGATATGATAAAAAGAATCCTTTGCGTCAACGTACTGGTCAGTCTCTGAAAACATTACTGCTGTAAACGAGAGTGTCGCCGAAAATCCGAAAACATCAATACAACATCGTTCTCAACAACTTTAAATAAGTCATTTTCTCCGATGATCCATATGGATCCATGAATGGCATCGTGAATACACAAAATTGTCGAATTTGGGACTCATAAAATTCTCATGCAATCCATGAGAAACAAATGCACCCCACAACGAGTAACTGTCTGGTGCAGATTTTGGTCAGGCGGCGTGATTGGACCTTACTTTTTTGAAAATGAGGCCGAAATTGCAGTGACTGTGAACGGCATTCGTTACAGGAATATTATAACGGACTCCTTGTGGCCTCAACTGAACGGTATGAATCTGGACAACATGTGGTTTCAGCAGGACGGCGCAACCTGCCATACCGCGAATGAAACAATCGACTTATTGCAACAACGATTTCCAGAAAACATTATTTCACGAAATTGTGATGTCAACTGGCCACCAAAATCATGCGATTTTTTTCTCTGGGGTTTTGTGAAATCTCGGGTTTATGCGAATAAACCCGAAACAATTCCTGAACTCTGATCGGAAATCCAACGCGTCATCGGTGAGATACAGCCACATATCTGTGCAAAAGTCATGGAAAAATTCATGAAAAGAGTAATGGCCGGTCATCGGAGCCGTGGGGGTCATTTGCCAGATTTTTAATTCCATACTTAATCGGAACATGTCTTCTTTACAATACAATAAAAATATCACAACTCTGTCATAAAATACTTGTTTTTATTTTAAAATGAAAAAGTGCACTCTTACTGAGACACCCTTTATCTTTAAAATAGTAATTTTCACTATTATTTTGAATAGTAAAATACAAATTATTATCCCCACCAGGAAACCTTTTGGCTTTCGAAAATACAGAGAAGCACGTTCCAATTAAACTTTCGGAAGCTCAGTGAAATAGCACTTTAAGGACCATAAATCAAATATAATGTGATTCCATTCCACGCTTCGTATATCTTGGAACAACAGCCCTTAAAATTTTCCTAAGTCACTTAACTGTGTAAAGATTTTCTAACAAGTATTAAGTAGGTTGACACAAGAAAGAGGTCAAGTCAAGTTCACCTAGTTTTCATTCATCGTTAGTGGTATAAATGTCCAAATGTATATACATATATACCTATATGTTACCACTTATTGTTTACTGAACCAATCAACGCTTATGCATAGCTTACATAGTTATCCATCTAGTTAAATCTAGATTGGTAAAGTACCTATAATAATGTGCATTAAATTTTAGAGAACAATTCAAAATTAATTTTATGGGAAAATAAAGAAATAACTATAAGATACCACAAACGACATGTCTCATGTCCAAATCAATTTCATTTAACCGTACAATTTTACGTCAGATATCTGAGCAATATGGGAATATACTCACTCGTCACGGAGTTCATCTTTATCGAAGGACATTGTAATAAACACCAACACCGCACGCTAACGCTGTTAGGTAATGGATCAATGTTAACTTGTTCCCACTAATAACCAGAACCGAACTAAGGTTTTCCGCACAGCAACGGGGCGCGGATGCGTCGAAAGCTTGCGCAGTAGCTTTGGTGCCAACCTAAATAATCGAGATGGTCTAGTAACTCTAATATGAAACCAAATGTCAAAACGTGTAGATAAGATATTTAACTCGTTGTGTAATCCATTTTGTATAGGCGTATTATCTAATAAACGATAGCTTCGCCTAATGTAAGCGTACTGTCCTTTTCCACGCGAAGCGGACAAATATATGGATTTTTCCATAAATTTATAATTTTCTTTAACCTCTTTATTTTGATTTCTCAAACTTAGACAACTTCGATTTTTAAGAAAATACCTAATATTGTATAGAACATCCTTGCTTAGTTTTATAATAGGCGTGGATCTGGATTACGAGCTAGATTGAAAATACAAGTCTGCACTGCAAGCTCACGCAAGTGACAGACATTAGAACGCAGCGCAGGACGCCGAGCTTCCGCAGAATTTCTAGTGATTTAAATATTTATGCATACTTAACGCCACTGTTTATAATATAAATTCGGGCTAATTTTCGTTATCAAAACTATCAATAATTTATGCTTTTCATTACATAAAATATAATTATATTTTTTAATGTTTTTAGTTTCCAAGCAATTAGTGATATAAACGACATACTAGCTGAGTCGTCATGATAATTTAATACGAAGTACTCGAATATTTTATTGGATTGGCCGCCAAAAATACGCCAAGGATTTTAAAGGGCTCAAAAAAATGACAATAAAATGCAATGCTCAATACCATTTATTCACAGATTAAGAAGTTACATATGTACATGAGTTTATACATAACATATTGAAAACTTTTGAAAAATTACAATAAAAATATCGACGAACGGAATATATCTCAATTACTAAAAATGACTGGCAAAAATGTCATAAAATATTCGAAAAGCATTTGATATACAGATAAATTATACAAAAAAAAGTAAAAAAAAAATCACTAAAAACACACCAAACGCTACACAAGTAAAATTAACTAATTAAAGCTATTTCTGTAACGAAATATAAATATAATGCAAATGAAAAATAGCAAGATATAAAAATAGACGAAATATTAACTATTATTTTTTATTGAAATGTTTATTATTGATCATTCACACAACTATTGAATAAGACTGCCGTGACACTTGTATACATATTGTTGTCTCTGTTTTAGGGCCGGCATTAGGATAGGGTGCGGTTGGGCGACCGCCCAGGGCGCTGGATAAAAAGGCGCCATAGGTACTACAGTCTCACATAATCCTGTTAAACCCCCCACCCACCCCTCAAAGGCATGGTAAAAATCTCGCCCGGTGCGTTAGTAGACCCTTAAACAGTTATTAACTTTATTAATATATGTGTCACTACAATCGAGTTCTAATCAGAAACATTGGCAGCCAAGGAAGAATGACTTATAACGAACTAATATATTGACTAGCTGAATAAATTTGCAGCACAAGAAAAGTCTACGTTTTTCATTTACCGCCCCAGCCTTCTATAGATAAGATGGCTCCTACGCATAGAGTTATAACCCAAAAAATAACGTTATTTTTTTGGACTGGCAATTTACTACACTTTAATGACATTTTTCATATTATGAGTATACTCCATTTAAAATCTTATGATTTAAACAAATATCAATGATTTCATTAATTTAAAGATCATGTTTAACAGAATTAGAAATACAGTGTCCAAAAAAAATTGTTCCGACAATTATACGTAGGACTTGTATAAACCCCAACTATCAAATAAATTTGACGTCATATGTATTAGATAGGTATTTTCCTAGATTTTAGATAAGAGATTATTGTATAGATACGTTTGTGATCAATTTCTACCTTAGTTTCAGCTTTAAAAAAATATTTTAAACATATATAAATAAAATAGGCCATCCTTGATTTTGCTATCAATTACAAGAAATCCTTTCACATTAATTTGCTATCACTTTGCATAAAAAAATTATGACTTGATTTTTAATTATTAGACTTAAAATTATTATTTATAATGAGTACATAAAATATATAATAAAACCTAAGCTAAAAGTACATAATGTGTATAATTTTTTATTTAGCAATTGACCTCAAATTTTATTTCTTCGAGACATTTTTATGAAAAATATTTATAATTTCAACAGTCAAGGTTCATTACTTGGTCAGATTGTTACCACTGATTGTGACTTATTGCCTATTATATTTTAAGTTAATACGTATTTTTGTATGTTTGTAACGAATAAACTTAAAAACTATTAAACTAATTTCAAAATTTCTCTCACCATTATTATGCTACATCATCTCTAAGACAAATCAAACAAATCGGAAAATGTTTGTTACAACGTATCTTCAAAACGGTTTAACGGATCTTGATGAAATTTGGCACAGATATAGAATAAACTAGAAAAATCTATACTTACTAAGTTTTTTTAAATTTCTCGCGGAAGTCGCGGGCAAAATCTAGTATGTTATATTTAATTTATAAAATATTTGGAAAAACAAATGTCCACGCATATGAAGCCGAGACAATAATTGAATATTTTCTTGTATGTTTAGGAACTGAGGAATTCCTTTAAACTACAACTTATCTATCAATATTCAACACATAGTCAGCATGACATGAACTTTAAGAAAGAGGCGAAAATCTTAAAAAAAATAATAAAGAAAATTGAAAAAAATCCTAGTATAGGCAATTATGCAAAGAGGTCAAATTAATATTTTTTTTCCTAAAAGATAATTATTATATTATCACATATTAATTCTAAACCAGTCATGTGAACACAACGGTACAGCCTATGAAAAAAAAAAATGTCTACAATTGTATCAGTACAAATAGTTTTTTCTCGGGAAGATTGCATGCGGTTCCTTGTAGCTGGGGTCAGGCTGGTTACGGTAACGTCGGGCAAGCCAAACAGCGAATAACTGAAAAATATCATTAACTTTTTTTTAAACATTTTAATTAAAAAAAAAAATACCTTCGCGGCGAAAAACAATTGCCTTAATCGATGGGTCCTATGTATAAGGGCCAAAGTAACAAATTAATGATTTTACGTTTTTATATCAAAAGCTACGTCTTAGTCTAGTTAACAACATTCACTAAACACAAATAAACATTTACCGGTATAAACGTGTTTTACTAAAGTAAAAGGGCCTATACGGCATCTTTTCCTATATGGTTGAAACTTTGAGAACCTGTCTTGTAAATTTGTCAATTTGCACATTAGCCCTTTTTCGTAGGAGCCATCGTAATGCTGTTTTTTTAATAAATCCATTTTGCATGCAAATATTTTTAGTGAACAAAATGTACACAGTAATTATAGTAACACTATGTAAGTAGTGTGTAAGTTTTAATTAATTGAAAAGTGCGTGCTCCATGCAATACAATTGTTAATTACCAACAATTAGAGACAAACATGCAACATTTATGTCACTAACATATCAGTTAAAGCTGAAAAGCTTTCAATTAATTGTGTTGTAAATGTGGGAAACTGACCAAACATTCACACCAATATATTACAGTCATTTATCTCGTTTCTCTAAAAACAAAAACTGAGCTACAATACAAAAAAAATTGTTTTACTTCTTTTGTATGAATATTTTGTCAGTTATTATTTAAAAAAAAGGCGACATAGATCCTTTGCGGTGTTTGATTCGGTTATTTTTAATTTAAAACTTTTAATTTAACGTTTTTAAATGCGTTTAAAAAAATAACGAAATCTGCAATTAAATAATGAAAACATGATCATTATTTCTATTGAACAATTACTATGAACATTAAATTTTAGCAAATAGTAGAGAATGGAAATTTCTAGAATTCTCCTTCTGGTATAAACTTGATATATTTTTTTTCTTAAAATACCACAATATATGTATGTTTCAAAGTTTTCGATGAAAGAAAAGTATGAAAAATTTACATCTACATCTAAAAATCGTCTTGTAAATAGAACTATGTTTTCTGTAGGCAAACATAGTTTAAATACAAAACATATGAGATCCGTTGCTCGCGTCATCTAGTGATAAATTATCTTATATATTATTATTTACTTATGTATTACGTATTCGAGAATCTTTTGCGTTGTTACGATGATACTCTAATAATATTTTTAATGTATAAAACAACGCAATGACTGTTTTGTACACTTTTTGTCAAAATTTACTTGAACACAAAAAAAAAGAAATTTTAAATCTGAACGTCACATTTATTGCTGTAATTATCTTCTTTTGTGGGAAACTATAATTTACCAATCACACACAGAATACAATTTGTTTTTGGTGGTTTATTAAAATTATTTTTGGTACTAAAAACTTTCTAACCTAAACTAAAGTTAGAGGAAAAATTGAGTATTGTGAAAAGACCTTCACAACACTATGCACAAAACCTAGCATTAAGCATGTTGTCATGCAGTGCCTGTAAAAAAGGCAAAGCAAAGCACACCAATATGCAATCCACCTTAAAACTCATATCTCCATTAGCCAAGGTTATTCACAGAAATGCGCTCGGGTTAGCTCTCGGATCCTTTTGGTTACGATATCTTACAGTCAACCAAACACCCAGAAACTGTAAAAATAATCGCCCAACAGTTAGTCACAAATGAATCCCATGCGCCATTTTTATTAACACATACTGTACCAACTCATTTTCATACGAAGTATAATCGTAGTGGCATATAACGGGTTACATTTCATTAATATTCAAAAAGCACATAATAACCTATACTGTAAAAGATCTGAAAATGTTATCTAAACTGCACCATATAAAAATAACAAAACAGATGTTATGATGTTATGGTGTAAGGATGTGATAACTTTTTACTAAAAGCAATTAATTTAAAAAAAAAATTTAGTTTCACAATATTTTTAACATTAAAATCATCAATTTATGTTCTGTGTTTTAACTGATTTTAATATCAGAATAATTAACTAAATTAACAAAAACATCAATAATGTCTTTATTAAATTTAGTTATTTAGTCTTAGTTTTGCAGTGCAATAATAAGAATGACTAAAATGTTACTAGCAAGATAATATCAAATCAATTTCTTCAATTTAATCATAATGCTTATTAGAAAACGAAACATTCCATTAAAAGGTGTCATGACAGTAAAATATGAAAATGGTACAAAAATGATTAGAGATAGTCACAAGCTTCTACGGGACATATCAAAAAACATGGCACACATACCTCTGTGAAACTGAAGAATAGTCCAATTCCACCGCAAAGCTTGAATGCATAATCAATTCTCTCTTTTAATGTCTCCATGCATGGCTCACATTGACAATGAGGTGAAATCACCATATTCTTGCAACAGATCCTCTGTAAAAAATGTATGTAGCACACAGAGGGTCAATTATGTTACTAAATTACTGGCCAAATATACATTCTTTGTGTGTACTTAGTAATCTATTAGTGGTCACCCTAGATTTCGTCATCGCAGAATAAAAAAGAAGCCTATAATATACCCGCGTGCATCAGTTACCTTCCCGACCAAGTCCCGTAAAAATTGGTCCAGCCATTCCAGTGATTACTACAAATGTGGCTTTGTGGACAAACAGACATACAGAAAACATTTTTAAAATTGATGTTTTTTCTTTAGTCCATACTTTTATCATGAAGAGAAAAGAAAAAACATTATATTTTTTTGTTTATGGTTAATAAAATTATTACATTGACCAAGTTACCACAGCTGATTAAATTTTCATCATATCTACACAAGTAAATTGTTACAACTCATAAAGATCTCCAATGACTAACTTACATCAACAATATCACACGAGGGATAATCAGCTGTACCGTTTGCAGGAATCAATCTATCTTGGAAACCGCAGCATTGGAACCTCTCCTGCACTTGCTCCTTTACATCCATGTTAACTTTGTTCCATCCCTGCATCACCATTGAAGATTACAATTAATCAGTTACAATGCTACAGCTACAGTATCATAGACACTATTGTGCAATACAATAACATCATGACATACTGGTCTTTCATAACATTGAAAACAGAGTTAGCATAGCTGTGAAAATGTTAAATACAATTATATTTCTATGTATAGGTACAACAATGCAAAGCAGACAAAAAACATGAATAGAAAATAATCTAATTTTACAATAAATCAAATTATTTTACACTAAATACAACTATTTTGTTAATTGAGTTAATTGCATGTGTATTGTCTAATGAACACATAGCAAAATATATAAAGTGAAATATAACAGGGAAATATAAAAGTTATACTTATATATACTGGTATACATTTATATCATTATGTATTTAAATTCATATGAATATAAAATAAATATGTCTTCAGTCAAGTACACATTGTTTGTCTTATTAACAAAGGAGATAAGAGCATTAAGTCTATACTTTATATTTATTCAACAACTGCACTGTAATGTAAAAGGATACCAATAAAATCATTTGTTTAAAATGGCAATAACTAACCTGTTGAGCTAGCATCTCTTGCTGATCAGAATTTACAGCAAGGCAGGCACAAGCTACAGAAAATTGAACAAGAAATAGAAGAAACAGTATCACCATGTACTGATAAAATGAGTTAAAGATTGTTTATATTACATTTCGTATTTTCATATCATTACATAGAGAGAAAAATAACAAAATTCACAAAAATTCATCCATTAACAAGCTTAAATTATTGATGATGATGATTCTAGTAAATGGTTTGAAATTCAGGAAAAGTGATTTAAATGACAAATTATAAATTGTTCATCTTTATCCATTGATAAACATCTAAAATGTTTAAACAGATTTATAAATAAACTATTCTGTGAAGTTGTATTTCTTTCAATGCAAATATTACTGCAGAAAACTGTATGTTAACTTAAGAATACAGAAAAAATAGAATCCAACTTATAAAGAATTGTTACAACTAAGATTAGATTGTTGAATTTCCTTTTGGTTTCTGAAGCATAAATGTTATGATTTAGTAAAAGTAACATAGCCTTGATATTTTGACATAACAAAGGTTTTTCTCACAAAGAGAAAGTATATGATGTCTAACAATGTATTTATTTTAGTATTGTTATAAAAAGGATACAAAAAAGAGCATAACTTGATGGTGTTTGACCGCTCCAGCCAATCCCAACAAGGAAATTAATATTAAGAACACTCCACAAGCAAGAATCCCGCCCACTATGGGTAAATTTGTCACCAGGGACGATGCTTGTCCGTATACTGCAACGGATATAAGAATAGAAGCCACCACCTAAAATTGCAATGACAAAATCAATTTTTAACATAAATATCACACATAAATAATTGTTGTTTCATCAAAATATTTTAAAATTTACCACATAAAGGACATTTAACGCAATCAAAGCGTTTTTGGAACAAGTGAAACCACCACACATTTTGATTATTTGTGCACTTCGAAACAAAATGGAATTGTAATTAAAATTCACTTAATGTAGATTTAGCTTTGGCATACGCCATGAAAGGAAACGAAAAATTTTAGAATACAATTATTTGAATTGAATACAACACAAGACCAACAAGAACGAAAGTCCGACACAATTTTCTTACACCACACAATCACAATCAATCAATCAAAGTTAAATCAAAGAGTAGGTTACTTCCTTCTCACAACAGTGACGCTTTTTCAAAGAGTATAAAGTGTTGAGCATATTTTGGATTATAAATTCAGAATTGAGTAATGAAGTTAGTGAGCATTAAAAATGTCCAACTTTTATCCTGAGGGTTCTACTGGTCTCTACCATTGTATATATTGCCTTTTTTATTCAAAAGACCAAAAAAATAAGTATTTAGAACACTGTGTGTCTTTTTGACTTGATTTCTTACTCAGAATATTAATTTATCTAAAATCTAAAAGTACTTTTCTCTTTTGGTATTAAATTAATTTTAAACAGTTTATAAACAACCTGCCTTCATTTCTATTTACTTTTTTGATGGTGCCCCTATAACTTACTTATACTTTGTACTTCGTGTTTAGCTTTTGTGTTCTTCTAGACTGTGTTCTACATCTGTGTCAAATTTCATCAAGATCCGTTGAGCTGTTCCAGAAATACCTTGAAACAAACATCCATCCATCCATCCATTTAAATTTTCGCATTTATAATACTAGTAACATAATATAGAATAGAAATTGTCTATGATTGGTTAATTCATGCTATATTGATAGTGAATTCAATTCAATTCAGCGTTCGGAACCGTACGATAATTATCGTACACATACGATAATTTTGTGCCTACATACGATGTACGATAGCATATTATTATCGTACGCAGATTGTACGATAATTTCTATCATGATGCAAAATTTGAGAATTTATATTATTTCACTCATGCGTTGATAGTCTAAACCGCAGTAGCATGATTTTATTTTGTCCAATAAAATCTTGAGAAAATACCGGGAAATACAAGTTCTTTATTCCTATTGGTCCTTACGATCCGCTCTACTAAGTTTCACCACTGCCAATACTGTAACTTTATCCAGCGCCTGCTGTACACGCTTTCTTATTGGTTAGTATAGCATCTACCAATGCGAACAAGAGAATATAAGTTCGATAATTCGATATTTCGATTATGTTCACACTTCATATGTATCGTATATTTTGTGTAGAAAAGTTGGCAGTTATTTCGTTATATTATTATGATTATATGTCCGTATTCGCTCTGACAAACGGAATTATTCAAATTAAGTGAAGAAAGAAGTAATTTTCTAGAGCAGCAAAATTTTGATCATACACTCGGAGTGATTGTACGATAATTTCGATCCATGTACGATAATTTTACGCCCCTGGTACGATAGTCAGTCCACTTCAAGTTGCTAACGCTGCTGCGCTTCGGCTCGGGTAGACATTTGTCGGAACTCTTTGCAATGACAGGCTTTCCGCACTCGTAATGAAATATACTAAAATGAATTCATACTTGTCTCTTATACTAATGTGTACATTCTATAAATGTATAGTCAAATTACTATTTTAAACAAGTGTCGCCACATAAGTGTGAAATTAGTATGTATCATTTTGGTATGGTTAACTGTTAACGATTAACTTTAACTTGCGTTAAATTTTCGAGAATTTAACGCTTTAACGATTAACGAAGTTAATTTTTTAATTAACGAATTAACGATTAACGAAGTTAACTTTTCGATTAACTGAGCCCACCTGTGATTAAATATAATAAGACCGATGAATCACTTAGGATAACATTTAGAGTTAGATTTAGATAAATGAGAGGTTACTAGACTGCAGTTGCTTATCAAGATATTGAGAGCGTTGCTAAATGAGTAAGGATTACCTATGTCCCATATATAAGAGAACTGCAGTGATCTAGTATTGAGTACTTCGATGTCTGCGTGCGCGACCGCGAGCTTGGCGCCCCCGTCCGCCTGCCACGACAGCGAGCGCACCGGCCGCCGCGCTCCCGGCTCGCGGTATACATTCACCGTGTGACAGCTGCTCCTTTCCACCGGCGGTATTGATGGCAATTCCGAATAATATATCTGATACATATCTACCGCATTGTTTTGTAATATGTTATGCTCCATACTCTAAAATATGACGAGAATTGTATATATGCAGAAGAAACCGTTAGAGTTCTAATTGTAATGTTTACTAACATGTCCGAGGTGCATAACAGCATGAATGTATGCGTCGTCCTTTTCTATCTTACGACGATATCGTTGTGTGGCTTCAGGGTCATTCATGTTTATATCCTTAGGCCAGCCACCTTCGACATGGTTTATACCTGAACTTGTATACTCCGCTCTAAAACTTACCAACAATACCAAGTATCTTACTAATATTAAAAATGCGAATGTTTAGATGGATGGACAGGTGTTTGAAAGTATCTCTGAAACGGCTCAACGGATCTTTATGAAATTTGGCATAGTCTTTAATAAGACAGTCTTTTGTCATAAGAACATAGCCTGGAAGAACACATAGGCTACTTATTACGTTTTTTTTAATTCCACGCGGGCGATAGCTAGTTATATTATAAAGTTAATTTGTAACGAATTAATTGTGAGACTATTAACAAATTTGAATTACTTGTAAGTTACAATTATATCATTATTCCTTTCGTCATTTTTTTATAAAATATCGAAAATTTTAATTGGGGCTTTATAACAATTATGTTACAATTACACATACAAATACATTACCTTGTTGAATTAACCCAGTTTTCGGACATATTCGGAGCATTTTGTACGGCGACATGTACAGGATTGCGTAGTATATAATTTTTATACTGACTAGGATTGCATGGAATACTGACACATATTTCAGGGCCATAATCTTCGAATAAAGTTTGTTTTCCAAACTCTTTTCTCTTCCTTGTATATTCATAAGTGATTTCATTTTTTTCTGGTTTCTCCATAATTTTCGATGTTATTTAATCAATACCGTTGCTACTGTAGGTTCTACCTTTATATTTCTTACTCCTTCTTTATTCTGATCATTAAATTGGTTTGTACGAATAGAATAAAAATGTATGTGTTTTTGCAAAAGCTAAATATGTTCACTTTTATGAATGTATGAATATTTGAAAAGGTGCAATAAAATAACTTTAGTAAGTAATTTTTTTATTTATGTCTATGTTTAGACAATAACGAAAAGGTTTTCGTCATTAATTAGCCTACATTAGAGTTTATTAAGGAATCAATGAATGGCAACATTAAACTTAGTAAAGTGGTATGGGGTCGGCAGGGTTGGCTTTGCGCAGAGAGAGCACGATGAGGCGATGCGGCGTGGCGGCCAACTTGGCGCAGCACTGCTCCAGCAGCAGGCGCCAGCGGACAGCTGCCCGTTCTTCTGACGACATCGCTTTTAACTGTTGCGTCTATTAAAGGAACTTACAACTTTATTATATCCACAGATCTCTATAATTACATGGACAGGCTACAAGCCGTGGTATTTTGTGCTTGTTGATTTTCGCCATTTTGGCACTGATCATAGAGGTTGTATGTATTTAACTGTCAATAACATTAACAGTATCATTTAAGGCGGAAGAAAGTTAAAGAATTTATTTTCAAGCAGCGATCATTTTCATTTGTATAGAGATCAGTGATTAAACCTTATTGTGTTAAAGTTATAAAACTACAAAGTATCCGTTTATTCACCTGCTATTTACACTTTGCTTGAAATAATAATCTTAGCAACAGACTAAAGCTGTTATATAAATTTCCAGATTCTTATTAAAGTATAATTGATTTCCCAATACTCACCGTGTAACCTAACGTGTTCTGTAAAATATTTGCTGGAAGACGAGCGGTCAGTTCCCCGGTGTGATCGGCGAAGCGCACTCTTAACTCTTCACAGTTATTGTCCCTAAATTGATTGACGAAAATTTTAAATAATACAAAACTGACTCGAAATTGGGTACAGTGAAGCGGACTTATATTTACATACGCTCGAATAACGGGTAATACTCCTGCTATGTTCGTCTAATAAAAAATACCGTTGACGTCTAAATTCTTTGTATAACCATCGGCTGTCGGTTCAGTTAATTATTTGAAAATATTTTTGTAACGACAATACGGAGAATAAATAAAATTACGTAGAGTTAATCAGATCGTCTAAGTCGAGATGTGTGAGTAGAGCATGAAGCGAGGCACAGAAGGGCGCGCCGTCAGCGAGGCGGTCGCGCACCTGCTCCACGGTTGCGGCGCACGCGCGCTGCCCGCTCCACTCCGACCACGCGGCCGCCTCACCACCCGCTGAAAGTACTTACATGCAGCTCCAAAAAATATAACAATATCATGACAGTACGACCGCAATTCTCTGTATGAAATCCAGCATTCATAAAAACCAGTTTATCGGCTTGTACGAAGATACTGTATCATGTACCATCTCGGTCTTGTATATAGAGTCTGAGCGCCTCAGCGTCAGAAGTGTGCGGCTGATGCGTGACGACGCTGCGCCCGCACACCTGCGTCCGCGCGCCACGACCGCGCCACGACACGCGCGCGTCCGCGATAAACAACACGCTTCCTAATGGACGCCATTCCTCCGCCCTAGTACATTTTAAAAACATTTAAAAGACGGTTTTAGTGGTCATCCGTTGTACTTATAACAAAAATTTTATGTGCTTTATAGCAGGGATAGAAAGTTAAATGTGAAGACTTCGTCAAATAATTAAACAGACGAAACATTTAAACATAAATAACACATACTAAACATGTACTTTACGCCGCTTCTTACAGACAACTATTATTATTACATTTTAATTTCAATTCACTCAGGAAACGTGCTTTGCTTATAAAACAATTACACAAAATTCCTTTTCATGACGCAACATTCACCTTTGAATAGTATCGGTATCAAACATGTCCAAATAGAGAGAAGCGGGCGTTGTGTTGTCCACTATTTCTACAGCACGTACCGGCATTTCCACACCTTATGCAATACAATAAATTATGTTTATTACGAAATTGTTTTTTATGTAGCAAAAGAATTAAAAAAAAAAAAAAGATTAAATAATAATATGCAAACAATGATACCGAGTTTAGTTTTTATCATCTTCACAGGTTGCACAGATTTCACAACAACTAACAAGTCTACATAAATATTTCCATTTCCTTCTGTAATTAAAGATACATTAAATTAAAAAAATATATATGGAGTATACAATCTATATAAAAGATAGATTAGATTGACAAGTTCATTGGTCATAACTATGATACGATAGAAGTGGTTTTCCTCGGCATACCGACCCACATCCTCTAGTAGTAAAAGAAAACAACAAAAAAGAAAGCAAAATATCTTACCAGTAAATGTCATTACTTTAGCGAGACCACAGTAGCCCGCTGATGATTTACTCGGAATATGGAGCAGCGGTAAATACGCACCTGTATCGCCACTGAAAGTACTCACGTCGGAGGATCCTTCGTTGATAGATAGGTAAAATGGACATGATACCTCGAGGAATAAAATGATATGTAATAAAAATATTTCGTTTTTTCTCTCTTATATTAAGATCTAAGACGTACTTTCATTTTATTAATTAGACAAATTCTGACACGGTTTGAAATAACAAATTGAGTGATATAAACTTTTTAAGATAAGGTTGTAAGAGGATTTTTACCTGTGGTTTAAAGGTATCATCTGCCACACTTTTGACGCAAATTTTTGGCGAATAAATTTCAACTGCAACAAACTTTCGTTTCAACACTTTTGTATAAATAAAAAAGGAATATTTTGAAATTGTTAAGGTTATTACCGACATCTCCAACGATGAATCTATTATAAAAAGTCGTTACAAAGGAATCTGAACCCCACACATCGACATTTATTGTATCAATTTGGGAATCCCTTATAGTGAAAGACATCACACCTCGTGATTCGCTACTTTTCTCTTTGGGACTAAAGGTTCTTGGACATTTTTTAGCTATAATTATGCCAATCACTAAAGCATTCTTAATGTTTATGTTTAAATTATTTAAACAAACTTTTTGTACTCCCGTCATGGTAAGAAATCGAAAACCAAACAGAAAGTAACAGAAATAACAGAATGTTAAAAAACTTCGGTTCCCGCCAATTTCATTTTTTTTTATGCAATGGAATATTAGTTGAGATTATTTGTCATTAATGATGTATCATCCTAGTTAAAAAAAATGGATCTAATTATATTAGTGCTGAAGTTAGTACCTATTTAATAATATTACAAGACATTTATAAATTATTACAAGAATTTAAAGTAAAAGTTCTTTTATCCTGACAGATATACATGTTTTGCAAATTTCGTTGCATAACGGAGCGGATATGATAATTGATAACTTAAAGTCAATGTCAAAATATAGCGGCAACTGCTATTAAATAATATAAAATCAAATAGAAATAACTCAATTCGGTGAAATAATAGTTTGTACATCTATATTTCGTTTCTATGATATAGTTACTATCATCATGTTGTTCAAGTCTAAACGAGATTCTAACAAACGAGATCAATTTTCACCATCCGAATTAGAAAGACAAAACATAAAATACACGGATTGTTCAAGACGGTTTTATCAAGTATCCCGCGACTTTTCCAAACAGTATGCTCATATATATTCTGCAAGATTGAATACTTTCAGAAATATTTTAGGGCCAATTATTAATAAGAAATGGTCGAATAAATATAAAGTTTTAAAATTGTGCGAATTACGTGAGAAAGGCACCCAATGTGTTATTATTGGTACACTTTTCAAACTACAACAATTAAAACCCAGTATTCTGAAAGAACTTTCAGATCAGTTGGAGATTATTCCTCAGCCTACAAGGTTCTTCATATTTAAATAGTCTTCTCATTACTTTTATTAGGACATGCATGTTACATGTGATTTTTTTTTCAGAACTCATTTTGTTCATGACTCAGATAGTCTTGTTTTAGAAGATGAACTTCAAAGGATCAAATTATCTAGTAATTGTATTGATGTACATAAGGTGGTTACTGGTGTAGTTGTTGCAATACTTGGTTAGTGTGTGGAAAATGTATGCTAAGTATGTATGAAGAAATATGATATCTCTACCTTTTTAATGCCCATAACTTTCAGGGTCTGAAGATGAAGATGGGATTTTTACAATCAAAGATATTTGTTGGCCGGAATGCAATATACAAAAACCTTTACCAAAGCTTAATACTGATAGGTAATATTCTCATGCACCTCACTTCATAAATGTAATTCTATTTTAGTCTACAACACTTCCCAAGTTGGCATAGATTTGATTTGGAGTTGACATTCTTAATTATACTAACCATATTTAAATTTTTACTGTCAAAACATAATATTGTTATCTCAGTATTTTTGGTAGGAATGAGGGGGATGACAAAATATTGATTTATTTTGTATCTTTTTCACATCTATACATATAACATTTCAAACACTTGTTGTATTTGAACTGCTTAATAACCAATTTTTTAAATGTTAAAGGGAATGTAGGTTATACATGTGGACTTATGTGCTAAAAAAATTCTGCACTCTCGAAGTTGTGTGCGATTGCCTCTTAACTGCAATATAATTATTGCAATGGACTTATAGGATTCATGTTGTTACAGATATGTAGTACTAATGTCTGGTCTCAATATGGCATCCAAATCAGCTGAACATTTATTTTCATTGAATCTATTCCTTGAATGGATATCTGGATTTTGTGGTACAACAGTATATCAAGAAGAAATCTCTAAGATCGTAAGAGTTATTATTGCAGGTAAACCTGATCTTTTCTATGATGGTGATTTCCATTGATAATGATGTAGTAAATTAATATTTATATACTTGTAGGTGGCGTTTTCGCAAATCATTCAAATGAGGCAACTTTAAATGAATCAGATGTTATTGCATCTGCTGATTCAGTTGATGCTTTTTCTGCGGCATTAAGTGCAGTGGCTCCGGTGGATTTAATGCCTGGATGCAAAGATCCTTCAGGTATCATGTTACCTCAGAAGCCATTCCACTACTGTAAGTTAACAATGCATAAAATTATTTTGATAATCACTACTTATAATACACTAATAACATGTTGTATTTCAGGTCTGTTCCCAAAGTCTGTGGAGTATAAATCATTTAACCGAGTATCTAATCCATATGAATGTGAGATTGGGGGTAAATACTTTTTCTTAATTTATGATTAACAACTCAATATTATGATTAATTGTATTAATTTCTTCCAGGTTTCTTGTGTTTGGGTTCATCTGGGGAACCAATTAAAGATATAATGAAATACAGTAAACTTGATAATGAATTAGAAATTATGAGAAGGACATTACAGTGGCGCCATCTTGCACCTACATGTCCTGATACTGTCCCTTGTACACCTTGCATAGAAACTGATCCATTTACTATTTACAACTGTCCTGCAATCTATTTCAGTGGTAATTGTAGAGAATTTGCAACAGATTTACATAAAGGTAAAACATATTTATTTTTCATTTAAGTTTTCAGAAATTTAAATATTTACAAACACCTATATTTTATTTTAGGAGCTGATGGCCAAGTTACAAGAATAGTGTGCATTCCGGATTTTTGTGATAAAAAGACTATTGCAATAGTCAATTTAGCTAATCTAGATTGTCACAGTATGATTTTTTCTTAATTTTTTCAAATAAATGTATCAGATCAGATGTTAAAAATAATTTTTAATATTGTGCCTGCACACAGTATGCCAGTACAGTAGTACAGTAGCGCTGGCTTGGTATGAACTGTATGGTCCAACTCGCGCCAGTTACTGTTTACATTAAGCCAGTTGTATGCCAGCGATGATTTTAAGCGCAAGTGTTCTGCTGTACTGGTATACATAAACCATGCATTACCTTTTTAATAATAATAAAAGTATTTTTTTATCGAATCGCCTATTATCTCTTTGCAATATTGTGCAAAATATGAATTATCAAATAACATTTTATATAAGTAGTGTCGTGTCTTGACTTTAAAGTAGATATATGTTGATCAAGACACATCTGAGTCTTATTCTACAGTATATAAATATGCCCCGCAGGGCCCCAGCGAGGGGCCGCCGACGTACGAGGTACGCCGCGGCCCTTCAACCAATTTGAGGTGGCCACGCGCGGCAGGCCGGGGGGCCTGCTGCGCCGAATGTGGCGGATGCCCTCTCTCCTGTGTTCCGAGGGAGGGCATCATAGGGTGATGGGAGGGGGTGTTAAAAACAGCCCCTCCCTACACGTGTCGAGCCCCTACCAAGGGGCTCCCCTAGCCGGGTCGTGGATAAACTAACGTAGATGCCACGGCCCGGTCAGGCGAAGGAGAACACCGCGGGGTTTAGTGGGTATTCCGGTCGCCTTCTGCGGCCGGCGAGTCCCACACGAAACCGTCCCTGCTGCCCCCGCAGCACGGACGGCGAAGTGCGTAAATGCATTCCCCGCGTCAACAAAAAAAAAAAATACAGTATATAAATATGTTACATATTTTGTCTGAAAGGCACAAAACACCTGAATACGGTAATTGCCATAGCATTGGCAACACTGTGTTACTTTTTGGATTAATTTTTTTAACACAACTCGATGCAATTCAAATCGATTTGGTTTAATCGGTTTTTCGAATCGAATTTGATAAATTGTTTGTTTTAATTCATGAAATTTTCACATTTACATTCTATTAATTTAATGTACTTTATAATTTTTAATAATCTTAAGAAGTTTCTTATTAAATATGTACATCGACTTTTGAAACAACTAAATTATTCCGATGTTTGACTAAATCGAGTCATATGACAGATTGACAGAATAACTATCTTTACGTCTCAGCTCCGTACTTCGTTGCCTAATTCAATTTCCAAGCAGTGGCTTTTAGCAGGTGTGCCAACTGGGTACAGATATATTGATAGTGTATCTTCTCTATTTAACGGTGAGTGGTTTGACAATTTATTTGACAATTCAATAAAGATAGGTTGAGTAAAATCGGTTATGAATCTCTTGGATTTTAGATTGTTATTCTCATAGAACTTGTTACAAAACTACAGACATTAACCTAACTACATTAAACTAAAAATTGAGGTGTTGATGTTGACAATCAAAAAAGAAACGTATTTAATGTTTTTTTTACTTAATTGTGCGATACATAGGCAAATAACTGTGATAAATTCAAAAAGTAATAAAATAACAAAATTATAGTACTTATAATGTTCGATTAATTTTATTACAAGCCGAAGCTCGATATCGTTCTTAGTTGTTCGTACATTACAATTGACATTTGACACTGACAACTTGACAACAATTTTTCCCCTTTTCTCAATATCAACCCATTCAACTCAAAACATCACGTAAGTTGCGTTTTTTGTATTTTTAAACAGTCAGTTTCGGCACATTCGATTACTATTTGTTTATCTTGTGATTTAAATTTAAATATAAATCGAGTTTGTATTGAAATAAAGTTTTAGTTATCCTAGCTTATTGTAAGTATTTATGTGGTTGCATATTTATAAAATCTCCTACAGCCTTTCTATTTATGATAGATATTTGATTTCATGTTCGTGCACTTAGGTACTTTTGTTATTATTCAGTATTTATAATTTGAAGTCTTTATTATGTTGACCACAAATTAAAATTACCCAGCATCACTATTCGAATCTTTGTCTATTAAGGAATCGATGGCCGACATTTTGTAGTTTTTCACCGATCACTAGGGTACAAATAATATATTTGTATTCATTTCGTTTTCTGATTCTATACAAACTAGAAGATTATTATGTTTAATTGGAATTAAATTCCGACATTCTAACTAAACTATTACGTATTTCGTAACACAACAAGGCAAGTTCATATAATATTTTTATTTATAATGCTTTTTTATTTTATTTTGCATAAATTTCAATTTGATGATTTAAAACTTTAAATCCTTTCAAATATTTTTTACCATTACATGTACATAATTACTTCTATAAATAGTTGAAATTTTTTTGATCAATGATGCAACATAATGCAAGAATTGAGCGCAGCTAGTGTCAGTTTGGTCATAAAAAACAAAACCCAGTCATCATAATCGCGATTTTTTTTAACTAAAACCTTTTTAATTTTGTTTCAGGAAACATTATCAAAATGGGGAAAGGAGGTGAGGATTGAATTTATGATTAAATATAAAAATTAACTTATAATGGTATGGTAGAGCTAATCTCTGTTAATTTTCTCTGTCTTTATCTTTTTTACATTTATAAATTACATCTTTTGATTCTCTAACTTATTTGTATAATATTGGCATTTAAATTTTAAAGAATATCATCTTATTTTCCTATTTACTTAAGGTTTATTTAATTTTTAAACTTACAGTTACTGATTATAGTTACTTGTTTCAAACATTTTGACGTTAAATAGCATGAGACATAATCAAACAGAAAAAATAAAATTTATTTACTTTCAAAATTCATTAGAGAAGTATATTGCAAATTTTAATATTGCTTTTGTTGTAAAAATAATAAATCAATATTCAAGTTAATTGTTACCCAAGCTGGCTTTTATTAATAAATAACAAAACAACATGACACTTATATCTTTATGATTCCAGTTTGAGAACATATGTTGGTCAATTATAAGAACGGGTGAAACAAATCTTTGAAGACTTGTAAGAGATAAGAATGTGTTTTGGTTACAAAATAATAGATCATTATAACACAGAGTAAACATTTTTGCTAATTTAATATATTTGTACTAATCTAGTTATTTATTGAGTATTGCTAATAATATAATCAAGCATAAAAAATTATAATGTAACCATTTCTTTATGGCTTACTTACATTAAAATCATCCTGTAGTATACTTATAATCATTAATATAATACATGCTTTTTTGCAAATGTTAATCTTAAAGTGCTAATGAATCTAATATTAATATGTGACAATTTTATTTGTGGTATACAATTTGTGCTTGTTAGACTACATCTAGTATCCATTAATAACTGTTGATTTTACACAATATGTGAAGACTAAGAAGTGATATTAGTTTTTTTTTGTAATGATCAAAAGTAGTAATGTATTCTGTTGCACGCTTATTTTCCAGCTTGATTGCTAAACTGTATTTAATTTACTAACGATTGAAAAAAAATACAGGAAAGAAAAAGGGACAAAAAAAGGAGGAAGCACAAGAATCAACATCAAGTGCTGCACCTCAAACTGATGAACCAATTCCATCAGGATCTGAAGCTCAAGTTTCAGAGCCACTTACTGCAGCAGAACCAAAAACAATAGAAGCACCCAAAGGCACTGCCGAAGTAATGGAGGAAGAAGTAGAGGGACTCGGTTTGGATCTTGGTGGCAAGAAGCGGAAGCCTCGTAAAAAGAAGAGTGCTGCTCAAGCTCCAGCTGCTCCAGCTGAAACTGCCTCAGCCCAAACTACACCATCTGAAATAAGAGTTACTGAACTCGTGCAACCCATAGCCGAAATTACAGAACAAATGATACAACAACCCGGTCCATCAGGCGAAGGAAGTGGACGAGGTCGAGGTCGAGGTCATGGTCGTGGTCGTGGCCAGGGACGGCCACAACAGCAGGCTGGCACTTTTCCTCCGCAACCATTACCAAGTTCTGGGGGCGGCCAGGAAAGTGGGCAAATTGCTCAATCTTCGGGCCAATGGAATAGACCCCAGCCCATGCCCACTGCACCATCAACACCGATGAGTCCTTCGGTAGGGCAAACTTTCGGTGCACCAGGTCAGGCACCACAACCCAAGTATACCCCAGTTTCTACAGTGTCACAGTCCACTTTTGGAAAAAGAGACCTGCCCACTGACAAACAAGCTGTCACACATGTGTCACAGTATAAGATTCCAGATGCCATAAGGGGGGTGACAGTGCCCTCGAGGGCTATTAGATTACTGACAAATTATTTGCCCATGTCCATCAAGTTTATCAAAGTCGTAAGTAACTAAGCTTTCACAACAGTTTTTGTAAATACATAATAAGTCCATATAGCAAAACATAATAAGATTTTAAGCCATAATTTGATAATGTCTTAATTTTAAGTTTTAAGTGAATTTAATTGAGAACTCTGCTTAGATTTCAACCATTGTAATTTATTTTGCAGCATCGTTATGACGTTTCTTTTAAACCGGATAAACCAAAAAAGATGATACCACAAGCATTCCTGAAAGCTAAGTCTTTGCATTTCAAAAATCATGTGATTGCATTTGATCAAATGAAAAATTGCTACAGCATTCAACCATTGACTGGCGTTACTCAAACAGAAAGATATGCTATTAACGTAAGTGACGCTCATTAACTTGTATAGTGCAACGAACTTTTCTGACCCGGTGAGAGAAATGCTGATATAGTCCAACAAATTTATTTGGCATGATGAGAGAACTAGAGACACTGTCAGAAAACAGGTAAAGAGAGATGACATGACAGCTACAGTCTGACAAGGATTTTTAGGCAATTTTTGACAATAGATTTATTTGTCCACCGGGTCAAATAAATTTGTCTTTCTATCTAGTAATCTAAGGTCTAACCACAGATTCAGAAATAAAATATGTTGATAATTTGCAGGTGGAACTAACTGATAACAATGGTAAATCAATGAATTTTGAGGTGTCGTTCAAGTATACTGGATTGGTTGATTTAAATCGCTTAGGACAGTGAGTATTTAGTATTTAGTATCTAACTAATGCAGGGCTTAGGGAAAATACATACTTGCTTTACTAGTTATGAATCGTTAAGGGCTTCTTTTAGTGTAATGTTTGTGTACTCTCCACTATAATAGGGACCACTTAACAACTGAGTGCGGTAATTAGTACATTGTTTCATTCTATATCAGGCTTTCTTATAATATTATATAAAACAAATAATGTTTCATCTGCAGGCACATGATGAATGGCGGTAGTTCACTGAATCCCCCAACTGAAGCAATCCAATGTATTGATGTAATATTGAGACAAGGAACACTTGAGGCCTATGTTAAGGTAACTTCCTAAAAGTTTTAAAAAAATATGCGAAGATTTTGTTTGAATCTATATAATATAAATTCATCTTGAATTTAGAAGTCCGGAATATAATTTAAGTTGTTTTTTTCAGGCTGGGAAGCAATTTTTCAGACGACCACGCAATCCCGTTGATCTTGGTTATGGTTTAGAGATGTGGACGGGACTTTTCCAATCGGCCATCTTTACATCCAAGCCTTATATTAACATAGATGGTATGTTGATAATCTGACAAAAATGCACTTAAACCCGTACTGCAAACATACTGCAAAGTTGTAAAGGAGACAATAAAGAAATGGAGATATGGAGAGAGAAAGAGAGAGAGAGAAGGCAGTAACGGATTTACATTTATAAGCACCAAGAGGACGAGATTTCCACGGCGCCTTCTTTTTTTCAGCATCCTTTGGGGGGGGGGGGGTTAACAGAGTTAAGGGGGGGGGGTTAACAGAGTTAAGGGGGGGGTTAACAGAGTTAAGGGGGGGAAGGAGAGTGAGTGGTGTAGAGAGTGAAATGAGAGAGACCCCTTGTTCGACTCATCTCATTCAATTTTCTTTCTCTAGTATGTTACTGATCTGATTGATATAATTTCTGTTTGTATTAAAACCATAGGAGACCATAGAATTGAACAAAAAAAAATATGAATAAATCTTTTAGTGAAATCCAGCGAATCTAGAAAAGTGTTTAATTTTCTTTTTTTTTTTTTTCAGTTGCTCACAAAGGCTTCCCGAAACATCAATCTATGATACAAGCTTTCACCAACGATTTTCGTTTGGATCCAAATAGGTCTTTGGAGCAGCAACGAAACCCCAGAAGTGTGGAATTATTTCACGAATACGTCAAGGGCTTAAGAGTAAGTACTATGTTGTACAGGAATTATTTAAATAATGTAATTTGTTTTAACATTTTAACTGCCACTAGGATTTTTATTGTAAAGTAATTTTTAAGTTGCAAATATTTCTCAACAGTTGAGTTTCCTTTACACAGAGATATAGCTAATAAATTAATGAAAAATATATTTGAAGGTGACTGCAGTTATCGGTGCGGATACTTCAGTAAAGGGTCAAAGGCGCGAGTTCATTTGCAACCGCGTCGTAGATCCACCTGGCAGGCTGCAGTTCACCATGACCCATCCTGACGGACGACAGGAGAAAGTCTCCGTTCTGGAATACTTCCGCAGGGATAAGAAATATAGGTATATCTTTTATTCTAATTAATAAAAAAGTCTGATTATTTTAACACATTGACATTATTATTTTTATGTCGAATTGAGTTGGTGGCATTGAATGTGTTAATCATAGACTAATTAGAAAATTTATACTAAAATTACTAAATTTCGGAACATTTCTGGTGAATGTCTTTTTGCTCACGGGAATATTAGCTATCTATATTATAAAATATCACTACTCTATTTGACGACTAATTGTCGACCGCGACTCCGTTCGCGCGGAATAAAAAAAAACTTAATTTACTTAAAGCCTATGTTCTCTTCTACACTGTTCTATATTTCAGGAGGAGTAACAAACATCCATCCATCCATCTAAACTTTATAACATTAGTAAGATTAACACAATACTGCAAAAAATTATATAATGTAACTAGCTGTCGCCCGCGACTCCGTCCGCGCGCAGTTAAAAAAAAAATTAAAAATAGATGTTGGTCGATTCTCAGACCTACTGAATATGCTCACAAAATTTCATGAGAATCGGTCAAGCCGTTTCGGAGGAGTACGGGAACGAAAACTGTGACACGAGAATTTTATATATTAGATGACCGCAGTGTATGTTATTTAACGTTCCTCTGTTAACGTAATTTATTTGTTTGTGTTTTGATTGCAGACTAAAGTATCCTGAACTGAACTGCTTGTGGGTTGGACCAGCAAATAAAAGTTTATATTTCCCGATGGAATTATTGGAAATTGTATATGGACAGGTGAGTGTATTTACTTCAAAAGTAGTCTTTAATATTATTTTATTATTTATTTCAATAAAACATAGAAATAATAAAAAAAATGTTTACTTAACTGATATAAAATGTTTTTAATTATTTGGAAAGTATTGTGTAAACATGTAAGTTTATTATTATAATGAGGTCACATATTTTCAGAATATTAAGTTTTAGGATTTTGTCACTATATTTGTTATACTTGCTAACGCTCTCGACTCCGTCCACGCGGAATTAAAAAAGTAATAAGTAGCTTATGTGTTCTTTTAGACGATCTATGTGTTCTTCCGTACTATGTTCTACATCTGTGCCAAATTTCATAGAAATCCATTGAGTGGTTCCGTAGATACCTTCAAATAAAAAATCTATCCATCTTACCATCCATCCATCTAAACATTCGCATTTATATTAGTAAGATTAAATCTTACGTTTAGATGGATGGATGGATGGTTTGTTTGAAGCTATCTCCGAAACGACTCAACGGATCTATATGAAATTTGGCACAGATGTAGAACATAGTATGGAAGAACACATAGACTACATATTAAGTTTTTTTTTAAATCCGCGATGACGGAGTCGCGGGCAAAAGCTATTGTATTATAGAGGGAAAAATATAACTTTGTGGTTATTTTTAATAGTTAAAAATAAATATGTTTGTTTTTCTATCAAAATCTGAATTCTAATTTATATATTTAAATCTCCAGCCATTGAAGAAACAACTCAATGATATGCAATTGTCGAAAATGGTTCAAGAAGCGGCGACACCTCCTAACATTCGTATGAATAAAATTGAAGAGGTTATTAAAGATGTAAGTTGTTTCTATTTTTTTATACCCAATGAATTCTGTAAAATAATTTATCCATACATTTTGGATATTACTATTGCTAATCCATTTATATTATTGTTTTCTCCATATATTCTTTACTGTATTAAATAGTTTATCTTTTAATTTTAGATGAATTACAGCGCCAATCCATTCTTCAAACACTTTGGTCTACAGATTTCTGATAAATTTTTAGAAGTAGAGGCCAAAGTACTGCAACCTCCACGATTATTGGTTGGTGATAGAAAATCGGTTGATCCTAGGTATTGTTTATTTTTTTATTTTTCTATCGGATATCAAAAACACTATTAAAACAAAAAAATCATACTTTGTACATATGATTGAATTTTTTTTAGATTCCTGTCTTTTGTCTGTATGTCTGTCTACAAGGCCAATTTTAATATGTGTTTAATTAAAATATTTATATGAAGTAACTATTTCAGGAGAGGCGTGTGGAATGCAACTACAGTGTTGCAACCGAGTGCTTTAAGGTCCTGGGGATTTGTAGCTATCGAATGTAATCCAACGCAGTGCAACTATCAAAATATTATACAAATGGTGAGCATTATTTAGTACCGTTGTCTTTCAGTGGTCGTCGGTTCATATTTGTCCTTTATTTCTTAATTCTGTACTGAATTTAAACACACACACAATCCACCATATTTTATTTTTCCAACTGACAGTTCTTCCATATAATTTTTAGCGAGTGACATTAAACGCGTTCAGAAACGTCATTTCTTTACAATATAATTTAAAAAAAAAAAAAACTTAATACTGTTAGGACTGTTGAGGGTAGCCACACAAAAAAAAAGGATTTATAAGGAAGCGTGCGCTGCTGCTCGAGGCAGTCTCTTTCCATCCGTCATTGCGGAACGTCTGACATTTTTGTTTATTTACGTTCGGTTTGAGTTTATCCTATTGCGAGGATTATTTAGAAGTAAAGTTAAATTCACTATTTCGCTGTTAATTTATTTCTTTTAAAATACTTTTGCATCAAATATCTAACAATACAATAATTTTTAATCAATATCTACCTTGCTGGATGGCGAGCTTGTGTATTTATTTAAGAATTTTTTACTAGTCTTCCAATGTTCTTTAAATTCGACTTTAAATCATAATAATTTTTTTTTTTTATAAAAAAACACATTTAATGTCTCTTTCGAGTTAATCCGAACGCGTAATTTTTTTTTTAACTTATTAATATCTTTTTTGAATATTTTCCAGGTACTCCGTGTTGGTAATCAGATGGGAATGCACGTGGAGCAGCCGAAATGTATGCACTTCAATATTAGAATGTCTGACCTCGCAAATGTTCTATTCAATGCATTGGAAAAAGATATCAACTTTCTGTTCGTTATTGTATCCAAATCCGGTCGCGATTATTATCATAGGGTAAGTTAAAGTATTTACAGAAACTATAATTTGATTTTTTAAACGACAAAAAATATACGTCCCAAAAAAAAACAACATTGATATTTTAGTGCCCTGTGATTGGTAAATTTTAATATTTCATGTAAATTAACAGTTGGTTTCTAAGATTAAAATCTTTGTATAAAACATATTGTTATCCCCTTCATTATTTTTGAAAAAATAGAGATAAAATATATATTTTAAATAGGGATTTTAGTCTCAGAAACTTACAGTAAGAAATTTAAGAAATTTGAATGTTTTCTCTTATGTACGATTTGTCATTTTAGTGAACAGGATGTATTTTTTTCTTAAAATTCATAATCCATCATATTAAATAAGTGTTTTTATAGTACCATAGGTTTTGAAATGTTTTTTTTTATTGATTTTTTTTATCTTCATATAGTATTATTTTTTCTATAAGGTTATGAATGTATTTGTATTATAAATTCCATTTTGTTAAAGGTGAAACGGTTTGCGGAATTGGAGGTGGGTATTCTGACTCAATGCATTAAAGAGGACACCGCGGTACGTCGCATGAACGATCAGACTGTACGAAACATTCTATTGAAGGTTTGTTTATTTATTTGAAAATAAATATATAACATATGTGTACATTATATATGATTTGAGGAATTTAATGGATCTTATAATCAACCTGATATATCATAAGTTAGTTTAAATTTAAACAGAAATTATAAAAAAAAAAACAGAAATAACAGAAGTCATTCCCACAAAATTTAAACAAAAACATGTATAGCCGAGCCGGTATAATAGTAGCCATTAGTTGGAAAATATCATTTTAACAGTTGTTTTTTTGTAAAAGATTATAAATAATAATTCTACATAAATTTCCTACTATTTTTTTTATTGATTACTAGCTTTTACCCGCGACTCCGTCCGCGCGGAATAAAAAATAGAAAACGGGGTAAAAATTATCCTATGTCCGATTCCTGGTTCTAAGCTACATGCCCACCAATTTTCAGTCAAATCGATTCAGCCGTTCTTGAGTTATAAATGGTGTAACTAACACGACTTTCTTTTATATATATAGATATATTTTTTTGGGTCAGGTGAATTCTAAATTGATGGGTATTAACCAAGCACTGGATGGTCGCTGCATGCCGTCGTGTCTCAGAGGTCCTGTGATGGTGGTTGGTGCTGATGTCACTCACCCCTCGCCCGATCAGGTACTGTATATCTCAAATATATTGGCGACTCGGAACATCGTACGAGTCGCTGCGCAAAACATAATTTTAGGTGTATTTTTTTATATTACTAGGTGGCACATAAATTCGCCGAAATGGCGAAGCGACCGCTGCCCATAGACATTCGATTTTGCAGATGCGTTGCCTACCTCCAATCGACGAAGTAGGGGATGCACAAAAACAGAATATGTAACCTTCCTTTGCATCTCCTCTATCAAATCCACATCCCCTTCCCATCCTTTCCTTATAAGAAAAGGGGTGGGAAGGAAAAGAAGACTAAATGCCTGTATGTCAAAAACGTTATAGTCAATAACAAGGGTATAGTCAAAACATGACTATAGTGTGTCATGACTATTATCATAATAGTTAAGACACATGTTAGTTGCATAAGATTTTTTTTGATTGCTTTCATAAGAATGTCAGTCGATTTCTTAGTGTGCCATTCAATGTGAGTTTCAGTCATTAGAAAATGCTTTTTTTTTAATTAGCTTTATCTTATTTATTACAGTCGAACATTCCCAGTATTGCAGCGGTTACTGCATCCATTGATCCGAAATGTTTCTTATACAATATTGAACTTAGTGTGCAGACACCTAAGGTATGTTATTTATTAAAATTTCTAATATTTAAAAAAAAAGAATAAAATTTTTGATATTATTTGATTATTTCTCTGTTTTGTTTACAGAAAGAGATAATAGTGGAATTTGAAGATATGATGGTGGACCATCTGATTGTGTACCGTAAACACAACCAGAACATGTTGCCAAAGAAGATATATGTGTTCCGCGATGGCGTCTCTGAGGGACAGTTCGAAGAGGTATTTTTACTTAAATTCAATCTTACTAATATTATAAATGGCGAATGTTTAGATGGATGTATGGATGTTTGTATGAAAGGTATCTCTGGAACGGCTGAACGGATCTTGATGAAATTTGGCACAGATGTAGAACATAGTCTGGAAGAACACATAGGCTAGTTATTATGGTTTTTTTTTAATTTCACGAGGAAGGAGTCGCGGGCGACAGCTAGTATAATTATAAATGCGAAAGTTTGTTTGAATTTATGAATTTGTTTTCACTTAACTACACAATGGCTGAACGCATCTACATAAAATTTGATCATACATTTTTTTAGGAATTAGGCATTAGGGGTTCAATTGGTAGGAAAAGTGTACAATCAGCATATGTTATTAGTAACTTTTGTTGTTGTTAGGTGATGAACAGTGAGCTGACTGCGGTGTACCGAGCATACCGCAGAATGACCGGCCAGCCGGAGAAACCTGAAGTTTTGTTCCTTTTGGTACAAAAGCGACATCACACTAGGTATTTTTTTATTCCATTTTTGTTTTTATGTGTTACGATTTATATACAATTTTAATATGATTTAGTTATGTATAATACTGTACTTATTTTAGATTCTTCTCGGGAGCTCAGAATCCACAAAATGTTGAGCCCGGTACGGTTGTTGACAAACAGATTGTGCATGCCAAAGAGCTTGACTTTTATTTGGTAAGTTATAACTTTACAGCTACTGTTGTTGCTTGTAACTTATTATTTGCTTAATAAGTTTAATGTGACTTCGATTTTTACGCACTAACTTGAAATTGCAGAGCAAATGGATCGCGCAAATGTCTTAATGAAAAGAGTTTACTGTTTTAGTGATTTTTTATATCATAAGGTGGCAAACAAGAGGCCACCCGAATTCGTCAAAATAGCGAAGCGACCTCTACCCAGAGATATCCGGAATTGCACATTACTACTACCTTTAATCGACAGAGACGCACAGAAAAGAGGATATTTTCACTTCCTATGCATCCTCTTTCAAATTCACTTCCCCTTCTCATATTTTTCTTATAAGAAAAGGGTGGAAAGGGAAAGGTGATTAAAATTAGGCCATCATACTCAGAGTCGTCATCTCTATATATATAAAAGAAAGTCATGTTAGTTACACTATTTATAACTCAAAATCGGTCGAACTGATTTAACTGAAAATTGATGGGGAGGTAGCTTAGAACTAGGAGACGGACATAGGAACTTTTTTATCTTGTTTGCATTTTTTTTTATTCCGCGCGGACGGAGTTGCGGGTAAAAGCTAGTTTGATATATTTCTCATACACATTCTTATACTAATAACCACTTATCGAGTAATTATAAGTTAGCAACTAATTATTTGTCTGGTATAGGTGTCCCATCAGGCTATAAAGGGCACGGCGCGTCCCACTCGCTACCACGCGGTGTGCAACGATGGTGGCATCCCGATAGATGAGGTGGAGCAGCTGACGTACTACCTGTGTCATCTGTACGCGCGCTGCATGCGGGCAGTCTCCTACCCCACGCCCACGTACTATGCCCACCTCGCCTGTCTGCGCGCCAAGTCGCTCACACAGTACGTATACATAATACATCATTGTTTTTTTGTTATAGGAGGGATCTTTCAAAGATACCCTACCTTCAGGGGAAAGACAGGATTATGTGGGATTTGAATGAGATATTATAAACCTATCTAACCAATTTTACCTTTATAAAGCTGTAATTAGAGACTTATACAGGTCTATCATTAATGTAAACTCTAAAAGCATTGCTAATTCTCACTCTGTCTTCTTCTATGGACCTAAGTCAGAATGAATAACAATAATAATAACAATAATTCATCTTAAAAGTAGATCATTTGGCCATGGAGGTCTGAGGAAACGGTTCATTTTGGATAATGGGGTCACTTGTCCAAAATAGTTTGGGGATCTCTGCTCTAAAAAAAACTAAAACTTTCCAAAATAAATCCATTGACAGTGTCCAATATCAGTGAAATGTGTAAATATATGACATAATGTGTAAAAAATTCTCATTTATATTAAACTTAACAATACACACACGCAAGTGCGTACGTATGTACGTCTGCGTATACACACACTTACGAATTCACATGAAGGTACAGTCACGTCCATTGGCGATTGACAAATAACTTATTTGTCTGTAAGAACGGACATAGATTTAGTTCGTTACGGGATGCATGAAATTTTATATCTGGATTATTGCAAATGAAAGCGACTGTACATGCCATATGTAATGACACTCGTATACACAAATTGTAGCATTTGTGTATACGAGTGTAATTTTTTTTTAATTACTAAATAGTTTGACAGAAAGAGGTAATATAAATCTATTTTTTTATTTTAGCGGCGATAAATTCGACAACGAGGCATTAGAGAGGAATCCAAAACGACTTCATGTTCTAAAGAAGATGCTCGATTTCAGTAGAATGTTCTTTGTCTAATGTTTGATAAATCAACTATTCGTTCTATGTATAAAATAAAAATAAATCAATTTTTGTGTTTACAAGAAAGGTTTCGTTAGCGAAAAAAATAGCTGGAATTTAATTATCAGCCTACAATTCGATAAAATAGATATTAATTGGTTCAGTTTAAGAAGTTAGCACACAGCCGCGAAATCGGACTGAAATTTAAAAAACGAAAAATTAAGAGAAAACGTAGATCTAGCTGCTAATGCTAAATGCTAGCTAATCTGGATTAGATTCTATTGTTGTATAGTTTATTTGTAACAACAGTTTACTGGAACAAGTTAAATCAAGTTTTAAATCAAACTTCTGTTTGCACTGGTTTCGTTTTCGCGACAGTGGAAAAGATCGATTGATTTAAATTTTATTTATACTTTAAAACTATTGACATAATATCATTTTTAATAATTGTGTTTCGATCTCAATTTAAATCAAAAACTTTTTTATAATTTTTTTTATTAAATCTTATTATTTGAATATTGACGAAATTTTTATGTGTTATGTTAAGAAACCTTCTTCAGAAAATGTTAGGGATAGTTGGCTGTGTTTTTTTTTTAATTAAATTGTGTTTGTATTTTAAAAAGTTTTTATTTAATCATGTGTAAATATTAATTTGCTTAATAATGTATGTTCGATATTTAAAAAAAAATATTTAGTACATAAAGTTTTGCCTGAAGTTTACCTTATTTTTTTTTATTTCCACATATTTTATCTTAAGATATTGTATTTCTTTTGGAGGATCTTATTCGACGAATAGTAAATATATATATGAATAAAAATCAAAGTTTGTATGTTTGTCCTCTATTTAATATTTATGCAGCCCGGATCTATATTGTATAGGATTAGATCGGAAATATATCTTTTTTATATTCTATCTTTTGAACCCAAATCTTTTGCCAAGAAAAATATTAATATTTAACACCATTTTTTTTTTTTTACATTAAAACCTTTTTATTTTACGTATGTGGTCATAGAATGCCAAAATGTTATGACCGCAACAATTTTGTTATAGAATAATAAGTGAATAGTTTTACCTTATATTAAAATAATGAAATATAAATGTCATAAAAATTTAAGCATTAATATTTCGTACGTCTTAGCAGCTTTTTTATTTTTTTATTATTGACGCAAAAAAAGCTTTGTAACTCAGCGGAATTTGTTTTTCAAATGTGTAATATTTGTTTTTTTTTTTTTAAATGCAAGATTAAGTCGGTAAAATGTAGTTTTCAAACATAGACAATAAATACATCTATGCAGTTATAATTATTTTTATCATTGTATTATTTAAAATCAGTGCTTTGTATATTTTTTACAAAAATAATTTGTTTCTGTTTGAATAAAACTGAGGTTATTTCCAATCTAGTACGATTTAGCTTTAAGAAGCTTATGTGTACCTAAAAGGGCGACAACGTATCTGCAGTTCCTCTAGTGTTGCGGATGTCCTTGGACGTCGATGATCATCTCGGTGTTGCCGTTGCTAGTTTGCCAACTTCTCTTATAAAAAAAGATAACGTAACGTTTATATACGGGTTACTCTCATGGCGTCCTATTTGAGCCAAACACGAATATTTGTGACTATCGCCATCGTATTTTTATCGACAATTTTTTTTAATTAAAATTTTTGACATAATTGATGATACGATGGCAATTGTCAAAAATATTAGTGCTAGGCTCACAGTTTACGACTAAGCATTTGCCTTTGAGTAGCGACTTGGACTGCAGTGACACTTGTATAATCACATATTGTCTCTTACATCTATCTATATATATAAAAGAAAGTCGTGTTAGTTACACTATTTATAACTCAAGAACGGCTGAATCGATTTGACTGAAAATTGATGGGCAGGTGGAGCTCAGAACCAGGAAACGGACATAGGATAATTTTTACCCCGTTTTCTATTTTTTTTTCCGCGCGGACGGAGTCGCGGGTAAAAGCTTTCTCTATAAAAGAAACAGAGACAGCAATATGTGTGATACAAGTGTCATAGTTCTAGCTGATATCGTTTGCGTAAAAAAAACAATATTTTTTTTATTTTTTACAGCTTATTAAAATTGGATAAGTTCAGTTGCAAGTGTATCTTTTTACAGTGGTAGATCCCGCAACAACAATATTTGTTGGGTGCACGAATTGGCCGGGGCGACCGGTGCAATACCACGACCACACAGAAGACAGACGTGAAGTGGAAGAAATTCCGCGTTTCGTCTGATGAGTGTGGTTCCGGAGGCCTAATCCCCCCCCCCCCTTCACTCAGCATGGCAGTCGGATTGGAAGAGTACATACCCCAGGGGGGTACCAATACCACTGGTATTGGAGAATCCCCCTCCGCGCGTTTACGCCTGAACTCCCGCTTGGAGTTTGGGCGTAAGCGCGCGGGCCGCCCTGCTTATTCTGGGGGGGGGCACCATTCCGCTCGTTGCTGGAGTTCGGGGCAAAAGCAAGAAACGCGCAGCGGTTTCCCCTAAAACGTTCGCCGTGGACGTCTGTAACATTAGGGGACTCCACTCTAACTTGGAGGCCGTCCATTACCACCTACGGATGGCTAAACCGGCCTTGCTTTTCCTTACTGAGACGCTGATATCTCCTCCGGCGGACACATCGTATCTATCCTGCCCGGGATACAAATTGGAACATTCTTTTTTGCCTCGGGCCGGGGTGTGCGTGTACGTCAGAGATGATGTCTGCTCTCGTCGCCTCAGCCTTCTTGAAGGTAGGGACCTATCCATTTTGTGGCTGCGCGTAGATAGCGACGATCATCCGCGAGTCTACGCGTGCCTCTATAGGTCCCATAGCGGTAATGCCGAAATAGACCGACTCATGGAGCAAGTCCAAACGGCTACAGATTCCGTCCTGGAGCAGATCCCATCCGCCGAGATTGTGGTACTTGGCGATTTTAATGCCCATCATGCCGAATGGCTTGGCTCTCGAACCACCGATCACGCGGGGAGATCTGTCCATGACTTTGCCTTGTCCTATGATCTGACGCAGCTGGTTACATCGCCAACGCGAATACCAGATGTGGAAGATCATACACCTTCCCTGCTGGCCTTTCTGCTGACCTCACATCCAGACAGCTACTCGGTTTCCGTCGACGCCCCCTTGGGGTCGTCGGACCACTGCCTGATCCGGACAACAGTGCCTATCTCGCGTCGCCCACGGCTCAAGCCAAATGGCCTCCGCCGAGTGTGGCACTACAGGTCAGCAGACTGGGATGAGATGCGGTCCTTTTTTGCATCCTACCCATGGGAGCGAGTTTGCTTCAAGCTGGACGATCCCGATGCCGTTGCCGACTCTGTCACCGATGTCGTGCTTCAGGGGATGGAACTATTTATTCCGTCATCTGTCGTGCCTATCGGGGGCAGCTCTCGGCCCTGGTATGGTCGATCCTGCAAATTAGCAGCGCGCTACAAGCAGGATTGTTACCGAGCCTGGGCTGAAGCGTCAGCGAATAGGGATATAAATACCAGCCTGCTCAAAAAGAAGTACAACTCCGCCTCCAGGTCCTTCAAAAGAGTTATTGCCAAGGCAAAGTCGGAACACGTGGCTAGCATTGGCGAGAGACTGGTGAAACTTCCTTCGGGAACTCGTGCGTTCTGGTCTCTCGCCAAGGCTGTCCAGGGGAATTTTTGTAAGCCATCTTTACCATCTTTGCGCAGGGGGGATGACTCGTTGGCCCACACCGCAAAAGAGAAGGCCGATCTTCTAGGCTTTCTTTTTGCGTCGAACTCGACTCTGGAGGATAAAGGTAGCTCACCGCCGAATATCCCGTGCGGTGACACCTTCATGTCCGAAATCCAGTTTCGCCAGAGATCAGTACGTAAAGTGCTGCATTCTCTGGACGTCCACAAGTCGAGTGGGCCTGACGGAATTCCTCCCATCGTGCTTAATATCCCATAATCCACCCGATCCCAAAGAAAGGCGATAGCTCGGATCCGTCCAACTACAGGCCGATTGCCATTACCCCTTTGTTCTCAAAAGTCATGGAAACGACCGTCAACTGCCAGCTTATGAGGTACCTTGAGGAGCATCAGCTGATTAGCGATCGGCAGTATGGATTCCGTCAGCGTCGCTCAGCTGGTGATCTTCTCGCGTACCTCACGCATCGATGGTCGGAGGCTATCGAGGGCAAGGGGGAGGCCCTGGCGGTTAGTTTGGACGTGGCCAAAGCCTTTGATCGGGTGTGGCACAAAGCACTTCTTGCGAAGTTGCCTTCCTACGGGCTGCCCGAGAAACTATGCGCCTGGATTTCTAGCTTCTTGGAGGGTCGGAGCATCAAGGTCGTTGTTGACGGTGCGTGCTCTGACCCGAAACCAATCAACGCTGGTGTCCCACAGGGCTGTGTACTGTCGCCCACATTGTTTCTTCTGCATATCAATGACATGCTGCAATTCAGCAATATTCATTGTTATGCAGACGATAGCACATGTGACGCACTGTACACGGCCCGTGCCAATGTTTCTCGGGCTACTGCCGATGAGAACCGGACCAAACTTGTGTCTGAACTGGAGACCCTACTGGGTGAAGTTTCGGATTGGGGTCGACGAAATCTCGTTGAATTCAATCCCAAAAAGACACAAGTATGCGCCATTACCGCTAAAAAACAACCCTTTGTCGTAGATCTTCGTTTTGAGGGCACTCCCCTGGTTGCCTCAGCCAGTATCGGTATTCTCGGCGTTGACATATCGAGTGACGTTCAGTTTCGCGGTCACTTGGAAGACAAGGCCAAGCTGGCCTCCAAAAAGCTGGGTGTGCTCAGTAGGGCGAAGCAGTATTTCCAGCCGGGCCACCGCCTAAAACTGTACAAGGCGCAAGTTCGGCCCCACATGGAATACTGCTCGCACCTCTGGGCGGGAGCACCCCATTACCAGCTTCTTCCATTTGACCGCATACAACGGAGAGCGACTCGAATCGTCAACGACCGAGCTCTTACCGATCGGCTTGATACTCTGGCCTTGCGGAGGGACGTCAGTTCCCTCAGCATTTTTTATCGTTTATACCACGGGGAGTGTTCCGAAGAACTGTTTGGAACGATTCCTTTTTTTTTTTTTTTTTATAGGAGAAGGGGCAAACGAGCAACGGACCGAGAATTATTTGATCCGACGCCCATGGACATCCGCAACGCCAGAAGAATCGCAGATGCGTTGCCGGCCTTTAAGGAAGGTATACGCTCTTTTCTTGAAGGTCCCTAAGTCGTAACTGTTTGGAAATACCGCCGAGGACAGAGTATTCCACAACGCGGCTGTGCGAGGTAGAAAGTTTCGTGAAAACCTCGTCGTTGTGGAATGCCACCCATCGAGATGGTAGCGATGAAATTTGGCGCTCTGTCGACTCGTGCGATGACGGAACTCGGCGGCAGGTATGGTTCCAAACAATTCTTCGGAACACTCCCCGTGGCAAAGGCGGTAGAAGATACAAAGGGAACTGACATCCCTTCGCAAAGCCAGTGAGTCAAGCCAATCGGTAAGACCCCGGTCATTGACGATTCGAGTGGCACGTCGTTGCACGCGGTCAAAAGGAAGAAGCTGGTATCTAGGAGCTCCAGCCCAGAGATGCGAGCAGTATTCCATATGTGGCCGAACCTGCGCTTTGTATAACTGTAAGCGATGGGCTGGCGTGAAATACTGCTTCGCTCTCCCTAGGACACCAAGCTTTTTAGAGGCCAGCTTGGCCTTCCCTTCCAGATGACCACGGAATTGGACGTCACTCGATATGTCAACGCCGAGGATACCAATGCTGGCTGAGGCAACCAGGGGAGTGTTCTCAAAGTTAACGTTGACGACAAAGGGTTCTTTTTTGGCGGAAAACGCGCAAACTTGTGTCTTATTGGGGTTGAATTCGACAAGGTTTTGTCGCCCCCAATCAGAGATATTACCCAGAAGGGTCTCCAGTTCGGACACAAGTTTATTCCGGTACTCGATGACGCTATCCCGAGAAACATTAGCTCGGGCCGTGTACAAAGCGTCGCCCGTACTATCGTCTGCATAACAATGGACGTTACTATAATGTAACAAGTCATTGATATGCAGAAGAAAGAGAGTGGGCGACAGTACACAGCCCTGTGGGACGCCAGCATTAATTGGTTTAGGGTCTGAGCATGCACCGTCTACAACGACTCTGATGCTCCGACCCTCCAAAAAGCTGGCAATCCAGGCCAATAGTCTCTCGGGAAGCCCATAGGAAGAAAGCTTCGAAAGAAGCCCTTTATGCCACACCCGATCGAAGGCCTTCGCTACGTCCAAGCTGACCGCTAGGGCCTCCCCTTTGTTCTCAATGGCTTCAGCCCATCTGTGAGTGAGGTACGCTAAAAGATCACCAGCAGAGCGACGTTGACGGAAACCGTACTGGCGATCGCTTATGAGCTGGTGCTCCTCCAGGTACCTCATAAGCTGGCAATTAATGCTAGACTCCATTATCTTGGAGAACAAAGGGGTTAAGGCAATGGGCCGGTAGTTCGCTGGATCCGAGCTGTCGCCTTTTTTAGGGATCGGGTGAATTAGGGCAGTCTTCCAGCATTTCGGGACAACGCCTAAGGAGTAGGAGTACCGGAAAAGACGCGTTAAGACCGGTGCCAACTCAGGAGCACATGTCCTTAGCACAATAGGAGGAATACCGTCAGGCCCACTCGACTTGTTGACATCCAGAGATAGCAGCGCTTTACGCACTGATCTCTGGATGAACTGGATATCCGACATAGAGGTCTCAACGCGCGGGATTTTCGGCGGCGAGTTACCTTTATCATCCAGAGTCGAGTTTGATGCAAAGAGGGATACCAGAAGATCGGCTTTCTCTTTTGCAGTATGGGCCAATGAGTCGTCCTCCCTGCGCAAAGATGGTAGTGATGGGCGACAGAAATTTCCTTGGACAGCCTTGGCGAGAGACCAAAATGCGCGAGTTCCGGATGGAAGGCGCACTAGCCTCTCACCAATGCTGGCCACGTGTTCAGACTTTGCCTTTGCAATTACACTTTTGTAGGACCTGGAGGCAGAGTTGTACTTCATTCTAAGCCCGCTGGATCTATGGTCCCCCGTTGCCGACGCTTTGGCCCAGGCACGGTAACATTCCCGCTTGTAGCGTAAAGCTAACTTGCAAGAACGACCGAACCAGGGCCGAGATCTACCACCGATGGGCACTACAGTTGATGGGACAAAAAGTTCCATCCCCTGAAGCACCACGTCTGTAACAGAGTCAGCAACGGCGTCGGGATCGTCCAGCTTGAAGCAAACCTGCCCCCATGGGTAGGATGCAAAGAAGGTCCGCATCCCATCCCAATCCGCTGACCTGTAGTGCCAGACTCGACGAAGACCAGTCGGTTGTGATCGTAAGCGTCTTGTGACTGGCACTGTTGTCCGGATCAGACAGTGGTCTGACGACCCTAAAGGGGCGTCGACGGAAACCAGATAGCTGTCCGGATGAGTGGTCAGCAGAAGGTCCAACAGGGAAGGTAAATGATCGACAACATCTGGGATTCGCGTAGGCGAGGTAACCAGCTGTGTCATATCATATGCTAAGGCAAAGTCATGAACAGATCTCCCCGCGTAATCCGTGGTACGTGAGCCGAGCCATTCGGCATGGTGGGCATTAAAATCGCCAAGAACCACGACTTCAGCAGAAGGGATCTGCTCTAACACGGAATCTGTGCCCATTTGGACTTCGGCTGGACTCGGCGGCTGCCTGCCGCCGAGTTTCGCCATCGGACGACCCGACAGACCGCCAGGTACCATCCATACCATCTGGATGGCTGGCATTCCACAACAGTGCGGTTTTCGCGAAATTTCTTGCCGCGCACGGCCGCGTTGTGGAATAGTCTGTCCTCGGCGGTATTTCCAAACCACTACGACTTAGGGTCCTTCAAGAAGCGAGCATATCTCTTTCTTAAAGGCCGGCAACGCATCTGCAATTCTCGTAGTGTTGCGGATGTCCATGGGCGTCGATGATCACTTGGTGTTCGCGCCGCTCGTTTGCCCCCTTCTCTTATAAAAAAAAAAAAAAAATCATCATCATTAGCCGCGTACCCACCTAGCGCACAGGCTCACGCGGCAGCCTCGTGAGCCAATGCCTCGGCTGGTGTGGACGTGCCTCGGCCTGCCTCGGGCGCGCGTTTCCTCGACCGAGCACGGCTCGGCCTCAATCCATCTGTTGTCGGTAAACTTGACGCGCTCAAAGGTGCCTCAGTGAGCGCTGTGCGTTAGGTGGGGACGGCTATGTTTTGGCTCGCGCGCGAAGCTACTTCAAGTTTTGTCTCTTGCCGTGTTTGTCTTCTGTAATTTTGATATCATGGGCAGTCAGGAGGAGTCCAGTAGGTTTTTTTGATACGTGACTGTTTTCGTTTCTTTAAACAATAAGCAGGTAGGAAAATAGCTGTAGCTGAAAATACACGACTGTCCATTACGAATACTCGCGGACTTATGATGGCTCAGCCTGCCTCGCGAGGCGGCCACGGCCACGGGAAACAAAACTACTGAGGCTGCCGCAGGAGCCATCGCTCGCGATCCGGGCACCGAGGCTGCCGCGTGAGCCTGTGCGCTAGGTGGGTACGCGGCTATTGTATTTGACTGTACTTTTGGAAATCTCGCTTAAATATTTGGCTTAATTATTGTCGAGAAAATTAACTTTTCAATGTCTATAATGTGTATTACTTTACGAAAATGAATAGATAGCCTTTTCAATCTGTCGATGTATAGACGTGGACGTTTATTTCCTACCCATTTCGGTGAAATTTTTTTCGACGCCTACGATACAATTAGGTCGAAAACTTGCCACAGCTAAGTGACAGTTTATGATATTCAATCCTAAGTGGATAGTGAATTTAATTCTTTAACCTGTACGCCGCCAAAAGTCTAATTTGATTTGACACGTCATTACCAAGGGAACTATTCTAGGCGACCTGCCAATTTAATGTTCTTGTACTGTGCTTGATGGTTGAATCGGCTATCATTCATTTAAATCTGTTTATATAATACCTTTAGCTGTAGTAAAATACCTTATAATCAAATAAATGTTGTCTTCTAATAAAATATGTTTAATTTCGAGTAGGGTTAGTGATATCCCTTAGTTGTACGTCATGACACGTCTTCTTACTTATATTATAAATTCAAATGCTTAGCTGGATGGATGGATGGATGTTTGTTTTAGGGTATCTCCAGAACGGCTCAACGGATCTGGATGAAATTTGGCATGGATGTAGAACACATAGACCCAATAAGTTTTTTTTTAATTCCGCGCGGATGGAGTCGCGGGCGACAGCTAGTTGCTATATCTTAATTATATTTTAAATTAGTAAAGTAATAAATGAACATTACGATATTATGTTAAAAAGAATTCCAATGTACAGTCTGACCCTTCGCAGGGTTCCACTAAAAATTTCCTTATTGTGATTTATTTTCGCATAGACACATTTAACAGCTATGTCCTATTGGTTTTATTTTCTGCATCGTCGTCTCAATGCTTGAAAACGCAATTAAAGACAATACCGCTAGATTCCTCGATATAACAACCCTACTTTATTTATGAAATCAGAACTCCACTGCACTGACACATGTTTTATAAATAATTGTTTTTAGGAACGAGATAACAACGTTCTTGATTGTGCTCTTGTAATTTATTATAATCTCCAATATGAAACATTTCTTTTATACCTCTTAGACCTGATAAACAATATTGACTACAATATGTATTAATACAAGAGTTAATGCAAATTTGAAACACAAAGTAAAAATAGGACATAGTATCACAATTTATAGGTTGTAATGTCATATGCACGTATGAATTGTTTTCATTGAAGGGAGATTGTACTCGGACATTAATTTCCTGAGATCCTTCGTCAAATAAATAAAATCAGTATAGATAAAAACAGGTTTAGAATAAACAAGTATATAAATTGCAGTTATTTGAACGACTACTACAGTATAATTTGTAAAAGCAAAATAATATAAATACCTTTAAGACTTGTTAGCCTTTTGCAATTTCAATATTATGTACTTGTAAAATATTAATTTATAATCAAAGAATTCAATGAATATGTATGTTAATTATTCACAATAAACCTTACAAAAATCTCTGTAATATTTTTTCTATTACTTATGTAGGATGTCATTGAAAAATATATAAATAATATCAATCAAAAAATTGCATAATTGATATGCAATTATTACCTGTCTTAAAATCTCACCTTGACATCTTATGCATTCTGTTGAAGAATAGCCACTAACCGGAAAAGACCTACGGAAAGTCACGCGCAAAAACTGGTTGCATGCATCCTAATCTACAATTAGTAATCATTAATTTGCATAATACTAAACTTGTTTAAAAATGACCACTAGATTTTGCAATTAATGTTTATTCATTAACAATTAGGCATATAATATTATTATTCAATTTTTACACCTAAATGAAAATGAATGTATTTTTGAGCTCCATGCGTTCATGAACCTTTAGATTTGGATGAATTTTGTTGGAATAGTTATAGAACATCAGATAAGGTTTATGCTTAACGTTAAAAATGCAGCCTGGTATAGCTAAATGTAATTTAAAAATTCTATAAATTTCCTTTTTTTCCATTAAAATCTGTTCTATTTAGTAGTATTTTTATTAATAAATATGGTCTATTTTGTCAAAGACAATAAAATGATGATGTAACTACTACAAGTGTGCAGTTTTGTTATTGTATAAAGTCTGATAAAGAAGGGAACAACTTTAATAACAGAACAACAACAAAGAATAGTAATAAAACCACACCTACATTCGACGAAGTACTTCTTTTGTTCCGTAAATAATAATCGAAACGTTTTTTGCGTGTGATAATTTAACACCTTGATACATATTTACGCCCAACCCTTTGTTTAACTCTTTTTAAATTTTCTACAAATTTATGGAATGCAATATAATTGTGATAACTCGGTATTATTATTATTAACATGCTTTATGAATGTCACTTCTATATAATAGTAGGGTATATTTGGTTTGTCGGGGTCAGTGTCATTTCGGTCGTGCTCGTGGTCACGTAAGCTCCGTTTGCTCCGGTAAACGACCCTACAGACAATGTTACGACATTTTCAGAAAATCGTGTGTATGTAATTTGTATTTATTTATAATTTCTTTTCATGTCAATAACTGTATAAAAATAAATTGAAAGTTATAAACCTACATTATAGGTACCACATTTTTTTGTTGACATTACCTTCATACGTAATATTAATTGCTTTCTTAATGTTTAAATTGTTTTTAACTGCGTGACATTATACTACGAGACTAGGAAACAAGACGTATTAGTGACCTTATCAATACATTTTCATTAGAGATGACTTTCAAACATCATTGACTTGTTTATTCTGATACATCTTTGTCGATATCCAATTGCGTGTTCCGCATGATCGGAAATTCTTCATCTAATTTTGCACATCAAGTTCCGATTGTTTTTCTTCCATTTTTTTAATACATTAAAATAGAACAGCATTCATAAGTATATTGTCTAACTAAACAATGAAATAGCGTGCTACTGGGCGTGGATTAGCGTGCAGCCCCAAATTACCGACTTCAAGGATACCGGAAAGTACATACCTCACCAGGCCAGTACTTCCTAATGAGGCTTCCTATTAACGCCCACTGATAGACACAAGGTCTAAAGAAATTATATTTATTTAAATTAACTATGATATACACGACATTAGGTCGTATGTAATTAACACATTTTGGTATGGTACATGGAGAACATAGCACTTAGACATCAGCTCGCTTCTTGTTTAATAGGTTGTAAAAGTCTTTAGCCACAATACATTCTTTATAGAAAAAACTCTATACCTAACCTGGTTCCATATCCTGCTTCTTTAGATAACAGAAAGGAAAAAGGTAATGTATCAATGACATTCCATGGTCTTCTTGTTATCGCGTGTGACATTTTTAAATGTATAAATTAAAAAATTTGATGTCATTAAAAGAAAAGGCCACAAAGATATGAATGAGGCTATCATAGAAGGAAGATGTCTATTCTAATGCGAGTTTATAATAAAAGGATATATTTAAAATAGTAAATATTTAAAACATATATCCAAGGTCTAGTAATTATTTTGTAAAATAATATTCAAAATGCATCACGTGCTTCTACGGCCTTGTTAACTTTGTTTCGACTGTTTTGTTGAATATTTGCGCGAATAAGAACGTTCAAGTCATTTCCGAAGGCGGTTAACGAGACAGAGTTAGTGACGTGCTAACAGCAAATCTACCACAATCGGGTCAAAGTCACCGGCTAGCCCTATGCGTAGGGTCACCATATTAACATTAAATCAGGTTATTAATTGACATTAAGGAACTTGAGAATATATTATTACTTTGTATTCCTTTTGGGTTTATCTTTAATTACTCTACATGACATGTAAATAAATGTGACGCGAAAATGCGGACAAGTTTCAAAGGGTCGAATTCAGATGTCACTCACATGTAATTTTCAAGTGGGACGATGTAGTTCACTTTAATTAAAGAGGATCGAAAATGCTTTTAAAACGTAGTCAGTATATTTTCTTGAGTGATGTCATTGTAAGACAGCATTGTAATGACAATACTCATATTGATGCTTTAACGTCATTTATTGGTCAATTCTTGTAGTAATGCTGCGTTTTTTTTAACTGAAGAAAACTACAACACAAATTGATGTAAATTCTTTCATATTATGTCTTTTAACATTGTAGGCGTAATACCCATCTATTGAGTAATCGTGGCTTACTTTATAATTAGCCCGCGCGCGTCGTATGATAATATTCATAAAGACGCATTGAAAATGGGCTCAAGGCGAGACAAAAATGCGTTTGCAATTAATAGAGAGTTAAAGATAGTGTTTGTATAACATATAATAGCAACCTTAATAAGCTATTAAACTATATTTTGCAACAGCAACTTGCACTCGTACATTGATACAATTTTAATTTAACTCAAATCAGCGATGTCAATTTTGCAACTTAACGACAAGCAAAATGGTTTGCCATTAGCTCTGTTGTCACTCGAGGTTGATAAGGGCAATAAATTGACACTTAGAGATATCTCGTGTTTACATACAAGAAATGTCACTTTTATCAGTTTATTGAAAACTAGTTTATTTTTCTTGATTACTACCTATTGGTAAGTAATTTATTCCGGTGATCAACGACGGAAGCTAATCTTGGAATGAACTCAGAGAATTACTATATAATTTAATTCAATAGAACTGAAAAGGGTTATAAGCACATAACATCCTCACTTAACATCAGGTGGAACATTGCCAAATATTAGTTTATCCATTGTAAAAAATTAAATCAAATATGAGGAATAATATCTATTTCACGTTTTATATTTAAACTTCCTGTTTAATTATTACAATTTTTTTTGGTTGAATCTATTAGTTAGTTGAAATATTTAATAAAATATAACTGGATTTTTTTTTCATGTTTGACGAGTATTTAGTTTCAAAAAGAAGACTCGTTAATATAACGACTCGGGAAACTGATAAAAAAGTTGAGTCGTAAAATTTAATTACTTTACTAATGTTAAGATCTTCTTTTATGATTAACTAAATTAGATTTCTTGTATATTGAAACAATTATTCAGTATAAATTACATATATGTAGATGTTATTTGCGCCAGCAAAGACCTTTTTCGTCCCTGACCTTTCTTCTCGTAAATCTGGAACAATAAAAGCGAGGGTTCGAGTTCAGTGTCACGGATACTCAGAACTTACACTATACCCAAATAAAACTGTAGTACGTATATGAGTTAATAAGTAATAGTATAAGTAATAAATAACCATCTGTACTTAGACTAAGTAGATAAAGGTAGTTCTATATCTTTCAGATTTCTTTATTTTTATATTCAATTACTGTCAATGATATTTCTGCATTATGTTTGGTGAATATTTGTATCAGAGGTGTCAGTTTCGCAAAGTTACTGTTGACTTTGACGTTTGAAATTTCCTGAATATTGTCATTTACAATACGAAATGACATTACGAAAAATTTTACTAAACAGTGGTAAACGCAAGCATCAAGAGGATAGGAAGGGGAAAACAATCTCTTTGTTTGCCAACCTCTACCGTTGATGAAAGATAGGAATAACGTATCTGTAATTATGGATGCTGATGCGGCAGCGGTCGCTTCGCTGTTTCAGCGAATTCAGGTGGCCACTTGCTCGTTTTCTATCTTATGACATAAAGAAGACGTCAAACTTGTATATTTGATTATAGGTAGCATCTACTTAACTCGAGTAAATGTGATAGTTAAAAATAGCTGTTAATCTTTCGAATAACAGGAAAATTAGTTAAGTAATTAATAGGAAATAAGTTACTAGTTGAAAAAGCACTGTGACCCAGATTTTAGAATAACAATAAAATTGCAGTTATCTATCAAGATTAAATTGTAAACGTCCAAAATTAACTAGTAAAGACGTGATATTTAATATAATATAAGCTAACCAGAATTAACTGGTTAACTAATACCTGTAATACCCAATACCTCGGTCTGTCGATTAATCTACGATCTAATTTTACATCATTAATCAATAAAATGAGGGCAATTTGACTTCCTTTATTTCAATCTAACATTTTCAAAAAATATGCTCATAAACTACTGGAGTTATTTTTAATATTATTTTACCATTGGAGTGAACATTATATTCCTAAGTAACATAGACTATAAATAGACGTAGCCATAATTTGGAAAAAGTTATAAGTGCATTAGTTTATCGACCTTCCCTGTATTTCGTTATCATTGAAGTTTAAATGCCTAGGTTAAAAGAAAAATTTGTATTAGATACTAAAGAACTTCTAATCTATGTATTTAACATTTTAAACTTACCTTGTTAAGTGTTCACTGAGTCCGTCGTTCGATTTAATGATTAATGTTACACTAAATTAATACACCAAAATCTGCATAATCTATCAATGAAACTAATGTCTAATGATTTGAACATGGTATTGATTTATGATAGTAATAGAACACAATCTACGGATCTTTGTATACAATGATCAAATATTGTCGGAAGTTTATTGTGACATTGAATAATAAATTGATAGTGATTGAGGCAGAGTGCATGGGCGTGGTTTGATTACATTTAACGTAGAGTTCTAGCAATTTGTAATTGTAAATATATATAGAGATTTTTTAATATCAAAACGACGGCCACCTAGATTCGCCGAAATAGCAAGGTGACCATTGCCCGTAGACATCCGGAAATGCAGATGCGTTGCCTACCTTTAATCAATGGAGAAGTGGACGCACAAAAAAAGGAAATTTCCCCTTCCCATCCTTTCCTAATAAGAAAAGGATGGGATAAAAGACTAAAATTAGGCCTCCGGCACCACAATCATAGCCGAAACTGCTTCTACTTCACGCCTGTCTTCTGAGGGGTCGTGGTATTTCACCGGTCGACCCGGCCCATTCGTGCACTCAACAAATATTGTTGTTGCGGGATCTACCACTAACAAATATAGATGTTATTATTGTCATAGTTCTCTATTGCCATAACTATATTTACAGCCGGACGCGGGCATTCCCCAATGCCTTCAACGGAATGCAGTCTTCCGGCATACAGACAACCTTTTGACGTTTTGAAAGCTTATCATTACATTTTTATGTGTGATGAAAAAAGATGGAACATACCCTTCTGTCTATTTTTTCTAATTACGTCACGTCGACATCAGTTATACATCAAAAATAGTGACTCGTATATTTTTTCACGTCTTCTGATTAGTGATATTTGAAGGCATAATATAATATAACTCGTAAACAGTCTCGTGAGAAATAAATAATAAATAAATACGCATATAAGTATACGTTTCTTGTACATGAATTTATGTAATAAGATCATAAATGACTCAAGAAGGTCGCTAGGTGATCTAGAGTTCCTAGTAACAGTCGGAAGTAGAGGCAAGGTCTCAACATCCTTCCTTCCGCTGTTACCTCTATCATTTTCTAAAATGTCGACATATGACAAATATGTTACTTGTTATCTAGGTGAGCGACTTTGGCGACGCAACTCGATAACGATACGTTGAGACTAACGTAGACCCTAAACTACAATCCCTTGTTTCAAATAAAATCCTATACAATTTGAACAATTGATCTCGTAATTTCCAACACTTACTAAATAATTTAAGTTATTCATTACAAAATTGCGTACATTATACATAAAAATAGGAAATAGTGTAATGCACTGTAATTAGGCTTTCATTTATAATAGGTCATAAGAATACTTGATATTTTCCCGTTGTAAGAAAAACGTGTCGTATTGTTGCGTTTGTCGATCGCCTAGGATAAAGACTATATTACGTGATACGATCGAAATGACATTGGAATAAATAAAACATTTTTACGCTTTCGAAATAATAATCGATCAATATAAAAAAAATCTATTATATAACCGTTTGACCGACATAAAATACTATTATGTGTTTTATAATTAACAGAAATATAATTAATTTATGAATGTTAATGTCACAACATGCGTGTGTTTTGTTTCTAGTCAATTTTATATGAATGCTTATGAAAATGCATATAAATATGTAAATAATGGAAACATATCTTTGCTGCAATATCGTTTTTTACCTTGAAATTAAAAAAAAGAGCATTATTGTTTTATGAAAATATTTTTGTTAGTAAATGTAATTTTATTCGTCACTGTTAAGGAATTTCGGAAATAAACATTTTTTATTATTTTTTATTTTAAAACTTAGTAGCCTTACAATATAGGGTGCACTTTTTTGTACTTTAGTAGAATCTTCTTGTACCCAAAAGAGAATTTTAAATCACTGTCAATAGCTGAACTAGTCATATTTTTATTTTTTTATTTTTACTCAATAACAGGATCACCAATAAAGGTTTAATACTAATATCAGTTGTTCCCATGAACATTTTCTTTGCATACTTTTTAATTAAGTGCAAGGTTGATAACATCAATATTATGGTAATTCTGTTTTTATTTTAATGTAAAATGAACTACATATAATATTGTACGAAAACAGAGTGGGTGTTGGTATACGGCCAAAATCAATATTTGATCCTTGAAATTAATCCGAATTTAATTAGTTCAGTATATACAATATAATATATGTAACTGGGTACAAATATTTACTAGACCTCCAAACAATAGATCGTATGTTTCGATTGCTATTGAGATCTTCGGATCGTTTAAATTTGAATTAAATAGATTAAAGTCGATTCGGATATTATATTATTTATATTATAAATTATGTCCTTTTAACGATATAAGAATATTAACATGTCCTTTACATTTAATAAGAAATTACAAGTACATTTCAAAGTTATTTGTTATTTTATATTATGTAAAATAATGAACGTGTGTAATTTATATATTATATACACGTTTATTTTACAACGTTTAATATTTTACGATTAACGTTTAAAACGATATTTTTTTTAGTTGTTGTCTTATGAGAGCATCATAAATATTAAGGCATATAAGTTTTATGAAAATTTTTAAACAAATGTTACATTATCATTAATAAATGATATAATAAGCGAGATTCCTTCCATCCTCACGGATGTAATTTAGCTCGCTTATTAATAAAAAAAGTCAGAATTCGATTTAAATAGATGAATTTTAAAATTAAAATTCTAGATTTATGTTTGCAAATTAGAGATATTAAATAACATTTATAAATAATATGCAATATACTTACGTAACAAGCAAATATATATATATATATATATATATCGTATTTAAATATTCATGAATTTATCTATGTTTATATATTTATTAATAAAATATATTGTCGTTTAAATGAATTATAAAAATGTATTATACGTGTAAATGAAGTCCTACCAAACATATAAATGAAAGTATTAAATGACATTTAAAAGTTTCATTATATAAAAAGAAGTAATAAATTGGTTAGAAAAACATAGGAAACAGAATTTTTTTACTGCCTAATTTTTTCATGAAAAGATATATTTTTTGTTATATTTGAATTTTTATATACACATGCAATAAAATTAATAAAATATTAGACTAGATATGAGTAAAAAAATAATAACCAGTAAAAAAATTCGGCAAGTGACTTTTTGTAACCAGGAACAATTTTATAAAGTGTTCTTCAAGGTTGTAACGACCTTCAAAAATTCGGAACATTTTTGCTCGTTAGTTAATTATCAAAAAAAAAAAATACAACTTTTGCTTATCGCTTATTGCTAGTTTAAGTCGTAAATAATATTCAGATAAAAACAAAAAGGTATATACGCATTACCTTTTCAAAAAAATTAAAGATTTTCTGTAGTTTGTTCTTATAACTTTTGAATTAAGTATGTTGTAACACGTATATGTTACATACTTAGTTATATATAGGGTAACTGAAGGAAGAGATATCCGGTTGCTCGAAAATGTTACGAAAGTTGTGTATCGCTTGCACATACATATTTGTGTTCGTTTACCAAGACGACCGTGCCCAATGAACTTGGCCCCATTAAGCTTAGTATTAAGTAATATAATTTTTTCTCTGTTTCTACGACACGGTTGACTGGGACTCGATCACAAGGTGAAGGCCCCAAGAATTTACACATCTCGCCTCAACGTCCACTGGCCAAGCGAATTTACTCATTTTAAGGTTAAAACTAGCGTTAGATACGTATCAATTTTATAACTAATATAACAATCATTTAAAAGCCCCGAAAATTTATATTTTCGCACCTAATTAAGTTACGGCATCATTTTCTATTAACCATATGAATTATAACAAAAGATAAAAGATTTTTATCAGTTAAAATATGAAGACCACGTTATTTCCATTGTATCATAATTAAACACTTTAATTAGAAGAACAATGATAATTGTTATTAATCTAGTTTATAGAAAAAAATTGCAAAAACTATAATAACGACATACTGACGCACTTTGATATGGTTGAGAAATCTTTATTAACTACTAGCTGCGGCCCACAACTCCGTCCGCGAGGACATGAAAAAAAACTTTATTAGTAGCAGATTTGTTCTTCCAGACTGTGCTTAATTTTAGTGATGCAACGGAAGTGTCTTACCGGAACCAGAAACAGAAACAGATGTCAAAAATAAATTTTAGCAGAAACGGAAACGGAAACGGATGCGGAAACAGAAGTGTAAATAATAATAAAAAACATATTTACAAAAATATTTTTTTCTGTAAAAACAGTTTGTATTCGTTTTTAATTTATTAAGGCATTGGATATCGGTGTCCTTTAGCCTTCAATGTATGTATTTTTACTGCACTGCAATAAGTTAAAATACGCGTTTTTTTTTAAATTTATTTTCAGTAAACAAAATTACACTATTTACAAATTAAAGTTCGCCAAACCACTCGTGTTGACAAACGACAAATATATTTCTAACTATATAATGATGATGATATATTACATGGTTATCACTTATTCAAAAGTACATTTAATAACTCGTAAGTATGAAATAGTCACGTTTTGCCAGTTGTCAAATTTTATATGGACAACAACTTGACAGTTTACTCCAGCAAGAGAAACTGATTGTTTCAAACAGCAGCAGAAAATATTACGCGCTTAAATTCACAAAATAGTACGTAAACAAACAAATGCGACAAGTGCCGAAAGGCCGCGCACGGAGTGCGCGTCTCGCGCCGCGCATTTGGATCTCTCAGCCGTTGTAAAGTTCCGTTTTATCTCCGTTATAAAAGTTGCGGAAACAGAAGCAGAAACGGATGTTGAAAAGCACGCGGAACTTCCGCACTTGCGGAAACGGAAACAGACATCCGTTGCATCACTACTTAATTTCAACGAGATCCATGTAGTTGTTCACCTTCTAACAAACATTCAGGAATCCATCCATCTAAAAATTAACATTTATAATATTAGTTAGATAGTAGTATGTTACTCAATTTTGTTCTCTTCTATCTTCTTTTGTTAAGGTGATATTTTTACAAAATAGAAAACATAGATGGTTAGACAAACACAACGTGATGACTTTTATTAGGTAAATGTGACACCCAGAGTAGTGTAAAGTTTACTTAAGCAGTCCCACTAAGTTAGGATTTCTCTTTGTTAGGACTAAGTCTTGATGTAAGAGTCTTCATTTTTCTTCCATTATTTATGTTTTAATTTTTTTTTTAACCACCATCACTGTATTGTAGATTGTTCGACGAAGCGTCAGTTTAATCATTGAACCATAGATACAACAAATTAGGTTAATGTCAATCATCTCTTCAAGTTCAATGTTCTTGTTTGTAGTTTTTTGATTTGAATTATATTTTTTTACTACAATATTGTGGTCTTTGTTATGGGGTGAGGCAAATGGTTATGCGGTTTCATTGTATTATGTGGCCATTGAACCTAGAAAATTTTGACCATACTTAGAGCCTTTTAATAGCAAAAGACAAGGATACGAATAAAATATTAAGTACAAATAATAAAATATTTCATAGTAGTAAATCTACAACTTGTAGGTATAAAGTATTTACTGAAAGACGTTTCAATGAAATTATTATGTCTGTAAAGATTAATTTAAATTCTAAAACTGATGTAATGGTGATTATAGGCTTTGAAAAGGAAACTTTGCCTTATAACGATTCCTTTGTTGGATTAACTTTGTCAAATTTCGGTACGATCGAAGTAAATTGCCCGTTTCTCAAACCATTCTTAGAAACGATCACGAATTAAACGATTTTGCACCGAACTGATACAGTATCCTGTGTCAGATTGATGACTAACATTTATAAGTTACTTTCATAAATCAATTGAACCAAAGTTAGAATAGGACTTAGGTAAATTTACTTAAGACTACTTAATGTACTTACAAAATAAAGAATTGATGAGTTGTTTCAGTCTTCTCCAACTTTTCGCAGTTATAGGATCAGTGTTACGGATGTCCATGGGCGTTTATGATCACCTTGGTGTTAACGCCGCTCGTTTGCCCCTTCTCTAATAAAAAAATGTTATCAAAATTATATATACTCTAGCTATCGCCCGCAACTTCGTCCGCGCGCAATTACACGAAAACTTTATTAGTAGCCTATGTTAACTTTATTAGTGTAATTTCATCAAGATCCGTTCAGCCGTTGCGAAGATGCTTTCAAACAAACATCCATCCATCTTAACATTCGCATATTAGTAAGATAACTTACCGGGTTTAAAAACAATCTTCATAAATAATTTCAGTTGCTTGCAAGAAAGTTTTTTTAATTGTTAATAGAATATAGGATATAAATAAAAAATGTGCTGGGAAGGTGGGTTTTAATTAAAATGCCTTTAGCGTGTCTAAAATATCCGTGAGTAAAACTGTTGGATGTATGATTAAACATTTATAATCCTCTAAGTTTCTGTGGTTAAAACATTACAAGGCACATTAAATGGTATTGTCCGTCGACCGAGCCCGCGGGCGTTCACCTTCGATACCAGACCAACGGAAATGCGGAAGTCAACGGACAGACCGGACCAGTTGTGAGAGGGTCTCCCAGCGACAACGATACACCCCAAACGGACGACTTACTTCACATACAAGAATTTCAATGTCAAATGCTATGGACCCGTATCGTTATTAACCGCATTTATTAATAATTTTATTTTATTATTAACTACTATATTATTATTTTAATACAACTGTATTAGTAGATTACAAACGTTTACAAGTTCATTATTATATGATATAGATCGGCATTATAATCACGTTGACATTGTGGTACGGAGCGTCTAACGATGAGCCAGTGGCTTAGAGTGCGAAGTGGCTGTCAGTTCACCGGTTCATTTCCCGCAGCGGAGCCCTGGAGGTCGCGTCTCGAACTGTCCTATATAACGTGACTACGCCGCTCGACTGCTTACAACCCGGTCCAAGCTCACGCTGCCAACACCACTCGCATCCACGGAACCGATCGATCGGTCAGTACATAATAAAATAAAAATTAAAGAAATGTCCATTAAAACTTTGATCTAAATCCAATCGGGTACAGTCAAGGTCGAATCGTAACTAAAATCCCGCGATCCAATTTTCGAATGTGATTTACGTTCGAGTATTGTCCACTCTGTCATAGTGTTGTGCTGCGACATTGACGGTAATTGTCGACTACCACCACCGTACGTTTGGTTTGCAGCGGGAGCGGCTCGCCGTAGTGACGCTGTGCCGACGCCAGTCTGCGGTAACACATCGCACCGACCTGTGATACTGTGCACCGATTGACAGATAATCGAACAACACGTGCCACAAAATGAACAGCTACATAACTTTCGTAAGTTTAAGATTTTTTTAATCCACAAATGATTAGTTACTAAAACAATGCTCAAAAAATATGTATATTCACGAACGATATAATTATTATTTTTTGTATAATTTATTTTATTTTAATAAAATAACAATAAGCATTAAAAACTTATAAATTCTAATAATATATAAATTCTTTATGAGTTAGCTAAAAATTCATATCTTAATTTAAATTATTTAAACTTTAATGAGACATCATTAAAAAACTAAATATAAAAAGGCTAAATATAATTACGTGAGTGTTCACCATTTTATTTATCTAGTTTATTGTTATTTTTTTTAAATATTAGATTGAGTTGTTACTGTTTTAAAACAGTCTTCTTTTGTTTAAGTAAAACATTATGATGACAAGTATGAGTAATAAATTGTTTAGCTATGATTACTGTTCCACTATTAAAATTGTAAAGATTAGTTCACACTGTTAAACGTTAAAGTACTAAACAGCCTAATGCTGAAATTGATTTATTAGCAGTCATAAAATGGTTCGTGCTTCCATCGATTAATATTAAACTAATTGCATTTATATTCTTAATCAATTAAAATATTTAAAACATTTTAAAAATAGGAAACAAATATTAGACACCAAATATATTGTACTTAGATAGTTTTACAATACATACATATATTAAATGCATTGATACAGCTGAGAAATAACTAAATATTTACTACAATTAAATGGATATAGAGATAATTATTCCTTTAACTCACACCACGAAGGTTTTATTTGATTTCTTTACGGTGTGATATTACTGATCAAAACTGTGCAAAAACATAGTCAATGAAAGATGTCAGACACTCTTATGTTATGGGATAAAATGTTGACATATTATTTTTCATAGTAAAATTTAATTTACACTTTAAATCTTCGAAATATGAGTTTTAAATTTGAGTACAATAACATTTAAATATGTACTTAATTGTAATGTTAACATGTAAATCACGTTCACATAAAGTGATGTAAATCGTTGCAACAGATAAACTTGTATGGTAATAACTATTATGCTTATTTAAGAGATAAAATGGTACTAAGATCATTTAGTAAACAAATTGTGAAGTACTCTCGATTCGTGACTTGGCGCCAGAACGGGTTATTTAGAACAAAATTTCTTAATTTGACCGTATTATATGGATTACCATAAATGCACCGCGGCATTGTCACTAAATGTCAAATTGATTTGTTTTTAAAACAAACGTTTTAAAGTCACATTTGTTCACATATTTAATAATGGCACATGTGTAATGCTTTCTTTATTATTTTTTAAATTACATATTAATATTGTCGTGATATGAATAACATTCAACGGACAATTATTATGTACGTTATTAGTATTTCTTTTGATAAAATAAAATAAAACATCAGTTAACGTTATTAAAACATTATAAGGCATATTAAATTAAGTATATGTTGTTGTCTTCGGATAGACAAAAAGGAAGGAATAGACCTATTTGGAATATTTTATATATTTCATTAAAGAATATCCCATAGGTAGCAAAAGGCAATATATGTTATTTAAACGCACTAAATTGCGTAGCGTAGGTCATAGGCCTCTCACTAGATGGCGGGATGATTCGGTCAAGGTTGCGGGAGTCCATTTAATGAGGGCAACAAGTGACCTCTCGTTTTGCGAACGTCCATTGAACTTCTTTAGTTACAACTCATAAATTGCGTTGCCTCAAAACACCATTTATTTCTCATAAGTGTGATAATGAGAGCTATGCGTAAGAAGCGACTAACTTGACTAGTTACTCGTATCAGTAAGAACGTTTAATATGTTTTCTAATGTAATAAATTTTTTTTAGTGTTTTTGAGACGCTGTACTATCATAGCAATTAATTATCCCTTTTCTAAATCAGTACACGATTTCCTTGGCACATTTAACCGCATTATTGATGCAGTTTGTTTACATTTCTAGTTACATATCCGGGTAGCATTTGTCACAGTCTAAGTAGTAAATACCTAATCTGTTATCATTACTACACGAAAATATTTATTTTGTGAAGAAACTATTCAGCATTGATTTTTTTTAAATAGAATAGATAAGTATAGACAAATTTTCTCGAGGTTTATAGCTAATATCACTTGGTTCGTATTCTTTGCCAGGAATATCGTAGGGTTATAGTCAGGCGGGTTAATTTTTTTTTAATTAATTATTTAATTTGTTAGTACGTAGGATCGAACATTGAAATTCTCTTCGTTCTTTATTGATACCGTACTCATATTATCTTGTTCTTTCTATTTAATTTATCTCTTACAGTGTAAGAAATTTGTCTTTGTTAGTCTGTTACTATTAACCGATAGAAGAATGTATTGCACTCGCTTCAAATAATAATTAAATTGTAATTTATTAAATCAATATAATTGAAGTACTGGTGTACTTACAGTTAACAGAACAGCGAATACTATTTATCAATAAAGGATGTAAATTTCGTTTGTATCCGTTAAACAAGTGAAGCGTGATGGATTAGGAAAGGCAAGTGAACCAGTTTTATGATTCACGTACACAAGAAAAAAGAACCTTGCTCACAGGATATCACGTTGTTATTATCAAATATTACGATTCAATTTTGCTCAAAAATACATTGCCAGTCGATAATTTCACTTGGTTTGCGTTTATATATATATTTAGCCAGACGATTACGATTTTTTCTATAATTTGAAAAAAACGAATAATATTTCTTAAAATACGCTTAGGTTTAAAGTGATTAGAAGCCTTTCATTAGGCTTTATTATTTAAAAAACAAGGTCTAAATTATTTAATTTAGTGCAAAAATAGATAATTATGCTAAGAAAATTTAACGAAATGTATATGTATTCATTCGTGTTTAAATAATAACGGAAAAATGAAAATTGGTAAATTTTTACTTAATATTTTCTGCTAGAGAAATGTAAATGTAGGTCAGAAGCAATATTTGAAATGTAAATATTAATTATTGAAAAAAAAAGCATCATACATTTAATTAAACATAAATAGCACAGGAGTAAAAAGAAGTAAGAAATAATGTAGATAGCTGAAGAGAATCAAGTTATTTTTATTAGTAAAAACCCATACAAATTGTACTGGGACAGATCCGGGACATTAAAAATCATAAAACCACCCGGATGTAGTTTTTTTTTTTTTATTTATACGAAAATGTAAGCCTATTTTTAGACATGAAACGTTAGCTTATAAGAACAGATTTAATATTGGTGGAAAAAAAGTTGTAACGCTAGACTCTGTGGGAGAATTGTTTTGGTTGATAATTTTGTAGTGCCTGAAATTTAATACGCAATATCCGTAGGAGATACACCGTCTTCTCCTGGAGCCCCGTATACATTGCCTGCCTCATCCATGACCAATGAATAAATGATTTAACATTATATGTTCAGGCACTACACATAATCAGGAGTTTTTATAGACATTAGGAAGGCTTATTACTATTTATGGTAGTTGAATATGACCTTAAACTTTAGCAAAACACTGGTTTTTAGGATTTTATACTATTTTACATATAAGGTAGAACTTGTAAAATCGATATCTGGGTGTGACCTTAAAATTTTTTGGCAGCATTAAAATATTTTTTTCTGAAATTTAAATTTAAAACACGTTATTTTGTTCACTGTATAAAATACAGAATGGTTTAGAATTTTAATAGTTATTTGACTAAAGGCTTAGATAAAAAACTAAAACAGAGCTTTAAAAAAAGTGATTACTAATGGTTATTGCGAAAAATCTCATATAATTTTTATCACTCGGAGAGTGCATACTAGAATCACTATATTTATTGATATAAAAATAAACTGTTAAGCACAACTTAAACTTACCGGCCATGTTATTTTTTAATACGTAAGACTTGCGTCATGTCATGGCATTCGTTAATTTTGCTTCCTCATCGAGAAAGTACATGAAGTAGTGACACTGTACATTTAAATGTATATTTAATTATTTTTTTAACGTATTTTTAATAAATGGGCCAAAGCGATCGTCCAAGAGCCTAATAAATTTCATTGTAAATTAAACAAAAGGCTTGAACTATTGCGGTCAAGGTACATTTTTTTTGTATCGTAAACAATAAAGATGTCATTCTCAAGATTGCTTGTACGCGCAAATATGTATGCACATTTATACTAGTACTAGCTGTTGCCCACGACTCCGTCCGCGCGGAATTAAAAAATAATATAATAAGTAGCCTATGTGTTCTTCCAGACTATGATCTACATCTATGCCAAATTTTATCGAGATCCATTGAGTTCAAACAAACATCCATCCATCCATCCAAACCTTCGCATTTGTAATATTAGTATTAGTAAGATTATTTAATGTCTGTGAGTGATACTTATTAGTCTCGACCATCATTGTCTGTTCATTTTGACAATTGAAGCAACATGTTTTTATTCCGCTCATACCAATTCCTTAAAAGAGATGAAATCAAATGTAAGAAAGAATGAAGATTATTTGAGCATTAAAAATTATTTGACAACAACATTTTAAAAAGTTTAATAAAATTTTGTTTATATTCATCTTAAGATGACAGTAACAAAATAACACGAAGATATGCAACGCGAAGATATAAAGTATATACCTAAACGTGTTATGTAATACCGAAAGCATTCATAAAATGCTTCAACTATATGTAACTAGTAGAAAATTCATACAATGAATAATATGCAATCAGACAATCTATTAACGAAGTTATTGATTTTATATTGGTCATGTTATCATTATATTAAGCAGGCAAATCGTACGTTAATTTCAATTAGATTATTTATTCGCTGTCTGTCAAATCATTAGTACTGACATATTGTTATTTTTTTTTAATATTGAATGATGTATAGCTTACCGTACAGTCAAACACGGATGTCTGACCCGGTGCGAGTGGAAATGTTATCGTTGTTACTTCTGTGAGAAAATGTGTATGCCTATATAGGGCCTAGAAAATGGCGAATAAAAGAAAAAAAAACATCACATGACAGCTATAGTACAAAATAAATCTATGGCAGTATTTTGACATTGAAAGAGGGGCGCTAGTAAGTTGACATAAATGAAAAACGACGGCAACTTAATTTTAACCCTTTTACTTCTAAATGCCAAACGGTTCGGTAAACTGCTGCGTACCATTTTTTGAATACACTGGGCTTATTATATTTTGTGTTATTTAAAACCATAATGTAAATTCTGACAAGAATTCTGTATATTAAGTAATAATATTACGTAGTCAAACGTTATATATTAGAATTTTAAATAGCAACGAACAAGGTCGGAATTTTTTTTGACACGCTCTAAATCTGTTATCGCGACTGTGCAGTGAGATACTATCTAAGATGACCTTCTGGCCTATGACACTGTATAATTTGTGAATAGCTAAAATTTCCATTGTCCAAGCTTCATTTTTTAAATCTCGATTAGCCTCACTATGCAAGTCAAGGCGAATTTAAATGTGTACTTATATCGTTTTAATGTTGATTCAGGCCTTGTGGTTGTGTGGCTGTTTACATAACAGTTAACCTTATCTAAAGTGCTGCGTTTTGTATGTGCTATGCACGTTTTGTATATTTTCATGACAATATGATACTCGTAGAATTGACAAGCAATAAGTCGATGATAAGCTATTAAAATAGTTCTGTGTAATTTTCACACCTGCGCGTTGATGTCTAAAGTATGAAACAAATTGAATTGGTTAAAATGCTTAGTTAAAATCAGTTAAGATTATTTGATTAACGTGTCTAAGAAGAGACTTAAAAAACTAAAAAAAAATCTTGGTAAGAATTTACTAAAGAGATATAAGAATTCCGATTATAAAATGAGTTATTTTATTAAATTCATCTCATTAAGTCAATAAATAAAACATTTAAGAAAATAAAAATTGATTAAAATAATTACAAAATAAATATTGCATAACGTTGAGTGAACATTATGACATTTGAGAAACATTATCGCGGAAGGCGGAAGTTGGGCGGGTTATCGAGCATGTGGGAACAAGTATGGTAATGTAGCGCCCGAGGCGTGCTTCCCGCTGCAAGCGTGACGTGTGACTAACTGCCCATTCATGGCGCACGCGTAAGTAAGACAGTTAAAGATAGAAGTAGTATATTGACACTTATCTGCAGTATTAATTATTAACACCGAGATTAAACCTTCGTATGTATCCTTGTCATAAGTTGGTTTGTCGCATTTTTGAAATCTCACATTTTTTATGCTCGTTTTTTTTTTTCATAAAATTGTCGTAAAAATAATTTATGTAATTAATTTGCAAATAAATTTCACTTGAACTTTAAATGGTCAAATTTTAAACAAAATAATCACAACTTAAATGCACTATCAGTAAGAAGCATAGCTTAAAAAGTTGGAAATATTTTGTTTCATAAATTACATAACTATGTTTTCGGATTCATCTTTTTCCCATAAATTTCGAGGAACAAATTCATTTGTGTTAATTGACTAGAGGAGATATTGAAATAGTACCAAACAAGCACGATACAAAAAGTAATTAATATTGACATTGACCAAATCTATTGTTAAATATCGAGTGAACTTACAAAGCGATTGATACAAATCAATAAAACTTAAAAACAATTTATATTAAATTATATTTGTTATCGATCGAATTTTTACAGTCGTTCAAAGTTTGGGGGCCAAATCTCGACCTTCATACTTTCAGCATTTGCTGTCAATTTTGTAATTAAATGTAACGACAGTAAAATTGCTTCAATATATATTTTAACTCTTTGAATTGCGTCATTTGTGGCAATTGACAAGTCCCATAATTATGCGACCTTCTCTCAAGTAACAACGACTTCATTTGTTCGTAGAAAACGTATGTTTTATAGTTGCCACTTATATGAGAAATCTGTCATGTTTAAAATTTGTTAAACATGTATATTACTTATTGTGAAATATATACGTAAAATACTTTTCTAGTTTATAGCTTTAAACTCATTTTATAATAATAATATTGCCAACTAGATGTTTTTACATATGTCAACTGGGATATATCGTGATATAAACATGTTAAGGCGATAACTTCATATTATGTCAGCTTGGAATAGAAGTTGCCAGTCATACGACCGACTATGACTTCCGAATATGTTTATCTGTTACATAACATATGAGTTCTTTTAATTAATTCAATAAATGTTTGGATGGATGGATGGATGTTTGTTATAAGGTATCTCCAGAACGGCTCATCGGATCTAGATGAAATTTGGCATAGATTGAGAATATAGTCTGGAAGAACACATGTACAAATGTCTAAAGTATACTTAATTAAAGTCGTGTGTATGATAATATTATATTTTTTTTACTAAATAATTAAGATAAAAAGGTTTTATTTAATATTGGTGAAAGCTACGTTATAAAAATAATTAAACTATTTTATGTTTTATTTATACTTTATATCTGAAATTAAAGTATAAATAAATATATTTAATTGGTTTATATAAATAGGTTTTATATCATTTATATATTTACTATTAACCTGTAAATATATTTTTACGTTTAAGTGTAAATATTATTGTAAATGCGAAAATTTAGGTTAGGTTAGGGGGTGTTAGTATGAAGGTATCTCCAGAACGGTTCCATGAATCTGGATCTCCATGGATGTAGAACATAATATAGAAGAACAGATAGACTACTTGTTAATTTTTTTTTAATTCCACGCGGACGAAGTCATGGCCAAAAGCTAGTATTGTGATATTTTTATAAGTTGGATTGTATAAGAACCTTATGTTCAAGGAAAGGTGTTTTAAGTTATCTGGATGTTTTCTCATACAATGAAGAAATATATGATTGACTGTGTATAAATTATACAAGATTGAAGTGAAATAGTGAAGGAAATCCCACGTAAAAAGTACGTTGGTTGTAATTACTTTCAATTATAAATATTGCACCAGATAGTTAAACTGTAAGGTATTATGCAAAACTTTTAACAGTCACAGTAGATTGAATATAGATTATGAAGGAAACTTAGACCGTAAGTGACAACATAAGAAATAAAGTAAATAAAATTGTAAAACAATATCTATCTTAAAGGCCGGCAACGCATCTGCAATTCTTCTAGTGTTGCGGATGTCCATGGGCGTCGATGATCATTTTGGTGGTCCCTCCGCTCGTTTGCCCCCTTCTCTAATAAAAAAAATACAGACTGAAGTTGTATGAAATAAATTTTGCTCAGTATGATTTTTTTATATCATAAGGTGGTAAACGAGCAAGCGGTCACTTGAGTCTACTTGAATAGCGAAGCGATGTTCGATAAACATGAATCTATCCTTGAACAAGTTACCTTTGAATGAAATAGGATATGTTTGTTGGTATAATTTACATATAAAACAAGTACAAGTAAACACATTGAATGCCGAAGTTAATTATCGATGGTAAAAATATTTTTTGCATGTTGTAAACAGAATGAAAACGATGCAAAATTTCCGTATTTATTAAATATTTTTGATATTATTTTTTTAATTCATCGAGATGTAAAAAATATTCTGTTTATTTTCAACTTCAACTTTTACAAAATAAAGTCAACTAATAAATTAACGTCTAAATTCACGAACATAATTTATGAGTTTATTATTTTTTCTAATTAAAAAAATACAATAAAAATGTAAATAACTTATATAACGTAGCGAGTTGAATTTTAGAAGTAGATTGATAACTGTGATTTGAAAAGGTCGCATTGTTTAAATATTTACTGAAGAATCTACGCTGTTTATTTATTATATAATTGAATGGAAATATCTTCTGCAATCGAAAACAGAAACTAATGCAGATATTAAGCTAACTAATAAACATCCTACATATTTGTAGAAAGCATTTCGCTGATTATTTATTCTTTGGTAAACATCATTTCGAAATTTTAAATACTCGGTTAAGAAACATAAGTAGGACGTAGTTTATGTTTAAAAGGGTACCTAATGTACGTGATAGAAATATCCCGCAAGGTCCTGACTATTTGGTTCACGTCTGCGCTCGCCGCAGCGAAACCCAATCAAGTGTAAACGCACTTTGTTGCGACATTGTGATGCAATGCCGACCGCCGCTATTGTGTTTGTTTCCAACCGCTTGTAATGTTAATAGCATTATTCCAGCGCTTTAACGCGTACTCAGTTTCACAGTTATACTCAGTGTCTATTTTGCAAATATTAGTTAAAACAAAAACATTTATTTAAGTACTAACTGTTGATAATATTACATGTACGGCAATATTGTATATTATTGCACTTAAAATCAAATATTAGGTCCTTACATATGAAATTGGCGTTTTGTATGGGAGGTACAAAAAGTCGAATATTTTTTAATATAATATATTTAATTAATCAAAGTATGAACCATTATTTTCTATGCACTTTTGCCATCTCATAGGTAGATCATTGATCCCTTTACTATAAAAACCAGTCGGACGGGAATCAATAAAATCTTTGAAGGCGATTTGGACTGCCCCATCGGAGTTGAATTTTTTCCCTTGCAAGAAGTTATCCAAATTTCGAAAAAAATGGTAATCTGTTGGAGCAAGGTCCGGGGAGTACGGAGGATGTCTTAGAATTTCCAATTGAAGCTCTTCTAATTTAGTAGCCGTCTGTTGCGCAGTGTGTGGTCTAGCGTTGTCGTGAAGCAGCAGTGGCGTGGAGCGATTGACCAGCCTAGGTTGTTTAGCCGCTAGCTTTTCCATCATGGTTTGCAATTGCTGACAATAGACATCAGCCGTAATAGTCTGGCCAGATTTGAGAAAACTGTAATGAACAATACTGGCACTAGTACACCAAACGCTTACAAGTAACTTTTTTGGGGTTAATTTTCGCTTGGGGCAGGATTTGTCTGGCTGGCCAGGATCCAACCATTGCGCTGAGCGCTTCCGATTATCGTAAAGAACCCATTTTTCATCACAGGTAATGATTCGGTTTAAAATACCTTCATTATTGTGCCGGTTTAGTAATGTAACGCAACAGTCGACGCGCGTTTGCCGGTTTGCTTCAGTCAATTCGTGAGGTACCCACCTTTCAAGCTTTTTAATCTTCCCAATTTGCTTCAAGTGAATTAAAACAGTTTTATCACTAACATCGCAGCCTGCAGCTAACTCGGACGTGGTTTGCGATGGATCCGCTTCCACAATAGCCTTCAACTCTTCATTATCAACTTGAGTCTCAGGCCGTCCACGGGGCTTGTTCTGCAGATCGAAATTTCCAGAACGAAAACGTTGGAACCAAAAACGAACTGTGTTTTCTTTTGCAACACGACCGCCATACACATCATTCACCCTTCGAGTCGTTTCCGCAGCACTAGTGCCACGGCGGAACTCGTACTCGTCAATAATGCGATATTTTAAGTTTTCCATTTTGTAAAATGAGTGACGCAAACAGAAAAAAAAACAGAAGAAAAAAAACAAATGAATGACGGTCATCGAACCACAAATACATGAGTCTATAGCTGTACAAATTTGAATTTGGAATTCCTTACCAAAGAGGAGAAATTCGTGATTAAAGTAGCCAGTACGAAAAACGCCAATTTCATATGTAAGGACCTAATATATATCGAATTCGTCGATTAATTTAGTTTAGGATCAGAAACTGTTATCAAATATTAATGAATTATGTTACAGTCGAGGACTTGGGAATATCATGATTTTTTAAAACAATTGCACACGTAACATGTACACAGTATTCATTAAATGTAAATTATATTACATTTATGTATATTTCCAGCATACTCAAGGATGAAATAGATCGTGCGGTGTGCGAATTGAATACTTAAAGTATTTGTTAAGTTACGGTCATTTCGCTATGAACGCGACACATATCTGTTGCAATCGTCCTTGTCAAGGATTGTCTGTTGCGAAAAGATGATCATTAAATGAATGACTAATTGTTCACCTTGTCTTATGACGGTGTATGAATCTGACGTATGTAATTAACAATAGATCATTGTATGTTTAGATTGCATTTGTATTAATAAATATTGTAGTCTCTCTTTTGTCAAAGACAAAAAAGGGACGGCATATGTATTGATGAAAGTGTGCAAAGGAGTTTTGGAGTTATGCGTGTATGTGCCTATTAAGGTGTTGTCCTTTCTAAGCACGTTCCATTGTCTACACAATCCAGTTATGAATGTTTACGTGCTATTTGCTAAAAATATTTATTTGCATGTCTTCGTACATTTTGTTCTGGTAATTTGGTGGTCGTATAAATATCCAAAGGTCAATTAATTTTGATTAAGTGACTATTCGAAAGCTATATCTAAGTTATTAAAGTTATAGTAATTTATTTAAGTTAGATATCATCATCATCATGTCATTAGATGTAGTTTTTTTAGATGTGCTGGGTTTTAATATTTCGCAGTATTACAATGGTTACATTTAATTTTGAATTTAAATAAAGTAGCAAATATTTATATGACAAACTGCCAAATAACATTTATGTTTTAAAAAAAGTATTACTTAGCAATAATCAGCGTTTAATATACTGTGTAGCTATTAGTGGGCTAATACTTGTAAAGTGGAAGTAAATCAATTTGTTAAACGTAGGAAAATTATGTGGTCTCGACTCTAAGCAATAAATAAAGGTAGTTTATCTAATGAAACCTCTTTAAGTAATACATCATACTAGCAGTCGCCTGAGACTACGTTAATGCATAAAAATGTAGCTATCCCCCCGCTATCTTCCAGTCAAAGTCCCGTCAAAATCGGTCGTGCGTTCTGGTGATTATCCAAAACTAATGCGGCCTTGCGGACAGACATACAGATTACGCACTACGCTTAAGCTACGCAAATACATCTTGTGAACGAAATGTATATATTTTTTCGATAAGACATACGTTCATTTCAATTTTATTAATATGTGTAGATAATATCATGTTAAAACTATTTACTAAAATAGTTTATTCAACGGTATTTTTAAATGTGTACACAGTTTAACATTTCAATTAACAAACATAAACTGTACGTCTGTTGCAATTAGTACGGCTTATGGAAAATAGTTTATTAAATTATACGTAAATTAAAATGACGAAAGTTCCAATTTAACTCGCTGTAAAGTAAGTGTTAACTGAGCGATTACATCAAACTAAAACACTATACCTAGGAAGTTGTAAATGGTCTGTTGCACCATTTTACTAAATCAAATCATGGAATTAACAGTAACGGGTTACTTCGTATTCGTAATTAAAGTATACCTCAAACCATAATCAATTTGAACAGTAACAGACCCCGCAATAACATCTGTTGCATGAATGGCTCGTAGGTTGAAAACCAGGAACATACTGAAGACAGGCGTGAAGTGGAAGTAATTCCGCGTTTCGTCTGATGAGTCGTCGATTAAAGATAGGTTACATATCTATAATCGCGAATGTCTATGGGCAGCGGTTGCTATTTCGGGGAATTCAGCTTGCTGGTTTGTCACCTAATAATATAAAAAAAACATATAATTAAAATGAAAAAGAAATATATACTTTATTAATATATACATACTTTAAGCGAAATGAATGAACACCTTGGTGTTCCCGCTGCTCGTTTGCCCCCTTCTCTTATAAAAAATAGAAATTATTTTAATATACTTAAGCGGTGACAGTTTACTTGGCAAAATTTCCAATATAGTGACTATTTGACGATCTGCTTTAATACTACTTTTAAATATATATATTTGTTTAAAGTATTAAAACATTATTAAAATGTCCTTTCAAAGTTATTAAAAGATCACCAATGATACCTTAAAAGGTTTTTTTCTTATTTCTATATTCCAAGTTTGTATTTAAATAATTGAGAATCTATTTTTACTCCTGAAATGTATAGATTAAGCGAAAATATATACTTGTTAAATGGAAGTAATGGCATTAAATATTAATTCCCGTTGCACTGATAAAATAATTTATACGAACTATTAAAAGATTGTACTTTTATTCGATGATGTAGAACAATAAAAATCTTACTAATATTCTAAATGCGAAAGTTTATATGTACGGATGGACGTTTGTTTGAAGATATCTTCTGAACGGCTCAAAGGATCTTGATGAAATTTGGCAGTGTTGTAGAACATATTCTGAAAGAACACATAGGTTACTTATTATTTCTTTTAATTCCGTGTAGAAGGAGCAACGGGCGATAGCTAGTTTATTAAATAAGACTTAATTTATAGTAATTTAAATTACTTAGAATAACACTAAATATTATCTTGTCCTAAGCTATACATTTATACAGGTGTGATTAGTATTGCACTAAGTAAAATATCCACAAGCAATGGAATTTCGAAACGTATCTCACAATTTATGTAACAAATAACTTAGGTCCACAAGGAAGTGGAGAAACCGGCCCTAGCCTAGCATTGATGAAACTGAGCTTGATACAAAATTATGTAGGTGTAGTTATTAAGCGTCGGTAGCCCAGTGGTTAAGCACTAGACTTTTTATTTGTAGGTCCTAGCTCTGACAATATCATAACATTTTCTGATTTAATTGATTCAATATATAGAGTTACTACGATTCCGCCAAAGGTTCGTTGTCTTTGAACGTTGACATGAGTGTCGTTTACAATGGTATAGAAAAAACATAAGACAATAGCTATTGAATCGACAAGTTACGGAACAAATCAAAACTAAATAACACTGTACGAAACTAGTAATCTTTTATTGGGATAACTCTTATAGTTATAATAATAAAAATCGTTTATTTAGGCAACAAAAGTATGGTTGAATTACAAAGTAATAGTACGCCTGGTTCCTAAACTAGTTTCGAGACCCGAGTTAATGACCTATATTAAGTTTGTTGTCTACAGGAATAATATACCTATAGGGTTATTTATAGAGTTATATATTTAACCAACTAATCTGTCTTGAAACATTTACCTTTGTCTCACTTTACCTTAAATTGTCTTAACTAATTACTCTTTGAACCGTTAAAAAGCAGTTAGTTAACTTTCAGTTAGTCGTACTTATAATATCACTGGGTAGACACTAGCAGCAACAACATCTGTTGCACGAATTGACCAGTTCGCCTGGTGCGATACTACGTTCACACAGAAGACTGGCGTAAATTGGATGCAGTTCTGCGTCTCTTCTGATGAATGTACGTGCTGGAGGCTTACCTTTCGTCTTTCCTTTCCCTCTCTTTTCTTATAAGAAAAGGACGGGTTTTACGGTCGGAGGAGGGAGCATAAAGAGAGGGAAAAAATATTTTCTTCCTGTGCGTTCCCTTCTCCGTCGATTAAAGGTAGACAACGCATTAAAGGTAGACATCGGATGTCGATGGGCAGCGGTCGCTTCGCTATTTCGGCGAATTTAGTTGACCGCTTGCTCATTTGCTAAATTTTAATATAAATAAAAAAGGATGACATGTGATTCTAGTTCCTATAAAATATTAGCTCCTCAGCAGATAAAATAGCAATTTAAGATTTGTGCAATCGCTATCCTTTTTGGTGCCTCTGTTTACCCTATAAAAATCGGAATTCGGAAATCGGAGTAGTGTTTCAAATAGAGTATTTCATTCCTACATATAAGTGCAGATTGTAATTGCATTTTACTTCGTGCAAAATGTTGCACACGTCGCTAACCGGCAGTGTAGTGACCGTATATCAGAGTTCACAAGTAGCCCGCCTTCGCGCAGCCTCGCTTGAGGTCACACATCAAGTTCAGGCGCTTGTTTTGATTCTAAACCAGTCTGCGCGATATGTGTCGGTTCGCACGCGTGCGTGATTACGTAATACATTAACATGTTTCCGCGATTTCCCTCTCAAGTTGTAAAGGTAAAGCTAATTGGCACAGAAAAATGCGCTATCGTATGTTTTTATGTACTATTTACTAGTTTATTTCCACGACGTCGTTAAGTATTTTAAGTGACATCAAATCTTTTAAGGTTTAATCTTTCTGGTTATTGTGCCGATTGTTAACTAAAAATAATAATGACTTAGGTCTTCAAATACTTTGACAAATGCGTACATGCATATTATATTTAATGTACATGTTTCTAAAGACATAGATGTGAATTTTGCCATAATCCAAATTTGTTAACCGATTTCATACGAAATTTTATTGTTTAGATCCCTTTATTTGTGTAGTTTTAAATTACAAATATGTCGACAGGGATACCCATTTCTGAGCAAAAAATAACCTGAGTGGAGTCAGTAGATAAAATTAAAACTAAATCTTTTTATAAACTGATTTGGCTGACTTGTTCGACTATTGTTATCGTAGTAGAAAGGTTTAATAGTATCCGGGTGTTAAATCGAGCTTGTATTTGCAACCGGTCTGGAAATAAACTAACTGACGGCTATGTTGCGCTATCGTCTCGATAGAATTCCAAATTACGACCACTCCATCTTAATGATTACTATTCCACAAATAATTATGAATAATTTTTAGACAAACGTACTCTACTTTGTAAAATATTTATAAAATCTTATTTAACTATCATGCCAATAATGATAATCATACTAATATTATAAATGCGAGTGTTTAGGGATGGATGGATGGATGGATGTTTGTTTGTTTGAACAATGGCTCAACAGATCTCAACAAAATTTGGCAAGATGTAGGACATTGTCTGGAAGAACAGGATAGGATACTTATTTTTTTTTATTTCCACAGCTAGTTATTGCATACAAATAATTTCAATACCGAATGTTAAATACGAACTTCTTTGAAAATATATTTCGAATATTAGTATAACATAATTTCCTTTGTACACAGGTACTATTACTCGCGTGTGTCGCAATAAGCATGGCGCAGTACAACCATTTCGGGGGCGGCTTCTCTGACGGGTACTTCAGCACGAGCTTCGGCGTGCCCGGCTACAGCGGGCTGTCGGCTGCAGCGGGCAGAGACCCTAGAGCTAACACAGGTATACAACGAAGAGGTAAACACGATTTTGTTTAAAAAAAAACTTACTGATTTCGGGGAAGAAACGTGTGTCGAATAAAGTTCGTAAAAGGAGCTCACATACATAAAAAACCCACAAACATACTTAAAAACATTACCCTCCTCAGACACCATACCTTATTTAGAATTGCTAGATCCTAATTAACTCGAATAAGTCAAAGCCTATTAGTATTATACAAATAACTGAAGAATCTCCTACGTTATTACGTTATAAGTAACTTTAAAGTATGTTATAAGACTGTTTTTGTAAGGAAATTTGTAATCAATGTTACGATATTCCTAAATCAGCTCAGTTTTTGTGCGTCGAAAGACAAAAACTGTAAATGAGACGGAAAGTAAACCACAAAACGATTAGCCGTTGACGACATTTGCAGGACAAAAAGAATAATAGTTAAGCATAATGCGTAATAAAGAATCATTTTAGAGAGCATGTGTTTTTTAATATTTTTAATTATTATGAATTTTATATATTATATTATATATATTATATTATTTATTATATTGTAAGATATTTGATGCAAAAGTATTTTAAAAGAATTAAACTAACAGCGAAACAGTGAATTTAACTCTACTTCATAATATAAACCTCCTCGCTGTAGTATAAACTTTAACCGAACGTAAGTAAACAAAAATGTCAGACGTTCCGCAATGACGGATGGAAAGAGACTGCCTCGAGCAGCAGCGCAAGCTTCCTTATAAAACCTTTTTTTTGTGTGGCTACCCTCAACAGTCCTAACACGGCTTCTCCTGACATGAGACCGTCCTCGGGCTCGTTCTTCCAGCATCTTCAACACTGGAATTCGTCTGTAACAATGGCATAGAGTCTTTCGATACCAGCTCATTGGCAGGCGCTATGCGGGCGCGCTGCTCGTCGTCAGGCGCTGCACTGGCGCGCTGCTCGGCAACAGGTGCTGCATTGGCGTGCTGCTCGCGACAGGTGCTGCACTGGCGCGCTGCTCGCGACAGGTGCTGCACTGGCGCGCTGCTCGCGACAGGTGCTGCACTGGCGCGCTGCTCGTCGACAGGCGCTGCACTGGCGCGCTGCTCGCGACAGGCGCTGCACTGGCGCGCTGCTCGCGACAGGTGCTGCACTGGCGCGCTGCTCGGCGACAGGCGCTGCACTGGCGCGCTGCTCGTCGACAGGCGCTGCACTGGCGCGCTGATTGTAGACAGGCACCGCTCAGGCGCGCTGATTGTAGACAGGCACCGCTCAGGCGCGCTGATTGTAGACAGGCGCCGCTGTGGCGCGCTGCTTGTAAGACAGGCGCGGCTGTGGCGCGCTGCTTGTAGACAGGCGCGGCTGTGGCGCGCTGCTTGTAGACAGGCGCGGCTGTGGCGCGCTGCTTGTAGACAGGCACCGCTGAGGCGCGCTGATTGCAGACATGCACCGCTGAGGCGCAGTGCACAAGACAGCTACACAGTAGGACACAAGATCCGACCAAATCCGCATCTATATCGTTAATGGTGTCCTCGGTTAGTTGATCATAACTCTTTATGGTTTCAAAACATTCGACACATGATCATGTGAGCTATGACATCAGTGGAAGCCCGCAGTATCCCAGTTACTGAACGTCCCGCAGTCCGTTCAATACCTTAATTCACAAGACCATGTAGGGCAAGCGTCCCGCAGTCCGTTGCCGATAGGAGCGTCCCGCAGTCCGTCCTCTACATGATATTAATGGCAGCCCGCAGTATGCCAGATGCTGAACGTCCCGCAGTCCGTTCAATACTTTACTTCATAAGACCATGTAGGGCAAGCGTCCCGCAGTCCGTTACCGATAGGAGCGTCCCGCAGTCCGTCCTCTACATGATATTAATGGCAACCCGCAGTTTGTCAGTCCAGAAGATACCCTAGAGGCATCACCTGATACAGAGCGTCTCACATTCCGTTCACAATCTCACTTCTGCAGTTGGGTATCCCGCAGTCTACGCAACGCAAAGCATCTCGACAATACATGGACAAAGCAAACTGAACTAATAAAGGGCATCAATGACTATTACGACATAATGACATACGTCTGACTCAGGTAATGGCTTAACACGCTCAGCGCTACCGACTAGCCTTACAAGTTCACTTTAAAATGAAAAAAATCATGTTGGCTTGTAACGTGTTAAATCTTGCCACGACTCGGCTTTACCTGACCCTCACTAATAAACTGATCGAGGTATTCAATTTCAGTCTTTAGTAAAGAACACATATTTAAATTAATTGAAAAGTCTGATGTTGACTTATTTGGCATCAAAACTTGAAATATAAAAATATTGGTTCGATCTTACCGCAGTACAAATTGAATAGATCGCGTCCACAATCCTGTCTGCTGTGAAATACACAGACAGCGCGTGAGCCTCACTACTCACATATTCCCATGCAGAATAAACGGATTGGTCCACGCTACCCATGTTTCGCGAACACTGGTACGACTTTGATATCGACTCAACTTGCTACGATTACAACAATTATCACGGTAACGATCTGACATTTTTCTCTTTGCATTTATTTTCACGAAAATGCAAACACAAAAACAGAGTGAGCAAAGTGGATAGAATCACGTGGATCCTATCCCACTTCTGATGTAAGATATTTGATGCAAAAGTATTTTAAAAGAATTAAACTAACAGCGAAACAGTGAATTTAACTCTACTTCATAATATAAACCTCCTCGCTGTAGTATAAACTTTAACCGAACGTAAGTAAACAAAAATGTCAGACGTTCCGCAATGACGGATGGAAAGAGACTGCCTCGAGCAGCAGCGCAAGCTTCCTTATAAAACCTTTTTTTTGTGTGGCTACCCTCAACAGTCCTAACAATATTATGAATATTATCCAATCTACTTAGTGCGTAGTAAAAAAATGGGTGATAGTTTTTATCTCATCTCTGCTTATTAAAACAATACATAAATTATCATACTTGAATATTAATAAATGGTGTCGAACTGTACTGCGCCTGTTTCTATGTAGAGTATTCCGGGTTCAAATATTGTTCCGTGACTAATATGCAATTACCACGAAACAATAGATTGTGGGTCATTGAAGGTCAAGAAAGCATTTTCATGTTACCAACTCTGTCAGATTGTACGATACTTATCTGTGCTCGCGGTCAGCTGACAGCAATTCAAAATACATTAAACGAATATTAGTATTTTCATTGTCGTATTACCGACGTATGCAATTTGTTCAGAAATGTAACTCAAATGTTACCGATACTTTGACATAAGTGCATTTTTAAAGATACATGATTGATACAAAGGAAATCTAATAGATTAGTCAGGATCGATTCAAAAATTAAGTACTAAAAAATAAAAACATAGAACCGGTCTAGTCTGTACCGACACCGGATGAAGTATACGTGATTGTAGCCGTTTTTATTTTGCTACTAGAATTCTCTCTCAGAGCTATCTATTAAGAATCTGTCGAAGGCGAACGTTAATACATATTAGTCATCCTGTATGAGAAATACATTTGACAGACACTTTCATCTGTACCTGATACTGAATTTAAAGTGTTTTTAACTTTAATTTAAAGATCTGTTGTGAAAAAAAAAACATTGATTCATATAAAAGCTGTATGAAAATCGATTTTCTCTTTAAATATCAAACTATGTCCACTGTAAAGTAATTAATTTAATGAATAAGCGACAAGTTAGAATTGATGTGCCAAGTGTAAATATCTATTCTTAGAGCGCTGCTTTTACATAATTGAATGCAAATTGATCTAACTCGTGGTATATTTACACAGAAAAGGTAAACCGCTATAATTAAAATCATTCATAAGGAATCAATATTTATTTTGTTTGGATCATTTTAATTGTTTATTTTAGAAGAAACTGTTAATTTATTTACTCATTATTATTTTAATGGCTATGGAAAATTATAGCATATCATAAAAATAACATAAAGTCTATTTTCAGTCTTCTTTGCCATTCCACCCTTTTCTAATAGGGAAAGGATGGGAAGAGTAAGTGAATTCGATGCAGAAGGTGATGTGTAGGGAGAGAAAATATTATTTTTTTATGCGTCTCCTCCTCCGTTGACTAAATATCTAAATATATTTTGCCATTTCAGCATTTTGTAATAAAAAAAAAGAAAATGAATCAGACTATGATCGTGAAAATATAATAAAGCTGCATTGTATGCTTTGGTAGGATTTTTTTATTATTAGGTCCTTACATATGAAATTGGCGTTTTGTATGGGAGGAACAAAAAGTCGAATATTTTTTAATCTAATATATTTAATTAATCAAAGTATGAACCATTATTTTCTATGCACTTTTGCCATCTCATAGGTAGTTCATTGATCCCTTTACTAAAAAAACCAGTCGGACGGGAATCAATAAAATCTTTGAAGGCGATTTGGACTGCCCCATCGGAGTTGAATTTTTTCCCTTGCAAGAAGTTATCCAAATTTCCAAAAAAATGGTAATCTGTTGGAGCAAGGTCCGTGGAGTACGGAGGATGTCTTAGACTTTCCAATTGAAGCTCTTCTAATTTAGTAGCCGTCTGTTGCGCAGTGTGTGGTCTAGCGTTGTCGTGAAGCAGCAGTGGCGTGGAGCGATTGACCAGCCTAGGTTGTTTAGCCGCTAGCTTTTCCATCATGGTTTGTAATTGCTGACAATAGACATCAGCCGTAATAGTCTGGCCAGATTTGAGAAAACTGTAATGAACAATACCGGCACTAGTCCACCAAACGCTTACAAGTAACTTTTTTGGGGTTAATTTTCGCTTGGAGCAGGATTTGGCTGGCTGGCCAGGATCCAACCATTGCGCTGAGCGCTTTCGATTATCGTAAAGAACCCATTTTTCATCACAGGTAATGATTCGGTTTAAAATACCTTCATTATTGTGCCGGTTTAGTAATGTAACGCAACAGTCGACGCGCGTTTGCCGGTTTGCTTCAGTCAATTCGTGAGGTCCCACCTTTCAAGCTTTTTAATCTTCCCAATTTGCTTAAAGTGAATTAAAACAGTTTTATCACTAACATCGCAGCCTGCAGCTAACTCGGACGTGGTTTGCGATGGATCCGCTTCCACAATAGCCTTCAACTCTTCATTATCAACTTGAGTCTCAGGCCGTCCACGGGGCTTGTTCTGCAGGTCGAAATTTCCAGAACGAAAACGTTGGAACCAAAAACGAACTGTGTTTTCTTTTGCAACACGACCGCCATACACATCATTCACCCTTCGAGTCGTTTCCGCAGCACTAGTGCCACGGCGGAACTCGTACTCGTAAATAATGCGATATTTTAAGTTTTCCATTTTGTAAAATGAGTGACGCAAACAGAAAAAAACAGAAGAAAAAAAAACAAACAATGACGGTCATCGAACCACAAATACATGAGTCTATAGCTGTACAAATTTGAATTTTAAATTCCTTACCAAAGAGGAGAAATTCGTGATTAAAGTGGCCAGTACGAAAAACGCCAATTTCATATGTAAGGACCTAATATTTTAAATTGAAAATATTTTCGATTGAAATATTTTTTTTATTATTATTTAATTTGACAGTCAACTGATAAATATGTTAACAATTCGTAACTCAATATTTATGCTAAATGTATCTGACAAATTCAAACATGTGGGAGAATGTAGCGTTTAGAATAGATATTGTCGTGATTAAAATCTGTCGCATGGTTTTCATCATAGTTTAACATAAATCCACGTTCAGTGACACGAACACGCAACAAACTGATGTCAACTTTGCAATGGTTTACAAAACGTACGCAAACTTGACATACTCGTAAGTTACAAATACCGTACCATGTCGTTAACTGAAATACATTAAGACTGTCCCTGCTATTTGTACAAGTCTAGATTCGCGTTTGTTTTGGTTCTACAAATTTATTGGTTACTTTATGTAAAATGTACAACTCTAGGCTGAATTGTACATGTTCAAACATTTTAGCAAGTTATGCAAAATGCGTTTATAATTTTGAATTTTCTACAAGTCTAATTTTCAGTAAAGAACTGTTAAATAACTTTTGAAATTGCAAATATGATTAAGATCCCATAATTTTACGTTAATTTGAATACAAGCACTCGTCATTTGCTATTTAAGACCAAAAAGAGTTTAAACAGTGAAATGCGATATTCTTTTTTTGTTACTAACATTTTTGATACTATAAAAGGATAACTTAACATTATTAAAACCTAAACAAATACTTATAGCCTAACCAACCATATAAAAAACCTGCGCGTTTCAATCGGCATCTTTATTAAATAAATTTCCAATGTGTACAAAGGAATTTAATTATTTTTTTTTCGTATTATGGCAAGCATTTTTATATTTCTGGTCAGGAATACTTCTTGCCTTTTATGATTTTGTAATAAAATATATTTTAAAATCATAATGACCTTATTTGTGTTCAATAAGTATAAAATTATTACGATAAATATCAATAAAATTTGCACAACCTTCATTACACGGTTAATATCTGATTTTTACGCCCTTTTTGACGTGATAACGAGTGTATTGCAATACATATTTTTTTTTTAATTTGTGCCATCCGCAAGCAACGTGTACAATTACAGCTTAAAACATAAGTTTCACAACTTGTTCGAAAGATAAAATCTCGCGATAACAATGAGACTGGCTGTTTTAATTGGTAGTAAGTGGATGTTGTGTTACAATGCACTAGGAGTGATGGTGGCATGTTAAAATAAAGCGATAACGAAACGATTACGGCACGTCTAGAAAGAGTAATTTATGGGGAATGCAAATTAAATAAAATATGTTGTACCGCATGCCTTATTTTAGTCCTCTTTCCCTTCCCACCCTTATCCTAAAAGCATCCCCCTTCTCCGTCGATTGAAGGTAGACAACGCATCTGTAATTGCGGATATCTATAGGCAGTTATCGATTCGCTATTTCGGCTAATTCAGGTGGCCGTTTACTTTGTTGCCACCTTTTGATATAAAAATTAATAATATGAAATATTTTTCGCAGAACAAATGCTTTTTAGAACAAAATTCTTTTCACTAATATACTTATTTGCTTAATCAAAGTAACAAGATGGAAAATTGTTTTTAAATAAAGACCGCGAATAAATTATCAAGGTTATAGTATAGGGTTACAGAGGAATTATAAATTCTTGTAAGGTAATAATAATTTGCTCAAATCGTCTCATTTCCATATCTTGTGCTTACTGAATGACTAACAATATAATAGTACTAAATCTCTTTGTTGATTACTGATTTGGAGATTCCTGGTCGTATTGTATAAAATGTACTCAAATGCCTTACGTTATTCGGTCTATTTCGCGCCGTTTCAATGTCACGTCGCTTGCGCAACACGTGTGTAACTCCCGTCACGCTAACACGCCGATTATTCTCGCCTCGGTAACACGCTGTTTATAATAATTAGTTGATTCACTCCTTGCATCATAAATGATTTATAATGTAAACTGATGAAAATACTATAAAATAAAATTAAGATTATTATTTGTAAATATTTGACACTCGCGTTGTTGAATTCTTTAATTAAAATTATTACGATATTTATTTAAAAAAATTAATTTTACAGAGATGACAATTTCATAAGATGCCTTCTTATAACATAAAAAAGCAAATTAAATTAAAAATTTAAACTACAATTGATTGTTAACGTTAAAGGATGCTTTCGGACATAAAAATATTAATGTATTACGTGAATTAACATCACTGAGACTTCTAAAATAGAAAAATTATAGTTTTTTTTTCTAAATTTTAAGAACCTTTAGTAAACCTTCACTTCATAGTAAAAACAAAGGAAAAGCATATTAATTTTAATGTACATTTGTTATTTCAAAAGTAACGCAATATAAGATTAATTTTTGTAGGCATTCCTTACATTAAGAACAATCAGTTGATGCAATACATTGTTATTACGACAGAACATTAAATAAGTAATTATTACAATTCGATTGTACTGATATCGTTTAAGGTTTGATTAATTTCGTTTCTATATTATTAAAATATAAATTATAATTGCACAATTTTTATTGGATATCGTTTGTACGCCTTGAACAATGTTTCATTATGGTATGTTTAGAATATCCTTGAAATACAAAACAAACGTATTATTTGGTCACAGTTTTGAACTTGGTATATAATTTTAGATTCGTATTGGATTGTTATGTACTTGACAAAGGTTGACGAAAGTCGTTCTTAATAAGGTGCCGCTTTTATTTAACTGTTGTTAGATGTAATTAGAGATAATTTGGAATGTAAACCGCAAATCCGCTTAATCGTCGACCAAGCAATATGATATATGCACGTCAAACCGCATTTTGAAATAATAGATCATTTGTCGGTTCATTATATTGTTATCGACTTACTTGTAAATTCTTCTGTGTTGTGTTAAAGTCTGACCTTTACTTACGTTTGAAGTACTGGAACTTTTGACCTATTTTATTGTAAATTAAAAAGTTTTCTTCTTTACTCTTCTTAATCCTTTTATGTTTATACGTACTTGCAATGAAAGCTGTTGCGATCGTCTATTATGAGGTGACCTTAGTGTATTTCTAAATGCAACAATCTAGAGTTTAATTTTGTTTGTTTTTAAAGTAAAGAATATTTTGTTATTCAAGGAACTCAATACACAACACTTTTAAATACTCATTGGTAATTAATAACTGCTCATTTACGGTATCAAATAATTTTACACTGACCTTCTTTATATTTACATCTTGACTTTTAAAAAGGTAAATGTAATATACAAATTTACGATGGTACGATCACTTCATTCCTGTTTGTTAAGACGAATGATACAATTTAATTCAAAACCGTGTAATATCAAGGTCAAGGATTTGGCAATAAAGTTATGAATTATGGCTCGATTTGTGTTGAATAATGACAAAATAATACGTACGTAATGTTAATGCGAAATCTGTATGTACAGACAAAAAAGAGCCTTGCGTATCTTAAAACGGAACAATTTTAAAGATTGTTTTATAATCAAAAACTATTGTAACATTTTATTAAATTTTTGTTCAATATTTTGTTGCTTCATCAATCTAACTAAACAAGAATAAATTAAAAGTTTTATTCAAATATTTGACGTTATATTGTTTAAATTAAACAGCCATGATATTTTAGCCTAATATAGTTCATTAGCCTTCTACCTTCCAACATATTCGTAAATATACCAGACTAGCTGTAGCCCGCGACTCCGTCGGCGCGGATTAAAAAAAAATCTTAATAAGATGCCTATGTGTTCCTCCAGACTATGTTCTACATCTGTGAAAAATGTGTTACCAGTGGTAAATTTTTTTCATGCTAGGAATAAAAAACACTGTATAAGCCTTCCGTTTCTGCAAACATTTTGCAACGGTTTCGCAACTTTTCCGCAACTGTTTCAAAATTGTCGGTTTGGTATTTTAATTATTTGACATTGTTAAAATAATATTTATTAAGACATGGTTATATCATTTATAACAGAGTTGAGGCCATCATTTGTGTAATGCTGAACGTATGCCTCCTCCATTAATCGTCACAAACAACGATTTTTGAAAATATTGATCACATTTTTTAATTAAATTTTTTTGTAATTTCCAGGTCCAGTCCTGTTCCCCCCCTCGCCCCCAACAGGCCCCCTACAATCGAGCGGCGTTGTCCCCGGCGCGTCCGGCTACGGATTCGTACCTCCCGGCTCTTCAGGTAAACACTACGGTCGATAGATACCCCCTAGTCAAATTGTAGTTAGCACTAATTGTACATAATAGACCATCTTACCCTTTTCTGTTAACCTTTAACTGTATACTATTCGTCTAATTTTATTTTAACTTAACGAATAATAGTCAAATTCTTTATTTATAGATTTAACATTAGCCTTTAAATCTGGGGCATTACATTGTATTAATAGGAACAATAACTTATTTAATACATATTTTTATAATTGTATAAATATTTATTTATGAATGGATTCAACAGAATGTAGTTTATTATATCTTTTAATTACCTTTCTGCAGGGTTTTTAATTGATTTCAACATTTCTCTGTTAAAATTTTTAATACAATTACTTTGTTGTTTTTTTTTTAAGAATAGTATACGGTTGAAGTTTTTTCTTGTTTAAGAAACAGCATGCCTTATATAATGCATGATTTGTGAATATTGCACGAAAAAAAATATCCGCTGAAACTCTTTTGACATGTATTAGCAAATTATTAGCACTTTTATTTGTTTCATTTTTTAATTGAATTTAATTCTCCTTTGGTTGTATTTTTTACTATGAGTTCTACTGTCGTAATACCTACTTTAAGTTTGCCACCTCTCTTATTCTATTAGGAAAAAATAGACGGCAATAATGTTCTTACGTAAAATTCACGTTTACATATAATGTGTAGTTACAATTATTTTCTTTTTCTTCTTCTGTTATTTAATTTTTGTTATTTTATTTCTAATGTTGTGAATGCAGTTGTAAATAGCCAAATGTAAATATTTATTATTTTAAAATAAATAATAAGAATTTTCCACTGTTTTATTAGAATTCCTGATGCTTTTGGCTGATCCCTTATAATCCTGCTGAAATGTCTTGTACGCTCTATCACTATGCATGTTAAATGGATGTTTCTAATATGCACTTTGGTGTTAAATTTAAGTTTAATATTGTTTCAAATATTTTTAATTTTAACATTATTATGATTGTTTTAATAATATTTAAGTTAGTATTAATTTAATTATCTTAAGAGTTAAAAAAAAATAGATGAAAAATAGGTTATCTGTAAAACAACAGTTTGGTTCTGAATTTTTATTTGATTGTATTTTTAAATAGTTCAAGTGGAGTTCCCAAAGGATATTGAATGAAAAAAAAAATTAAAAACTAAAAAATTGTGACATTCCTTTTATGTAAAAGCGAATAAATTAACGCTAAATATAATCCCACATGAATCAAAATTCGATAAAAAAAATAATCGTAAAACATAATTTATGTATTACAGTCACTTTGTCAATATCATTGACGAAATATGTTGTAGTCAAAGTAATAAACAGTCATGACTACGACTTGGTGGGGTTCGAATGATTCATAGAAGCCCTAAGGTCAATTTGGTTGATTATTCCTTAGACATTACTGTCTGTTCCGGCATGAGTTTGTATAGAAATGGATCGGGTGACCTTGAAACTGCCGGATTGAATGATAGTTTTAAGTCAGTCTTTTATCTCTTGCATTTATTTATATAACTTTTTACATTGTGAATAGGCCGTCGTGATTTTATTACAGCGAAATTAGTTCCTAAATAGTAATAGTAATTGAATTTTAATTGTAAAATTATAGATGGTAATTAGTCAGTACAGATATTAATCTGATTATTAAGTATATGGTCTTCGAAATATGAGGTTGTGAGTCTTAATCCACTGTTCCAATCAGCCATGAAAAATCTCGCAAAACAAAGTTTAAAGTATGTTGGTGTAGTAAACAAATATAAAACAAATATCTACTATCGAATAGCAAAACAAAACACATCTCTTTAAATTGTTTTCATAGACCTAAGCCCTTAAAACAATTTGATGCAAACAAAAATATATTCCAACCGACATTCAATTATTCATGACGGTCGGTTATAATTGTGTTTAACAAAATTTCACAATGACTCCGTATACTTTCGACGTTCAATGCTAACTCATTCGGCCGAACATTCAATTTGAGCGCTCTCTTAATCTAGCGGGCCCTTCGCAGTACGGTCAAACGCATTTTAATTATGAAATTGACATATCAGTCTACCCGCGGCCATTGCTGCCCTCCGCACATTATATGATTTAATAAAAGAGTTTGTACTTACAAAATTAATTGGCGACCCTCAACAGGCCCGTCGCTACCGTTTCTAGTCCGGCTTTTTCATATTTATCTAATGCATATTTATTCGTTTGTTATAAAATCGAGGGAGTGCTCTCATGTGTGACGCAAACATTTCATTAAACGTTTCAAATTTTGCGCATTTCAAAATTAAATATTTTGATAAAACTACAACTTCAGTTTTTAATTGTTAAATAAACTCTCGAAAACTGATAACTTTATTTTTCTACTTACTGTGAGAATATAAAGTAGTCTTTAACATGTAATCTAGCGCTGAGCAAATTACTTTAATCACACAAAGATTCATAACGTTTGTAAATACCTATGTATTAAATGCATATTATGACCAAAAGTGAACTCACGCACGTTTCCCAGGGGAATGGGTGAATATTTATTATGCAACTTTTTCGCTTCATTCACAAATTTCCGCAGTTCTATTAAGGCTAGTTGTTTTATCGAAGTGTATATTCCACCAGGTAGTAAAATTAGATAAAAGCATATTCTTTAGTGTACATTTTGTAAAATATTTTTGTATGATTTACCACTACTCGGTATCCTTACATTTTTCCTAGTTTAGTCTTTTAACGAGATATTATGGTTATGTTGTATTCCTCATACTTACTTATTATTTTATCTCTCCTTTTATATATAAAGAATGACAATATAGATGTTTTTCCGGCCTATATACTTTAAAATACGGTTAAGGAAAACATCGTGATGTAAGCTTCATATATCAGCGAAAAAATGCAAAGATATGTCTGATGTCAACCACCAATCTCACTCGTAATTTGGCAGGCTCCGAGCCCGCTCAGTGGGGATATATGTACTAATATAAATATGGCCAAGCAAAATTCTTCTACTTAATCCTGGTCAATTCGTCGGCAGAATTAATTCATATTTTTATTTTGTCTTAAGTTCTGTTAATATTAGTTTCCTTTCTTATGATACTTGTATATAGTGTAAATTTAAATATTTCGATAGATTACTTCGTTATTAATTTTGCTGTATTTTTATTCGTACTTTTAGTCATGATAGCTGAGTTAATGGGTGGACCGAATTTATTCCTGCAGACCATAGATCAGTTCCAATATGGTAAGTGGTAAGGATTTTTACAGAAAGTTATGCACGGTGAATTATAATAACGCAAAATATAGTTTATTCGACTTTGACTGATTTTGGTAGATTTTCTTTGTATTTTTAGCGTTTTTAATATTTTTATTAAGATTTTTTTTAAGTCTCTTATGGTCTGTATAACATTACCAAATGAAACATCAAGCTTAAAGATTTATTTTTAAAATATTATACGATTGGACTGACACAGTCTTTGATGTTTACCGAAATTACTTATACGTCGCGTAGCAAGCAAAATATAAAAATAAAAGCTACAGCTCTTTCTTTTAAATATATGAAAGCTTTTCCTATTTTATCTCGATCGTAAGCAAGAGATAACAGGACCGTTTCACTTTTCATAATTAGGTACTACCTTAATGTAATCGGACACAAGTTGACTCAGTTTCGATTTAACAAACTAGATGGCACCACAAGCACTTTAAATCGTGAAGGCAAAATTTCTGAGTTTTGTAATTCTTAATTTAAAAATTTCTGTATGCGAAGTAAGTTTTCTTTGACAAGATTTGCTTTTTTGAGGCCATAATGGTAAGAAGGCATAAACTGTGTCTTTTTTTTAGTAGCCTAAAAAATAACATAACGCTTTTAGGAACGACATAGATCTCAAAAGAAAGATAGCTTCCGAGGGAATATTTGCGCATTAACATACGCAGTTTAGATAGTGCGCCTTAAACATTGGTAGAAACAAGGATGTCTTTTCGTGGCAAAAAGGACATGTCAGTTTAGGAAATAACTTTTTTATTCCTTTTCATATATAGCTCGTTGCAAGTTCTTTTATTTAGCGTAATTTAAGGTTTAAAGAATTTTTAAATGTATCTTATAAATAAACTAGTGAAATACATAAAATTTAGTGAATTTATTTCACAATGGGTTTGATTACGTCACGCTTGTAGCACTCGTGTAGTATCCCGCGTAGCAGTGCTACGGAAGCAAGGCGTCGCGCCGTAGCGGCGCCCGGCCGGAAGCCGCCTGAAGGGTTGTGCCGTCACAAATCAAGTTATGAGAAACGCCACAAAAGGAAACTTTGTGCATTTCCGACCCGGCGAGCGTGAAATCCGACACAAGTGCGCTGACAACTGATCGTATTCCCCCAAAACTTATACAAACAATACCAACGAGTTCAGATTTTTAAATGTTTTTAAATAATAATTAAACAAAAAATAACTATTGTATTATGATTATGTAATTTATGTAATTTTTTATATTGAATTGTTTTAACGGTATCATAGTATTTAAAATGTATTGATTATTATTAATACACTTCTATTAATTATTGTTTATTCTTAATATTAAATATTTTAATGTATTAAATAATAAATCCATATAAATTGTTATCTAAATACATATCACAGGTTTATGGTAATAATTGGTTTTTTACCCTCATATTCATTTTTTATCTGCGGATAATATTATTTTCATATTAGCTATAAAATAATTCTGATTGTATTTTAAACTATCACAATAAATAATTTAAATCATAGCGTTTAACTCTGTGTATGCGTAAGGCTTGTATAAAAACAGTCTGATAAGATCTTGATCAGATTACGACTGTCGCATACTTCGTCATAACTTAAAAAAGGAACCTAACCTAAAATTACAAATTACAAGCATATGCATACAAAGAATCGTACTTTAATTCCGGTAAAATGTTTTTTTTTTATGTCAAATTAGTGTTATACAATTTTATTCATCACTTTTATTTCAATTTTCTTTTGTTTTTAATAATAACATTTTTTAATAATTGCAGGTCCCGCGCTGCCAAGATATTACTACAGAGGATTCTTTCTTAGATAGGAAATACAATGGCCTATATGACTAAATTAATTCCAAGTACCTTAAACTTTTCTCTTATAATTCTATCAATATTAATATAATTTTGTAATTAAAATTAATGTGTAAAAAATAATATGTAAATAGGCAGTCATGAAACTGTGATATTTGTGAACAGATGCTTCATATATTTAACTTGTTCTATTCTTGTTAAATTATGACTTTTAGTGACATTATGAGTAGGTGGATGTAACTTAAGAATGATTGTCACTTGACTATGAGTATGAATGTAAATAAAATTGTATAATTTTCTCTGTAATCTTTTATTTATTTTTATTTTGTCGCATCTTTTGTTTTTTCCGAGGACATGACAACACACTTTTAGATCAGAGGGCCTAGCACGAAAATTCCTCGGAACGTTTTCGTAACGTAATTAACAAACTCGGTTGAATGAGATTTGTATGATCAAAATGAGATTTTAATCATACAAATTGACATATTTTGTGGACGACGTTACGAAGGCACGTGTCGCAAATATTCGTACTAAGCCCTCAGATATGCTTACACAGCATATTGCACGCTACCGCAAAATGCTACTGCTGTCAAACTTGTATTAATACATGTTGCAGACTGTTTCGGGAAAAGAATTTAAATAAAAAAGCTCCTAAATTCATTCATTCTACTTTCATCCTGACTCATAATTAATGGTAATGTCCATATTTGAATTCAACAAATCTGCAAATATATTGGTTATCTAATCATTCTTATTAAAGCTATCTTTTCGTAATGTTGTTACGACGCAACCACGTGAGTAAATTGCATAACATTTAATCAATGGGCACTCCACGATGACGTAACGTGCATATTTCGCCTTAAAGTGAAAAAGAGAAAATGTCAAATAACATAATTAATAGCCTATATGTGTGGTTGTAAAATTGCTATTATTTAATGAGCGTGCTTTGTGCGACATATGTGAGCGGGAAGCCGATGAAGAGTAACTTTTTAAAGACACTAAAGTCCAGCTAGCGTACTTACTGCTACGCTTAGAATCGCTAAGTGGCCACTGTGGGTGTTTCTTAGTGTAGATATAAAATCAAAATATCCTCACGAAATATCCCTTTGAGTAATGTTTCTTTGCGCGGTAGACAGTAAGGCAAAATAATTTTCCTATTTTTATGTTAACGATGCAATGTATATGTCTTATATTATTATTATTAAATTGAAATACCTCATCATTGTGATCGTGAACTGCTTATCGCGGTTGACCTATAAATAAAACATAAAATAACAATTATTATAGCGTATGTTCACAATATAAAGGATGCAATGTTTCGAATATCCCATTGTTATCAATATTGTTATTTAATATAAAATGAAACTATATTTATTATTGCTAATTACATTTGCCTTTTATTCTTTAGTCGTAGCTAATAACAACGGTGAGCAAGTTTATTTATTTTTTAAATATTATTGAATAAAGTGACGTCGAAAATGTTATAAAAAACCTAAGTTTTGTGAGTTATCAACCAATTCTGTAGGAACGCTAGTGATATAAAGCAGCCTACTATTGTTGATATGTTAAGAAAAATATATTGACGATTAATATTTGCTAAGTTTCAGATGCAAACAATGTAACAAAAAGTACAAATGACTTTAATAATATCGACGATCAAAATACTTTTAAAAGTGACAGTATCTCCAAGACAAGTCCAATTTTGGGATATTTAGATGTTTACGCGAATTACGCGGCTAATAAAGAAAGCATTATGAGATCTCGGCGTTCATGTTATAGCTGTGTAATTTCTCATGTCCTCATGTTCGTTCTCGTTTTAGCCACAAGTGACCATTTTTAAAACGAGCGAAGGTATAAGCGTAATTTTAATGTAAGTAATTTGTGAAATAAAAATAAAAATTATATAAATATATCTTAAATTTCTTATTTTACAATACTTATTTGTCTACTAATAAGGAAGATTCGAGAACTGTAGTAAATAAAAATTTATTATGTCTACCTATCCATCTTCATAGTATAGATTCTGACAAAATTAAGCTCCTTACAGAATAGATAAGGAAAAGTTGGTTTTACTTTGGCTCTATGTCAATTACAAAACAGAAGTAAGCAATTTCATTTCTTCCGATAGCTCGAAGCCGAGGAGCATAATATTTTCGTGGATATGTAAGTTTGTATGTCAATTTTACTATGAATTTCTGTAGACTAAAGTGCTGAAACCATTATTCTAGATCATTCTGTACTTATAATCTTGACAATCAGTATTAAAATAAAAATAATTTATGATACTTAATTCAAAATTAGTTTATTTATAGCATGTAAAAGACATTTCAATGATACTCAAGTAAAAATATAATACGTAAGTAGTCACATCAAACTGTTTATTTAAGCTGTAAACTGATAATAGTCATAAAATAATAATTATAATTCGTAAAAATTCTTCACAGGAAACGGTTTGTTTAACTCGCCTTTCCCGCCATAATACCGTTTGCTATATTACAGACAATAGGCTGGAACAAAGAAAATGTATTAATGAATTAGCTCGCAGTTTCATTAATGTTGATAAATAAAATAACATAAAATAAAATAAATCATTAAAATGTCACCAACTACTTGAAAAAGGGTTTATAAGAGCGGCGGGAAAACCGAGGTGATCAACGACACCCATGGACATCTGCAACACCAGTGGTACTGCACATGCGTTGCTGGACAAAGTTACTAATCGAGTCGTTGTCGTGTCAGTTTTTTGAATTCAGTCAAAATAAAATATGGTTTTATTAAAGTTCCTTACTTACGGATGCATAAACACGAGCGTGTTTCATCCCATCATCATTATTATCCAAAAACTACTAAAAGTAATAATTATTGTTTTTTTTATCCTGGTAAATAGGCGAAAACCAAGTGAGGTATCATATAATTTGACCTATGCTTACTTTCTTTAGGCTAAGATTTCTACAAAAGGAAAGTTTTTGCCTTCCTTCTTTGAATTCTTCTTGTCCGAAACCATGCTTTGGTTTTTTTTTATACAATTACTGTAACGTTACTAGTTAATTTAAAGATACGTACAGGAAAACAAATTCCATTCACCCCTTTCTCTGCTGCATTAGCTGCATCGTTGACTACATCTGCTGGTCCTGCTGCTTCTAAAATACACTTGAGTAATTACTATTACGCACTCGTATAATTAATTAATTATTATTAATTAATTGCACAACACTATAATTATTGACAATAGAAAACGTATCATTTTTTTATTTACTTATATTTAACAGAGTACAAAATACAAAGTTACAATAAAAGTGTCTATAAATCCGTCGTGGGTTTGTCCAGACACTTTCACGATGTCAAACACGATATTAAAATTTGTAATTCAAATAAAAATAATAATTTGAATCAATAATAATACTTGATTTTCACAACTAATATTAAAAACTTACCTGTATATAATATCAAAAACAACATTGCGAATAATAATAAAATAAAATGAAAAGAGTTGTTCATGGTTTTAGTTATCAATTGTTAATGTGATATGTTAATATCAGTTATATTTATGGATTTTTATTTATGTTTCTAAACGTGATAGAAATATCGATTCGTGAGATATAATTTGTTTATGATACGTATATAAAAGTGATAATGTAATTTACTTTAAATTTATTGCTTTGTCGTGTATTTATTTGCTTATACAGTTCATTGTGTATATTGGAAAAATTAAACCATTAAAACAAATACAATTATTTCATAAATATACTCTTTATATGTAAGTGACTCTATGAACGCATTCAGACGCCTTTTTCTGCCATTGAGCACAATAGTATAAAATCAATACTCGGTTTAAATTTTAAAGGCGCAAGAACAATGAAATTTATGTGCGATGAAAATTAAAAAAAATGAATTTGTAAAAAAAATCTACCAAAAATCTGCTGATAATCTCATAACGCACAAATTGTTTTCTAATGATATAAAATATAAACAATGAAATAAAATTCATTTTATTTCTTATTCACAATCGGCTAAAAATCTTGTCAGCTAATAATTAAATTGGTTTTAAACTTACTGTAACTACTAACTAGTTGCGTGTGTCCATTTAAATTAAAGATTCGTAGATCTAATTGCTACTTAATTGATAACTTTTGAACAATGCTCACTTTGATATCTTGAAATGATAATCAATTAGTCATGCATAACCTTAATGATCATTTATAATTGTTTCTAAATTCATATACCACTATACTTACATAAAACAATGCGTACCGTATTTCATAAGTTTGTCGATTAAAAACATAACTTTAGTTTGAGACAAAAGACAAAATGCTCTCGACAAGTTAAATAGTAACGTATAGTTGTCTGTACAATCCAGAAATCAACCTTTTTATTAATTATTTCTTTACAGTAGAACCTCAATTACTGGAGCCTCGGTTTAATGAATTCGAGATTATTCGAACTATGCAGCGCAATCAAATAAATATATATAGACAAATAACGTGTCGAAAATGGCATTACTCCGTTTCTATGTACATGAATAAGTGCATAGATCGTATTTTGTAAAATTTATTTTAACTTAATAAACACATAACATATATTCGTACGTAAACAATTTCTTCATACATTGAATTATGCGAATTTTCGACTATCCAAATAACAACAATTCGTTCAGTTGACCGAGTTTTTACTGTTTTTATTCCTAATTAAAAGGTTTTATATTGCACACATCTTAGGAATTAACAATAGGATTTGAGTAATTCTTTTCGAATTTTACAGTCTAGTAAGTAATAAATGTTACAAGGTCACGTTACTTTTAAGAGTTGACGAAGACCAGTGAAAAAATACTGACTGTTAAGAATAATGGTAGAATTAGTCTAAGGCAGTACACATAGTACACTCAGTGTACACATCGAAGTGTTTCTTTTACTATACTAGTGTCCCTTAATTCATCCGTACAATTGTAAACAGTAGACATTAATGTTGCAATTTTTGTCGTAGTCTTTTCTTACCTTAAAACCATTTAATATAAGCCTTCATACTTTTTGTATTGTATTAAATTATTTTTTTATAACTTGACATACCTATAACAAACCTCGAATCAAACTTGATAATGGCTTTTTTAAGTACAGTAGTATTAAGTAAAACAAAAAGTCATAAATTTAAAATATTTATTATGTTATTTTTTAATAAACATTTTATTGTAATTGGCGTTCTGAGCAGTCCTTGTTAATTCTGTAACATAAAAAAACGCTTAGATTAGACTTAAATTGCGTTATATCAAGTTATATGAGCTGTAGATTGTCGTGTTAAAATAAAATACATACCTGCCCGTGCTCTTTCTATCCCTCGCAAATCTGAAACATAATACACATTTTTTGACATTAAACATTAATTTTATTTTGAACTAGCTGTCGGCTACGATTCCATCCGCACGGAAATAAAAATAAAATCATAATAAGTAGCCTACTTGTTTTTCCAGACTATTATCTATATCTATGCCAAATTTCAGAGAGATCCGTTTAGTGGTTCTGGAGCTACCTTCTAACAAGCATCCATCCATTCATACAAATATTCGCATTTATAATGTTAATAAGATTGACACTGTTCGGTACAGTTGCACTGTAGTTCGCTACTTTTGAATTTGGCGGTTTTAATTGTTAGAGAAGGTAGGTAGACTCATTTTTATTCTCCCGCACAAGCGGGTAGTTGAAAATCCCTCTCCGCTACGGACGGGCGCGGGGCCTGCGGGGGGCTTGTGCGGGGAAGGAGTGAGTCGACAGAGCGCATCGTGGCAGCATAAAAAGTGGTCGGCAGTTGGATAGCTCATCGGACGTGTCTATTATTTAGCGTACAGGGTCGCTAAGTTTACGGTTCCGCGTTCGGTTCGGTAAAGGACGCGTCTATAGGGCGCTTACGGGAAGCGGTGCATCGGGTGCATCAGGAGTGCAGCATTGCTGGCGCCTTTAGACTGTATGACAGTGACTTACTTGACTCGACTGACACCGACAGAGTGACCAGGCACCTGCAGGCGGTGAACGGGGCATCGAGTAGGTGAGTGCCACTTCATATATTTACATTATTTACGCCAGGCCTTGTGATACGTAGTTTAAGGCAGGTTGTGCCGCGGGACCCGAACCCGTCGTGTACGGCACAATACGATGGTAGCAGAGCGTGGTTAGGTTAACACGTAGGTTATAACCGCGTGGTTATATTCGGGTTACGTGTTTTTCGGGTACGTATTTGCATTGCTTGGCGAAATATTGTAACTTCCTTCTCGCGCGGAATATAACGGAATACAACGGAATACAGAATATTATAACATATTACGTCGTACAATATTAGGTTTTTAATCGGGTCGTTTACGTTACATTTTTTATTGTACGTTTGCTACGTAATATTAATCGGCCATTAGGGTTCCGTTTATTGATTTCGTATAGTTTAGATTATTTCATTTAGGGTTCTTTCTTCTAGTTTTATATTTTGATTTAGTTATTCCACGGTTTTTTCTAGTATATTTAAATTAGGGCTTTTTTACGCATCGGTTTTTTTTGTAGTTTATGTTACGGTGCATAATTTAATTTGGTGATTTTTTAATTTGTTTTTTTTTTTTTTATGTTACCGTTAATAATTTAATTTAGTATTTTTTTTTTCGTTTGGTAGTTTTTATGTTACCGTCGATAATTTAAGTTGGTCAGTTTTCATTACGGTTGTTTTTTTTGTTTTTTTTTTATTAGTTAATTCTTTGTAACGGGTTTCATACATTTAGTTTTAAGGGGAGAATTATCTACCCACCATTTACATTTTTTTTTCTTTATCGACCATTTGTAGTAAGCGGTTTCTGGATGCGTCGATAATTTTCTACCTTCATTTTTATTTATTTATAAAATTTTGAACTTTATTAATTATGGCCGGCAAATATACCGCTAGGATATCAGGCGTGCTGAGATGGCTCGGCTCAGCGGTTTTGAATATTTCTAGGCCGGACCGTGCGCAGGCCCTTATGGCTAGATACCAGGTTTTAGACGATCAAATGGCGGATCTATATGCGGCGTACCGTGGCATTCTAGAGTTAGGTTTAGAAGCGGATGCCATGGCGAAGATTAATGCCGACATTGATCAGGCCGACGACCTGGCTGATCAAATTATTCAGGCTGTCGGTTCCCTTAAGGGGTCAAGCGCTGCTGACGCGCGCGTTACTGCGGAGTCGGAGGCGTCACCAGCGCTCATGAGTAGATTGCCGCTGCTCGATTTGCCACAATTTAACGGTGACTTGGATCAGTGGGTCGCATTTAATAATTTATTTGAAAGCATTGTTCACAGTCGTAGGGATTTGACCCCTGCTCAGAAGCTTGCCTATTTGTTGGCGTCGTTAACAGGAGAGGCCAAGGGCCTTGTCCAACATTTAGGTCTTGTTGACGGTAATTATGATATCGCCCGGGACTTACTCAATCGTAGGTACCAGAATGTTCGGCGATTAGCAGATAGTCATGTTGCTGCTATTCTAGGCCTACCTAGGATTTTGGTTACGCAGTCGTTGCGCACACGGCTTCTTAACCCGTTGTTAATAGCGGTCAACGGTCTCAAGGGTTTGGATTTACCTGTGTCCACCTGGTCGTTTTTATTATTGCACATAATTCTTTCCAAATTACCATACGATTTACAACATAGATTTGAACTGGAATACGGCGGGGACTCCGCCACTCATCTTCCCAGCTTTGACAACCTAATTTTATTCCTGGAGGATGAGTGTCGTCGATCGGAGAATGTTCCCCCTCCCCCTTCGGGGCCTCCCGTAGTTGCTCCTAGAGCGAGGCCCGCGGGTAACGAACACCGTCCACCGGTTTGGGCGCGTAATAGGCCACGAATGTTTAACGCAGCGGTACGACAGGCACAGGACGTTCACTGCAGTTATTGTCGGGATACAGGACATGGTGTTACGGGTTGCCCCAAGTTCCGGGAACTACGTTGGCAAGCTCGACGCGGTATTGCTCGCCAACGGTTTTGGTGTTATTGCTGCTTGGGGAACCACCTTGTCTCGCACTGCCAGTCCACTCGTGCGTGCGATCAGTGTGGAGGTAGACATCATCTCCTGCTGTGTGGGAACCGCAACGGCTCGCACTCGCCAAACACTCGGGGACTTGTAACTTCCCCTGTTCACAATACAAATACGGATGAACATTGGTCTGGAGCTATGCAGCGGACATCAGGTCGCCGTGATGTTAGGTCTCCACCACGGCTTAGTGCCAACCACGAACGACAAAGTATTCATGGTTCACCAGCGAGCACGGGCGGGGGGCCGCGTAACTCTTGTAGCGACCCTCAAGCTGCGGCAAAGGAGCCTGGTGCGGCCGGCGCTCGCTCGCCACTCCACTTCTTGGACTGGCCTCGGTTGGAGCGTCGCAGGCCGCATCGATCGGATCATCAGGTGATAAGTGATCAGGATCGCCCTTCCTCCACACCACATATAAATAAATCTTCGCAGGAACGATAAGTCGTTCCACATTTCCATCGCAATGCATCTCATCGCTTAGTACGGTTTCACTGTCCACCGCTCAGGTTCGCGTCGGTTCTCTTCGGAGTAAATAGGTAACCACGCGCGCGGTTTTGGCCTCGGGTTCATAGGGATGCATTGTTTAAATACGGTCGGTGGAACATTTACGGTCGCGGATCGACCGGATACGGGTACGGATTACGGATTTATTCGCGGAACAGGTAAAGCGAATTGGATGGTTACATAGATTTTATTAGGCCACTTGGTGGTAAAGCGAGCAGTGGCAACTCTCCCCCAGCTCGTTTAATTTTGGGTTTGGAATTACGGTTTTAGACGCAGCCAGATATCGTCTGGCTGGGGCGGGGGACTGTTCGGTACAGTTGCACTGTAGTTCGCTACTTTTGAATTAGGCGGTTTTAATTGTTAGAGAAGGTAGGTAGACTCATTTTTATTCTCCCGCACAAGCGGGTAGTTGAAAATCCCTCTCCGCTACGGACGGGCGCGGGGCCTGCGGGGGGCTTGTGCGGGGAAGGAGTGAGTCGACAGAGCGCATCGTGGCAGCATAAAAAGTGGTCGGCAGTTGGATAGCTCATCGGACGTGTCTATTATTTAGCGTACAGGGTCGCTAAGTTTACGGTTCCGCGTTCGGTTCGGTAAAGGACGCGTCTATAGGGCGCTTACGGGAAGCGGTGCATCGGGTGCATCAGGAGTGCAGCATTGCTGGCGCCTTTAGACTGTATGACAGTGACTTACTTGACTCGACTGACACCGACAGAGTGACCAGGCACCTGCAGGCGGTGAACGGGGCATCGAGTAGGTGAGTGCCACTTCATATATTTACATTATTTACGCCAGGCCTTGTGATACGTAGTTTAAGGCAGGTTGTGCCGCGGGACCCGAACCCGTCGTGTACGGCACAGACACTTTTCATATACATATAAATAGTTCTAGTCAATTTTATGCGTATAATTATTTATTTATAAAATGCATTAATCGCTTCTTAACAATATTAAAAAATAAACCATTAAATACAAACCTGAGCAGCAAAAATGTTAACATTCTGTTGAAAGGAAAAATAAATTTGAAAATTGTCTCACATTTATCACTACGTTTCATGAAGTAGTGGTCGTAATAGGAGTTACACCTATTATATATTTCAGAGAAAGATACTATAATATTTAACACATAATGATGTTCATACATACCCCACCACAAGTTTTTTTGGTCTCTAAAATAATCAAATATATATAAATCATTAAATGTTATTAATTTTTACTTTCTGCCTTTAGTAAATAATAATACTTGGCAAGATTTTCACAGTCCAAAAATTTAGTTTAAATGGTATTTTAGTCATATTTATTGCTATTAAAAAATTTTAAACCGGCGCAAAAGGTTTGACATTGCCGATGACTCCCCCTCCCACTAACACCGCGCTCGCTGCTAAGTTAACTCACAACATCACGAGGCCATCGGCAAAGTTTCAGCGCACGATTAACAGGTTAAGATATTGTGTTTGGAAGATATTTAAGCTTGTATTTAAATTATTTGAACTACTTTAAGTTATTGAAGCTGGTATTTAAAATAAAACTTACCTGTCAAGTCATCTGTGAATGAAATGGAAATTATAAAATTTTGAGATAAAATGCCGAAAAATTTAGTGCCCGAGATATAAAAATAAAGTACAAAACTTTTAATATAAACAGTTGATTTTATATTCAAGTCGGCAAATAAATCTCTTCATTATTATATCATTATTTTCTTAATACGTTTTTAGTTGCATTACAAATATTAAAATTTACTTACCTATACATAAAACATAGTATAATAATGTTAATAAAAGTAAAATTACTAAGAAAAATTTAGAATGCATGTTGTTTGATCAGAGTGATTCCAAGTATTACACTGATATGAACAAACTATATAATATTTTCACCATGATATTCTGTTACAAATAAAATATATATTTCGTGAGCTATACTGAATTTTATTATTTATTCGTGTTTCGTAATATTATTACCAGCATTATTAATTATACAATTTTTTTCCTTCAAATTGATGTGATCTGTTTACGTCTAAAACGTGAATCGCGTGTAATGAATTACCTAGATTTATATTAGGAATTTGATATAACAAATTACTTTTTATTATAAAATGAACTTCATTTTTATTTGTATTTCGTTTTTTTTCAACGTTACTTAAGTTTTACTATCACTTCAAATTAACAAAAACGCATAGCGTCTTTAACTTATTACTTAATGTCGATGTCCACGGGAAACGGTCAGTTCGCTGTTTTGTCGTTATTAGGTGGCCATTTATTCCATAATACATAATCTGGTCGTTATAATATTTTAACTTGTTACACACTGGTACCACAATTACGGTTATTATAACAAGCAATCATTAAAGCCATACTTAACGGTATAAAAAATGGCCTAAGGCTTCAAACATGAAGTGGGCGTGGCGGATGTAACCGAGGCTATCGGGAGAATGTTTCGGTGCTTTGTGCGGAAGCTTACCAATGCCCTTACGTAATGTCGAAAATATACAAGTTTTAATATTTTAATTGCAAGAACTACGTGTTTAAATTATGCTAGAGTGCACTGGATTTGTAATCAGTGAAGAAACCTATGTCATGACGTTGTCCACCATAAGTTGATTATGATAAAGAAAAGATAATTTTTTGGGCTAATAAAATTTTTAAATGTAGGAAATGATTTAGTATTATAAAGTAAGCTTAGACCGTTATTGGTTGTAACTTTTCTATTGTGGTTTCCGGCTGTTTTTGATGCGCTATAACACCACATTAGTCTTCAGCATATATATACTACCAGCAGGGTGGTTACCAGCCTTGGAGCTTACCTAATTTAGGGGATAGTAAACTTTGCTGGCTCAGTACGGGTTGGTAGAACCAGGCGATGCGAAACTATAGATATCGAATTACGTATTGTGTACATTGTCACAAAACATCGCATCGTATCTTATCCCATTTGTGTCGACAACAATTGTCTACTACAGCGGATTTATAAAATGTACAGAATCCTTTTAAGGATATTTATTTCTGTTTGTTAAATTTAATATTATCGTTATACCAGGTTAATATACGCTGTTGGTATTAGATATTTCTGAGTAGTTATCGCCACAAAATGCTCCATTGTCGTACTCTTGTTCATAAGTTGAATGTACATCTTGCAGAACGTCATCATATTTAGCTTTTCTCCGATTGATCTATTTTTTATTTGATCAGAACTACTTACTTGTCCTACCAGTTCACTTGAAATATTTTTTTTGTTAATTAAATGTATATATACGTACATATAGTAGCAAATTGTATTTGCGATTGCCATTCTCAAACAATTTCTTTTGCATTCTATCCATATTCATTTAAATATAAAATTTATCGACAAAACAACTATAATAGACTAGCTGTCGCCTGTCCGCGCATAATTAAAGAAAACTTTATTATTAGCCTATGTGTTATTTCAGACTATGCTCTACATCTTTGCCTAATTTCATCAAGAACTGTTGAGCCATTCTGGAGATACCTTCAAACAAACATCCATCCATCTAAACATTAGCATTTATAATATTAGTGAGATTACCTAAGAATCTATTCTTAGGTAAATTGAAGAGAATATGGTTATTCCCTTTCATTATATTTCAGAGAACTCAAGTCATATCGTTTTCTCATATTTGTTTAAATAATAGTTGTAAGATTTTTTTTATTTCGTTGTGGTAAATAATATAAATTGGATAATTACAACTTTAAAACACTAACGCATTTGAAACGGTAAAAATTTTAGAGTACGGTTATATGATTGGGGGTGTAATAAAATGCATAAAAACAATGTTAAATTTGGTTTTATTTCAGTTTATCATATTCTTGGATTTATTCTCCTTGATTCCTGTAACAAAAATCTTAATATATATAAATCTCGTGTCACAATGTTTGTCCTCAATGGACTCCTAAACCACTTAACCGATTATAATAAAACTCGCACACCATGTGCAGTTCGATCCAACTTGAGAGATAGGATAGTTTGAATCTCAAATTATAGTCGCAATTTTAATTTATTGCTAATTATTTGTCTGTTATTATTTGACAGTCACAATTATCTGTTAAATCCAAATGATTCTAACAGATGTCGATATCTTTCGACTGGGTTGAATAAGTAATCAATAGATGGCGCTGCTATGGTAAATCTACGAACGTGTCATATAAGCTTATTAACTGCGCGCGGACGGAGTCGCGGGCGACAGCTAGTATATTATAAGTTTTTATGCATTAAGCTCGTAATCTATACAAAAAACTCACTTCTACTTACAATACTTTCAGTTAAAGGTCATGATTAACGACCCTGGCAACCCTGAAATATAATTTCGTTTGAATACAATTGAATAAAAAATTTACAATAATAATTAGGAATAAAACTGTAGTTAAAAATGACTATAAAACTTACTTGACGCGAAAGGAAGTTAAAGTTCTGTAATGAAAATAGCATTTAATAAACAAGCGTTTAAAAAATGAATATTTGTTAATTTTTTTATATTAATAAAGTGACATACGATAATTATAAATGCGAATTTTTCGATGCATGTATGTAAGAAGTTATCTCCAAAACTGATGCATGGATCTCAATGAAATTTGATACAAACGTAGAACATATTCTGGAAGAACACATATGCTCATAATCCCGGAAATATGTACGGTTCTCATGTGATACCCTTGATTAAAATATTAATCGATGGCTCTGCTTTAGACACAGATATATTGTAGAACAAAGTATCGATAAGTAATGGATAGTAGATCATGTAGTGGATGGCTATAAAGGTAGAGGAAGACCAAAGAAATTATGGATAGATCGTGTGAAAGGGGATATGCGTAAGAAGGTAAATTCAGATATGACGGCTGATAGAGGTGTATGGCGGAGTAAATAGTACATACTGTGCCGACCCTCCATAGGGATAAGGGCAGGTTGATGATGATGATGAGTATCGAGTAACACATCAGATTTTCGTGAATTATGTTTTTTTATCTATACGGTAGATGTTCTAAGGAAAAAAATGTGTTAACTTACCCCAAAACAGGTTTCTTTAGTGACTAGAGAAAAAAAATTATTAGTAACATTTAAAATATTAGGAAAGTTTTATTTCTCCATTTAGACCTTTATAATGTAAATTGTATATTACAATATATGTTATAATAATAATGAAAATTAAACTTACTTGATAGTGCTAGAGTTACAGGAACATATTTTAAAATATGGTCAAGTGGAAAAAATATAAATAATAAATACAAAACGTTAAAATACATTACGTACATTTTGGATCCGGTATCGGAATTGGTGGTATTGGAATGGGAATCGCCGGAGGTTTAGGTGGTGGTGGAGGTGGAGGTAGACGAGGTGGAGGAGGTGGCGGAGGTGGCGGAGGTGGAGATGGCAGAGGTGCAACTTTAACTGAAAAGAAAGAATCACGTTATTTTCATCTTAGCTACTGTTTCTTATATTATGCATTTATTTTATTCATTCACAAAAAGTGTAAACAAACCTGGTGGTTGTAGAACTAAAGAAAAAAAACAATTAATATAGAAGTAGAAATACTCTTTTGAATAGAACAAAAATATTTTATTACAATATTTATTGCACTAATATCTTATGGTTAAAGGTATGGACTACCGAACTAGCGGTCGTGGGTTCGAATCCCGCTGCTGTTGTAAACCATATACTTGAAAGGTTACAAGAAATATATTAATTAAAAAAAATTAACTTGTATCCAGATTCTTACCACATGCAACTGAAATTAATAAAAAACAGAAATAATTGGTAACGTTAAAAATATATATAATTTAAAAGTAAATGCAAGAAAATATAGTTTGTACTATCTAAAGTAGTCTAAAGTAGTAGATTAAAAAAAAAAAATCTTCAAAAACTTCAATAGGTATAAGAAAATATAAGTACCTGGTTCTGCTGGTGTTGTTGGTGCTGTTTGATAATAGAAGTAAATTATAATTTATTTTAAACGTATATTACACATTTTTAGACTATTCATTATTTAGGAACTAGCTTTTGCCCGCGACATCGTCGGCGCGAAATTAAATGCGTTTTTCTAGACTATGGTTCTAAATCTGTGTCAAATTACATCGAGATTCGTTTAGTCATTTAGGAGATACGTAATAATGAACTTCAACCCGAACTTTCGCAGTTATAATATTAAATGATAAGTCACTGGCTTCACTGAGATATTTTAAAAGTTTTGTTTAAATATCCACATATTTAACCACAACGGGCTGGATATAAACACATATCTGTGAAGTAATTCAAATATGTTTATGAAGTCAACATTTTCATTCTAGCCAGCGTGGTTGACTAAGGTTGACCCCTAACATAGGGTACGCTTGCCCCTCGGTAGGGACGTATTAGCTAACGACGGGCGGGATATTGTAGCACTCGTTAAGCAATGAAGCAAGAGAAGATAACTAAGGATAGTCTTAAAAGTTATAAATAAAAAATTTCTTAATAAATTTATACTAACCGCTATGAATTAGTTTTGCTGAACATATTACTAGTAACACTGATAAAAGTATTTTGCCCCCGCTATGTGTTGAGAGGCGCATGCTGACGCTACAACGTACAAATACGTTATGGCTCGCCTAACGTCTGCTTCTTTTCTTGTGACTTTGCTTTTTATGAAAAAATTGATAAAGATTAATGTCACATTTTAATACTTTTAATAGCTTTTTAATTTTTTTCGCTATCATTGTAGCGGCGTGCTAAACTTACTTATTGTCTATTGTTACTTTAAACGTATTTTTACACTTTCCCTGTTATTTAACTAGTTTTACTAAAGATCGAGAAAAGAACTTTGGAAGATAGGTCATTTGAAAGACAACTTTTGAACAAAAAATAAAATCTGTGAATGTTTAGATGGATGGATGGATGGATGGAGGGATGGATGATTGTTTGAAGGTATCTCGGCACGGCTCAACGGATCTCGATAAAAATTGGCACAGATGTAGGACATAGTCTGGAAGAACACAGCTACTTAGTACTTGTTTTTTATTCCGCGCAGATGGAGTCGCGGGCGACAGCTAGTTCTTTAAATTTATGGGGTACGTTAAACTATCACGGGAATATCAGTCATATTATAGAGTACAGTCAATTAGACTGATGAAAGATTTCAAAATACGTTATTTTCATTTCAAGTCGCTGTACCTATACTTCACAGATACAAAGAAAAAATAACAGTTTGCGATTGTTGTTTGTTTTTGTCACATAAGTTACAATGACAGCTCTTTCTAGAAAAATCCAAGACCTGGCAAGAACGGTAGAGAGTCACTGGTAACAAAAATCCGTTCTTTGGAATGGTCTGAGAAAGACCTATTCAAGTATAAGATGATATAATTATCAATATGGTTGATTACCAGAGCTTAATAACCTAACTAGGTATTTTGCCAGTTTTGCAATAATATAAGTAACTTTCTGCTTCTTTTACAGGTTTATCATATAAATATCTATATGAAACTGTAGGAATTCAGACGTTAAATGAGATTAAAAATAATGATTAAAATTTCCATAGCAAGACTGCTTCACTATTTGATACTGTGTGTAACTGGACATAGAACTAGGTAGAACTGTGATTGGGATCTTCAGTTAAAGTAAAGTAAAAGCTTATTTTGGTGTACGTAGTCATGGCGAAGATATAAAATCTTAGAATTATATTTAAAAAAAATATAAAATAGAATATAATATAAATATAAAATAAATATAAAAAAAAAATATGTTGTAGTTACTTAGAAGAACTAGAAAGTAAAAAAAAAATACTGGTCAAAATGATTAAAACGAGTCCAAAATCGATAAGGTGTTGTCGTTTCATTTCGAAGGCCACCTATCCATCTTCCAGCTCCATAATCAGCATCATGTTATCATAACATTGCATTGTCACGCGATTTAAATATAATTTCAGCTCAATCGTTAACCTTAAATTGTATTAAATTAAATTTGAAACGTTTGATGACAAACATCGGGTGAGGTAAAATTAAATAAAAGTTTGTAATAACAAATTAAATCAATAATTTTAAGTTTTGCTCTTTGTTTATTTAAATATCATTCATTGCTTACTTATTCTTAATACTGATATTAAGAACATTTTTGATTTTGATTTTTTATAAGGAGAAAGAGGGGGGACTATTTTATTGTAGGGGTGTTTTGGAAGTTTTATGCTATTATAAATAAAACAACATATTTACGAAATATTTATTCATTTATCAGGATCGTAGGAACAGCCACATCTCAATTTATTTTCTAAAAATTGAAAGATTGAAATATATTATTTTTTTTACGTTTACTAGTAACATGTTTTAAACGTTTAATTAATTCAAACTTACTTGACCTTACCCCTCACATTTCTGAAAAAGAAAATATAAATGGTATGAAAGGGTTATTACTTAAGAAATACTTATTTGAATATTTTTTTTTTCATTATAAAGGAATAGAATTACTGCAAGTTGAAATATCAAAAACACAATGGGAAATACATTTTTTTATTGGACGCAACAGACAAATAACGTCAACCTACCTGTATTGAGAAGTAATTAATGTTCTGAAAATTAAGGAAAAATCTTTTAATATAAAATTATTTTGGTTTAAAAATACTAAAACAATTTAAACACAGAGACAGAGACGAAAAAATAATTTAGAACAATTATTGTTACAATTTGTGATAATTTATTATTTAATAATGAAATGTTTATACATTAGACATTTTAATATTAGACACACTACGTACCGGACCGCATTCTTTTTTCTGTAACTAAAGTAAACGTTAAATTATAAAACACATTTTTAATTATCTCAGAATAAAAATTAAATTCAAATTTAGAATAACCGTTTGTTGAGTAAAAAATATTTAATTATTGTTTGTTATAACGGGACCTAAGAATTTTAAAAGACATGCATTTGTTTTCATAAACGGTATAAAATTGTTGAATCCTTTGTTGAAAGTTTACTGGCTATTGCAACACATATCGAAGAACCCTAATAGTGCAATTTAAAATACTTACGGTTCAAATCTGGAACTAAATTATGAGTATATAATTAATTTTTGTAACTGTAGTGTAAATCAAAACGAAATTTAGCACTGCTATGAAGTACATTGTATTTACGTTCAAAGAATTTTTTTTTAGTATTAAATTATAAAACTTTAACTTCTCACTTACACCCTAATACTGGAGCTGCAACAATTTATCATAACAATACATTAAGGTAAATTTGTTTTTGTTGTTTGTAATCAAATATTAATGTTACATTAAGAAATAAAAAAATACACATACCGCAATATACTAAGTCTAGAAGACAAATTACAGATGCAATAAGAAGGAAGAGGTACTGCATAGTGCTAATTTTTTGAAGCATTTTTTACCACTGTCTGTTTGACTTGAAAACCATTTAATGACTGTAAAACAGTCTAAGATTATTAAGTAATATAATTTTATTACTGTATGTAAATCAAATAATCGTGATATACAATTTTTTATTACAAAATAAAGATTATTAGTTCGGTGCTTTCGTCCTCCCACTTAAATGACTGAAAGATTTTTTGGAAATTTGAAAAAAAAAATGTCTTAAGTATACTTTGTACAAGAATGTATTCTTCAGGTGATTATTTAAGAATATAAAATTAATATCAGTAGAATTAGGGCTTTAGTAGGTAGTAAAAATTGTTTAATGAATTTACTAAATTGTGTGCTGGTTTTTTGCAATATAGTTTTTGTATCTTTACAGTGATTGTCGTTAGCTAATATATCTTCCACCGAGGGACACAGAGCCTACCCAAGTTAGGGTGAATAGACCCTCCCTTTTCTTATAAGGAAAGGATAGAATGGAAAAGAGGATTAAAGTCAGGCCTCCGGAACGCACACTCATCAGACGAAACGTGAAATTACTTCCAGTTCACGCCTGTCTTCTGTGTGATCTCTGTCAGTCTTTGTAAATAAAACAAAAATCTAGATGCAAAATTAAACAACGTATACTTTCTTGCACAAATATAGCACAAATAGGAATATACTTGATGAACCTAAAACTGTTTAAAGTATAAGATTTCAACGACAAAAGGGTTTCGAAAAGTCCAAAACCTAGAGCAAGATGATCTTTAACAACCCTATTAACGTTCATAAATCTTACTTATTATTTATCTTAATAAAACGCGTACTTGTTTGGAAAAAATGCAGACGTATTAATTTTTGTCAATCCCATATATTGTGAGGCAATATCTATTATTAAAATATAATATAAAAGGAGAGAATAAAACACATTTTTAATTTTTATTCTTTATTCTTTATTTAATTTTTACACTCGGTACAGATGTGTAAAAACCTGTAAACAAATGAATTTATCGTAGTATGTTTGAGGGTGTTAAATTCTTAATAAGAATATTGTATTAAGTATATACTTATTAATTAGTACTAAAATTGATATAAAACCTATATAGGTTTTATATAAATGTTAGTTCTAATTGACATTAAATTATGTTTCCATTTACCCTTATTTGTCAACTTGCAATTTAACATACTTACATGAATTTACCATACTTACTTACATTAATAACTTACATGTGGCACGATTATCCTTTGCATTCCTACAAAAAATCAAAACATAATTGTAATAAGTAACGACCACCAATAACAAGTAACGACCACAAAGACACAAGAAAGACAAAAGACAAAGTTAGTAAATTTTTAATGTAATCTTTTATTTACAAAATATTTAGAAATCTGTACCTGTATAGAGGCAAAGTTGAAGTTCTGAAAAAAAAAAAATAATAATTTTAAGATATTTAAACCAAATAAATGTAAATTTCAATATATTAATAACAATTTTTGATTCTCTTGCACATGGAACAAAAAAATACAGTTTAGAATTTTTGTAATAATGTTTTAAACATGCGAATTGTTATTATTTAAAAACTAAATTTAAAATGGATATTATTAAGTAAAAATTTATTACCAGACCGCAAGACTCTTTGGTTTCTGAAATAAGTTATTCACTTAATTTTATTTATAGAAAATAATTATAAACGAACAATATGATTTCCTTATAAGTTTTTTCATATGTAATATTAATAAAAATATGTACCATTTATATCTGAAATTAAAAAGTAGAAATATAATGCAAGTGTAAATTAAATACAGTTTTAAATAGGAACTATCGACAACTACAGTTTTTAATTGATTTTCGCCATACTGCCCCTAAAAATGCTTCCAGCTGTAGAAAGCTATCGATACCAATTGCTTGATGCAGTCCGTGTATGTGGTAGACATAAGTTATAAAAAGTTTTAAAAAAAAATTAATTAAAAAAATATCATCTTATAAGTTACCACTTACCTCCAAAGACAGGAGCTGAAATATTTATCAGGTCGTAATGAGTCTTTGTCAAAACTTTCTACCGATTAAGAAGCGTAGCTAATCAACAAACAACAAACATGACATGACTGTAAATGTTAGAAAACGTACCACTTATAACTGTTAACGAAAAATATAATAAAAGTATAGCTAATAATAGCATTTTAGTTATGGCACTTGACTCTGAAATGAACATTTTGTTGTGCCTATTTACTCTTCTATAATTACTGTATAAAAGTAAGTTTTATTTAATACGTTTGCATTACGATTAATAATCGTGACTCAGTGAATTAAGAGCTTATTAAATTTATTCATAAAAATTTTATGGCTTAATTTATTTATTTTGTTATCTACCAGTATGTTCTAAATGGTGCTATGGATGGTTTATAGGTAATTAACAATGGAAGTACTTTCTATAGAAATTTCGCATTAACTCAGTTTCCTAAATGATCTGTATAGTATATGACTGTTAGGAAAAAAATCGTTTTAAAAATATGTAGTAAACACAACCTTTTAATAAAAGAGAATCTTAGTTTAAATGATATAAGATTTTGTTTTCTTTTGATTGTTATATTAAAATTAAATTGTGATTTCCACAAGTCATAAGATATTTTACGGATATGAGAGACATCTTGAGATGTGACGAAGAGCTCAACATCCTCAGAATTACTATAAGAAGTGTAGAGTGTAACAAAATATGTAGTATGTACCGTAAGGCGATTTTAAATAAACCCTGAGTTAAGTACTAAGATTGAATGATTACATTGTCGGATTTATTTTTAATTTCATAGTTAAATTTATCACTAAATTAACTATTTTTCCTTTCTTTTTTCTATGCAATATTCAAAGTGATTGATTTTGTTTTAGGCATTAGCAATGTGACATAATTAATTGGCTTTAGAATATTTAATTTAAAATTTATGCTTTGAATTAAGAGCCGCTACACGAGTACATGGATTGTTGCAAGTAGTCGATACCGAGAGCATCACGAGATCGGTGTTGAGGAAACAGCACTCGACCTTCGTCATATTACAAGAACTGCAATATATGCCGCTGATCGTATGCCGACCGCTTAAAACAGTTCGTGTACGGCAGCCTTCAAGGCTATAAAATGTATCAGTTGGTTTAGGTCAATGCAGTTAATAAAAGTAGTTCTTGTGAGGAAATTCTTTATTTATTTAACATCCGGGGCATAATTTTTTTGGTTTCAATCGTACATTTCCTGCAACAGACATATTACATAGCTTCATATCAATGGCATTTTGTATATCTTATGAATGAATCAAAATATTTTAGACTCACTTTTTAATAATTTCTAATTAAATCACCGCCTTTTACAACGAATAAGAAATATTTTAAATATAATGTGAAATTTGAAATTAACAGTACCTTATTGTTATTAGCCTTCGCAGCCCTGTAAAAATTAAAATAAAGTATGATAATTGCATGGTTCTTTTTGGTTGATTTTTATGAAAATAGTTTGATTGATTTGAACAGCAATTAAAAAAACGTTTTATACTTTCATCTTACCTGCATCGAGAGCCAATTGAAGTTCTGGAAATAAATAAAAATAATATAGAAACTGTATCAACGCGTATATTTTAAGTAAAACAAAAAGTTTTAGACCTATCTCAGATATTGACTAATTAAAAAGTGAATTCATAAATAAATAAATCAACAGATAAATAGAACAGTTGTTAATTGACAATTGATTTTTATATTTCTTAACTTACCAGGCCACACTTCTCGGTTGTTACTGTTGTGGAAGGAAAATAATAGTAAATTATAATTAATGTAACAGTGATAGAGCCAGAAGTATCATGTTTTGCACGAATGGGCCGGCTCGACCATTGTAGTACTACGATCCCACAGAAGACAGGCATAAAGTTACAATAGTTCCGCGTTTCATCTAATGAGTTAACGTGCCGGAGACCTAATGTTAGTCTTCTTTCCCTTCCCATCCTTTTCTTATAAGGAAGAGATTGGAACGGTATGTGTATTTGGCAGAAGAAGGGACGCATAGGAAGGGGAAACATCCTCTTTCTATGTACTCTCCTAGGTTACTTGAAGGTTAGCAATGTATCTGCAAATGCAGATGTATACGGGAAACTGCAACTTTGCTATTGACAAATTCAATGGTTGTTCGTTTGTCACCATTTGTTATAAAATAAATTTCTAGATATTTAATTAGTTGGGTGCCACAAAATGCGTTGCCAAAGGCGACTTAAGATATTGTATGCTATCATTTTTCTGATAAAGGAAGAAAATTTTTTTCGATATTTTCTAGTTTATCGTTAAATAAATTATTCTTACGTGTTTCATCTGAAAAAAATTGAGATATTTGACTTTTATTTTTGTTATTGTATTGTTTTAAATGTTAATAAAATTGTTCTTGTTTACATTCTTACCTCCTACAAGTGGCGCTGAAGAAAAAAAAGTTCATTATGTAATGTCAATCGATAAAAAAAAATATAATTAAGCTATGAAAAAGTAAAATTAGATTAGATTAATTAAAAAAATAGACTAAAGTGTGCAATCGTGAATTCGGCCTCTCCGTCAAAGTCCCTTCAAAATCGAACCAGTCGTTCAGCAACAAACGCGGCGTTGCAGACTGGCAGAAAAAAAATAAAGATCTTTCGTAAACAGCAATGCAAAAATTATGTGTACGAAATATGACATTTTTTTCGGTATTACGTACAGACATTCCAATTTTATTGATATATATATATATAGATAAGTTATAAGAAGCTTACCACATCTTACAAAAGATGAAAATAGTAACATAAGTATAGTAAGAAATATTAAATTGGAGAAAGTAAACACACTTGATGTGTACATTGTGGATTGTAAATTTATCAACAAAAGTACACTGCAAATAGTTCTCTCTTATATAACTTTCAATATGCAACTTTATTATATTATTGTACACTAGCTGTTGCCCGCAATTTTGTCTACGCGACATAATTTTTTTTATCATATGAAGAACAAGAACTGAAATCATAGATTATAGAATTTCAGATACAAAATGTAACCGTTTCTCTATTCCAACTACATGATTTCGACTCTATGAATATTCCGAGGTCATCCAGATCCGTTTCGGGTTTTCCCTGGTGACAAAAATCCATACAATCTTTCCCATTTCTAATATTAGTATGATTGCTTTACGAACGTGACTTATACCAAATTATTATCTTTATTACTAGTTCGTGAATATTAAATGAAATATGAGACTTATGGTTTTTAATTTATACCTCATGTTCTATATCGACATTTAAGATCGCTTTTTACCTTATGGCGTCTCCGAGAGGATTACTGCTGGTATTTTAAAAATATTTTATTGCGAATTTCAAAGGGTGGTAAAAAGGTGAAAAATCACTATAAAAAGATATATCATATATTACATATACGTATTTTTATTCTAGTTACGCACTAAAACTATGTCTCATTGAAATCAATTTGTGTTTTCCTTTATTTTTACGTTGTCTTTGTTATTTTTTATATATTACAAGGTGGCAAACGAGCAAGCGGTCACATGAATTCACCGAAATGGCGAAACGACCGCTACCCATAGACACTCGCAATTGCAGATGCGTTGCCTACCCCTAATCAACAAGGAGGAGACGCACAAAAAGAGAATATTAAACATTCCTATACATCTCTTCCTCCATTAATTCACCTCCCCTTCCCATCCTTTCCTTGTAAGAAATGGGTGGGAAGGGAAAGAGGACTAAAAGTAGGCCCTAAAGTTATCCCTACAAAGGGAAAGACTTCCAAAGGAGAGACTGCTACGATAAAGTTCTCTTCCAGCATTCTTTCCAGATCATAATCATCGCGTACCAGTGATCTGATTCACAAGCTGCAGCCACTCCTTGCGTAGAAAGATATGAGAGAAGACTTATTTATTCTTAGGCCCTTCGTTTACAAGGCTACGTAAATCTTCGATAACTGGCAATTTTAGTTCCTTAAGCAAATAATGCAATACAATGTCATAAAGGTTACACAGACATGCGTCCGACATTCCTTTATTTCGTCATCAACGCCAGCCGCTCCGCCGCAGTTGTTCCACCATCTTAAAATCTTGCCGACGCAAGTTGTTAGTACAGACATAGTTAATTTTCAAAATGTCAACTGTACATAATTTAATAGAATACATAGTCACTATTTGTTTTGACGACTTAGGTCGAGAGACGACACCATATGCGTGCTGCGTGATACTCGCAACTAAATGATCGAACAATAATTAATAAGATTTGCATAGCTTTATGTACAAAGGGTCTGTTGTACAAAGGTTGTGTACTTTTCTTTCAAAAGTTGATTGACGAATAGTATGAGGCTGAAGTAAGTTAAAATTCTTTTCTTTTAACCTTTGATCTCTTTTAAAAATAAAAGATTGAATATCTTTGGACCAACAGTCTAGGCTGTTTATATTTTGAATTTGATAAATCAACAGCGTTTATTTACTGGTGTAATACATTTTATTTAATGACGAATTTCTTATGAAATGAAGTATATTTTGTTCTTAGGTTATACGAGCTAAAACTTAATTTTACAGAAAATAAAATAATCGTGATTGTTGCTGATCATATATTATTTTATTTGTAAATAATTTTATGGTAATAATTTGTAGTAATTTATTTAATATAGCCGCCAAGCTGTCAACCTGAAAAAAAAGATGATTATTTTACAATACAGTAGATTTCCACAAGGCATTTTAAGATAATTTTATTTGCGGATATAAATCAATTTTTAATCGTTCTTAAATAACGAACACCATCGTAGTATTAAAAAGTACTTACCCATTTGCTCATTAAAGGCAAATTATATCTAGTTTTTGCATTTCTGCACAGAAAAATGTTATATGATAAAATATAATCTGATAAGTCTTTAATATGTTAAAAATATTAAATTATCAATAGAATACTTACGACATTTATTAAAATGTTAATGCTCTAAAGTTTAAAAATAAAGTGTTCATTATTTTAATATTCAATGTAAAAAATTAAATTAAATACCTATTTATTTTGGTTACTTACCGGACCGCAATGATCTTTAGTCACTGTAATCATTTTTGAAAATTCAACTTAAGTAAATTTTTACACATTTAACATAAAATATCAGTAGTGTGGATATATTACGAATCAAGCCCTACGCTCAAAAAAATTATACCACTGGTAGAGTTAAGGTCTGCGATTATACTTAAAATATGTTAAGGACTTTCCTTGTAAAGTATTATATTTGATTCTTTATTTATATTTATATTAGAAACTTAAAACTGAATTGGTAATAAATATGTAAATTCGTACCTGTTGGCAGAAAAGGAACTAAAATTGAAATGATTTTTATTACATCAGCAAAATAAAAAGTTTTAAAAAGTCAAGTTTTAAAAATGTGTTTGGAAATATTAAAAATACTTACTAGGAAATTCGCTGGCGTCTGTTGAACAATAAAGTAAAAAAAAGAGTAAAAATGGGTTCATATAGAAAGAGGACAAATGTATTTAGGAAAACTAGTTATCTTGTATCTTTTAAGTTAACATTACCATGCAAATTACTTGTTCAAAGAGGGTTGCAGGCTTATATAAATTTTGTATGGTTTTGGTTGACTTGTTGCCTAAACGGCTCGATTTATAGAGTCGTACGGAAACTGCAGTAACTTGTTTTTTTTATTTATTTATATAGCTAGTATTTTTTGCAGATTATCTATAAAAAAATAACTCACTATGATTGCCGATGGCTGAAAAATAATTTTAAATTTATTAGTCGCCGATATTGTTGAATAAATTACTTGCAAATATGGGCCGGGTTTATGAAGATGTAATATGCTTCATACGGCTTGGCCGGCCGGCACCTTTATTTATTTTATTGCCACTTACTTGGGAATTCGATAGTTGCTGAAAAAGAATATGAAAGATTAAAACATTTTTAATCTAAAAATTCATATATGTAATGGTTACCCTTCGATTGATTTTGAGTTTAATCTTGCAAAGCAAACAAAAATTCTCAAAACAGTCTCGATATGGAACTGTCTTTAAATTTTATAGTATTAAAATTATTGTAAAAGTATTTAGGTGCTTTGCAAAGTATATGTCAATAAATTGAGAGTTTGAATTCATGCCATAGTACCAAAACGTCTATGGTCTATGGTTTTAGATAGTGGTATAAAATGAGAAAAATAATATTTACTTGCAGGAGCTGAAACAAAAAAAAAATTTTAACTAATCTGACATAGAATATTAAATACGTAGTATTTTATACTTAATAACTTTTTTAATAAAGTAAAATGTAACTTACCAGATAGTGTCTCCATAGCAAAATATATCAAGCAAAAAGTTAGTGCTAAATATGATATTTTATTCATTTTTGTGTTGTTTATTTTTGATGTTTGTATAACTTACTACTTCTTGATATACTTTTCACTTAAAAGTTAATTTTTTCTAATAAACATTTTTTATGATATTAGTGACGCACAACATGTCGTGTATTCGTGACAACATGATACTTGTTATCAAATATATTAATTTACGAAGGCGTACAAACATAATAATATTATTCAGAAACATAAATATTGTGACAAATAATATTAATCACAGTCAATAAAATAATTAATACCTTATTTTGCATTTTTCAATATTTTAAAATATTTACACAATTTTGTCGATAAAACACATCAATGTGAAATGTTTTAGCATAATGAGAAGGGTAGAATTAACAATTTGAACGAAGTATTCTCAATACGATTGAAGTTATCTTATTTTATCATAAGACAAAATCCTCACCTTGCTTTAGAATAGTTTTTTCTGGAACATAATTTTCAATATCGTTAATAAATATGAACCTTGTTTTGCTTTATTTCTTTTATAACATGACGTATTGGTCATATGGTAGATTATTGAATAATTTTATCTATTGTTCGTAACTATTGTATACAATATAGTTATCTTTAATTTATACACGTCGATAGTTACCGCATATTTTGTGTGATGGTTCATTGATATTTTTTTATTTAATTGACACGGTGAGACATTCGTTCAATTTACTCGCCAATTTAGTCTAGCGAGATTATAAACGCACTTAGATCTGGTACAAGTACCCATACGATCCAAATATACGGAACACTGTAAAGGAGCCTTTATTTGTATGTTATTGGAAGATAACCCATTTAAAACTTTGTAAATATCTTTGCAAGCAGATAAATTCTAGTTGTATTTCTGGATAACTAACTTTAAATGAGCATTATATTAGGATTTAAATAGAAACGCATTGAAATTAAACTACAAAATAACACGTTTAGTAACACTTTATTTTAAAAAAAATCATTCGTTGCGAAGACCAGGTTTTTTGATTCAATTAATTTTCTACTGTGTTCTGTAAACCTGTAAGGAATACTTTTGTGAGAAGTGTAATAAAAAATATAAATAAAACAAAGACTTTAATTTTAAAAAAAGAAATATAAATTTACCTTTAATCACACGTCTAAAACATAAAGAAATAATACCTTTTTAAATGAATCGATCTTTAAAAGGCTGCGCGTATGCAATTAAAGTTGTCAGCAAAAATACTTCAGGATATCAAATCTAATTATTTACGAAAGATAATGTTTGTGTTAATCAAGTATGTTACTGTTGCAAAATTATCTAATTTTGGAACGAAGTTCCTTATCGCGCGTTGTGAAAGGGGGCTAGACGGAAAAGATTCTTACGAAAAGTTGTCACGACACTTTTTTATATCGCCATGGCAACGACGTGACAATATATAACGAAAATTCTTACATTAATTAACATTAAATTAAAATTCTGTACTTCTTGTGAAGACTTTAGTTTTTTATGCATAGAATAAACATTGGTTCCTTCACTAATTAATTGTAAGGAACTTCGTTCCATCCAGGTGTCCCTTGACACCTCTCAAGTTTTTTTTACTTAGTGTACGTCTTACCTGATAAGATAATATATTTACTCCCTGAAATATTTATTTAAGGAACGTTTATTTCAATAGTTCTTTTGCTTTAACAATAGTAAAACTGACAAAACTACAAGCACATCCTCACTTCAAGCATTCAGCATTTGCTTTTGCATAAGTATCTGTTTCTTAATAATTAGACGTTGATTATTTCTAATGAATAAAATGATAATATCCAGGCCATACTAGCAATAGTACAATGTATGATATATATTTTTTAATCTTTATCCTTGAAATCTTAGATAATATAAAAAATTACATAAAACTTACCGGAATGCATCTTCTACGTACGATATCTATAAGTAACAGGAAATATTACTAGTTATGTTTTTAATTCACTAGCTGTCGCCTGCGAGTCCTTCCACGCGGAATTAAAAAAAAATAAGCCTTAGTGTTCTCTCAGACTATGAGCTACATCTATGCCAAATCGAGATCCGTTGAGCCGTTCTAGAGACACTTTCTAACAAACATCCATCCATAAAAAATTGGTATTTAAAATATTTATATTTAAGATAAATAAATTAAAAATATGTTTCTACTTACTTATTGTGCCGGGTGGGTCTTAAAGATATAAAACATTATTTATTTATGTTGTGTAGAAAAAAAAAATTATACAAAAAATAATATTTATGGCTATTGAAATAAGAGTTGCCATGCTAATTGAAAAAGAGTTTAGAATATTATAGTAGTTAATAATATTTTTACAATTTTAATATTAATAAAGTAATAATAAAAACTCACTCTCGTAGACTGAAAATAAGAAATATTAATCTTTATTTTTATTTATCTATGACGATACAATATGAATTAATAATGAACAAAACACAAGCTCAATGATTATTTACCTTCTTCTGTAGCTAAAAGTTAAAAGAGTTATGAGTTTAATTAATATCGAAAATTATTTATTATTTATAAACATAAAACAAAAGTGATTTGAAGTATGACAATGTAGACATTAATAAGCGTTATTCCATAATTTTAGAAACATGGCCAAAGACTTCACACATTTCTTCATGCAGAAAGATCACTAACCAGTAGTTTCAGAGACCAAAATGTCCGTTTAAAACAAAGTTTTGTCAAAGATGTTGACAGGAATGATAACATGTTTTATACAGAGATCTTTCTCTCAGAAACCCACGGATAGTTTCCCACAGGGTAAAAAAATAACGCATCAAACATCCTCAAGTGATACGAATTATTTTTTCTTCATTTAGAACTTTGACTAGGATATGTTCTCATCAGTATTATTGTGACTTAATAATAAAAAAATGTATACTTACAGAATGACTCATCGTCATCAACTAAAATAAAACAATATCAATTAAGACACTAAGGTATGTATGTATTTAACATTATAGATGCTGATTGATAATGCTTAATAGATTTGACCTCTTTTATAAACTTAAAATTTATCAAAAAATTCATCTAATTTTAAATACTTACATGGAAAGCCAAATGCATCGGCTTGTATAATCATACTAGTCAGGATTATAAAATAAAACATCATTTTATTATTTAATTTAACGGTTTGCAATTCTTTTTAAACAAAATAACGTTTACACCGTGAGGATTGAGGTAAAATACTGAAAGTCTAATTAAAATGACATAATAACTCTTTCAAGTCGTGAATAATAATTATTTCGTGAAGCATTATTTTATTAAGTAAATATTAATTGTGCTGTCTGCTTGCTAGTACAGTGCAACTTGGATAAGCGAAAATTCAATGGACCGCGATATTTTTTATAATCGCGGTCACCTATACCGCCGAAATAGCAAAGCCACCGATGCCCATAAACATCCGAAATTACAGATGCGTTTCCTACCTATAGTCGATAGAAGAAGGAACGCGCAGAAAAAGAATATCTCTTTCCTATGCGTCCCATCCTCCGTCACATCCACTACCTCTTCTCATCCTTTCCTTATAAGAAAAGGGTGAGAAGGAAAAGAGGACTAAAATTAGGCCTCCGGAGACGAAACGCGGAATTGCTTCCACTTCACGCATATTTTCTGTGTGGATGTTTTACGTACGATGTCCTGTCCATAACATATTGACAGACTCGAACACATTTGATAGTGGAATGGAATCTGTCATTCAAATGAATCGGTTCCAAGCAGACGCTTAATCTTAGTCGCAATGGTTTAAATGAACTATTTGATATGATTATAAAATAATCTTGATAATAGCAGTACCTAAAATCGTGGGTATGTTTATTAGTAACTAACAATATTTCAACTATTTTTTTCATCCAACGTGTGTACGCAATAAACACGCTCTACTAAAAAGTCTTTTAATTTTAATATGTTACAAAACACGCTTACTGTAACCTCAAAGCGTTTATTACCTCTTCTAAGGTTTCCTTATACTTTGTCTGACTTACATATTAATTTAAAATACTTAGACACTTATAAAAAAGTGAGATTTGTGTTATCGTAATGTAGAGGGGAAAGAGAAATACGTTTGGTAAATGGTGTGGTTGAATGGTGAAATAAAACATCGACAATGCCACAAATCAAGTTTATTTATTTTGAATACTTACAAAAATCAGATTATTTTATATACAAAAGCAATATTTAAAAAATCAGTTCCAGTTTCATTTCAAGTTTGTTTCGGCAGTGTGAGTCTTGAGACATCATGAACTTAATCAACACTTTAGAATAATAACATAATAATTATCGCCTGAAATTAATTAAAAACAAGTCACATATTTCAGTGCTCATAAAATTGTGTTTATAAGTTAAAAAATATTATTTCCAATATTCGATTATAGGCAGCAAATATTTATAATTAATTATTATAAGTATTTGTAGTAATAATAAATGTCTACAGTAACTTACCCTTCACAAACCTGGTGGTAATTATAAAATTAATAGTATTTTTTTTTACCGTTTTATTATGCAAAGTAAGTATTTTTGAAATAGGTTTGTGTAGTCTCATCTCTCTACTTTCAGTATAGTATATCGAAAAAAATTATGTAATTACAACTTACTTGATATTTAAAGAAGTTGAAGTTCTACAAAAAAATACAATCTTTTACTAAAAATAATGCAAATTACTTCAAATATGATCTTAAAGTTTATTTTGCTCCAATATCATGCAACTTTATAAATGGATAAATAAACGTATTGTTATTTTGTCATTTTACTTACGCCGCCACATTCCTTTTTCACCGTTTCTGTAAAGATCGGAATGAATATCGGTAATTTTTTTTTCTTAAATTTTATTCGGAAAAATAAATAATTATTGTACTTACTAACGTAACTGGGTGGTCCTTGAAATAAATAAAACTTTAGAAACATTCTTATTAAAAAAAATACAATACAATTATGAAGATCATTCAAAAACATTCAGTTCAATAATTGAACCATCGATATTAAGGTCAGAGATAAATTATAGGGTTCGGTGGTTAGACTGGATTACTTAACAAATATACTAACCCCCACCTATCGGTTTAATTACTGGAAATTTAAAAGTTGCAGTATGTATTAAAGTTGTGTGAAATATTATTGAATAGCTTGTTAATAAAATAAAAATGTAAGTAACAAAAATTATGGAATTATAAAATTTTAAAACAAGTAAGACTTACCTTTATACTCTAAAAAGATGTTCTTGAAATTATTATCTATTTCGCTTTTGCGGACTTTGAAATTAAATAGTTATTTTCTTACCCACATCAGAAACTGAATCTGAAAATATTGAGGAAATGAAAATTACCAAGTTTATATTTTTGCGTAATTTTATAATTACACAATTTAATTTGCCTACGAAATATTATTTGATGTAAAATATTATATTTGATATTATGTGAAAATTTTCTAACAATGCATGGCAAGTTAATTTGCATAACATAATATTTAAAATTATAACAAAGCTCAAAACTTCTTCAATAGTTGTAGAATAAAGTTTATATTAACACTTAAAACTTACATGCTTTAATAATAGTTACAAGTAACGAAGCATAAATGGTGAATAATAGTAGCTTCGAAAACATTTTGTGAAATATATAACAAAGTATAACAATTATTTGCAACACGATAACTAATAACAATACCTGAATCAAAATAGCATTATACACGTTACTTATAATTTTTTATAACGAAATCGTGACAGTAAATTGAAGTATGTATTGAAAAAAAGTTGGGTTTGAAAAAATATCACTTTTTATTATATTAAAAACCCTAAATTTAAATTCACGGAATAATCCACAAATTTTGTGTGTGGCCCACTGTTACCGAAAAGGAGAGATTTTTTGACCGCACTTTAATGTTTCAACTCCAGTTTCTTTGTTATTTTATTTAAAAATATCTTACTTTACTTAGGTTGGATTTTTGCTTAAAGTAAAGGTATTGTAGTGCATTCTACACTCTAGATATGTTTATTTAACAATTTATTTTATTAATAACTATAGATAACATATTAACAGTCGCAAAAAGGCTATCACTTTTTAGATCCGCTGAGTGAACTTGGCGTGTTCGTCCCGGCAAGACGTATGTTGACGTTTGTTGACATTTGTTGACGTTGTAATGTTCTTTACTTGTGTACTAGTTATATTAAATCCATTTCATTTTTACAGATTCTAGTACCTGACATTTTGTCCCGGTCCGTTCCTTTGGAGATCCCGGGCCTCTTACCAGTTGCACTTTAGGATGGCCGCCTAGGGGGTTATAGTGAGTCAAATCTCACATAACCCCGACTTTCCCCCAGAGGGCAGGGTATCATTGGAAGATTTCCCCCCCCCCCAAAAAAAAAAAAAAAGATATCTGACATTTTAATGTTATTTTTATTGAAACTTATAATTTTCGTTGAAATTTTAAATTCTAATTGTAGGAATTGTATTTCCAAACCACTTTTATTAAGAGTTCTTCAAGGAGTGAGCGTATCATCTCAGAGGACGGCAACACACATGTTCACAGGTTCCTCTGGTATTGTAGATGTCCTGGGGTGTAGCTGAACACCTCCGTGATCCCGCAAGTCGTTTGCCCCCTTATCTCAAAAAATTGCGTGATAGTGTTCGTAACGTCATCGATGAAATTTGTTTTAAATTTCCACAGCGGTGTACCCCTAGTGTAGTCCTATAGGGCATAAAATACAACGACAATCTCATACAAACTTTGACAATCTTTGTCGATGACGTATCGTAGTTGAAGAGGACTTTCACCGCAGGCTCTTGCTTTTGTTAGACAAATATTTATCAAATACCATTATTTTTGCGTTTTAATTAGTTGATTTGCAAAATTATATTTGTAATATTTAGTAGTAAAATGGTTGTAAGATTGGAATTGCACTGCACATAGATGTACTATGTACATTCAAAATTAAATGGAAAAGTATTACAACATATTATTTTAGTAACGCAGAGATGTAGATGGGATTACGATTGTGACTTTAGCACCAATAAAAATCGACTTGTCATTCGATTTTTTTTTATTAATTTATTTGCACGACACTAACTGAAATGGACAAAATGAAATGAACAAACCAATAACTCTGCAAATGACTATATTTAAATAAATAACAAATAATTAAGAAATAGAAAGAAAAAGGGTAATCGACAGCCAAACGTCAAGAAGCAATATATGTATAATGTGATTGTCAATAATAGAAAACTACATAAGCTATCAAAATAGCAAAAAGGTCCGCAACATCCTCCCCCTCGTGCAGCTAAGCACAAACTGGTTATTCAAACCAAGGTCAGTCAAGGCCTTAGGTGGAGAGCCTAACCAGCTTTCGTACGGGTCAGTGTAGCGTTCCCCCTGCTGTTGCAACGTCCACTACCCTTATCGCACCATTGAATTGACAATGGCTTCTGCCTCGGCTAGTAAACTGCTTAGGGTTTCTTCTTTCGGAGCTCGTTCGGTTAATGTTGCGTTCAGAGCCACCTTTACTGATCGCACCAAGCGCTCCCAACATCCTCCAAAATTAGGTGTCGCAGGTGGGGTGAACTTCGCGAGTATACCTTGAGTGCTTGTGAAATCTTCGACATTTTCTCCGTAGAACTCTCTGAGAATGCGATTGGCACCAACAAAGCAGGTTCCGTTGTCCGAGAAAACAGTATTTGGAGAGCCCCGTCTTGCAATGAACCTTCTAATAGCCAGGATAGCGGAGTCAGTAGATAGACTATGTACCATCTCTAGGTGAAGAGCTCTGACAGTTAAACAGGTGAAAAGGGCCATATAACGTTTTTCATGCCTGCGCCCGATAGTGACGCTTATGGGGCCGAAGTAGCCCAGGACCGTTCAAATAAAAGGCTGTCGATGGTGAGCTAATCTTTCAGGTGGCGGATCGCCTGTTTTCGGGTTCATCTAATCTTTCAGGTGGCAGATCTCCTGTTTTCGGGTTCATCGGCAAGGACTTTCTTATTCTGCAGAGTAGACAATCTTTAGCTACTGGCTGACGACCGTCAAGAAGGATGGGGAAGCGCGTGTCAGGATCAATGCCTTCTGCGGCTTTAATTCTTCCGGCTAACCGCAGTAATTTGTCCTCTCCCAAAGCGGATGACAGTTTTCTGAGACGACCGTTCGGAGGAATAGGCTTCGAATTCAGGATATGAAGAAAATCAATAGAAAAGCTCTCGAGCTGTGTTCGTTGTAGAATTTGCCTTTCAGCGGCCTTTATTAAATCCGCACTAAGAGGATAGGGTAGTGGACGCTGAAGGATGGCGGGCACAAGCAACATCGCCTTTCAATTTAGAATTTCTAAAGGAAGCCAAAATAACACCAAACTTTGCCGCAGCTTGAAGTACCCGGGCTGTGGCACGTAATAAGCGCTGTCAGATACTAAAATTGGCAAAAATTGCTGTGACAGGTGTCGGTAACTCTTCGACAAAGGAAGTTAGTCCGACCAACTCAAAACTATTGGTCTTGAGTTCATCGGTATTTGGTGATACCTCGGCTCTGTAGGCCAGTCCTCAACGGATTTAAAACGAAAAGATGGTCCACGAAACCATCTGTTACGCGTCGCAGTTAATTGATTGCGTTCTGGTAGCGCCATCGCCACATTCAAGTCTGTTGGTACCCATCGCCAGTCTCTGGCGCAAAAGTTTTCAATAATTTCGCCTAAACGATGGGCAACAAAAGGCTTAAAAGAACCCGCGCCACTACGTAACCATTGAAGGACTGTCATAGAATCAGTCCAAAAGCAAGTATGTGCCGGTTGTTTTCTATGACTGTCCTTAAAGGTGACCGCGAGACGAGAAGCTATTAAAGCGGCCTGGAGCTCTAAACGTGGGATAGAGGTAGGTTTCAAGGGTGTAACTCTTGCCTTACTAGAGATGAGAGAAGGCTCGATGCTGCCGTCTGAGTACAAAAGACGCCAATGAGCGACACACGCGTACGCGAGCTCACTTGCATCAGCAAAAACGTGTAACTGCCTCTGAGTTGGTTCAGAGTTTTTAGAGTTAGAATACCAATGGGGAATTTCCAAAGAAGTTACTTTTGACAACTCTTGAAACCAATCAGACCACCTTAATGCTTCCGTGGGTTGGAACTCGGTGTCCCAGTCGACATTAGACCTCCACGTTTGTTGAAATAAAATTCGACCCTTTACAACTACCGGAGCGTCCTTATCTTGCTCCCTGATCCTTACTTGAGGGAACATTTACCAGATATCAGCAGTGAGAGCAATACGGCCCTCGCGGAACTGAAGTAAAATACCTAACAATGGCTGAAACAGGTCTGGACCAGGTAGCAACAAAGAGTTTAAGCTGACGCCCTCATTCGTGGTTGCGGCGTCGTGAACTACACGAAGCTTACGTTTCCAAGGATGGTACACGCCAAAATGGGATAAATAGAGCCTCCTAAAAGAAGATATAGAATTACGTACCTTATTCGTTATCGTAATTAATTCTTTTAAGTAATTTCCCAAACGTGGTAAATTTTTTAGAGCGGAGACTTCCTTAAATACTATAGTTTCAGGGCGAGCGAAGTTCTCCTCCAGAGCTCTAATTATATCGGTCGGGTCGTCTGTAGCCAGCAACAGTGACGCGACTGCATCTCGGGCCGCGCCGCGAAGTACATTTTGTAACCTACTAATATTTTCAATATCTGAAAAATTGCTTTTGGTTAAATCAAAAATACGTTTAAAATGTAGCCATGTTAAGGCGTCTTCGTCGAAAGGAAACAATTCTATCTTATGTTTACGACGGTGCGAAGTAGCAAGCGCCTTGGCCGCAGCTGCAGTGACAGCAACAGCATGAAGCAGACTGCTCCGATCAAGCTCCGTGGAAATGAGCGGTTGCGTTAGCACGGCCGCTTCGGACGCTTTAGTGACGTTTGAAAGTTGCTTCTGAGGAACAAAACGGTTAATAGGGGATGCAGTTGACCCAGTGGCCGGCAGAGATGCCTGGTGGCCGGGAGGCGGAACCACTAATGGCTCGCGCCCTACTGCGGGAATGCCTCTATTAACTGTATCTTCGCCAACGCATAGCACGGACGCGTTGGATGATTTATTTACGTTTAAAAGTTGCTTCTGAGGAACAAAACGGTTAATAGGGGATGCAGTTGACCCAGTGGCCGGCAGAGATGCCTGGTGGCCGGGAGGCGGAACCACTAATGGCTCACGCCCTACTGCGGGAATGCCTCTATTACCTGTATCTTCGCCAACGCATAGCACGGCCGCCTCGGACGGCCTCGTGACGTTTGAAAGTGGCTTCTGGTGAAAAAAACGGTTAATAGGGGATGCAGTTGACCCAGTGGCCGGCAGAGATGCCTGGTGGCCGGGAGGCGGAACCACTAATGGCTCGCGCCCTACTGCAGGGATGCCTCTAATAACTGTATTTTCGCCAACGCAAACTGGCTGTCCTAAACTTTGTACCCATCTTTCTGTTCTTTCTCCGCTGATCCTGGCCGAACCACTGCGACTGCTGCGACTTGAAGCGGCTTCCGCGTCGAGAGCGGCAAGTTCGGCCTGCAGTTCGCCCTCCTCCACCTGCTGACGGAGTGCTGCCAGTCGACTTTCACGTTGCCTCTCGTGTTCAGCGAGCTGCCTCTCGCGTTCGGCGAGCTGCCTCTCGCGTTCGGCCAGCTGTAGCTCACGCTGCCTCTCGCGTTCGGCCAGTTGTAGCTCACGCTGCCTCTCGCGTTCGGCGAGCTCCTGCTCGTGCTCAAGACGTCGGCGCAGAGCGAGGGCCTCTATGGCGGCCCTTTGAGCCTTAATTGTGGACGACGAGCGTGATGACTTTGACTTAAACATCTCACTTGGGGCAAGGGTGTCTACATGTTTTAAAACTGTACTAGTCGCAGGTCGGCATGATTTTACTTTTACTGCGGGTGATCATTAAGTGAAAAAAAAAAGTAGTGAAAATGAAAGCAAATACTACGAAATGAATGAATAACTAAAGTTACGTAATGAAAAATAGGTACGCTGGAAACTTACGGGTGAAGGACCAAAATGAAATGGACAAAATGAAATGAACAAACCAATAACTCTGCAAATGACTATATTTAAATAAATAACAAATAATTAAGAAATAGAAAGAAAAAGGGTAATCGACAGCCAAACGTCAAGAAGCAATATATGTATAATGTGATTGTCAATAATAGAAAACTACATAAGCTATCAAAATAGCAAAAAGGTCCGCAACACTAACTTTCCAAACCTAGAGGTTTATTGTCTTTACTATAGTTACTTCACTGTCTGTTGATATTATTTAATATCTATATAATATATCTGCTAATATAACATCAATAACTTTATTATAAATTCGGCTAATGACATTGCTACATTTCTGGATACTTATATTCCTAATGCTAGTGCTGCCAATTGCTAGTCAATCAATTCTAGTGTGTGTGCTAAGTGCTTTCAATTCATACGTTCTACTCTTTACCCTCTAAGGTACTCATATTTGTGACGTCATCGATAAAAATTTAACTAAAGTTTATGCAGCGGTATTATAATATTTATTATTATATTTATAATAATATTTGTCGGACGTAAAGTACACCAATTGACAATGACTATCCGAAGTGCTATTAATTTTGCGTAATGGTACCCTCAGTGTAAAACATTTCTTTCAAAGAATAATATCAGAGATTAAAGAAAAACGGGATATTGATCGGGATTTCAAAAGAAACAACTGTTAAAGCATGCTTGTTTATTTATTGTTAACTTTTGTTAACTGATTATAATCATGAAAAATAAAAAAAAATACAAAACATACAATGACATCACAATCCATTATTATCGCCAGTTTCGTTTGAGAGAGTTGACTTAATAACTAAAAATCTAATATTTATTTACAGATGTAATTTATTTTAACACTTAAGTACCTGTAAAAAGTTGATCATTATTTAATAATACACATCAATTGACGATTGACAATTAGGAACTAAGAATGAGAAATAGAAGCGTGAATTATTAATTTTTATAAATTCTGTCATTAAGTTCGTGGCAGCTTCTGCACCTCCTCCTATATTTTTCAAAACTTCTTCAATGTTCCCTTGGATTATTAGGTATATCAACATCATTAATATTATAAATTATTAAGAAAAGACTTTTGAAATGACGTATCATAAAATGATTTGGAAAGTGTTGGCTGGGCCGTGGATTATTTTATATTATTATTTTTCTAAATATTTTTATTAGCCGCTAAGCTTGCATCGAGAATGATTTGTACTTACTAATTATAACAAACGCAGTATTTTTCTCCTGATAAATAATTTCTATAGACATTTTCTTTATCTATATCCTCGTAGTCATCGTCTGAAATAATAAAAGGCAACAATCAAACGATATCGTTTTGTAGGAAAAATTAGCACATTATCATAATTGCGATAATTACTTTATAATCTTTTGTATATATAGCTTGCTTTGGCTTAAGAACTAAAATACTAAAAATCGAATAAATGATATATAAAATGAAAATTGCCTCAGTATATTTTAAAAAAGATTTTCTAATATTAATTCTTTGGGTTTTGACTGCAGTGACCCATTCCATCACTTACATTCTGTTTAAAAGACAGAGACAAAAATATGAGCCATTACAAGTGCTTTTATAAAAGAAGGCCTTCTAAACAAGTTTTTTTTCGTTTGAATAACTCATAATTTTGAATTTTACTGAAAGATTTAAAAGTATTGAATGTAAAGAATGATAAATTTATTATGAAATTAAAAAAAAAATACCTCTGCCATATGAAGTTTTTCTGCCAAGTCGTCTGAATATAGGATAAACGAAACGGGATTTCGTCTTTCGGTAAATTCGTCCTAACCGGTATATTTTAACAGCGCAGCTCTCGTTGTTTTCAGGAGCAGCAGGATTTCCAGGAGGACCAGGAGGCCCAGGAGGTCCCGTTGGTCCCATGTTGCCACCGGGCTCTGAAGTACTAGGTGGACTACCGGGTTTTCCTCCTGGTCCTTTAGATCCAGGGGTGCTAGGCCCAGGAGCACCAGGAGGCCCAGGAGGCCCAGGTGGTCCCGTTGGTCCCTTGTTCCCACCAGATCCTGGAGTACCAGGTTGTCTACCGTGGCTTCCACCTGGACCATTGCTACCTCCTGGTCCTTTAGATCCAGGGGTGCTAGGCCCAGGAGCACTAGGTCCTGTCGGTCCTTTATGTCCACCGGGCTCTGAAGTACTAGGTGGACTACCGGGTTTTCCGCCTGGACCTTTAGATCCAGGGGTGCTAGGCCCAGGAGCACCAGGAGGCCCAGGAGGCCCAGGTGGTCCCGTTGGTCCCTTATTCCCACCAGATCCTGGAGTACCAGGTTGTCTACCGTGGCTTCCACCTGGACCATTGCTACCTCCTGGTCCTTTAGATCCAGGGTTGCTAGGCCCAGGAGCACTAGGTCCTGTCGGTCCTTTATGTCCACCGGGTTCTGATGTACTAGGTGGACTACCGGGTTTACCTCCTGGTCCTTTTGATCCAGGGGTGCTAGGCCCAGGAGCACCAGGAGGCCCAGGAGGCCCAGGTGGTCCCGTTGGTCCCTTATTCCCACCAGATCCTGGAGTACCAGGTTGTCTACCGTGGCTTCCACCTGGACCATTGCTACCTCCTGGTCCTTTAGATCCAGGGGTGCTAGGCCCAGGAGCACTAGGTCCTGTCGGTCCTTTATGTCCACCGGGCTCTGAAGTACTAGGTGGACTACCGGGTTTTCCTCCTGGTCCTTTAGATCCAGGGGTGCTAGGCCCAGGAGCACCAGGAGGCCCAGGAGGCCCAGGTGGTCCCGTTGGTCCCTTGTTCCCACCAGATCCTGGAGTACCAGGTTGTCTACCGTGGCTTCCACCTGGACCATTGCTACCTCCTGGTCCTTTAGATCCAGGGGTGCTAGGCCCAGGAGCACTAGGTCCTGTCGGTCCTTTATGTCCACCGGGCTCTGAAGTACTAGGTGGACTACCGGGTTTTCCGCCTGGACCTTTAGATCCAGGGGTGCTAGGCCCAGGAGCACCAGGAGGCCCAGGAGGCCCAGGTGGTCCCGTTGGTCCCTTATTCCCACCAGATCCTGGAGTACCAGGTTGTCTACCGTGGCTTCCACCTGGACCATTGCTACCTCCTGGTCCTTTAGATCCAGGGGTGCTAGGCCCAGGAGCACTAGGTCCTGTCGGTCCTTTATGTCCACCGGGTTCTGATGTACTAGGTGGACTACCGGGTTTACCTCCTGGTCCTTTTGATCCAGGGGTGCTAGGCCCAGGAGCACCAGGAGGCCCAGGAGGCCCAGGTGGTCCCGTTGGTCCCTTATTCCCACCAGATCCTGGAGTACCAGGTTGTCTACCGTGGCTTCCACCTGGACCATTGCTACCTCCTGGTCCTTTAGATCCAGGGGTGCTAGGCCCAGGAGCACTAGGTCCTGTCGGTCCTTTATGTCCACCGGGCTCTGAAGTACTAGGTGGACTACCGGGTTTTCCTCCTGGTCCTTTAGATCCAGGGGTGCTAGGCCCAGGAGCACCAGGAGGCCCAGGAGGCCCAGGTGGTCCCGTTGGTCCCTTGTTCCCACCAGATCCTGGAGTACCAGGTTGTCTACCGTGGCTTCCACCTGGACCATTGCTACCTCCTGGTCCTTTAGATCCAGGGGTGCTAGGCCCAGGAGCACTAGGTCCTGTCGGTCCTTTATGTCCACCGGGCTCTGAAGTACTAGGTGGACTACCGGGTTTTCCTCCTGGTCCTTTAGATCCAGGGGTGCTAGGCCCAGGAGCACCAGGAGGCCCAGGAGGCCCAGGTGGTCCCGTTGGTCCCTTATTCCCACCAGATCCTGGAGTACCAGGTTGTCTACCGTGGCTTCCACCTGGACCATTGCTACCTCCTGGTCCTTTAGATCCAGGGGTGCTAGGCCCAGGAGCACTAGGTCCTGTCGGTCCTTTATGTCCACCGGGCTCTGAAGTACTAGGTGGACTACCGGGTTTTCCTCCAGGTCCTTTGGATCCAGGGGTGCTAGGCCCAGGACCACCGGGAGGCGCGGGAGGCCTAGGAGGACCTGTCGGTCCGTTATGACTACCGGGTTCTGAAGTACTAGGTGGACTACCGGGGCTTCCGCCTGGACCTTTAGATCCAGGGGTGCTAGGCCCAGGAGCACCAGGAGGCCCAGGAGGCCTAGGAGGTCCTGTTGGTCCTTTGTGTCCACCGGGTTCTGATGTACTAGGTGGACTACCGGGTTTACCTCCTGGTCCTTTTGATCCAGGGGTGCTAGGCCCAGGAGCACCAGGAGGCCCAGGAGGCCCAGGTGGTCCCGTTGGTCCCTTATTCCCACCAGATCCTGGAGTACCAGGTTGTCTACCGTGGCTTCCACCTGGACCATTGCTACCTCCTGGTCCTTTAGATCCAGGGGTGCTAGGCCCAGGAGCACTAGGTCCTGTCGGTCCTTTATGTCCACCGGGCTCTGAAGTACTAGGTGGACTACCGGGTTTTCCTCCTGGTCCTTTAGATCCAGGGGTGCTAGGCCCAGGAGCACCAGGAGGCCCAGGAGGCCCAGGTGGTCCCGTTGGTCCCTTGTTCCCACCAGATCCTGGAGTACCAGGTTGTCTACCGTGGCTTCCACCTGGACCATTGCTACCTCCTGGTCCTTTAGATCCAGGGGTGCTAGGCCCAGGAGCACTAGGTCCTGTCGGTCCTTTATGTCCACCGGGCTCTGAAGTACTAGGTGGACTACCGGGTTTTCCGCCTGGACCTTTAGATCCAGGGGTGCTAGGCCCAGGAGCACCAGGAGGCCCAGGAGGCCTAGGAGGTCCTGTTGGTCCTTTGTGTCCACCGGGTTCTGATGTACTAGGTGGACTACCGGGTTTACCTCCTGATTCTTTTGATCCAGGGGTGCTAGGCCCAGGAGCACCAGGAGGCCCAGGAGGCCTAGGAGGTCCTGTTGGTCCTTTGTGTCCACCGGGTTCTGATGTACTAGGTGGACTACCGGGTTTACCTCCTGGTCCTTTTGATCCAGGGGTGCTAGGCCCAGGAGCACCAGGAGGCCCAGGAGGCCCAGGTGGTCCCGTTGGTCCCTTATTCTCACCAGATCCTGGAGTACTAGGTTGTCTACCGTGGCTTCCACCTGGACCATTGCTACCTCCTGGTCCTTTAGATCCAGGGGTGCTAGGCCCAGGAGCACTAGGTACTGTCGGTCCTTTATGTCCACCGGGCTCTGAAGTACTAGGTGGACTACCGGGTTTTCCTCCTGGTCCTTTAGATCCAGGGGTGCTAGGCCCAGGAGCACCAGGAGGCCCAGGAGGCCCAGGTGGTCCCGTTGGTCTCTTATTCCCACCAGATCCTGGAGTACCAGGTTGTCTACCGTGGCTTCCACCTGGACCATTGCTACCTCCTGGTCCTTTAGATCCAGGGGTGCTAGGCCCAGGAGCACTAGGTCCTGTCGGTCCTTTATGTCCACCGGGCTCTGAAGTACTAGGTGGACTACCGGGTTTTCCTCCTGGTCCTTTAGATCCAGGGGTGCTAGGCCCAGGAGCACCAGGAGGCCCAGGAGGCCTAGGAGGTCCTGTTGGTCCTTTGTGTCCACCGGGTTCTGATGTACTAGGTGGACTACCGGGTTTACCTCCTGGTCCTTTTGATCCAGGGGTGCTAGGCCCAGGAGGCCCAGGAGGCCCAGGTGGTCCCATTGGTCCCTTATTCTCACCAGATCCTGGAGTACCAGGTTGTCTACCGTGGCTTCCACCTGGACCATTGCTACCTCCTGGTCCTTTAGATCCAGGGGTGCTAGGTCCAGGAGCACTAGGTCCTGTCGGTCCTTTATGTCCACCGGGCTCTGAAGTACTAGGTGGACTACCGGGTTTTCCTCCTGGTCCTTTAGTTCCAGGGGTGCTAGGCCCAGGAGCACCAGGAGGCCCAGGAGGCCCAGGTGGTCCGGTTGGTCCCTTATTCTCACCAGATCCTGGAGTACTAGGTTGTTTACCGTGGCTTCCACCTGGACCATTGCTTCCTCCTGGTCCTTTAGATCCAGGGGTGCTAGGCCCAGGAGCACTAGGTCCTGTCGGTCCTCTATGTCCACCGGGTTCTGAAGTACTAGGTGGACTACCGGGGCTTCCGCCTGGACCTTTAGATCCAGGCATGCTAGGCACAGGAGCACCAGGAGGCCCAGCTGGTCCTGTTGGTGCTTTATGACCACCGGGTTCTGAAGTACTAGGTGGACTACCGGGTTTTCCGCCAGGACCTTTAGATCCAGGGATGCTAGGCCCAGGAGCACCAGGAGGTCCTGTTGGTCCTTTATGACCACCGGGTCCTGAAGTACTAGGTGGACTACCGGGGCTTCCGCCAGGACCCATACTTCCTCCTGGACCTTTAGATCCTGGGATGCTTGGCCCAGGAGCACCAGGGGTCCCTGGTGGTCCCGTTGGTCCCTTATTTCCACGAGATCCTGGAGTGCCAGGTTGTCTACCGGGGCTTTCACCTGGACCCTTGCTACCTCCTGGTCCTTTAGATCCAGGGGTGCTAGGCCCAGGACCACCGGGAGGCCCAGGAGGACCTGTCGGTCCTTTATGACCACCGGGTTCTGAAGTACTTGGTGGACTACCGGGGCTTCCGCCTGGACGTTTAGATCCAGGGGTGCTAGGCCCAGGAGCACCAGGAGGCCCAGGTGGTCCCGTTGGTCCCTTATTTCCACCAGATCCTGGATTACTAGGTTGTCTACCGGGGCTTTCGCTTGGACCATTGCTACCTCCTGGCCCCTTAGATCCAGGGGTGCTAGGCCCAGGACCACCAGGAGGCCCAGGAGGCCCAGGTGGTCCTGTTGGTCCCTTGTTACCACCTTGCCCTGAAGAACCAGATGAACTACCGGGGCTTCCGCCAGGACCCATACTACCTCCTGCACCTTTAGATCCAGGGATACTTGGCCCAGGAGCACCAGGAGGCGCTGAAGATCCGGATGGCCCAATGTTACCACCAGGCCCAGAAGTACCTGGTGTGCTTACTGAGCCTTCGCCTGGAACCTCACCACCCTCTGGTCCTTGAGATCCCGGATTGGTTGTCCCAGGAATACCAGGAGGCCCAATTCCTCTGTTCCCAGCGGGCATTGAAGTACCAGGAGTGCTACCGGAGCTGCTTCCTTGTTTTTTATGACCTTTTTTGCCTTTGTGTTTTTTCTTTCTATGGCGTCGCCTTTTCTTGTGCCGCGTTCCGGTCACATTTGTGTGAGAATTTACTGTAAAAAAAGAATCAATTTTAAAATCATTTTCTTATAGGTGCTTATTCTACTTACTTCATAATTACATTACTTTAATTATTTATTTCTTTATGAACCCTGTATTTATTACTATACGAAGCAACTTTTAAATTTGAGATTATACCAGAAGTCTGTGCGCTTGTAAATGCAGAAGCAGATGATGAGCCAATAGCAGATGCTGTGCCTGAAACAACAAATTATTTTAAAGTACGCGTGACAAGATCGAATAGAAGTCTTCCAAAAATCTTTATTGCCTTGTTCATGACATTTTTTTCGTTAGAAGAAAATGATCCGTTTCATATTCTATAACACACAATGTACGTTTAGAAGGCAATTTAAGAACTAATATCAATAAAATAGTTATTGCTTAGTATTATGTTCTTACCTTGTGCGAAAGCTTGGCCAAAACCTAAATCGTCGACCCCTCCAAAGGCGTTGTTAGGCGCTGGAAAGTTTTTACATCCATATTTTGTATCAATGTCAGAATTAGAACATCGTATATGTTAAGGTTGTTTAGAATGATGAAAAAATATAAAATAAATATGTACTAGTATGTCTATATAAGGATGATTAATTTGGCAATTAATTTGACAATTCTCTACAGATGGGTTGAATAAATTGGTTATGAATATTTTCGATTTTCTTTTGTTGTGCTTATAGAACTTTCAATCGAACATTTTAAATTGATTGTTATTTCTGAAATACAATATAAGTAAAGTTGTTTATTTCTATTCCTACTTTATTCTTCAAAACTACGTAAATAAATAAACATTAAACCAAAAATTGCGGTGTTGATAGTCAAAAAAGAAATGTGAGTCAAATTTTAGTGACAAACTTCAATTAATTTTGAACAAGTTGTATGAGAAGTAATACTATAAGACGACTATTTTGTCAACTTTTGATTGTTATTTGATGAATTCACGATGTGTCATCTCTATTATAATATTAGTAAGATAAAAAGAATGAAATTATTAAACGTGAATTTCATAAACAGGGCATTATTGGTTTTTGTCGTGTAAATGGATAGCAGATGCATACGCATTTGTATGTAGCGTTATAGCAATATTCTACGATAATTTATAAATAAATGAATAATGAGCACCTTGAGCTGTACTCATACTGGTAGCACTGCTCGATCCAATTTGTCCATTTTCACTTGCTGAAAACAAAGACATTTAACATGTATATGAATTAATAACCAATTTATTAGAAGCTCGTCGACAGAAAATATGTATCAGTAAAGGTAATGAATATAAAAAAAGTAGTCATGTAACTTAAACATTTATAAATTAAACCAATTTACCAACACAGACAGAGATCTAGGACCTAGATAATTACAAAATCAAAACCTATACTCCGTATCGTCCAACGAATGAGATGTTGGAAGTGCAATTCTAGTTTTTAATTTATCTTACAATGAAGGAAATGACATTTATAGTAAAAGTAAACTTTACAGATGGCCACAAATAAAGAAATCATTCACTTTTTTGTAAAGACAATAGTCATCTTAACATTAGCTGAACCGTTGGCTCGTTTGTTATAAACACAAAACAAATATTATAATTACCTTGTGCTGTACTTTTAGTAGAGGCACTTCCAGACCCGCTACGGCCATTTACAGCAGCTATAATAATGGGCAGTATAGTAAAGTATTTTTCTATCTTATCGTAGATATGTTGTAATTATAAGCGACAGCTTTTGCCGTGTAACTAGATAGACGTTTTACTAGTTATAATTAGAAAAACATAAGATAATGTATAATTACCTATCGCCCCACTTGCAGCAGACGCTGATGCACCTTGGCCGTTTTCAATTGCTACAATATTATTTTATTTATTAACAACAATAAAGAAGAAAAAAAATAGTTCCAAACATTTACACTACCATTATTTACTTAGTAATAAAAAATATTGAACGAAAGTTATTGCTGTTTCTATTTAATCTCTTATGTATTATGTACAGAAATTTATGTTTGTGTTCAATTTGTCTTTTTCAGAGCGGAAGACTCGTATCACGTTTGTAATTAATAAACCATAAGAATAGAATAAATTGAAAGACATTAAACGTTTTGTTTGTGATGTTACCTATTTACTTATAAGATAGAATAAAAGGCTGTAGTTAGATTTACCTTGTGCTCCACCACTAGCCGAAGCACTGCCAGAATGGCCGTGGCCATTTTCAACAACTGCAAATTAATAAAAAAAATCATAACAGAAGTCCTTTATTCAGATGCAATTAGCGTTTTGTTACTATTTGCTATCAAACAACACTATTGCACTCGAAAATATTTCAAGATGGACCTTAGTCCTGAAAGACAAACTGGGTTTTTTGACTTTAATAATCTATGTCTAATAAAATTTAATTTGTTCTTTATGTTTTTTTTTTAAAACTCCCTGTATTTAATAAATATCAATATAATTTGTAATTACCTTGCGCTGCGTTTAAAGTAGACGCGCTACTTGATCCGTTCCCACCATTTTCAGTTGCTACAATAAAGGTTAAGAAAAAATAAACTTATCAAAAATTTATAACGAATAAGTATTACAATGAGATTAAAATTTTACATTGATTAATTGGCAAAGCTTAGTTTTAGCAAAATATAGTATAAAACCATTAGCAAAATGAGGTATAGTCTTGCTTAACACTAATGAGCTTTTTTATTACTGACTCATATGTAATTAATTATGTTTGTAATTAATCTGTTTAATCATCTTTAATTGAACGTGAAAACATAGAGATCGATCTGTTTCATATGTACCATAGTTAAAAGCTGTCAGGGTAGGATAGAGAAAATAATATGAACAATTTAAAAATTACCTTGAGCTCCACTTAAAGCAGCAGCGCTGCCAGAACGACCATTTTCAGTGGCTGCAATAGATGCACATATGTTCATAATTAAATGCATGTTTTTATTTGTATCTAGCTTTTACCCGCGACTCCGTCCGCGCGGAATAAAAAATAGAAAACGGGGTAAAAATTATCCTATGTCCGTTTCCTGGTTCTAAGCTACCTGCCCACCAATTTTCAGTCAAATCGATTCAGCCGTTCTTGAGTTATAAATAGTGTAACTAACACAACTTTCTTTTATATATATATAGATTTGGCTGTCACAATGTTAGTAACCGAAATCCTCCGAAACGGCTTGACCTATTGTATGAAATATTATGTGCATATTCAATAAGTCTGAGAATCGGCTACTATTTATTTTTCATACCCCTAAGTGATAAGGGTTGCAAAGGCACAGATGTAGAACATAGTTTTAATATATAATTTGACATATGCGGAATAAGTCAAAAGCGTTATGTCTTGTTTTGGCAATTGTTGCAAGACGCAGGTGAAGGCAAAGCGAAAAGTAATGAATTTATGATTCAGTTGAAAGCATTAAATAAGAATTGTTTTATACCTTGAGCTGCATTCATAACAGCAGCACTTCCCGATCCACCGTTGCCATTTTCACTAGCTAAAAGAGAATCATAGTGTGACTACACTTCGTGGAAATGGGGTCTTAGTTCATTAACTCCTTTCATTTTTTTTCTTTTCGATTACTTTTTAAAATATCCCTAGTAAGCTTCTTTGAAACCGTGTAATAGATTTCCAGTGCATAGATTACAATGTGCATAGAGAGATAAATAAATAAAATCATGACAATAATAACCTTTTGCTGAACCAATTGAAGTTGCGATGCTTGAACCGTCTTTTCCGTTTGTACCTGCTGTAATATACGAGTTTGCAGTTATGTAAAAAGATTATTATTAATTGAAGAACTTATAATTTGTTCAATTAAATTGACTACATCAAGAAGCTGATTTACGTATGAAGATAACGCTAACATTAAGATTTATTAAATAAATATATAAATATATGTAAATAGAGATATAATAAAAGAAGACGGTATTGATCCCATGAGATGTGAGAATTGTTTAAGTAGCTATTACTTAAAATGAAATAAAAAATACGAGATTGAAATAGTACAAGTAATTGAACATTTTGCACACCTTGTACTGCGTTCAAGACTGAGGCTACGCTATTTCCTTTACCACCATCTTCAGTCGCTGCAACAAATGTATCACATCAAAAGATCTAAGATACGTAAAACTTAGTCGTTATAAAGATAGATCTCCATAAAGACGTGAATAAAAACATCATCATCATCATCAACCTGCCCTTATCCCTATGGAGGGTCGTCACAGTATGTACTCCTCCATACATCTCTATCAGCCGTCATATCTGAATTTACCCCCTTCTTACGCATATCCTCTTTCACACTATCCAAAGACGTGAATAGAAACAAGCAACGCTTTATGTAATTACAAAAATTGAGCCCTACCACCTAGGCCTCTATGACATGCCGGCGATGAATACAAATCGACTAAAACATTATTATTTTACTTTCCAGTATTGCTTGGTTAACATTATCCAACATGTTCAAATTGTAGCGGACGTTAATTAATTCTCAAGAGAATACCGTGTGTATAAAAAATATAAAGTTAAAATTACCTTGTGCCGAGCCAAGACCTGTAGCGCTGCTCGATCCGCCCCGGCCATTTTGTTTTGCTGTAATACGTATTAAAATTTTATGAAACTGAAAAAAATATTTGACAGGAATATAGGTTTAGCCCTATGAATGTTATCGATTGAATAAAAAAGAAAAAAAAGGTGGAAAAATTGTATAAAAAATAACTAAATTGACAGAGCCAAGGCCAACAAAGGGCGAGAAGTCTAAAGGTGGAACAGAATGAACCCACGTTTTTAAAGTTATTCACGAATAGTATTGATTTTAATTATTCCATAATAACTTTCCTCAAACTAGTTCAGTATATTACTAATAAAGTTTAATAATGTTCACCTTGAACTGCATTAAGAACAGAAGCACTGCCACTACCGCCTTGACCATTTTCAGTTGCTATAAAACGGTAAAAAAATAAAGATTAATATATTGACTAAAATGAAACTAAAATAAAACATACATGAAAAATGAATAAGCCTTTATTATGAGTTAATAAAAATATAATCTTACAACATAAAGACTTGAGGTATGTTTAAGGTTTTATGATGTTACATCAAGAGTAATTAATAAAATGTATAATGTTTTTTTATACTTGGTTGGTAATAATTACCTTGCGCTGAGCCTATAGCGGAAGCACTGCCTGATCTGCCTCGACCATTTACAGTAGCTGTGACATGACATTGTGATCATGAAAAACTTTAAAATTTATAGTATGACGAGGTTAAATGTCATTTATATTTGTTCTTTCAGTTATTATGTATGATGTATTTTTTTAACATATAAATAATGTTTAAAAAACTGAAACATTACCTTGTACTGCGCTTAAGGCAGAAGCACTGCTTTCGATTCCCTTCCCAACACCTGTAATGTAAGTGCGCAATTTTTGAGTCTCTAGTAGATCAGACAATGAATATAATAAATATGGGCTATTATCCCCAATGAGCGTCGGTGGCTCAGGGGTTAAGCACTTGACTTGCAATCTACAGGTCCTGGGTTCGAATCCCGCCATGTACCAATGTGTTTTTCGATTTTCGATTTACATATGTACATTTATCCGACGTTCTTACGGTGAAGGAAAACATCGTGATGCAACCTGCACATATCTGAGAAGAAATTCAATGATATGTGTGAAGTCAACCAACCCGCACTGGGCCAGCGTGGTTGACTATGGCCTAGTCACCCCTAACTTGGGGTAGGCTCCGAGCCCCTCGGTGGGGACGTATAGTGAGCTGATGATGAATGAATGATGAATCCCAGACATACAAAATTGTCTCTTTCGTCACTTTTAATTTTTAAATTAGGTAACATCTTTACATCATATAATAGGAGTTTGGTAAAATATTGCAGATTTTAAAAAACTCAAGCTACAAATGTCTAGCGTAAGTCAGCGAAAAAGTTCTAGTCATAAATTCTGTGTATTAGATAAAAACAACACAAATAGAGATGATTGATTATTTTCTTTAGATATCTTTAGTTTTGTTTAGAAAGAATATTAATCTTAATATAAATACTGTAGTAAAAATTATGTAAATTGTGTTTGTCTACTTACCATTGGAAACTGCGTTTGCTGCAGATACGGCTGTTCAAATATTTAATAAAAATTAAAGCGAATAACAACTTACTTATTCGTAATATAAAGGATCGATACGTTAAAATATTCTTGCGTGTTGATGAACTCATTTCAATAGATGGCGTTATTTTTTATAAATTATTTTTTTCGTCTAACCTGCAGCTCCTACGAGTCCATTATCTTCATCGGACCCTGAGTCCTCATATGAATCATATTCATAGCTTTCACTCGAACCTGAGTCTTCGTAAGATTCGGATTCCGAATCACCATCTTTAACAACATTTAAGAAAATTTTGTTTATTATATGAAAAAAGATTCTTGTAGGCAAATTAAAAATTATGGCGTCGTTGCCGATGGAGTAATTTCCAGTCCTCTCTCTCTTGTACTATCCTCTTTATTTCCTAATAAGACACAACCTCTACTTTACCCTTTATCTGTTGTATGTTATTCTTGACCTTCCCCTATTTTGTCCCTTCCATTTTACTTTCTATAATTGTGATTATACTCGTAATGTGGTCGTCGTCGTATCAGTTGTCCCAACAACTTTTCTGTTCTGTTTTTTATTAGTACAGAAAAATAAAGCTTACTAAATTAGATATTGCTATTGGTTGCTTTCATCAATTTTCTCATAGATTACATATATATTTTAGTGAATATTATTTTTGTTTTTATATTGTCCCGTTGCGATTTTTTCGGCTTATTTATCAAAGCTAAAGGTATAGAAAATGGAACATCACTTTAAGAGATTATTAAAGATTGTTAAGCAACAAAACTATACTTACTACTGGCCACAGGTCCACTTGTTCCTTTGTTAACAGTTGTCGCTGAAATAAAGAAGTATAGGTTAAGCTAATATTAAATATTTCGATGCGTATTAAACCCAAAAATAGATTCAACTTTTTGTTTGAGAATTTTTTTTTGTTATCTATCCGCTAACGCTAGTCGAGACATTTACTGAGTAATTTTAATTAAAACGTTTTGAGAATTTACGTGCCGTAACTGAGATTTTAATTATGAAACCGATTCCTCCCGATTTGTTTGTGTCCTTATGATTATGGTTAGAAAGAACAGGTCATTTAAATAGGAGAATGGTAGCGCTTTTAAATCATACCTTACATCTTTGTTAGGAGAAAAACAAAAAATTTTTTTTAAATAGTATGAGGTACTTACGTGGCTGGATTTGGGTTTCACCAGTCGCTAATATAACAGAACTGAAAACTAATATATAAAGTAGTATCGTATAAATCTTAAGCCCCATTTTCAGGGCTACTGAGTTTAATTATTTTCGCAAGTGCATTCATTTATATGCAATACACAAGCAATTAAATCACCATAATATTGAATACTACATCACGATTTTGAGACGTGCAATCAAATCGTGATAAAATGATAACGGTAATTTAAATTTTATAATTAACATAAAATTTGCAGTAAATGTTTGATTCTTGTAACAAATAGAAGTGTACAATATGTTAGGTACCAATTTCAGTTTAACAACACCTATATTCCTTTAGTAATATATATTTTTAAAATACTTTTCCAGATATGAGTGACATAGTCGATGGAGCTAAGGTATTTTTTAGAAAAAATATCACTTCAGCATATGGTGTCTTAAAAATACTGATGTATCTAGAAAAATTACGACTATGTTTGTAAGGTATGTTCTTTTCGATTCATCCGCTTTCAATAAAATATCCGACTGTTAAGTTTACATTTTTTTTAGTAACTAGGGATGACTGTCATTGTTATGATAAAGTGTGACAATTAAACAATTAATATTATAATAAATAAAAATATATTATATTCATTTAATACATCAAAAAGTGTATTCCATTATTAGTTGATAAAAGTATCTTTCAACTTCTTTCTTGTTTTCAATAATTAAAATGACAAAAGATAGTTTTTAGCTAAGGATAAACTGTGCGCAACAAATTGAAGAATTGATATGAAGTGCTGCATATCTGAAAATAAAGTTTTTTTTATATATAAAAAAAACAAAAAACCTTCTTAACGCAATCTCTTTACTATAATTTGTTTACTTACAGCGCTAAATGTGTTGAGATTCATGACAAGGTATCCATTAGCCGTTAGCTTAAATGGTTTCTGAGTTCGCATCATGAACATTAGCATGATTTTCTTCACCTCTTGGCTTGCATTCGGCCAATCTGCTGAGTAGATCGATTCGGTCAAGTTTTCACTCTGCAATAAAGTTTTATTTCACTGTTAAATTTTCGTCCTCAAGTAAGAAATTATTGAAATGTAATCGTGAAGAATCACTGCCGAAACATTTTTTTAAACCTATAGTTTTTTAGGTCAATTAGGGGAAAAAAAATTGGTTTTATACAAATGTTACAATAAAGATTACAATGTATGTACATGTGTAATCCAGAGTTAAGTAAAACATTTAAAGTCGAGCAACGAGCATCTGAAATTTCGCCTCAAATAGCCAATAATAGTGATGTATATATATACTTACGTGGTCACTTAAAACTTGTCCAACAATGCATTGATTAAAACTCTCAACGAGTAATGACATGAAAAAGGAGAAGTAACGCACAGACTGATAAAAGTCTTCTACTACCTGAAAGATGATATATAAGTTAGTGTATATTGAATGATATTAATTTGGACCAAAACATGGATTGATCAATTATTTCTTAGTTGTCTAAGAAAGCAAAACTTAAGTGTGTTTTGATGTCTTAAATATTATTTTCATCATAGTTAACAGAGTCTAGTTGTAAATTTGAACTTGTTAAAATTCATTTTGATTGACTTTATTCTCGTTATAACTTACCGTAAAAGTGTATGCAGTAAGGCAAATAAATATCGCTCCAAGAGAGTAATTCAGTAACATTGCGTCACCTAAAACTTTGTCGAGTGAAGCAGACATCCTGCAAAAAAACGAGACTATATTAAAGATGCTGAAATTATTATAAAGCTAGATTTTAATTTAAAAAAAAAAACTTAACGTTGCAAGACGATGATGTCTTTTAATGATTATCTTCAGTTGAAACAAAACTCTTTCATGAATATCGTTAAAATTTCTTCCTCTTTTTAATTTTTTCATGTCCTCTGTACTTATCAATTCTTCTAGACTATGTCCTAAGATTTTTAACTCCATACAAATGAATAAAATGTAAGTAGCTTGCATCATGTTTGAGAATAAATAAACACAAACAACGAGGGCAGTCATTAAACTTTCCCATATGTATGCGCCCCAGTACCACTTCACTTTGTCAAAAGGATACCAGCCGTCAAAGGGATAAAGGTAATGCAAATCTTCACCAAGAACCCTATTCTCATACGTCATTACAAGATATGGGAATGAATTGACGACAATAATAAGTGGAATCGAATAATAAAATATAAATCTGTTAACAATCATAGATATAAATTTATACTTCTTTAACACTTTTATATGTGCATTTGAATTAATTGACACAATATCCCATAATTCATATTTAAAATGATAAAATATTTCATCGTACAATATTCTATTTGTGTGGATTTTAGTATATTTTATAGCGGATATCGCGCAGACGCCTAAATTTGGTGCAATATTAATAAGTTCAAAGAAATCTTTAAAGCCGGTATGGCATAATGTTAGAAATAACTGAGTCGTAGTACATGTTACTAAAAATTTAATTATGTAGAATCCAAATATTTGGTACTTCCTACGTCCTATGAAAGGGAAGAGAAATATTTTCGAACCCATTGTACGTAAAAATTCAAGTTCGTTTAAAATCGGTTGCCGTAGAGATCTATGAGACATGATGGTAACAATAATATTTTTTTAAGGAAGCGTCTATGTCCATACGAATGTTATAAAAGAATAGTTAAAGGGACATATACTTTTAAAGAATTTTACACGATAATTATAGGCACGGGGAAATATTAAAAGCATTCATTTGAATAAATATGTGACTAGGGAAATGAAAATCAGTTTTTGTCATAAAGCCCTTTTGAATAAATAATTGTCTTAAGCTTCTATAATTTTGCTGTACGACTATATGGTTTAATAATTTGTTATTAATTTTAAATACCCTAGTCGTGGTCCCAAGTATTTACTACTGAGAGCACAATTTAAAGAATGAATTTTTAGAAATGTTTCTGAGCACATTTGTAACTCGTATATTATTAACCGTGGATTTTTGGGATCAAAATCTCCATTTTAAAACATATTGTTATCTCTGTTTTGTTAAAGATAATGACTGAGATGACGATATGTTTATAAGATGACGATAAAGAGTTTTTGGTCTCAGAAACCCACAGTAATCGACAAATTATCTATAGGGCACGGCAATAGGCTTAACATTACGAAATAAATTTAATCCAAAAAATGGATAATTAACAAAAGGATAATAATAAAATAGATAGTTAATTTTTATTTATTTTCACATTATTGTATGGTAAAATATATATTAATAAATAGGGTCTACGGATCTCTACTTATCAACGCAAATTACACAGTGATCACTCAATCTGAAACGTATGCTTTGAGCTTTATAATAATGTTTCTAAGACACAAATTAGCAACGCTTACTGTTCGCATACATTGACAGGATTGTAATTTAATATTGACGTAAATAGGTCAAGGAGCGAGAGCTCTTGTGACTTATAATTTGCCGTATTGTTCGTAGTTAAATCGCAGGAGTGCTGCTATACAATGCCGTTTGAGGTTCTTTGATGCATGACTAACGTGGGCATTAATCTGATGAGAGCATGTCATACACTCATCCTAATGCAAGCACGGAGATTGTTTTCATACCGATTTGCATTAGCTTATTTCTTTGAACTTCAAAATGTGATCACGTAGATGAAAGTTTATTAATTATATGTTGTTTTTTAAAATCGCTTTTATCATATATCTTAAGTCTTTTATATTCAGCTTACTTTATAAGAGGTAGTTTAGTCGTTTCATGAAATGTATCAAACTCAAAACACTGCAAACATATTAAGCGAAGAAAAATACAAGTATTTCTTGTTAGTCAATTCGATCCCCTGAATTCAATCAAGCGGAACATTCATTCAAATGGGGTCACATTTGTCTTTAAATTGTATTCATTTATGAAATGATTTCCAAATCTTTATAAATGAACATACCTTGTGTGTATGTTTATACGTTTGTGTGTATACGTTTCGTGTATACGTGTGCGTGTATACGTTTTCGATTGTAGTTCAGATTGAATTACAATACGACCTTTTCAAAGAATAATAGAACATTTTCCTTTCTCTTATAAAAGCCCAAATGCATATAGGTTTGTAAATATCCATAAATATAATTTACTTAGTTGCTTTAAAACATTTAAGGTATGGAGAGTATGGAGAGCGTCGGTGGCTCAGGGGTTAAGCACTTGACTTGCAATCTGCAGGTCATGGGTTCGAATCCCGCCATGTACCAATGTGTTTTTCGATTTTCGATTTACATATGTACATTTATCCGACGTTCTTACGGTGAAGGAAAACATCGTGATGTAACCTGCACATATATGTGAAGAAATTCAATGATATGTGTGAAGTCAACCAACCCGCACTTGGCCAGCGTGGTTGACTATGGCCTAGTCACCCCTATCTTGGGGTAGGCTCCGAGCCCCTCAGTGGGGACGTATAGTGAGCTGATGATGATGATTTAAGGTATATTTTCCTTTAGCAATTACTACTCTGTGGTGAAAACACAACCGAAACGAAACAAATTAAACCAAAACTGAATGTTTTGGTATGAAACTATGTAATGTTTTCTGTATACAAGTATACACGTAGATGTCTTTAAGAAATGTACAGAATAAGATTATGAAGTGGTTATTCCGCCTTCCGATTCCACACAATAGATTTTCTTATAAAACGCTTCATTCAAATGTACGAACAAGGTCTCACACGTCAAATTTCATTCAGTGAATAGAACACCCTTCGTAGCGCAGAATCTTTATAAATAGTTGTGCCCGGATGAAGCTTAATTTGATGGAAATCCGTGGCTCCTCTCAATAGATTCCACGAAGTCAAAGGTTCGTGAGGAGTTAGTAAATTTGTCGAGTGATTTAATTGAGGTTCCACATTCATAAGTCAAAGGATGTTTAATTAAATTTTTGTGATTTTAAAAAGCTGTTTTTGTTTATTTTCCGTGTTAATGATATTAAATCTTTTAAATAGGATTTATTTTGTTAACACAAATTACACAAAGGGGCTTTAAGGGGCACTGCTAACTCATATAGTCTTTGTATGCTGCATCGGCTTGCTTTTTAAAAATTTCAGTGATGTTTCGTTGAACTTTTTATTTTTTATTTTTTCAAACAATTTATTTGCAATCAATTCTAATAGCAATGAACACAAATAACTTTAGTAAACAGGAGAAGTACTCGAGTTTAGAATGTTTCTAATTAAAACTTCGCGTTGTATTTAAATCACCTGTAATTAGGTATGTAAACAAGCGACTATCGCTGCGCCGGGCACTTAGTGCTAGTTGTGAGTTGCTCCAACGAACTATAAGTACGCTCCTTGTACTAATTAAAACAGACGCTGTACGAAATGAGGACTATTCGAGGCGCAACAGAGGAATAAGAGCCTTCTCAGTAAATAGAGATGAAAATAAAATTATACTACACGCCCTAGGGAGCTTTGAATACACGTGATCTACTTTTAACGTATTGTGTTTGCTATGCTTTTTTAACAAAGGAACGAAGAATTTCTTATGTAGAAAATTATGTAAGTTATGCAAAGAGAAATAAGAACTACACTGACATATAATTTCATTATCAAGCGTTTGTACCCGACTGCAATGAGATTAAAGATTTTTACGGATTTGTTACTTATCAGAATAAAATAATTATCAGAATTCTGCTGTTACATTTATCAAATAGGTATGCATGATGTATACATGATGAGCTTTAATTTCATTTAATTTCGGATGATTTTCTAGTCAACTGAACTAATGAAGAACTTTACATTAGTCAGGTATCATCATCATCATCAGCTCACTATACGTCCCCACTAAGGGACTTGGAGCCTACCTTGAGTTATAGGTGATTAAGCCATAGTAAACCACGCTGGCCCAGTGCGGGTTAGTTTACTACATAAATCGTTGTATTTCTTCGCAGATATGTGCATGTTACATCGTCGGAGAAATGTACATATGTATATCGAAAATGCAAAATCACATTGGTACGTGGCGGAATTCGAACACAGGACCTGCATATTACAAGTCAAGTACTTAACCCCTGAGCCACCGACGCTCTTTTTTTATATTGAAAAAGTTAGCGCTTGACCTCGATCCCACCCGATGAGGTGATGATGTGGTCTAAAGGTAGTACGCGCTAGCTTTGTAGATGCCTATTCACTCTACTCTTGAAGGCCCCCACATCGTACTTGAACGAAAAAACTGACGCCGGCAACTTATTCCAATCCTTAGCAGTACACACAAGGAACGATGATTCAAACTTTTTCGTTCGCTCGTGACGCTCTTCAGTTAGTCAGGTATACGTAGAAATATCAAGTTTTATTTTTATTTTAATAGCCAATAAACTTGTCTCACTTTATTAGAATTTACATCTTACTTTAATCTTGTGGGAATACAGTCTTATGTATATATATAATCCGCCAAAATTTCAAAAGTAAATAAGAAACCTGGCATAAAAAAGAACAATAAATGTAGAAAATATTTATAGACCTAAAATAACGACTTGGTTTACCCAATACTTTTCATTCTTACGTCTATGATCAGGTAAAACCTATAGACTAATGCGACCAGGGTAAAGTAATCGTTATAACATTGGCTACTCAATGCAATGATGTTCTATAACTGCTTTAGTTATAGCAAGGTTCATCCACCTTCCCGACACCATGTCTAGGGCGATTTGTTATTGTAATGTTAGCAATCTGTCGCTTGGCCAACGTTATAACTCAAGACAGCGATATAAGCGATGAGGTCGCGTAATGGCGGTTTTGTTAGCTTGTTTATTGTGATTGTTGATGAATTACGTTTTCTACAATTCATAAAAATGAAAAACATACGTCGTATTTGATTTTTTTCGTTTCATTTTACATGCATTTACATCATTAAAATGAATAACATTGTCTTGTAATAAACATGATAAAGACATTAACTGTTTTAATAGTTAAGATTATAAAAAAATATATTTTACTGTTTTTTTATATACACATACCTTTCTAACTTAAAGTAACAAATAGCCTATAAGGGAACTATCCTAAGAATGCTGTCAAAAAACCAATAGGATAGTTAATTTTCAGTACCCCTCGGCCGACGCGGTCAGAAACCGAATTTACCGCGGAATTATTATTGAAAAGCTCCCCCTAGACAAATTGTCGTGTTGCTAGAGGCGATGGTTTTCTCTTTGCAACTATTTTAAGGGTAGGAATTTGACGTGTTTATTAGATGCAGTATAATCAACTGACCATCACCAGTTCATCTTATTAATAATTTGTTTTGTAAAGATAAGTGCAATGGTGGCAGTTACATACGAATCGAAAATATGGTAAATTTTAAATGTTTACCGCGAATAATAGCAATTGTCAAGGGCACTGCGCGCTCTTAGTTTATAAAAACAGTAATATACAAAAAATAGTTTAAAAGCATATAGGTCCCAGACATGTTTAGAGTTAAACTGTTTTACATAAAGTAATAAGTATATCAAATAGGGTCCGAGGATATTATAGAAGAAGACAGTTCCTGTTGTACCTGTAACAATGTTACACCCTAATCAATGCTCGACAGAACAATAAACGTGTGGTCATCCTTCAAACATGGGATGAAATTCAATAAATTGGCACAGTAAGGGCGGTCGCGGACGATGTCCGCCGAGTGGAAACTTTGAATCGCCCTCAGCGGCCGCCCATAGCAACGAGGGGCATCCTTTTGTCCACCAAATTGCCTCATCCCATGTTACTTAATAAGGGCTTTTCTATAACTATCAAATTTAACATCAAAATTGCTTCTTTATAACCAAACTCTTTGATGTTTTCTGCATATGGACATTGTGTATAATAAATTTTTCGATTTCATACAACAATGGTACCTAGTTGATTTTCCGTTCGATGTATTTCGCTTTCTATTTTTAGTTTCGCTTGTTAAAAGTTTAACATAAACTTGTGTTGGCATTATGTAAATTTGAATCCATTGGAATATTTATTGGCCGCATCGAATTTCTAATTAGATATCTCCTTGTCGACGGGGCCCTGTGGGAAATCGCTTCGGCCCGAATTGACGTCGTGACGTTGTATGTATTATAAGCAGGAATACATGACTCTATTTATCAGGTGCTCTCTAATTGACTAATTTACATTAATACACTTTTATTTAAATTCTTATTCTTTGTAAATAATATTACTAAACGTCAAATTCTTACTTGAGTGTTTTACATACTTTTTATTTTTAAAAACATTTCAATTATTTTTTGTTCTTGACGAAAGATATTTTTTTTTTACAATGTTACTACTTTTTAATAACATAACTTTTTCAAATTAGCTATGTACAATAGGGTGGGTCAAAATAATCAACTATTTTTTTTTTACAATTAATACGGAAAAATGGGTTACTAGGCACCTTAAAAAAATTCTCACCAAATATGAACTCTTAATTTTAATAGGAAGATCCTCCGCGTCGCAGTTTTTCATTTTTTTCTCAGTCCAATAGAAAAAAATTCATTCCTCATCATTAATTGGTCGTACAGAAAAATTTTTTTTAAGAATTTTGTAGGAAATTTAATGCTCTACAAAAAAGGTATCTTATGTTTTTTCCGTAAACCTCACCATTTCACTAATATTGAAGATTTAAGATTGATTATTTTAAGTCAAATGTCACTTTTGTTTATGAATTTTATAACTCGACAAGAAATGGCTATTATTGAATGCGCAATAGAAATTTTTGTAGCAAATTAACTGCTCTATAAAAATGGTATCATATGTTTTGGCGATTAAATTAAGCGTTCAAAAGATATTCATCATCAAACTTTCATGTATACCGATTTTAAGAGTTTTTGATTAAATAATCGAAAAATTTCAATTTAATCTATCAGTTTTGAGAAAATTTACACGAAAAATTTTTTTTTTTTTATCAACTGAGAAACTTCAAAATGTTTTTCAAGCTTTTTTTTATGTGTAAGTATTTTTATCTACATTTAAAAAAATAAATTGTACATTATTTATCGCTTAGTTAATCATTTATCAATAAAAAAAATAATAATGTACAATTTATTTTTTTAAATGTAGATAAAAATACTTACACATAAAAAAAAGCTTGAAAAACATTTTGAAGTTTCTCAGTTGATAAAAAAAAAATTTTTTTCGTGTAAATTTTCTCAAAACTGATAGATTAAATTGAAATTTTTCGATTATTTAATCAAAAACTCTTAAAATCGGTATACATGAAAGTTTGATGATGAATATCTTTTGAACGCTTAATTTAATCGCCAAAACATATGATACCATTTTTATAGAGCAGTTAATTTGCTACAAAAATTTCTATTGCGCATTCAATAATAGCCATTTCTTGTCGAGTTATAAAATTCATAAACAAAAGTGACATTTGACTTAAAATAATCAATCTTAAATCTTCAATATTAGTGAAATGGTGAGGTTTACGGAAAAAACATAAGATACCTTTTTTGTAGAGCATTAAATTTCTTACAAAATTCTTAAAAAAAAATTTCTGTACGACCAATTAATGATGAGGAATGAATTTTTTTCTATTGGACTGAGAAAAAAATGAAAAACTGCGACGCGGAGGATCTTCCTATTAAAATTAAGAGTTCATATTTGGTGAGAATTTTTTTAAGGTGCCTAGTAACCCATTTTTCCGTATTAATTGTAAAAAAAAAATAGTTGATTTTTTTGACCCACCCTAATGTACAAGTACTTAAAAAAATTAGAAAAACTTTATTTAATTAATATTACGTGTTATAACTTTTAATTGGGTAGATGTTAGGGTGTACCTCGACTAATTAGGGATCGCCATTTATTGAGTTGTCCAGAGGCGATTGTTGCTGACCAGAGAGATACACACAGCTGGAGCGAATATAGTCGTATTAAATATAGAGCAATGTTATTAATAATAATTGAGTATCATTAGTGATTTCAAGTTTTACTTATAGGAAACTGCAAACGGTTTAAACGGAGAAGAATTGGCAAAATACAAATCTAAAAACGTAACGTAACAAAATAAAGGTCTAATTTATCCAAGTTTAATCGTTACCACCACAACCATTCCACAACGACGAGGTTTTCGCGTAACTTCCTACATTACATTGCCGCGTTGTGGAATATGTGAATTTCTAAACAGTTACGACTAAAAGGCCTTCAAGGAAAGAGCATACATCAACTTTAAAGGCTAGCAACGCACTTGCGGTTCCCTTGGTGTTATGGATGGATCAACTAGTATTAGGAGATCAGTAGCGGATCTTTCCACAGATCCTTTACCCGCTAATTTTAATAAAGCATTTTATGACAACAATGTAAATTATTTATATTAAAATATATATAGACAAACAAAATTACAAAGAGCAGTGTGTCCCGACAGTTTGTGAATCGCAAAATGAGCATCGTTGGAATCAAGGTGCGGCAAGTGGAGCGACCATTGTTACGCCTGGGATTTGGATCTGATATAATCCGAGATGAGAGGGCCTTCACGCCAGCCGCCGTCAAATTCATTGTTAATGAACGAGGGACGACGCCCAATATTGCTGAGTGAACGTTAAAAAATCCTCGTCGACTACCACTTTCATTTAGTTTATTGCAAGTTAGACGATTCATGAGTTCTAGGTTTGAATAGACTATCAATTTTTTTACTGATTTGTAAATATACGTTTTTATAAAAATTGTGTTGTAATTTTAACCTTAATATTTAGTTCCCTGTAGAGTTTGTAAATTTTAATTTTAATCCATACGCGCACAACCATAAATATAAAGTATACAATTCATGGAAGTATTTACTACTTTTAAACATTTGTAAATACAAAGTATTTCTGAACAAAGATACAAATGCTTTAAACGAATAAACACAATACGTGAACATTCTTTATCTCTTGTTAGTAGTAGAATATAAAACAACAAAGAGAACGTTATCGAGAGAATAGCGCGGGTTTCCGTGCAGTTTGTTCTGTGTAAAATAAAAACATCTCTAGAATGACTCTCGACAAATCGTTCTGCGGTGAGAAATGAAGGGACCGTGAGCGTAGTTGCCGGTCTAACTAATCTTTATTCAGACGGTACGTGGGTTCGATTCAGACACGGTCAATCCGGCACAGCATCATCTATTTATCACTTCGTGCCTCGTTTGTAAGGATATTCGTAAATATTTCAAGCGTTATTGCCGCCATCAACATAATGTTATGGGGGCGAAATTTTACAAAACGGAAACAAAAGATATAAAGTAACGACGTGCCCATACTCCGCCCGTTCTATATTAATGTTGCGTGCACAACCGAATATTATTTACAATTGGCACGCTTTCTTTGATATAAAAAATATGAAAAAGATATAAAAGGAACATTTCATTTGCTATTTTGTTTATGAATAAAATAACCTATTTTATAGGGTGAAAACTATAATATCTAATATCTAATGTAATAAATACGTTAATATCTAGTTTACCAGCTAACTCATATGTTATGTACAAATTAATATATATATATATATATATATATATATATATATATATATGTGTGTGTGTGTAATGTAGCCATCTGCCATAGGTAGAAAAGTGCGGCAGTTGGTTTCCGAAATTTATTTTTGCATATTCGTATAAGAGTGATAATGTCAGGATAAAAATGTCACGTCGAACATACAAAATATTTTAAAATAATCAAATGAAGTGAAAGAGGTACAATAGCGTTGTATAAATGTGACAAATTGCATTGAGTGTAAATGCAGCGGTGCATTATTGCAGTGAAGGCGACGAATCACTCGAAATTGTTCCGATACGACGACACCTGAGCCGAGTTCCTGCAACGCCTTTTTAAATGCAAGAGTTCTCAGTTCATTTGCAGCCTATTGTTACTTGTATATTCAGATGTTTTAACCAATACAATAGCGAATATGTTAGGTATGTAAACTCTAAATAATGTTCTCATGTAAGAGACCTTTTTGTCTTTTTTTGGGAATAAATTCTTTAAACCTTAACCTTTTCTAAATTGTTATCCCTTTTATTTCTTTTGATGTGTTAATTTTTTTTTGTATATACATCATCATCATCATCATCATCATCATCATCAGCTCACTATACGTCCCCACCGAGGGGCTCGGAGTCTACCCCAATTTAGGGGTGACTAGGCCATAGTCAACCACGCTGGCCAAGTGCGGGTTGGTTGACTTCACACATATCATTGAATTTCTTCTCAGATATGTGCAGGTTGCATCACGATGTTTTCCTTCACCGTAAGAACGTCGGATAAATGTATATGTGTAAATCGAAAATCGAAAAACACATTGGTACATGGCGGGATTCGAACCCAGGACCTGCAGATTGCAAGTCAAGTGCTTAACCCCTGAGCCACCGACGCTCTCTATATACATAGCTCTGTATATACATAGTTGTGTAAATTTGACCAAAGTACATTCCAGTAAATTAAAAAAAAAGTTACGAAACAAAAACATTACAGGCAAAAAAGGCACCCTTTAGGTGGCAGCTGTAATCCGTGTAAGTTAGTATAGGTTTATCAGAGAAAACAGCCCTCATTTGAAAAACCATATTTAAAAATAATTCTTAAAACAGCCGCCACATTAAATAATAATGAGAATTACACAAAATTGAACAACTACAAGCAACGCTACGTTACAGTAAACTTATTTATTATAACATTTTGAACCTTATGCAATTACTTTAGCGGTTAATTTCCTTTGTTATTTAGAATGTTACGTATCCGAGACAGGAATTCGCGTGGGTCTGTTTAGAGATCCCTAAATTGGAGGTTATTGAGTGAGTTATTTAATGCGTCGTAGAGTCTGCGTGCATTTTTGCTTATTATTATTATTGGGGCTTACGTAAGGCCGGCTTAATCCAATGAACTTTCATTACGAAGCGTTTCGGGACTAACTTTATTTGCTCATGTGGCTTTACCGCGAGCCTCTCGGTACCTTTAATAGCACGCCCTTTGATAGACAACGTTGTTTCAAACGTTTTTGGAGCCTGTAACATAATTATTAAAAATTGCTTTCAATATTACTTTCTATTTTTATCTTGTTTTTTTTTTCAACGATGAATGTTGGAACGAAGTTCCTTATCGCGCGTTGTGAAAGGGGGCTAGACGGAAAAAATTCTTACGAAAAGTTGTCACGACACTTTTAACGTCTACTTCACCATGGCAACGACGTGACAATATATAACGAAAATTCATAGAAATAAAATGTACTTCTTGTGAAGACTTAAGTTTTTTATTCATAGAATAAACATTGGTTCCTTCACTAACTAATCGAAAGGAACTTCGTTCCATCCGGGTGTCCCTTGACACCTCTCAAGTTTTTTTTCCTCTCTAATAATTACAATAAAAACTATAATTTTTATGCTTAAAGGACTGTTAGCCTTATTTTTTGTGTTTTAAAAAGAAAACTTGCTTATTTATGTAAGTTTTAGCCTAAACTAATTCATAACGAACTATACATATGTATTAAAAACAAAATATTTGCGTAAATAAAAGCAAAATGAAGACCATATTTTGGCAACACTTAATTTTTACGAAATATGAAGGCAACGTTACTAGAAAATGGCGCTCTTAAAAATTAAAACTCTAATTTAAACCGGCTAATGGACGGGGAAGAGCAACATTTTTCTACTCTAGGTATAGACCAGACTAAAGACTAAAATAAAATTGAACTTTAGCAGTTGAGGCAGAGCGAGGGGGTCGTGCGGGGAATTGTGGGAGGGGGAAGAGCTGGCTGCCTCGCAGCCCGGTAAGCATCATGTTTATGACTTCTATAGGGAAATAGCGTCCGCGACGATGTACCACCTAAATGGAAAAACTTTTATTCACACATGCAACACATTAGTAGGGGTATTTTGATATTTTTCTCTTATACACCCGATGAGCTTTTTTATGTTTATGTGCTCGTAAACGTTATAGTTTTTCTCCTGGCAACAATGTTATCCGGTGTGTTTATGTTGCGAGGATGAAAATTTTAATAAACCTAATACTAAGCTTCGGTTATGTCTGGTGTTAATATCTTAGGCACTATATAGAACAAAGTTAATTCAAAATAGTTATTGCTGCAACGAACTTCATAATTAAGTGTTTTTATTTACTATCATACTCAAATGAAACATATTTTTGTAAATAAATCTGTAAATAAAGATAGATATATAAAATACTAGCTGTTGCCCGCGAATCCGTCCGAAATTAAAAAAAAACTTTATTAATAGACTATGTATTTTTCTAGACTATGCTTTACATCTATGCCAAATTTCATTAAGATCTGTTGAGTCGTTCCGGAGAGATTCAAACAAACATCCATCCATCCATCCATACAAACATTTGCATTTATAATATTAGTAAAATATTTAATTTCTAAAGATTTAGATGATGATATGATGAGAACTATACAATGACCCTTGCAAATTAATCGCCATGATATATCTCCCGTTGCTCCTCAGTGACAATGGAGCGAGTCCCGAGGGATTAACTGTATCTATTGACGCCGCGCCGACCGCTGTGGCTCTGATGGCACTTGGAAACAAACACGATTTTAATCAATACATCAAACAAAACTTGCCCACTATAGCAATAATAATTAAAAGCGTATGATTATATGAAATATTTGCGGAGGACTGAAAGGGGTCCCACTTACACGCCTCGGGCGAGCCCCATTGCATAAGTAAGACATAGTTTCTATATAATCCTACGCCCTTCTGTAATCCTGGTCCACAAGATGATGATTGCGTCCCATTTTAGTTTACAAAAGGTAATCCTTAAAGGCGAAACTATTGGGTCTTTCTCGTTTGATATCGAGGTAGTTAGTGTTTACGATGTAAATTTTGTCTGTAATATCATAAACCTCTTTGATTGGATATGTTCAAAGTTCGACGGGTTGAGATACTTTATCTACTATAACTTGCTTTTATGAGAAGGTATGTTATATTTAAACAAAACTGTATTACTTTACATTACTTCAAAATAGACTGTGACTTGAAAAAATTTCTGTGTTAATTAAATTTCGATAATAATTGGTTAGTATTTATGTTAAATAAATAAGCTTGAGTAATCATTTTATTCCTTTTTGTCTGTTATAATTAAAATTATAAATGTTAATTCTCCTGAATTTCTATAAACCTTAGCAGTACCTTTTGGAGTTTTGAATTCACTAAGTAAAACCTTTTCGGTTCTTTATTAGAGACCCTCATCAGAAAACGTTATTTTATCAAAATACGTATTGTCTATCAGTGTATCTGTTTTTGTAGGCCTCTGTGTGTTCCCGACGTCATAATACGAGGCCTCTTCAAGTATAAAAGAGTATTTCATTGCGGAAGGCTCACGTTGGGAAAGGGTAATTCATAAAAGCCCTTTTTAAAATACTTTCGGCAGGCATATGGCGTTGTGTAATGAATCCCCGCTCCTGCTGTTCTTTGTAAATATTGCTATACAAATGTTGTTGCTAAGTAATTATTGTTGTAATCTACGTTTTACTAGTTGTTAATTATATGTTTTTTTTTAAATTTTCAATCCGTATCGTAGGATACAAAGAATTTTTTCAAGTTTTTTTAGGAATTTTGTTCCGCTGGTAGCTTTTTTACATTATAGACAAAGAGCGTTATTTCTATTTTCTATTCCAAGTAAACAAAAGGTGTGAATTATTAGAATATTTCCTATAAAGACTCGAAAAGACAATTTCGCAGAGGAATATGTTGTCAGGGTCTTCGATAAACAGGAAACGGATCATTTTACGTGAAGGCGAACACGAGAGAAACGCGGCGGGAGGTTTAATATCCCACAGGAATAAACTGCAATTTCAACAGTATCAAGATGGTAGCAAACAAAAATATTATAAACAGGCAATAAGAGTTAAGGAGTTTGCACAAACTCCAGACGCCGCTTATAATATGTTACTCGGAATAGCGCTATAACAATTTAATACTCCACGGGGTTAGTTTGCTATGGATTATAAGTCGACGCGACAAAACGATCCTACCATAGGATCGGTTTGTTACTTATTTATATTTAAATATTAAAACAATTTAACAATCTTTAATATTAAAAAAACTGTGGGTTCGACTGTTGTTACTCTTGTATAATAATATATATTGTTGTTTCAAAATTTTGTCAAAAATGGGAATCACAGAAAGGGATATCAAAATGATGGCGGGTATCGAATTTACTCAGAATACAAGTGTTCTTAATTCATTGGGCCTAGCTATAAATGCTAAGACTGTGATTCAATTACATTTTAGCTTTAGCATATGTAAACAATTTTATCTTACTTTGATATCAGATATTACCAGAAATCATGATTATTGAAATATGGTTTTGCGTAGGCTTCCGAAATATGATCTTCTAATAACAAAGTAATAAATACCGGAAGCAATTTTTGTGATACATATTTAATGGTAAAACATACTCTTTTGTAGTCGTTGACTTTCATATTATCAATCACCGGCGGGCAAAGTGACATTATTTAGAATTGCTTACTATTTTGTAACATAATTTCCGAATAAGTTATACAAGTTACATAATTTTAATTATTAGTTAATCATACAATACGAACCAAATATCACTATTTGATTCATAATAAAGCGGGCGTCATCCGCACCTCATCAAAATATCACGTTACAGAATCACAGATTCATTCCGGGGCGCCAATTATCCGTGAGCGTTCATTTTCCAACTCATTCCCTGGTGTAACGATTGCCTGGTGATTTTGACAGTTACTCAGACCCCGCCGCCGACCATAACGTTAAAGTGTCATTTCACCGCGCGAACAAATGCTCGCTTGTCAAAATAATATTTGCCAAAGAAAATAATAAGTGTAAAATCAGTTGATAGCTACAATCTATTAAATTCTTGGTTGAAACCTTAAAGTTTTAACTGAAAGGAAGTAAACATAGACGTAACATATGTCAAGGCGCTCCCTAGAGTTTAAATAACTTTAATTCAAGATGTGTTCTGTAAGATTGTGATACCTCCTCTGGGTTTAGTCTATTTATTTATTCAAAAACATTTTTATTTATTTCTCAAAGTAACTGCTTCATTTGAAAATGTTTTTGTTCGTGTACTATACGAGCAAAAATTCGCCAAACCAATTCATTGTTCGTAACAGAGAGGGTGGGCGTAAAATGCAAATGTCACTCGTTAACATGCATTGCGCGTAGCCGGCCGTCTAATTAGCAGAACTAACGGTGTACGGGATCAAGATAGATATAATTACGGGGAATGCTTGAAAATTTGGTCATTTAATATAAATATTTAATTTAAGGCACCCTTTCTTAAAATTAAACACTATAATAATGTCGCATATAAGTCACGACACCTCAGTTGCTCGGTTAAACAAAATTGATAGCAAAGTGAAACTTGGTGATTAATTTCTACGCAGCTTCCATACTTTGCCGTCTGAAGTGTCTCTTAAAGTAAGCATAGCTTATATTATATTACAATCCGTTTTGTGACTAACATTTGTTATGACCATTATGGCCAAAGTTTGGTATCTTGTACCTAAATACTATTTCATTTGCATTGTAATAAAAAATCTTTGATAATAACTAATTTAGTTTACTATAGAGTTAAAAAAGGAATATCTTATTTTCTAAACTAGTTACGCTTTTTTCAGTAAACAAGATCAGCTCTTTGTGATCTCTGCGTTCTTCCCACGCGGTTATTTGTACCACAAAATATACATGAATTATCCACCTGTAAAGTAAATAAATAATTTTAAGAATCTAGCGATACAAACAACTTGTTTGGTCCGAAAATAAATCAATTTCTTAGAATAACATATCAATTCGTTTCATATTTTCGTGGAAACCTTTACAATATAAAAATATAAAATTGGATACATTAAAAATATTTGTACGTTTGAAATTTATTGAAGTGGCTGTTAGGAGACGCAGTTAAATTAGTTCTTCAAGATTCTGGAATCGACGGAGCAAGTTTTTGCCCCCCTTGTCCCCTTCTCCGCTTCAGCCCACACTCCCCGTCGATACAGTATCCGTCTCTTGCATTCAGTAGAGGAACTGAAATACATTGAAAGTTTTCCTACACATTTATTATATACCAGTCAACTTCTTATGTGATTTTATTAACTCTATAAAATTTCAGAAATTACATAATTGTATGATACTTCATATCTAACAGTGGATATTCACTGTAGTCAATTATTAATAATAATAAGGAAACTTAACTAAATTATATGGTGAAAGAAATCATAAAAAAATATTAGAATGCAAAAATGTTAGACCTTATTCTACTATTGATTTAGCAAAAATCTTTACGAATGCAACAGTTTGAGGTGCATTACATTTTTGTTTTGTCTTAAAAAATATATTTTATTCCAATTTTCTTCTGAAATTCATCTATAAAATTTTTAATAATAAGACATTTCTGCGTGACAAGTCAAGTCTCAATGCAAGCATATAAGTTAACATTGTTCGTATTGACGACTCGCTAAGTCAATATTCAGGAATTCAGAAGATGTATTAGTTGCCCCGAAACACTGAGGGCACTTCATCTTAACGTATGCGAAATTGAACTATTCCAGTAGAGTAATTGACTTTGCAGACTCCGCTATGTTATAAGAGGTAATAGCTAATCTACATCCTCAAATACTGTATAATAGTAACACATAAGCTTCGTAACCATTGCTCATGAGCTCTGTAAGCACGCCGGTTGTTAGTCATGTTATTATTAACGCGTAACATTATGCGCAGGTCATGTTATATTGGACGGGTTAGTAAGGCACTTGTCTGTCAGCATAAGTAATTAAGTTACGCAGTAGAAATGAAGGGTCTCGCGCTATCTCGAACAGGTAATTAGCTTAAGCGTCAATTGGTTTTCTCATTGTTGGTGAAAGCAAATAAATTGAAATTTTAGTATGAGACGTATTAGGTTATTACGCGTCAAAATAATTAGGAAAGTTTAATGTGGAGTTCGGTTGATGATTACATCGTTTATTTTAAAAGGGAATTTCCCATTTCATAAACTCGCTTACGAACTCATGGCATACAGGTATACCGAGAATTTGCAGCGATCTGACTTGGGCTCTCATTTGTAGCAGATTTTTTTTGGTTTGAAGTTAAAATCCTGTTAAGTTTTATAAATAAAACGTAGCATATTTTTTAGTTGTTAATTGGAAAGTAATTAAGATAAATAACAATAGGTTTCATTCATAGACACTTTATAGATTTTAATAACTAAAGATATGGAATTCAGGGGTTATTCTTCAAATGGAAAAGGGTGCGGAAACAAAGTGGCCTTTCAATATTGTGCACGTGGTTGCGGACCCTTTCGCCAATTATAATAATTAACTGTAAGAGGAAGTGACCTCCTGGGCTTTAGGCGAGGGGAAAGCAACTTAGTAATAACGTCCATTTGAGAAGATTGATGCCAACAAGACAACGGACTTAAGATAGTACCGGTTGTTATAAAGTTTCTACTAATACTTCAGAAAGCCCTTAACCATATAAAGCTTTTTGAAACTAAACGGAATACATGTTATTAAGTTTCTCTAAGATAGAAATGTTCGTATACTTTATTTAATTATCTATATTGTAATTTCTAAACATTTTTAAATTAGCTACTTAGCAATTTTTTTTAAATCACCTAGTCCATCCACTCTTAACGTACATCGATGTGGAGAGGAATCCTCCTAACAGCCACGTTGATAAGTGTTTACGTCAAGTTGAATAGGAGAATTAAAAAAAAACAGTAAGTATAATATGCGCAATTCAATGCCGTTTTGGAGATACCTAATGACAAACATCCATTCATTCATCTAAAATTTCGCATATATATATTACTAGTAAGAAGTTAGATTTCTTTAAGTTATTGCTCTGTCTTCTTACACTGCAAATGTTTGTAAAAAACAAACAAGCAAACAAAACTTCTCAAAATAATTTCAATTTAATACTCTAAATAGAGACAAACCTAGGTTTTATTTTTAGAGAAAGAAATTTTCTCTCCCTATCCCAGACTAGCAAATATTTGCAAGATGAACTTGCTTCATTATAGATTTTTATTTTGCGTTTTATGATGCTGAATGTGATTGAGTCTAAACAAGAGAAATGAATTCGCTGAGCGACTGAAGTTGCCTCAAACAACCGCTAATAAAACGTGAACCGATCAATGCTGGCTTCTTGAGTGGAAAACTTGAGATTGGCGAAGCAAAAATCTACCAACGAATGTTTGGTCTAGACGAGTTATTAAAAATTTATTTTTATGGAAACTTGTTAATGCATTCCGTATCGGTCAGTATATTTCTACTCGGAATTATTTACGTTATTTAACGTCCATCTCCCTGCTATTTAGAAATAAAAGAATGTTTTGATGAATAGTTGTAATATACTTTAATAAACTTATGCAGCCTTTATTGTCTGGCTCGAAGGATTTATTTCGTTTCGTGTCTATTTCGGCCAAGCAAATTAACTTAATAGGTATATCATATCATAAATTTGGGTAATTGCTCCATGAATATTTTACCTCATACGTTGCAACTGTATTTGTTGGAATTTCGTTTCGGGTAATAAGTTTGAACTAATGACTTAAATAATTAATGAAAATGCTCACTGAGCAATTTATTCAATCACGATTTGACTGCAAGGAATTTTTATAAACTTTCGTTGAATTTATTGTTTAAAAACATTCTACTTTGTTTACCATAAAGTTGTCTCTTAACCTTCTCAGTGATTGAATCATCAATTCATCACTTTTTTATTTCTCTCACTTTCTATATACCGTTTATCTCCAGATAGGCTATTATCAGACTTCCAATTGTTTTCTAGAGTATGTTAAGGCCACTAAAATTTTGGATACCCGGTGGTTTTAGTCTTTAAACGACTTACGCAATACAATCTCATAGAGGTCCGTACACAACATGCGTCGATAAAATTTTTTTCTTTCGTCGCGGAAGCCAGTCTCTCGCCACATGTTTGTCAAGATCGTCGTGAAAAACTCGCGCGACTTTCAAGATGGCGAGACAAATCTAAACAGTGGAAATTTTGTAAAATCGTATCAGCCAAGTCACTATGCTTGTACTAACCAAATAGACGACTCGCAGCGATGTTTCAATGTTGTTTATCTATGTATGTTTGTTATCTGCTTAGCTTCTCTTATATCATAAGAATTGTAACTTTAAATGTCCTCGTTTTTCAAATGCTGTTATTTTGAAAAGGATACGAAAGTCTTCTGTTTTCTTTAAGGATTCGTTTCAACAGTAAATCAAAGGAAATTTGATTTGCTCTGCTCGTACGACAAATGGCAGCAAATAAACAAAACAAATGAGATTTAGTTTTGTGAAAAACTGTGAAAACAAGGTTTGGTAGGTACGCGTTTTCTGTAACATATGCAGCGCAGGTAAAGGGCGGACCGCGCCTAACGAAGAACGCGCGCTTCTCGAATACTTGATCGCGAACAAACTACATTTTTAGTTTTTTTTTTGAGACGACATTAAAATCGATGAAAGAGAATGTGGTAAACAACTTCTTAAGATTGTTGTTGCATTGAAAAACTACACAAATTATGAATATCTTAGATGATATAGATCGCAACATCAAGCTGCAAATATATATTTGTATTGCATTGGACATAAATATGACTATCAACATTTTATTCTATAAAAACTAGACTTTTTACAAATGTCGATTTTACTTTAAATAAGTTTAATAGAATACATAGAAACTGCACGGAAAGGTTGATGAAAACGGTCTAGAGATTTGCATGTAATTATCATTTTTGATTCTATTCTTTTGTGTAAATACCGTCTAAAAGGTAACACCGTAAATGACATAATGCGGCAAAAGATATGCTGAATTATTTATACGCTAATACGTACCTCGTGCCTCGTTTTACATCTTTGTTTCAACGTTAAAATACGCCTCAATGGATATTACTTTCGGGGATTTTTGTTGCTTAAATAAATTATTACATTTGACTAAGAACAGGTTTTAATGAATTTCAAGTGGGCGCGACGGGGCGCGGCGGGGCGCGGGGAGTCGCGGAGTAATACGATTTCCCGTTTCATTTTGTTGCTTTAACGACATAAAAGAGATTTTGTTTTGGGGTTAGTCAACGTTTTGAGAGTTTTTGAATGATTTGAATATGCAACGATTTGTTTATTTGTACGTTAATGATACTTACGCAAAACAGTGAAAACATTGAGATTTGAGATAGAATAATTGAGAATGTAATCAGGAAAGGATGGGAAGGGGAAGTGTATTTTAATGGAATAGATCCTATTTCTGTGCGTCTCCACTGTCGATTAAAGGTAAGCAACACATTTGTAAATATGGATATCTATGGGTAGTGGTCGCTTCGCTATTTAGGCGTATTCATAGGGCCGCTTGCTCATTTGTCATCAAAAAACCGGCCAAGTGCGAGTCGGAATCGCGCACCGAGGGAACTTGAAAGTATATAAATAAAATTTTCGGTTTTTACAATTTTTCCTTTATACCTATATATACTATAACACGTTACTTCGTACCAAATTTCAAGATTTTGAGTTCACCGGAAGTACCCTGTAGGTTTTGATTCACTTGCGACTGTCGGAAGTTTGCGGAAATTTGCGTCACAAATGACTGTATTTTTTGATTGCGGTGTCTAAGAAGTTTGATTTTTCCACAGCTCCAAGGGACAGTATTTTATGTGAGTATTTTATGTGAACTCCAGCTTGATACCTCCAAGCGTTCCTCAGAAAAACGTCTCTTGACAGAGAGACTGACGGCCAATAAAGAGATCCTTTTTTCCTTTCGAGGTACGGAACCCTAAAAAAATATGGATGCGATAGGGTGTTAAAGTACAAATTCTAATTATAATATAAGTAAACTTTTGGTTTATAAATTATCTTTTTAAAACATTCTTGATTTGGATTTAAACAAAAAAGAAGAAGAAATACAGCATTCTACTGTCCTTATCTTGATTATTAAAATAATATTATATTTATCGCAATACTTCCTAAATATTTTTCTTTTCAATAAGCTATCACACGCAGGCTGTAAAATGAAAAGCAATTTCGATTTACTTCTAACGCCCGACAACGTTTCCGTACAAATAATTTTCATGTCAAATACAATATTGGGTGGCAACAATGAAGTTTGAGTGAAATGTGACACTTCGTTCTTGACTTTACTTTCCTTGTATTTTTTTATAGAATATACTCGACTGATTGTGTGCCCTACTAGAATTTTTGTGTTATGGTACATTACATGATATATAAAATTCGATATGATAAAACTTGTTATAAATGTTTTATACATTTGATTTATTTTACTAACAGAAGTCTAACATTTGTTCAGTAAATTGTCATGTTCTACAGTTTTTAACTATAAAACTTTAATTTATTTGGTACCCCTGTAACTAGTTTCATAACAACATTTTTCCTGTAAAATAAATAAAACTGTAGCAAAATATACGTCGGTGAAAAAAGCAGTACGCGTATTTCATGAAAGTTAGTCGATGCAGACTGCTGAATTCCGCAGTCGGTGGCGACGCAGAAAAACTTGTTTTACGATTTCCGTTTGGAAAACTGTCGCCTTATCGAACAGTTAGTGGGCGAAAGAATCTATTATTTACGGCACTTGTTGTAACTTGTTACAGAATTGTCTATAAATATTGGAAATTTAACGGTTATTGGAAAACATACAATAACCTTTGAGACAATATTATAATATTCGGTGAAATGTAGTTAAAGTTTTTTTTCGTTATTTGATAAAATTATAGTGCTTTTTTATTCTATCACACACTATGTAGAAATTATAGGAAGATTCCTTTAACAGTTTAAGTTTAAAAATTATTTAAAGACTGGAGAGCGCACGTCCTTAGGATCTTGGTGTAGAATTAAGCCGAGAAATAAACACAGAGGGCGTAATTATTAAATGACAGCGCGGCGGTTAATGAGACATGATATTTCGTAACAACCTAACGAATTATAATGCAATTAAACAAAACAACATCTGTAATTCTGATTTATAAAATAAATAAAATTATAAAAAAATGTATACATTGGCCCTGCAAATTTTCCGCACGATAGGTTCCCTGCCCCCGATGACACCGTACGTGTTACTTTTAACAAAGGGCCAATCCATGTGAAATGACATAGGCTGACAGCATCCAAACGACCGCCGACGAACATTATCGCAAAATACCCTTAACTCGATTCGTTCATATAATATTCATGACGCGATGCAATCTTTCAAAAATTGACACCTTTTTGTCCGGGGTTAGGGGACCCTTCATTGGTCGAGACGAACAAGTTTTTTGTATTTGCGCTGGTGAATAAATTACGTCAGCCAGGAGTTCGCTACGATTGTTCCCATTCATTACGACTTGTAAATTTTTGAGAACGATACGTTGTTATACAAGACAGATTTAAATAACAATCATAGTGAATACAAATTGAAAAAATAATAATACTACAATTTGGTTAAAGTAGTTTTTAGACTTTATGAAACCAAAGACATGAAATTTTACATGGCTTAAGTTTTTTTATTTTTAATGAAAACAATTTTATTTCACTAATTAAGTAAATAAAATTAATAAACAAGATCATCTATTTCACCATTATACAAATGTTTATATAAACAATACTGTTTTAATAAAAAATAATCTTATTTAATTCTAATTTAAATTCAATTAAGACACTCCGAATTGGAGTAAACATTTCATTGGTCCGATTACACTTATCAATCAAATCAAAATAAAGTGTATTCTAGCGTTCAGTGAGGTTCGGTCCGCGAATACATTAGTGATATTGGTCAATAGAAGAGTCGGGAAATTTTTAGAGGGTTGACCTATGTACACATTACTTAGTAATAAAGCTTTAAAACAAATAGCAGGATCCCGGGAGAGTTCTTCAGCGGGAGTGGAGAGTATATCAAATAAATGGGAGGTGAAGCAAGGACGGTCCTGCGTCACTCCCGACCGCGTAACTCAAGTTGATTGTTTGTTCAACGGACATGGATTTTTCCACTTGATTGTCTGATTTGATTTAGACGAGAGCCGCTTCTTAGATTGCGGTGCAAACAGATTGCTATGAAATAGAAAGCCCAATACGAAGCGCTTAATGGACGCCGCATTATCGGTTAGGGACCTAAATAAATATGTTAATATTTTGTAGAAATCCGTACTCATTATTAAAACTAAAAAGGTAACATAAAAAAGCGTACAAAATATGTTTCTAATGTTAAGTTTTTTTTATTTGATAATCGATTCTCTCGTGGAGATGGAACAGTACGAAAAACAGTTAATGTGTACTCAATTTGAATTTTAATTGGGAAAAATTAATATAAAACAATTTTTTTTTTTTACCTATATAGTATATCTTATTATATAGCATTAGGTTAATAACTATTAAACCCAAAGATTATTAATTGAATGTTAATTAGAAAAACTTGACTTTTACAGCTGATCGTTTAATAATAAAAAATACTGTGATTTATTTTATAAAATGCGTATAATATCAGATAGTTATCCTCCCTTTGTAACGCTCTCCGACAATCTCTGCGCGTTGACAAGCGTTTCAAATCTCCATCATTGTCCAGTTGTCATTAGGCTTTTGTCTTGTCTCCCCTTCTTAAGTTTTCCTTTGCGGCTTACCTCGCGTAAACACGGTCTTGTTAAATTGACAATTATTTTTATAACAATAGATAAAATATAAAAGAAAATTTAGCTTATTTAAAGCTATGGTGTTTTCGAATTTATTGGTATACTTTTTAACATAGCAACATTTTTATAAGTTATTTAAATTTGCCCAAAAGGGAGTGAAAACTTTTTCATATTACCATAACCATTGGAATTGTTAAAGTTGTTGGTTTAAGTAATGAATTTGGAGACTTGTTATTTTGCAACATTTTCATTGTATATTTTAAATGCTCACCATTCGCTAAAGCCTTGTGTCACATTGCAACAAAGTCTTAACGACGCGACGCCGACGCCGCGACGTCAACTGCAAATGGACGTGGATTGACGTCACATTTATTTCGTTGACATCCGGCGTTCTCCAATAGATTTATTTATTTCCGACAGAACTAGGAAATGCTATTATAATGGGAATGTATGGATACAGTGCTTTTAATTTGACGTCATGTTCAGTGATTGTCTTTTATTGTTTGCCATTTATTATGTCTTCCAATATATTTGTGTTATATCATACTTCATACTAATATTAATGCGAATGTTTAGATGGATGGATGGATGTTTGTTTGTAGGTATCTCCAGAACGACTCAACGGATCACAATGAAATTAGGCATAGATGTGGAACAAAGTCTGGAAGAACACATAGGCTACATATTAAGTTTTTTTTAATTCCGCGCGGACGAAGTCGCGGGCGACAGCTAGTAGTCCAATAAAATGAATATAAGGATGTATCTAAAATAAAAAGGCGTAGACAAATTAATGGTTCTTTTGTAGGTGATGCAAATTTATGTACATTTCATGTGGTTAAAACATTGTACGCCAGTCGCTGGGGCCTAGTCGGTTAATTAAAGGGATACAACGAACAGCTAAATTGGAAGTTGGGACGTCTGTTTTTTGTTGTAATGCTGGAATACGAACATTTTCCATAATTTTCCCGTTAAGACTAAATAATTACGACTAATAGTAATTATTCAATGTCATTAAAAATTGTCTAATAGGCATTTATTTCATTTACAGATTTTGTCCAATTTCGTGCATTTATAAAGAACTGGCTGCCGGCCACGAATCCGTCCGCGTGGAATTAAAAAAAAACCATACCAAATTTCGTCGAGATTCGTTGAGCCGTTCTGCAGATACCTTCAAACAAACATCCATCCATCCATATAAAACTTTCGCATTTATATCATTAGTAAGTTCAATAAAGAAAGCAACGCAACTGTAAACAATTTTGACGAATCTATGTTTTGGTTAAACACAAAGTATTAGATGTTTCTTCTACTTATATAAGATTTGTATTCATACTTTTGTTCAATTATATTTCTATTTTAATGAGCACTATATCCTAATAAGGTCTTAGTACATTTTTATATTTTCTGTGTTCACCTACGTGTCCGAGCACGCGTCGTAATGATCGGCGTGCACAACGTTAAGTCAATTACCGCCTACGAGGCTCGCATTGTAATCTCACAAACACTATTTTATCTACATTATTAGATAATGTCGTGCCACGTTTGCGTTACTAAAAGCTTCTCGTAAATGAATTAAAGTTTGCAGAACGTTCGAAATTTAAGTTGTCAGGCTAGATTTACGACGAATTCAATTAAGATTTTTATTTTAACTTTAATAATGGAATTCAAAAAAGAAAAATAAAATTGTTTCTAGTTTAAAATATTGCATGCGCCAGCAACAACAATTGTTGCACGAATGGGTCGTCTCAACTGTTGCAAAAAAACCACAAAGAAGACAGGCGTGAAGTGGAAGTAATTCCGCGTTTTGTCTGATGAGGCCTAATTTTAGTCCTTTTCCTCTTTCTACTCTTTTATTATAAGGAAAGGATGGAATGGGGACGTGAATTTGACGATGATGGGGACGCGTTTGAAGGAGAAATATATTTCTATGAGTCCTCCTCCATCGATTAGGCAAAGCATCTGCAATTGCGGATGTCTACAGGAAGCGGTGGCTTCGCTATTTCGGCGAATTTGGATAGCCGCTTGCTAGTTTGCCACCTTATATAGTAGAAAAAAATCTCAGTAATCTCTGTGAACTCTGTTTTATTTCCAGATACTTTCACTAAGCTCATGTAACAGCAACTTACGTAGTACAATTATGATGGACCGTCTAATCGGTATTAAAGCCACGAAGAGTGTAGTTGCTCGCGGAACTAATTTTGTTCAATTTCATATAATGGCACAAAGTTACGTTTATTTTACGTTCCATAACAGTCTAGTTGAGCGGCCGCGCTTGTCCCCTGGGCATTGCCTCGTAAACGATAATACGATTGCTCGCAACGATTAAGAATATGTATTTTTTTACTTGTTTATAGATCGGATTAAAGTATCAAGATGTTTTAAGATACGTGTCAATTATAAGCTAGTATATTACAAGCTTTTATTTAGTTTAGTTTTAGTTCGTACTAAAACTAAACTAAATAAAAGCTTGTACCTATCTTACCTACTTGCGGGACTACCCGATGTTTGGCATCAACATCTGGCAAATTTAACTTCCCAGTTTCCGATTGAATTGAAATTTTACATACATATCTGACGATAGACTTTCAAAGTGGCCATAGGAACTTCTCAATGAAACGATACAAGCTCATCGAGTTTGTGCTCATTTTTTAAATTGTCTTCTTTTCAGTCACCTATAAAGTGGCACGTATAAAGGGAACAAGATGTGGTAAGTAAAGATTTAATACTAAGCTGATATGTTCCAATTATAATAACGAATGTAATTTTTAATACAATAGATGTACTTACAAAATAGTGCAATAAAGAAAATAAGCAAATATCTCTTCTTTTAAAACGAAGGGAGCGAAAGAAATATGTGAATAAGAAACGTGCTCGAGAATAATAAAACAGATATTAAAACAGTACACGGGGTCGATTAGTGCGCTTAGATAGCGACAGTTAAAATGTAGTGATGGCGCCTTTAACGGCGTCTACTGCGTATTTCACCCTTATTATCTATTTACAACCCGCATTTTATTATTGGGGTTAAGATGTTCGGGATAGGGCATAAAAGCTGGTACTACAGAAGGTGGGCGGGGCTAAAACCGAATGGAATCGGACGGTCGTTGAGGGATGTTTTTACGACCATCAAAAGATACTTTGTGAGATGGCATCCGGTAATTTTTGAAAATAACAAATTGATTTGAGATAATTTTGAAAGTTTTTTTTTTACTTTTATATTTTCTGATTGAATAGCAATGAAATATTATCCGTGTAGTCTTGAGTCTTGAAAATTGTATTGAGAAATAACGAATTACTACAATTCTGTCTAACACTTTAACAAAAGTTGGATCACATAGTCCTTAATGTCAAGTGGGATTGTTACCTTTGTCTAATACTATTCAATAGTAAAATACAATATTCTTGACAGTTTCCTTATAATTTTTAACACAATTATATAGTTTAGAGTTTATTAAAATATTTACAATAAATTGCCTCGAGTGCTGCGTCAGGATTGTACAGCTGTTCACAAATCTCTTTGCTACGTGCTCAAGCGGCGCCGGTCGCTGTTTAGCGCTAATGAACCAGCTTTGCCACTCCAACAACTTATTGTACACTGTTTATAGTTTGAGTGTCCGACGTTTGAATAACGTTTTTTTTGTTTGTTTTTTTTTTTAATGTTGATGTTAATTGTATAAGGCAGAATGTTAATTTTAAAATTAGGAACACAAGTCAAACTCGTCAATTCTATTATTTTAATAAAATATAGTGAATCTCTCAAAAATTAGCATTTAACTACCTCATCTCTTAGCGAAAATACTATACAATGTTTGGAATCCATTTGAACATTCTAAAGAAGAACAGAATTATTTTGTACATAGATTGCTTTGAAATATCCTAGACGGCAAACGAATGTTTAATACCACACTATACGACAAAAACAAATCCTAAAAATACGATAAACTATTTTGCGTCCTTCGTTTAATTAATAGTAACTCGAGTTAACCGCGTTGTTAACTTTATTAAGAGTTATTAGCATTGAAATATTAATAAAATAATCGCGTGGATAACATATTTAACAGAAGGCGTTAAAAGCTTCATGATTATTCACAAGGCGTTTTTAATTAAACAAGTCGCGCCAAGTTTCAGCACCACATAAAATTTTATAACCCTTTAATAAGACATAAAACTCCCATCATCCCCCCGCTCTAACTGCGAATATTAATGATTACAACCACCGCAACATATTTTACACTTTTCTTGTTAAATTTAATGAAATAACTTCACCTCTCCTTTGAAACATTACAATGCGATTTCTTGCGTCAGTGAGGAAGCGACTTAGAAATCAACGCATTTCTGTAATTTTACCACCACAACAACATAACGTCGCCAGTAGCCCGGAGTGGCAGAGAGAAGTTACTGTTACATCAACGCATTCATGTCTCGTCGGTTTCAGTTGCTCAGCTATGATTATTACGTTATGTATGAAGTTTGCATTTGTTTTTGAATATGTCTTTTGATAATTCTGTTAATGAAAAGATTACTAAATAATAGTAAATTTTTATACTAATATCAGTAAGAATGGTATAGAATTTACGACAGTGTATCTGTATCTTATTAGAATTTGTTCACGAACTTTTAATGGTCGAATAATCGAAGTTTTATATCACCACGCACTAAAAACTCACTGTATACTTGTGCAATAAAAGCAGTGAAGCGGTGACATGTAAAATATTAAAACTTAGTGTCGCGGAGTAATTCTACGAGCGGTACAATAAAATAGCAGATAAAGTAAAATTTACACAGTTCCAACTATTTGCATGTAAACAGCTTTGTTTTATAGCGAAATAAATACAATATTTCTTGTTTATACGTTGTAATTTGTAAAATGGTTTAGACTGAGTATAAAATATTTTTTTTATGGCAATTTATATTGTGTAGTAATTCTTTGTCGACGGTCGAGATTTTTCATTACCTTACCGACTAGAATCCATGACGTCACAGAACTCAACGAACAGATTCGATAAATTTTACTTATCTTTGCGAAGTCGTACACCGGTCACCTTTCCGAACTCGTTACGCAATTGTCTAAAATTACTAGTTTATAACGACAAGCCATTAAGTGCTAAGTGAAATATGAATTATATGCGATTGTCTAGACATTCCATTGTAAGAAAAACAAATTAATTTACCTCGCTATTGTTGTTGCGCCAGTCGAAATGTGCTCTCCACTATGAATTTATGTTCTCTATTGAATTATAGCGTAACCTCCAAAAATGAGAAAAACGAACGCTAAATAACGCATTTCACTAGAAAATTATCGTTAGCTATTGTGAAACGAACCGAGAGAATTTATGATTTTTATTTATACACATTTTTAAAAACGTTGACCTTTAATAAGTGGAAAATAATTTAAATAAATTTTATGAAAGTTGAAAGCTGAAACATTAATTTTGAGTAAAAATATTTCTTTTACTTTCGAGGGATTTGTTACTCTAACAAAGGTTAGTGGTAATTTGATAATAAGTTACCATGTCATATAAAAGAGCTTATAGGAATATTATATTCTATAGAAATACTTATATACTATACTTATATGTATCCATATATTTTTAAAACTCTGAAAAAGACAATGGTTATAAAATAGTTACAGCAGACGTTGCTTGATGCGAACTCATATATCTTACTCATATTATAAATGCGAACGTTTGGACGGATGGTTGTTTGTTTGAAGTTATCTACGGAACGGCTCAATGGATCATGATTAAATTTGGCACATATGTAGAACATAGTCTGGAAGAACACATAGGCTACTAATTAAATTTATTTTTCTTAATTCCGCGCGGATAAGTCGCGGGCTATTGCTAGTCATGCATAAATCGAAAACTTGGTTGTTATCAATTGTTGAATTAAATTGTCTTTACAGCTATCAAAGTTGCTATTATATTACAGGGCGATTGTCACAGATAATAAATCTGGATAATATTTTACACAACATTGTGTCAAGTCCTGTTGAAGCAGTAAGCAGGGTAGTAACAAATCTGTCGTTACCGCGGCGGGGGATCGAGCCTCTTCATAATTTAATTACGAAACTATATTGCGGGTGACATTTCACCATGTTTTGTACTGCAATGCGGTCTACCGTGATGATCTCATTTTGTGTAATTTAATAAATATCCAGACATTAAGCAGATAAACACGCAATTTAATAGAATCTATAATCACAGATCTCGAGTCTCTTTGAATATTATTTCAAATAAAAAATGGTTTAAGTGAAATTACAATTTGAGTTATTAAAATAAAATTATACATGTATAGAACAGCTCGTATGAAAAGTTGAAGTTGGTAATTAAAACTTTACATTTACATTGAAGATTGAAAACTCGTCGATTTATATTTCATGTAACTAATCGAGAAATCATTCAAATATGAATTTATTTTAAAGTTTTATGTTCAAGCACTTACGTTACGCTTAGCTGACTCCGATATAGTAGACGATATTCATTATATTAGGTCTTTACATATGAAATTGGCGTTTTTCGTACTGGCCACTTTAATCACGAATTTCTCCTCTTTGGTAAGGAATTCCAAATTCAAATTTGTACAGCTATAGACTCATGTATTTGTGGTTCGATGACCGTCATTCATTTGTTTTTTTTCTTCTGTTTTTTTCTGTTTGCGTCACTCATTTTACAAAATGGAAAACTTAAAATATCGCATTATTTACGAGTACGAGTTCCGCCGTGGCACTAGTGCTGCGGAAACGACTCGAAGGGTGAATAATGTGTATGGCGGTCGTGTTGCAAAAGAAAACACAGTTCGTTTTTGGTTCCAACGTTTTCGTTCTGGAAATTTCGATCTGTAGAACAAGCCCCGTGGACGGCCTGAGACTCAAGTTGATAATGAAGAGTTGAAGGCTATTGTGGAAGCGGATCCATCGCAAACCACGTCCGAGTTAGCTGCAGGCTGCGATGTTAGTGATAAAACTGTTTTAATTCACTTGAAGCAAATTGGGAAGATTAAAAAGCTTGAAAGGTGGGTACCTCACGAATTGACTGAAGCAAACCGGCAAACGCGCGTCGACTGTTGCGTTACATTACTAAACCGGCACAATAATGAAGGTATTTTAAACCGAATCATTACCTGTGATGAAAAATGGGTTCTTTACGATAATCGGAAGCGCTCAGCGCAATGGTTGGATCCTGTCCAGCCAGCCAAATCCTGCCCCAAGCGAAAATTAACCCCAAAAAAGTTACTTGTAAGCGTTTGGTGGACTAGTGCCGCTATTGTTCATTACAGTTTTCTCAAATCTGGCCAGACTATTACGGCTGATGTCTATTGTCAGCAATTGCAAACCATGATGGAAAAGCTAGCGGCTAAACAACCTAGGCTGGTCAATCGCTCCACGCCACTGCTGCTTCACGACAACGCTAGACCACACACTGCGCAACAGACGGCTACTAAATTAGAAGAGCTTCAATTGGAAAGTCTAAGACATCCTCCGTACTCCCCGGACCTTGCTCCAACAGATTACCATTTTTTTCGAAATTTGGATAACTTCTTGCAAGGGAAAAAATTCAACTCCGATGGGGCAGTCCAAATCGCCTTCAAAGATTTTATTGATTCCCGTCCGACTGGTTTTTTTAGTAAAGGGATCAATGAACTACCTATGAGATGGCAAAAGTGCATAGAAAATAATGGTTCATACTTTGATTAATTAAATATATTATATTAAAAAATATTCGACTTTTTGTTCCTCCCATACAAAACGCCAATTTCATATGTAAGGACCTAATATTAAGGAAATTTTCACAAGTAAATACAGCGTTGTGGTGTGCTTTAGTTTGCTATTGGAAAAAAAAATCTACTACGAATTATTTTTTCTTAGTAGAGACCTTATCTCAATTATTTTCTGTACTGTCCTTATTTCCCCTTGCTTGATACTTGTACATGGCGGTGATTGACTTTAGAACACAAATACGAAACACATACATAAGATCTATATTAGGAAATAAAAACAGTCACAGTTTTAGCATAAACGTCGTCCTTTTTTTAACTACATTCAAATTTAATCTCGCTGAGTGCGACCGTGATTGACGATATTTTACGATCGGCGCGGACCACTCTCCTGTTTACACCGTCCCCCAGCTACCATACCAACTCACTATTTGCACTCTTTACTACATAGATGCCGCCTATGTATATAAATTACCGAGAAGATTTATGTACTTTCGTACGTTTAGAGTAAATAAATTGAATGTCGAGTTACAATTTTGTAACCAATGTAAAGCAGCAAACTAGAGTTTTCGGACATACCTTAATTTTCTTTGTAGATGAAGATTCGCAATATAGAAAGTTCAGAAATCTACCCAAAAAAAAATCCTAAACAATTTACTATAGATAGGATTTAAAGTCTTGTTACTAATAACACTAAAGCTATCATTGCTGGTTTCTTGGTTCCTTTCTGAATGGTTCTCTTTGTTTATTTATCGAATAGAAAACCCTTTAATGTTATCCACTCGTTCCTAATGGCAATGTTTTGGTCGGCGGCTCTGTGCGGACGCGCGATTTTAATTATTTTCGTTCAATTTACGAGTGGCCATTAAAGGAGAGGTCCCCTGCGACCCATTAGCTAGAGCTACACTTGTTTGCAGTCCGAGTCTTGTTGATAAGTTTGCAGCGTTATATTTTACCCGGGACAAGAATTAGTGTTTAATCTGACCCAAGTCCGAGGCGGGATAATGGTCGCTCTGTGATATGCGATATTTTATTTTAATAATAAATAAAGTCGGTGAAGTTATGGAAGAACATCTTACCGTTTTTATATCAAAGGAACACAACAATTTTGATATGAAAAGTTAATAATTTTGTTTAGAATAAGGGACAATTTTAATAAGTATCTTTTATCAAACAACCCTCATTTTTGGGTAAAATTTACGAAATGACTCACAATTTACCATCGATACGTTTTCAAAACTAAATTTTCTATATGAAACCACTTCAGTAATCCATAGTCGTTTATATTAGAACCAATCGATTTACGAACACCGTGCATGGTATTTATAAAGGCAAAATGAAGCTGTCATCGGAGAACTTAAGATGGGTCCATCAATCACAGAGCGATGTGAGCGCGTGACGTTTTGTCAAATCTTATCTTTTGACTGGTCCAACGGAGCGGGTAATAGCTATTTACCTGATGCCAGCCCGTGCTTGCGGGATTATCATGTCCCATTTTCGATTTTGATTCTTTTTGGATTTGAAAGATTAGAGAGGGTCGCTCGTTTGTCGCAATTTCGATCGTATTAATATTTAAACTTTGCGTTTAAACATTAATGTAACATTAAAACTGAACTTAGATACTTGTTTAAATAATAATAGGCTTTAAATTTTTAATACGTACGAAATAAGGGACAGATTTTTGTAGCGAGATCAATTCTTATTTTAGTAATCTCGTATTGACTTCGTTGATTTTATTCCGTTTTGCTTACGTGCATACATCTACTCAAGAGATGTACAATATATTAAACCTAGATAACATTTTTTTTTCAACACGAAAGAGATTAAATGTCTGCAAGATTGCAATAAAAGAGAATTAGTAACTAAATAAGATAAGAGCTAAGCGAAATTGAATTTAATAACCGGCGCGTCACTTAGAAATATACAGAGTATGCAGCAGCGAATTGTAAAACCCTAAAGAATTTTTTCATGCGAAATAATTTAACTTCGCGACGAGACTCTGAAAAAGTTAAAATTCATTTCCTTTCCTCGATAATTTCGCCTACTCTTCAAAGAGCGGTGAGTCGAACTCTCTATTGAAATCGGGACATTATTCATTTAAATGATACTTTAAGAGACTCGCAATTACCAGGACCTGCTTGCACTAATAACTTTACCTACAATTGGCAAATAATTATAATTATCACTGTGACTCTCCCTTTGGTGATTTCAAAAAGGCAAAAGTGCAAAACTTTTCGGTTGCTGCGTCTTAGCTATTAAAATTTCCCCGCCACAAAACCGTCTAAACATCTATGCAAGATTTTGTACTCTAAGCACATTCAAGTAAAGCTTAGAATCGTTACAATACTTTTTTCCAGATAACGATCAAAGGGAATTTTGATTTTATGGTGATAATTGCGGAGAATCCTTAATTATTTGTGAGGGTAAACTTTTATAGAAGTTAATTTAAGGCTGGATGTTCGATTCCTTTTAATGGGTACTCTTTTTACGTAACCTCCAATTTGTTTGGTTCAATAGAATATTCATTAAAGTTGTTGAACTGCCGTGACGTTGTCCCGGCAGATTTTAATGACCGTGACTTGGAATGTTTTGGCAAAGTTTTAGTCAATAGTCAACTCATTATTGACTTTTCAATCGCCTTTGAATAACCAAAGCAACCAAATGGCATGACGGTTATTCGGAAATTTATTTTGTATAATTTGTTACTGACACGTGGAAATAAAAGAAAGAGAGTTGCACTCAGTGCAGTGCAGTACACTTGTTAATTATTTACTGTATTGTGGGTTAATTTAATTGCGCTATTAAGCGGGTATTTAGTAAAATTCAGATAAACTATTTAAGTGACAGTGTAGAAAGTAAAGATTGATTGTGGCTCTAACTGAAACAATATCTATATCAGAAACATTTTTAATTTTAGAGCTCTCCATTAGCCTAAAGCATTCTTGTTTCGATCAAAATATAAAGTAAACAGAGTATCCAGTCCCCCAACCGAAGCTACGTATAAATGAAATATAGATTTATATCACACTGACGCCGAGCCCTTTTAGTATTCCCCCTCGCAAATCCTGTTGAGTATCTAGCTGTAGCTATACCTAGGTCCGCACGGAACCTAGGTATTATGGGCAGCGGGCGGAGGGTCGGGGCAAAAGGGGAAGTAATTATAGGGGGAAACATCAAGTGTGTCACAGGGAGAGTGTGTTGTAAGGACAAAAATATGAGGGGCTGAATGCAGTGGAGGTAAACGTGTCGACTCGCGTCAGTTCACTGTGTCACTGCTGATCTTTTGAAGACATACACTCACATGGGTATAGCTATATTTCAACTACCTTCCGTCCGTGTGTATTTAAATATAGAATCTTATGTTTCTTTGCATAAAATTTTGCAAAAAATGTGAATATTTATAAGTAAATGATTTTAATGTAGTTCGATCACATCTTGAGAACTTACAAAATGCTTCAGGATGTTTTGTGAGAATTTTGTAGATTACAATATTTTAACGCGTTCACATACATCAAGTCAATCATAAGATTGTTTTATAATAACACTCGATTTAAATTGTGACATCAATTAATTAATAGTGGGTTCTGGAAACAAAATCCCCGTTTAAAACATATTGTTATCCTTGTTTTGTCAAAGGTAACGACAGGGATGAAGACACGTTTTATTCAGAGATTTTGGTATCAGAAACCAACGGTAACAGATATAAAACGTATTTATAACACAGGTAAACATTCTCTACAACATTTTATGCGCACAAAATATTCGATTGAACGTCATAGAGAGGAACTATTGGTCCACGCTGGCATAAATATAGGGCTTCGGTGTGTACTTAGATATAGTGTTGAGAGTATTCATCAGTTTGATTGTATCGGGCGGGGTGAAGGCGGGAACGTAGCAGGGGTAGGCGGTCGAGTGACGCAACCCGTTGCCACGCGGGGGTTGCGAATTGCGTCGCATTTCCACAATGCACGAGGTGTACGAATCATCTGATATTTGGATGTGACTTAATAAAGTTTCTTGAAAAGTGTCAAATTTGACATTAATAAATTTGAAGTTTAAAAACAGATCAAAGATAAAAATGAAAGCTTTTTAAGGAAATAGCAAAAAGGTTAGTCGACATCACAGGAGACCGAAGAGCTGGCAGCTACCTCGGACAAAGAATTAGTTTAGCTATTCAAAGGGGAAACGCTGCCAGTATCTTCGGAACCTTGCCTAAAGGGACTCCTTTTAATGATATATTTTAGCTTTTATATTATATTTAATATAGTTTATACTAGTTATATTTCATTAAAATGAAAATATTGGATAGAAACATTATAGAAATCGTGATTTGTTTTAGTTGTACAATCGTGCTTAGTATAAATAATGCCTATTGCGACTGGTGACGATTAATTTTTGTTTGAACTATACATAATTTGACGTTGGTAGAGTAGTGACATGTCTCATTTTAGACATAAGTCCCTTGGTAGGAGGCTGGAAGCATCAGGTTTTGACCGTTGACCGCCTTTAGGCTAATTAATCATAAACTATTATTGATCCACGAGTAGGTCAAGTTGTGTTAGGTGTTCAGTACATGCTCTTGAGTGAGAGAATTTACCACCTTACCAAATATTTTACACATCGCAATAAAAAAAAAAATGTGATCCGTCACGGGACGCCTGGCAGATGTGAAACATCGTGTGTGTACAATATGCATAAAGGTAATATTATTAATATATATATATATTGTTTATTCTATGAATAAAAACTTAAATCTTCACAAGAAGTACATTTATTTTCTACAAATTTTCGTTATCTCTTGTCACGTCGTTGCTATGGTGAAGTCGCGCTCATTCGTCGTTAACATACTCCCCCCCCTTGAAACTTGTGGTTTCAAGAAGCTAATAGGAATCCTTTGTAGGCAGATAGCAGACCCTGTTCAGGGCTCTCTTGATGACGCCCTTGGATGTTGTTACATCAACGACTCGGCATATTCCGTCTGGTCCATTGTGCAGTGCGTGAATACGTCCCAGTATCCACTTCATCGGTGGTTGCTCGTCCTTCACCACCACCATGTCGCCAATCTTTATATCTGTTCTACTGTATTGTTTCCATTTGACCCTCTGCTGAAGCTCGGATAAGAATTCTCTGGACCACCTTGACCAGAAATGTTGTCTCAAGCGCTCCAGCTGCTGGTACCGATTAATAGACATCTTGGTTGTTTTGGAGATGGTAAAGACGACAAAGGACGTCCGATAAGGAAGTGGCCAGGTGTTAGAGCAGTAAAATCGTTAGGATCCGCAGACAGAGGTGTCAGCGGTCTTGAGTTTAATATAGCCTCAATTTGAGAGAAAAGGGTAGTCAACTCTTCAAAAGTTAAGCTAATCCCTGGTCCTAACGTACGTTTTAAATGAAATTTTGCCGACTTTACGCCAGCCTCCCAGATACAGCCAAAATGAGGTGCATACGCGGGACTCAATTTAAACTCTATGCCCTCACCGGCACCGAAGTCAGTGACAGACCCGTTAGCGGCTTTAAGCATTCGACCTAGCTCGTTATTCGCTCCTACAAAATTCGTGCCGTTGTCACAGTGTATCATTCGTGGTTTTCCGCGTCTAGATATGAATCGGCGTAAACATAGAATGAATGAATTTGTACTCAATTCACTCACAACCTTGGCAAGCAATCGCGCACCTAATAGAGCACCCTTTAACTCCAGCCTAGGTATAGTCAATTCAGGTTTTAATTTGGCTACCTTTGTTTTGGCGCAAAACAGATGGACTGCAGTCCTGCCTAATCTGTCAGTGGACTTGAGGTACAAACACACTGCGTAAGCCATTTGCGAAGCATCCGTGAAGCAATGTAATTCCATACAATTTGGAGCCTGACAAGCGACGTGCCTAGGAACATCAAAGGTGGATAAAGCGTGTAAATTACTAAAAAAATCTTGCCATTCTTTCGCGATTTTATTTGGAATAGGATCGTCCCAGCCGTTTTTTTAGCAGCCATAATTTTTGTAGCAACATTTTGGGAATTATAGTGGTAGCTGACAACAACCAAGAGGATCAAATAGTTTTGACGATGTTGAAAGAATATTACGTTTAGTAAAGATTGGATCAACGTCGCTCGTAGTTAAAAAACGTAGCGTATCAGTCTGAGGAGACCAGTTAAGACCTAGAACCGTAGACTCTTTACAGAAATCCTGACCGTCATTGGTTGTAGGGATATCATTGAAAATATCAGGTACATTCGTACGGAACTTCCGCAATGGCAAACAAGCTTCTGATAGTTTATTAATTACTTGTTTGACGTTACGTTGTAATTCTTTATTAATTACGAAAGGGAAGTCTCGATATTGCGTGTAAAATGACAAGCCTTATTAAGGGGTCCAAAACCTACACCGGTTGGTCCAGATATCAACCACCCCAACTCGGACTCCTGAAGAGTGGGCTTGTTTCGCCCGAGTCTTATTTGTTGATCGCGTACGATCTCCCAAAACACGTCCGCTCCCAGTAGCACATCGATGTCGGAGGGACTAAAGAAGCTCGGGTCAGCTAGCTCAATGTTCGCTGGTAAGTTGAACGTCGATATATCTATTTCTACACATGGTAGTCTTGTAGTTATTTGCGGTATAATATGACAAGGTACGTTTACATGGAAATTATTAATACGAGATTTAATTTGTAATGTACATTGCTGAGAAATAGTACTTATATTATTATTAATGTCAGATATTTTAATCGGATAGTTGGTTTCAGAGATGGATAAATTTATTTTCCTTTGCAGATTTTGTGAAATAAACGACGACTGGCTGCCATTATCTAAAAGCGCCTTAACAGAAAAATATTTATTCGAGATTGGGTCTAAAACGTCGACTTGCGCAGTACATAATAACACTGGGCCGGGCATCACGGCGGACAACGAAACTTCGGTATTATTATCGTCGCCGTGAACGCTGCCGGGTGAGTGAGGTAGTTCACTGTCTTTGCCTGGAGAATGAGATAGAACATTATCTTTAATTAATTTAGTATTACCTACCTCTTCCATATGCAAAAACGTATTGTGTTTTATGTTACATAGACGACAGCATTGACGAAAGCATCGAGAGGGACGATGGCCCGGTCGCAGACAGTTGGCGCAAAGATTAAGTCTGGCAACTTCACTCAACCGAGTTTCCACTCTCATGTTTCTAAACTGATCGCAATTATGTAATAAATGATTCCCTTTGCAAACAACACAAGATTTATTATTTGTGCGTTTATTGGTTATTACAAAGGATCTTGTTACTTTTGGATCATATCTATGAGAACCTTTTTCGTATTTAAAATTATCAGATTTGTTAAATTGTAGTGTTTCTAAAATATCAGCTCGATTACGAAGAAATATATAAAAATCGTCCAGGCAGAGAGAGTCCGGTAAAGAACTTCTATATTCCTCCCATTTACAACTAGTGACGCCATCTAGTTTGGTCGTCATCATAAATATAATTAATGTATCCCAAGAATCGGTCGGTTCATTTAAAACATTAAGTGATCGTAAATTTTTGGTAAAATAATCAATCATATAACGCAATGATTGGTGAGATTCCTTAGTAAGAGGTTGAAAGGAAAATAATGATTTCAAGTGATTATTCACTAACAGCCTAGTATTATCTATCGTACCTATTACAAAGCATCTCCCATGCTAATTTATAATTTCCAGCCGTAAAAGCAATTGAGTTTATGACGACAATAGCGCCATCTCTTAGCGAGGAACGTAAATAGTGAAACTTTTTAATCTCTGGAATTATAGTCATTTTCATTTACTAATGAATTAAACGTATCACGAAATTCTAACCATTTTAATGAATTTCCGTCAAAGTGAGGCAAATCTATAGTCGGCAATTTGATATTAAATGATTTGGAGTGTTTGGATGAATGTGAATTAACTACCAAATCATTTTCGCCATTATTATGAAAGTTATGAAACCCTTCAATATATTTTTTCACTTGACAGATTAATGAACCAAAATTATCTTCCATAACATCCCTTTCATTTATCTGTTCTTCAGAATCAGAAGACAACATTTCGATCTTTCCTTGAATTTCATCAGATTGCGACATTAATGATTGGAACCGATCTGGTTTAAATTGAAGTTCATCAATTTGTATTTCAGTAATAGTTTTATAGTCATTCGTTTTGACATTATTAAAATGTTTGGTGAATATAGTAATTCTCGATTTTATGGTACTACGAGCACGGACCAGTGCCTTTAAGTCTTCGGCCATTGTTAAAATCAAGATAAATTAAAAATACGTACGAGCGAATAACGTGCTAAGTAAAGCGAAATAAACAAAGCCAAACCGCGCAGACTATTGCTAAAAGAGCAAAACGGCCAGTCAGCTGATCCCGATGCGGACACCGCGGTGGCGCGGTGATCGGTGACAGCGAGGCTCAGCGCACTCGGCTGACCGGCAGAACTACGGACAGCAGCACGCAGGATCTGGAGGCTGGTGCAGCGGCGGCAGCTGGAGTAGTCGGCATACACCGATATACTAACTGCGATTTACAAAGTATAATGTAGCTATGATTTCTTTAATAAGAACGCCACATACTTATTTTTTGGATGTATAGGCGTACATAAGTGCGCGAAATCAATTTTTATTTCGATTCTAAACGAAATTAAGCAAATGGAGACAAATTAAACTGGAAAAAGTCAAATTAGAATTTACGTTTTTAACTAAAATTGTTACTTCCTTTGTCGTTTGTCAAAGTCCAATGCAGCAATCCTTTATCGTAATAACTGTTCTTAATGATTTGTTCTTGACGTCCATCCACGTCGAAGCCTGGCGCACGGAAACGGTCTACTTCCACAACGGGAGTCGTCGGGTACGAGTAAACCACGTTGTCCCCTCAGCCTTTATTCTCCAACGTCCCCAGGTAGCGTCGGTTCGTTGCCGTGATGTATATTCTTCGACGATTATTTTAATAAATAATCGGACCTTTACATCACGTCGGCAGGGTCACCAATGTTTATTCTATGAATAAAAACTTAAATCTTCACAAGAAGTACATTTATTTTCTACAAATTTTCGTTATCTCTTGTCACGTCGTTGCTATGGTGAAGTCGCGCTCAACAACAAACAATATTAACAATATTCTAAAACACGATATTGAAGTTTTTCTAATAGCTTAATATATATGCAAAGCAACGATTTAAAATGTTCGAGGTTCCGATCAGTTCAATTATCGGGGTTCCTTCATCCTGTGGAAAGTCCCCGGAGACAAGGACGGAAAGCATCATATTATGGTGGATTCAGGCCGGGTTCGGTATATATGATGTATACCTTAGTATAGCTTGGCGACCGTCGCCACGGCAAGCGTCGCCAACTCAACGATTCGGTTTACAAGTGATCCTATAGATGTTTCACATCAAAAATAATTCTAACTTCATAGCATTGCTCTGTAGGAACCCTATACGTATGATTATCTGTAGATTAGACCGGGCGGGGGACCTGAGCGGGCGCTGGCGTTGCTAGGCTACGGGGGACCTATCCCCAAGGTCAAATGTTTTATAAGCATCTGTACATATGAATGATTAAATTATGGCCGCGAGGGGAGACGCTGTTAGAATTTTGTAGGTAATCGATTTGTTATCAAGTTATGTTTGTTCCAATTTCGTTTTACAAATCTTTTGATTGAATTAATAAATTTTTAAATAAAAGTTTTAAAGAGTTACTTACATGTCTTCCAAAATAGGTAAACAGAATTCGTATATATTTTGTGATAATAATTAGTACATAAAAAGAAGTTTTATACCTGACAAGCTTTGACATCAAGTTTCAAGAAGCTTTATCCGTGGACACAACCTTCAACAGACATTCAAAGTCTTCACTTGCATGGTGGAATCCTTCAAACAGAAATCTTAAAAGAAAAAATAGTTTTCAAGTTTCTGTGTGAATTATAGCGTAGGTTGTAAAATTTTATAAAATTCTCACACCAATAAACATGCTCTCTAGCGTTATTACTTGTAAGACAAAATACAAAGCTCGTTCATACAATATAAAAGTAGATAAACGTGATAGAAATAAAATATCGGGCGCACCTACCCGCCGCTATTTACGTACCCGAGCACAATATTAATGACGATTTCACGCTCGCTCGACTACGATCGGCACTGGCGATGGCAACCGTTTGTATTCGTCGAGCGGTCGCGGGGCGGCTCTGATTTCATTACGTGATTTTTTTTTTCGTCTCTCTTGCAATCCAATAAATCTCGATGCGGCGGTGGCGGGTTAATTAATAATTTAATGACTCGACCGAACGTACCAGTTAGATATCCCGTTAATGGAAATCGAAGTGACAATTTATTTGAAAAAAAAAAAAAGCCAAGAGCTTCATTTGCGTTAGCGTTGGTGTATTCCCGAAGGAATCGTGAGTTTGCGCGAACAAAAAAAACCCTTTACGCGTCAATCCAGAACGTTAACTTTATGCGCGGCTTTTAAAACATTTTTTGTCGTCCTTGGGGTACAATATGAATCACCTCGCACAATCATTTTATGCTCTATCACGCTTTAGTGTGATATCATGATTGCTGATTCTGGAGTACGTCTTTATTATTATTAATATTTTTGTCGTGAAACTTTGAATGAATTTATTTTATTTAAGTTAGTCAAACACTGGTTTTTTTAAATGTATTAAAGCCCAAATGAAGCCATTTATCGGTTGAGGTGTCACAGTCATTGACAGAGATCAGCCCCGTCAGTTCGAATAAAGCAAATACAAAAGCGTTACTTTTTCCGTCCTCCAAATGAGCAATTAAGCGTTTTTTTCCCAAATTGTTCAGGTTGACAGTTTCTGCACTTGGGCAATTGTACCGTTTATTTACGACTTCAATAAACTGATCCTTAAAATTGTTAATGAAAAGGTATTAAACAAGCGAACCCCTCGTAAATAACACGGTGACAGTGCAGCGTAAAGAAAAATGCCGGCCTGTATTTGAACAAATTACTGCCACGATCCTGTGTCGCTCGAGCGTCGGACAGTATAAATTTTTTTATATCGTAATTAACCTAAAAGCTCTGAATGGAATTTAGACTATATTTTGAAAGTGTTTATAAAAATCAAAAACATTTTAGAAAATAATTCAGTGAGATTGTAATATTCGACCTTAATTGATTAACCGTGGGTTCCTGAGACCAAAATCCCCATCAAAATACATAAGTATATCTGTTGTGTCAAAGTTAATAACACGGATGCCGATATATTATATTCATAGACTAGCTGTCGCCCGCGACTCCCTCCACGCTGAGTGAAAAAACTTATTAGTAACTTATATGTTCTACATCTGTGCAGAATGTCATCATCTGTTGAGCCGTTCCGGAGATATTTTCAAACAAACAACAAAACAGAGAACAGAATAAAACAGAACAGATAACAGAACAGAGAACAGAACAAAGAACAGAACCGAGAAAAGAACAGAATAGATAACAGAACAGAACAAAGAACAGAACAAAGAACAGAACAAAGAACAGAACAGAGAACAGAACAGAGAACAGAACAAAGAACAGAACAAAGAACAGAACAGAGAACAGAACAGAACAGAGAACTGTTTTGTAATTGGAACTAATTTGAATTTAAATACTAAAATTTCATTGTACCAATTGAACTCAGCCTAAAGAAGAATTTCTATGCATTTCATTATGAACGAATTGTACCATAGTTTACTCTCGAAATCGGTCTGTGTACCAAATTTCATTTAAATCGCTTAATTTTAATTTAAAATCGATTAAAACTAATTCGCGTGAAAGCGAGACAGACAGACCGACAGAGTTACTTTTGCATTTATAATATGAGTAAGGATTATTGTCTTAGAAACCATCGATAACTAAAAACTAGATTATGGACAATGTTATTGCTAGTGGTTGCCTATTATTCGAAATTCACAAGTAATTAATTTAAGTAAACACTATATTAGAGTTCTTTTGTCAAAGACAGTACCTTTATTATCAATGATTTTGTATAAAACTATATACTTTTTCTCCAGAAAAACTTTCACTGTGTTAAATATGATCCGTTCGTGTTATTTTCTTAAAAAAGAGTGTGTAGAAAGTTTTCTCTTCGCGTATTGACATACTGATTTTTATAATAAGCGTGTTTAATTCAATAAGGCATTATATACATCATTAAAATGATTATGCGTGCGGTAGACCTAATTATGGAGGGTTAATTTTTTTCCTTTCAAGCTTTTATAAGGGAAGAGATGGTAAAGGTATTGGATTTGGTAAAGGTAGGAATGCATTGGAACTAAGAGCAATAGTCACTACGCTATTTTGACCAATTCAACTGGCCGCGTGCTCGTTTGCCACCTTTTGGTATAACAAAAAAATATTTAAAGCATACATTACACACAGAGCTCAGCAATGCACTGGCAACGTACATTAACATCGTGTGATTCAATGTAACGTATAAGCAAAGTTGGAATTCCTTTGTTCGCGCCCCTCCCTTTATTTACCTAGAACGTAATTAAAAAGCCCCTGAACATGTCGACAATGGCACTAATTATATAAATACAAGTTTAAAATAAATGAAGCTAAATCAACGTTCAAAGACAATGAGCTGCTATATTGTGCACTATATTAAGTCTTTCTAGATTTTTTTTAAATTGAAAAGACGTTGTTTTTACATTTTTGCTACTGTGTCAACGGAGTTTCTTGCTTCCAATCACATTTTCAGCAAAGTAGATTATCTGAAATTTCTTAAATACTCCATTTCATCTAAATAATGCCATTTTATTCTTGGCACAAATTAACCAATTTATCTGTTTTTGCAATAAATCAATAATGGCGCAGCTATCTATTATCACTATTAAATTGTTTTATTGCCTCAGAATATCATTTTATGTCCACTTTCATACTATAAGAAGGTTAATCGAAATCTTATTTCATGCAGCAAATGTCCCGTGAACTGTATAAAGCCATCCTGTACATCACAAAGGACGTTCAGGACTGCAGAACACGGAGGCCGGCGCACGGCCGAGCTTACTATTATTGCTCGATAATAGGGAGAGAAGAATACCGTATCCATAGACAACTAAAATAAACCGAACCTAACAACTTTAGAGCTAGATCAAACCATATCTTGATTTTTTATTTATTTATTTAACAATATTTCATTCATCGTATTATGTTAAAAAAATAAATTATAAGCTACCTATGATGTTAATTTAAACTTTATTTTAATAACTCTTAGTACTTCTAGTATTATAAGTAAATGAATTATCCTAAATACTCGTATATTCTTTATGCTTAGATTTAAAAGAAAATCTAGATATAAATGTAAATCTATCTATGCTTAGATTTAAAGATTTTTTTTACTTAAAAAATAAACGTAAGGAGAAAAATAACGGGATAAGAAGATATTCGACTAAAGGCTTCCTTTAACACCGTTTCAGAAAGTGGCTTATTCTGCTTCAACACACTGTACAGAAAGCAGTGTCTTATTTTTACAATAGTTATTTTAACCTTATTCCTTTATAAAAGTGTGTTAGGTTTGTGTAGATATATTCTTCAACTTAGGTATTTTTTTGTATTAAGAATTTAATTTTTGGGCGCCTTCATTTCAGCTGAAACCAATATCACATGCAGATGGCATTGGACCTTTGTCTAGTTGTAGAATGTTACATGTTGTTAATATAAACAATATGTATGTGTAATGTTAGTCTTATCATCGTCACCTGTATAATTAAAACGCGTCAACAATTAGAAAAAACTAATTAGTTCAACAAAGTTTACAAAATAAATTCGGCACACAACAAATTTTTGTCTTAAAATGAAACATTATAATTTACGCTTGTAAGGGTTAGTCTACATTTCGTAACAACTATCCCCTCGTAGCTTTCCCTGTCTACACTTACCCTAATATATTCTGTGTCCATTCTGTAGTCCGGCCTGCGTTGTTCGGATAAATTCTACTCACGTACTACTTTTTTTCCCTTAAAAGAGAACATTGAATGTGCTCTGACTGAAATTGCAGTGTTTTCGTTCCGCCCGGTTGCGTCGAAGGTATTTTGATTCATTGCAACGAAGTTCGATTCTGCTGGCTGACTCTTCTATTTTTAAAGGTATATACTTACTCTGTTCTTTTTTTAGATGTCTAATTATAATGAATTTACTAATTTTAAAATATTTTGAACATTTTACGAAATTATCACGAATCTAGGGGCGCAAATATACCTCAACCAAAAAGAGCATAGCTAAATACATAGTACATTAATTTTAAATTCCATACGGAATTTATTAATAGACTAGGTTGTAAGGTTCAATCGCACAGAAATAATTGATAATTTAATGAAATCTTTCTTAAAAGAAAAGAATTTTACAAGATTCGCATTTATTGTAACGAGTTTTAAAATTCGATTTTAAAAACCACTTCGGTACAAGATTGTGCACAAACAAATCGTAAAGACAGAGTCATAAACACGACGAACACCTTCGTTGATACAAAAGGGAAATTGCTTATTTTACGTCCAAGTCACGGTATTTCTCCAGGTCTTATTATTCGATTGGAACTTAACGTTTTTATGAAACGTTTGGATAAAGTTATAAATTTAATAGAACCTAGACATAGCTCTATTTTCTTTCTTGAAAGATAAATAACAAGAAAATATTTATTTAATTTTCGTATCATCGTGATTCGCTAAAATAAATCTTTTTTACACTAAAATTTTTCAAACACAAAGAAAACACATAATTTACTTATAACAATGTACTTTAATCACAATAACTAAGTTACAACTTAATACTTAGACAAGTTTAAGACTTATGTGAAAATAAAAATAAAAATAGTTGTAATAAAACAGACCTTTTAACAATATCACGTACAAAGTTCAAAACAAGACTAAAATCACGTATCAAGAAAGTTTCAGCTTGATTATTTGGGAGATAATACTAAGATACTTAAGAAAATAGAAAAAAAAATGGTTTAAGTTATCCTTGCGAGAATTTAATAAGCGTAAAGAAGGTATTAGTGTCAAGTTGTATCATCTCAGACGAATGGCCACTGTAAAACTTTACTGAATACTTGTATTCTTGCACGTCTGTGGGAAAACTACAGGTGCAGTCTGGTTACGATCGACTACCAACTTTGTTGATGTCCGAAACTTCGAGAAACTACATCTATCTTTCAAATACAATTTACCGATCTCGGAGATTATTCCTTTTATTATGTTTCGTTGTTGATACAGATTACATTAAATTTAATGTTAAGATAATCGAGTGAAGCACCTTGTTGGAATAGTATTGTTATGAGGCATACCGATATGTTCCGGTCCGCTCAACTTATAAATCATTTATTATTTCCCCGGGCGACGCGCAGATTAAGATAACAATGGATGACAATCTATCAACGGGAGTCCATTTAGGAAGACAAAAGCCAAAGCGAGAGACGATCCCTGTGAAGTGGAGCGTTTTATATTATATTTATCTTTAATTACTACACGACGGCGAACGAAAAAAAAAGAATAAAGCCGAGCGATCCGCAGAATAATGACGTGATCCGTCGTCGAGGGAAAAGAAAACGGAAAACAAATAACGATTTTCTTTTGTTAGCTTATTATTCTCTAGAGCATTCATTACTGGTACCTCCGCGAGTACAAACTCTACTGCTTCAAGTGCAGTAAATACCACTTGAAGAATTAAATTACTCGAATTTCTTTATTAATTTAATGATTGCTGCACTATTTAAGTAGGGTAAAAATACTCGAATTTTCTAAAGAATTATTAGATTAGCCAAACTCGTTTTTGTTTGTAAATTAATTCCATATGAAATAGGTAATCAAAACCGTTTACTAAATAATTCTGTGACTTATCGAAGCAGTAACCTTACGATGAAAACTGGAAGGGTTATACAATTTTATGAGCCGCCAATGTCTCTTGTGTGAAATTTAATTAGGAAGGAGACGGGACAGTCGTGATGTGGTATTTCAATAACGTACTCTCGGCTCCTTCTCCCCCTGCCCCGCAGAGATTTACGACTCTTAAGACAATGTATTAGAACACAAAGCACCGTTAAAATACGAATGTGAATAATTAAAGTTCTATATATCATACTTGCGGTTCAGTCACGCGATTGAGGTATCAGACTGCAAAGAACATTTAATGGTAGTGTACTGCACTTTATTGTTGGGTTTACGTTAAGGTACTGCAAATATGTTTAATAGACGATAAATTACGAAAAATAGTAGAAAAGCAAGTGTTATTAATTTATATTCTTAGGTATAGGTATTTTGCAACAAATTTTCAGCTTAGATAAACGGAAGCAATAACTGCTTTCCCTCAAATTACTACCTCAATGACTTACGCGTCTTGTTGTTAGAAATTTTAACTTTGTACTTAGACCACAAAACTATTAAGGGATACAAACACTATGTTACACAAGAATAATATTACTTCTTTAATTCATCCCTTGGATATTGTTATCCTATGATTTGAAAGTGATGAATGAATGAATGTATAAACCGGCAAAAATTCATGGACTATTGATTCTTCTAACGTGACATGAAATATCGTAACAATTCTATTTTGTAAGTTAATAGAATATAATTTCCGCTATGACAACTGTGACAATTGCCATCGTATCGTCATCTTCAATTTTCTTAAAATAAGTATAAGGGTGTACTTTACAAATTTTAATGCAAATTTATCCTGGAATAGCAGTACTTACTCGCGAGTAAAAACTTACTCTAGTTTGTTCGAATACGCCCGAGGTAGTAGTATTGTCAGAATCAAGTATATTCTCGAAAAATATACTCCAAAATAAACCATTTCTTGATGCAGTGATGTTTATCGCCGGAGCATTATTCCGTCCGTCAATAGCACGACAGTCGCAACGTTAACGCACGAGCCGTCACACACAATGTCTCGAAACTATTTACTGCGCCAAGACCGCGCTGCGAGATGATTGAACCCGATACCAGTCAATTTCTTCAGAGTAGGGTGAATGATATAGTGATGGTCTGCTTAACAGATTGGGATACAAAATTCCTCAATAATTTAACAAGAATAAAATTAAGGGTATAAAAAGGTGAAGGGTGATAATATGTTATAGTAGTTAAATATGAAGTATCATCAGACGCAGGTCTTTTAAAATAATATAAAGTAAAATATTATTATTATAATATAAAATAATTTTTTAATTCTTATTTATTTAGATATAAATTGTTAGCTTATTAGTTGTAGTAAATGTGTCATTTAATTTTCGTTAGTTTTTGAAACTACAATATATGTGTTTTTGCGTAGAAACGGCAATCACTATTCACCAGACAATAACTGTCTAATTTCCCCTATACCGCATATAAAAGGAACTAAAATGAGATTTCACTTGTATGAGAAAAATATTTAGAAAGTGACTGTTGCCTTTTTTATCTCGAAATATTTGTTTTTTTCAATTTGTGCAAAATATAACATTTTATTGTGTAGATATTAAATTAAAAAAAAATTGGCACAAACCTGCATTATATTTCAAGTCCATTATATAAATTAATTCAGTGAAATGAGCATTTCTTAACATAAAGATTTGGTGGGAGCATGTATCGCATGCTAGCACGGAGCCCGTTCAATTTGCGGTCCTCGAAATTTACGACTGGCGTCCAGCCGGCGACCGCGCTTTTAAATAGAGACAGTTAAACTTAAAGAGCAAGCAGTCTTGCCGTGAAACTTACTGTTTACATTTTACTAGGAAAATTAATATTATAGTAACGTACTAGAAGTCGGTTTCCATTGTCATCGCACTGTACAAAACATATTGACATCCGTCGCATATTCTTTGAGAAAAGAGAGATGAATACATTGTTGTACAGATGTTACGCTAGTGTATCGGGTACCTTAAGTTAGAATAGCTTAGGAAATAATTTAATAGCTATTGCTTGTGGCTTTATGCGATATATAACAAATGGTTAAATCTGTCAAAATACATTACAACGCAGTCAATACTGCAAGTATAAAACACGTACAGAATAAGTAATACACATATTAGATTCATATAAATTATCTTACATCTTATAAAACCGTAAAATTAATAAAATATAAAATAATGAAACTTTAGCACAAATGCAAGTAATATAAGTCTAATAAAATAAATATGTTGTGAGTGGTTCACGTTTAATGTGGGTAGTATTAAAACGGGGTACTAATAGAGACCGGGACTGCTCGAAACCGCAGACTTTACGTCCTCAGACCGGTCTAGAATTATTAATTACCCGAATGGTGATTGCATTCCTTGCGGTTTCTGCAGTTATTTCATTTAATATAAGGAATTTATTAATGCGAAAGCTGCATCCGCTCTCTACGAATATTTATATCTCTATGTTATACTTTTATTTATGCAATTATTCTAGAAATTAAATTAAATATTATTTGTGACGTGAGTCAATGATAATAAACAACTTTCTATTGTGGTAGCAGTGGTAGTATTTTTTTAATGTGAAGTTGCTAAACCTCTTCTCGTACTCGTAAAACCTCTTTACGTGTTACTTAGCGGCAACCTCACATTTTATGAAATAAACAGAATAAAAACAACTGACTGTTGTTTAACGTGCAAAACAATAAGTAGTCAAAATTAGTATTTTTGATTTTTAAGCTCAAGGTTTGGAACACGTGAATATAATAAGGTAAGTTTATTTAACACTTAAAATGTTGTTAAGTATCTTACTAGTATTATAAATGCGAAAGTTTATATGGATGGATGGATGGATGGATGGATGTTTGTGTAAAGATATCTCCAAAACGGATCAACGGATCTTGATGAAATTTGGTACAGATATAGAACGTAGTCTGGAAGAACATATACTACTTATTAAGTTTTTTAATTCCTTTTTTTTTAATTCCGAGCGGATGGAGTCGCGGGCGATAGCTAGTTTTATACATTTGTAAAAAATGTTAACAAAATATTATAATACGTGAAAACTGGCAGCTTTATAATTAAATTCATTGGAGCGTATAGAGTTTCGTGCAATATCCTGTTGCGCCAGACAAAAAGGATAACAACACAAAGAGAAATATTTGTTTGCCAATTTACATGAATATGAGATTATACAGACTTATTACTTTAATATTGCTCATCCAGAGCCACGTCTTATACAATGCCGATCAATTTCCGAGTCGACGAACAATCTTTGTGAACGAACGCCTTGCTCCCATCACAATCCTTGTCTTGTTAAAATTAAGGATTTGAATTTAAATTTGGTGAGGCCGCGCGTAGGTGAAACGAAATAAATATGAATATGAATGGGGAATCAGACAAGTGCTGCGGCAACGGATTTCGAATTATTAACTTTTCGAGTGTTCCTTGTACCGTTGGGAGTACAGTCCTGTTCGAAAGTTCCCTTAAGCGAGTAACGTTTGAAATATTGACTATATTAAATTGTTTTTTTTTTTGTATTCTGCTTTATAATTTCTTCTGTTAATATAAAACAAAAATGTTAAGGTTTAATGTATTATTTTAATATATACCATAAAGAGCGTGTTAACAATTTACATGTTGTGTAAATGTTACGCGATTTTTTTTATATTGTTTGGATGAGAATTTAGGAGTCAAAATATCAATACCAATTTTTGACTCTTCTTTGGTAAGTTAACAATCTAAATATTATTCCTTAACAGATTCACTCTTGTGTTAATAAAATAGTTTTATAAAATAATTGAAAGATGCAATAAAATGAAAGTATTTTTCTGTCTGTACTAGCAATAGCAGACATCTCGAAATCAAGCGTATAGGCTAGCGGAGACAATTTGCCCGCAACGTATAATTTCGGCTCCGGGCTCCGGAACGGCAAGGGCCCGTAGTGACCGGCGCGCGCTACGAATCTCAAGTGCGGGAGTAGACGCCCAACCGTTGGTCGCTACCAAATTACACACGCTGCATCCCAAATAACACCTTTTTACCTTTTTTGTAGCTCTATGATGGACGTTTAGTAATTGCGAGCTATTTTTGGCTTTTTGGATAATGAAAAGGAACAATACTCACAAGTTTTACATTTAATTACGATGCATGTTGCCCATTATTAATTATTCCATAACAGGTAAGCTATTACGTTTTAAAAGGAAAGTCGTATCTATAACAATCTCATTAACAGTTCGTTAACAATTTTAATTTTAAACTCTAGTCAGTGTACACAATTAAGAAACAAATAATCATTTTGAAAAGTGTGAAATTTCGAGCCCTTTTATCATTTTTTAATTGTTATCCGTAACAAAGGAAGATAGACTGGCATTGAATTCAATTTGCATTCGCAAAGAATAATCGTTTACAATTCTATTCGGATGCAATGTTGTGGCGGCAGATAAAGTTTTTAACGATCCGCATTGATCGAGTGCTTTTTCAAAACGACACCAAGTTTTTTTTTATTTCTATTTCATTTATAAACTTTCCAACGAATTTGAATTGCTGCTGACAATATAGTTTAGGCATTTGAAGTTATTATTTTGCAACCCTTTTATTTCGTTTTGATTTTAATTTATAGTCAAAATTTAAATTCAAATAAACAAATTACATATATAACAATATTTTATAAATTTCTGACCACAAGTAGAAAATATGGATACAATTAATAAACAAACGCCGAAACGAAAGTTGCCAAAATCAGCTGCTATTAACACAATAATCATCTCAAAATTTGGTACCGTCTCGGCTCTCACAAAGCTTATATAAAATAGCTCTCCCCATCTTTAGGTACGTAAAAGACTTGAGTTAACGACTTGTTCGTAGTCGGGAGCGTCTGCCGTGCGATGCGAGTGTCAAACTTGGCTCAGTTATTAACTGCCACGTCAGTTTGTAATTACTCGAGCCAGTTATCACCTGCTACTGACGGCGTCACTACCACCGCAACTCCCGTTTATTCCCTAATCCTCTCTCTTACTAAATCTTACCATCAATATTGGAACATTGATTTTATTTCAATATGATTTTTCTATTACTCTTGATAATTTTGCTTTTGTCTTTGAAAGAGATTTTGTCACAACCTTAACTTTTTTTTCAATTTAATTAGTTACCATTTTTTTAATTTGGAAGTCTATTATCATGTAATGAATATTATATTTCAGGTTGCAAATTTATGATTATTTCATAAAAGAAAGTAACTTATCAAATAAAAATCATTCTATCATTACAGAAATGTTAAAGACTGTATTTGAGAAATTATAATTGTATCCTGCAATAATTTAGTAGAAACTTTAAATTATAAAATTAAAAGCGAACAACACACGTCACAAGTAAATTAAATCATTGAAATAACGAGCGCCACTTATGGATTCAGAGCACTCTCCACAGTGAAAATACTGGACTTATCAATTTTAGGCTTAAGCCGGCGACCGTCGAGTATTATTAAAACCGCAGCCGGACCCGAAAGCTTCTAATTAACTCTGCACCTACAGCCTGGCAGCTGTTGCTAAGTTATAGCAGCAGGTTTGACGATCCCAACATGCTAACTTTCTACATTAGTTTGAGCTAGAGGCAACAAAATATCCATGCCATCAAAACATAAATGAATTCAAATATATATTATGGCTTCAAGTATATGGACGGAGCTGCTGCTTGAGACTTTTTGCAGTTATTATCTAATTGGGTTTATTTTGCCGTATTTTATAATATTAAACAATATATTTTTTTGGCTGGATCCAAAATACAATTTTAGACAAATAGGCTCATACTACTAATTGGTCACGTATAAAGTACAATCGAATGATCTATTTAAGTACGGTGACGAGTATCAGCATTGGGAGAGCGGTGAAGGGGTGCAGGTACCCCTTTTGTAGTTGTACTCAGTACTTGGCTACTGTTAAAGCAGCGCTCGCGCGTTTAAAAATTAATAAAATAATAACTTCAATATAAATAACACAACATTTTAATGGTTCTTGCATTCTCGTATATTTATAAATATTGTAGAAATAGTGTACGAAATATGACATAAAAAGCAGTTCCGGCGCTTTAAAACAGTCCTGTAAAGTTTCATTTTTTTCACTTTGAGTAGTTTACAGAAGTAGTACTGTAGTAAGTCCTGTCATTAATCTTTTTAAATTTTTCTGGATTTAAAAAAAGTTTACATCAGAAACAAAACTCTAGTTCCTTTCTCTGAAAAAATACTACAGTTGTTAAAGTTTATTTTCAATATCGATCACAAGTAAATCGAAATTTAAATAGCGTCTATAACTTATTCCTCTGTCGTCCATAGTCAATCGTTACCAAACTTCACAATGTGCTGAAACATCCAAACTTCGCAGACAAATTCGATATGTGAAGCGATTTGAAGCAGTGCATGCATTGTACACCTACTCGTTATGAAATTCAATTCTAACTTCTTCAACATTTCCATTCTGTGCTATGGAATTCAATCATTAAACCAATTTAACAATAACATTTCTTGTTTTTTACAAATACAATATTATAATGCATATCTATAACTAATATTACAAAGAGGAAAGATTTAATTGTTTGCTTGCATTGAATAAATTCCGAAACTACGGATCAGATTTGAAAAATTCGTTTACTGTTGGGAAGTTACATTACCCCTGGATGACATACGCTACATTTATTACTAGATTTTTTTTAATTTCGCGCGGACAACTGTTAGTATGTATTATTATGGCTACGTTCCTTGAAATAATTACAAAACAGCATGACAAAAGCGATTTCGTGTAAACACTCTGGAGGATATTTTAGTGTCTTTTTGTTTTTAAAAATTCGTAATATTTTAATTTAAAATGCTAGTCTTTAGTTAACTGGCATTAAAGTAAAAAGAATAAAAGTAATTAAAAGTAAATGAAGTTTAAGCAAAACAGCTATAATAATAACAATAAACACAAGTATTGTCCCCCTCACAATCCCTAAGCACGGTTCAGTACCTACGAGCGACGTCTTAGATTTTATTCTTGTTAATTAAGAATTAGCCGTCGAAGTTAACGAGATTATCTCACGCTCTTTAATTGAAGATCGGTGTTTAAACAAGCGTTCAACAACAAATTGTATTTTGTGTTGAGAACGTTTTTCTTGAAATAACAAAGGAATAAAGCAAAAAGAATTAATTGTCCGATACAATAAAGTTTCTCTTGGATCGTAGAAAACGTTCACTAGATTGCAGTGACTTTTTTTATCCTTTCTCAATTACTGATTACTTCTGCAGTCGACTTTCCCAAGGGAACTATAAAAGTGAATTACCGTGGGTTTCTGAGACCAAAATCTCTGTACAAAACATATGTATATATGTCATCTTTGACAAAACAGAGATAACAACATGTTATAAATTGATATTTGAGTCTCAGAAACCTACAGTTATTATTCACTTTATTTCGAAAATTACTTACATTCTAATTTAAAAATACAAAACTACAACTACGTTTTTACAACTAAGTACTATTTACCTGTTTGAATTTTTTACAGATTTTTTTTACTTTGTTTTTTTTAAGATACATAGCAATTACTTTGTTACTACCGATCTTCTTAGGTAGATAGCTTTATCTAGGTTACGAAAAAATGTATTTCTCCTTAAAAAAATAGTAATTTTTCCCCTTTACAAAAAGATGAATATACAATATTTTTTTGTATTTCTAAATCGTTTAGAAATTTAATTGATTCTATTAATTGCATTTTTAAATTACGATGTAAAATTAGTATTAGACATTGAAAAGCTTTGATCGATTTAAAACTAACAGATAATAATAATCAGAAATTAAAATTAAGACAAATCATCATTTAGTCATAAAGTATTGCATATTAACACTAATTATCACAGCAGAGCTGAAGACGGGCGTTGATAGGCAAGAAGAGCAAGCAGTATTGATTCACTTTCACCATCGTTGTAGGTCGGATGCGCGCGGCTGCAGTAGGCCACTAGTTCAGTAATGCAGCATAGTCCATGCCGTGCTGCCTTTTGCAACTCACGTACTCGAACTGTGAAAATACTGAAAATTATAAAAACTTGGACATACAAAAGAATAAAAAAAAGTTCAAATCATTCGCGAAATGCAAATGGGCAAAAACAAAACCGATATATCACTAGTTTTTAAGTGTTCCCTAAATATAAAAGACTTTATAGTGTTGATAATCAATAGTGCATTTGAAGATTACATCCTTCATCGTTCATTCCTCTGCGAAGATCCACATTCGCAGGAGCGTAACTATATCATACATTTATTTTCTTACTATAAGTTAAGTACCCGTGGAACTAAGTAATCTTATTCCCCAAACTTCTAGTTTATTCTCGTTTCTTTGAGACGGTAATACGAGTTCCAGAATAAAATAGAGGATTTTAGGAAGGCGCAAAGGGATTACGACAGAAAAATTTGCACGCCGCAGCCGACCTTTCAAAGAATTTAAGTCCTCTGTACCTTATTATCACATCCTTTTACCTAGAAAACGTTAATTTGAATTATGTTTCAATATATTACAATAATTTTTCAGAGCTATAAACGAGATTTTTCATATCATAACCAAAGAAATGCTAATAGATACAATAACAATTCTGGGACGTGATAAGGCAATGTAATGTAAAAGAGGAATTAACATATATTTTTTTTTAACATAAAAAATATATTTTTTTTTATTTAATTTCTCATTAATCTCTGATTTACATGAAACGAATAAACGTAACGGAATATATTTTACTTTATAGAAACAACCATAAACAATGCCCATCCCGGAATTCACTTTTATATGTATTAACCACGCCTTTATGCATTAAGCTAGGAGAAAATTGCCCTCCGCCCACTTCCTTATTACCGACGGAACCACGTTATCTAAATCAATGACTTGATCTATGTTTCGCTATTTCGTTTATAATTGTAGTGAAACTTAAATTAAATACAAGTAATTGTGAATACTAAATATGTTTTTTTAAACGACATAGATTGAGAGTTTGTGTTATGACAACGACCTTTTTTTATTATTTACCTAATATAAGAAACTAAAACTAAACTAAACTAAAGAGGCTAAAACACTCACATACATTTGTCCGGTGTTGGCAACGACTAGTTTTAGCCGTTTACTATATTAGTTAATGATAATGTCTCACGAAAGTTTTTTTATTTTTTCAAATGGAACAGTCACATTTAATTCCGTTGAAAATAAATATTAACTTTGTAAATAAATGTAGTACAATAAATTCAAAACGACTTATCATTCTTTCTAAATCACATTTAGTTTCAACTTTATATATGATATGATATTGTTTGGGACATTAAAATGATGCTTGAATTTTAAGCTTGTATTTTCAATTCTTGCTTAGACGTCTAAAAAGGTACGATTACAGATGAAATATAAGCAAGTTGATGTAAATAGATGCTGAGTGTAAATGCAAGAGTTCTCGTCATAAATCACCGGAGATTATCTTTGAATATGTCTTCTCTGTGCATGCTTTGGTCTGTGCATGAATAATTTATACGTTGTTTTGTCGCATTCTATAATTATGTACAAAGATATATCGCAGTATTTATGTATATTTCTCTTTCGTATTAAAATTTTATTGTGTTTTGCAAAAAGCTATCTTACAAAGAATGGTATTTCTGCCACTATATTTTTCGTTTTGTAGATTCATTTAAAGATAAGAATTTTTGATTTTATTGTTTTTCTTGTTCGTGTTAATATTGCAAAAACAAAATTTATTGTTTGTTTGCAAGAAATTATCAACGACTCCGTGTTATTATAGCATATATTATTTAAAAAAAGATTAGTTGTTCATCCCTTAGTTTTTTTTTGAGACTAAACTCGAAACCTAAAACTAAGGGATTATCGATGGAAGTAAAACTAAATCTGAGTAAAATATGAATTAAAATATGTTTTAATTTGAAAAAGACAGAAATAATGAATGTGTTATAGCTAATATTAACAATATGCAATCACGGTTAAAACATTTTTCACTTTTTTAATAATCGCCGTGATAAACGAGCGCACAGAGCAGATTTATCTGAGCGAGCACGTGTTAGGAGGGGCCGTTTGCCTCAATAGCGATTTTAGGATGTAAGCGCAAATTTATGGCCAACAACCTTCTGATAAAAGTTATATTGCCTTTGGTTTTATTTATAGATGTTTATTGTCCAGAATTTTCTTAAGTTACTTTGTTTTGCGAGCGCACCTTTGATATTTATTTTCACAATAGTTTTTTGTTTATCGTATATCTTTTGTTTTTTAGTTTCTCTGGATTCTTACTAATAATTCTCTGCGTACTAGTTCAAATACATCAGAATAAAACATTCTTTGTTCGCACCTCCATACATGATCATACTGATTAAGCACGTGATCAAACTAACTATTGGGCAACTAACAGTCTTATTTGACTTAAGTTGATGAAATTTCAATTTTCATAAACATTTTAGTTCTGATAACATACAAATATTATTAACTAACAAATTGACATCTGAAATCTTTTGCATTAACAGATTTTTGGTTTAGCAATTTGTTAAAATTACAAAACTAATTTTAAACTTTACTCGTCGTGTAGTTTGATTTAATTAAGAGTCCCTCCTTAGTGAGGTACAATAAACAAAAGTAATTGGTAGACTGGACCCAACTTATCTCGTCGCTCCACGAGTTTGGGCGCATTTTCAGGTTTTCTAGGGATTTTCATTGTAGCCTCTCGCAGTCTGCGGCGAGTACGATTGAAATTTTTCGAGTGGAAGCGACAGAGTAAACCTTATAACGTAGATTTACAACCTTATTAGAAGTGACGAAATAATTTTCAAATATCTAATTTTTTATAAGCTGCAATAAATTTTAAACAAAGAAATTTGCTTAATTGAATGGATATATTTTGGTACTTTAAGTCTTTATTTTATAAAAATACTAGCTTATTAACTGCCCGCGACTCCGTCCGCGCGCAGTTAATAAGCTTATATGACACGTTCGTAGATTTACCATAGCAGCGCCATCTATTGATTACTTACTCAACCCAGTCGAAAGGTATCGACATCTGTTAGAATCATTTGGAGTTAACAGATAATTGTGACTGTCAAATAATAACAGACAAAAAATTAGCAATAAATTAAAATTGCGACTATAATTTGAGATTTAAACTATCCTTTCTCTCAAGTTGGATCGAACTGCACATGGTGTGCGAATTTTATTATAATCGGTTAAGTGGTTTAGGAGTCCATTGAGGACAAACATTGTGACACGAGATTTATATATATTAAGACTATTTAATAGAACGCTTTTGATCAAGAAACATATATCTCTTCCAGATAAAAGGCGTTATTTTAACGCCCTTATACTGTGGTTGTACAAAATAAATAAAATGCGGGGACATGCCACCGCTGTCTGTAGTAATGGCAATTGAAATTTTATCCCGGCTTTACTTCTATCGGCTTCAATAAAATCATGTAAAATAAACCAAATATCCCTCGGCAATCAAACGTCGCGACTGAATGGATGAAGATTTAAAATCATAAGGCCCGCAGTTTATGAATACGATTCGATCGCTGGATTACCTTTAAATTTTACGTACACATACGAAGGGTCCTCGGCTTATTGCCATGTATACAAAATTTCAATTTCTTGATGGATATTTATTTACTCAACATATCTGGTACTTTGATATAGTGTTTAAAATTGTTTTAAAAATGTATGAGCTCTTTTTGTGTCAGCTACATGAACATTGCAATACTTTTAGTAGCAAAGACTGAGCGTAGTTGCAGATCTCCAATTTCTTTAAACGAAAGCAACAAATGGTTAATCAAAGAGAACATCAACGTACAATAAACAAAACACTTACATTCAAAATAAATCAAGACGTAACGACAATAAACCACACGTGGGGTCTTTGAATAAAAAAAACCGCTTCCCACCACAGAGTTCCCGCAACACACCAATATCCATTATGAATGATTATGGCTCAATAGCATCAATGAAGGGCCGGCTCTCGGCTTGAATACAAACTGCGGCATCGCGACATTCAACTACCATGTAATACTTTATTTGAAAGCGTTTGCAGACGTGCGCCGATGCTATCACTCCGTAATGTTTCACGCTTTATAACCGATCGCCATTTTCAGTTTTACGCGTCAAGGGATTTTAGGTTAATTTAAAGAGAACCGATGCCGTGCCATCAAGTTATAACAATTACACGGGGAAAATTTGTTAAACGCGATTCATTGTTTGTAATATTTCGAAGCTTGTTTATATATATATATATATATTTATTTGATAGCCTAGTAGTTGTAATATTAAAGTACCTTTACTGCAGTGTAAACCAAATGTCACATCGCTTTATCTTTTGCATGGATTGGTTCGTTTATTTGATGGAAACCTATCGGATATTATCTTCGTCTTTGTAGTACAAGTAAAAGGTCACATGTTAAGAAGTAACGTAACAGTTAAAATGTAATTCATATTTAACAAACTATTTCAAAGAGTTTGCTAGTTTTCGTTATATAGCAGTAACATATAATACACGAAAAATGTCTTGAGCTTTTATAAATTATTCATATGTCGACGTAGTATGACGAGCTGACAGCCTTTGGAGATAATCGGCTATGATTTATACTGGGAAGCCTGCGTAAAGCCTTCCACAGTCACCTTACAAACTTTGCAAGATAAATACATGTAAATAAAGGCACTTTGTTTATACTTTAGTGAGAAAATACATTAACCTATTATTCACATTGTTATAGAAATTCGCTGCAATTTATTTTGTTAAAATATTTTATCTTAATCTATGATCGTCGGCTCAAAAAGATGATATATTAAAATGGTATAAATATAAAGGTTGAAATTTAAGAAATAATATCACATTGTATTTCATTTTGCAAATTCAACGTCAGGTTGAATCGAAGCGTGAATATGAAGAATGGAGCGTGAAAGAGGATCATTTTATTAAGGCATTTGTAGAATTGTTCGCAACGTGATTTTAACGTGAGCGTTTAAATCAATATTCAATGCTAAAAATAAAAAATAAAACTCTAGCTTTTTGATATTGAATATTTATCATAGTTTAAATAATAAAAGTCTACAATTTCGTTCACCAAACATAGTACAATTACTTTTCGTGCCAAAAATATAATTTATCATTAAAAATACAATGTGAGGTACTTCTTTTTAATCGTAACATACGCGTCCTTTATCGTGCATAAGAATGTTATTTCAGGCGGGATGTTGCGAAAATCGGATAAATTTCCATACTAGAAGACTTATCGGCGTAGTCTATTACACATGCATTGTGCTCGTGATGTATGTTTTCCTTACATTACTCGGGTGATTTCTTTCGAAATTTGAAGTGCGAGTGCCGGTGCGGTAGAATGGGGAGAAAGGGAAGGGAGGTTCTCATAGTATTCGCGACAAGGTGATTGATGTTGCTTATTTCACTTTAAGCCTACTTTTTGATAGAAATGATTTTTATCCAAAAATGAGGTGAGCACTGAATGATATGAAACGACATAAACGACTGCATACTTTTCTAAAATCGATTCCCATTTATTTTCAAGAAAGGAATTGATATAAGGTTCTAAATACAAGAAAACGTAAATGGCTTGTAAAAATAATTTAAATATGGATATTTTCAAATATTTTACGTTATTACATTAGTGGGTTGTTTCATATGAAATATTGTCTACTCATATGACAGTGTTGAACATAAACGGACTCGGATACGTGTGTCTACACTCTAGCTACTACAATAACATGGATATTTACATCAATCACATTATTATATGACTAACTGTTATTTTACGAGCATCTAATGGCCCGATAAGGGTGTTTTATTATTCCCTAATGGCTTATACCTGTCTTACGATGTTATAGTCGATGCGTTATGACCGCGCATTGAGGTAACAATTTCGAATAATGGATCCGTGCCTTTATAGTCGATACACTCGACGGGAAAAAATAAACCTCTTCTTTTCCGTTCGCTTGAATTTCTATTTCAACAATATATAAGATGCACTTCTACGAATGCTCTCTATGAACATTAAATATTACCATGATTTGCATAAAGCAGGTAATGAACAGAATAGAAAATTCGTTATAATATGAGCTTTGTAGTCATTTAAATTGGAAAGAGTAAAATTGAAAAAAAAAACTTAAATTTACTAAAGTAAAAGCCGTCGGTAAATTGTCAATTTTTAAACATATTAAGCGTCCAACTGGTACAATTAATCCCTATTGGTTTTTTAGCGCTAATTATTTTTTTTTATGTTTTCCAAATATTTGCATTAAATATTAATTAGTAAATAAATAAAAATTACATTAATAAAATAGTTACCATAAAAATAAACACATTAAAAGTATCTTTAATATCAAAGATATACTCTCTATAGTCCAATAATTTGAATTAAACTACTCCCGCGGGAACGTTACAGCAAATTACTGAAACCGTGTTTTCTACGAAACAATTTCATTTATTGCAATAAATCTAAACTTAATTTCAACTTAAATTTAAATTTACTTTCTTTATTTATCATGTCGATGGGAAAGTAATTTTATAAAAATTTCCCTTTCGATGGTCTGGAATCTACGCATCTGCATTGCGGTGGTTCACGTAACAGTTTTAGAGACACGATTGCCAAGTTTGTATATCTTGAAATTTGAAAAATACAGATCGAGTCACTGCCAAAAATAAATAAAACGGATCTTCCGCTTTCTCTCTGACTTAACTCAATTGTTTACGCATCGTAGATACTATATTTTGTAAATATGTACAACGAGTACATACATATTCAACATGTATCAAAATTGAAAAACAAATATTCAAACCCCGTAGCATTCATATTTTGATGTTATCTGGCACAGATTATAAATATTATTAACGAATAAAAGACTAAATAAGATTTACTTAAATTTAAGATAATGACGTGTTAAAATTTTATTATGCTCATATTCTACCAATAAACTTGTGAAAAACGAAAGCGAAAGCAACCATAGAACTTAAAATTCATCAGAACTCTATCCTTACTTGTATTAGTACGACTGCAGCTGCAGGCAAATATGACAGTATGACGTCTAAAGTTGAAGTTTCAGTTACAACGAGAGTTTTAATGAGCGACATTTTAGATACGTTATTGTGCAACTTTGGAACTCGCTACAAAACAAGCTACGTTCCGCCCTAGGGCCGCGGCCGCGCGGAGTGTGTCGCCGCGCATAAATACGACGGAACAATCACTGTAAATATTGCGATATAGTACACAGGTACGCACAGATAAAACCGCTCGATACACGTAGTGCGACAAAATTTTCAGATTAGTTACACTTTTACATTTTATTTCTGAAAATTACATTATTAAGTCGTACAAACATGCTTAAATCCTTATTTTTTGTAGACATGTAACATTTAAAGACATAACAATTAGTTTGCTTAGTATTTTTTTTAATTTTACCTAAAGTAAGTTAAAAAAATCCTTTAGAATGCTATATTACCCATGTGTAATATAGGCTATTTTAATATTTAAAAGTAAATATTCACCCGAGCAAGGCCAGGATACGGTGCTAGTTACACGATAAACACTTTATGATAGTTTTACTTATTGGTGGTTTGAGGCTACTATTAATTCCAAACTAAGAAAACAACAATTGATTAATTAAGCTGTAAAACATTAATTTTCCACAATGTTTTATCGCCATATTTTGCATATACTCGCATGCAGACGCTATTGATTTTGTCTGTGTTAGGGGGACAGGCTGATAATCATATTATACTGTATTTTAAATACATTGTGCTTGGGGATGTTTTAATTATGTTGCTACTTATTGTATCGTATTTCTACACAACTAATGACTTAAACAATGCACAATCCATATTCATGACAGAACACTTTTCCGGATAAAACTCCCGAAAGAAAAAAGTGTACTAATAAGGATAAAGGTAATATCTAGTTGTATTTTTAAATTGAACTATTGTAATGAAAAATATGATCAAATTAATTTAATTATAGTAAAATATATTTAAACATAATAAATACGCACAACATTAGAATGGCTAATACGGCTAATGTTTTTTATAAAATGTATTATATAATATTAATTAAAAATTAAATTTTGTCCTGTGGTACTTTATCTGAATGGTTCTCGAAACTAGTCGGTGCCGACACCGGATTAAGTGTAGGTGAGTGTAGTTTTTATTTAGTTTATAATAATGTCTCACGAAAGTTTAAACAATTTAATTTCTTACAATTCTTTGAAAAAATCACCCGTCTTTAATTTATGCTTGTAATAAATCGTATTCACTGGCTGACGTCACAGGTAATTTATTATCCATGATAAACTAAAATTTCTTTTTACTTACTTGACCCTCCAAACAACCTTCTTATAAACGAAAAAGTTAAATAGAACCTCATGTTTTTGGAACATAATAGTATGATATTTTGCTTTGAATAATTACACTTGTCAGGAATGTTAAAATAAATATTTATTGGGCGTAAGCAACTTGTCCATCATCTGTCTACACGTACGTTGAACTGAACGAGGGTTGAACTTTTTGCTACGGAGCCTCCGACGACCTTACAAAGTTTCATCGACTTTGAAAACGATTGCAAATTTTAGTCTAAAATTTAACGAATTTTATACAGTTGACACTTTCGAATTTGTTTTAAAATCAGATTTTGTTTTGATTTAAATTTTATAATAGCTACTATTTAATGCGCTCCAAGGTACTACATTGTTTTATTTCGTTTTATAATTTTGTTAAATAAGTTATAAGAAATTGTAGTAATTGTCTTACTTGAAACAAACATTTTCATATAAATATGCAATGTAAAGAAATATTTATTACTATTAGTGAATTTATTTTTATTGCTTCTAACTTTGAAGCACAATCTATTCAACAGGAATCAACTCATTGACATCATATCATAAAATGTTTCGAAGAACTACTACTACTACTACTACATATAAAAGAAATATCATCATCATCATCATCATCAACAGCCTTTATCTGCCCACTGCTGGGCATAGGCCTTTCCCAATGCCTTCCACAGTACGCGGTCCTCCGCCTTTCGCATCCAACAACTTCCCGCCGTGCAGATTATGTCGTCGGTACACCTGGAAGGAGGACGCCCCACACTCCTAAAAGAAATATAATACGTAGATATTTAGTTTGTATCCCCGCGTAATAAATTTATTAAAATTAATAAGATTTCCTTGTCAATTAATAAACAATCTCATAAGTGCACGCCTCTTTACACCACACAAACAGTTACCTGTCAAATTATTGAATTAGAGACTCGCGGTTCCTGTGCCAAAATTAAACGCAAAACCTCCTACAAATCATGTCGCAGTCCCGCGAGATTTCATTAAACATTAACAAACTTTCTAAAACACATGTTTCTGACTTGCCATGATTTTCTTACGTTACGATTCAATCCGCGAACCCCTTTTACTCCATGTGGAGCTACACCTAATTACTGATCGTGATTACATACACTTCGCTCGTGTGTTTGCTTAGGCTATAATTAAAGCAAGTTAATCTGAAACGTTCCCGGGGCTCATACAAAATGCATCCGCTGCGAGACGCTTTGGTGAAAAGACGTACACTTACGCCTCTGAAGCCGTTCCAAACATTGTAAATTGAAGTTGCAAATTTTATAGCGTATATTATGTTGACTTTGTTAGTATCTTTTTGGTATACTTTGAATAATGGCATTGCCTCATAACGTCTATAGTATTTTTATTTGAGGTTTTGGTAATACGATGCTACTTTCCATAAACTTAAAATCTGCATAAAATCAGTTAAATATTAAATACATCGAGACGACCTAAAATAACAGCTGATTGAATAAAGAAATAGCGTAAAGACGAAACAATTTTTGAAATAAAAAAAAAATAAGTAAAGCTTTAATTACTGTGCGTTCTACTAATTACTTATACGAGGATTAGTTCATCTCTGTCTGTCTAACCAATGCGTAAGTAAACATGATATAAATAATTGCGTCGTGGATTTTGGGGTGTCTTTAGTTGTAATTAAGGCGCGTTTAGACTGGAGTGCGGGCAACGTGAAATGAAATTAGCGTAAATCACATCACTTCACGACTAGAATTTACGGTGTCGTCTGTGAACGCGAAATCGAATCAGTGTTACTTTAGTGGCTCTGATGTTTCCTACGAAGCGTAACTTGGTGTATGAAATACCATCTGTGTATCTGCGCTCGCCGGGTATAAACGTTCGACAGTTGTGTACTATATATTCTGGGATTAGTTTCGTATGTCTGCGAGGTCGCAGCAATGAAAATTAATCATAATAATATGTTTATAGCTTTTTGTAAAAAGTATACGTTATAATAGACTCATTGCACGTACATATGTTGTTAAAGAATGTAAGTCGCTAGCTACAGGTATAGATAGGCAAAGTATTATCAATATAAATGAAGTCTGCTTCGTGCAATATCGAAAAGAAAAGGAGTTACAAACAAAAATCGAACTCCTAATGGAAAAGTAATACAAGGCGACGTCGATGCAAAATTCAAGATATTTCCCAACAGCGTAGCCCTCAAGGATAATAACGTCTGTCTTGAGATTTAAAAAGCATAATCTGAAATATGAAAGTTGTATACATACCTTATCAGAGTTGGGATTTGTGATTTCCAATTTGTACTTTTATATTACTATTTACGTGCCTCGTCGTCTCGGGACATATAAAGAATGCAACCATTTTCTATTTGTCCTGCAAAATTTTAGTTAAAAAACTAATGCGTCTGTGATTTTATTCCCATTGGTATAATTCCTAACATTTTACTATTTACAGTTGACGTGAAATCGTTACAAAGAACAATCTTTATTAATATCATCAATTCTAACAAACATTACCAATGGTCTTTGTATTTTTACCGACAAACGTAGTCACGATATTAAAATGTTCATCATGTTTAATGTTTAAAAATTAACACAAGTTGTAATGAACCGTTTAGACCGGACAAAATTACAAAAACTTTATGTTGTTTAAGGTTAATAAAATAATTTGCAAGTCAATAAGAATTTATACACATATTTTTGGGTACTTGTTTTAAAATACCAATATTGCTATGTGCTTTTTGTAACATAAAAATGTCGTCGCAAGCCGCTTCAACAAAATTCTTATTGAATTTCTAATTGAAAATCGTGTTTCAAATAGAGTGCTCGAAAGCTCTCGACAAAATTTTCGCACTCAAAATTCGCCTCGGGTTATTTAAGAAGACATTCTAAATTTATGGGCTGGTAAAAAAATAACTTTACTGAAATAACGCACGCAAAACACTCTTTTATTTTACTAGATCAATGAGTTTCGTAGTTTATTTGTTTAGTTTTAGCACATTATTAATATTTTTCATTTTTGTTTTTGTATAACGATGGATATTTCTCAGAAAAAGATAGGGTTGTTATCCATTTAAAGTGCATATTATGTAGATAAAATTTTTTAAAATAAAAAACACTTGAACAAAGAAAAAGAGTAGTGATCTAAAATAATTCATACTTGTTACATTCTTCACAAATAATTAATTTCCTTCCTTATAAAAGTTATTGCCAGCGTTTTCTATTACATTTGTAAAAATACAACTTATATTCCAAAAGCGAATATGCAAAGATTTTGTCATTTCCTGCAGTCGGCTCCTCAAGTGGGCCGGATTAAGCTGCGTAATCGCTCTGTTTCCCTGATATAAATCTTTAAGCGTTCGTTCCCGCTTCCACTGGATCTGTATAGAGCCGACCTAACTCCTACAACTGCAATTAGCCTGTACGAGGAAGTCCGCGTAATCTTGACTAAGGCAGTAAACGAGGTGCTAAAATTTAAATAACGGAATGTCGAGAACACTTTTTACTTGTTTCATTTAAGAGAATTTTCTTACGTATTTGTAAGTTCAAAATAACTTTTTTGTTTTTGAGTTGTGAGTGTCATAATATATATATTAATAAAAGCTACGGACGTATTTTTATGAGTATAAAGTATAACTATATGGCTTTAAATGATTTATAGGTTCCATTTCATCTTTTAAACAAATATGTTAAGGATATGATTTTTTTTATTAAACTAAAAATAGCTTAAGCTAATATTTAAAGATTTTATTTTAACAATAACATCTCAACTTATGCATTAAAAGTTACTCATGCGTAAATTATGTTAAATCGCTGATTTAGACTGAGAATCGAGTTCATTACTTAAAATTAATAGTCCGCTAAATGAATTTAAACTTAAACTCTCGCAGACATTTGGACTATAGGAGGTGATGTTGAATATTTTATGCACAGGCCGTCTGAGAATCCTTTAAAATATCTCGAAATTACATTTAATTTGAATACATTTATTAACACGTTTAGTAAATTTTAAATGATTTACATTTAACAATTTTCATTTTCGAATACAGACATTTAATTTCTAATTTTACATCTTTATTGAACCGTCGTTGAGTTTACTGTAAATATTAAATTTTAATTAATTTTAACAGTTTTATTTTTAATTATTCAATAAGATTTTAAAACATTATAAATATTAATTACACAACATTTATACAAATTTTCGCTCAGTTCGTTCGTTTATTAGAAAACTTGTTAATATTTTTATTTCCTTTTTTGTGGCTTTTGGTCTAAGTTTACTCTAGAACATCCTAAAAATAATCTACTAAGAAGAAGGGGTAAAGGCAGCGGTTGTGAAATTGCTGAATCAACGCGACTTCCCTTGAACCGTGGCATCAATAAATCAGTCGAAGAGGCGCTCACCGATAAATTGTAGTTATCCGGCAACATTTTAAACTAAAGCAAAATTTAATAACGACACGCATCGATTGCTACGACTCTCCTTAATTGAATTACGAGCGACGCCATTTTGAAATATTAAAGGGTTCAGTTGTTTGCTAGCTGCTCATCCCTATGCGTTAGCAGTTTAGTTATAGTCGAATGTTATGTACACATTCCGATCATTGAATGTTAATTAAAGTAATGATACAAAAAGTTTTCTCTGGAGGTTTAACGCACATAATTTTATCTGTATAAATTTAATTACGATTATCAAATCCTTTGATAATATCATAGTGGTGGTTTGACGAAATTGAAGATTATCAATTTTGTCTATATCGATTTAGACTTGGAAGTTAGACATTAATGAGGTTTTATATGCAGAAATTTCTGTATATTCAATTTACCGCGTATAACAATCGAGCTCTTTGCGAGTTAACTATAATGTATTCTTGTAAATTATATAAAATCTTTGTTTAATCCATCAAACGAAACGTGATTCGAAGTAAAACAATTCACTTTCATTTAATTGATTAATATTATTGAATCACTAATTAATGAAAGTAAATTAACTTTAATTTTAAGAAACAAACAACTTGAATCATTGTTGAATACATACTTAATTAATTAAAGCAGTCACTCCTTGTCTCAAATAACACTGCGTCTAGAATTACTTAAATTAAGTTTACACAAAAATCGTATCACGCTCTAATTGGCGCGGAGAGCTGATATAAAACAGAGTTTTGTCCCCTAAGAAAATATTGACTCGAAGTCCCTTTGCATTCTGTGTTGTTCAAAGCAGATTAATGTTTGTGCTAGATTATTTGCACGGTTCTTCATAAAAATGGTCTAAACGGTGGCTCGGATAAACAAGGGACGATATTGTAGCATTTCGCGAATTTATGACGTTATCTCTGGCAATCCCTTCCCTAAACCGCGACCTGTACCGGCAATAAATTATTATTTTTTATTTCGTGTATAGTATTTGTTTTGTTTGAAAATGGATTCAGGTAAAATCGGTTCTTAAAATAAATCGTAATTATTGTTTCTTTACAAATTTATAAAAATTTGCATGAATTCAAACGATAATTATTATTATACATATGTAATTAATTATTTTTAGAAATATTTTTAATTGTTTTCTAAATAGATTTTTAACATTTTTTTAATCATGTACTTAAGTGACACAAGTATACTAATTTATAATTAACTTTTACCCGCGACTCTGTCCGTGCTGAATTAAAAAAGGAAATGTGATAAAAGTATCCTACGTCCGTCACCTGATTTTAAGCTACCTTCCCGCCAATTTTCAGTCAAATAGGTTCAGCCGTTCTTGAGTGTAACTAACACGACTTCTTTTATTAGTGTATAGATATATATATATATATATATAATATATATAACATTTAATATAGTGTAGAAGACGATACCAAACCTTTACAATGTTTAAACAGAGCGGAGGAAATACAATTGCGAGTTGGGCAGGAAGTCGTGAGAGATTTGAAGTGCTCCAGCAAGGCGTATGGAGCAAATACTGCTTTTGTGATAGGAAGACGTAATCTCCTCTTTGGCTTTTAATTACTTATTGGAAACTTGTGGCCGCCGGCGTTATAGGAGCGTCTCGCCGCTTTATTGAGACATTTCGAGACTTGCGATAAAGGCTTACACACTACCAATACACATTCCGGTCTATGCAAGTGGGTATCGAAATTATTAATTCTGCAAGTATGTGTAACACTACATTGTCTTGGTTTATTTTGTTATTTATAATGTCAATAAAAATTGTACTTTGGTTAAAGACACTAGGTTAATAAGTATGGCATTTGCATGAAATAGATATGTAATTTATGTATACAAATAAAGTATGGGTACCTCATCTCTCTATGGAAATATGTTAGGATCGAGAACAACAACATCAACGTTAGTCACGTCCGTGATCCAGAGGGGTAGGCACAGACCACGGACCTCCATTTGGTGCGTGAGACATTGGGTCTCCACCGACGTGCATGTATGCGTAGATGTATGAATGTAAAAAAGCGAGAGAGGTGTATCAGGACCGGGCCAAATGAACTTTTGGTAAAAGCTCCAAAGCTTACTTACTTCATATAGTATTGGTTGTAAGTTTATTTTTGAATGCAGTACCGTAGAAGTGGTATCGTTTCGTTATTAGCGTATAATTTTTGCGAATGTCTCAGCCATTTCACACGCTTTGACAAACGAAGCAAATACTATACAAATTTGCCTACTCACGAGTGTCTAATGTTGTGAGCGCGGTGTCAACGACTTCTTTCAATAGACGCTGACAAATATTGGCTGCGGCGCTTTGATCTCAAGTCAACGCTCATTTTGAGTCAACGTGTGCTTTTAATTAAGTTCAAATAACGTGTTAAGCCAATCGACGTCACTCAAAACAAATAGTGCAGTGTACATAAGCTCTCACGTGTTTTAGTCATCGTGGGGTAGGGACAATTATAGTTATCCAATCCGGTATTTGGATTTTCAACGTGATTTCATCCTCAACGTCATAAACCAGACCAAAAAGATCATAAAAGTCTACGTTTTTATTTAATTGTTTGAAATAAAACAGGAACTTTTACTTTCATCAAAATATTTTAAAGTCAACAGCTTTTAAATAAAAATAATATAAATACACTATATTTTAAAACCCTTTTTTTTAATTTGCTCATTTTTAGAATCGTAGAATTGAACGGAGTAAGAAATTAGACATCGAATCTGTTTCCTCTCAGAGGTGGCCAACCGTCTGATTGCCAATTAGACTGCTTTCTTGGCCAGCCTTATCTGCAACTCAATCCCAATTGGTTAAATCTAAAATACGCTGCGTTTTATAAACAATCAAAATTTCGTATCGTAAATATTTGGAAAATATTTTTTTTTAATTATAACACTAAATACATTTCCGTAAGTAAATGATTTCAAGGATTAAATGATGAACAATCTACAGTTGGCTTATCGTGAAATGCTTGTTATATAGATAATAATTAAATTTATCATTACTTAAGCAGCTGTTCACAATACATTATTCTCAAGTACAACAATGGAGTACGCATAAGTGTATTTTACGAGAGTATGCGTCGTTTCAATAAGATTTTCGGCAATTATCTTAATAGGATTACGTGCGTTCAATGTGGGCACGTTACTAGGCAACTAACCACGGGATTAATCTCAATATAATTGCCCCCTTGCCCTTATACGACTCTTACTAAATCACTATTATTATATTATTAAAAAATTAATGTAAAATATTATCATATGTGTTTTTATTGGCCCATATGTTACTCGCTATGTTAGTCTGTTCCATTGGGTATATCATCAAATCCCACAATTCTCCAGTACCAGTCAAGCATATTACCAGTGAATGTTAATCTTATGTAAAATATAAGAAATCGTTTATGTATAATGTACGTATAATAAAAATGTATTGTTGTTGTTAACAAAATTAAACGAAGTCAAAGTCAATTTTTTCTCCGACGTTGTTTTAGCAGATCTTAAATTCTAGAAGAAAAAAAACCCCGCCAGACAATCCACATCTGCTAAGCAATTGGATGGAAAATTCGCTTCTCCGTTCCAACTGCGACTCAAGTCACCCGCACCCGCACCCGCACCCGCGTCTCAAACAAAAAAGCCCATCCTTTGTACAACAATGTGTTGATTAAAATATTTTGTTAGTTGTTTTTCACTTGCGCCCATTGTAATACTTTTAAATGTCGAGACACTTGTGTTCTTTCTAATTCAGTCTATCCGAGTACAAAGTAAAACAAAGAGCCGCTCTGGGAGTAAATAATTTCACGCTTCGGATATTTGTTTTAAAAGAGCTTACTACTTTTATTTAGATACTTAACAGTATAACGACCTTTCTTTGTACTGTGAAAATATTTATCGTAAATGAGGTATTTTTCAGCTATAAGAAAACGATGTACGTAAGTTCATCTAAACTATCCTCTACCTTACGTTTAATACGTCCATAACCTCTGGAGCAAAACGTTTCGTATACATAGTCATTAGTCACGTTTATAATAATAAACCACGTCTATACGTAATTAAAAATAAAATTTCTGCTTAGTAACAATTCAGTGTGCACTTTCGATCACTTAGTTATTCAAATAATGACTATAATAATTCACTCTCACGTGACGTGCTACATTAGAAGGCGTTACCCTTTGTTTATAAAGGGCAAGTGTGAACGAACCCTAATGATCGGACATTCGCGAAACGATCAAGGTCTTTTATACCCAACGAAGCCTTAATGTCGCAGGTAATATCGATTTCCAATACAACAGAAAAGCAATTGAATTAATAATAGTTCATTTAGAATAGGCGTGAAAGCCGTACATAGCACGTGTATATACAAAGGTGACCAAAGGAAATTTAAACTTAATCTTATTTCTATGCATAGTGTAATAACCTCTTTATATAACTGTTTTCTTGTTAAAATTATTTAATGATAAGACTAAACAATACCTTTGTTAATATTCAAAATATTATATTATGACTATATTTAAATTTTGATATGTTAAATCAAAAATTATTGAAATAATATGGACACCCTTAACACGTTTTGATAGGCGAAAGTAAACATCGAAAACAGCAAAACGTCTATAATGGATGTAATCCAATTCATTTTATTGAATATCTGTTTAGGACTCAATTCAGAACTTAGAATAGAATCTTTTAAGTGAATCTACAAGAGTATATCGATAAAATGACAAAACCAACTGCGTAAAGACTTAACCCTCGTGGAGTGAGGTATTAGACACGCTTCATCGGCCTCTTGAGTGCTGATGGAACTGATTGGCCGGCATCACTAACAATACCTCTTTCGAACTGAAAACAACTTTGTGCGGCTTAAAATCCCCAAACTAAAATAAACTCTATCCTCTTAATCTTAAAGATTATTTTTATTTAATAATCCTAGGAGTTGAATTCGAATCCACGGTGAGGAATCACTGCATCTGCTTAGTCGGATTTTATGTTTCATTGATTGGCATTGTTAAGAGCCAACGTAAGGGCAAGCCGGGGAACTCTCGAATGTTTTCAAGTTCGGCTTACGAAAAAAAAGAAACAATTATTTATCAAGTCTTTCCTATGTAAGTAATATTCTTTATAAAATATTTTTGTGCAAAGGAACTTGCAAAATAAAATCAAATCACAATCTCGCTTATTTCGAACTCATCAGTTTTGATTTAAATCTTAAAAGTAATCACAACCTTACGTATTAAGAGACCATTTTAAAATGTTACATTACAGTTATAATTTTTGATTTCGGAATACATAGTTTAATTATACAACAGTATGTAGTTAATAACATAAATAATATTACGCAAAAGAATTCTTTTGATACGTCTGTACCGTGTCAGGTTACATACTGGCTGATGTGATTACAGGGTGCCCATATAAATGGTGTTTCATAACTAAGAATCTTTTTTTTACATAAAATTCATTTCCTATTCGTATAATTATCTTATCAACATCATTTTTATTTCGTGTTCTTTACGTTGGCATTTAACAATTTAGAAACAAAGACTGAATATAATGACTTCGTATGTGCGTTGATACAAAAGTTTCAGATTTTAATCTGGTCGATTCCCTATATTTCCTAGTAATCGACTTCAGAAATTCGAAACTAAAAAGCAGTTTGGTTTTTTAATCCATATTTGATTGTACCACTGTACTTTTGTAGGTTTATCGATATCAGAATGTATGTATATTTCAGCATTATACGCAGCAAACACCCTGTACATAGGGGGTGGACTTGACGAGCAGTGGACGTCGGCCTTTAACAATATTGAGCCTCGACTTCCCCAGTTATTGCGCTTTGTGACCCGAGGAAACAAGCGGACAACAATGCCGACACGACGCAGAACACATCTAATAACTCGTGTCGACAATATCTCGAGGAAAAGCCCTCGACAAAGCTGTGTTTAATGCTAGCCAATAAGTATTACTCTTGTTTACCAGTCGTGTAGTCTAGGACTGGTAAACAAGAGTAATAAAATGAGCGGTACAATAAAAAAATGTATATAAAAATATAATAGTGGAACATGAAGTTCAAAGAATGAAACGGAATAAAATGTACCTCCAACTAATTCAGCTTAGTATTTTATACCTGCTTTACCCATTTACAATGGATTTCTGAGAGCAAAATCTTCTTTTAAAATATACTAGCTTTTACCCGCGACTCCGTCCGCGCGGAGTAAAAAATAGAAAACTGGGTAAAAATTATCCTATGTCCGTTTCCTGGTTCTAAGCTACCTACCCACCAATTTTCAGTCAAATCGATTCAGCCGTTCTTGAGTTATAAATGGTGTAACTAACACAACTTTCTTTTATATATATAGATATATAAAATATATATATATATATATATATATATATATATATATATATATATATATATATATATATATATATATATATATATATATATATATATATATATATATATATATATATGTATATATAGATATTGCCTTTCCTTTTTTTCAAAGATAATGGCAGGTATTACGATTTGTTTTATACAAAACTTTTGGTCTCAGAAACCCACTGTTAGTAGATGGTTTTTACCAAGAAACAATTGAAATAAGGTATTTTAATGCTTAAAAAGTCCACTCCAATACGGCTTTTATTTAATGGTTTCAAATTTAACATTAAAAGCCTATAACTAAATTTGTCTCGGACGTCAGACGAAACGCGTCTATGTATATCGCATCGGTTGACTGACGTAATACATTTAGGCGTATTCAAACGAATTAATTGTACACAGACTCACCTTTGTTCTCATAAAGACAATGTAATTACGTCAATCAGCCATCTAGTCTGTGATGCAGCCCTTAATGGATGGCTCGTGTTTGTCCCGAACGATGTGGTATTTGCGAAACGCAATTATTGCCCGCGTCCATTTTGCAATATGAGATTTAAAGGCCAAATTAAGTGAATTAGAAACTTGAGGGCATATCAGACGATCGTAGTCCCCTGTTGTTAGCGACGGACGTTTGATTTGATGCCAAGCTAATGTTACCATGGGTAGAAAGTCAAATTTTATCGTATTCTATAAAATACGAATTTCATCCTAACTCATCATGTTATTAACATAGAATAAAAGCACACGAAACGAAACTTAATAACAATGCTACATCAAATAAATCCTCCTTCCTTTAAATAAAAATACGAAGAAACTAAGATATAAGTTATATGGTTCCTAAATGTGACATGTAAGCAACAATAGAAAATCAGCTAGGCGATCATTAGGAACAATTTTGAATTTTCTCGGTCAGTAAACGGGAACTCGTCCAGGGGCACACAATAGTGTCCCCTGCAGATCTTGGTCCGGTTTAAACAAGGGCATTCTATCTCAATTATGGTTCGGAAGCGTAATTATTTCCGCTGTAATCAACCATCTAACAAATGAATTAGTAAGATCGTATCAAAATATTGATCCCTTTTATTTACTAAATAACTTTTTGTTTTTTTTTAATTCTTAACGATTTTGGATTGTAAATATTTTTTGTACATAATCCATGAATTATTTACCAGACATTGTTTACGTTACTCGGAATATTGTGGAAAAGATTGAAGTTGAAAATAAACATTACATTTTTAAATTAATCTATTACAAATAAATACTGAATACAATGATTAGAGCTTTGTAGTTTCGTAGCTCGCAGTTAGTTACGCTGGTAAACATTAATCAGTGCGATAGAGACGCCGATTAGTGAAAGCGGGGATACGGGGGCCATTCACAAATGCTCCCAATCAACCGCCCGGGGCCTTTCATTTTCTAACACAATACCGGCGCGGATAAAATACGAAATAAGAGCCCTAATGAAAACTATCGTCCGTTAAAACTGACCCAATATTAATTCTATTATCATAAAGTCATGTACAGATACTATTAGACGATGATTAAAAGCAAAAGGATCCGGAGTTCATTGGGGTCGAGGTAAATTTCTTTATAGAATATCCATGCTCTTGTATTGTGTAACTAAACTTATATAACTATCGTACATACTATTAGTTTTATTAATAATTAGAACAAGCCCTTACGTGTTATTTACCGTAAGTTTCTGACAGCAAAATCTCAGTTTAAAACATGTTGTTATCACTATTTTGCTAAAGATACTTACAGGAATGATGCAATGTTTTATACAGAGATTTTGGTCTTAGAAACCAACGGTTATAATAGCAAATAAAGAAATGTTCTCATCAACGTATGGTCACGTGTTTTCGTCGCTTTTTAAGCAATATTCATCACATTTTGATCAACAAAACAAAATGTAGTTAAGAATAGTCTGCAAATGAGAACTTTGGAACGCTTTGACAGCAACCTATGCGGTCGGAAATGGAAGGGACAGGCCGGACAAGTTCCGGCGCGGAGGGACAAAGTGCCACAAATGCGAAAACAATTCCCTACACTAGTCACAAGAAAAGGAAATTATTATACGTAAATCAAAACAATTGTGCAGCATATATATGTTTGATGTTATTCTTCGATTGTTTTTTTTGTTGTTATTTTTCATTATTGCTTAGTTTTTTTTTTCAAGACTACATTTTAACAGTTCAACTGTAATATCAAAATTTAATCTTGCAGGTATAACGTTGGAACAAAAAAAATGTCTAGTGTTTTCAGTATATTAATAATCAACAAAATGGATACAATAATTGGTTCTTGAGACCTCAATAGAAGAATGAAAAATAACGCCATTGACTAAAGCCTTAGATCTAAACGAATAATGCTCGTCATACATCTCAGGCTACAATTTAATACACTGGACGGATCAAAGGGCCCACATACGGAAACGCTGCGAGCTTAGAATAAACCAATTATGAGTGAAATATTAGGGATCAGTCGTCGAGGAAGGTCTTTGATCACACGGGGCTGACTGCTTATATTTCTTTCCTATGCCTCGGAGCGAGAAAAAGCGAAGCCAGTAAAGACCCGGTCAAATGTAAGCGAAACTCTTAATAAATTACATAAATTGGTGGCCACGAGACTAATACGGCCGGAATGGGATATAAGCCGGTCATAACGTCGGTTAACTGCGCGTGCCGAGTAATCATTTTCGGACAGTATATTTACTTCCGTCTGTTCTCCTGATATACGGCTGCTCCGCGCTTATTAAAAGGATTGGCGGAGAAATAGACGAGTTCTAAGTAAATACTATTATAACAGTTATTTGTTTGGTAAATTGAATGAGATTACATCACAGATATACTGAGTGAACTTATTCTTACAAGAACATCTTTTGATGTTAATTTACAATATCCAACAATAATAGCATAATATGTAACATTATATTCCTGATCTTATCTCACGCACTGAGAATTATATTTTTTTGTTTAAATTTGGAAATATTAAGTTAATGAACATATCTGAAACAAAGGAATCGTCGCACGTAGGTATAAATAAAAAGTGATCGGGGTGTCAACTAAAATACTGGTCCATTTTCAATTAATGCGAAAGCCGGGGTACGATATGGATATTTTGTGAAATGGGAAAATAATCGAATTTCGACTGAATAATGACGTAGACCCTCAGCGTGCGTCCATGAATGGTATACTACGGCACAAAGGGTATTTAACTCGCACTTAGTACTTTTTGCCAAATACGGTCCATTCCCTACGCTTTGCCGGACGCCCCTCCGTTCATCTGACGATTATTTTGTCGTTATCGCCCTTCAGTGTTACCAGGATAAAGCATATATTATCTCCATTGCTGGCATCCATACCAGTTTCGCTTAATCCTTTGATTTATAATATACAACTGATATTTCGCCAGTTTGGCGATATATTTAAATTATACGTGTGGTCAATTAACGAGATTGCTTTGGACGCGATGCGATTTGGGTCACGATGTGCACGCGAAAATAAACGAACTGTTGATGATTCGATTTACAAATTAAAATGTTTTGTTTGTGGCGATGTGAAATAAATTTCATAGGATTAATTCGATTAAGCCAATGGTTGATAAATACATTCGGATGATCTTTACAACATGCAAAAAGTGAATATTATTTTTGTAATATTTTTATGTCAATAGACGAAAATAAACATCGAATTATTAGAAATTTCTAAAGGGATTTGAAAGGACTACATAGAGGACTAACTCAATCTGTGGTTAAAACTCTAAATTGAAAATAGTAATATATATTTACCTAGTCATTAATGTTCATAAAAATAATGTAGACTTTTGTAGCAAGAAACATTTAAAACATATTGTCATGAAAAAACTTATTTTCACGAATCCGACTTGGAAATTTATGGGTTCCCTTCGTTCAATGCCCGCATACTTATTAGTTAAGTCAAACACACCTTTTTAAACTCAAGTCCCGAATATTTCAGACCAACTTGCCTCTGTTTGCACAAGCAAATTTTCACCAAACATTCTATTGATACAAATAATTTCGAGGGAAAAACGATATTTCACCGGCGGTTTTACAAAAGTCGGCGCGGCCCTAATGCCAAACTTAGTTAACTAACTTTTTCGCATTTCGTTAAAAATGTCCAGGATTAATTCGGGTGTCGAGGGTAATACTTATTTACAATAATCCGACTTGTGGGAGCCGCGCATGAATTGTAAGAATACATTTTTCGTTTTTAGACGTGCTAAGATTAGTGTTGTTTTATTATATCGACGGAAACTTATCGATATTATACACTACAAGGCTATTTACCTTAAGTTATTACCTTAAGTTACTTATAATCATGCTGTGCATTTCCTAGTACTTGGACTTTTACTTCTTTCCACAAATAAATGTTTCCATCCAATCTAACAAGTGCCTATAGCACCAGCGACATCCCTTCTACATTAATTTTTTTATTGATATGGAATGGGGATACATAAATATGGAAAAATCAATAAAGAACCCTCTAAAATACAAAACAAATGTATCAATATACTTTTATATAAAAATATTCAATTATAATTTTTGAAGTATATCGAGTTGGTTTTAGTACAAATGTTGTCACGTCACTAACAAGTTACGTATGCAGATCGTAAAACCGCGCTTTATAAATTACACGCCCGTTCAGTCTACGGAGCCCTTTTTATAATCCCTAAGAATTTTCTCCTAATGATGCATCCACTTAAATTTGGATTTTTCTCTTACCTTTCTGTCCAAATACTTATAATGTTTAATAAAATGATTTTGCTGTAGCTTTTTCATTCGAAAGGTTTTATTTTTATAATCTAAAATTTTCTTTTAGTATTTTAAACAAATTATAATAAAATTGTAATTCGGAAGATCATTAATACTTTGTATGAGTTTACTTATTTTTATTTTATTCGTCTTGTACAGTTACGATATTGCACATTAAAAGCTGTCAATCGCGAACGGGCTGCGGTCCAAGGCTATAACATTTGCATTTTGCGAAGGGAAATCTTCATGATTAACATTTTTATTAAACAAGGATTAGGCGTAATCCTTTTTTATTCGACAATTAGAAACGTTATCGCGGCCGTGAACGCGCTCGTAAAGAGTTGAAATACGCACCTATCGACTTACTAATTAACCAAATTACCCTCATATTTTAGATAAGACTATCTTTAATTAAACTTTCGCATTTTCCTTTTAGCGGTTATCTCTTGAAGACTAAGTTACTTTTTTGTGATGTTAAGATTGAAACAGAAATGAAACAATTAAAAATTGCATTAATTTTTATATTTGTACCAACATCCATTTTAGTACATTTTTTCGACATTAATTTGTCTTGAATTTATTACATGTTTTTCATATTTTTCTTCTATTTTCCTTAATCGTTATCAATCTGATTATTAACAACCTAACTTAACATTAGTTAGTAAAATTGTTAAAATTAGGTGCTCTAAAATAAATGACGAAAGTAAAAATATAAAAAAAAACTTTTACAGTGATACATTACCAGAAAAAGTTTTTTCAGCTTATTTAATTCTGTTTTAATTTTTCAATTTTAGTTTTATTAGTAACAGAAAAAGTTTTTCTAGCACTTATTTTAGATCGCTAATGAAAAAACAAGTTGTATTTTTGCAGCGATCATAAACCATTCCCTCGATGTAATATAGTAAAGCAATTTGAATTGCTTTCAGACGACGTGACTCAAACCCGAGCACGGCTAACAAGCACTTAGTTTTATTAAACCTGAAATTCGAGAGTCATTTAAAGTTTGTATTTTCTTCTTTTTATATTTATATTTTTTAAAAACATAAATACAAAAAGCAATATATTATTTATGAGACAGATGTAAAAATCGATTGAATTATTGGAAGTAAAAGCTTCCACGAAATTATTTATTTTTATGAGATTATGACGTATTTAAATGATATCCAGAGACTCTCCTTATACATAAATAAAAGATATAAATATAGTTTTAATAATCATTATATTTGAAAAGTAAAAAGTAAAATTTCTTTTATTTTTAAGTTTTTAGATTTTTAATCGTGTATTTAATTTTTGTGGTATTGTAATGTTCTCTAGTTAATAATCGGAGTAATCGTACAAAGTCTGCAAAACGTGGCTCATGTTCAAATGTCGATAACCTGATCGAGGAGTTTGATTTATTAGATCCGTGGCAGCGCCGCAGCTGCGCTTGCTATTCAACGAGCACCTTCAAAGGTGCTCCATCCAAACGTCAGTGACTTGAGATTTATTTGAATTGTCTTCGAAACAAAAGCGTTTGTAATTTAATAACTTTGTCATACATCAAAGGGATGGTTCTATTATGAAGGGTAAAAATGAAAACCCAATCCTATAAACGAAAAAGAATGAAATAATTAGTATTATATAAATAATACTTAATATTATTTATATAATACTAGCCAAGCTATACTGTATACCTCAGTATAGCTTGGCGACCCGTCGCCACGACAAGCGTCGCCACGCCAACGATTCGGTTTACAAGTGATCCTATAGATGTTTCACATCAAAGGTGTACAACAAAGTCCCTGGAAAGGTGTCCGACATATTTCAAACTTAAAGATTAAAAAATTGTATGAATGTCAATTTGGACTGTAGTGTTATATTCAAACTGTTTTCCCTGTACGGTCACTGTTTTTAGTTAATACTACGTAGCATTAGGGCATTCGAAGCAATAACTTTTTAAAGGCTACGACTTTTATCGTGTTTTTACGTGATGTGTTCGACTTCTCTTTTGTTTTATATGGATGGTTATATATTCTAATAGAATTTGGTAATAATTATGCTCTATACGCGTAGTTTTCAAATAATAAAATATTATGGATATAACGCTTGACATTTAAAAAAAACGTAATCTGATTATCTCACGTTGTAAAAGCCGTCTCATAAAATACACTTTAACAATGTTATTTCTGTTTTTTCATCTTTGATAGGCAAACAAATTAAAATAAAATATTCTCAAATTAAAAAGCTGTTATAAATTGCGATACAGACGGCGTCGCTTGATGGGCCTTTTGACAGCTAACAATAGTGATGTATACATGTGCTTCAATATTTTATCGAATGTGACATTTTTAAATTAGTTGTATCAGACCTTTTAATAAATTCACAGTAATATTAAACAAATAAGATAATTAGTATATATTTGATAAGGTATTAAAAGAAAGGTGCTTCTTGTTAAGTACAATTTTGATTAAAAAAATAATCAATACATTTACATATTTGTAGTCAAATCTGAAACATCTTGTGAAAAATATTACTCAATTTATATTAGTAAGAAAAAAATAAAATTATAAAATACATACAATTCATCTTATAGTACATCACTTATTAGTCGATACGTTATGCACTTTCGAGCTGTCAATAATTACACAACTTGACGAATGAACAAACGTCATAAGCACCATCATTCGAGTTACTTGTCACTCGCGTGAATACAAAAATAAAGGTACTTAAATAGTTTCAGCCACACCTCTATGTTTGACTGAAATCATGTCTGCCTCAATTTATTTATTTTTCACTATCGCAAAGCATTATTTTGCACAGTTAGCAAATTTAGGTAACATAATCAACGTGATAAAATTGATTTAATTAGCAAACAAGTCCACAAAAGTAGTAAGCAGTAAGCTAAAGACAGCGTACCAACGTATCAGTAAACGTAAGTAACTTGAGAGTCCGTTCGGTCCTTTCAATAGAGCAATCCTCATTAATAACCAATAAATAACTACCAATTTAGGAAAAATAAAATGCACATTACAACAATCTCTTGTAATCGTTATGGAAAAAAAGCAATTTAGAAAAGCATCATAGAATACAATGTTGTATGGGAATTTAACTTTATTACGCGGCATGCAGTAAAAGCAGCTCTGATTTATTGTCTGCCGTCCATCGGACGAGCTGCAAATTAATCTCTCTGCGGTGCAGACTCGACGCCACTCGTATATCAAAAATGGCCGGAGAGGTCTCGAAATTTTTGTTAAGCATGAGTGCAAGCCATATAAATACGACTACGTATTAATTCATAGCGTTCGTTAGTATTCATCGAGGGATTTTTTAAATATTCAATAATACAAGCAAGGCAAATATAGCTACAAATAATCTAGCTGAGACTCGATTCTGTATTCGCTCCTAACTATCGTATTGATTTGTAAATAAAGACAATTTAGTTAAGTACTAGTTTCGAATGATAGTTTAATTAAGAAATGCTTTCTGGAGCCACTTTAGTGTATAAAATAGTTCTATTTTCAACGCCATATACGCAAAATATAAAACACATTTTGGAATAGAAATAGATAGACTACAGTCAAACAAGAAGTAAAATAAATTATTGTATAATATAAAATGTTCTTTGTAAAATTAAGTCTTGCTTACTTTCACTGACAGATGATACAGATCCTTTTATATATAGGGCCATTAAGTCGTTCTTACTACAATTAATTGGTTTAATACAGCAATTTCAAGCGCAAATCTCCTTGAACTTTGCCAAGTGAGTAATGTTTATTCTGAGAGAGTTATCATTCTCCTAATTATCGTGGCCATAAAATTAGTGAAGTTGGACGTTTAATGTTGAATAAATTGCACTTTTGAATTCAGTTTTATCACTGTTCTTTAATGTAGCATCGGGGTTTTTAAAGGGCACGCCTACTCTTTTGCGGCTAGACATTAAGTTTTTACGAGCTGAATAGAGGCGAAGATTGGAAAAAATTCAAAGCACTTTTTGTCGAAATTCGTAAAAAAATGTTTTGTATTGTGAATCGCGCACAATGGTGGATAGAGGAAATGAGAGTCTGGGTGGAGCGGTGCTCAATTTAACTCAGCCGCCCCGCCGCCCGCCCGCGCGCCCCTTAGGCCACGCCAAAGGTGGGCATTAACTCGTTAATCCGTTAATCGTTAATTAACGAAGTTAACATTTTCCTTAACGGATTAACTTTTAAGTTAAATTCAAAAAGTGTTAACGCTCTTGTTAACTTCCGTTAAATTCTACTTCCGTTAATTTAGTCCGTTAATTGTTACAATATACACTTATTGACGTGTTGTCATTTTATTTAAATTATGCAACAGGCTACATTCGTAAGTTCGGCTATGTTCGGCGACCGTCAGCGAGTCGAATGGTGAACGAGAACGAGAGAGAACGAGTGAGTGTGATGCATGTTATACAATACACCGAGCGGCCGGGATAGACGTGATCAAAAGAGTACCACAGAATCCTTGTTAGAAAATAGTGACGATTTAAACAAACTTACCTCTATCAAATATTGTGAAGTTTAGGCGCTAGACACCTTCAAAGTTTAAACATTTACACAAATATCTCGAAAAGTCTTTATTACATTTTATTCACATTTAAACTGGTTTTCATTTATTTAACATCACTTTTTTTAGAACAAGACTTTGTTATAAAAAAAAAATTCAGTCGAATTGATAACCTCCTTCTTTTTGAAGTCGGCTAAAAATCAACATAAGGTTCGAAAACAATTTACTCTTAATACAATAATTGTTATACGTGAGACGCAAAATCGATTAAAAAAGATAAACTCTGCGTTGAATAGCAATCAAAATAATCGAGTGTGCATTACTCTTCAACGTCGTACCTAAAATACAACTAAACTTTCTTGCAGACAAAAATGTTTATTTTAATGTTGGAGTTTAAAGACAACAAAAAACATAAAAAAAAATAGTTTATGGTTCATTTGAAAAAGCGTACAAATAGGATTTTTTTGTCATTGCGTAGATAAGAAACAAACAATGAAAAATAAATTTAAAAATTCGAAAGACGAAATGTGCACGCAATAAACGTTCCTCAAAAACAAAAGGGATTTAGGTGTTTATTACCGTCGTTTGTTTTTTTGGGGCTTCTTCATATTCTACGAAAAATAATTTTAACAACAACAAAAATATGAACAAAGGATCAAATGGACAGCCGCACAGAGAATGCGATAACGAACTCGATGGATTTATGGCCCCAACCCTTCTAATGGTCGGGGATGCACGTGCGCTGCGCAAAGACAATAGCGAAGATAATTTGTTTGTTTACAAAAAAAAGTATACGACAAAACGAGAAAGAATGAGGAAAAAGATAAAATAATTATGTTAGTGAAATAATGTTAAACTGTGTTATACTAAATTTAATATATGAAATGTCGCCACAAGTGACCTTTACAAAAAGACATCGATTTTTTTACGTATATCGAAAGTTTATTTTAAAATTAATCGAATGTCGTTGAAAATAATTCAAAAGATATTCTTACTAATTAACTATAACGATTTTATAGGCGATAAGAAAGAGAGAAGACATCACCCGCGATCGGTTGTTTTCGTTATTATTATTTATTTATTTACAATACAATAAAAACCTAAAATGGAACTATGTCCCACAAAATTATATAAAATAATTTGACTGTGGGATCAAAAAATTTAATTTAATTTTAAATTGATATAAAATAAAATTAGATAAGTATGATAATTAAAATTAAAATAAATTTAATTTAAATTAATATAAAATAAAATTAGATAAGTATGGTAATTAAAATTAAAATAAATTTAAAGAAAGTATAATGATATCAGTAATGAGAAAAGAAGTTATGGCAATGAATGTTATAAATATTTTTTGAGCTTTTTTTTTTAATTTCCCTTTGATACTTTCATCCGTAATGAATGCAGGTAAACTATTAAATATATACGGTACACGTTTTTTAAGAGTTTGGTCTCCGTATATATTATGTACCCTTGGCACCATATATTTACCTGCAATCATTGCTCGGGTATTGTAGGTATTACGTATATTTAAAAAAAAAGAAGTATGCTCACGATTGTTAACTGCAATTAAATATTTATGTTTGACACTAACAGGAAGTATTTTACATATTTTAAAAACTGTAAATGAGACCTGATTATATTTTGATTTTGTTTTTTTATCCACAAGTAATTTAACAAACCTTAGTTGAATATTTTCCAGTTTAGAAATATGGGTTTTATGTCGTGTAACTTATGATCTATACACTGAGAGTAATTTAACTTGATTTAACATATAACAATAGATCGGACGATAGATCATTAGATGATAGAAGTTATCGAAGGCATCTCAGATGTATAGTTTGATGCGTTGAGATGTATCACAGGATTGGTTATATAGTTTATTTATCAATGTTATAATAAGTTTCCTCTGATGTTAGAAGTTTTATTAATAAATAAAAAGTACGTAAAAAATGATAAGTCTGTTCGTGGGCCCTTAGCTAAAATAAAATAAAAAAATATTACCAAATTATACATAAAATTAAATGTTCAGTTGTTGGAGTATGAGCAAATGAATATCCGGGTGCAAATAGTAACAGATAAATGTAAATACTGCACAAAAGTTTTGATTGTTTTCTTTTGAATATTATCACATGTCTTACTGTTTAATAGAAAATTTGTGTTGTCTAAATTTAATTAGCTCTCTAATTCCGTGACGTCGGATTGTCGATAAAAAAATTGACTGAAAAAGTCAATTGTCCATCATTGTTAGTGTAGTATATAAGTGTGTGTAACTAGTGCATGCTGTCATTATTATGGTACAGGCATTAGTACATCGCCCCTATTGTCTAAATTATATTTTAGTATATTTTATAACTAAACTATAGATAGGATTAGCGATCGCCCGATATTTCGTAAGCGCAGTAAAAAAATATCCTAAGTTCTATTGAAAGTCTCGAAAAAATAGGTCCATACGATTCGGAGATTATTCATATGGCCATTTCCCGCTTGCGCCTTATACTCGTAATATAAACAAAAATTAACTTTAACTGTTAACTTTAACTTGCGTTAAATTTTCGTAAATTAAACGCTTTAACGATTAACGAAGTTAAATTTTTATTTAACGAATTAACGATTAACGAAGTTAACTTTTTGATTAACTGTGCCCACCTATGGGCCACGCGCAACCCCCGCGCCGCGCTTAGCTGCACCGCCGCGCCGTCATGCACTCAATAACCATACTGAAAACAATCGCATTGCCCATTATATTTGCAGACTGAAAATCAGTTTGACTTTTAATTGTTCCCGTAACTACTTTTGTACTCGAAAGTTTTCAGATTGCAATTTTTAAAGACGCTTTTAGCAAATTGAATTAACTATTACCTCAATTTGTTAATATGTTCATGTGTTAAATCTGCTTTGTCATTTTTTTTATCTACATAATTTTTTTATAGACAGAAAATCTAATCAGTGTTCATTTTCGGTTACCACGTAAACTTTCAATTTTTATTTTTAAACAAACTATTATCAATGCATGCACGTATAGTATCTCCAATCCTACAATTTTCTAGACTAAGGCAACAAGTAAACATTTGTAAAAACAAAACACAGCCGCTAATCTAATAAAGACTGGTCCTAACGCCGCGCCGCCGCCGCCGCCGCCACCGCGCACCGTTGCTTTGTAGCGTACGCTTCGCTGAAATTTAATGTTTCACCCGCGCACAACCCTTTGAAGGCTTCCATATTAGCCGCCGCCTATTAGCATAAAACCCATAATGGCACAGCCTAAGCTTTTAATTAATTACTGACCAGCGACAGAAGCTGAAGCGAAGGCGGAACGAAAATTTCATCATCTTTTTACTCTATTTGCATATTACACGCCCAAGTCAAATTAATTTGGACATATGAAACAAAAAAATGTACACCAACTTTATTCGAGACAAACAAGGAAACTTCTTCGTAAATGAACAAATTCAGTATACACAATCAAGATATAGTGTACTATATCTATATTTAAACATTTAAAATATCTGACTGACCTCGTGTAAGATGTTCATGATGTGTATTAGCTTGATGTGTATTATAACTTAATGCTTTATTCTCTGTAGAATTCTCAAAAATATTAAATTAAAATGTTAACTATCTATACAACCTTTTTAGCAAAACTTTTTCTAACGTTAGTTGGTGAATAAAAAATCGATGTTTCTCTATTTTTTGCCTAAACTAACAACGGTCTGCGTCGAAAAACTCATAAATGTTAAAGTAAAATAAATGAAAAAGCATCCACTAAACAAACAACCTCCGGAAAAACTAATTTATGCGGCGCATTCACCGGGCTGGAGTAAGACGAGCTCGGAAATCTCTCTTTTATGTTTCGGCAAAGATTTAATATAAAAATTACTTTAGGCATTATCATGTGAGCTCGGTGGGCGGCGCGGGATTGCTTCGCCAAATCTCAAGACCATGAGGGGCTTTGCTCTTCCCAGATTATCTAACGCGTGACAGACACTCTTGTTTTTATACGGTACTTGAACAGAAAACACACGTGTATTTTAATAATATAATAAATGTTTCAGACAGCTTTCGGTTTTAGGTTATTTGGATATGAAGTATTATTTATGTTTGTAGTAATTGAGTAGGAAATTCTTCTCGCTGTATTGATTAATTTCTATAATATTTTTTTTATTGTACGGTTCTACTACCATAGATAGCATTTATTATCATTAAATATATATTTTTTATTCCATATAGTTAAGAGCATAGAAGTTTCAATGAATGTCGTAACAAGGATTCATTCCGATTTTCCGTATAAGATTTATTCACTAAAGTATATGTTACAAATAAAACGAGGTAAAAGTTTTCGCATGGCACAGCCCTATTTATGACCCCGATCTTTACGAAATCTTACTTTTATCGCGCGTCGCATATGTAGACGTTTGATACCGCTCAGCCCCTCATATTCCTTTGATTATTGTATTACGAGCGAAACGAGGGCACGAGGAAATGTGTACTGTGCACTTTTTTGTAACGCGCCTTAATCTATTTATTGTCGGTAGGAGAATAATCAACGATGTATCGCATTGTTGATTTGTACAGTCAGATGCATAAATTTGTATACACTTATAAAACTTTAGAAACTTGTATAACACATCAGTGGCAAAAAGACGTATGCACGAATTCGTCAAAAATATGTAATAATGGTATGAAGCACACTGACGGATATTTTTGTAGCTCTGTAAAACGTCTATATACTCATATTTGTGCAGCTGACTGTACAAGTGCCACGCTTCTTAAAAGCTTGTCTCAAATCTGACAGGCTTTTTATCAATGATCAATGAATTTTATTTGAAAAATCGAATCTTATTTACTTTTTAGTTGATATTTCAAGTATGACTTTATTTTTATTTGTATCTATCAAAGTATATCGAACTAATGTTATAAATGCAAATGTATGGATGGATGGATGGATGTTTGTTTGAAGGTATCTCCGGGACGGCTCAACGGATCTCGATGAAATTTGGCATAAATGTAGAACATAGTCTTTAAGCACATATATAGTTTTATAATAAATGCAATTCTTTGCAATTCATTGCACAAGAAAATATCAGTTTTAGAAAAAAAACACATTAAAACATCAAAAACAAAACTATGTTAGAAGAAGAAAAATAATCACCAAAATAATTATAACTTATAATGAAAATTTCTCTTACGTATACTTTGAATATCATATTTTGAGAGTACTCGTAAAACATTTTAAGGCACATCTCATTTGCCACTAAGAAAGAATAATGACATCCATCATTTCTAAATTGAAAATACATCAAATCCACATAAGGAAAGGAATGAAAAGATGCAAAATGAGCAATATCGCCTACAGACAAGAACAAATAAACATCAATGCTTAAAAATAAATCTGTGTTAGGAGCACCGGGGCACACGCGTGTTTATATGAAGGGTGGATATCGCTACAAAGGAAAGCAATTTAACAAAATAAAAAATGCTATATTAGAATCTGAAGGAAGAAACAAATGATACGGGAAATACTTAAATCACCGCTATTGATGCGGAATTGGAAATTACGGTCCTGGGGACGAAATTATGTGCCCGGAATATCGTAAAATAATAAATTGAGTTCGAGAAATAAGGCTCATTTAATGGAAAGGATATTTTTGAGCCATTTACTGTCATAAGAAACTGCTGTAAAAGAAAACTACCAAAATAAATAAACTAGAAGTTAATAGTGTAATTATATCGGATAAAATAAATATAAATTAATTTTACGCGTAAAATATAAAATCAATTAATAACAAATTAAATTAGAAATCATATTTCATACAAAAACAATTGTATCAAAATGTTTAGTCGTGTAGTTGAAACATTATCTGTCGAAACAATAGTCGTAAAGAAATTTTATGTTAATGTTTATCGTTTGAAATTGGACTAAGGCGCGCTAAGTCTCGCGTTATGAACAAAATATAAGTAAAATATGAACTAAATTATGGAAATTACATTCAAGTTTCGAAAAATTATAGCCTTTGTCCCTATTTTATCTTACTTTAACGTCGTAACAGCGCACTATCGAAATTGGCTTCGATAAAATTTGCGTAACGTCACCCAATTGGAAATAAATTCATATAATTGCTTATTTAATGTGACGTTGCTTTATATCTCACATGCATAACGACCTTGCTTTGAATAAAAAATAATTTAATTTTCCCATCACTATATTTTCAATCTCGTTTTCCTCCGGCATTTAATACCAAGAACCGATCGGAGTAGTGGCAAACGGAACCAATCCATAGAATCATAAACGAATAGATACTCCTTGTTTCGTAATAAGAATTACTTCAAAAATACATTTGTGAATAAAAAAATCTATTACGAATTGCATAAAATGAATTCGAAAAAAATAGAAAATCTGCTCTACTCAGTAGGTAAATATAATAAAATAGCGGTTGGTGATATCTTGTGAAAGTTATCACATTCGTAGACGATTGAAGGACTAAAGTCATAAACTTAAGCAGTGACAACATATTTCGCGAACGCGGGACTTTTATTAGACAGAGCCAGATGATCGCAGGATCCCCTCTTTTCCGCGGGAATTTAAACTTGAGCTTTGCCGGTATTGCGAAACTTTTAAGCTCAGCGAAAATACACCGGAACGCTTTCAAAAGAGTAATAGTAGTAAGAGACTTTTTTCATCAATTCACTGAGAACGGGATTATGTTCACACATGGGCGAGGCACTTGCCAATCAGAAGCCTTTGAGACACTTTATAAGGGATATGAAAAAGTCCGACTACGAAATACGTTTGACAAATCGGATGGAATGGGACACCTGCCTTAAAGTAGTCGCAGGACCCTTTAAGATTGCATTCACCGAGCTAGAAAAAGTAATCTACATATTTACGCTTCTTATCTCACATACGGTACTTTGAAGTTTACGAAATTGTTGATCTACCTATTCTATTCGGAAACAGTATTTTACAGACACGTAAAGTTTTTGACAAATATATCCGTTGGACAGATTAAAATTTACGTGGGTTGAAATAACTTAAACTAATATTACATCTAGTACATTTTACTATTTCATTGTAATATATATAAAAGCGAACGTTTGCATTTTACGACAACGTCCAAACAATTTGTATTCGCGTCTTGTAGCGACTGTAAAAGTCGACTGTTGCAGGATTGCTGTACCGAATTTGTCCAGGTGTATGTACAATCTGATAAGCAGACAGTGTCTAATCAAAGGGACCGTTTCTGTTTGTGGCCGTTTTTACATGTACAAAGTTCAACGGACTAGACGTATATGGAAAAAACCGCATTTAGAATTGGACCTTTTTGATCAGATAATTCTAGTTTGGTTAGAGAATTTATTGCGGTGATTTGGTTATCTTTTAGATTACCTTGACCTTAGATTTAAGTTATTGTAATGGTTCAATAGATCGTTTAGTTGGAACAGTAAATTAAACAAAACCTTTAATCTTCGTGGATAATAATATAACGTTTGCTAATAAATTATATCGGATCTTTTTTAAAACAACCTAATATGGATACTCAGATATAGCGAAGCTACACCGAGTTGTTTTATAGGAAATGTTGTAAAATGAAACAAAAATCCACGCGATAACCTTTCTAGTGATTCTTAGTTATAGATACAACATACAATTCTTGTGCTTCTTATGAATTTCAAAATGGAAATCAGATACAGAATAGAATGTTTTAAAAGTAAATAAACAAGATAAACAAATAAATTATACAACAAGTTGTAAGATCCCAGTCGTTTGTATTCTATCTCGGCTAAGATACAAAGCAAAGTGCATAACATGAATATTGATTTCGCCTTTGAATAGAAATATTATATTATAATGTTCCGAAGTAACTATACAAAGTGCATTTAAAGCAAGCGTCTCGACTAGTTTAAGTCTAGACAAAGCGAGTTGTATAAGGTTTGCTGCCAATTGCACGCCCGAGACTATCCCGCAACTTCTTCTCTATTTAAATATTTCCTTGCAATTAATTTAATTTAGTTAACAAAGAGGAGCGCTTGGGAGAACTCTTATTCACAATTAGTAAGACATCACAGAAAATCTTAACAAGCTCCGCATCCTTGCTTCCAAGTGACAAGTATTTCGTGAGAATTCTGATTTCTTTGTTTCATTTTTTTTTCCATCTTTATACTTTTTTAATTAAAATACTCGAGAGATAGACTCAGTTCATTTGGAATTATTAAAATAAAACAGTAAAATAGAAATGCAATTTTTTAAAAGTCTCCGCACGACCGAGATTGCTATTGTATTCTTGGAAATACTTTTTCTTTATTTGGTTTCTTGAAATATCTCTTAAACTTTCTTTTGTTGGAGGTGGAATTAAATAGGTTTTTTTTTGTACAATAGACATTCTGTTTATGAACGTGAATTGATTTTATAAAGATTTGTTTTGATACATACAACTACTATTCCAACTATTTCGTCAGTCAACATCTTAAACTTGTACCTACACAAACTTTATATATATCTCATAGATAGATATAAATATGTTATAACCTTCAGGGTTTAAATAAAGTTTAACTTTTATTTCTGTATGTTTTTGGTTCGATAAAGACTAACAGCTAAACCGAATCTTTGAAGTGAGATATATGATTAGTATGCTAGACTATTTATTGTAGATCAATATTTAACGATACGATGTCCTAATGGTAGGTGTACACGAAAAGTGTATGACTATATGTATGTATGTACGCCACCCTGGGCTATGCGATATCGCTGAATTTACAGCGCAGTAAACCGTAAATACATCGCGAGCCCACGGCCATCCATTGATCTTCAATTCAGAATGCCCCTTTTGTTTCACAGGAATTGCGATTGAACGGATGATAGTACACTTTTTCTCTTTCGTTTTAATATTTTAAGCTCTGTCTAACTTTCTAAAATTATTTTTTGGGATTGCTTCTTAGTTTTTTCATTGTATATTATGTCGTCATATAGTTATTTGCTTCAAGAAAAATACATCAAAATTTTGTATGAGAATTAGCCTTAAAAATTACAAAAATAAATTTCCTTGAACAATATCGAATTAAAAATAATATTCACCTTAACTTAAATTAATAAGCCTCCATACTCATGTACGAATATTACGACGCCGTTACAAAAAAGTAATACGCGTCATCAAATCCTGTAATGAATTCCGGAGACACACGAACAATTGGAGCCCTTCTTAATACCAGTTTTATTGTCACGACCGTAAATGCCGACGACGCTTATTATTTTCCTGTCGTAAAACAACAAAATAATATTGTAACAATAATCACAGCCCCTATTTCGATGCGCCGAATTCTCACAACACCACATTTTATTACGTATTATAATTCAGGCTTCCATTCAACCAACACACGAGAACTTATTTTATTGCTAACTGAAAACTATACGATGCGAATATAATACACATTTCAACTAATCCGATGCTTTTATTGTACTCAATACTCTGTTCAATGTATAGCTACCAGTTTTGTGATATGAGGAATTAGGACAAATTAAAACAAGTATTTTGAGAGAGATTACTTTTTTAGAGAGTCCCCCAAGTCCTTTTAGTGGACAGGAATAATTAAAATATATAATACATATTAAAATACTCATACAACACGTTATGTTTTTTTTTAATATCCATTCTTGGTCTGGAATAACTCTTACGGCCAAACTAATAATATAATCGGTATAAGTTAGATGTTATAACTTGTTTGTAAGATATGTTATATTATTTCGTTTAAACACATTTTCACCGTCTCTGTCCGCACGAGACGGTTCCCATTCGCACAGTCGGCTGCACTCGTCATTGAGTTGTGCACTATTCTGATGCGCTCAGACCGATATTTGAGACGTTCAGCTACAATAAATTGATATATATTCACCGGTAAACTGGGATATGTCTCTCAAATATATTAATTTTTTTTTTGTATTACAAGGTGAAAAACGTGCAAGCAATCACCTAAGTTCGCCGAAATATCGAAACGACCGTTGTGAATCTGCGATTCACAACTGTCTTCTGTACGGTCATGGTATTTCACCGTTCGAGCCGATCCATTCATGCAAACTATTATTGTTGCGGGTTCTACAACTGTTAGTAGATTAATAGCTTTATCTGCTTTAATATAGATTTCTTTAACAACCAATTTTATTCGTATCTTAACAGTATTGCCATTGTTGGCAACCAACAACAACAAATATATTGCCAATATTGTTCAATTGTAAAATTGAAAAAAAAAAAATCACTTTCACAATGTACTTTTTTTAATACATCCCGTATTAAAAACAAAGTACACACGCAAGTAGGAAGAATGAACGAATGAATTGTATAAAAGAAACAATATATTTTATATATATTTAAAAAGACGTGTCCTTTTTAAGACACAACCTGAACTGGAAGGTGGTGTATTTCAATGTTTTCGAGTCGTCAGTGTAGAGTTCTTGTAACCGGATACAAAATTTAAAATGTAATAAACATTAAGTAAATTTATTTAAAATGCCAAATGCAATAAAAGTTAAATTTTGTACTTGTTTAAATAGCTCTATAGTAAGTTAATATCCCTACATCGTATATGAGCGGATAACATTAATGTAATTGAGTTGTTTGATAATAAAAAATAAACTTTAAATGTATCACAAGAGAACACTATTTACAGTTGGCAAATAGAATTTGGGGCGGAATGTTATCTTTTTCGCGTCCCAACAAATGAGAAAAAACTGGGGTCCGGCGGACAAACTTTTTAATTTGTAATTACAGGACAGCGTCCAAGCTTTAAGCGTCATTAACTTTTTTCGTAAATGTCTGGCTTCTATAGGTTCCGTTCTATTGCAAAGGAAGAGGACATTTTATTATATGTCTGAATTAAAATTACTCGGATTAGATGAACGGACCCAAGTATATTTCGTGCGCCTGTATTAGGAATTCCTTTTATGTTACAAAATTAGACTTTAATGTATAGATTGCATTGACTTGTAATAATCTAACAACGTAAGTAGGTGCATTTTATATCTTACTTTAAAGTTTATTCATTATAAAACAGAAATAAGAGTACACGGATCTTGATCTTCTTGATCTTGATCTTGATCTTGATCTGGTTGGATTAAACGGTGGTTGATTAAAAATGGTTTCTTTAGTAGTTACTTTAGGTCAGGTTAAAGTCTAAATTTGAATATCCAAGTTCATAATATATTTTATTTAAGACGCACGTACTTGTAGGTAACGATGAATGTAAAATGTACCTTTGATCCTTCAGTGATTGCTTCGTCTCACAATAGATCAAATTTAGATTCTAACGAAAAAGATGCGCACTCTAAATCTCATGACGGCATGTTTAACTTGGAGATACTCGAAATGTCGGAAGCCTCGAATCACATCGTTAGCAGATCGCTTCTGACGACTTTATTGCAAGCCCGAAGAGTATTGGGTGAGTTGAGCACTCTTCACACCTCCCTTACGCTAGTTATCACATTTTTGATGTGCCTTTTTGTACATGCTACGAGTCTTTGTATGTTCACTTCAAACTTCAAATGTAGGTTATGTTAACATGACATTTTCTTTTTTTTTATTTAATTGTATCGAATAATATCAAAGGAAGTTATTAAAAAACGAATATAATACATTTTCTAATACTCAGATGTTATTAATTAATTTGCAAATTTGCATGAGACGAATTGATAAAAAGAACTCTTTGCGAACTTTTTTAAACTCTCCTTTAGGATTACGCCCTCAAACTATGTGACTACATAGTACGCGGCAATTTCCTAAAGAGCTATTGAGTGTCCGCTTTGATTTTCGCTCTTGCCGAACTGAAGTATCTTATAGGACACGCTTTTTCAATTTGTCAAACGAGCTACCATGGATGTGTTACTTACTTTCCTAAAACTTTATATACAACTCAATGTCTAATGATTGACAAAAGTTAAAACGTTTGATGACACCGTTACTCAGTAGAATTGCAACGTTACTTTACTAAGTACATACTCGTAATTATGTTTAGCAGCGCTATAACTATACTTATCTAACCAACACCGACTGAATTACTACTCATCTAAGCTAAGTCCGTTGTTATTATAACAATTATGGCATGGGATTTATATTTACCTTGAAGTAACAATAATTATATCAACAATTAGATGCAGCATTTATATACATCAAAACTGGATATTTTAAATAGCTTATGAAAAATAATATTGACAGACAGTGGTGGATAAATTGCTAATATTTTGCTGCAGGCACATCTTAAGTTGAGTATACTTTTAAATTTAAAATTTACCTTAATAATATTAAAAGGCATGTACATATCAAATTAATTCTGTAAGCAAAGCACGGCGTCGGTAGACAAGAATGAAATAAACAAAGACAAGCAACGTAAGCAGGTCTCATAATTCCTCGTATAAACCCTTCTTCTTGAATTAAAGCATTTCCTTTATGCTGGAGACTCGAGGCAGACGTCAAATGTATTGTTTTGTGACCCTCACAATGACTAACGCGAAATTGTTCCCATCGCACCGTGAAAACACCCTCGCAACGAAATCATTATGACTTTATAAACAGCAAACACCGTCTTTTCCATGTCGACTTTGCGTCGTATTTTTATAAAAAAAAGAAAAAGTACGTAAAAAATTTCAAATATTTGTGACGTGTATGATTATTAATTGTGAAGTGCAATAATTCATTACTTACTTAATTATAAAAAAAATGAGTTTTAAAAAACGACACAGGAGTTATGAATTATACGAATTCTAATTAATTTATCACCGATTTGATTAAGTTGCTATAAAATTTATTCAAACTGATCTTATCAGAGAACGGCTCAACGGATCTTGATTAAAATTGGCATAGATGTAGAGCATAGTCTGGAAGAACACATGGGCTACTAACAAAGTTTATTTTTAAATTCCGCGCGGTCGGAGTCGCAGGTGACTGCTAGTTAGTTATAATATGAAATTTAGTTAAGGCTGATAAAGAAAAATAACAAGTTTTAAAGTAGCTATGTACGTATGTATATATATCTATTACGTTTATTGATCACTGATACAAATGTTTTCCATTTATAAAGAAATAAGTATTGATATTGACTTTTACACATGTATTACGTCGATATTACTCTAGTTTTAATTTTAATAAAATATATATATCATAAATAATCATTTTTTATTAAAGTATCAAAATGAATATAATAAATTTCAACTCATTTTAAACTTGTGTCAATATAATTAACATTTCAATATGAGCTTTATAAATATATATTAAGTTAGAATATCAAATTTGAATAATATTACAATTTGAAAACGCTGAAAAGTTGACTAAGTCAAATCCAGTATTTGCATTTCACAGCTAGCGACCTCTTCAAGTGCCCTGTAATGATATTTTCACGTATGTTCCTTCAATTTTATAAAGTTTCAGTATAGTTCATTCTGAAAACTTAGTGAAATGAATTTCTTTTTTTTAGAGTATTTTTTCCTACACTTAAAAACATTATACTTGCATATGAAATTATCTACTATCATTAGAATCTTTTACAAGGATTAAATATATTTAATATATCAAACTTAATAATTCAGATCAAAATTAACTTGTGCACTAAATAATCATTCTATTTGAAGGTAAAAACACACCAGCAGTGCCAGAGGTAACCCAATTATACCTTAAGGAAAAGTTTCTCTCTAAGCTAGCACATTTTTAAAACCATTGTTATGTGTAATTATGTCTATAGGCTTTACTGTTCGCTGGAGTCCATAAAATTAACGACGGCTTAAAGTTTTCCAACGCTGACCAACGGGAGATATGTCTGGAACGTCGACGGTTCGGGAAAAAGTTAATAACGCCTGACGCCGCCCGCGCCCCCTTACGCCACAATTATAAAATTTATACGATCCCTACACTTTCCTTGTTTGTTTTTTGTTTAGTTATCAAAACGATTTTAAGTCTTTATTCATTTAAATGTTTCATTACGTTTGTTAACCTTTATGTTAGTATGGGGAAAATGTGCAGAGTATTCTCGTGTGATTTAAAATAGCATACGCTTTTAAGACTAAAATGACCTTGGGTAAAAAAACTAAGGGAAAAAATACGGATAGTTTTTTTAACAATTTATTGCTCTCCGGCTGCGTTTACTTAAATCTCAGTCTTTGAATACTTACAACCAGTTGAACAGGTTTCTTTGGAAATCCAATTCAGTCAGTTTAAACTGTGCATATTGTGCATTATTAATATCGACTATATCCTGTTTTTTTTTTTGTATGAAAAATTTTGTTAGTTAATATTATAATTCTTCCGCACAAATCCTTCCTCGCAAAATTCAAAACATACCCTATGTGTTCATCCAGACTATGTTCTACATCTGTGCCAAATTTCATCAAGATTCGTTTAGCCGTTACGGATATACTTTCTAAAACAACCATCCATCTAAACATTCGCATTTATAATATTAGTAAGATTAAAAATTTAAAATAAAGAGGGTCAGAAAGAAAATAGTCATTTTATTTCTTTTTGTCTTTTTCGGTTTCCATGATCGATATACCCAGGACATAACATGATAGTTGTTCATCATTTTCATTCAATACAGATAGTATCACTTCATATTCCCCGCAGAATTCGACACATAGGAAATCTTTAGCAAATTCTAGCGATATAAGTAGATCTTGTATGGGATAAGTTTTCTGAAAAAAATGTTTAAATTATTAAATACCACAATTTTATATCTACGTTTGTAGAAAGTTACTTAGTCATATCAGGGAACAATGTATTTTGGTAAAACGTTTACATAAAAATATGGAACACCACTACATCTTACATCTATTCAAATAACATTTTTGGTAACTTTTACGAATATAATTTCGTCATTTTCATGCAGTTGTCGTTGTACAAGTGAGTATAGGTAAAGAGGTGATATTTGAATGCATCTATACTTACCGCAGGCACAGGACAGTCGGTCACGTTCATGCTGACGACCAGAGGATACCAGGGCGCTTCCTCACTCTTTAAACTTTCACATACGTCGGCCACTGAGCCAAATGTGAACTCCTTACCCACGTCCATAAGCTTCCAAACTTCCATGCTTATCTTTGAAAATAAATCCTTTTTTACTGTCTTCATATTATTTGTGAGTTACTACTCTAAATTAACTGTCGTATTTTATTACTCTACTTGTACTAAATATATATTAGAAGCCTCCCGTACGGCTTCTAAGTGTTGTTATAAGATTCTACGCCAGATGATGTAGTCGTATCTATTTCCTGGCAACTAATTCGTAAATTTTCTTCAAATTTCTTTTAAAAAATCAACAACAAGCTTCTTATACGTTCAGTGTAATTTGGAAGAATTACCGCGGCTTAAGCCACTTTGGAAAATATTATGACTAAATTTGAATTAAACTACTAATATTAAATTCTTATCGTTTTAAAATGCTTGCATCAGTAGCTTTGTTTTACCTTGTATCCCATCTCAATGTTTTGTGACATTTCCAAAACACCGCTGACGCCGATTCCACCTTCTGCATCGTCATCGCCTTCCACCAGGCCCAGTATAAAGCTTTCACATTTTATGTATTTATTATCAAAGTCTTTACAACTCTTAAAATCTTCCGAGAATTCAGCTTCATAAACGACCTGTACAAAATGTCTAATCTTAATAACATTATCTTAACATTCACCAAAAATAGCCAAAAAGGTCTAAGTTAAATTAGGAAAATTTAAGCTTTAGGATTGTTAATACATAATTTTATTGGTTGTAAGAAATCACCAGCTATAAATAGTTAACAGCGTCTGGGTTTTACCAAAACGATAACCTAAACGGATAAAGAAAAATTTGCAGTGATAACACAATCTTATGTTTATGTTACACGTCAACCACAGCTGTAATTCGCTTTTAATTTATTTTCTATTTAAATATTGTAATAATTACATATTTTATTATTATTCCAACTTTTAAATATTGAGTTTTACCGTGGGTTTGAGAGACCAAAATCTTCGTTTGAAACCATTTATACAGATATCTTGGTCTCAGAAACGCACGGTTAGTGACAATGAAATATGAAGAAGAACTTTTATGATTTAATTTGTTTTTTTAATTGATCTTTTTCTCTTCTGATTTTCAAATCAATAATGTTTTATGCTAAGTTACTTACTTCTCCATTAGCTCGTAAAAATACCACTTCAAAATATATCAAAATTAGAATTAATACTTTCAAAGAAATGTACGTCATCTTGACAGAAATAATAACTCGGTTTAAAAAGTAAATGTATTGTTTGTTATCATTTTATAGATTTTATATGGTAACTGATATAATCTTGAATGTTGAATTATAATAGTTGGCGTACTCAATAGCATTGTACATATCTGGGATGAAAACATGCGATTAACTAGCGTTTGTCACGCAATCATATTCATTGCACCTATCTATAAGGTTATCAGTTGTGTTGACCAAGTCCACTGCCATGATTACTATCCTCAAGTGAACTTATTCTCATATCAAATAACTAACATCGAATATGCACAAGAAACAAAGTATATAGTTACGCTGCCATTTCTCTAGCGTGGTAATCCTGAACACTTCACCTTCACTTCTTTAAGAATTGATCATGTTATTGATAATTAACAAAAACCCAGCACCACATTTCAAGTGACCAGTGTTACATATCCTAAAACAACCAGAAGAAATATGAATGAGTTGTCTGGGAAACATGTTGACTAAATAGCAGGTAGCAGTATTTCACCAGTCAAATGACAATCAAAAATACGGTAAAATATTAAAATTTTACGACATTTTATGTTTTTTTTTTGCTAAATGTATTCCATGTTTACGAGTAAATATCATTCGACTGCAGTCAGTATACGTGTGTATTGATAAACTATAACCTATCATTATCATTAACAAAGTTTACAAGGCTTATGGAAAACCCAAGTCAATTCCGATAAGAATGTAAAAATAAATGGCAATTGTGACGTCACATTTCACACAAATGGTATAAAACTAGGGGTTGATGTAATCAATACAAAGGCGGTATATATTTCATATGAAACAAACAAATGGGGCACAAACGGGAGTATATCATTTCCAATATAGTAGTTTTATGTAAATGGCGCCTACTTTTAAACTGCCGTAATTTTTAGATTCCGATTGGAGTTTCCCCTGTTCGTATTTGTTATCTTCCGAAGGAATAAATGAATGTATTAAATATTTTGATTTACAACGTGTTTTCGGATAACTTTTTCATTTTTTTTATATGGACACCACACTGTTTTTTTATCAATAGTTTTCTAGTATGTGCAAAACAATTCAAACTTTCGCGTCATTTTTGTGGTTTTATGATTTTTTGTATTATTAAACATTAAAACTTCGAACTTAGGTCACTAGGAGTGCATAAATTTCAAAGGGTAAATGATTTAATTATGCGCATAGAAATGTCACAGCACCAGTTAATTTGATTGTCGGTGACACCTATATGCAAATGATACGCTACGACTAATTGAATATCTTTGTTCCGTGGAGTATTGGGGATATGAGATGGCTTTTGGGTTCCTTTCCCCTATTTAATAATATCATTAAAATTTATTAGACCCTTACATTTACAGATGACTATGTTTTATTTGTGATTCTTCAGTAGCTAAGCTAACAATAAATGGTTACACTGAAAATGAGACAGCGAATTTTTTTTTTTTCATTTTTTATTAAGACTATTTTTAACGTGTTGTTATACAGAAGAAACTGTTGTTAATTCATGTACTGTACAGGAAATTGTTTCTCGTCATACGTCGTCACATTAATGACGTAATTATTTTTTTAATTTAAACGTTGGTAGAGCGTATAGTTTCCTTTATCCAAGGCAAGTATTTCGCAACCGATGTGTAGACGCCGGGCCATCCATCCCGACCGCAACCATATCCAAAGGAAACCACACCCACTGACTCCCAAACACCATTTGGTCTCCTTCGCATCAACGGTCCACCAGAATCCCCACGACAAGCGTCTTCTGCGAACGCGCCACCAGCACAGATTTGTTTATCCGTTAAATCGGCGCCAACCTTCTTGTATTTCTCGAAACATTTATTTGTATTAAATATTGGCATACCGAGCTTTAGTTTTACTGGACTGCGGGTTCCTAGGAATTGAGTAAGGTATTTTATAAAACAAAACTTAAACATTTGTTGAACACAAATTATGTTTAAACAAAACTTCATAAATAAAACATACCGAGCAAGGTTTTTCCCCAGCCAGCAACGTATACATCAGAGCCTTCAGCCAGACGCAAGTTGGGATCAATCAAGCAGATAGGCTGCACAAAGACTGAAACAAAAGGACAAATGTTGAATTCATTCATTGTTTTATATAAACTATAACCTTAGTAATGCAAGAAAAGAATTTTATTTATACATACAACTATACTTAGCGCGCTGAGTGAATCTCACTATGGCAATGTCATCTTCTCTGTTGATTTTTCCGTCAACAAAACCGGGGTGGGGGTGGGCTGACATGACAGGAAGTTCCTGGTAAGGTTCCGCGCATTCATTGTCAATGCAGTCGACATCAGTTTGAATGTCATATTCACCTAAGCGAGCAGATGTCCTTTAAAAAAAGATTTACGTTTAGTTTCACAGTTAACAGTCTGAGGTATATCATGTTCATTACTAAATACTTACAGTTTACCGACAGCATTTTCTATTTCACCTATGACACAGTGAGCAGCAGTCAGCGCGTACCGGTGGTTTATTAAAACCCCACCACATTGATAAGACATTTTTCCTTCCTCTAAAAATACAAGCATTAGATAGATTTAAAAATATGAAAACATTGAAAATATGTAACTGCTTCTATAAACACATTCCACATTTGGTAAATGTTACTGGAATCTCTTCTAACAATAATGCTATGTATGTAACATCCTATAGCCTAATCAACTGAACCGATTTTGATGAGGGTGGTCTCATTCGATTTGTATTTTTCCATCCAATGTTTCCATCCATACAATCGGTGTTTTTGGTTTTAATTATTAGTATTTACATTCCTTCTTTATTTAAACAAAGCTAGAAACAGAGGAGATCCATCTATAAAAACTATTCGTATATTATATAAATCAATTTACTTGTTAAGTATCCCATAAGGACCATCCAGGGGTATTCATCTAAGTCCGTGAATTGTCCACCGTATATTCTGTCACCGTTTGTATCAATGCCGCACTTATCCTGAGGCGCGGGGAATGAGTCCTCCGGAACCAAGGGGTCTATAACTCCAGTAGCGACAGGTGCCCTCGTTGTCCTTGGAGGCATCTGTTGATACAATACAACTTATACAATGAATTAAATAAATAGGATAAGAAAAAGAAATATCTTAATTTTTAAAAACAAAACATCTCGACTGACCAAGGCTCAAATAGATGAAATAGCGCCATCTATTGTCTGCGTATTAAAATAAATATTTTAAATTTTTAAATTTAAACTAAATAAATTGTAATGTTTAATGTCATGGTGTTATTAATATACTCTAAAACATGCAAAAAAAAAAAAAGATTCCATAACAAAAGTTACGTTACATTCGGTATCCTTTATAAAGTCCTTCCGACCATAAGCATGCATCATTTCACAATAAAGATAATATTATTACCGTAGTAGTAGGTCTCGTAGAGGGCAAAGGTCCGCAGCAGACTCTTGGCACGTAGCCCTCGAACCCACACTGAGACTGCCGGAGGAAACTGACGACAGAATTTGGCAACGGTCGGGTCTCAAACGCACTGACCAGTTCCTTACAATCATAGAGCGAAACACATTTGCTCGTAGCACCGAGAGGCGTCTGGCATGATTCTGAAACTGTGAAATAATTCTTTATATTTTCCTTATACAGTCAATTTAATAGCAGAATCCTAGAGAATCATATCAGAATTAGAATAACACGAGCTGTTGACATTTATTAAAATACTAGCGGTCACTCGCGACTTTGTCGGCGCTTTGTAATTAAAAAAAGTTGCCTTTAACATGCCTGCTAACATAAGCTACCTTCAAGTGAAAATACCGTAGAAATCGGTCCAGCCGTTTTAGAGTTCCGGAACAAAGCTGCATACGGACATAAAGGCAGATAAAAATTACATACAGACACTCGAATTTATTCAACTTTATACATAGATTTCCAGTATCAAGAGGCGATTTTGATTAAACTAGTGTGTTATTAGCAAAGTATTATGTTTAACTGATCCGTGATTATGCACCTCTGAAATGCCAAACTAAGAAACATATAGACATCTCTGTCCCTTTCAAACAGAAAGATAAGGATGACAATATCTGGTAAATAAGTTGTTAATCGTATTAAATACTGATAAACTTAGATGAAGATCCTATTGCCAAGACTTAAATTACCTATTGTGGTATACTCAACATATTCCAACATATTCCAACGGCATAAGCTAGTTATAAATCCAATAGTTGATATTGCATTTTGCCACAAATCTATAAAGCCAACCGTTTTTGTCATGGTTATTAATGACAATTCAAATATAAGGAAAAATTTTGGTTGGCTTAAAAAAATTGCCCGCTCGATAGAATTTAAATAACAACTAAAGAATAACATTTACGTCTCAGTAATGTAACTTTGTGACTATGAAATAAATTTTAAAATCGACTAAATACTTATCACTTTTATCAATAACAAAGAACAATGGACCCATTTTTTACTAATTCTGTAGACGATATAATACAATTGGAAGATATGTTCTAATTTAAACAATGGCAGTTGGTAATTTTTTCATTATTTTCATATTTTTTTTTGCAAAGGACAAAAGTTAGACGGTTGCTATTAATAATTCGTTTCGATCATGAAAGAGGAAAACAGACACAATAAATATCATGATCGACTCACGTGTACACAACGCAATCCTGTTTATACAACAGCGTTTTGGCTCTACAATTACTTTATTAGCTTATGTTATAACTTTATGAAGATATGCTAATTTTTTTTTTGTTGTCAGTCAGTCGGATAATAATACTCGTTTTAATAATAACAGAAAACTTCATATTTGACCTTATGTGATATAAACGACATGAAATGTCATCTTAAATGAATTAAATAACTGAATTGACATCACTTACCTACGTAACTCCACAGAAGGGACAAACACAACACAGCAATTTGGCACTTCATGTTTATTTGTACTGTACCAAGTTTAAAGTTTCAATTCACTGACATCACTAAATTAATTATATTAAAAGAACTTTGGTATGTACAAGTTGAGAAAACGGCGCGCGATGCCACGCTCGTTCTCTATACTACACTGGTTCTTAGAGGTCAACTTCACTATATTTATATCAAGTCAAGATTCGCTTAAGTACAGTCAGCATATGATTAGAAAATATTTTTAAAAGTTAACAAGTGACAAATAGTTTAATTAATTTAAATGTTCAATTTTTTTAGTTTTCGGAACCAATACATTTAAGCGGTAAACAAAGCTATAGAAAACTATTATTTTTATCATGAACTAAATTCCTTATCTATTACTAGTTTAATAGTTTTTTTAAGTAATCGAAACTACTTAAAACTGTAGATAATTACACCCATAAAAGAAAAGCTAATTTTATAGTGAGATTTATCTAAACTATATAAAAAAACAGACAGAAAATTTATTTATATACATTCTTCTTAATTTGTACAAATAATATCCTTATTAATATACATTTAACTAGCTGTCGCCCGCGACTCCGTCCGCGCGCAGTTAAAAAATGGGGGGGGGGGGGGGGGTATGAAAAATAGATGTTGGCCGATTATCAGACCTACTGAATATGCTCACAAAATTTCAGGAGAATCGGTCAAGCCGTTTCGGAGGAGTACGGGAACGAAAACTGTGACACGAAAATTTTATATATTAGATAGTAATTTCGAAATCTATTGCGTTTATGAAAACGAAATGCCTTTGTTAATCTAAAATTATGAAGGTTATTGTCACAATGATTATTTCAAAGCCATTGGGCTTCTGGTTGAGTTAGGTTAGGTTAGGAAATGAAATGACTGTTTAGAAGGGACGATTATTGCATGTTGTCAATTTTTTCAATTTTTCATTTGAACATATATTTTTCTTGAATTAATTTGCTATCCGTACTACATAGATATACACTAATATGTGTGTATTTATTTCCATCTGGTTTGTTTGCATGCGTCATTTGTGGTTTTACCAGTTTCTGTGGGACACATTGGTGCAGAAATAATATTTACAAGCATTTTTCTTTATATATGATAATATCGTGTTAAAGTTCACGCCATTTGCACGGCTATTTATTATTGAAAAATGAAAAGAAAAAATCAGAACGATTTTCCCTCCTTGTTTTTTAATTGATTTTTGCCGGTTTATACATTCGTTCACTCTTTGTAGCACAGATAGCTTACTGCAAGTACGTTGGAAAAACGGACACGAAAGTATTCAAGGACTAAAATAATCCCTGTTTAGCTATCCTCGTATAACATAGCATTTGGTCATTAATAGAGATTATCGTACTAATATCATAAATGCGAAAGTTTAAATGGATGGATAGATATATGGATGGATGTTTGTTTGAAGGTATCTTCGGAACGGCTCAAAATATCTTCATAAAATTTGGCACAGATGTAGAACATAGTCTGGAAGAACACATAGGCTACTTATAAAGTTTGTTTTTTAAACTACGCGTAGACCGTGTCGCGGACAAAAGCTATTATAATAAAATTTATCATATAGTAGTGTGAAATAATATAATATTAGAAAATTTCTTTTTATTTAATAGCCTGTAAATTGAGTTGATATCAAATACATGTAACAGGTCTTCATTCAGCACATTTGTGTTATTTACATTAAATACCGATGTCACTAATCGACCCAGTGCCCAATCAAGCAATTCGTTCGCAAGTGGGGCGCAATTTCCTTCTGCAATTCAGTTAAGGATTAACGACATTAACTTTCATGTCTCGTCTGCTAATTGCGTTTGGCTCCCCAGTTCCTGTGTCATTTTATTATATACTTGTTACCGAACAAATCAGCTACTCATTCAGAAATAAAATATGCAAATAAATCACTCGCTGTTGGTTACTGAGACCAAAATCTCTTTATAAAACATATCGTCATAACTATTATCATCTTTGACAAAACGAAGATAACAATATTTTTTAAATATATTTCAAATATTTTGTTCTCAAAAACCCAGGGTAAAACTATGTTATTTCAGTTGACGTAATAACATTGTTTAGACTAATGAAGACCGCGTGGACAACACGCCACGCCACCTATCTCCTTTTTTGCAAAACTTAATTTGCTTGCTTACTTTAAACAATTTGGTACGACCTAGGCATCACCGAAATGTTACAATGTAAACTGTATGCGTAGACACACACACACATGAATGGCATGAAATGATGGATTTGGCAGAAGACTACCTAAATAAAAAACAAACGAACTCCGGAAATAAATTTTGGATACCGAATATAGGAATAGAATTGCACTCAGCATTCTAAAATGACTGATACGTGAACGGAAAAGGGTTAATAAAAATGTACATAAAAATTACATTACTTTTTTGGTATAAATTTTAATATCAAAAGTCCATGATATAATCATGCACTTCTAATAAGTCGTCGTCGCTCATTGGTGCAAATCGATTATAATTTATCAGGGATTTTTTTGTTTGTGTTTAAAAATAGCCTTATCTAACTTATTTCCACATTAACTTTAACTCTGACATGCTAATGATCATCGGTTCTCGTAATTTTCTTTATAATGGTACAAAGTTTTCGCTTCACGTATTATATACTTAATTTATTTATTCCAGCGGAATTTATATAAATAAAAATACGTGTATAATTGATGTAAGTAAAATACAAAAGGGTAATAAATTTCAAGAAAATCATATTCTTGTAAATGAAGCACGTATTCAATTGAACGCTCGGCCGTAACTTAGCTGAACAAGAGATTATATTCTGAAACCATACGATAAATATTTCATATGATATTTTAAAAATCGTTCCATTTCAGTTATTTATTACATAATTAATCATAGGCTGTTTTCATCACTTTATGTATATGTAAAAGTAAGTACGGTAAAATTTTTTTTTTATTTCTTCGAAAATAGAAAAGAATAATGAGTATACTGACTATTTTAAACGATTTTGTTATCTTTATCACAAATGTAAATGAAAACTTTTTATCTATGATGTCTAAATAAAGCTAGAAGCTTTCGTTATCACTCTTGTATTACAACAATATTTCCATTCCTCTCATTCTTTTCGAAAAAATAAGAGACAGCAACAGTGTTCGTATACAAGTGTCTCGCGATTCGAACTTCGACGATTATTTTGATAATAGACCCCCCTAAAGACGAGCTCACGCAGGGACGCAGTGATAAATTGGCAATAGCCAATGGAGAGGTTGTGGCCTCTCCGACTGTCTCAAAAGCTTACTTAAATAATTCCAACTACAAGAAAGTCTTGTAGCAGGTTTCTTAACAAGACGTGGCGCTCGTCAGACGGCAACCTTATATTGACTCATTACATATTTATGGGAACATCAAAGGCGCATCGTTAGGTAAATTTATGTCCATCTATGCTTGTCTAAATTTAAACTCACAAGTAAAGCTTTTACAAACGAGATACATACCTTTATTGTACAACTAATAAGTTTGTTTGATATATTTTGTTAATATTTACAAAAACTTAAAAAATAATAATAATTGCTATATGATATTTATTACAGAAAAAAAACACATATAATTACAATTTTCTTCTAATATTTCAAGCTCATCAATAGTCACATAGTATATAAAAGTACGTTTATCCAAAATGGTATTTCCAAGTGAAGGTTAAACAAGGTTATGCTTCATGTCAAATATTTTGACGTATCACAATATGTTTATTGAAACATTTACATAATATACATGTGTATATCATTCATCATCAGCTACGTTCCCGCTGAGGCCTTAGTCAACGACGCTGGCCCAGTAGGTGTTGGTTGACTTCACAAATATATTTGAATTTCTTCACATATATGTGCAGTTTGCATCACGATGTTTTTCATCACCGTATGAATGTATAATGATCATGAATTCCAGGAAAAATATTTGGGGTTTCTGTAAATCGCAGTATACTTCGCAGATTGCACTCACTTTTTTACCGTATTAAACTTAGAAAAAGATAAATGTCATAAAATAAACTTAAAACTTCTTATTTGTGCCGCATACTGCTTCAAGCAGTCGTATAGCTTTCAGCATTTTTAACGACTGCAAACTAAAGTACGAAACGACGAACGACAAATGCCATTGCATAAATCGTTCCGTGTATGTCGGCCCTAAGGCGTATATTCATAATTATAGCATGTAATACACAATTCATTATATCTGAGCACATCTAACTAGTACAAGTAATATTGACAAGTCACATCTTAGCAATTTTCAATAAGGCGTTGGAATTTATGAAATAAAAGTGCGCGATAATATGGAAATATAGTGAGATTCTGTTCGTACCTTGCGCTCGGTAACGACCGCTGTCAGACCAGTTATCGATGGCCTCTAAATATTATTTATGGCCCTCTCTCGTATGGCTAATATTCTTTTTCTTGACGATTCTGTTATTTGCACAAATGCCACCGTCTAAGCCTGACATGTTATAATTTATAGTGGTATAATGCATACCTTTTGACACAAGGCTTAAGTATTTTTGATAAATGTAAAACAAAACGAAATGCGTTAACATTAGATAATATAAGTTATACGTATACGTAGAACTAGTTAATATAGCCTGAATGACTAATTAACTATATCTTTGAAAACGGGATAGGATGCTACTTGAAAAACTCACTCTTACTCACTCTATGTTAAGTCTATTAGGCTACAGCTCAGTTGTGAGCTTGCTCATCATGATCGATTAACTTTTGTCACTTAGGATCTTTGTACACAAACCGACGTAAATTGTCGAAACTAATTCTGTCGCGAGAATCACATTGCGCGTACTTCGTACACGCAACGTTGAATCGTCGACGCGAGTCGTCTATTCGGTCAGTACAGGCATAGTGCAAACATGTGGAATGTATAGATTTGCTCCGCCACCTCGAAAATTTCAGCGACTTTTCTCACGACGATCTAGACAAACACAGGTTGTCAGTGACTCTCTTTGGCGCTAAAAAATTGAAATGTCAGCGACGCGCTGTATACGAACCTTCATGACATTGCATTGCCTAAGTCACTTAGCGACTGAAATGACTGGATTTCGAAGATTTACGTTGCCTTATGTACGAAGGGCCTAATTGTTATCATTTGTCTTTAAATGAATTTACAATAAATCAACTTTAAAAAGTTGTTCTTCACATTCTATCGTTTTTGGAATTAGCTACTAAGGAAGAAAACTTTGCTGTACATTATTGATAAATGTATTGAAACGGAAGTTAAACCCCTACAACGTCTACCCATATGAAACAATAAAAAGCGAACCAAATACAGTAGGCTCGTAAATCTGCTACAATCGTCCTATGGTAAAGACCTTTCAGGGATAGCTACAAGGTTTAGGTCAAATGCTTAATTAATAACAATCTATCAACATGAATGGTAATAAATAAACAGTAGGATTATTTTTACTGTGTTTATAGGGTAGACGGGTCTTAGGTACTATTGATCCTGTGAGTCCAATTTATTTTATTTCAGTTTATAAAAGTCTCGGAATAGTTAGAGTTCGATGAATTACATATTGACCTAAGGACAAATTACAATGAATACGTTCAAACTAAAAGCTTTTTTTCAGACTGGAGGTATATTGATACAAACGACGCACGTCGACGCATCGAACACTGGATATAAATCAAGCGTAATCGAGTCCCAGAATGAGATATGCTGCTACCTCGGACAGATTATAAAAGTCTCTAATACAAAATTACTTTTTTGTGTCCACTAGAGGCAACGGCGTGTGACGTACTTGACTTTAAATATTTAAAACAATTATGTTTTTATGTTTCGGAAAGAGAACAAATTAAACATGATACAGGCAGATCGATACCGTTTTAAAATTACAAGGTTAAGTTGTTTGTAGGGCATTGAACTTACCAAAAATTACCTACAATTTTTAACTGCAGTCAAATTTGTTTATATTTAAGTTAGTTAGTTATAAAACGAGATATTCGTTACGGATCTATTTTTTTAAAATCGAATTTGTTTATTTGATTGACGGAAACTTTATTTCGTATATATTTTGGACGGCGACGCTGATCCGACGGAAATAAGAATCATTATTTAACGTCAATGTTTAACTAGATTGGCCTCGCAAATGGGCCGGTAATGATGCTCGTTGATTGCGCACCCTAATACTTATAGATATAAATGGGATAAGTTAACGATCAACAAATTGTAGCCTACCTCAGAATTTTCACAGCCGAGACATGTACAAAAACATGTTGTTAGTTAAATAATTCGGTTTTAACGTTTAACACAAAACCTTGGTCATATCATACATGTCAAGGAAATAATTCATTCATTATTGGGAATTCACTGGTAACTGACACAGGGAATTCTTGTCATTAAAATTTTCTCGAGGAATTCCCACAATAAATATTAAAACAAGTTAGTGAATCAATATAAACATTTGGCTGACATTGGTTAAATCCATCGAAGTTTAAATAAAAGTGTATCGTGTAAAGAGGTTTGTTTAACACGTTGGCGGACAGTACATGTTAAGAATTACTTCCCAAATGACACTACTTAATCTCATACATTGCCTATGGGCGTAGTGTCAATGCGGTTGCATGTAAAATGTTGTTTAGTGACAGTACGCCTATAGTTTCAGCTTCATTGAACAATTCTAACAGCCGTTTTTGTTCCCTTTCGTACGGATCTCCAGGCGCCATCTGTAGATAAATTCATTATTAATTCAATACCAAAAAACTGCATTCAATACAAACAACCACTAATTTTAGAAGCACAATTACCTTATACAAAATTGAATTTGAATATTTCGATAAACAAAAACACAAAAATACGTCAATAACTTACCACTCGAGCCGTTATTTGCGCGCGAAAATATGAGGTGACACGAAGCCCACCGCCGACGCGCACTACGTGACTAAATGTATGAAAACATGACGCCCACGGGCGTACTGTACGGGGGGAGGGGTACCGGAATTCTGTCAATGTGTGTGTCCCTTGACGTGTTGTAGAACTATGTACGATGACAGTAGGAAAGCCGCATTACTTTTGCGGTGACACTACAACATTCTCTTCCTTGTAAAAGTATTGAAAATCAAACGCCCTCAGCCGTACTGCCGTGACACGAGTATAAACTATTACGACTAAAGGCGTTCTGTCGTATCATTTTTTACTATAGGAACGCCCACAGACGTTACTGTCCATCAATGTGTTAATGCTCAGATTAAGAATTATATAGATATGGCACGCGCGTTCACCCGTAAGGGACAGATAGAGAGTACTATAGACTATACCTATATATAAGTGAGAGGATTGGGGTTACCAGTTATTTGTTTTTTCCCGAAAATGAATAATTACGATATAATTTAATATATACCAATTTATATATTCCCAATTAAATTGTAATTAATAAATGTAATAAATATATCAAACAATGCGTAATTTTTGTTTATGTGACTAAGATTAGGTTAACAGATTTTTTGGTAATACTTAGTTAATATGTATGTACTTAGTATGTTTAATATAAAATAATTGAAACAAGTTTATTCATTATGTGACCATTTATATACCAAAATGAACTTAACAAAACATAGATTCTTATGACACTAAAGTTTATTCAAAATGACCTCCGTGATTTTGAATACAGGCCTTCAATCTGCTCGGCCAGTCGTCTATCGCAGCACGAACGAGGTCCATGTCAATATCGGCGGCTGCCTTAATCAAGGATGTCTTGAGTGACTCCAAAAAAAGAATTTCCCGATATTTTTTTCCCGCTTACCGCTTCAACAAAGCGCGGCATCTCTTCAGTCTTAGGTCCATTAGACGAGCATTCAAACGATGTCCTGTTTTTCTTCGATATGCACGAAGCCCTAAGTCTTCATAAAAAGCTACAAAAAACATACCAATATTATAATCATATAATTTTAAATTACTCTGTAAATCATTACAGTTAACACTATATGTAAAACTACTTAATATTTAACTATTTTGATTGTAATTTCTAAGAAATAAAAATTTACATGGGACAAATTAAAAAGCATACTCTTTAAAATCAACGGGATAAGAAAGTATCAAATATTTAAAAACACAGCAGCAATACTAGTATTAAAAACTCCTTTTGAAATCTGTTGAAAATAGTATAAAAATGTGAATTGTTTCATTTATATACATTATACATACTATAATTTATTTCCCCTAAATTCAGGGTAATTTTTACAACAAGATGGTGGTATTATTTTTACGGGTAATAACCAACCAATTTGAAAAGAAGTTTAATATGGCCGCTTGTTTCCCAGATCTACAGTATATTATTTGACACAAATGACATCTGCGTTTGGGCGCATAATGTTTTCATAATGTTTTCGAAAAATACTATTTTATTTTAGCTGATTTTACCCGTATTTTAACATATTAGTTATTACAAAGACTGTAAAGAACAACTAGTTTGTATTTTCTTCCTTATTTTGTATGAATACATGTGAATAAGTGCGTAGTTTCAGTACTTACGAGTGAAAGGTTATGTTTTTCTCTTTTCGCTCACTACGGCTTTTACAACCGACGATACAGCAGTATACCATGTTTTATAAACTTTACCTTACTAAAACTGTAATATCAAAATATTTTTGCACAATTACAGCCACTAAGTACTCACGATTTTCGAAAAATAGCACGTATGTCAAACTTTGTTAGGGACAACCTAGGTTGTTTGTAGGGGACAACCTTTGTTCCAAACAAAGCCCAAACCCTGGTACGCAGAAAGGGACGGAAGATAGTTATCCCTGTCTTTGTCACGTCACAGGAATTGTGTATAACTGTATCTCTCTCACTCACGGTATTATTATTACCGTGTCATAGACTTGGTTTAATGTTACGACTAACTTACTCGCTTTAGTCGGACTAGGAGACATCAAAGGACAACTTGAGTGATATGAACTTTCTATAGCTTTTTCAATGATGTTCTTTAAAAAACTTCGATTATTACTGATTTAGTATAAAGTTCTTTAAAATTGAGAGGCATATTATACGTAAAGGCAAACGTCATTATTAAACGATTTCCTTAAACTCATCATCATCAACCTGCCCTTATCCCTATGGAGGGTCGGCACAGTACGTACTACTCCTCCATACATCTCTATCAGCCGTCATATCTGAATTTATCCCCTTCTTACGCATATCCTCTTTCGTACAATCCATCCATACTTTCTTTAGTTTTCCTCTACCTTTATAGCCATCATTCAATCTCATTACTTTCAATGATTTCCTTAAACTAATTTATTAAAAAGCAAGAATATTAGATCTATAAATTTTTAATTATCTCAGTCTTTAGTGCTAAATAAGAAGAAAACAATAAAAAGTTCTACAGTTTTAAAAATTCAATAAACGTTACGATAACAATCAGAAATGCAATCGCGATGTATAAAACATTGACGAGGAATATGAATACCATAAAAATTCCAATCGTTAGTGCAAACGTTGCAATATTAAAAAGTCCCGAAATCAATGACCGGGGACTCCTTTATTCGTAAAAATATGAATGGTCTCGGAACGCATCCATTATCCCGCTCGGCTTCCCGGCGCGCTTCGCATCAAAACAAAGGAATTACTTTCTATCCAATTACTCGCGGCATCAGGTGCAACGTTGACTACAATTAAAACGAGTTATTACATTAAGGGACGGCCCTCACTTTCCTTGTACATAACCTCTGTACTTTATAGTGGCATAAAGAAAGCTAACACTGTAAAGTCTAACGTAAATCTCTTATGTGTGCGCTCAGTTAGACGTAAAAGAGAATTAATAAGGCCATTTCGTACAGCGATACGATAGAATGTGGATACGCGACTAAAGCTTCTGAGATATATACCACGATATTGAATTCTATCGGTTCTAAAATCTATATCGTTATAAATAGATACCCCTTTTCACTTTATTGTACGTTGGATATTTCTCGAATTGAACAATAAGTATTTATGATCTGAATATACGAAACTATTACTGCAATATAATGGTTTATTGGTATATCAATTACGCGATATAAACATTTAATTTAGATTTTTTAAATTTAGAAAAGTAAGTAGATTATGAAAAATTTGTTATGTTAAGGAGCCTTAAGCATTTTTTTTTTTTGCATTTCCTCTTGAATACAAATGAATGCATAAACAGACACGTCAGCATTATCTGTATACACTAATTATAGTTCACCAATGCCAAATTTTTACGATATCATTAAGTGCGAAATTGCTGTTTGTTGGTACAAAAATGTCTTAACAAGGCCATAAACTGGCGATACACGATAATTAAATCTCATACAGTACAGACGACCTAGCTAAAGGTAAGGGACTGTTTTTTATATTATATTAATTTAATATTCTTTGACTAATTACACAAGCATGATTTCAAATCTAATATATAAAAGATACTTTTAAAACTGCTTCTAACGTTTATAGGATAAACATTATTAAACGTTTGCGCACTAAAGCTTCGCTAATGGCCCTGTTTAGTGATTAACATGCAAATGTTTATTTAGTTTTGCTTTGAAATGAACGTTTTCAAATGTTTAGGATCATTTAATCTGTTTAATGGATTATAAAATAAACATATTCACATCAAATGATTTCTCTCCGAAGTAGCTCATTGGCTAAAATATTCATATACATTTGCTCAAGGTTTGAATACCTGTCATCTTCTAGCAATTAATTTGTAATTTTCTTAAGTTGGTATTGAAAAGTTTTTTTTCCTGTCGTTGCTTTTAAGTATGTCTTTGAGGCATTTGGATATTGGAGATATTCAAATGTGCAGATTTATCGTCACTGGCCATAAAAATAAAAAGGATGTAAAAATTCACCCTTCAGTTAACGCGTCTGTACATTCCAACACTTAGATTTGCCCATCAAAGTATCGGGCACTCAAAAATCCATTTGAAAAGTACACATTTTATACCTTAACGCCTGCATCCTCTAAAAAAGAATATTCAGAAGAAGGGTGTGTTTATGTCTTTAGGTGAATAGCTTTTACAATCTAAGGTGGTATTAGAATAACGAGCGGAAGTAAGGGTTATATTGTTATGCCAACTTTATGTCGGTCTGTTCCCGATATTAGCTATAAAGCTTACTTTATACTATTTAGTCAGGAGCGTATCTTGATATTATTGTGATGCGGTTAGTTTTAATCGTCGCTCGTAACTGTTTACAATTGCAATAATAATTTAAATCTAGTATATAGCCTGAGTCACTTAGATCAAAGTAATTAATGGTTACGTAGTAACAGTTCATGTTAATCTCCATGTTGAGTGTCATTGTTATTTCATATTATTCTCTTTCATAGTCTCTGATTCAACTTTAAATATGTTCTACTCATGGGAAATAACATTTAAAATGTTAAACATAAAAGTCAGAATTATTTGTAACTTTAAAAAAAGGGCAAAGATTTTTAAAATAAATTTAAAAAATCTAGTAATTGTTTAGTATTAAAATATTAATAAAGATTTTATAAATGTCCCACTCTGTTATGTCCCAATCATCCACACTACTTACTAATATTATAAACGAAACGGCTCAACGGATCTTGTTGAAATTTGACACAGAAGTAGAGCATAGAAACTTAGTACGTTTTTTTAACGGCGCGCGGACGGAACCGCGGGCGACAGCTGTACTGCATAAATGTGATAAGGTGAAATATAAAATTTGAGTTTAATACAAATTTACAACTACAGTCAAAACCGTTTATGGCGACATCGTTTAGAACAACATACCGGTTAAATTGACCAAAATCAAAGGTCCTGGCTGAATGTTATATACATATCTTTCCTATTAATACCTGTCACCGGTTGTTACAACTATCGGTTTTTACGACTCAATATGAGTAGTCCCTTCGATGTCGTTATAACAGATTTTGACTGTATTTCATTTTGTCTAATGACAAATGTTTGCGGTTTAAATAATAAAAAGGGCCTTGACAGACATACATACGGACGGACAGCAAAGTGATCCTATAAGGGTTCTTTTTTTCCTTTCAAGGGACGGAATCCTAAAAAGCACAAGCTGCCCCAATGAAGTTTAAAAAAAAAGTATTTTCCACGCTTAACTACTGTTAAATTCTTAGTTTGAGTGTACTACTCAAATAAATAATAATTTTTCAGTATAAACTATCGTCTTCAAATAAAGTCACTTTCCTCCATCAATACTATAATCTTCACATAATTGTATTTGTTAACTTGTCGTAAAAGCGCCTGTTCGTAAGGAATAGCATCGTACAACGCTCTTACCAAATGGGTGATGTCATAGACAGGGGCTACGCAGTGACGTCATAAAACGATCCCTTCTTATGAAAGAGCTAAATAAATGAGTCATTCACAATTACATAATGGAAATGAGAACGCAGTCCCGTTTTTATATTTGCTTTAAGCATTGACAACTCCAAACTTTGTAAATATGTGTGCAAAAATAAACAAGTGTACGTTAAATTCACTGGAATTGCTTACTTAACAATTACGGTCAAGTTTGGTAAACATTCCGAGTTTTTTTTTAAAGAAAATGTTTTGTGTGAAATATCACAGTGTGAAGTTAGCTGAGATGGCAACTTTTAAGAAAGAACAATTTTATCGTATGACAATATTGTACGTGTCATTTAATAAAAAGGGCGAAAAATATTTAATTACTTTCTTGATAATAACAAATCTTTTTCTCTCTATGTAGAATTCTCAACAATACAGGAAAATTCCTAATAAATTGACATAGCAATGTATAAAAAACATGAGACTCATTTTGCCTCAATAGAACCGCAGGCGTCACACTTAAAAGTATCTTATATATATTTTATACGCATCGTAGAGGGACGCAATCGCACAGATTAAAGGTCTTTTCAAAGAGACCAAGATAACCGTTAAAGCCACGAGACTGAAAGCTCGGCTTCATATAGACCGGCCATTGTATAGAGTAAATCATTTTTAAGCTCTGATTGGGTTCATTCAGCGAAATAGAGATTTAAATTTTGAATAAGATCATGAATAGATAATGAATTCTCTGTATTTGAAAAATGTTTTAATATAACTCTAAGGTTTTTCATTTGATTTTTAACTTCATTCGTAGAAAACGGGCTTGAAATGAATGTACCAAATCATAATTCTACATTTTGTTTTATAATTGAGGTGAACTTTCTTTTTAAACCGTTCTCCCGCTCCTGCTGTCTTTCCTATACCATAATTTAACATGAATTCATAATAGGTACTGTGGTCTGAGGTACATCGCCTGGTTATGGGTTCTGGTATTTAAAATACATCAATTGTTTTGCTTGTCCATTAATCGCCGTCTATTATAAAAGCTATCAGATATTTTAGTAGTCACTTAGAAAACTATTATTAAATGCGATCATTTCAATAGCAAACCAATAAAAATACTGCAAAAACACATATGTACAAATGAAGCAGGTTTTGGAACGGGTCTGAACGAGTCTGCCGTTCTAATTCAGGTAATGTTGCTATGAAGCTTTCTTTACACCCAATATAGTCAAAACGCTATAGCGACGTCGGCAGCCAATTTTCACAAATAGGTTTCCTCATATCGCGACGTCTCGCTTTACGAAACTCATGTTGTCTGCACTTTGGAAATTTTCTTTCGGATTTATAAAAATACAGGTAACATATTGGATATGAAATTCTCTTTGAGACTTTGACTGTAATATTATGTTCATATGTTTCTCCTAAAATATTTCAACGGTAAGTAATATCAAACTCTATGCAAACGTGATGATGATATGCAAACTTGTTCATAGTTGGTAAAAAAGGTTTTACTATCCATTTATTTGGTTATCGATGGCTCCTACGAAAAAGGGCCAATGTGCAAATTGACAACTTTACAGGAGAGGCTCTCAAAGTTTCAACCATATATGACTTTAGCAAAACACGTTTACACCTGTAAATGTGTATTTGTGTTTTGTGCATGTTGTTAGGTAGTTTTTAAGATAAAAAAGTGAAAATCATCAATTTGTTACTTTGGTCCTTATACGTAGGACCCATCGTTATAATGTGATATGTTAAATATAATATGTTACATTTTTAGATTCCTAGATATGATTAAAAGATAATTTACGTATTGTGTTTTATTTCTTTGAAGACAGTCGAACCCATTCAAAAATTAGATTGTATATGTAAATTACAGTTCAACGATTCAACGTTTAATCCAACAATTGTTCTGGTGCTGTATTTACTAGTGCTGTGCTGTACTTGTGATGTGCTGGTGCCCGAGGATCTATTTCTAATCTTGGCTCCGCGATTTTTCTATAAAGAGGCTGACAACACATTTGTTTATTACTGATTGAAGAATCAAAACTTTGAGTGATCAGCGCCACAAAATGAAGAATGGTTTTTTTTACCAATTATAATTAGTTGTAAAAATAATTATAATCTAGCTTTGTATATGTTAAAGCGTTACTCGTATGTGATGTATTTAAAATTATTGACTAATTGATAAGTAAATGTTTTTTTCCAAATACATGTCTTACTAGTCTTACTTCTTACTAATATTACACATGCGAATATTTAGTTTGTTGTATGGATGTTTGAAGGTATCTCCAGAACGGCACAATGGATGTCGATGAAATTTAGCGCAGATGTAGAACATAGTCTGGAAGAAATTTTTATTAAGTTTTTTTTAACTCCACGCGGACAGCCAGTATTTTATAAATGCAGTTATTAAGGAATCGGTTTACTTTATAAGGTAAAAGTGGTAAAATGGTAAAAAGTAAAAGAGGAAAAATATAAATTAAATACATTTATGTTTTTAAATATTTTGACATGTGCTAGTATGGTAAATAGCAAAATGGTAACCCAGGTATTATCAGGTAAAAAGTAAGGTTAAGTTCAGTAAGGTAATTGTTGATGGTAAGCTTAAGAATATTATACTCGTCACATTGTGTTATGTGGACATCATTAGGTAAATTTAAACATGAATCTGAAGGTAATTAAAATGTTTAGAACAATTTAGAGATCGTGTTTTATTTTCAACTTCTTACAATTCCAGCTGTCGTTTATCAAAAATTTGATAAAAGTATTGTGTACATGTTATTATCAAAAATATTTATGTTTTTCTTATATACGTTATGCTTGATTTTTCAGCACAAAAGTCAATTAGCTAATGGATTATCTACCAAGGGAAAGAACACGTTTTGTTATATTGTAATCTAGTTTCTATAATAATAAATTGTTCTTGTATTGTTGGCTTATCACGTGTTAAAAATGCTTTTATTTTATATAGCTATTTATATTTATTTTATATATAGCTATCAAATAAATACTTAATTCTACAAGTTCTCACATCATTACGAAGAAGTTTTAAAACTTTGTAAGTAACTACAGAAGGCGCTTGTGACAAACGTTTGAGTGCGAGAAACTTGTTAGGAAAGTAAAAAGAAGACGTCGAGGAGATGTTAAGAGAGTCCCGGACGAATCCCGGCCCAGCGTCGGCCCCACTCGATTTAATTTACATCTTACCTACGATTGTTCCCAACTACAGAGTTCGACGAACCGATGGTAACCGTAGTCCGTGATTTATTTTGCCTCAGCGAAACACTAAATGGATTTAGTTCCTTAATAATAGAACGTCAACTTTCTCGTGAGTTTGAAATTTAAAAAAAAAATAGTAATGTCTAGACGGTGGGCAACTTAATCTAGAGTAATAGCAGAATTCGGTTTTCTTAATGATAGCTTATCTGTTATGTTAAATGCCAAACAATGTTTTTAAAATTATATAATTAAAACATTTGAATTAATTATCTCTTTTAATAAATTAATTTTAATTAACTATTTTATTTCCATTCTTGAAGTTTATCAATGTTTAGTTTTAATTTATTTTTGTACGATTATAAATAAGATTAACATCGGGTCTTTTTTTTGTTGTCTATACTCGTAAGAATTCGAAGAACTGAAACTCATTAGTACAAGCTGGCTTTGGAATCGGAACGTTGACCGTTAGCCTATGACTTAGCCCAGCTATTATATAAAATAGAACATTTTTTAACTACCCTTAAAGTGTTTTACAACATTTCTGAACATGAATACAACACCTCATATATTTGTTTTTTTTTTTGACACAGGTATTGGGTTTCCTTGGTGCGACAGAAGACAAGATTTAAATTTATGTATGATTATTAATACCCAAGACACGACTTCGTCGCATAATCTTGATACGCGGCTGGCTGATGTTGCAGTGGATTTTCCTGCAAGATGTCAAACATGATAACAACGATGATATTCCGGTAGCAATAACAAACCTGACTCCGTACATTTAAAGATTTGTCACGCTACTCTCTTACAAGATAATCTCAGATATTTAAATGATTAATTATGTCGATTATAATCTTTACATTAACGAGAGTGCGAATGTATTTAACAGGTTCTATATCTTAATGATATTTTAGAAGTGTTTAAAGTAAACGTGCTATGAATGAATCAACTTGATACTAATCTTTTGTCTTATCTCTAGTTCTATTTATCAACCTTTAATAATTGAGATTTAACGCATTTATTTGTTTGAAATCATTTTTTTTTTATTTAATTAAATGTCGACCTGAAGTATACTTAAATAAATTAAAAAAGTGCACCTTTGTTCAATCTTAAGTAATTAAAATAAAGCTTTTTGGTTTTTTTTTACGGGATCCAAATATAATTATTGTATTTCATTTCTTATAACTAAAACATATCAACGAAATCGTAAATGTTAAATTTCTGTGAACGATTTCATGTAAAAATTTTACGGCTCAAAAATTATAGCCCGAAGTTGTAATTATATCCGAGGTTATAAATTATATAACGTATAAAATTCATCATAATTGTATACGTACATTATTTAATAACCATAAATAAACAGAAAAAATAAATTTCCTCTCATGTTTACTTAATTATTGTATTGTAATAAGAACATACAATAAGTGAACATAAAAATTCTATAAATTTTTTACAACTTTGAACTGGACTTCGAATAATGAAGATGATAGCTATAACATAAAGAAGAATATACTAAAAAAGTTATTTAAATTTACAGGCATAATGTTTCATTTTACATTGTTGTTAATTTGATGTGTATGCCGTTATAGCAGTTTTCACTTTTCAAAAAGAAAAAACAGAATTTTTTGTTATTCATAATACTGACAAGACTCCCAACTAGAGCTAAATTTCAGTAGTTATAATATTTAATTAAATGTGCAACATCGTAATTACGAAAAAATTTCGTAACACCCCATATTCGGCTGACAAGCCTTCTTCTATATGGCCAAAAAGATCGAAATCCGTTTTGACAAATTAACAGAATATGCTCTAAATTGTAAATGTTCTTCAATAAATGTTTCAATATAAACGTATGTATAAAATTTATTTTATTTTCAACGGCCCCGCCACTCGACACTCGCGAGTGAATATTTGTCTTGTGTCTGTACAAACAAATGCAGCCGTGAAACCATTTCATCATTCAGCACATCGTCGGAGCCGCCTCGTGATGACGCAACCACCACGCTCTCACCAGCGACAGCACAAAGAAGCAACAAGAAATAATATTTTTACTTACTTAAAATTTATAAACCCCGCCTGTCAGTGTTGAAGATTTACGTGGCATCTGTCAAGCGAGCAGACAAAGAATCCTTGTCGAAAATCACGAGAAGTGATGTCATACGCCAGGAATCGTTCCCCAACACCGCTTCTAATTAATAGACCAGCTTTTACGGTGAAGTAATCGCGTTTAGGAATCGTATTTCTAAGAAAAAAAAAAAGAAATATGTATGTCAGCGAGCAGAGTTTATGGTCCGTTGTTTATTGTGAACTATCGAATATTATTACGCAGAACGAATTCTTTGTTTATGCCAGAATTAGATGGTTGGTTAATAGCTAAAGTTCGTAAATCGTATTCGGAGCCGTAACTCAGGGAGACTGTTAGAGCTTGCTTCAAAGTTGTTTTCATCTAATAGAACTTTACAACAAAGTAATTTAGTTCTTGGAATAAGAAAGTTTTCTAACTTTTATATCCAAACATTCTTCAGCCGATTTCTAGGTTACCTTCGTAGACTTCAAAGAAAAATTAATCTTGTGTGTTGTATTTTTTTTTTGGGATTTAGAATATAAATTTAAATAAACTGTTCCATAGTATTTACGTATACCCATATGTCGTGCATGCTCGTTGTTATGGTTATGGGTAGGCTGATATCGCCCTTTATGTGACAGATTTAGTAAAGTTCATGGTGTGGCCACGAGATGTCGAAATGTGATTAAAACCTTTGTTATAAGAAGTACCAGTACCAGAGGCGGTTCAAACCTAAGTAAGGTTCTTTACCCATCAGAAGATATAAAATATAAGTATCCTCTCCGTCATCCTGTGGCTTTACCTTGATTTCCATTGTATCAAAAACATATTTAAGTTATAACTGACTTAAATAAATATTTTCTTAAATAGAAATATTTAATTACTTAAATAAATCGTTAGTGTAAAAGCAATGGTGGCAGGACTATGTAAAGTGGATATAATTAAACAAATCAGAATGTTTTCGACAAACGCGTAGCGCAGCCGTGGCGGTGTCAGGCGCAGGAATAGAATCTCACTCCCCGCGGAGCGCCGACGAGGTGTTTCCAATTTACCGACGATGTTGCGCCGCTCGAGATTTACAATCGCCGCTAATTTAAAAAGATCTTCGTATGACATAAGGAGCTAAATTTATAATCTCTTACAATTGCATGTGTTTGTTTTACGATTGCGTTTTATTAAAACGACTTACGTTCTCCAAGGGGACTTTTAGTAGACTATATAATAATTTATAGACCTTCTCAAATGTTGCACTGTCTAATTTAAGTTCAAAATCTATTTACTCATAGAGTAACTAATTTGGTTGTTCTTAGTTAATTTAATCTCACTTACCGTGGGTTTCTGAGATCAAGCTCTATGTTTAAAACATATCGTTATCCCTGTCATTATCTTTAACAAAACAGAGATAACGATATTTAATCAACGGAGATCTCAGAAACCCACGGTTGATATGATAAATTAAACTAAGAATTTTATACAAGCTGCTAGCATTAATTCCCATAGTTATAGTTGTTCTAATATAAAATGTTTTGTTTCAGGTAAAAGAGACTTGCAACATTAATTTGCAACATGTTTGCTACAAGATCTTTAAGATGTGGGGTAAGTTTTTTTATCACTTTTTTTTTAAGTAAAAACTCACTTGCATACATTTACCGAAAACAATCATACCCTTGATCAGATATAACAATAAGGATAAACGTATTGTTCAATTTTCAACGTAATTTCACAATTAATAGAAGTTTAGTTTTTATTTTCTTGTTTCACAATTTAATTACATCTGGTATCACTTGCTATTTCTCTCCAATTTTTCTCAACATAGCAACAAGAGTAAAAACTCGATGTTCACGCTCAAGCGGACATAGTGTTGGCGTAATTATTTTAATTCAGCTATAAAATACAATGTCCATTTGATCGCAGTGTGCAACGTGCTAAGTGACCTGAACGTACATGTATGTTCGCAAACGATTTATATTTAGTTCATTTATCACAATTAGCGTAGGCAGAGATAATTAATTTTGGACTAGTTTAATCGGGTTCATTTGTTGGTTCCCAATTATGGGAGGTTGTACACCTTTATTACGAAATTTTAGAAAGGAACATTGTTTTGTTTGACAACAACCATGATGTTTATAAATGAAAATGTTCTATTTTCTATTTTATTTCAATTTTTATATAATTCGTTCTCATTATAGAAAAAAAGCTCATGTAACGTTTAAAACAAATATGCATTAAACAGTTATTTAAAAAAATGTAAATTACGTACGACAGTATTTTCTCAGCAATAATTAAAGCGATACATCATTTAAACAAAACACTATTCATAATGACACTTAAAATATTAACACATGCAAATATATGAGTAAGGAATAAAACCTTGAGACTTTTACAGCGGCGAGACAAATTCAGGGCTGTACATTGTTGTTTTGCCACCTTTTGTTTTCTTTTAATGTATTTATTTTGTAGTGTAACATTTGCAGCGCATAACCCAGTTGCACGTCCTTGATTTAATTTCCAGACGCGACAAAATTCTTTGAAATTCTAATTGAAAATGTTGAGATACCTAATTAGATAAAAAATTACCTAAATACATAGTTTCTACATTATTGATAATCATAAGAGTAAAAATTGAGACAATTTTTTTACGCTATCTGTGAATCTAAGATAGAACAATTAAAAACTAAAAAGGAAATATAACCATGTGATCGAGGGAGAACTGATGATATAACGTATGTTTTTCATATCTCTGCCAACCCTGTTTGTCGATAAAACACCAAAGCAAACAGCGCATCGTTCGCCGAGCTCAGACGAATCACGTATCCATGAAGACGTTTAATTAGTATCAAACACGCGATCTTCGACTCTGAATACAGTTACTCGAGTATAAAAGAAGAGTGCCGCCCATCTCAAACTCGTAAAGAGGCCGCAATGAAAAAACCGTAAAACAAGGGAGAGTGCTCAGGCGAAAATATGATTTTGCGGTGAGCGTTCCTTTAAAAATAATGTCGAAATATAAAAAATGATGCGGTTTTCATACGATCAGTGCAGACACCTTGAAGAAAATAAATCTAAAACTGTTGTAAATCATACATTTCGTACGTGTAAATAACTTAAAGCGGTTTAATGTTAAAACATTACCAATGCCATTTCTTAGCGCTTTGTTGAAACAATATTTCTGAAAAATTATTTATTTACAAACTTTTTCTTCATTATTTAGGTGTAATTTTATTTTAATTTATACTAGCTTTTTCCCGCGACTCCGTCCGCGCAGAATTAAAAAAAAAAGAAAAGAAAACGGGGTAAAATTTATCCTATGTCCTTTTCCTGGTTCTAAGCTACCTGCCCACCAATTTTCAGTCAAATCGATTCAGCCATTCTCGAGTTATAAATGGTGTAACTAACACGACTTTCTTTTATATATATAGATAGATAAAAGTTCAATTAATAAAAAAAACTAAGTAAATCGAAGACTCCTCATCAATACGTCCTAGCTGTTGACCAGTAAATGGAATTAATTTTCTTAGAATGTATTTTCCAATACATTGCAAAAGGGTCGCTTTTACTTAAGTTAATTTTAATTAGATTGAAGGTAACCTTTGCGCGCTTGTAGAAAGTACAAACTGAATTAAGTATCAGTTTACGACAGACTTCACCAACCAGGCAAATAACTAGAAATCGTAGTAAATTATGTAGGTATTTAAAAGTCATAAGGATTTTTTAATAAATACCTTATAGAAAAACCTTTTAAACATGTTCTTATGTCTTTGTTCTACTCGTATAAACAATTTGTAATAAAGGTTTTCCCAAAACCATTTCATCCTATAAATCTAATTTCAATATCATAGTAAACCTAAATAAAGAAAGGAATGATAGTGTGGATTAGATAGAGGCCACACCTGATTTAATAATCCAAAAAAATATTCAAATATGCCCCATATTGAATACAAGGCTTTTTGATGTGACATCAAAAGGAAAAGTGATCCTTTTTCCGGTTTGATGCCTACCTTTTTGTCATCTTCATAGACGTATTGAATCTTCGACTTCCGTATTGTGTGCTACCCTTATGACTTCTATCAATGAACTGATTTCTTTATTACAGGAATACTTTTTCTAATTCAATCCACTGATCCTTTTGTATATTTATTTACTCGTTTCAAAGTAATTCTCTAAAGAAAGAAGCAAAGTCGGAAAAAATCTTTTTTCTCATTAAAATAGTCCACAAGGAAGTTGGGAGGGTAGGCGATGTATTGTTGTACCACCTGTATAATCTTTAGGTAAGTTGAAGCTAAGCAAAGCTTATTATGACCGTCAATGGGCATCATATTACCGGAGGGACTGAATTCATTATTTATTTATAACTCTTTTAAAGAAGTCGAATTTTCTCATAGCTACACTTTGTATGAAGTTCATGTACATTTTATTTTTTGTAAAATATGAATGGCAACAATTTTAATAATATTTTTGACTTAGGTTTTCCTCTACAATATGATGGCAACAACTTAGTATGTAATTAATCGATAAAGTCTTGAGAAATCCAAATAAATATTTTCTTTTTCATTAAATCCAATAAAGCTTTTAAAAATTACTTATGTTCTGGAAATATTTAAGTGGAAAAAGTAATAAACATTTTGAAAACCAAGTGTACTTATTTGGCCTTTCTAGGGATATCTTCGTAATATACTTACATATATATGTATTGTTAAAATGTTAAGACAATTTGTCGTTTACAATCACCGGCATATGTTTCCCGTACATATTATGTTAGTAGTAGTGTGGACGTATGTAGTTGTGTTAACTTGTGTTTAAATTAAAAAGATCTAGTAATTTAAAAGAAAAAAATAATAGTAACAAAAATATTAGGACTTAAAAAAATAGCAGACAATTTACTTTGAAACAAGGTGGCGGGCGTAGTAACGAAATTTAATACAAGGTGCGAATTCGTAAGAATTATTTACGACGATTATAAAGTCAAGGTGTAAAAGGTTAAGATTTTTTAATTAATTTTGATTCATGGTATTATAACACATTGCTTATTATTAACAGATTAATTAAAAAAAAGTTGAATAAAGCCATCGACCGAAAGATTTTAAAACATTGTCTCAATTATTTTTGATTCGATCAATTTCAATTAGTATACATGACTGAATAGTATTAACTTTTTGACAACCACATAAAATATTATTAATGTTTGTTTTTAATGTATTTTAACTATTTAAAGTCCTATAGAGGAAACCGTATAAAGGTTAGTCGTAAATGCGAACGGTTCGCAAACTGATTATGACTCCCCTCACATGCTCACATAGATTTTTAAACGTGGAGAGGAACTCAAGGGGCCCTTTTATTTTCTCTGTTAAGTACACGTTTACGACAAACTCGTAAAACACGGATCACTGAAAATTTTTGATATGTAACTTTTCTATTCAAATGCGGAGTTTACGAGGCGGGCCGTTATAATTTTACTGACGTCATATTTTTTCTTGTCGCTCCGATTGCGGACGGCGGCGGCAGTTCAAAAGAATTTTTAATAGAAAAATGTTATTACACTTTAATTACTTCCTTCTTTTATTTAACTCCCTTAACTTAAGGATTCAATTTCGCATGGCTTCGAATACATTTCGTTACGTTTTTGCGTTCGTTCATGTTTATTTGAATTTCGAATAGATTTCCATTGCTTTTCTAACAGTTTATTATGGGTTTATGTAATGAGTTAAAAAACATTAAGTGGTTACCTATATCGAAAGATTCATCAGTCATCATAGCTTTTTATTCTATAGAAAAAGTGTAACACGATACTCTTATTTTAATCTGCCAAAAAAATTTCAAGTTCGATTTTTTTTTCTCAATTAAAAAAAAAAAAACAATTCATGAAAAAAAATACAATCGTCATGTTATTATAATATACGTTATTATTTATTTTCATTTCTCTTTGTTAATTATGAATTTAGTTCATTGTCTGTTTTGATAGTACGTTACAATTTGTTTCAAATTATTTATAGGTCATAGAATGATAACAAATAAATCAAGTTTTATTACAGACACGGGCTGCGTTCAAAAATTGTTGCTCTAATTATGGGTAATGTGATGTCATGCCACTACCGTGTTGACATCGAAAAAGGATAAAAAATACTCGATCAAAAACATGTGGCCCGGCGGCAGCGGGACGCGGCGTGAGAACATTAAAACAAAGCATTTAATGAGACAACGCGATACGCAGCCTCGTAAATGTTCGACATATTTAAAGATTCGTTACGATCAACATTATGCATCCGAGTACAGTGCGATACAAAATTTATGACGGCTCGGAATATTGCACGGGACGGTACGCAGAACAGAATTTTATCAGCGGAAAGTAAAGGGATGTAGAAGAGTGTCACAGCCTCATAATGCTGTGCGTGCTTTCATTCAACCGCAGTGAACCTGTCAGCGAAGACTTGTGCTCGCAGGTAACCACGAGTTACCATAAAGTGGGAATCTAATGATACGAGGTATACGTCTTTTGTTAGCTACATTCACTTTTTTGTCTGACCTTTCATCAAGGTATTCTTCCAAGGGCTATCACAATACTAGACGACACTGTTGACCTTTTAAGACTTCTTATGGGTGCCTTTTATAATTTTTGCAACAAGCTTGGATTACGTTATTACGAACATTAGTCAACATTTACTACTTAAGTGCACTGAAAAAATTGACTATCACTTTCAGATCACCTTTAGTATTATTTTTTATTTTTGTAATCAAAATTTCTTGGCAACTCATTCAGCTTGATGTGTATGTGGGTTGCCTCTGAATGTGAGATTAAAACGTATAAATCTTTCGTCTGGTCTCGTCTCGCTGATGACATCTACTTTATTTGATTTATAATCTACGAGCTATGAAATTCTATGTGAAGAAAAATTTTCAATGTAGAATTTTAAATACCTCACTTTATGAATTCACATTCGTATAAACGTAGACGCACAGGCTAATCATTTATAAGGTATACACACAGGTACAGTAAGAACCCTTTTCTATTAGTCCGACTAGCAGCGCGTTTTTGGTTGAGCTAGAAATGTTGACAATTAATGGAAAAGGGCGTAATACTCGTTTTCACTAACGAGCACCTAATTCTTAAATTAGTATATCTTTTGTTAAGGGTCTCTCGAAATATAAAGCAATTTCATGAACTTAGGTAACAAATAAACGTTGATGAAAACGAAATTATTACTAAAGGGCACCCTTTTGAACACAGTTGCATATAAGACAAAGAGATTAGTTATTTTAAATTATTTGTACATCTGATAACCTTCATACAGCTGGACCAAATGTTTGGTATTTTATGATAACGTTCGAATTAAATTTAATATGTTATTGTTGGTAACATAATCCTGTTCGAAAAACTAATAAACACAATCTGCAACCTATTTATAATCTGTTATAAAATCTTTTTGCGACTTTATTACACTGTGCAGCAGTATTTTATAAAACGAATATTTCAATCTAAACAGCTCATAAGTTTAATGATCATAAAGCTTTTAGCCATGAATGTGACATTAAATACAGGAGTTTGATTCCGAGTCTCGGTGGATTTAAGAGTCGTGTCGGTGCAATAAATACAGATAATCAAGAAATAAAGCTGTCGGCGCGGTTTCAATTAACATTACCTTTCACCACGACTTTTCTTTGCCATTTTTATGTCAGAATACGCGCAATCGAAAATTGAAATAGAACATTTGAAAAGGAATGTTGTTACTTTTATCACACTGCTATAACTACTAATATATGTACATAAAACACATCACGTGAATTTTCCCCCTGAATTTTGCAACAAATACAAACATCAAAAGTGTCTAGGTATCAAGTAATTTTCTCGTCACTCAATTGACGATATCATTTTATAGTCTGTTTTTCCGCACTTTCCGGAAATTGGAAATTTTTTATTAGTTTTTACAAATTTGGAAATAAGTTGTTAAAAATAGGAATTGAAGTATGAAACTAATCTAGAATACTGGAATTGGGCAATATTCATTGGATAATTTTTACAATTTTGATATGAGTATAGTACTTTCTTATAATTTTCAATTTAATAATTTCTTTTCTTTTGGAACACTCGCAAGTACTACGTGTCACGTCTTTTGAACTATTTTTTTTTTCCCTTTTACATATTCATTACTAATATTTTACACGGTCCAGATGAATTGAAATAGGGTCAGGTCAATATTGTGGACATAAGGCGTGTTGTTGTTTGAGCAACGGTTACGCAAGAGGAGGTTGAAACTTTAGTAGCAGTAAATCGACTGTTCCGAGAAACGTGCTTTGTAGAAAAACATCGAGGTTTAATCGATCAGAACTCGATATGGGAACGTAGCTGAGATTCAAAGCTTGGCTTTATTGGTTTTTTAAAATACCAGGTTCTAATTAAATTATGTTGAAATTGTATATTTTATTTGTGGTATTAAACTCTACGATTTGTAATGTTTAGATGGATGGATGGATGGATGTTACAAGATATCCCCAGAACGGCTGTATGGATCTCGATGAAATTTGGTATAGATGTAGAACACAGTCTGGAACAACACATAGGCTAACAATTATTTTATTTTTTTAATTTCGCGCGAACGGACTCGGGGACGATTGCTAGTGTTATATGTATATTAACCACACTTTTAAACTAATAATAGAACTTTTAACTAATTTTAAACACTTTTAAAGTAATATCAATAAGAATTAAAAATTATTTTCCAAAATCTTCGAATATGACATATGTGCAATCAATAGAAGCTAAAAAGCAATAAATTATTTTGTAAAATATATTTAAAATATTTTACAGACAGTTTTTCAGCGGCTATAGTATGTTTAATTTTTAAAGGGTCTAAAATGTAAGTGTTAACCTTACGAAAGACTCATACAAACACATATGGTCAACCCTTCAATTAAACAAAAAAAAAAACGAATAAAAGTTTTTTTACTGGTGCTTTGCAGTGGACAGTAATATTTATTTAACCTATTGCGAAAACCAAAATAAACAAGCAAAGGCAAGAAATGTCCAAAGCAAACAAGTCAAACAGGTTGCAGGTATTTCTAAAATATGTTGCTATAAGGTTTCCAATTTCTCTTGCAGCGTAAGCGACATAATAAAAATAAGGATGCAAGCAAACTGCCGTGATAATAGCATCGGTTAGCGACGAGCGAACGCACGAGGCTGTGGCGGCTGACTGGCTGGAAAGAATAACACTGTTAAATGAGTAAAAATATTGAGAACACTTTTTAAAACAAAACATAGTTGATAGTGTTTTGAAGATAATTATAAGTGTAGGTGAACTTCGTCAACTTGAAGTTTACACAGACAAAACATAACATTAAATTCGTTGTATTAAGGCATGCATAAAAGTAAAAAACATTTTCTTCTGATACTGTTAAATTCCCTTACTCTCTCCCTGTTGTGGTTAAATTCTGTTAGTTTATGTTCATATTAGAAAGTGCTTACTTTTGCTTTATCCCTAATCTTGTGTTAGCAACTATCACAATCTCAGATCTATAATGTAAGAAATATACACGAAGAAGTGTGTCATTTGAAGTGTTTATTTAAGCTTTTGCGTCTTAATGTTTTTGAAGTACAAAAAGTGAGAAACAAATATCCAAGGATATCGCAGCTGTCCTCGATATTGCGCAGCGTACAGCGAACAACGCACAGCGCCATTATTCCGCACCATAAATAATCCACTTCACTATACAAGAACGCTAACCCTTCATTGCCTGTTCCTTTTACGATTCCGTGAAAAGAAATAAAATATGTGAGAGCCGAAAACAAAGGCTATAAAACCGAAATGACAGGGCCACACGCTTTTCACGGAGATGGGAAGCAAAAAATGCAAACTATAATTTCGCATACGCATTATGTAACACTCGGAAGGAGTCGCCTGACAGGATTCGAATGCAGGCAACGCGGTTTAAAAATAACCCAAGGTTAGCTCGCCGGCGGATCGACAAGGGTCCCTCTGTAAGATCAAGGTCTACCGGTTCCACGGGGTGGCTATAGGTATTACCTATACACTGTTATTTACTTGAGCGGACACTGTTCAAGAACGCGCATCGATCAGAGGTATTTTATTGCTATAAAAAATCGTTTGACGTATAAGGAGCTGATGTGATAATTCGATACTGTGCCGCTAATCGCTAGGTATCAATCGAAGGTATTTTCGTTCGTTAATTTTTCAAATTAATAGTCTTACGTCATTTTTTCCTTTTAATTTTGTATTAATATGGACAGCACCGATGATTTTTTGTTCTAAAGCTTGTTATAATTTTGGCAGAGCGGTTACAAATTTAAATAACTGCCAATACGTCTTTATAGAGTCTCCATTGATTCAGGAGGTTAAAGGAAAAACAAAGGTTAAGGAAGTGACTGCCAAACACAATAACAATTATTCAAAAAATTGTAAGAACTGGCCTTCGTTGTTTAAATGTCAACATCTACAGTCTGGTATTTATAATTTGATGGTTTTATGAAGTTACCCTACATCATTAGTTATTTACGAGATTCGATCGGTACACGAATGAGGTAATAAAGGTAAAGTTAATGAATGTTTATTACTTTCGCATCTGTACAACCCGAAATCTCATTTGCATTTTGCATAAAACATTAATTGGAGAATTAAACCTTTTTGTTTCTTTCCGCCTTGTTTAATGTTGCGATGACTATCGACGTTATATTGTTTACATTCGATACCTACAAACTATTAGCCAAAAATTTTAATCCAGATGACGAAACAGTTAAATAAAAACTTCCCATCCTCGAAATAAGAATAGTTCTGCACGTTAATGCTGTTTATATGTTTTTCTATAATTTTTTACTATGAAAATTTTAGTTTGTGTCGTTTTTTAAGGGTGCGTTTTCTTTCTGTTGCCTCAATTGTAAAAGCAACTTTTATCAATGATTTGTTATGTACATTTCAATGTAAAATTACTATCATAACGTAAACGGGATCATCGGAATGCCGTATAATTTTTATATTTAGCGGTACTTTAAATTACGAAGCTTCAAAAAAAAATTAAAACGTCCGACGAAAACATGTTCATTTCAAACGTAATCGATGTACGAGTATACGATGTGGTGGTAAAACGAAAATAAAATAACAAGTCAAGTAAATGCGAGGCCTTGAACAACCCCTGGCGGCAGGTGACGCGCCGATGCACCTGCTAACTATATGCAGTGACCTATAAAACTAATAATTAAACAATTTATACCTCAATTAAACCTTAGATGTGGGTCAAACAAAAACTCATTTTGAATGTTATATGTTTTTTTGAATTTCGCATGTTACGCACCTTTGCATGCCGTACATGACCATTATTTTCTTATGGCGATTATTATTCATATTTTTAATTTAAAACACCTTTGCAATAACCTGGAAACAAAATATTGTAAGAATATGATAGTTAAAGAATTAATTGATTGATTTATTACGGACGGTACTAATATAATTTTAGTCAGTTTAGTTTACGTAAAGTAAATTCATATAGTTTATATAAAATGTATTATATAAATTTAACTAGCGACCCGCCCCGGCTTCGCACGGGTGCAATGCAAAATATACCTACTACAGAATAAATGCACAATTTATTTAAGGTACTTAAATGGATAAGGATTAATGCTGTATTGTTTAAAATTACTTCGTAAAAGAATAAAAATGGTTATGCTGGGTTATCCCTAAGAGATAGACATATACCATCGCGGACTTTTTTGTTGAACTTTTTAAGGTGAACAATACTGTAGTACATTATTTTGGTCTATCTCGTAGGGTTCAGCCAGCGTTTGCAATATAAGCGCAAAAAAACGTGCTTATTTACGACATCACATTAGAAAACTTTAAATTTATCAGTGTTTCTCTACTATATTATGCATTTATTATACATACAAACCTTCCTTAAGAATCACTCTATCTATTAAAAAAAACCGCGTCAAAATCCGTTGCGTAGTTTTAAAGATCTAAGCATACATACGGACATACAGCGAAAGCGACTTTGTTTTATACTATGTATTGATAACGATTTTCATTTATGTTTGCAAAAATAAATAAAGTGAGCACGTAATGATACCTACATTTAGATTTATGAATATATAGACAAAATCTATAAAAAAAAAACTGCGACAAAGCGCTACGTGTCATCCATATTGACAAGTGCATAGCAAGTCTCCGGTGTATAAATTGTTCTATTAAAAATCGTACCGTAATGAGTCATTGAACAATATGACAGCCGTGTCTGGCCCTGTCGGAATAACAATCCGCCATAGCACGAATATGGCTAGACGTTGGCTCATCTGTAAATCATTGTAAGACTATAATGACGCGTGAGAGTGTACGGAACCATCGGCCATTATGTGCAAACGAAGTTACGCTGTACTTTTGTATGTATGTATATTTTTTCGTATTCGTCTTCGCATCCGCTCGACGAAAGGAAATGGGGATCCATGTAAAGTTTTGCAACTGACGCTGTTTTTTATTTACACGTGTAATGCTTCTTTGTTCAAGTTTAAAACAATGATTACGCACAATTTTATTATGTAATTTTAGGGTGCAATTTTTGTTCTATGTAATTTAAAATTATTAATAATTAAATTAATATAAGATCACATTTGAAGCATACAACTTTAAAGCTTATATAATTTTTTATGTTATTAGCGTAGCTTCGAATATCCGATTTGATTATCTTCGTATACTAACTTGTAGAAGTATTAACTTACCTTAAGTAGAAAAGTATTCCAATAAGACTTACCGTGGGTTTCTAAGATCAAAATCTCCGTTTAAAACATATTGTTATCTCTGTTTTATCAAAAATAATGACAGGGATGACGATATGTTCTATACAGAGATTTTGTTCTCGGGAACCCACGGTTAGTGTGTTGTTTAATATTATAACTTGTAGATATCATTGTTAGAAAATGAAATAGGAAACTTGTAGTCCAAGCGTAAAAACTTTTACGAGTTATAATTTGACTATGCACATTCAATGGGTATTCAGAGGTCATACAGATGTACAGACAAAAGAATTGTAATAATAGTCGATTCTCGTTCCAGTCCACTCGCTGTTTCCTTACAAACTTACATACATTGCACAAAGAATATCTCGTTGTTTATTATTCGGCAATAAAGCTTTTAATCGCCGATTAAGTTCTTTTAAAATGGTAATATAAAAATGGTCAGTGACGGCCGAGTCGATACACGTGTAAGACTCCCCTATACATTGAAATGCACCTATCACCTGGCCGGTAGGTAGAAATAAAATTGGGTCACACATTGCGCGGGTTTCTTTATTCCCTCCCAGCACTCGGGCCCTCCAGCCTTGAACCGGTTCGTAAGGAGCAGGCCGTGTTGGCCCATTGTGGTACGTCCACCCTACACACACGTGCGAGACTCGATCTGGTTGCCTGTGAATGGTATAGGAATGCAAGGTTTTATTTTTAATACAATACCAAACTTTAAAAGAGCTGGGAGTGATTTTTTTTTGGGTGTGATTGTTCAGTTGTGGGTTATTAAAATGTCCCTCTTTTTAATATTTTATAGACTCACAATAAAAAGTACTGTAATTACTAGATGAGAACTTACTACAATTTAAGTTGTCACATAACGGATAATGGGTGATTCCTAAAGCCTGAATCCGCAAAAACATATTTATAATAATATGAAATTTTTATTTTTAATTTTTATTACTAAAAATATTATAAAACGCTATTACACAGATATAATCTTAAAACAAATGAGTTTCTTTATTAAAAGCGATAAAAATAACCGGTTTTAGCGACAGTAAATAAACACGCAAAAAAGCTTTGGCAACGATTACGTAATGGATTTTTAAAAACACCTGATTTAATTTCGTCGGTGAATATGCATCTCTAAAAACTTGTTTAGCATGACGACGCACCGTACGTAAATAAGGCAGCTTGTTTTTTTTTTCAAGCGATTTGCATAATTATTACACAAAGACTGAAGTGGTGCGTAAAGTTTTGACAGGTGGTTGATGTTACGACATGTAATAATAGCCCCAATGTAATATTAATTAATACCTAGCATGTAGCTATTAATTAATGACAAAATAAATAACTCCTCTCGGCTTTATATTGACAACGTAAGTAAAGGAGAATTGTTTATTGTCCATGAATATGATAATTATATTAAATTTTATTAATATTAATTAAACAAATCAAACCTAGAAACAAGCCTTTTGAAATGTGCTATGGCTTTTTAATAGACGGTGGAGGCATGCCCAAGATGCAATTTGAACCGAAAACTTCTTTATACCTACTAAGTTTCTAAACTCCTTTAGGAGCCTTTGATGACAGCAACCAAGCTCCTATGTACCTACCTAATTCGCCTTTCCTTTTTTGAACATATAATTTGAATATAAGGCTTTGTCGTATTAGGCTGAGATGATCTGGGAGAGTTAAAATGTAAAAAGTCACAAACATGAATTTTCGCATATATTTGTGATTATTGTAAAAGTTATTCAATAAAATTGAAAATGGTCCACCAAGAGTTTAGTAAAAACATAATGAGTGCGCTTAAATAAATCGCGCTTCCTCTTGTACCAATCCAAGGCGCGAGGCAGCGACGGCGGCCATGTGCAATCCGCTACTTCTATCGCTTGCGCGCCCGCTGCCGCTTCCGCGCGAAAGTGAAAATTCGCTAGGCACTTTCTCCCCACCCGGCGCGACGGCGGAGCGGCCCGCCCTTCGCTGCACGCCGCGCCCCCGCCCCCCCGCTCGTTTCCCGCGCCGCCCGCCGAACGTCCCGCGTCCCTCCCGTTCGCCGCAAGGTCAGGCGCGCGCCCGCGTGCAGCGGGTGGCGAGGCGGCGGCGCGGCGACGCGCTGCGCTCTTGAAATTTCGCTTTCGTTCACTCGCGGTTATTAGTCGGCCGCGCGCGCTCCTGTAAGCATGTGTTTCGCGTGACGCGCTCCTACTTTCCGTGGCACGTTCGATTTCGTCGGCGAGTGCAGCATGGCCCCGCGGCGGCAAGGCGCCACAGGCGAACGCGACGCGGAGGACTACTCGCAGGGCTGCTGTGTGCCCGGCGAGTGCCTGCGCCCGCGCGACCTCGTCCGCGCCGAAGACGCCGTGCGCGTGCTGTGCAACAACGACACCTGCACCGTTGGCCGGTACATGCACAGAGAATGCTTCGAGCAATGGGAGGCCGGCGTGCTCGCCTATCTCAAGTCTTGTGGCCGAGCGCGCTCGTGGTCTGAACGCCAGCGCCACCAGAATCTGTGGACGAAGAAAGCTTATGATTTGGCATTCAAGGCCTGCGGCTGCAGATGTGGTCGAGGACATTTAAAGAAAGACTTAGATTGGGCTCCGCCGGGTGCGGTCATCAGAGCTGACGAGGAGAAGAAGAGGCGCAGGCGAGCGCGCTCGGGGCGGACGCCGGCAACCAACGACGTGCGTTCCAGGGCCTTCAGCCTGTCCAGTTCGGGCTCCTGCTCACCGCCATCGGCGCCCTCCGAGCCCTCTACGAGCCCTACACACGCCGTGCCTCAGCCCTTTACTCCGGCGAAGAGAAACTCCAAAACAGAAATCGTTTCCGACAGAGTCAGGTAGGTATTTTTAATTCTGTTTTTCACTTTCAGACTGGTAATCACTTGGCTCACTGCGGTAATCGTCGACGCACCTATTTATAATCAACTTCCTTCTATTAACATAAATAATTTAAATAGTACCGACATTATGGTTGTTTACAACGAAGCTTTGTCACTGCAAGTAACGACATGTTTACAATACGACAAGAAAGAACAGATGGTTTAAATGTAATCGATTCATCTTTTCTGGGAATTAATCTTCCGGCCAAGACTTCGCATCTCACACACTGACACATACTGACTCCCAAATTAAATGGTAATATGTTCTGTACGTAAAATGCCTACGGCGTGTTGAATGCGTTTCTTGTCGCTTGTTTATATCGTAACGAATAACAGCGGCACATAATTGGCGCGAAACTGGTTGGAAGTCTCGGGCCGGCTAGTTCGTTCGGAAACCGGCCCCGTCGCAGCTCTGCCCCGGAATGAGAGATAGTTGACTACCAAATACTAACCAAAACTACTACACGTATTCATTTATGTAAGTGGGGAACGCCTGTAATGGATTTATGGCCATATATGAAATACATAAAACTAAAAAAAAGTTCGTTACGGACATATTTTATAACATTTGAGCACATTTTAACAACATTATCGTTGAAATCATAAAATAAAAATATTGTAAGTAAACATGTTTTTGTTCTAGCTCTGAAAAAGTCTGTTTTATTATTAAAAATGTGACTATACCTTTAAAATTAAAAAATGAAAACTGAAGCATAAGAAGGTGTAATAAATGAACACAATTAAAGAAGCAAAAAAAGTAAGCAAAAGTATTTTTACAGCTTCACTTTTAATTTGAGAATTATGTCATTATGTGGAGTGATGCTGCAAAGTCGTATTTATACGAAAATTATTTATCAAAAAGTTAAAAGTGCTTAGAATAGGCAACCTGAGTAGTTTTTCGCACTTCACGCCCAGTGTAAGAGAACAATTATTGCACTTATATCAATATCTCCCCCTTGTTTTTAATGTTCATGAATATTTAATTTGCATAGCGTGTGACTATGAAATACAATACCAACTTTTTAAATGTAAAAAAAAACAATTTTAAAAAATAAGAAAAAAAAAATTCTCGAAATAAAGGCTACCAATGTTGTATGATATTTTTGGCGTTTTTTCAAAAGATATTTTCTTCAAATGAAGGAAGCCGACTGATCTCATTTGGACATTTGTTCAACTGTTTAGATTTGAAGCCGAAAAAACAATTTTTAGTCTTCTTTATGGAGTCAAAACCATGACCAAAAATATCAAAAGAGTACAATAAAGACTGATTTGATTACAGACAGGCTGGGCGTGTCATGAAAATAATTGTAAATTTTTTGACCTAAATGTAATAGACAAGTGGCCGCGATATACGAAATATTTTTGCAGTCCAATATTGCACAAGGGTAAATATTTTTCTTTTCTATCCTGCATTTTAAGTGTTTTAATCCGTGCAGGGACAGAGCACTCGCCGAAATTGGTGGAGCCCTAAAAATGCAATTTGACCGGTTCCCGTACATTAACCGCTCTGCGCACAGCTGGTTTCCGTTTCCCGTACACACACTCGTATTCCAAAAATGCATTTTCCCCAAATTACCAAACAGCTGCCTCTATCCCGAATTGTTGCGGTTTCTCCGCACAAAAGTTCATTATGTTTCCAAGATATTTGTTATCTATATTTATATTTTACTTCTTTATTGTTACAAGATAATACTTATGTAATATATAAACTTAAAAATAGAGTTACAATTCTTTTTACGAAGTTTTTTGTAGTTTGAGTGGACTTATTAAAATCAAAATGTCACACATTTCATAAACTGCATGCAAATAAGTTCTTGCAACTTTTTGCTATACAGAATAATTCTTTTCTCGCTTCGCTGTTCAGAAGAAATAATCGAGTATTACGATTGAATTAAATAACAGAAATGTATTAATAGAACGTGAACCGGTTATCACATGTCATAACAGCGTTATCTTCGCTCATGCATTTTTAAAGTAAATACGATAAGGCCTTACGAGAAAAACAAGATTAAATACTCAAGTTTTTTTCTTCAATAAAACGCACAATTATCGGTGTTACAGACTGAAGATAATTTATTCCTTATATATTTTTAATAAGTTGCAGCGAAGGTACTTGTTCGCAGTACGGTGCACATGGTTTAAAAAGAGCCCTACGGAAGTTCCCTACACCGAGCCCTTCTATAAATACGCCCTTGAATGTGCAATTCACAAATTGAGCATTCGGCCCATCATGCTGACGAATTTACACACTAATGTATTTAAGCTGTATTTTATATCCCTACATGTAATAAAATAGACATTCCTAAAAATGTGTTCCATTGAAAAAAAAAAAAATATCAATTTTTTTTCATATTTTTACCAATATATTGTGTAAAGCTAAGCTTATGTCGCGGTATTATTTCATATCATATAAATATTTGCATATTCCTGTTTGGTCTACGGAGTCTGCATAATGGGGTTGTGTTATTAATATTAATTTATTAGCGACTTCATTAAAACAACAAACTTCCTGTTATGTGCATAAAAAATATATATACACTCCTCGAACGTCAAGTACCCGCTGCTAAAGATTACTTTGTTTATGACGGACCCGTATGTTTAATTTGATCTTTTATTTACTATTAGTGTAAAGATTAAATTGTTCAAACATATATACAGCTTTTAATGTCAAATCAATGGCGTTACTGATTGTACTATACTTATGTAGGTATTTAAAGGTAAAGTTTGTCTCTCGGAATACAAGTAGACTTAATGTTTTGGCAATTGGGTTTCTATATTTTATAATATCATAAAAAGTATTGTCCAATTTGACAGAATTTGATGATCAAACCTTTTTGCAGATTTTAGATGTGGTCTCCAAATAGTAGACGAACAGGACAACCCAACCGTGTGGTTATGGTAATAGTCAACTCAAAAAAAAAATACAAAATCGTACATAATAAAAAAGAAATTTTACAATGCAAAATTTAAATATCGCAACTTTTAAAACCAGTTCTCACGATTGGCTCCTTTTAGTAAAGTACCAAATGCTATTTATCTCGGCATGCGACCGGTATTTCAGGATCGGTTCACAACATAACCAGGACCGCACACGATTTCCGCATCGATATTTTATTATTGTGCTCAGACATTCACAAACCGAGTTCTTCTTGAACGATTTTAATTATCTATTAAAGGCCTACATAAAATAATAGCGTTGCAAAACTGAAATTTGCTATCTCTGCCTAATTCAGAATTGTCATAGTCGTGAGAGCTTTATTTTCTAAGAACATGTAATTTGTATTCTGCTATTCAAGCTGTTTAAAGATGATCAGGTGGTTATACGGCTTTCGAACTGAATTAAATTAATTGAATGCAACAATATTATGAAATATCAACTCATTCAGTACGGGGAAGGAATATGACCTTCTATTTTTATGATAGTCATTTTGTTATATTTGCGAGACAAAACAAATAAAAAGGTCAAGAATAATTGAAATGTATCACGTATTACAAAAATAATTGTTCAATTTATTTTCTCACGCGTATTCCGTTTTGTTTTTAAATGTAACATTTCGATTCAATTCAATTGTTTTTTATCGAACGATAATATCAATGCCGTTAGTAGACAGAGAACAATTATTTCCTTGAAATTCCAATCTTACCATACAGCACAATACACGTGAATTGTATCTCTAATCAAGCAATAAGCGTAGGTGCTGTAGGTATTTTATAGCGTCAAGCTTTATTGAATCGTGGGCGAAGACCGCATGACGTCCGACTCTTATTTATCCGTTGTCTTGACCCATAAAAGTAACACGAAAAATAACCTCGTGAGCACTACTTAGGGACATGACCCTTTAATTGCACTGGCTATGTAGTAAAATTTTTTATTTTGTAAAACAAAAAAAGAAAGTTTTCGACTGTATTGGATTTTCAAGGAGTTACTTCTCTAGAACTTTTCATTTAATTTAAAAGTAAAGGATTGTTTCAAAAGTAAAAGCAGAGAGGCAGCTACTGGTCTAAAGTCTCGAGGCTACTTCATAAAAGTTGTCGCAATATTTCTGCGGCACAAAAATTAATACCATGGAATTTCTTTGTCATACTTCGGACAGATAAAACTATTGTTCCGTAAATAACAAATAAAAAAAAATATTTTATAGTGACAAGTAACATAATGTTTTTTATCACTTAAAACAATGACAGTTGTTAAAAATGCTTATTAGATCAAAAATTTGTCCTTCCTATGAAGACATAAACGTTAATGTGTACATATAAGTTACGAATACTCAATCAGTACTTTAAATAATAAGGCGGTTAATATGCGGTGAGGTGTTCAGCTTCCAGTTACTGTATCTATTACTCTCTATTAGGCTGCTCGGGTGCATCTAATTATATCTATCATTTGCTTATAAAACGAAACTATACCTAATTGTTGTTATGTGTACGTATGAAGGTCTTTTAATATCAAAAATGGACAACAAAACTATGTATTCTATACATATAATAAAACTGGTGTCTGCATTAATATCGAAATAAAAAAAAATCATTTTCGTGTACGTTTATTTTGCTTTAACTATAACGAAAAGCCATTTTTTTCCGTCTGTGTGTCTGTCCGCAAGCCACGTTTGTTCCGGGTAATATCCGAAACGGGTGAGCCAAAGGTAGCTGATGCACGCTGGCATATTATTGTCTATTTTTTATACCACGCTGACGAAGTCGCGGGTGACCGCTAGTATTAACTATATTTGGTACAAGTGATATAATCAAAGAAAGAGTTAAACAAAACGTTTAATGTTTGATTTAAATGAGGTATTAAAGTATAACAAAATGAGTACTAAAAATTGTTTTGATCATAGGACATACACGACTTATGCATATATTACCTGTCTTGTATTTTGAAGAATCCTAGAATGTTAAAAATACATCAGCTTATTTGCATTCTTTGCACGCATTTGTACGTAGAAAACATTGAGCTATATAAAAAAAGACACCGCAAAACCATATACAGAATAAGTATTACTTCTTTATCATAATAAATTCTACAGGATTTCATAAAGATTAATTTTAAATCGTTTAGATTTATATATACAGTCACTATTGCCATTACCAATGGTACATATTAACATTATATTTACATTTCACCACTATTTTTATAATAAAGTCTATCTGTTTCTTGTTACTTATGAAAGTTGTGTAAATATTTATATTGAAGGCATGAAAATGTCTTTTTCTCACACATTCCTTAATAACCAATGTTTATCACTTTTGTATTCATATTGAATGTTATAACCTGATGGTGTTTAATAATTCAAGTGATTTAGAGATCGATGTATAATTTGGCAGATACACGATCAGCGCTCGAAAAGTGGACCCACTAAAAGAAGACAGTAACCGACGAATTGTCTTCTTTTGTTGTCAAATCGATATTAGTTTTATAATAACCTTTATTATAATAGGCACACAAACGAACCATGAAGTAAATAATTACATATGCAAAATTTTGATGCGAGAAACGTATTGCCAAATTGATAAGAATAAGGCGGAATATGAGATATAACCAGAAATCTTGCTAATTATTTTTATCGCTAGGAATCGCCTATCAATATTTTGGTGTACTCTAAATCCAGACGCTGCACAAATTTTGTCTATGACGATTGCCTCAAAAATTCGTGCTAGGTTCACTGTTCGTTTTAGACTCGATAAGAGGTGTCAATGGTTTTGCTGTGATTATTGTAATTTTTCTAAATGAATATTATGAATATATGGCGATTTTAATATTATTTTCCGATATAAATTATCTAATATATAAAATTCTCGTGTCACAGTTTTCGTTGCCATACTCCTCCGAAACGGCTTGACCGATTCTCATGAAATTTTGTGAGCATATTCAGTAGGTCTGAGAATCGGCCAACATCTATTTTTCATTTTGTTTGGTTTTTTTTTAACTGCGCGCGGACGGAGTCGCGGGCGACAGCTAGTAATGTATAAACACGAACAGTGTTGATTATCAACGGAAAAGTCGCTATCTCAATAAATAGAACAGTACGACTGAAATGGTCTTGAGGGCAAATGTGAGTCATAAATAAATGATGTTTGCAATTACTTTATAAATAAACATAAGATGAAGTCAGGATCGTAAAGATTTGCCTTTTTACTTGGGAATATATTTAAAGTTCACAGTAATAACATATTGAATACTTGACATTAGTTGTGCGTTGAGATTTGATTAAACGTAAATAATGAGAATTTAAGAAACCTTTGAATTTAAGGTTTTTCTTATAAAAAATCTTTCTAGAAATTAAAATAACAGAACCATCTAAAGTTTTAAAATAATTAACAAACTTATTCATACCATATTCATTCATTTATTTAATTGTTAATTATCATTTTTTTTTATTTGTCTGAAGCGTATTACCATAGTAAGTAAGTTGAACTCATTCGTTTCACAAACTTGATCTCGTAAGCATACACGATGCATTAAAAAAAACACAGCTCATTAATTTAATATTTAGACTGAGTCACGAAATACCTATATCTTAATTATACCTAAAGTTTATAATCAAGAACTGTTATCACTAATTAACTACATTTTTCCTGTTACAAGCCGCGTAAACATTCGAGAATTAAACTTACTTTGTAGCAGTTTTTACTGACCAATTATGCAGAATTTTATAAATGTATATAAAATATAATTTTTAATTAAAGCACTTGACTTGCAATCTGCAGGTCCTGGGTTCGAATCCCGCCATGTACCAATGTGTTTTTCGATTTTCGATTTACATATGTACATTTATCCGACATTCTTACGGTGAAGGAAAACATCGTGATGCAACCTGCACATATCTGAGAAGAAATTCAATGATATGTGTGAAGTCAACCAACCCGCACTTGGCCAGCGTGGTTGACTATGGCCTAGTCACCTCTAACTTGGGGTAGGCTCCGAGCCCCTCGGTGGGGACGTATAGTGAGCTGATGATGATGATATAAAATATGCTTTTTTGTAGTGTAAACTGAAGTTAGTGAGAGGTGAGACTATAAAAAAAAAAAAACATTGAAGGATAAAAAAGTCTCATTTGTGAGATTAAATACCACTACTTCAAGCAATGGTCGATCTGGTCTAGGAATATTTTTATCATTAGATCCGAATTTTTATATTTTAAATGGTTGTGTTTTAGCAAAGCTGAGTGTTACTCAAGGCACTATAACTAGTCCATAGCTATTAAGTGTTTACATATTACAAGAAATTATGAAATAAACCGTAACGTTGATGTTAAAATTTTGCCCCTATGTGGTTGCAGGAAGACGACTATTCAGTCCGCGAAATTGTTGTGACACAAAAAGCAGTCTGATCACGTATGCTTATAACCTTGAGACGAGCCCACCGTGCTACCGTAATAATAGTTTCACACGAGGGCCAAACAATGATGCTGAGATTCAGTAGACTGTGTAGTACTGCTATTGTTTTAACCCACAACGCCCAGTCAGAACAGTGCTATTTTGTCTGTTTGTATGTGCGTCACAATGATGCAGTATTGCAATGTATTCTTTTCAGCCTCACTGTTATGCCCTCGTGTGAAACTGGCACAACGCTGTGTTAAGGCGCAGCTCTGGCTTATAACCGGCGATCTCTCGCCCCTATAAAAAGCTCGGATAAACGAAAGGCCAAGGCCAAGGTCACACGTGCGCGTTTTGTACTATTTTTTTTTTGTTTAAAACGCAACAGGCATTTAAATGTTAAATGCGTGTACATGGTAAATAAAATATAAAACAACTTTCTTTACATCCCATCTTTTGTAAATCGTAAATTTGTTTTATTTATTAAATCCGTTATTATGTATAATTTGCTATCTGTACTTCAATGTATATGTTTACATTTTCATAATATTCAAATGTCATGATAAATGTCAAATCATTTAATTTATCACCAGATTTTAGTTAAAACAACTGCCACTTAAATTAGATTCTTCTTGTTAACGAGTGTTAATTTAATTTAATAAAAAAAATGTTATTTTTAGGAGGTTAATAACAGTTCCTTAAGCAATGCGTCGCCGTGAGTCACTTCGCTCAGTGGCGCGTGAAGACTCGAAGAGGGGAGGCCGCTAAAGGGTATCATCACATGATACAAATACACAAATATAGACATTTTGATTGTATTCAACTAACTAAACAAACGTATCAACAGTTTGACTCACTCTCGAGATATCTTTAGCACACAACTCTTATCTAAAGTTCTGAAAACAAACGCCCTTTTTAAAATTGATAGTGTACAGCATTCTTGTACTATATTTACGCAGTTTGTTTTTGCAAAATAACGAATATTGTGATTTCATCCATAGATAGAATTTCATTTGATCAACTTGCGATGTATTGTAAGTTAAAAACTAATTTTAAAAAGTAGGTATGCGAAATCATTTGTTTACACATTACTAAATTTTTTTCACGTTCATTCTATTATCAAATTGACATCGAAGAAGGTAGTTTGTTCATAAAACAATTCCCTTAAAATAATGTTAAATAAGTAACTTATTATGTAATTTATTGTCGAGTGCGTGTATAAGTAAATAAACGGCTTACTGCGACGTTAGCCAAATGCGCAGTTTAAGCAACTGCATGAAGTGCTTCAATGACTATTCAGTTCCGTCCTCGTATGACGCAGAGGGTGGCAGGATCGTTAACGAATATTTAGTGCGTATCAAACATGCATCGTACGTAGGAGGGTGATTTTAAAACAATCTGTCCATGTTATTACCTAAATATAAAAATCATTAACTGCACATTCTTTCATTGAAGTGGCAAATAAATAATTTACCTAATGTTGGTTTTACTCCATATAATTACGACGAAGATACGAACCATTGATTTAAAATTAAGTTGAATAATGTAGTTAAAAACGCCAAATTGTTTACCTTTTATTCTAAAATGTTTTTTTACCAGTTTTTAATCGTCCGAGGCATCTTTGTAGCACCCTTTTAGTTCGTAGTCGAGTTTAGGGCGCCATCGACGCAACGGCGCATGTCCGCAGTAAATTGCAGCTGAATATCCGCCGGTATCCTGCACCCTTCCCGCTTTACTACGACGCGATTTAACTGCGTCACGTGAGAATCGCGACCTTGCACCAACTTACACGCCATAGTGTCGGGAGTACACCGACAGTGGAAACTTTGTGTGAGCACAATGCGTTTTTATGAAGCTCAAAAAGTGGCGCGACTCGCGTTTTGAATTGCAAATATCCGTGATTATGCACAGTGGTGTCGGGTGATGTGTTCGAGTGTATTTTACGTGCTGTGCGGCGAGGAAACGTGGACACGCACCGCTTTACCCTGTGTGCGATTTCGGTGTGACGCAGTTAACTTTAAGTTTTGACGCACGACATGTTGACATGGGTCTTGTTTTATTCGTCGATTTTCAATTGGCTTCTCTTCAACAATTGTATTTTCTTTTCTTTGTTACTTTGTGGGTGCATGTTTTTACCTTTTTTTCATATTTATAAGCTATGATGTAGGTTGATCCGGATATAGGCATATTAGTCATGTTGTTTGTGACTTTAAGTAAATGCTAATCTTACAAGACTGATGCGACGTTTTTGTGACAGACTACAAAATAATATGGGAATTATTCTTTTTATGAAAATGAAGTTAATTATAGCATAACTAATAAATAATATTTGTAATAAATACAAAAAAAATAAACTAACGTTACTGACTGATTCACGTTTAGTCAGCACAGTATTCATTGCAAAGTCTGGCGACGAGCGACAATTCAAAGCGGGTTATGCATATTTTAGCCATTAATACCCGAAATGACTCGTGCAAGTCCTGCCACGGACGGACGCAGTGACCGCCAGCTTTGGTACAATGCATGTGTCAGCATTCAATGAAACTTTCAAGACTTGGCTGCAACTTGCTAGTTTAAATTGCTTTATACTTGCCTTTATTGTTCATTGTTAATGTTATGTTGATTCCACCTAACTTATAGTAGAAGTTTTTTTTTTGGTCACATTGTTTACTAACTTATAGCGGTCATAAAGTATTGGTAATTTTTAGTTGCATAGAATTATGAATGCATGCTCACAATAAAGAATTTAATCTTTATGAAAGCTTCTTTGACAATAATATATTGATTCGAACCTTACATCAAGAATAAATGATAGAAGCTAAACTAAAAGTACTTAAGCTGGCACCAAGTGTGCCATGGAATGGAACTAGTGCTTAAACATTTAGCAACAAGGGATGTAAAAAGCACGAACGCGCGCCAAACAGCAAGCATTGCCGATTGCACCGGGAGAAAGTTCGGATAGGTTCAGGGCCGAGGCGATGCTATTTGCGTCGCGCGGCGGGCGATCGTCGATGCAAATAAATTTGTGAACGAAGCTTTATGTTCCGGGCTAAATATAAGATGCGATGTTGCCGTGCCGAGCTGCTGTCACTGCATTTCACATTATCTGTACACTTTCGAAGATTGCACGCGATCTAAACGCATGCGCAAGCCTCGACGAATTCAATAGATGCTACTTAGAAATATGGAGGGGGAATTGTAATAATTGAGGAACACGAGACGTGTGAAAATTCAATCGTCAGATTATGATTTTACAATGATTCCAAAATTTACATTTCCGATACGTTTACATCACTTGTCTGTTATTTTTCAGTATTTTAACTTAGTATTTTTACCATCTTAGTTTTCAAATGGTCTTCTAAATAACCTCTGTGCATTAATAATTGTACCGCGACCGAGTAAACAATTTAATTAAGTGCAATGTTTCACCGTTTCAAGTACCTATTGTATTCATAATAAAAGCAATGTTATATCATAAATCTATAATTAGCTCTTTTATTCACTTTATTGCCATGAACTTATCAGTATAAATCGTATAAAGCGACTTTATTCAGGTCGTTCATGAAGAATGCGTTTGTGTACATAACGCATAACTAACGTGTCATGCTCGGATATTAAATTAACTTATTTAAATAACAATCGTATTGAAATATGGCACTGAGCCAGTTGATAATTCACAAGGTAAGTATCGGTGCGCACTGAGAATGTTGTAATGGCAACCGTTATACGTAAAGTTCAGTAGTTCGTTGAGCCCATATACCGAGCGCTCATTGTCCAAAGGTCAAACGCCAACTTGTCTCCTCTCCTTCCTATTCGAATACGTCCAATTTTCTCTGTTCTGACTAACAAGCAAGTCGCTTCTTTATCGCCTTTGACATCATTCAAATATCTCTTTGGAGATTTTTTTTATTGGTCGGAGTCTTCTCCACTGCAACAAAAAGCAGTAATCAAAAATGTAGATCATAAAAACAGCTACTTGTTTATATATATATATATAGACGAAAAAAAAACTTGTGAATTTCAATGCCAGCTTTGCACTGTTAATTAGATATAAGGTAGTCATTGAAAATGGATACATTTTGTTCTAACTTTTCCAGGAACGAAGTCTAATTTTAAAAAACCTCCCCGTTACCCTTGTCGGGAGTGCTTGTTGTCTTTTGATTAAATTCGCTGTGGCTTCCCAGACAGGGTTAAATTTCCAAATGCACTCTTTTGAGCCTAACCCTCACGAAGTGTCGCCTCGGTAATGCTAATTGGGTTGGCAGCGGACTTAATTTAAATGTACGTCGCAGATGGCCCTTGTGTTGCAATGCATGCAACTAAATCTCCTAGTATCCGTTGCGATGGGCTGGGCTTGACGTACAGATTAGATGTTAGATTTATGGATGCGTTGACTTGTCACTATCATATAAGAATTTATTAATGCTGTCATTGTGTTGATTGTTCACTTTCGGTTCACTTCTGCGATTGTAGCGAAGCATTGTTATAAAATGCCTTCGCATGTTTTGTCTATTTCTTCATATGTCATTTATCTTTTCTATTCTCAAGTAAGTTTTTTAATTTAAACCAAATCCGAACGACAGTGAATAGTGTTATTGCAATTTGCGTTATAATTTATGTTTATTGAAATAAATTCTGTCGCCACAATTGCCTCTACAATAAACTTTAATATTAATTTACAATTCTAACATAACTCGCATTTTACATTTGGTATTTACGCATTGACTACCAGTTAATAATAAATTTTATCCGAACATATTTGCTGCTTGTTTATCTATTCTCACTTAATAAATGCGATACTTGTCAAAGCCATTGTTTATTTAATTGATTTATTTTGGATACTGGTTAGTATTATAATTTTATAAATAAACCTTGTTTATAAGTAAATTTGAATACCATGAGATTTCTCAGGTGAGGTAAATGCATTCGTTTTAGACATGCGTAGGTCAGATTCGTGCAAGTTGCTTCTAGGTCTCAATTTATCATCGGTCCTTGAGTTGTAACTGCTATTAAATTATTCGCTAGAGCATCTCGCTAACAACCTATGTGTGTCAGTAGCTGCATTTTATTAATGACATTATTCTCTTATAAAAAATCAAAATGTTGTTTTGTTTGGCTGAAGTTTGAAGAAATTAATAATTATTTCTTAAAAACTAGCTTTAATATTAACAAATTACTTAATGTATAGATATAAAAATACCTATACATTTGAGGTAAATTTTTAAAACACATGCTTACGAAATTATTTCCTTTAATTGTACGTACTTAAATTATACGTACCTGTTTTAGTGTTTTTGTAGTGTTAATTTTGCACCTCTAGGTTTCGACTATTGAAACACACACAGAAACTCAGCCATCACTCTTATTCTCAGCCATCTCTTATTTTATACTCAGCCATCTCTTATTTTATACTCAGCCATCTCTCTTATTTTCTAAAATAAGAAAAAAACAGACTTAACAAATATTTTTGTACAATTCACTCGCCTCAGCTTGTAATCGAATCTAGAATTCTATTCTCTTTACCATGGCATAACGGTTTAGTTCAACCTATAGGTCACGAAGTGAAGTACAAAATCTCTCATTCTATTTCAAAGAATCATTATAGTTACATTTCTCTATTGTAACAATACTAACCGCTAACCGTGACTCGTTATCGTCTGGACTATTCACAGACGACATTAAATAAATAAAATATATAATATTGTAATAGAAGTTATTTTATCACGATCGTAATATTTCTCATGGAACTAACCATCCTCAACACAAATGCAGTTGTAAAATCATGTGCAATGTGCATTCGTGACGTAAACAGTGCATGGTAGTATTTATAGTATGTTTACTTCTCCGACACATATGTACATTGTATTTTATTATCGGATAATGAGTTTTGTTGATGATCAACAGTTTTAAAATGTTTTAAATTTACCTATTTAGTTTTTTATTATGCAAATTATTTCTAAGGGTAATTTTAGTTTAAAAAAAAAAACAAATGTCAAAGTGTAAGCTATTTTATATATTCTGTAATTCCATAACCTAAAACATTATTTTGTCTATTCTATAAATCAATAACACTTTTGATTATTTTAAAATAACATCATTTATCATTGATTTGGGATCCACCATATTATTTAAATATTTGATTCACAAATTTGAAATAGAAATATTCTACTTATTTTGTTATTAATCGGACAGTAATTCGATATCGTAAATTAAAAGTATTGTAATGAGTAGTCTGAATGACAGCCAAGTTGGCATCATTCGGGGAATCGTGAGACAGATGTAAGATTAGTAATTGTAAAAAAGTTGTAATTTACAATTCATCAAAGAAAATATACGAGTTAAAGAAGACTGTATTTTATTAAAAGTATTCTCCGGCTGTGACTCCCACAGCTTCAGAAGTGGGATGACACGAGAACAAGCGTTGTTTTCGATCTACGTCTACAAAGTTCATGTGAGTAAACCTTGTTCAATCAAATTTAAACATAAACATATTGCTGAAAAGTGTGTTTGTAGATAAACTGTAAGCGAATACAGAGAGAAGGATTTGTTTTGGGTTACAAAGCCATAACAAAATGGCTTAGGGTTGTGCTATGGTTCGTGTATGTGGGGAAAGTAAAGTACCTACATGGATACTTTTGGTTTTATCAAAATATCACTAGCACTCAAAAGTGTGTGCTATTTTTTTTTTAAATTCATTATTCCTTATTCTCAGTATGGATTCTTATTATTAGTTGCTTTTATGTTTTTTTTTAACAAATTATCATATTATATTATTATAATATTTTGTTATTTTGGTTATTATTTTGTCCAAATAAATACATAATTAAATAAATATATCAGAGATTGTGGATGTACATTGCAAAGTAAAGCAATCTTCCATTTAATGGAACAACATAAATGAAGGTGATTGTACATTTATGTCAAAAATGCTACATGTGGAAAGTACAAAATGTTATGTTGTTATTATTTAATTAAATTATTTTCTTAAATTTGGGTGTATTGTACAGATTTAAATACATTCTATGTATACAAAAAGGGTAATTATACACATAAATTAACTTCTTAGAAGTTAAGTTTAGTAAATACTATATCACAAGTTACACATAGCCAAAGCAATTAATTCAAGATTTACATCCTTATACTTCTACTTTTATATACTTGAAAATCAATATGAATACAAATAAAAGTTAACTTTGACTAACAAAACAAGATGTTGTTGAATGAAATAAATCTAATATTTTTAAGATTAACTATACAACCTACATTTTAATTCTGCAGACAAATTATTTTATAAAGTTTTGTGGAACTTTGCTCTAATCCTAAGATTAATTATGATGTGTTAAAATAAATATATAAAGTTTCAAAAAAAAATATTGAAATTACAGAACTTCTTTATTTATATCTCATAATTTATAAATAACACTTGATTTTTGGGTTTCCTGGTTTTACCTGTATGTGACTATGATACTAAGGCGAGTTAAAACTCCTGAATCCTATAGTGTGACTGGTATTTTGGGATTATTGATTCATTCCTTTACTATTCATTCCTTTCTTGCATGTTACAGTACTTATATTGATGTTTACAATTGTAATGCCAAGAACTTACATGTGACACCCTGTAAGGGCATAGCAATATATGTGTAGGTACCAGAGTTTTGTACAATAATAATTAAATTCCATTAAACATTTTCGAGTTTACATGAATAATAAATTAAAAATCTATAGAGAAAATGAACATGGCTGTTTATGTAACCTGACAAAATTCTAGTTTTTATGCTATTCCTGTATTGTTCTTTGTTACGAACTAAGGAGATTATGTTGGAACATTTTAGTATTGTTATTGGTTACTACGCTGATAATTGTCAGTTTCAGATGCCACAATGGGACGTGAGAACGATAATTAAGGAGATCCAGTTGTGCCCAGGTGCGAGGACCAGGGTGAAAATAAAGACTAGCATTGCGTGATGATAAGACTAGCGTGTATTCACGGCTGAGAAGCGAGATCGGCGACAATCCGGGTTTGAGACTAATGACTAAGACTGACGTGAGACTGATATGAGATCGATTACAGATACCTATGAGTTCTCAGGTGTGAGAGCAGTGAAAGACTGACGGGAGCTCAAGTGTGAGAGCTATAACAGAGACTGACGTGAGCTCAGGTGTGAGAGCTATAACAGAGACTGATGTGAACGATGAATCAAGGTTGTGCTCTCAGGTGTGAGAGCGACGGCCGCGATTTGTATCCACTGAAGTATGTGAACGATGAATCAAGGTTGTGCTCTCAGGTGTGAGAGCGACGGCCGCGATTTTTATTCACTCAAGTATAAGAACGATGAATCAAGGTTGTGCTCTCAGGTGGGAGAGCGACGGCCGCGATTTGTATCCACTGAAGTATGTGAACGATGAATCAAGGTTGTGCTCTCAGGTGTGAGAGCGACGGCCGCGATTTTTATTCACTCAAGTATAAGAACGATGAATCAAGGTTGTGCTCTCAGGTGGGAGAGCGACGGCCGTGATTTGTATCCGCTCAGGTAAGAGAGCGATGAATAAAGTTTGTATTCTCTCAGGTGTGAGAGCGACAGCCGAGATTTGCCGAGCTCACGGGCGTGAGCAATAGATCAAATCTGCGAATGCTTAGGAGCGAGAACTATGGCAGACCCAAGAACTTACCCAGTTGCAAGAGCGGAGTGAGACGGGAGAATCCGAGGTTTTTGAACTGGCCGAAACCTTTACGGTAGCAGCATGTCGAGGCTAATCATTGCAGTGCGGAGGTGCACATGCTAGAAGCGGAAGTGTGCATTAATCGCCGCGAACCGAAGGAGCCACGTTGGAGAGGAAAGTCGAAACCGGAGCCTTCACTCTGCTGGAGATTGGCGTTATTTTCCAGGTGGCAATGTTCACCCGTTAAACGCTTCGCGACTTTAAAACACAAAAGGAATCCGGCAGCAGCAGTATGATGACTCGCGGCGCGGACAAGCTAGCTCTAGTAGCGCATCGACAGGACGAGACGGACAAGTCGACACGAACACGTACACGAGCAGAGAACACGTTGTGGGCCTGCTGTTTACAACCGCCTGCCAAACCACATCACAGTAGCTACCAGCTTCGCCTCATTTAAAGATAGATTAAAATCGTGGCGTATCCAGAAAGCTCGGTATAACTATGAATGATTTTTGTTGACTAAGAAAAATAATGTGTAAACAATTTCTTGGTTTACATTAAGATTCTGTTATTATAAGATAGATTTTATAACTTTTACTTTTATGAACTGTAATTTATATATTACCGTTAAAATTGTTATTGTAATTACTTTTGAAGCATTATTGCTACTTGAAGGTAGGTTTGTTGATCGGATGTTGGATATTTGTTCATCAGGCGACCGATTGCTTGTTGAAATGCTTATTGTATTGAAGTTATGGCCGTAGAGACGGCTCGATTAAATATTTTGACGCTGATATTCGTAATGACAGGAGAAATGCAACTATTGCTTCAAAATCGAATGGTTCAGGATTGACTTGCTATAGCCGACCAACTAGGACTTTGAGTTTGACTTTTGAGACTTTAAGTGTGCTCACGGAAAGTAAAGCATGTGAAGGATTGTAGCGCCTCTGTTTGTTGTTTCGAAAAGGTGCGCGCTCTGATAAGGACATTGAGAAGGTGCCGGACCGAAATGGAGACGATAAACGAGTTGCCCAACTGATTCGGACGGGGGGCGCTCGACTAATATATATTCGACGTTGAAATTAATGACCACAATGTGTATTGCCGTTTGCATTTGGGAAGCTAATGACCCCTTGCCAGCTCGATGGTAGAAGGAGTGCAGAGATGGGACATCATGACACCAGAAGACGGGCCCGCTCTTTTGTAATGGTTAATGGCCTAGGTGTATTGGAGGGCGTTACGGAGGTTTCGTTCAGAGTTAAGGTAAGGAGAACTGCTAAGGCAGTGGATATGTATGTGATAAGTGACGACTTTGTGAGTAACATTTATTTACAGTGATCCCTGATATTTTTATGACTGGTGCACTAAAAGTATTTGAGGTGATCCCAGGGCTAAAATATATTTTGAAGCTACTAGAGTCGTTAGGATGCCTAAATCTACTCATGCGTAGTTCATGTTGTTTCTTCTCCTTTTATTGATCCGAAAATGTATGTTAACTTTTTTATTGGGGGTACAGCCGGAAAGAAGTGTTGTTTATTTCTTGGCGAATACGAAACGAGGAGTATATTTAGCGCATTATAGACTTGTAATTTATCGGATGGCTCTTACAAGAGATTAATTTGCTACAACTGGTTTTGAACGCCGAGGCAGTTTTGGTTCCTCTGACTCCTAACTATTTATGCATGAAAGAAATAAAAATAATATCTGACGTGTTTCGGTTGAGTTTTAGCACTTACTTACTCATATACGATGAGGATGAAGTGGAAATGTAAACTAATTATTGCGTAAAAAGTCTTCATTTGGTTATTTAGGCTTAAATATAAAGTAATAACAAGAAAGAAATATGCATCGAAATATGGCTGTGTTCTTACGAGTCTTATAGAACTATTATTTATAGGGATTTTTATATCAAACGAACATTGAATCGTTGTTAGAGGCCTCTGGTTTGTTAGGTGACAGTGACCTTTTTCCACTCTTCGAAATTCAAAATTCAAACATTCAAATTCCGTTTCTTTATCATGTCAATACTAGTTGAACACAGCGGTGTGATGATCGGTCTATTTTGGCTGTTTTTTTTGTTTCTAGCCGATATCTTGAAATCTCGTTCGACATCATCCAAACATGTTTATTTCGGTTTTCCATGTAATCTACGTCCCTCTCGTCGACTCTCTATTAGACGCTTGGGCTCTCTGCAGTTACTCATTGCCGCTAATTGTCCTGGTTGACGTAACTGTCCAATGTTGGTGGCCTTGATGACATTTTCTCATTAAAGACATTATAGACAGTTTTATTTAGGAATAATTGTTAAACTAAAGGATATAATAATGTATGTCTACTATTCTTCTTTTGGTTCTGACTTATATTAGAACCGTTACCTTCTATAATATGGCTGAATTGCAGTCTTATACTGATGAATAATTTAAGCATTGAAGAATAAGATAGTTGAAAAGAAGAGTTGCTTTTCAGTTGAACTTCACGAACTAGGTTCCACAAGTTTAGTAGAGGTGGTTGTCCAGGTTCCGGTTCGTTTTTGCTGAGGAATATGGGTTAGTTCTGGTTTAAATGAACTGTCGTGATTTAAATTACAGGGCCAACAAGGGGTACTGTACACTCCTCCGAACTGAAAACCTATTAGACTGATTTCGGGCAATAAGGTTTTTACTCGCTGAATCTAACTCTAGTTTTTGTCAGGTACTAATAGCCGAGGAGTCACGCTATAAAGCTGCCTAACTGAGGAGCTACAGCGTTTGGTAGTTTTAGAGCTGCTTAATCTTGCCATTTTTCCTTGACACCATTGATTTTCTTGACTATGAAGTGAGTGCAAGTGGAGTTGGTCCTGGCTACCATGGAACTGAGGCTGTATCTGGGTTTTTCGATCCAGCGCGAACTAGGTGGATTTCTTAGACCTTCTGGATTTTGGGAAAATTCATAAAAATTACCCTTCATATGGAACACAGATAACTGATCTTTTAAAAAGTGACAAAAGAATATTCTTGGCGTGGCAGTGGGCCCTGTTTCTCAAACGTTGAAGGAATATTTTCTGAGTGACCGCGGAAACATAGTTCATTTCCACATTGAGCCATGACCCGGTTGAGATGCTTGAGCTAGAATTTATTAACTATATTTATGTATTGGCTGTTGAGGATGGAGAACAGGACTGGATCACCACAGGCTAGTCATCCGATGAAAAGATGAAGGCGTTAAAGGCGGAATAATATAACTTTTAGATACAGATTCGAAACAGACCTTGGATGCAACAACAATTATAAAGAAACTAAAAGAAAACAAATCAGATTTATCGAATTGTTGAAGATGATAATAGGGAAGAGGAGGAAGAGAATAAAGATCTAAACTATAAGTTTTATATGTCAGCCTCGTGCAGAGCGGTTATTTTATTTTGTAAAATTACTGTTTGATTAATAATTTGATAATTAATTGATAAGCGTGGTTTAGTTAAAGGTATGAAGTAGTTTATTTTATTTGTTCTTAAAGTTAATGTTAAAATAACTAATGATTTAGAGCCGACTACTATGTATTTTATATATGAATTCGATAAATTTTTAATTACTTCAAGCGAAGGGACTCGCTTTTAGCAGGAAGGCCGAGCTGTAAGCTATTTTATATATTCTGTAATTCCATAACCTAAAACATTATTTTGTCTATTCTATAAATCAATAACACTTTTGATTATTTTAAAATAACATCATTTATCATTGATTTGGGATCCACCATATTATTTAAATATTTGATTCACAAATTTGAAATAGAAATATTCTACTTATTTTGTTATTAATCGGACAGTAATTCGATATCGTAAATTAAAAGTATTGTAATGAGTAGTCTGAATGACAGCCAAGTTGGCATCATTCGGGGAATCGTGAGACAGATGTAAGATTAGTAATTGTAAAAAAGTTGTAATTTACAATTCATCAAAGAAAATATACGAGTTAAAGAAGACTGTATTTTATTAAAAGTATTCTCCGGCTGTGACTCCCACAAAAGCTAGTCAAAAACTAGGTATAGCTAAGTGTGCGAATGATGTCTTTAAAAAAATAATAAAATGTACTTTTTTTACATAATCTAAATGGAGTTAGTTATCAGACTAAGATACTGGATATATAGCATATTATTAAGATTAAAGATTTTTCATTCGATAGTTTTGACATTTTAATTTAATAAATATAAATGAATTGTACGATTAATTATCACAGTCTAGTTTATTTCGGTTCACAATTCAGTATATCAATTGGTCTTTTGAACCATGGTTTGATGTTTGCAGTGTTATCTATATTATACAAACGTATGCAGAGATAATTATAACCAACGTGAAGTACCGCCATCTTCAAGTACTGTTGCATTGTAAATAGCTATTAAATGCACGCACATTTTAGTTGCAATCAATGGTATAATCGTTGGTAGACATGATATTTTGTTGTTAGAAATTATTTTTAATTAATATAATTATTCCATTTTATTCCATTTGAAGAAATTATTTTTAATTAAAACCTCCTGACTTTATTGAGTATTAGAATATTTATATAAGTATTTTTATACTTATGTAAGTATTTTTATATTTTTTCGAATTATCATATGATGGATTTGTAATTCGAATAATAATTCTCAGTGACTAATCATAAAAAAACTTTGTGTTTTTATTATGCTTAAACATATGTTAACTCTTTTATCGCACGCTGATATTAGACAAAACCAGAAAACACGAATATTGAAATATGATTATGCGTACGCTTCCTGAATGCGATCTTGACAAAAAAATAACAAATTACTTATACCGGAATACAGAAACTTTTTGTCATATTATTGACATATCATTCAAATGTTTGCCAAAGTTTGAACATTGGTTTTGTACTTAGGTCAGTATGATTTTAAATAAGTGTTTCGATACTGGTATCTCACAATAAGAAACATTCGCGGTCTCTGCGTTTCAGGAGTGCAAGTTGAAGGCTTAGCTCTAAGCAATGCAAAACATAACGCTTCAAGTATTAGCCGTGCTAACTTAATGTGCAATTACAACGCTCGGCTCTTTTCAAGTACCAATAAAGCCATGTTTGACTCCTTTTATGCGGGGACTGGTTAATAGACATGGATTTGTTAGAGATTTAAAGACCAAAATAATATCTGGGGTAGAAAAAATATTTTATCACTAACTTTTGCCCGCCACTACGTCAGTGAAGAAAAAGGTAAAAAGTGGTACTCGAGATTATGTTCTATATCTGTGTCAAATTTCAATAATATGTGTTGAATCTTTGGGGCGTTATCGAGTAGGTAAATGTGCGGATCAGACGTATCCCACGGGAACCGAACATATTTTTGGGATCATAGGTAGCCTAATTCTTCCAGACTGTGTTCTAAATTACTTATTTTCAACCAAATGCATGCACCCGTTCTGGAGATACGTTTTAACAAACATCCATCCGTCTATCCCATTGATTTACCACTAGCCGTAGTAAACGCTAGTAGTAAATCAATGGTCTATCCATTCAAACTTTCTCATTTATAATATTTATATAACACACCACACCTTTTTGCCCACAAAAATTTGCCGTACAAAAGCAAGATGTAGCTTTACAATTACTTATAATAACAATGTTTCTATTTTATACTTTTTTATTTATTTTAAGGTAAACAAGTGATATTTGTAAAGGGCGGGAAAAATATGCAAATGCAAACCTGTCCAGAATCAAGTAGTGTGAAATACGTATAATATAATACCAATACCTTTAAAATAATACGAATACCTTTAAAAATCAAATGTATGACTTTTTTTGTTTTGTGATTCAGGCATACGATATTTCGAGCTTAAATGCTAAAAGAAGCCATCTTGTTATTGAGGCCAGAACAGGTAAAAAATGTGACATTTTGTTTTTTTTCCTAAATAATCAATGTACGAAAACTGGTTGGATTTCTATGATATATTTTGTTTTCGGTTATTTCTTTTGACGTCACAAAATTATCGAAATTTCTCAAAGCGATCCGGTTCTTCGTTTTATTGTAGTCCCAATCGTCGTCCCAGTCCTTAATCGACGTTCTTTCAAAAAAATTATTCTAAGTCTAAAAAATCAAATTGTTTCTTATTAGAAAATTTTAACAATATTTAATAATATTTTAGAATGATTTATCGGTCTTGTTTAAATTGTTAAATAAAACCCCACCAACAATTAACTTATCTCCTGTATTTTAGATTATTTATAAATTAGTCTTTATAATAATTTAATTACCAATTATCAATAGTCTGTCTTATTTATGTTAGTCACGAAATTTTTTGTTTCATACATGGATGGCTCCTACGAATAAGGGCCAATGTGCAAATTGACAACTTTACAGGAGAGGCTCTCAAAGTTTCAACCATACAGGAAAATAAGCCGCATAGGCCCTTTTACATCAGCAAATAAACACGTTTGTTGTTGTTTTTAACTAGACTAAGATGTAGCTTTTAACATAAAAAAGTCAAAATCATCAATTTGTTACTTTGGTTTGGCCCTTAAACATAGGACCCATCGACATATGGCTACAATGACAACATTTATAATATAATGAATCGTTTGAATACGTCGAGATTAAATTACACAGAATTGATGTTTTATGTACATATTTGAGCTATAGTCAAATTTAACAAAATAATAATAGTACTGATGATATTTATTTTATCAATACTAAGAAGTAAACCTAAACGTTTTGTAACATTGTAAGCGAATTCCGTTTCTTCGGTAACCAACGCCTTCCTTCTAAGAAATATTTTGATTCGTTGGCATTAATGAGGGAATTCTACCTTTATTCTACCTTGAAATTATTCGATACCAAAGCGATCGGCTCCTTTGTTTGTGATGCGAGCGATGCGGAACACTTTCTGGAATCCTAATGAGGGCTTATGTTCGGACCTTGAACCCGCCTTTGTTATCTCAATGTTTATACTCTGAAATATATTTAGAACTTAGCTTCCGGCCATTATAAGTTGTTCGTTAGTACCCATACGATTCATTTTGCAAAAAAATGTTTTGATCGAGTTTCCACTTATTTAAACATGTGCGCAATTTCTTAAAACACGACATGTGTTTGCTTGAGTGTAAAATTCTACGACGTAAAGCTACAACCCCTAAAGCCCTACCCTAAGGTATTTAGGTTAACAAAGAAATAAAACAAAAACCGGTCTTTAAAAAACCTATCTAATACCTTGATCTTTAAGGCGTATGTGCCGTATTCAAGAATTTAAAAACATTTTATGAAGGGGCGAACGTCTGTTCGCTTTATATGGATAAAACTCGTGAGCAAAACAACTGCGCAGCATGTTAGGTAATCGAATTTAGTGGGGCCCATTGTGCGGCCGAGGCCAAGGTCTTGCTTGTTTACAATGCTCAACACGGCTGGAATTCGCCCGCCTTTATCGTCTGAGCAGGTTGCATCGTGACGCATTATTTGTAAAAGAAATATTATCTTATGTTTGTCTACTCAAATACTATCGACTATTATTCTTAACCTCAAGATAGTTATAAATGAAGAATTATTTCTTATAATTTCGCTCGATTTTAAATATTGGAATAATTCTCGTATTAAGCTTCATTTACATGGTTCTTTTTTATAAATGCATATTTTAATTATTTTTGAGGTGTAAAGTGAGCGGATATTATCGTTAATATCCGTAAATGGCACTGTTTATGAGACTTATTTTAAAACTGCGCATTACAATTATTAATAGCCTGTTTATTTTTTAAATATTAAGTTATTTTCCACAAAAATTTTGGCTCTTAATTATACTATTTTGTATTTGTTTTGTTGAATATTATGTAAACATTATATATGTCGAAGATGAGACAGGACAGTTATTTTTAAAAAAGCGCAGAACCGCTGACCTTATCTGGTCATCGGCTCTGCTATAGCTATAAAGGGCTGTATTTTAAACTAAAGGCAAACTTAAGGAATTTCATCAAAATGAAAACAAGTAAAACAATTAAAAATAATAATTTTTTAATCAAACAAACATAGAATCTACTTACAATGTTGTTTCTCCAAAAATCGGCAGAAAAGTGAGCTCCACGCTCAAGTTACGCCTTTTATAAACTTGTTCTGTTCACTCGCGGCAAACGTCACTTCACAAAACGAAACGTTTAAAAACTAGCTTTTAGCTATTTACAAAACAATATTCCAAAATTCAATTTATTTAAAAATAATCATAATTTAATTTAGAATCAAGTAATTATCAGATGTTTATTAAGAAATTGAAGACAATTAATTATTAGTGATGTCAACATTGAATAATGTCAAGACTATTTACCAAGAACATCAACTTTAGATTATTTACTCACAAACATAAAACTGTTCTACATATTGGTATTGATTAAACATTTCTAATTTGTAATTAGGTAACTATTCTAAGGCAAATCAAATTAATCATCAGCAAAATAATCTTCGCGGCGACACGGCCATTCTGATGCGCGATGCGTGCTCTGCGTCGCTCCACATCTTCTGTAATAGAAATTTAAACTTTGTGAGGCCTGGCACTTCCACAGTACACTCAAGCCTATATGTAAAGGCTATAGCAGAAATTATAATATTTATTGTTCACACCGTGTGACTACAGATCAATGAAAACATTTATTTTTTATAATGATAACACAAATAGGACTTACTACTCATCTCACATGCAAACAGTAAGCTTAGCTCTGTATGTAACTGTAGGTTCATTTACAATTTTGGTCAATGTTTCTGCTCATTCCACATGACAACAGTAACAATTTCATAGATTTGTAAAGGGAAAGGATAGGTGTATGAAAGGTCGATGCTGTTTAGAACAGAGGTCCTAAGGATAATAATGGGACAGGTTGATGCTGTGCTCTGGGCGGTCTCGTACGCCGTGGTACACAGGGGACATTTTATTCTTTTAGGATAGGATTCATAAATGGCTTATTGGACGGCTCCACACGCCAATAGCATCTTTTTAGCATTTTTAATAGCATTTTTTTTTTTTTTTGTTTTTTTTTTTTTTTTTTTTTGGCTTATTTGACGGCTCCACACGTCAATAGCATCTTTTTTTTTTATTTTTATTTATTGGACAACCACGCGCCGATAGCATCTTATGATAGAATAAATTAGTTAGCTTATTGGATGACTCATCATGCCAGAAGCATCTTTGTGATAAATACTGACTACAATCAAGACGGTAATTACTTGGAAGGTTCTCACCGTTATTATTATTCATTGTTGTCATCTGCGGGCGTCAATGCAGCTGACGTGGTTTGTAGTTGTAGGGCTGCCCCGGCGCTGGAAGGCCCGGCTTGCTGATCATCTGGGGGCGACACGGCTATCTGGGTAGTTCGTCCCGGTTGTGGTGCACGCCGTAGTTGGTCATGTGCGACCTTGCGAGGCCGTCCATGGTGTCCCACTACCTTCTTCACGAGATAGCGGTCGTTTTCAAGAACCCTGTGAACTTCGTAAGGAGCGCTAAACTTTAGGTCAAGGGAAGTCTGGTTTCTGGGGTTGTTTTTGATCAAAACAAAATCGCCTCTTTGAAATCGGTGAATTCGAGCTCGGCCTTTATCGAACCTTTCTTTATCTTTGCTAGCCGTCTGCGTCATTTTTTGCTGCACATGACGTTCGAGAGCTTCAAAGTTAATTATTTCTTTGTCCAAGTCAATTAAACTTAGTAACTCTGGTGGAACACAGTTTTGACGTCGAGTCAGTAGTGCAAGTGGAGCCACGCCTGTTGTTCTGTGGACAGTGCAGTTGAGGGCAAGCTGAAGGCTTTCCAGTGCTGTGTGCCAGTCTGGAGTCTCATAGTTTTTGATCATTACGAGACCATTTTTCAATGTTGCCATCACTCGCTCCACTTGTCCGTTTGCCCTGCTAACACCTGGTGCTATGGAGTGTATTTCTATATTAAACGTGTCGCAGTAATTTTTGTACTCTCCTAAAAACTCGCGACCGCCGTCAACGATTATTTGCCTCGGAGCTCCAAAAAGGTGGATAACTTGCTTTAGAGCCGCCAGAGTGCTGTGTTGACTCTTGTCATTAGTGTAACGTAGTAGCACAAACTTAGTGAAGGCGTCCACCGTCACCACAACGTACTCTTGTTCATTAAGAGTTCCCAATTTACCCGTGATGTCCATGTGTATGACTTCAAATGGAACCACTGGCTTGGCAATGGGATGTAATTGTACCTGAGTAGCTCCCGATGTTTGCTTTGAAGTTCTGCATACAATACAGTTGTCGACGAAGTCACGGATAGTGGTGCTCATTTTATCAAAATAATAGGTTTCCCTTATTTTATGAAGGGTCTTCTCCCAGCCTGGGTGTTTGAGCGCACAATGGAAGGTATTTATCAAACTCCACTGAAAAGACTTTGGCACGACAATAAGTTTTTGTAAACCTGTGATAGCATCTAACCTCTCAAATTTAAGAACATTGCCTTCGAGGAGGTATCCGGGGACATTTTCACCATTATGCAGAGCATCTATGATGGATCGCAAGTGGGTATCACGTCTTTGTTCGATATTTACCCAATCCAGATTATTGGTCAACACGTTGACAGTCAAAGGATCTGGATTTCTACTTAGGTAATCTGCATGTTGCATCCGCTCGCCCTTCCTGTATTCTATTTCGAATTCGAAATTTTGGAGGTAGGCCCACCATCTATGAATGCGGGGTAGCAAATCCTTTTTGTGTTTTGACGCTTTGAGCGCATTACAATCGGTGATCACCTTGAACTGACGTCCATACAGGAAGTGCCGGAAATGCTTGATTGCTCGTACTACGGCTAGTGTCTCAAGCTCGTATGAGTGGTACCTACTTTCAATATCGGTCGTACGCATACTGAAGTACGCTACCACGTGTTGCCGCCCGTTAATAATTTGAACGAGTATCGCTCCGAAGCCTAGACTACTAGCGTCGGTAAATAGTTCAATGGGTTCTCCCTCTTGGAATATGGTTAGGACCGGTGTAGAAGTTAAATGACGAATTATATTTTGACGTGCCTCTTCATGAACATGAGTCCATTGCCACCTAGCGCCTTGTTTAGTCAATTCGTAAAGGGGAGCCATAGTTCGAGCAAAATCGGGTATGAAGCGGCGGAAATATCCTGCGAGCCCGTTAAATTGACGAACCTGTTTAACGTTAGTAGGTACTGGGGCCTTCAGTAAGGCTTCGACCTTTTTAGGACTGGGACGAACTTGGCCATTTTCTATTACGTTACCAAGATATTCGATAGACCGTTTAAAGAATAAACATTTGTCAATATTGATCGAAAATCCTGCGTCACGTAATGCTATGAAAACTCTTTCCAAGTATTCCAGGCCAGATGAGAAATCACGACATTTACTAATAACATCATCGATGTATACCTGAGCTACGCTATCATTATGAGCCTTGTTTGCACTACCTGGGCTCAGAAGCGGACCTAAGGCACGATTAATGCATCTCTGGTACACTGAAGGAGCGTTGCATAAACCGAATGGCATGGTTTTATATTCAAACAGACCATCTGGAGTGACAAAAGCTGTTTTCTCTATAGAGTCAGCGGCAACAGGAATCTGATGGAATCCAGATGCCATATCTAGGGTTGTATAATACTGGCCACCAGCCAACTGATCAATCTGGTCTGCGATTAAGGGGAGGGGGTAATGATCGCGAACAGTGTTTGAATTTAGCTCACGATAGTCTACGCACATGCGGTCGTCACCGTTTTTCTTTTTTACCAAGATAATCGGACTCGAATATGGAGATTTACTTTCTTGAACAATGTCATTGTCTAACAACTCTTTAACAATTTCTTTGACTTTCTCGCGCTCAACCGGGCTTAACCTGTAAGGTCTTCGTTCCACAAACTTATCTGGATTTTTCAAACGAATCTCCAATTGACCGGTATTTACACGAGTTTTTGAGTAACCGCGCGTAAAAGTCGTAGAATATTTATTGAGAAGAGTCATTAGTTGATCGATCTCTGACGTATTGCTCAAGTCGTGATTTATATCATCAAACAAACCGGCCGTCGGTCGCATGTGCATGACGCGAGGTTGAGAGCATAAAGTCGCGCTATTTTGAGTAACGATCACCGTTAATCCCGTTTTGTTCAAAATATTTGCACCTATCAAAACATCTGACGTCATATCGTAATCGGACAAAATATGAAATTCGATTTCTACGTTAATGTTATCAATAACACATACTGTTGTTAATATACTTGTGGAAACTACAGGAAAAGGACCTATTCCTCGCAAATAATTAACTACTTGTTGTCGCTTCCCAGGCAACTTATTCGCAATAGATTCGCGCATCACAGAACATTCCGCGCCACTATCAAACACCGAATCAATAATAATGTCACCTACTCGCATACGCATAGTATTTAAGATCTGTTTATTCTTTATAAATGAATTCACATTGGAGGTTATCTGTTTTTCACGACGGTAACAAGTGTCAAACGTATGACCGGGTTTTGAACAAAACGAGCAAAACCTACTTTCATTCTGTTTAGGTACCGAAGTTGTCAAGGCATTAGGATTCTTCTCGGTTGTATGTTTTTCTGCTACTACCGACGTATTTTTATAACGACAATCACTAGAAGCATGCCCAGGCTTCTTACAAAAGTTACAATAAGGGACGTTTCGATTATCGATAGCGTATTTTAAACGTTTGGATGGTGGTTGATTGGGATTTTGATGATTAGAATTGGGACGCTTAGCACGAATAGACGAGGCAACGGAAATTAGTTCTGGCACTGAGGTAGCTCTGGCATTCATGAGTTCAATCCGAAGGCGTTCGTCACTAATTGTTCCTATCACCGCTTCTACCGCGTCACTATCATCAAGTTTATCTTTTGTAACCCGTCTCCACAAAATCCATGATCGCGATAGAAACTCGGCAATATCTTTGGTTGGATCGTAATTGTGTTCCTTAAACCTTAGCACATCCTTTGAATAACGGTTTTCGGGTTCAAAGGTAGTAATAATATTTTGACGCAGCTCATCCCACGTGGACGTTGTGACAAGCCAGTTATCAGCCCACATTTTTGCACGACCTTTTAGTAAACTAGTAACTTTCATACGGAGATCGTAGTCACTGAGCTCATAATTGGTCTTAGCTAAGGAAATATGATTACACCACTCGCGGACTCCAACGTTACCGTCCGGGTCATATGAAGGCAAAAATACATCAGTAATTTTAACTTTATCGCGCTGCTTCGACAACTTTTCACTCATATTCTGCATCATAGTTATCATATGTAAGTAAAATTCAGGAGGTACGTTACTGCCCTGTGGTTGTAGCGGCGCCACGTTGGCAGATGTATTTGGTCCACCATCGCCGTCGTCTGGTCTGGACACGGTACACGTAGGTACGCTCGGCGCCGTTGATCCATTCTGGTCTGCTCCTTCCATCGTTTCACGCAGGATAATTTTTTTTTTTTTTTTTTTTTTTTTAATGCAGGTAGTCTGAAAAATAAAACAAATCGGACAGAAAGAGCGGATAAGTATCCCACTTCTGATGTCGAAGATGAGACAGGACAGTTATTTTTAAAAAAGCGCAGAACCGCTGACCTTATCTGGTCATCGGCTCTGCTATAGCTATAAAGGGCTGTATTTTAAACTAAAGGCAAACTTAAGGAATTTCATCAAAATGAAAACAAGTAAAACAATTAAAAATAATAATTTTTTAATCAAACAAACATAGAATCTACTTACAATGTTGTTTCTCCAAAAATCGGCAGAAAAGTGAGCTCCACGCTCAAGTTACGCCTTTTATAAACTTGTTCTGTTCACTCGCGGCAAACGTCACTTCACAAAACGAAACGTTTAAAAACTAGCTTTTAGCTATTTACAAAACAATATTCCAAAATTCAATTTATTTAAAAATAATCATAATTTAATTTAGAATCAAGTAATTATCAGATGTTTATTAAGAAATTGAAGACAATTAATTATTAGTGATGTCAACATTGAATAATGTCAAGACTATTTACCAAGAACATCAACTTTAGATTATTTACTCACAAACATAAAACTGTTCTACATATTGGTATTGATTAAACATTTCTAATTTGTAATTAGGTAACTATTCTAAGGCAAATCAAATTAATCATCAGCAAAATAATCTTCGCGGCGACATATAAGTTATCATTGTGCGATCGTTTTATAAAATATTACAGGTTAGCACTGCTGATTACATTTTATTATTCATTTATATTAAGCAAAACAGGTATTAATGGTACTTAATAACGTGTTGACCTTGCTCGCGAATTCATGTTTATTTTTTTATAAAAAAAAACAAAACAATAAGCTATTTTGTTACCTTATACAGTTGAAGGCAGATAAAAATCTTTTGCATTCGACATTTAATATATTCTAGTGCAATGTTTTGTTATGTTTTTGTTGGTTAGATACAAATTATTATTTAAAAAACAGAAAGATTTTAATGCTATTAACTTAAGAATTTAATATTGTTGTTTATCTACCTATATTTGATTTCTTTCTCATCCAAAACTAATTTTTAAGTATTCAATTTGCGTTTTCAGTATGAGTATGACTGCTAATTCAAGCTATGTGTTGACATTGCGTCTACATCAGCGCATACCTGACGATTGTGTAGGCGTATCATAGGAAATTTCGAAGCACGTTCTTTCTGTATTCAAATGGCGCCACAAAGGCACCTTGACGGCTGTTACATACATTTTTTTGTATGCACGAGTTACCTTTATGTCACACATTATGCGATAAATTTGTCTACTATTATAAAATCCAAAAAGTTTTGAAAAGTAGAGGAAATTATCATGTTATTTAATTTTATCCAAAGCAGTCTATAAAGAAGATAATTTTCGATTTTTATTACTCTAGTGAGACTTAGAAAACTTTCCTACTCATAATTTATTCCTTCAAGCCTTTAACGTTTGTTAGTGTTGACCCCCAATCACGATATTCTAGTTCTATTTGCCGGCTGCACCCTGCGCCTACGTGGGCTGAATGCTCTGAGCTCAATGAGAAAGCGCCGGACCGGTTCCCGCGTGACTCCCACCAACACAAGCCACTTTCAATCCACAATGGACGTACAGATTATCTTAACTTAAACATCGTATGTACACTCACTTACAATAAGGCGATAGTTTAAAGACGTCGTAAATCTACAAGATACAGATTTGCTGAATGCCTCAACCACTGTTCCTTAGTATTAATAATTAACGATGTCTCAGTACACTATTAATGATTTGTTTAATGTCGTTTGTTAAAATATTGAATTTGTTTACTCGTGTAAGTAACTGCAATGTGTCAATGTATATATTTATATACGTTTTAAAGGTTGTACGTTTGGATTTGCGTTGCTTCAGTAAATATTTTTCTTAAAAACCAAGTATCAAGAATGTTCCATCTTAAATATTCTTTAGTAAACAAAGCTGCGTGGGCGCAGAGTTAAATAAAATCTTTCGTTAGTTTACAGAGGCGCTCGGTCCGCCCGCAATTTTGATATAAAGTCAAGTCGAAACAACATCGCTATTTTTATTCCGCGTTCAAGGCCAAGCTCGCCATATTGCATTCGCTATACTATCGATTCGAAGAAAAAACGTTTGTCTCGCAAGCAAGCACTTTTATTACATTGTATTTTAAAAACAAATACGCAGTGGCACAAAATGTTTTAATTTTTGGTATGTAAATGAAAGTTCAATTCATTATAAAATTAATAAAAAATAATTATAAAATTCCTGGCCGTTTGTTAATTTCTTTCTTTTATGTTTTATTTAACAGTATATATTATAAAATGAATATTAAAAAAAATATTGTATGTTATAACAGACATTAGGGCAAATAAATAGGTACGTCTCATGGAAATAGCGCGTGTATTAAAAAAGTTCGTGTCATATAAAAGCCTACAAGTTCAAAAACGTTTAAAAATAAATTTGTTATGAGTAATCCAAGTAACTGTTAGAAAGTTACACTGAATTGCTGGAGGGTATCAAATATCAAGACAACAGGAAGTTAAACTTGATATCGTATTTCGTGCTTATGTAACGGGCGCGCGGTCTGTTGTACCTTTTTTGTTGATTACATTAAAATAACTAAGGCATTGTGAGCCCCAAGGTTACCTACATTAAACCGAGCGAACTTCCGTTGCCTTGTTCTCATGACTAACCCTTACACGTTCACTCAACCAAATATTTTTTTTCTCTGCACCGGTAAGAGTACCTACTTAATTATCGGTTGCAGGTTCGTTTATGAAGTAATGTTAGAAATGTACAAAATATTACCATTTTTATGCAAATACTAGTATAACAGAAATTACATTCTCAGCCACTAAGCTAAATAAAAACGAAAATACGTGCAGGAAAATTCCCAAAAATTCTACCATTCGCACTAAAAAAAACAGGTTGCGAGATTTGCATCACAAGTCGACAAAATCGTTTGAAAAACAAACATAGTTGACGTAACATAATTAATTCGAATCTGTTCGAAAACAAGTTTAATTATAATATGCTAAAAATTAAAATATTCGCATCAACGTTGTTATCGCGCTGTTGTTTTTTTTTTGTTATCGGTTCGAGAATGTAAACAGAACGCCGCGTTGACACGCCCCGGTGAGATACGAGACTCGGTATCTAATTCAGTTGGCCTTGACAATGAAAAAATAACAAGTTTTTTTGCGTAACCTTGACGTCTTGTGTTTCGTTTTTTCCAGTATATTTGCAGTGTTGAATAATAAAATTGTGTATGTTAAATAGTTACTCTTTTTGCATTTACTACTAAGATAACTTTGAAGTATATAATTTCGAGACATTATTACTAAAATACACAGATTTTCACTTGTTTATACCTATATAAATTCACTTCTGTAATATAGTGGGGCAGACGGAGATTACGGAATTTTAGAGTTCTTGAAGACACATTTGCACATACATATGTACCTATATGTTACGATGTTTATGTATTACTTATTAACGACAAGGGTCTTCAGGCGTATAATACTTAAAATATCAAACGAGTTAAAATGTCAGTTTATAATAAATGAAGTGCGTGAACATAGACAAATGGTATGGGAATGCTAAATAAAAATTACACTGTAAATTGAAGCAATTGATATAATTGTCTTTGCCCCGAAATCCCCGGTGCGACGCGAAACATTAAAGCTGCCATTTTGTCGTGTTTTAACATTTTATTAAATGTTTCGAATCCGCCGTCACGAAATGTCGCTCGAGCGGTTCGTAAATTGAACTATAGCAAATTGCATTTTGATTCGTATAATGAGATGAGTTTACATCACGCCTTATTCCTTGATCATTACGTTTTAAATGCGGCGCGTATTTTTTGCCGTGGTGTTCTGAGACCAAAATCCCCGTTTAAAACATGGTTATCTATGTTTTGTCAAAGTTAATGACAGCGATGACAATATGTTTTGTACAGGGATTTTGGCCTCAGAAACCGACGGGTAAATCTATGACCGGTTTTTGTTCAGTATATTTTGGAATAGCTTTTACGAAAAGAATGCCATCATATCATGTTCCTTTCATTTTTCATGGGCTATTTTCGAGATTTATTTTTGACTTTATTGAATAATCAAAATACACTTTGAAATGGAATTATAAATAATGGAAACAAATTACCAATAATTTAATTTATTTAGCTATTGATTCATAATATTTGTATTTATTTGATGTTATGCACTTTCGAATTTTAAACTTGTTTTTTATATAAAATGTTTTATTTAGATAATAATTTTGACCAGCTTTTATCTTTTTAACGTTGCTATCTTATATTACTTTAATGCACCGACCATAACCTTGAGATATAATCAGATAAAAAAACCGCGAGATAGTAAAATATCAAACAAGTTATATAGACAGACATGACGAGACTATAATTAATATAGTAATTAAAAAAAAAACAACAAAAACAATGATACGTACATAATTTACATAACATATTCGTGTCCAAATACATTTTATCAAATGAACTTGTTTTTAACTGTTTTTTTGTTTCACAGAGCCGGCGCTGGCGCAAATGGCATATTCTCCAGGCGACTCGATTTTTCAACTTTCAATCTTTTGCCGAAGCATAAAGTCAACTCTTATCAAATTAAGGTAAGTTCTTATATTTCTTACTTACGTCACATGCATAACTTCTTAGGTATTAGACTGTTATAAATATAAAAGTTTAGATGGATGTATGTTTGTAAGCGTGAAACTCTAGAATGCCTGAAAGGATGTGGATGAAAGGAACAAAATCAGATAACAGTTTCGAATAGCGCATAGGCTGCTAACTCTGCTTTTTGTGTTTTTATTCCATGCGCATGAGTTTTGTGTGAAACGTTTCATAATATGCATTGTTTTATTAACTTGTAATTTTAAAGTTATATAACAGGTTCTAATGGCGGCAGACGTACAACAGAAGTTTACGATTTAACTGCATTTACGTAGATCTCACGGTTCTTAGTGTTGTTATGCGAAATTTCCTTTTATATATTTTTATCTTTTTCTCCGATTGTGTATTTTTGTTTATTATTAGATTTATTTTTTTTGTACCTTTTAAAAGTTTTGCATCTGTAACACTATTTTAGAGGCATTCATCACATATTTAGTTAGTGATTTAGTGCATAGCATTATAGTGATTTAGTTTATATACATTTCTTCAACATTTTGTTTCCCCGTGTCTTTCATGAACAATTTTATTTAGTAATTTATTAGACAGCTGTTGTAGATCATTCAGACCAGACATCTGTATCTGATGTTACTAGAAAAGCTTTTAAAAAGTTAAAGTCAAAGGTTTGAATCAAATATTAGTAAGTCCACTGAGAGTTTACGATTTGAACACAGGACTTTATCGTGCGCTTTCCTGTTCAACCCACGGCCGCATTGTCGTCGTCGTTAGCCAGCGATTTAAGTCCCAGAGCGCACATAAAACAATTGTAATGCTAAAGTCGATCATAATTTCAAACCAAAGTAAAATACAATGACATAATTTAATGACGCTTTTCTAGTCAAATGACATGGTCTGTCTCTATCTATATTTACATAAAGATTAGCATTTAGATTCATAAAATAAGAAATCGATTCAAGCTTTTGCGTTTTTAATTTAAATTAAGTAGAAATTTATTTAAGGATGATAATTTGTTAGCTTTGCGCCGTAACAATATTGTTTATTATTTTTGTCTTAACGCAATTCCATGCTCTTAATTGGTATTTTTTGTTTTTTAGGAATCCAATACATCTTGTAGTAAGCATACATAGTTAAATTTAATGTTAATATACAGCAATTTAATATAACAAAGTATTATATTCACAAATTATATTTCATATTTTATAAACGAAAATTACAAAGTTTTATTTTAAAAAGATAACTTTAGTTTAGAATAACGATAAAACACTTTTATAGCCCGGGCCCGAGTTGAAAGTTTACCTTCGTTGGTGTACCCATAAAGACCCAGGATGACGCCCCGCGCGATAAACTGCTGTCAGCAGAGGCGCCCGTATGGCTGCGACCATTACTACAGTGGCAATACTATACTAATTTAGACGGATTTATTAAAAAATTCCTGCATTTACGCCAATTCCTAGATTCACCAATTTCCCATGATAAGGACTTTGTGTTCCTGTGTTTCATCTAACGTTTGATCAACGAGGTACATTTTTTTCTGGCCTTATCTTCACATCTGTTTTATTTAAGAATTTTCGAAACACCTATATGTATTGTCTGTCCCAATCATCTAAGAGGATGTCAACTCAAGAGGAATATCTCTATTGTAAATAAACAATGGTCACCGTGAAACATATTCGTTTCGTAAACGAATAAACGTAAATTCGTTGTAATTTAATCGTATGCCGGTAGTAGGCGCTTGGTTGGAATGAAACCCGCGGCGCCGCGCCCAGTCCGCTTTCGGCTAGATTTATACAAATAAAACTCGCACCCGTCTACATATGTTTTATTTTTTTTCCTGTACAAGGAATATGAAATTTGATAAGGTGCTATTAAAATGTGATGAAAGAATTCGACTTGAAATTTTTTAATCTAATGGCTAAAGGCTTTCTTCTGTAAAACTTTTTAAATCTGTAATAATCGGCCCTGAATGGCTTCAATTAATTATTTACAAAAACCTTTTTGTAATGCAGGACATCAACGCGGTTCAGCCGAGCTGTGTCTGACAAAGTTTTTTCCTTGCCAAAGGCAAACCATACACAACGAACAAAGCCAGTATTTGATGCCACGCCACCGCGCCGCGCTCACGTCGAATTATTTTGCAATTGTCGCTCGTTATATGTTTGTTATGCAGCGGCGGTATCTAATCTCTGTGGGCCTTGAGCCCGTTGTATGTCAACCTACGGTCAATGCACCGACAGCCAGCCGCCGGCCGCCGTGCCCGTCTATTTTTAACCCGCGATTGTTTCATATTTATTGCTGCCCAACGCTTGTTGCAGTAAGCGCAGTAAGTGCATATTTTTACTGTCGCGCCGATTGAGTAATTGTTTCGAACGTTCACGCTTTGTGCCTTTTCGTTTGTCCGCCATTTTGGAATATAGCGCGCGAAAAATTGCGTCCGAATGCAATATGTCGCTCGATTGGAGAGGTTGTTTTTCTATGCCAATTTACGATTTGCTCCAGGCTCAATTGATGGTCTATGATCGGATTTGCCTTCTAACATGGCACGTATTGCAAAATACATAGTTTTTAAGCTACATGAAATGTGTGGAACAAAAATCAGTCGAACAGCTTTTCATTTTCCGTTTTTTAAAGAAAGCACGACCCGAACACGAACTTCCTTGCTTGGCACGAATGCCTTTCAGTATTAAAAAGTATATTACCCCAGCCCTTGGGAGTTAGACCGTTTGTTTTTAGATTTTCAGACTTACAACTTAATCGTCGGTCGACGTACAAAACAAAATTGACTCATAAAACCGTATATTGTCTTCGGATATTTAAACAATTCATTTTGCTTTACAACTTTAATTAATTCCCCACAACAATTTACACTGTACAGTCGACAATGTTTTTTTTCTGTAACAAGCAAATCTGCATTGTGAATCATAGATTAAGCTATTGTTTTCCAACGTCCCAACCACAAAGAAGGTCAATAAAATCATAAATTTCATTTGTGCGCTTTAATTCAATGAAAATTGCTTCGTACTGAATGATTTACGTTAAGGGCCTTTGTTACTCTTTGCTAGTAAGAACATTAAAAGACAATGATTTTAATTTCATTTTGATTTCGAAATGTTTTTCAAAATTAATTAAAAAAAGAAGTTAATCTAACTTTAACTCACTATTAACCATCCGCAACAGCTCTAAATAGAGCTGATAAAATCTAAATAAAATGATAAAATGCTAAGAAAACCCTAATATTCTAGCTTATAGGCTGTGCTTTTTATCGGTAACATCGTTTTATAGGTTTAGTATAAAGTTAACCCAAACAATTGTCAAGTTGTTTTTCTTTACAATATTAATCTTACTAATGTTGTAAATGCCAAAGTATAGAAAGATGTATGTTTGTTAGAAGTTATCTCCAAAACGGCTACATGGATCTCGCTGAAATTTGGCACAAATGTAGAGCATAACCTGGAAGAACATAAAAGCAACTATGTAATTAAGTTTTTTAATTCATTTTGTTATCTTGGAAAGTCAAAATACTAGAAGCATATCAGTAAATTCCTGGATTAAACTGGTATGAAACTAATCTTGATTGATAACGACGTCGGGGCACGTTTTCGCGAGACATCGAGTCATTACAGCTACCATGCTACTATTTATGGTACCTTGTCCGCCGGCATATTGCTCGTATAGACCGGTCCCCGCCATGGGACGTGGTCATTCAATCACAACAATTTCACATGTACACGACAGATAAAATGCTATAATACATTTTATAAATAGGCATTTACAGATAAATTAAAAAGCAAATGTCAAGGGATTTCTATGAAAATCTCTAAATTACTGTAAATTTTGAGGTAAATAAATGTATTTCACGCATAACTGTAAATAAAAATTCTGTTTTCAATTTACAGCAATTTCTTTTAGATGTTGATAATATTATGCTATAGTTTTTGTGAAGCTTTTAAAAGGCTTTTTATAAAAGTAAAATTTTCACCGTTGATGCATAATGCAGTCATGTGATATACGGAAAGATCTACCTTTTAGTTTGCATAGCATTTTAAAAATCACATTGATAAAGTCAAAGGCGGAGGGAGACATACATTTGTAATATCTAAGACTCACTCCGGACGGAGGAGACGTATCAAAAGATAAAAGCATATTTTTATTATGTTTTATACGGCTTTTATGTCTTCCCAGTGCTTGCAAGGAAAATATAATTTTATTTGAATTTAGCTACACATTAACTTGTACAGATATTGACAATTTAAAATACATATAATAATAAGAATTTATTTTTGGTCGTCGAAATTGATTAAATAGTTGCGTTTTTTTTAACAAAAATATTGTTTCGCTTTTACAGTTTTTTTTTAGATCAATTGATGTGAGTTTGAATATAATATGTTTTGTATATGTATACGATGGGTCTGCGATATGAAGAGTTCTCAGTCATTCGCGTAACAGAATCCGCTGATGACACCCGATCCCTCTCTCAAGGTTCCCTATATATATTGTTAATGTTTTTACTCGATATATTTATTCCCGCGCCTTATTATAAAATATAAATCTTAATAAATACTACATCTTTATTTAGATTAAAATTATTTTGAGCGGTTGAAATTACCTTTAATAAATATTTCTATATACCAACGATCATTAACTTTATTAGATGAAAACGATGGGTACTTGGAATAATGTCGCAATGGATATTGCGACAGTCTTCGGGTTAAGTCAGATTCGGTATCTACGGACCTAAATACACCTTATATATTTTTTTTACTTAATTCTGATGAAAAATGACAAAAATAGAAAAATCACTTTGTACATTAATTGTTTGTTCCTGGTAAACGTTTAGAAAAATATTACTGGAACAATACGGTTATGTTGAAAGTGAAATTTTTGTTTCAATTTTAGACCAGCAATTGTAATTACGGCTTTCTTCCAGGGAATAAATCATGTAAACATTAAACGCACTATACATTACTGTACCTACTTTGATGTTAACAGATTCGCACTAAACATTGCTGTACCTACTAAACTATCGTTGAGTCGTTACTCAATGGCAGCAAATATTAAATCACGCACAAGACTACCAAACTATAGTTATTTTATTTGTATTACTGAAGATAATAATCTACAATAATTATTTTAAAATTTTATAGTCATCTGTTCATGATTCGAATTAATGTACCTGTGTCAAAATTTTTGTTTTCTGATATTTTACAAATGACATGTACTTAAATGTCGCAGATAATATATATTTATTAACACCGAAATACCAGTAAAACATAATGGTGACATTTTAGAGAAATTTATAATTATAAGAAATAGAAAATGTAACCGCACCCAAACACTGAAATATTATTTTCTGATTGATGGTGTAAAAGAACTAGTATGCAAGAATTTCTGTTTAAACACTTTGCAAATCTCTGATACTATGGTATTTACTGCTTTAGAAAAAGTGAAGTATGATGAGAGCCTAGCTGATTTGCGTGGATGTCATAATAATAGACCTCACAAAACGGGCTCGTCAACTGAAGAGAGTGTCGTGCAACATATAAAACTATTCCCGACAGTGGAAGCTCATTACGTCAGAAAGGACTCTCAAAAACTATACCTATCTGACGATCTCAATATTTCGAAAATGTATAGACTGTATAAGCAATGGTTTTCAGAACAAGATAATTATCAAGATGTTAAAATGGCGTCTGCACGGCAGTACAGAAAGATATTTAATACGCAGTTTAATTATTCTTTCTTTAAGCCTAAGAAAGATCAATGTGCAACGTGTACACGTTATGAACGAGCTGATGACGATACAAAAAAAGCAATGCAAGTTAACTATGATATGCACATTAAAAATAAAGAAACAGTACGTAATATAAAAGAAACTGAAAAAGAAAAAGCAAGCGATTCAGAAACCATTGCAATTTTCGATTTAGAGAAAGTTCTCTACATCCCCAAATCAGAAGTTGGAGTATTTTACTATAAGCGTAAATACCCAGTATACAACTTAACAGTGTTTGATGCAAGTCGAAAACTAGGCTACTGCTTTATGTGGCATCACGCAATAGCTAAACGAGGTGCTATTGAGATTGGTAGTTGCATATTCAAGTTTCTGGAGAGTGAATATATCAGATCGATTAATAAAATATCACTGTATTCAGACGGATGTCGTGGTCAAAATAAAAATCGCTTCATTTTTGCGCTATATTTGTATGCGGCTACAAAATTTCAAATGAATATCACTCACCGATTTTTCGTAACAGGCCACAGCCAAAATGAAGGCGATTCCATGCACGCTTGCATAGAGCGAGAGTTAAAGAAAAATAAATTTATATACTCACCAGAACAAATGTACGGAATAGCCATGAATGCGAAAGTTACGGGTGAAAAGTATAATGTCGTTGAGATGAACCAGTCCGATTTTTTAAACATTAAATTGCTAATTGAAGGGCAAAACTGGATGCATGACTCAAACGGTAATAAAGTGATGTGGTCTAACATTATGGAAGTCAACGCGTGTCATACCGAGCCGGGTAAATTGAAATTTAAATATAGTTTTGAAGATGAATATTTAGAACTAGAAACACGTGCATTACCAAGCAGAGTAAGGAGGAGAGTACAGAGCACAAGGGGAGGAAGGGCCAGGTTTGAGCGAGCAGGAAATGGACACGTTGTTTCTACGTATTCTACAGCTGAATCTGCGACTCTTCCTGAATTACAAGGAGCTTACAACGAACCGGTTCCTGTGTCAAAAGCTCGGTACTCTGATCTACTGAGTCTTTGTAACAGTCATGATATTCCACAATATTATCACGATTTCTATAAATCTTTGGCATGTGGAACCGACGAAGCTGCTGAGGTACAGGATCCGCTACAGGAGTCAAGTCTTTAGACGTGATTTTGCTTTAAATATTTTGGTACCCAATTTTTTTATTATGTTAAGATAATATATATATATATATATATAAAGTCTTATAAAGTCACGAATTTGTCATTTTAATTATGCTACTTTGATTCCATAAATGATTGTTTAATAATAACATAATGCTCTTTATTTCTACCACTTTAAATGATCCATTCTTATATTTCTAGTAAAAAAAAAATAATAATAAAAGCACTGTCAATAAAAATAAGATATTCACGCAAAGATAAAAGATTTAAAAAAAACATACAACGATGAATATACAGTAAAATATGAATACCGTCCACAAAACGCTCATCAAGTTCAAGGAATAAGAACACAAACTATGGTTACTGTATCCATCGTGTATCCTATAATACACTGAAAAAAGCTGTAACATATTATTACTGTATCAACATTCATTTTTTTTTCGTGGAACAAAGCTGTAAGTGACTATTACGGGAACAACCTTTCGACATAAATAGTAGCAATATGATCTTTACCGATTTTTTCCTATTTGGATAAAATATACAATCTTGTAACTGCAACAGTACTTTAGGCAAAAAATAACGAACAAGGTGACATATAATTTATTTTAAGATATTCAGTGGTTTTATAGTTATTCCATAATTTCATTAAATATTTTTTCCTGAACAGTTTCATTTTTACGATTGCGGCTTTATTCCCGGTACCCATCGAAAAGAAAAAATAAATATAAAAGACAGTCCGACAATTATGTAGCAATTCTTCAACAACGCTACAAACAGGCAGAACAAATGTATCTCGATTTTCTTAACGGACCGTAAACGGCAAGAAATGAGAAAGTAGCGGCTAATAGATACAATAGGGCTGGCGCGATAGCTCCGCCGAGGCAACTTTCATACGATAGAAAAACTTGCAGAACTTTACGATACGTGCACTGGTGCAACGCGAACTAGTTTCAAATATCAAACCATTTCGTAAGACCAGCGTACGTTATTACTTCGCTCCAGAGATTCGTGATAAGTAATCACTTTTGAGCAGACCCTTAAGTCGATCGGAATTTACTAACATACACGATGGTGCAACTGATGTATCTTGCACATATTCTTGGTAGTGTCCACATCTTTCGACACAAACTTGGATTGGCTATAAAAGGTAAAGTCCGTGCGAACTTTGTCAGCTCGAACATTTCGTGTAACTCTAAATCGAGTTGTTTTTTTTTTTAATTATAGCAAGTACCTATTTTTACGTACACGGTAACTAGTATAGAGCTGGTTTTTGTAAGCATCGCGCTCATGTATCGAATCCAATCTCGATAAACGCCTTGTTTGCGTATCTTATTAATGTAATGGACCCCGATTCCTGTCGTCCTCTTAATAGCTATTAACTATAAACTAGATGAATTTATTGCGGATACGCTAAGTTTTATCTCTATGCGTACTTGAAAGTCAACGTGTAAGTATATTTGTGTAATTTATTATCAAATTGTAGCTCGTGTACGGGTCTGGGCGCAATTCAAGTTTCCGTCCTACGCCATTCACCCACGCGTCTGGCGATCGCGTGTGCAACCAGATATGACAGATGAATGCCTCTCCACACGCCCTTATCATAACTACTTCCTACTAACTTCCTAGTAGTACACTAAATAATAATTTTCTAACGAACAATAATTTCTTGCTTATGTTATATTTGCAAATGTTTGGATGGATTTTTGTTTGAAGGTATATCCAGAACGGCTCATTCACAAAAACAGTATGTACGTCTACATCATATTACATAAACAAAGTCTTCAACATTATTAAAAACTGATGTATTGAAATCGATTCAACCTTTTATTATCCTGTGAACTTTTTTTATTCAGTAATGAGTTATAAGTATCATCTATCTATACATTTAATCAAATTGGAGTGTCTGTATATAATATTTAAAAAAGTGTTTTATGTGCACACGATATATTTTATATACAAAAAGAAAAATTTTTAAACTCTTGTTTGTCTGTCTGTCCGCAAGTCGCGTTTGATCCGATAATCTCCTGATCAGCTTGACCGATTTTGTCGGGACTGACCGCTAGTTGTTTACTAAAAAAAATTATATCAACTTTGCAGAAATACACGCAAAAAATTTCAATGAACGTTGTAACCAAAGGTTGTACATCCATTGGTATAATTGGTTAATTGGAAATGATATTTTCAGTAAAATTGTTAAAAAGATTAGTTGGAAAATCTTTTGAAACCATAATAAAATATTTTTTATTATATTCTTAAACAGCTGCGTGTTCACAGTTATCTTCTGGAGATTATATGAGAGATATAATATGTTGCATTCGTCTCATGTTTTATCTTTATAATTTTGTGTTCCAATTAATAAGTGAATATGGCAAATAACTTTTTTTGTACGAAAAAATTTCGTAATATTGGTTTTCTGTTCCAACGATAATAATCAGTTTTCCACGAAACAACGTTGTTGTTACTACTTGTCGTTTGCGACTGGTTACTAGAATAGAACTAGAGCGGTCGTTGATCCCGCTGCCCACTAATATTATCTCGATAACTGCGCTAATAATGTTTGGGAAACATATGTTTGAGTTGGAGCCAAAATCGGTTTGTTAAAATCGTAAATTCGTAGTAGATTCGACGGGGGCTTATGGTGACTGGGGTTATGTAAGAATATTCGTGGTTGTGTGTGTAGTAGCGTGTTGTGTTGGGATTGTGACCCTGATGCCGGCCGCGGGGTCGACGCACGCGCGCGTCCCACATACAGAGCACGTCGCTCCGTAGCTCCGGCGCAATGCAACTTGCAAATCTCCAGCGCATAGAATCGCAAATAATAATGGCTTGCCGGCCTATTTGTTACGTATCGTGTTAGCTACCTGCGATTCAATTATTCGATTGTAAACGTTAAATGCTATTTCTATGATTGACGACGACGGTTTCCGAATCTAATTTCTATGATATAAAGTAGAAGCCATACATATGTGACTTTACTAATGCAATGTAAATGTTTTCACAAAATGCTAAAAGAATGTCATTAAATATCACGTGTTCGTTATCGAACGTTGTTAAAATACCAAGCATATACCACACACACTTTATATATAAAATGAATTATTTACTCATTTATAAATGCCATAATTCAATGTTTTGGCAGACCTGTATAATAAATTGATAGATAAAAATTAAACGTACTGTATGGTTATAAAACTGCTTATATTTTTATCTAGTTGCCTTACATGTTTGCTAACCTGTGATTTAAATGATCCACATAATCAAAATATAATTGCGACGTGTGGCCGATACATTGGCTTAACAAATTGCCTCAAGCGGCGCAGCGCGCGGCGGCGAGACAGCCATGCCTTGATTATAGTTCTCGTAGTTATCAGGCACACATCTTAAAAGCCTTTTAATTATTGTACAATCATTGAATACAAGAAGCACGATTGTTAGACGCCGGTATTCGTTTAAATAAAGTGTAATTATGTACGCCATCTTGCTTAAATTTAAATAAAAATTGTGTGTAAAGTACTTGCCAAACAAATTTTTAATCTTGTTCAAAATAAATATAGTAATACAGTTAGTTATTGATTTATTATATGTTTATTATTATTATTATTTATTTTCAGATAAACAAAGCTATTGGAAAAGTCTGATTCATTTTTTAAATGAGGATAATGGGATAAGGATTGATTAGAACACTATTTTATTAAATAATATAAAAATTAATATTTTTGGATAATGTTGACGATTGTTCTCTCCTCAGTTGGACTACGACAAATTAAGCTTACGAAAATAATATAGAAAACAAATCCATTCGACATGAGAAAGTTAATATAAATAACCGAGTTGGATTTGGCTTCTCGCCTATCAAAACATCCTGTACCTTTTCTTGTAAACATAATGTTTTCGTATTTATAAATTGGCTAATTTTGATTGATTTATTATAGAAACGCTTTTCATCTTTGCATTTAATTTAATAATGATATAGCTACTTAAGTTTCACTGATGATTTTAATTTCGGGAACGAAGAAAATTTATTTTTAGCTTTTATTCCTTTTTACATAATAATGTAAATAAATCAAAGGGACACTCTATTAAATAATTAGAAAAGAATTAAGACATTTGTTATTAGGTACGTATGTACAAAGGCAAATAAAAACGTTATCAGTGTGAACGTGACCTACCCTCACGTTTTCCAAGTTACGTCATTGCGTTGTGACTGGCAGCGATGGAATATATTAAAACATTACATTTCAGCGACACAATGTTCTATTGTAAACAAGTATTGTAGGTATGAAGGAATCCAATGTACTTACCCGTGCCTATTATAAACGGCATTACTCACAGCGACTTAATTGACTAGACGCGATTAAATTTACATGAAAATAGCATGCAAACAAATCAACGTACAAAGCCAGTGTCGCTCAATCTTTTTTTATTAAACGCTTGCTACGTCTACCGCGGAATGTTTTTCTACAAACAAAATTATTAATTTTTTTTATTTGGTATCATTCTCTACGTCTCTACTATCGTATTACTTTTACTGTTGATTATACTCGTAGAACTTTATCTACTGCTCGCGTCCTGTTTAAATCTATCAGATACTAATATAGAAAGCTTATAAAGTTTTTTGGTTTCTTTACAACTGATAGTGAATAATAGTAAGTAGAAGCGAGACTTGAATGGATTGCAGACGGGCTGTTAGCCGTATTGTTATTGCCGGTATTGCAGTAATGAAGCGCTCGTTTTCGTCCCTTAATATTACCTCTTTCCCGCGCTTTACTCTCCCTAATAGCGTACTAGCATCATTACACTTTATCTTAAATTTCTCCAATTTGCATTTTTTTTTTATTAATTTCTGCTACACTCTTTTTAATCTATGGCCCTTAAATCGTCGTAGGAAATTCAATCTTGGATATATCTAGTTTCAAACTCCTCGCTATGCATACTGATGAGGTATAAAGCGCTGGAATATTGGCATTTCTAGCGCCTTTAGAATATATAGGCGATGAAATTCAATGCAGTTGTTTTTCCAATTCAAGTTGGTCTCGGACATTTTTCCAGCGATTTCTTTTCGATATTCGAGCGTCGTCGCGGTCTGCGGCTGGATTATTTGCATTGATATTCAGTCAAATATTTGCATCGGCCTTCGACTGTCATGTTTCATCGAGATATTCCAACTTTTTCCTCCTCCTTGTTGGTGCATCTAATGCGAATAATGAGAGTTTTGTCGCATTACTTTATTCACCTATGTCACTCAGATGATAATGTTTAGTTGGTATTATTTAAACCGTCTTTTCGTGTCTAAGCACGCAAGCTTTTGTGACGCGACGGGAGGTATTTTAACACTTTCGCCCACGGAATACGGCAGCGGCCGAGGTGAAGTTCGAGGCTATTTATAAATCGAGCCAGGTCCTTGCTCGGTTATTGATCGTCTAGAGAGCACGCACCCCGTGTTACGGTAGGTTAGTATGGCCGCGGCTTCGGCATCGTCTCCCGGAACGCGCCGAAGGCGGCCGAAATTTTACATCCCCGGCCGGTATTGATCGGACTTGACATTGAAATCGTAATAGAAGCAAACAGCTGGGGCGTGAGGGCTTGGGGCGCGTGTCGGCCTGCGCGCTGCAACCCTCGCGGCCGCCCCATTCGCTGCCGGATTTGCCCCGATATCAAACAACGAAAAAAATATCAGTCCCTCTCCACGGTACAAATACGTTTATTAGCAAATCTGCGGACTCGTGAAAAATTCGGTTGGTAAACTTACTTTTTTTTTTTTAATTTACAACAGACTTTAGGTATCCACAGAATGTAAAAGGTATAGCCATGTTGATATAGTTAATTGCATTTGATTTTCAAAATTATTGTATGAACAGACATCCACCCATTAGTGTAATATGTTTTAAGATGCTATTAAACGCAAAATAATTTAAAACACTTCATTATTTCTCCTACATCACTGGGTTAGTATGTAGTGTGTCTTTTGTAAACTATTATAAACATCAATTAAAGCGATTCTTCGTGTCTCGAATGCGACTAAAGGTTGATAATATTTAGTAATTATGCACAAGACCCTAAGACGGGTTTTGTCGTTCTAAATTCTCATTTATATTCAGTGCGGTTGGAGTTTGAATGTTATCTAAAATCCGTGTTTAGGTGTCGGTCGGGATTGCACTAATCTGGAAACTAAACACATTGTTGAGAGACGAAGCTTTGTTCTGGCTAGAGTCTCTATCAGTCTACTTGCAAGGGATACATCTTGTTGAATTTTGTATTATTAACACGAAGCTAATTAAGTTGTTAATAGACTTAAGCTACAAAATGAAAGATCCTGTTGTTTACGTTCTTAAGTTTATGAATGTAAATGTTATTTTATAATTTATTTATTGAACATTTGGTAGTGCTGGTTCTTTTTTTTTTTTTGTAATACTTTGAGAATTAAGTGCTATATTTAATAATAGAAAATAAAAAAAAACTTCTTTAACAATATTCCAACATACATTTACGATGAAAGTAAAGTAAAGGTGTACCTGTTATCAGGAACGTTATGTTACCTATGTCTATTTCTAATTACCTACTTTAGTCACTTCCTTTCTCAAATACTTTTTCCCTTAACACGCTTTCATGTCAGATAAACTTAGTACATTTTAAATTCAATAAAAAAACCTTTCTTTAACATATTTAATAGTAAAGTTAAACTCTAAAATGAGACATGTCTGTTTCAATGTTAGCAAAGAAATATATAATTAAAGAATAGAGAATTATTTAATAACATATCGGAGTATCGTGGCCCGTACATGACAGTTATTACGCTGACGTATAACGGCTAATGGGTTGATAACGATGTTGGCAGGTCCTAGATAAATTGTAACTAATTGATCGCGAAGTATAGAAAAGGGCGACATTTTAATCGTGAACATTCATTTATTTCTTAATTAATACAGAAAAAACGCATTATATGTTAGCTGTACCTAGCTGTGCTGCATTTGAAAATGAGTATTAACGATCTCTTTTGATAATGCGTATCAAAAACTTTTATAAAATGTGGGCAAGAAATAAAAATTTCTTGTGTTTGTAACGACAGAAGAATGTGCCTTTAACACTTTACATCGATTATAAAAACTTTGTTTACCCTTGAGTATGATTGGTTTATTTGATTGTAAAACTTTTTCCATTAAATTTGCTTAATTACTACAGAAGCTCAATATATAAAAATAATTTATCAATATATAGAAATTATTTTTATTTTGCTAACCTAATCCAATAAAAATGATTTATTTATTTAATGTATTTGGATTACATGTATGTATTATTTTATTCATAACATAACATGCCAGAGTATTTCTACATTGACGTTTTTGCTTGTATACTTTAGTTATGATCCCTCTGACAGTTATCTCGTATCTCTGTGGAATAATAAATGCGGAATGTACACAAGAAGTGTTAAGTTGAATATTGATCAGGCATATCGAAATTATTCCACTACGGCGGCGATTGCGAAAGAAAATTTCATAAATAAAAAATGTGCGGCGCTCGCTCCGATGCATTTCTATGAAATCACGACACCTCCGAGTTAAATAAGTGATCACCGGCCGGCGAGACGTGAGCTGAACGCCGAGAGACAAGACGCAGCCCTCGGATAATTAGATTCCTCACACCTGCGATACAAGCTTGAGTAAAAACAAAATGACGGTCTTGTAATGTCCACAGTGTTTTTATATAAGGTTATCGTAAAATGTTTAAAATAGTGATAAAATCTTGCATAAACATTAATTATAATATGCTATTTAAATATGTAATTAAAATTGATATAGCGTCTTGTAATACAAAAGTATTTATACAGTGTCAACTTTTTAAAGTTGAAAATTTACGTTTCTACCTTGAGTTTTAACTTGTTGCTTACCTGAACCCGGTTAAGAAGATGACATAAAGGGGGACTGCGAGAATACAGCCATTTACTTCACCCAAATTTACGTAGCTTTTATAACAAGCGAGTCTTCAGTCGCTCATCCCTTTCTTTGAATCGGCAATAGCTGTAAACATTGTTAAGCTACTGTGTACCATCAGTTTAAAAATATAAACAGAAATGTTCTCTCATTTTAAATTGGTAACACGACCATAAAGGGTAAGTGACTCATCATTTCAATGGCAAACAAATTAATTGTATTGCAACAATTGGGCAGTTTAAAACGGGAAAGCAAAGGTCGATATTGGTGGCGTGGGGCGGCGGCAGGACCGCTAATCGATCGATGTCTGTGTGCACGATGTCTGTGTGCACGCCGCTATGCAGCCCTCCCCCACAACACCCCTGCTACCCCGCCGCCTGCACCATCCCTCTCTTCCGTATTCATCGTCCCCAACCACCCGGTAGTCGCCCGCTTCTGTCCTCCTGTACTTAGACTGCACTATCTAATTTATGTTTGGAATTGCGCGGTTTTAAACTTGTAAGGACCTTACTTTCCATCTCTGGCCACGCTGATCATGTGCATTCATACGTTCTTGTTACAATCGTTCCTTTATTTCTAAGGAAAATTTAGGTGTTATTTGAAATGTTCTTATCCGTGACAAAGTAGCATATCTTGAAGAGCGTAATTTGTTAGTTCATGCAAATCCGTAGTCTGTACATAAGGAGTGAAAAAGATCTCGTTCTATTATGGCAAAATTACCGTTAATAACAAGCTATTCGATATTACGCATTTCTACAACTCCAGAAACACAAAAAAAATTTTATCCTATTAAATATAGTTTATGAAAGACTAATAGACGACACGTACTTTCAATTGTTGCGAGGCCTTGGCCCGGGCGGGTGCGGAGCCGCGGTGGCATTTGCAGGCGATACCTGCGCCCGCGCTTACATAACGCACCTGCCATATCAGGCGGCACCGCACCTCGCTCGCCCATTCTATGAATTACTTACAGGTCATTGACTTCACTAATTAAAGCACTCCGTTTTTATACGTTCTTAAATTAAGAACTCTTGAGATTTTGCATTAACTGAACTGAATAAATAAGGAAAGTATGATTTGGTAATGATAATTTTCCCTCACGAATATAATTCTTTCCCAGTATCCGTTGCTCGATCAGAGAGTTTTATCATACTTTTTCAGTTAATCCAAGACGTAAAAATCTACACACCAGTAGTAAAATAGCGTCTAAATTACATTTAAATTTTAGTTAAAATGGATTAATACACCGTAATATCTCAAAGCGACGTGAACAAGACAGTAAAGTGTTATACCGTGTACAGTAAATAAATACTTTACGAGACGTCGCTACCTTTACAATCTCGAAAATCTACGCCATTCTCCAGACGCGTTCGCTCGAATCTGGTTTCAGCTTTAGCAGTCGGGTTTACTTCGTTTTCCGCGATTATGTCTTCTTCAAACCCTTTAACATCCCTGAGGACGGCTGTGGATAAAAAGGGGCCTATTTTGAAACGGTGAGCACTTTTCTCGACGACTCCTTCGCTAACACGTCTGAAATTTTAAACTCTTCATCTTGTTATACTCTCAATTGTTTTACACGGAAGCTAGATTAAGCTTTTTACTTGAATTGAACGCTTTGTTCCTTTTTCGTTCGTTAGCGAATTTATACTAATATTATAAAGAGGAAAGATTTGATTGTTTGTTAGCATTGAATTTGCTCCGAAACCAATGAACCGATTTGAAAAATTCTTTCACTGTTGGGAAGCTGACATAGGCTATATTTGTTACTAGATTTGTTTTTTGATTACGCGAGGACAAATCGCGGGCAACTACTAGTCATGTATAATTTAAATCATGTTTGAACCGTCTAATCATTCGGTTGTATAATATTGACCATAAACATTACTAGAGGTTAGTGGTGGTGATCAAAAGTTGAATACGCTTACCAGAATCGGCTATAAATAATGGCGGGTCGCTGCCGTTAATACTTCGGATTAAGAGATTCAACGACCATCGTAAACGAAGATAGACGTCATCTGACACATGGCTCAGTTTGGAGTACTATTTTAAATTGCTTTTGAAAAATCTGATATATTTTCTTCATTTCGTCATCAATGTGTTTAATTAGAAAATTAAAAAAAAAAGAACAAAATTTCATGAATACCGGTTATGAAGATAGATTAAAATGCATCCGGTTTATTAAGTTAATAATATGATTTATTACTATGAGAACGGATGCAATCATGTTTTTTTTGAAGGCTGACTGCTTACCATAACAGTGTGAGATTTTAAATAAACCAGTTATTTTAAATCTGGTTAATGTAGGTACTGATTTTTAATCAATATATTAGCGTGTATTTTCTAACGGCTAAAATCCGACACTGTATACATTCTTCGCTTTTATGAAAATCTTATGATAGAATCTTTAGTAAAAAGGTACGGGAAGGTTTTGAGTCATGCATGCGGGAAAATCCGGTGTAACCACTGAACAAAATCAATATGACGAATCCTTAGAATAACTGTAGAACACTTTGAATTAGTTATTGACTTTCAATGGAAACCGAAAATTGTCGATGAATTGGTAAAGATGCAGAAGTTTAAACAATTCTATTTGAGCCAGGACACAATAACTTATGATTTTTATTTTAACTTTTTCATACGTTTATATAATAATTAAAATATGTATTTTGTGCTGTTTAGGAATTGAATTTCATAACATAAAACCAATTTAAGTAAAATTCTAATAAAACTATTGAGACTGAAAAAATAGTTTTTATAACTGATGACTGCTGTCAACAAGATGCATTTCACTTCAATAAAATGTGTTACAATCGAAATAAAAAATCTATTTTAACTAAAAACTAACGGGTTTATTGTAACGCAATTTTCCAATCTGGATGTAAAAATTAAAGGTAAAATTCAATCTGCTATAGCAAAAAGCCCTGTAATTAGAAACAACAACTATTACATTGAAAGAAAACATCCTACAGTTTGAGAAATTTTCGTTACTACAATTTCATTAGAGTTAGTTCAGGTCAATTGAACAGGTGGTGAGTCAATCGATTTGTTTATAAAGCACGTACAACAGTGAGCCCGAATAGCTGCATTACGTGTGCGCTGTTGGTAAATAGCATCGCCGATTATGCACCTAGCAACAGCGTACGGGCAATGGCCGATTGCATTGTTCTAGAGACTTCCGACTGTAAACGTTGTAAGCAATGCCAGCTAAATGTTATCTATTTCGTCGGTAATACTTAAATGAATAGCTATTGAGTCTTTATCTCTATGCATTTGGAAGAGTGCTGTCGGTGATAACAGCTAGTTACATAACGAATAGCTTTCGTACAGTACAATGACCGATAGAAATAGTTGAAGGTGCGGCTTGACTCGCTCGTGTATTACGTGTCAAATCCATTTTAATTGTTAGTGATTATTTGCTATTAATTTTACCCTTGCTATTATATATTATAAGGCCGTCGGATGTTTCTAAGTAGAGTGGAATTTAGCTGCACAATTTAGGCCCTTCGTAGACAAGGCAACGTAAATTTTCGAAATGTAAAAATGTAATTGTAAAAATTTCATAAAGATGTAAAAAGTCTCTTACCAAAAATGTCAGGGGTGAACCGAGAGGGCGGCAAAGCGCCGCTAATAAAAAAAAAACTTAAATCTTCGAAACCAGATGATTTTAGTCGCTAAGTTACGTACGCAATGCAAGGTCATAGAGGTTCGTATATAGCGCGCGTTGCCAACAAATCTATCTGTCATCACCAAAGAGAGTCACTCGCAACCTGTGCCGTGTCGTAGTGAGAAAAGTCGCTGCAATTTTCAAGATGGTGGAACAAATCTATACAGTTACCTGAATAGTGTGTGCGGAGCTTGCGCGACACGATTCTTGCAACGCAACCATACAATATTAGTTTCGACGATTTATTTCGCCTAGTGTACAAAAGGACCTTAATCGATAGGTAAGCAGTTATAAATCCGTGTTTAATTCTACTTTTGAATCAGGGAAAACCTTGTTTATTACTTTTTTACTAAGATTTTGAAAAATTTACCTGCGGCACATTCGAGTTTTGAAAAAAGGTGTATAGTGAAAATATGTTTTAAAACCCCAAAGAAAGAAGGCTATTCTTTATATATCGTCTTTTCGCATCATCCCTGAATATGAATGTAATAATAACAGACTTGTATTTAATCAAGTTAATGACATGTAATAATTGCATTATAATAGACTATCATTTAACTAAATTACATAGTGATTTACTCCTAACAGCATATATAGCTATTAAATTGTTTGAACCTCTTAAATTAATTGCTATGATACATCTGTTTAAATTTTTGGTCATTGTAAATATGAGATGATATTAAAGAATCAGTACACAGCATTGTTTTTATTTCCAACACACATACAAATAATTCCGCGATCGCAAAATGCGGTATCGTGTCATTTGTTTACATCGCTTGTGTCTGGTTAAATATGATAGTGATCTTACATTGTTATTTAGTTGATTGGCTGGAATTGAAATACCATCCGGGCGGCTGAGTAAAGATTATTTATTTAATTTATAATAAATAGCGTATAACTTTATAAAGTTTTAACTACTACATCATACTATTGTAACAACAATAAGTTTCATAAAGTTGAAATTTAAAACATAAAATTGTTTAAAGATCATGGTTTGAGTGTGTAGCCTACACTCTTGCGTAATAACAATGACATTTTGGTAGGGTAAAATTTCATTATAGTTGGTCCAGTAGATTAAGAACGAATAAAGGACAGACATTAATTTTTGTTTATATTTTCATAGGTTAAATATTAATATCTGAGTATTAAACGTGTCGCTATGCCATTTATGAATTGATAGCGAGTACAGGGCAGTCGCAACGGTTAGCTTGTTATGTAAGGGTCGTGTGTAGCGTGCGTTACGATCGGTTCGCCTTGGCTCGGCCGTTATCCCCGGCGACCGCGATACCGGCCGCCTTATCACCTCTGCTTATGTTTGCCGTGCATGTGCACATGTATGCATGTACACAGATAAAACTGCGTTACTTACGCCGAGAATTCCACAGACTAAATGTATTTGTATAAATAATTCTGTTGCGCTGCTAATAACGTTCGATACGTGACTGTAGCGGCGTTTGCCTAGCCTGGCCATTAATATAATCGAAGTATGTATGATTCATGAGTTACTTTAATTAATAAATGATTGTACGTATTAATAGGTTTTGCGTGACTAAGATTAGTAAAACTAGTGACACAAAAAATTATACCTAAACAACACTCATTAAATACATGTTTCTTTACATGACATGAATATTTTGTGACTATCCAATCTTACTACTGCTACTTACTACAGTAAATGCGAAAGTTTAGATAGATAAATGTTTGTTAGAAGGTCGGCGCAACGGATCTTGATGAAATTTGATACAGATGTAGAACATAGTCTGGAAAAACACATTTTTATAATTGTGCGCGGACGGAGTTGCAGGTGACAGCTAGTTTGCTAAAAAATAATATTCTATATAAGACTACTCGAGTTTCGCAAAAAAATATTTCTAACAACAAACTATTGTTTATTGTGTTGATATAAAATATTCACTTCTTTATTTCTATCCCGTAAAGTATTGGGCTTATTTTATGTCGTAAGTTTCCTATCTAGATATTTTACATTAAGGTTAAACTTAAGAAAATATTTCGCTAGATAATATTTCGGATATTCAATAATGAACTGGTGTCTTTTAAAGGTTGTCTGTAGTCTTCCTTTTCGAACATTAATAGTGCCCATGATCTTTTTTACGTATTTCCGTCATATCTTATTTTATTTTAATAAAACTACATTGTTATTGTGTCCGCAAAGTACAATTACAAATATGTAAAATAAATATTGATACAATTTTGCGTGGGCAATGCGTAGGTGGCATAAATACATCATACTTAATCAATTTTGACACAAAAACATTTTTTTTTAATCCAAAGCGCAGTTTAATTTAACGCCAAACCAACCTTCACTTATTTTAAACTATTTAGCATAGGTATATCATGATAAACATTGTATATTAAGTTGGTATGAAGCAGAAAATGTCATTTGCGGGTAGATTAACATTTACCCAGAGTGGACAAGTTAATCCGTGTTCACGCTCACGGCACTTTTTGTGTCCATTTAATGCGACATTTTTTGCCGTGCATGTTGTGAACAAGATCGTATCTGTGCAAATACATTGACATATATTGGTTGTGGTTTTCATAATACAATACTTATACAAGTAGAGAAGTAACATTTATCATTCATAATGATACGGACACAAAAGTATGTTTTGTTTTACTTCGTAAGTTAGTAAAGGTTTCCTTTGACTTAGGTAAAAACTTATTGCAGTTTGCATTTCGTTCAGTTCATTTCACTGGATATCAAAGAATCCTATTATGAGCATTATTGTGGTGTAATATTTAGTTATGATGCTTCATTAAAGTTTTACGAAGAAAGTGTAATCTATCGTTAGTAATTCTTATTATCACCAATTACCCAATTTATTTTTGATAATCTAAACATTATCAAAAATCATTTGTAGAAAATCTTAGTCACGTTTCACCTAAAACAAAAAACGATGACAAAATATTTTTTATACATATTGCTCAATTTTTATAAATATTTAATACATGTACAAATGATAAATGTGCATTTAAAATCCCTAAAAATTAAGTAATAGGAATTGAAAGCAAATTCTTACATTTCGTAGTATGTAACGCCTTGTTCATTTTCCGCACACAGGTCGTTACAACGCGTGACGAACGTGTTTCTTTCATCACCCGTATAACCTATATTCGCTTTTAAAGCATAAAAATTCGCCTTTTAGATTCGAAATGCGAATTAGTTACGCGACTTGCCCTTAAGTGACTAGAGATGGTTCGATGGAAAAATCATATTGGTACCATTTTTGATACGTTTGAAGTTTTAAATTGACATCATTGCACTTACGGTTTAAGGTTTGACTTTCCCTGACGAAAAGTATGTTTATTTGCAGTTTAGTATGCAATTTTGAATCATATTTAGACTTAATAAATTAGTATTTACTATAGGAGTATATACTAATTTTGAAGTAGAAATACTATAATAATTCTAGGTAAATTTTGTTATCATCAAGTCTATAAATGCATATTAACGAGTTCGTATTCTACATATGTTAAAATAATGAGTAATTTAAATGTAAATATTATGCTTTTAACTGAGATCAGAACATGAATATTTTATTAACGGATCTAATGTAATTGTAATCTATTTATGTATCTTGAATATATGTAATTGAATCAAATAAGATTGGCCTCTTGAATCTATTAAGTATTTTATTTGAACGTACTCGGTTTACTCCCGTATTATCCAATCAAAATCAACGTACTTACAAGACCTTTTAACCTGTTCCTGTTTACAAGTCGTATATCACATTGTAAGTCCCCATATAAACCAAACGTTATTAACTTTATAGGTCAAGTCTAGAACTAAAAGATATTGGTAAATATTTATCAAGATTAGAGAAAAAAAAATATCGAATTTATAATTCTATGTCGACGAAACCGCGGTTACTAACTAGTGTAGGATACATTTAATTTATTTATCGCAATGTTTACAGTTTCATAGCAGTTATTTATTAATTTCTCCGTTATCAATGTTGACGCTGTTCTCACTGCACTGATAAGGTACAAGGCTAACCGTCCGCAACTTTGCAAAACATCAAAGCTGATAATGAGGTTCGGGTGACGCCTCTCTAGTGCAGGGTTATCGTGAATGGCAAATACTTACTTTATGCCCCTATCTCACGCTGATACTGTAATCTCCAAGTCGTCTTAAATTTTGACCTTTAGATAGTAACAGTTTTGTGAAATGCACGTTTATATTTTAATGGTTTAATTTCTCTTTTGCTAGTTAAATAAAAAGTTGTCTCGTAAGCGAAGTATTATATGAGTTTTTTTTTCGAATAGATATACGACATACCTTCAAGATAGTGAGTGGCGACTGTAGTTATATTAGGTATTTAGTTATCAATACAACATTAAATAACATTCAATATGTTAGTAAATGAGTCGGAAACTAGTAAACTGCCTTTATCTCTCACAGTTGGAGGAGGAACATGAGAATATGAAAAGACTTGAATAAATTAAGCTCTTTTACTAGCTTGTAACAAACATTCGAGTAAAGTAGAAATAAAAAAAAATAATAAATACATAAATGAAAGCAATCGGTGTTATTTTATCAGCAAGCTACCACATCGTTCAGTTTTGGACAGATTAAAAAGTATTATTGAGTTTTACCATAGACAGAAATTGTCAACGTTAAACCTCTTTGCACAATAGAAGATAAATTGAATATCTGAAATCCGATTAGGTTGATCTGGCAATCAGGTTGGGTATCGAGCCAATTAATTTTGTGTACCCGCTTGATTAAATATCAGTCTTTGAAACTACAGACGACTGCTCAACGGTTTATCTGCGACTCGTTTAACTTTATTTTCCCTACTAATTGAATAAAATGGAATATAAATATTTTTAATTGATATTAAGACATTTGTAAGCTGTTTTTAATTATTGTTACAGCAATATTTTTATAAATTTATAATCTAGCAATAATATAAAAGATTTAAATTATTTTTGCATATTCGCATATTTAATACGAAATTGCATGACGTGCTTTTTAACGTTTGCTTGACATGCATAGTTACTATTGAATGCATTTGCACATGCGCTGCGCTCTGCAACATTATTTTACGACTGAAATATATTTCTTTTTTTAAATATTTAATTGTTGGCTATCGTCCCGACTTCGCACGGAATGAAAAACAATTAACAGCCTAAGCACTATTCCATGCTGTAATCTATTTCTGATCCAAATTTCATCCAGATATATTCACATTTATTATTAAATAAGATTTTAAAAATGTAATAGGAATAAATGTTTTAGTATAATTTTTATCGCAAATGGAAAAAGAAACTTATAAACTATGTGATTATTAGCGATGGATAAGTCTCATATCGAACGGACCTGTGTTGACTCAGCTGGGCTATGCACGTGGCTGGTCACGGTGTCGCCACAGACGATGCTTTGTATACACGGAAATATTCTGTAACATCACTTGCAACTGTACTCGATGTTATTAATTTTTAATTTTTTTTAAATCAAAAACCTATAAAAGTCCGTAATTAATGAGTTGTTAACAACAGCTTGTAGCAATAATTTAACAACCAAGTATCTCCCCTAGTCAGTCCCTTTTTCTTTCTCAGTCCTTTCCCAGGAATTGTTTAAAAATGTAAATTAGTAATGCATTTACTACTGTGAATAGGGTATCTTTAACACATTCTGTGTCATATGTATGTAGTTAAGCAGCAATGCTGAGAGTCAGGGCCACTCAAAACAAAATAAACAAGACCGCAAGCTAAGTGACAGCGAAGATTCACGATTGTTTGTCTGAATGAGCTGGCATCTAAATATTACGCAGAAGGACTTGTGCTTCAACATTGTAGGCATTTTAAATGTCGTCGTAATGAAACTGTATTCAAGGACTTTTTAATTTTGTTTTTAATGGTATGCTTATGCGTTTAATGTTTTAAAGCAGTGGTAATTCGGTGACTATTTTTTAATTGTAATTCATTAAATTTCTCAATTCAATTTTTCAACACATGTTATTTTTTTTGGTTCGTATTGCCCTTCTCTCATCGAAACGTTTCAAATTATATTAATTATAACTTTATATATAGTTCATATAAAGTATATACCTCTAATTGTGCTTTCTCATATCATTCTTCGCACAAACAACACTGCACTCGTCAATACTTTATCGCAAACAGGACTGTAAACAATTTAATATGTACTCTAGTCGATAACGATTCGGATTCTATATTTAGAGCTCACTTATTTACAATATAGTCCCACGTGCCTGTTATCCTATATGCCGTAGCCAGACGATGACTGTGTCGTTATTTGTAAACAAAATGCGGACGTGCTCGCTGCACTGTAGGCACTTCGCGACCTGCATCAACTGCGCCATTATTGCTGACCGTGAATCATTTTTGTTTATCGATTTGCTACTTTGTTATAAAACTTACATAGTTATGTGCTGGCTATATGACGCGAACAAGACTCATGCCAAGTAATAAACGTTGATGTATTGCAATTTTCCGTCCATTAAAGACAGTAATATTCTAGAGATGTGTAAGTTGTACTGCAAGTAATAAATTTAAGAAAATTTCTGGCTAGTTACCTAATGAATAAATGTTAACTCAGATGGATTTAAAAAAATACACAATGAATTCGGGTACGCCATTCTTTGTTGGCTGTTGGTTCTTATTCTTAATTCAACAATATTAAACTTGTACCTTCAACTAAAATAATTGATAGCAACATCTTTGTACGAGTATTCATCGTATTACTAGGTTACTTAGAACAAACAATTTTGCACCTTATCCTTAAAGTAATTTTCTTATAAAAATACAGCCATAAACTGTGCATTATCTTGTGGCACTAATGACGCGTTAGTTGAATGGTTAGTTACCAGCATAACAATACGACAGACGATAAAGCGAAGTCAGGGTAAGTAATTTTCCGTGTAACCACTGCAAGGCGTCGCGACTGCGCCGGAATATACTAAACTAAGTATATAGAGACATGCTTCTTATTGCTATTTGTTCACATTATTCACTCTGTGAGATCGTGTCGCAAACTGCAGCTGGACAAGCAAACTGTACAATCAATTCTTTTTAAAGCTCTTACGATCGCGACAAACCATTCTGATTGTTTGACAGACGTTTTTATTAAAAACGTCGTTTCGTGCGGTATAACAGACTGGAAGTCTCATCAAAATCCCATCAAAACTATAAAAAGAAACCATTTGATGTTATTTTAGTTGTCTTTGCGAGGTTCGAAGACATTCCTGCATTTATATTGGACTCAGTGTAATGTAGTAGTGTATTACTTATACTACTAACCTTACCTATCCTTTAATTGTCGCAATAAAATATATCTTATAATTATTCTAACGTCACGTATATCAGTGACCTGACACCGAGGAGAACTATATATATTGAAATATATTCGTTCCAGATTAACATTCTTAATGTGAAAGCAAATAGGCAAGAAATCTTCATTTTCGGGGAGCACTTATTGAGATTTTTTCACATTATTAAACTTCTCTTTTTTATACCTTCTAAAGTCCGTTGAACATGATTATGCAAGACGTAACATTTTATTGCATAGAGTTATACATATGACGCAAATTTAAATAAAAACTATAACACAATGTGAAGCGCCGAGCGCTTAGATCGCTTGGCGCGTGGAATGTGTGAGACGTGACGCTAATTTACGCGACAAAATATCTTTTCTACGGAATAAAGAATTTTTGCTACGACTTCACACCTTCCCCGAAACATATAGCCAGCGTTGTCTCAAGAATTTTGGCAGCAGGTATGCTCAAGCATACTCCAGCTCACATTCTCAACAGTTTTACGCAGCTATTCATATCTTTGATATATTCCTTCTCTGGAATATTAATAAATTGTCCGCTTCATAAATTCCCTGAACCCGGTTCGCTGTAACGACATTTACAAAGTTGCCACGGTAATAAATGCTCTAGATTTACATAAACCGCTGGATCCTTTGACAGTTCGAATACTGATGAGACTCAGACGAGTTACGACGAGAGTAATGGTTGCTGCGATATAAATCCATAATTTCTTAGCAAACTCGGAATCAATATCGCTCGGATAAAATTTAATGTCTCAAATATTTTAGTGAAGTACCCAATATAATTTCAGTATTTATACAAAACTTTGAATTATATTGAAACTAGCTTTTACCCGCGACTCCGTCCGCGCGGAATAAAAAATAGAAAACGGGGTAAAAATTATCCTATGTCCGTTTCCTGGTTCTAAGCTACCTGCCCTCCAATTTTCAGTCAAATCGATTCAGCCGTTCTTGAGTTATAAATAGTGTAACTAACACGACTTTCTTTTATATATATAAGAGATGGAAAGCATTTGTTGATACAAAGAGTTGAGTATTAACGTAAAGCTCTCAGACAATGGCAAACATGAGGCGGAACGTAACGCCGACGTCACGATAAATGTATCGAGCGCCGCAAACACCATTCGCTCCCAGACTTATTGTTTCAGATGACATCGTTGAAAAATTGCTATTCATACTGCGTCGACGCTTGTGATTTTCGAACAAAACACTTCGTTACCCTTGAAGGCGGCTTTTCGTCGAAAGCTTCTATCAAAAATATCCTTATTACTATTATGCAAGTCAGCAAAAAAATTTCAATAATATATTTAACCAGCTTCGGATCAGCCGTATTGGATATGTCGCAGCGGCTAATTGGATTTGCGGGCAGGCTTCTCATTTTTAACCCGGCTTCCCGACTGCCTCCCCAGCTTTTCGCGTATTTAATTTTTATTTGAACTAGTGCTCGCTGCCACGAGTGCCGACGACGGCGAAATATAATAGGAAAAGTTTCATTTGCCTAATTAAAAATAAGCCGCCCCTGGGAACGATCCGGATTTATTATCATTATTCAACCTTCTGGCCGGCGATGTTTTATACTAAAAGCTCGTTCGTAAACATTATACTCGGCGGACAAATGCAAAGAACAATGGAAAACGAGCATTCACAATGTAACGCGAATAGCTTACCGTCGTCGTTCGTTGAGGGAAAACAAAAAGTAAGGACCTTTGCCGTGCGACGAGTAAGAAACTCGATCGTAGATTTTAATTATGAGAAATACAATCGCACTAGCAGCAGACGCGGGGACTAAGAGGAGGACAATCGCTGGCGTGTTGCACATTTCCATGTCCGTATGCGGCAAAAGCGCACCGGTTTTAGGGAGGCACCCTCTCCGTCTCTTCAATTATAGCGTCACCTTCAATTCGAAAAGTTTTAATGTGTATACATTCGTTTTGCGGCACGTCGAGTACAAACGAGGTCTGAAGCGCACTTCACTCCTCTCCTCTTCCGAAACGAGCTCTACGCGCTTTTGTTATTTGAACAGCGAAACAAACGAACAGACTTACGAATGATACTCGCCTCGGGATTCTGGCGACGGCGAATCGACTTTTAATTTGTTTACGGACTTAATTTAACTTTATAGATTTAAGCGAGTCAGTTTCGAAAGTGTTTTATTCCTAGATTCGGCAACACGAAGACGTTCAAGTTTACAGGGTGCCAAGTTTCCCCGTACTATGTAAATTCGGTCGACGTAATTAGAGGAAGGAATGATCATCTAGCCCGATCAAATAGCCTCGTGCGCTCATAACTAGCCGCAGGCTAGACTGCATAGTTTTCTATTCCATTTGTGCAACTGGGTCCACGAAAGCTGCGTATATACTAGTACTACTATAACACGAATACATTGGATGTGGCAAGAAAGTTTTTATGTACCATTTTATAGCGGCGATCAATCGGAAACAACCATAAACGGCAACGACAAGCAACGCGAGATCAAATTGTGTAAATATATAGTGCGCTTTTGCGATCACATCAATCGCGGAGTACCTACAATAGTGAATTGTACAAGTTGGAAACGTGTCGCCGCGCCGTGTTCGTTGGACGCGACCTCCGACCTTACTGAACTTTTGCGGGCGCGACGCTTAACAATTTAACTGTCACCCATTAGACCTAAGGCGCAAACTCCAGCTTACTCCTAATTACGTTACTCCGTAATTCAATATATTCAATCATCAACCACGAAACGTTTCGTGTCGGGATGCGTGCGCCGCTGTTTAACGTTATCAATCATAAAGCATCCGCGGCGATAGCGGCCGCTCGTCGGTATAAATCAATCAAACGTGTCTTTGCCAGAAGGTTCTCGCGGCCAGTTATTTATCATCTCCGAATTGACACCGACGATCGCAATTTGCAAATGAAGGCGACCGAGAGGAATCATCATTTCTAAGTCACATAAACGCTCTTAACTGAAATATTCGAGTTGGGAAGCTGATATCGCAGCGCTATGCCGGATGGTCGCCCCCGCCCGCTCGTCTCTTGGCAAACTGCATCGAGCCGTGCTGTTGTTGCAAATCAAAGTAAGTTTGTTTGCGCGGGTCGACGCTCTCGCCGGCAACGTTTTATGTGTTCCTGGTGTCACGACGTCATTCTAATAATAGAATAATAGGAATGCTAGTATCGAACGCAGCGGTATGCGCGAGTCGTCGTCCGCTGTATATGCGTTATGCATGCAATGCGTAAACCACGTGCATAATCCGCATATCATATGTTTCACGTCGATGAAATGTACGAAAAGCGAAACTGGCGATACAATTCATGGATTGGATTTGGATCGACAGTTTGCCAAGTTCTTTAGCAGTCGGTAATATGTTTAATTAAGCCAGCGCTGTGGGGACGTTGTTAAACTTTCATTATTATTCGCTTTCGCAAATCGCTCGTACGTGAATGAATAACGCTCACGATCGATCTCGGCGGCGCTCGCGCGATCCTTTTGTTTGACTTCGACTCCGAATTCAGCGTAATTGCCTTTCAGCCTTTCATTATTCAACTTTATGCAGACGTTTACTTGCGTTATTATGAAGGGAGAGTCGGTGTGGTGAGTGTGGTGGGCGTATGCATTAATCGCAATATGTAAATGTGGGGATAAGAAATATTGAAATTACAAGCTCGCTTTTACAACGACGCCCTTACGCAGAGCTCGAGTTCGACCCTAAACGCGTTCCGTTTTCCCTTGCTCGCGAAAGTTATGATTTGTAGACCGCTTTTTTATGTGATATATAAAATGTCCACTAACTAGCCTTAACATATTATTGTTTAATATTAAATTACTCTGTCTCCAGCAACCTTTATCGCGTATTTTACTAACGCATTTGTGTATTGTTACAGATCGAGGACGAAGGCAACCACGGCAACGATGATACGCGGCTCTTCATACTCTCGACGCTGGCGGGCCAGCACCGGCCTCGCGTTTCGTGCGCGCTCTGCAAGGAAACTCTGGACGTCTTCGACCGCTACCCGCTTGTAGACGGCACCTTCTTCCTGAGCCCGCGACAACACACCAGTAGCGCCGTTGAGGTACACTCCTTAAGCATTGTTGAATCATTTATACAAAGAGTAGAAAACAGTGGCGAAAAAGATTTCGTACTTCGAATAACTATAAAATATACTAGTACTTATCAGTCATTTTCAAAAATCAGCAACTGTTAAATACATTGAAATACACCGCATTTAAAAGTTTTCAATTCTATAAAAAGTTCCAGTGTCATTCGTAAAAGTGTTTGAAAAATCTAATCAATTGGTGAATAAGAATAACTTCAGAACATTTTGAGCTCAGCGTTTCGAGTTGCAAACTTTGATAAAGTAGACAAGTTAATTTAATTACGTGGTATATAGTGTTGTTTGGGAACAGCAATAAAACGTATCTCGTTTTAATTCCTCCCTTTTAAATTGCTACAAAGTTACCCCTCGTAAACTTAAATAAGATCCCGCTAAGTTTATTTAAGTCCATAGTAACATGGCGGCTCATGAGACGGGTACTTCTCGACTTGCGCTGTTTATTCAGTGAATTAGAAGATTGAATCTGTGAGCTTACGGATACTTGTTTGATGTTAGAGTTAGCTAGACCCCTGGCGGCCATCAGGCTTTACCGGATGTCCTTTTTTAGACTTGTTAATTTTTTATAAGTTGTATTTGATTTAATAAGGGACAGCAGAAGGAACTATGTCTGAAAAGATAGATGTAGACTGTCGAATAAGATCAAAGTGATATCCTTTTTTTAATTGGCCTGGAATTTCCTACAGTAGTATGGTTTTTTGTGTGCAGGTGAAGGTGGAGGGTCGTACGCAATACCTTACGTGCGTGTGCATGGGCTGCTTGGAGCGCTGCGACCCCGAGCGCACCATTCGCTGCCGCTTCTGCGGACAGAAGTGGGACGGCTCGTCGCTCGTACTCGGCACCATGTACTCGTACGATATCTTCATGGCGACCCCGTGTTGCGCTGAGCGATTGAAGGTGGGTTATAGTCTTAAACAGAAAATCGTTATGTTAAACAAAAGAAAACTGGAACTTTAACTCACCGCCACTTGAGGTACTACCGATAGTACTATCTTAATTCTTTCTTATTTATCTTGTATATTATATGCCACTTCGATAGTTGCTACACGGAAAAAACACATATTTAATTTAAATTATATTGTTCCCAGTGCAACACTTGCTACAAGCCGCTGCTGCACCCACACCAGCGCCTCAATTACTCCGACTACTCGCACCCGGTGACATGCCCTCACTGCCGCGTGCTCGACGCGCACTTCGTCAAGCCGCTCGGTTACTGCTTCACAAAACGGGCTTTCCCGCTCTTCCAGCAGTGGCCATAACAGACGGCGGTGTCGGGGACCTCCCCCGGCACCTCGCCTGAAGCCTGGCTCGCGCCCTCGCCGCCGCGCCGCGCCTCGCCGCCCGCTCTGCGTCCCGTCGTCAACACCAGCATGGCCTCGCGCCCCGAATCCGACGAGTCCAAGTACCTCGCGCCCGCGCTGGCCAGCATCACGGAGTCGCTATCGCTGCTAGGTCTGAGCCCCGAGACGCTCGCCATCAGCGTAGGCGAGTCCCTGGCGGAACGGTATCTGGCCACGATCCGTGCCAAGCCACCGGCTGCGCCCCCGTTGGCGACGCCGCTGGCGCCCGCGACGTGCGCCCCACCGCGCCGCGCCGCGCCCGACCCCGCGCACCTGCAGCTCTTCTCCAACGACTTCATGGAATACCTGAACCAGATCGCGTAAGCGAGCGGTGGCAAGTGACGTGAATGGACTACTTTCTAGTGATATTTTTTGTTAAATTAAGTTGGTCTTATTGAAATAATTTTATGCATCGGTTTAGAGAGTACTATTGATTTTATTATAATTTTATTATTGCACTTTGTTATTTAAATAAGGTAGATGTTGATTTTTATCTGAAATTAGCGGTTAGTGGCGCCAGAAATTGCATTTTTGTGTCATTCATTTCGATTGAACCATATCGGGAGTTTTCCTTTTGAAGGAGATAAAGGGGAGTTTTTTTTATAAATTATTGATTACCTTCGTTTTCAGTGATATCGATCGCCCTATCTGATAGGGAATTTGAGTGGAGTGTTGTTTAGTTCAATTTAGTTTATTAGTTATGTTTTATTTTAGAAAAATTTTTAACTTTTTAACTTAAGTGTTACAATATTTTCGTAGGTTTCGTACGATCCTTTATTTCCTCCCACCAAATGGCACTTCAACCAGGAGGTGACATCTACTTGCGAGAGATGCCATCTTAGTGTATTTACTTTAATATCACTTTTTTTTGTTTACATAATATAATTTGTCACTTAATTACGGTAAAGGTTTTTAATTGTAAGTGATTGCTGTGTCACCAATAATATGATTAGCTTAACTATGTATCGGATATTCTATATTGTCTGATACTATTGTCTTTTTTAGCGTTTGTTTTCCTTTCAATGGTATTCAATGGTTAACGGAAATTTCGAAACAATAATATGCAAATTTTTGGAATCGTGCCATATCAACAAAAAAAAAATTGACTCCGTGAATGATGATGTGTTGAATATTCGTTAATCATTGAAGTTTTGTTTAATTTAACTTTAATCAATAGAATTTACTCTTTTTTATTACATAAAACTTTGGCTTCGGCTGTTCTTAAGGTAAGAGAATTTCTTATAATTGAACTGGTTATGTATTTATTTTTAAACATAGCGCTTTACCATTTATTAAACTTATATAGTATAAGAGACGTGCACTTCTACTCTATTCATAAATTTTAAGAATGAATTAGGTAAGGTTTTTGATACAATTTGATACTTATTACTTACTCGCAACGTGATTAAAAGTGATAAACTTCTAGTTTAGAGCGTGTTTAGGGATAAGTGATCAAAGTGGTGCGGATAGGGAGGCGTTCAAACACGTTTGCAAACGTGTTGGCGGCGTGACAGAAGTCGCGTGTTAGGCAATAATAATGATAATTCTTTGAAGACTTGACACTTTTTAGATGAAATTTTTTGCATTGGTCCTAAAGAAAAAGAATTAAAACTGCCATTTACCATTTTTTTACTTAATTAATTTAATAAAACCTATTCTACGGATTTTAAAGCGAACAATTTGAACAAATTAAAATATATACAATCTTTTTCAAATGCTAACAATATTAATTAGAAAGTGCAATGACCAGTGATCATTAAATAATGTTTGCAAACTGAAATTTGTTTAAATTAATCTCTTTAAAATCAGTAAAATCAGTTTTATTGGAATTGTAATTTGCGTAAATATAGGAAATCATCATTTAATGTCTAAGAACGGTCTAAGTTGGCACTAAGACCTCTTAGCTCTTGACTGAATCATAAATTGCATAGATATAACTTGACTGGTATACATTGAAGTTAGGAGTGTTGGATACCATTCGGGGCATGCATACCTCCTTTGTCATATGCTCCATTCTTCCCCCTCTTCCTATTTTTAGTATACCATTCGAAGTTAATCACACGTCATTCGTCATTACGCCATCATCCGCATCACTGCACCTCATACACCATCATCTTTGTCATCTGGCACTGTTTGAGTGGGCGTCGAACTGGCTAACAATGGTTTGACTAAATAAAATTAAAAGAAAATATTTCTATATTAATCACGATCGAATTTCAAAAGTTTATTTAAAAAAAATATAATACAACATTTACAAAGAGAGATTTTTGCATATAATTATAACTGTATATAAAAGGCATAGAAGGTCTGTAGCTACCATTTAACACGTAACCATGATGGCCAGTTCGTCAAGTGTGGTTGTAGTAACCCTTATAAATATTTTTATTAGTATCCTTTGCTTAAAAATAACTTTTAAGATTGATACTATAACTTCGGAATGTAGCTATATTATAGCTCGGCATACCCCTATTGTAAATATGCAGTTAATTCACAGACGCTTACCTAAAAGTTGATGAAGATGTTTAATGAAGATATATTATTGCATATTTCTAAATTAGCCATAAATCGATAGTACATAAATTCAACATTATCAAAGATTACCCTAATTATTTTAAAAAGAAATCCCGCCGAATTGTAATGACGTTTCATATGTTAAACAATTTTAATTTTATCGGAGTTTGCTCGTTCGTAAATAGAATTATATTTAAAAAAAAAAGTTTAATGTATATATATGCATTTAATTAAATGTATGTAAACAAAGTATTTGAGAAAATTAAACGAGCTGTTGTTGGTATATTTAGAAAAATATTAAAAAAAAAAGAACCAGATCATCTGATGGTGGCCATGTACAAATGAATAAGTGAAGCGACATTACAATTCGGCAATTTAGACAAGACACATATTATAGAGACATAATTGTTTAATAGTCAAATACAGAGTCAACTAAGTAGACATTATCATAAGGCGTGTTTACATTGGCCCTTATGAAATATCAGGTCGATGACCTTCCCCTCTCTCCGGTACAAATTCGAATAACATTATATTTGGTAATCTTTAAAAATTAAAATATATGACATTACCTCTTTAGATACTACAAATAGAAATAATAGTGGCACAAGATTGCTATATGATTATTTAGAGTACCTTCGTCTTTTAAATTTTATCATGTAATTGTAAGTTAGTTTACATTCAACCGGATTCAAAATTATTGTTTATATTCGCCTATTCTGCGTGTAACTTGACAAACCAATGTATTATACACCTAACTATCATATAATAAGTGTTTGTTTAAACACAAAATCTTAGGAACTGCTCATAGGATTAAAATTACATTTGACAGTCTAACGTTCAGTGTTTTTTCAACCCGTGAGACTCACAGCGCCGTCGCGAAGCCTCGTAAATGTGTTTTACGTCTACTTAACAACAATTGTGACATGTAACTGTACAGATTACTGATACGTTTTCCTTAGTCCGTATCTGTAAATTAGCGTCGTGAAAAATGTTGGAAAACACTGATTCAGGTAAGGTCTATGAAACATCTTCGACCCTATGAAGAATATCTATACAACGTTCTAGGCGTAAAGATTGCATACGGTTTGTCAAGGTACATTTCTTCCAGTTTCGTTACCTAATTTTCTAATTCAAGTCTCCTATGCACAATGGTTTATGTAGATTCTAGACGGGATCTTATCCCACAATAGTTCTTATTTAATCCCCAAAGTCTACTATGCAATGATATACGAATGTGTTTGATTCTTCATATTTTAACCACTGAGTTATTTGTTCAGTTTTAAATGTATGTAATTACACGAACGTTGCCAATTTCTTAGTTTATTTGCACATAATTTGTTAAATTTTGTAATTAATAACAATTTATTTAGATGCCAACGTTCGAATTACGTGTTGAATTAATATGGTGTTATTTAGTGAATTGCTTAAAAGTACAAAGAAACAATTTGTTACTTTTGCAAATTTTATAATAAAAAATAAATAAAATAAAACAATAAAATACATATAAAAAAGTAACACTGATCTAGGTAATCTTTACAAAATAGTCGCTGTAAATCCTAAACATAATCCTCGAACGTTTCTCCTAAACTAAGTTTTATTGCTTTTAAAATAAATTTTGTCTTTTGTTGATAAATTTAGGAGCGAAAATTGTTAATTATTATAAGAATAAAGTATATCTTGTATTTAATTTTAATATATTTACTTTTATCTCGTATCTTTAATAATTAGTACTAGGAACGCAGATGACGTAGGCCTGCCATTCGGCATAATAATCGGTTTGTCTATCGCTTATGAGTGTAGGATAACGACCTTATTTCCACTACTTCCTCTTTTAGATTCGTAGTGTTTTCTTTAATAATAATGTATGAATGGGATGTGTGAGTGTTGTCACAACTTATATCATCATAGCATTCTTTTCATTGTCTATTACTTATTGCTAATCGATCTCGTGTAAGACGAGATATTTTTTAATGAAATCGTGTACGTTCTGGTCATAGGCGCGAAGCGACGCGACGCGTATAGTTACGTCAAATTAATATGTTCTTCCTTTTTCGAAGTATGAATAATTTTTCTTTAGTGCTCTAAACATTGTCAAGGCCCTGTAGATATTATTAAATAGATCCAAAAAAATCATATGTATTTTTGAAACTTTACTCTTCGAGAAAAATTAAATTATCATGGCAAGATATTTTAGATTTATTTAAATCATACGTTTAGAGCATCAAAGGGATATTATTCGTATGGAACAATACTTTCAATAACTTTTTAGACATTAAATCTAATGCGGTAGGGTTCGCATCTTAACATTATGTTGATCATTTAAACACCACATAAATTGTACCATAACTATTAGCGTTATTGTTATATTATGGCGTTGGCAATCTTCAGCGCGTAAATATCCATGTGATAGAAATCGGTGAAGGCTGCATTCGGAACAGAATAAGTGTAGGTTCGTAAAAAACACAAGGTTGTTTCAAGACGGCGTAGTTTACACATGTTAGCAGGTGTAGCTCTCGCAGTTATTGTCAATGTGGCATTCAACATCCGAAATGATACCCGGCGTAATTCGAAGCTCAAAATTTTCAAAAATAACGCATTGGCTGATTTTAGTATACGGCTGTTGTTGGTTAGTGAAAGATGCAAATCGAAATCGTGTTAATTATATTTTGATACTCGATGTTTTCTACACTTATTGTAGTAAGTACGTATAATTAATCTTTTGTATTAAAACACGTGTAGTTTGTAGGCTTAATGTAACGCTCGATCGATGTAGTAACCGATTGGATCGAATTTGATGCCGACGCTTTCAGATTTCGGTTTTACATTGCCAGCTTAAAAGGTACTTACACGTTGAAAAAGTAACAAAATGCCAAGTAAGCGTTCAATGTAATTACAGAATTCGAAATGTTATCGTAAATTTAACATCGGGAACCGTCGAAAAGCGATCAAAGCAATTTCATTAAAAAGAACAAAGCTTCGTTTAATCTGGAATGAAATGACACGAAGAGTTTTGTACGGCTTGGTTTATATCGGTGATAAACTAACGAATTGGTTAATGATAATAATTAAGTTATTGCGTGGCAATTAGCGTAACGTTTACTACGTAAAGCGCGGGGTGCATCAGGGTATGAGTGTCATAATTTGTAATAACGATGGAGAAGGGAAAAAAACTTTTGTACTTTCATAAAGATAACAAGTAATTTAGTAATAACTTTTTCTATTGATATTATATGTGTATTAATTCATAATCGTAAAGATCAAGTAATATACGTTTTTTACTGGAATCGTAGGTGTAGTATTTTTATAAGAAACAGTCGAGACTCGTTCTCGAGCGTGTATCACAGCGATAATAGATATTGTGTGTAACCGTCTCTGCGTCGATTAAGATTTCATCATAAGAGCCAACCCTTGAGTCGTTGGTGAGAAAACCTGCAGGGGAATAATTTCACTGGGAATTTCTCTTTTAATTTGACGCAGAAGACGAGGAATTTGTATAACTAGATTTAAGAACCTATTGCCTATCGTGTGTTTATATGATGATGCTTTGTAAAACTTACTTTAATATTCATGTAATAATATCTCTCTAAATAAAAACCACATTTTCTATTTGCTATTAAAAATATTAATAAAAAAAGGTTCCCTGATTGCAAATTTGGGTAATCCAGAATTTCTTAAACAATATTATACGGCTTAAAACCCTATTGAAATCTTCTTTGCAAGCATAAATAATTTATTAACTTTTTCTCTTTTTAGCAGAGTATGTTTGAATGAATGAAAACTTTTTAGCATTACTGGAATTTCCCTTTTTTATGTAGGATATCTTTAATTATATACAGACTTTAATATTATTAATATGAGTGTGGTTAAACATAAGTTTTTTACTACAGTGATCTCTTCTTGTTTACTTACAATTTTTCTGAAATATGGTTCGTGTGAGGAGTCGATGCGCAGGGAAATGCTCAGTAAGGAAACGCCAATTGGATAATTTTAAGTATGGATTAAGTGCTTGAATTAATTGTAAGGAACGGTTTAAAATATTCATTATATATATTGAAATTTAATGTACCATTGAAAAATATTATTTCTAAAGTCTTCGATACGTTTCAACGTATATTTTTGTACATTTGCTGTCGATGCAAAAGGAATTGGCACAAATAGAATGTATTATTTAAAATTGAGTATGATATACTGATATATAAGAAAGTATTTAATGGAAAGATGTTTCATTTCACAAAGATATTGATATTGGAACGGAGAATAATCGATAAGGATAATGAACGTTGTATTGTCTATATTGTAATGTTGGAAAAGCTTGACTAAATATAAAGTTGTTTCGGAAAATTGTAATAAAACTAAGGAGGTAAAAAAAACATGTTATATTTTATACGGATCCTGATATTGCGCCCTCAGGCTGCATGTTACTTTACGAATGTAGTTGGTAAGTTTGCTCTGAAAGAGTTTTCGCAGGTAGTAGTTATATTAGGCTTAGTGTTTTTTATACCGGCTTGATGTTGTGACATTTATAATTAATGTATAACGGATAAAGGCAGAATACCGAACAAGCGGCCAACACTGATCAATAGCAGTATGTGTAGTGGGTACGCGAACGCGACGGAACATTTCGTTGTTTTTGTTTAGGGTCGGGAGCGGGCAGCGTTTCTGCAATTGTGATCTATACCAAAGTGTTGCTGTTCGCAGGCATATCATTTTGATAACTAACGCTAGATACGTTTTTTCGGTACAAAATTTAGCCAAGTTTTTTAATTCTATTCGATTAATGATATATTGTTAGACAATTCTGTATTGTCAGTGTTGTAGTGGACGTCGCTCCGTGCAGTCGTGCGGCACTGCTTCGGTACGGTGACTCCGCCATTACAATTCTGGTGATGAACCTGAATTATTCAGTTATTTAGCAGAATTATATTATCGTCTAGTATTTCCGATTATGTTACGTTTTATATTGCTTATATTATATATTATGAATACAATGTTTATTAAGTATTTTAATATTCATTTGATGAGGACCTAGTCGATTCTCTATAATATCACATCTCCCAAAGTACAAATTCCTTGTTGTTTAGTCCAATTTTGTTTTGAATGTTATCGACTGGAAATTATTTTAAAATCAGTCGCCTCGTCGATGCGCCGCGGCTCACCTCGCCGCCGGCATTGTGCAAATTGTCGACTTCCTATTATTAAATCTTTTGTCATTCTAATTTGCTCCAAAAACCAATTATGTGACATATAAGATATACTTTTGGAACAAATAAGAACTTGTAATTTTACGATTTATCGATATGGTAAATATATTTAATGTTTAAACCACTATCATTGTCCACTTGTTCGGCCACATTGTGAGTGTAATGGCTTACAAGACAAGATGGTAACCATTGTAATCCACCAACAAAAAAGTTAAATCTGAAATCGCAAACCGCACGCCGCGTTAGACCGATGTTGGTGCGTCACATTTTAAGTTTAGCAGCTTCTAACTTAAGTATGAGTTAAGAATATTTTTTTTGTATTAATTTACCTTTATTTAGTTTATGCACAATGAATAACCCCAATACTTAGTTACGTTTAATTTTCACTAATTCTTTACCGCATTGAACTTACATTGTTTAGTTTTAAGCTTTTTGTTTGATTTTTTTTAGACTTGCGCGTGCGCAGCGATAAATAATTATTATTCTTTGTTTAACTTACCGTTTTAGTTATGTACGTTTACGCCTACTACACATTATCTAATTGGAAAGCTAATTAGCGTTCAAATATATTACAAATGACACTATACCTACGATAAATACAATGAAACATTTATAAAAATAAATAAAGAGTTAAAAAATTACAACGGTTTTTCATTTTCTAGATTTAGTATCCCATTATTGTAAAATTTAAGTTACCTCATACCTGATGGATAATATCAGCAGAACAAAAAGACAAAATTAATCAAGCTGGATATGCAAGTGTAAGCATGGCAGTGGTCATTAAATACCCATTGAAAGGTTTAATTGTTTGCCACATTCTACAAAAAACTTTACTGTTCTGTAACAGTTGTATATTTGGCCAGAAAAAGATTTATTTACCCAGAGGACAAATAATTTCAGATATCTAGACTTTTAAGTTCTTGCGAGTCGTTGCGCAGAACACAATGTTAGGTGTAGGAGTATGTGGAGGGAGGGCACTGCGCAGCGCGCTAATGTCCGTGGTCCGCCAAGATATTTGAAAAGACTTATAAAAGTTCTATGCAAAATTATGCATCACGATGTGTGTCCTGCTGCTGCTGCTGCTGCTAAAATAATTTGTTTGACTAACAAACATATTGTAATATAAACATAAGGTGATAAGCATTTGATCAAGGTTGTAAATGTATCCTTGATGCGGGTAACACAGAACCGAGAATCGTGGCGATCTTTGAGGAAGGCATATGCCCAACAGTGGGCGTTATGTGGCTGAATATATAAAGGAAGCATACTTACCAGGTTGACTTGAAACTAATTAAACCTCGTTTCATAAAAGTTAACACGTTCCATGCCACAACGATTTTTTCGTATGAAAGTATATACGCCAGGCTAATCGGTGGGCCGTGTTAATTGCTCATACAGTTTAATACGACGTGGGAGTGTCTTAGGACACGTCTAACGAGGCAGAGCAAATATAATGATGACGTGTACATCGTCAGAACTAGTGTTAGCTGTTACACAAAGCGAACATTAATCACGTTCGACCGACAGCTCGATATTATTTGAAATTGCACTCGCGTTAATGACGCGATTACCAACGTGTCGGCAAACCTTCCAGTGATACATTCAATTTGAGTGATTAATTGTAATTTGACCAGTTGATAGCTTATTCGCCATTTCAAAAAATGTAACAATATAGCAATCTTAATACTCTTATTTCTCCGACACGAGTAACAAGTTAATAAGCTTACTAATCACTTTTTAATATTTAACCCTAATCATCTTAAAACTTCCAGATGAGATTTTATGTTGTCAGAATCATCAGGTTATACTTATGTATAAAATCACTTGACCTATAATAATAAAAATTCCAACAAAAATATTCAACACTAAAACACCTTATGTTAAAATTATTAATTCCAAGCTTCTAAAACCAATCCTCCCGTAATTTATTACTGGCTGTCAACGAATTCGTTGGCATCTAATACGATAAAACGAATTAAATCTTCTGTTAAACCCACTTCCCTATATTACAACCTACATACGCTATCCAAACCTTCCGTTATCTCTAAATTAGTAGCATTGGGATTAGCTGGCAGTTGTATTGGTTGTAGAAGCACTTGAAACTTGGGTCGTTGTTAATCCTCTGCAAGAGCTTTTGAGATGTGCCTTATAGGAAGGAGCCATTATTTACTTCGGCGAAAGGTTTGCGATATTTATTAACCATCAGCGCATAAGCCCTCCTGTTTAATGCGCGCATTAAAGAGATGTACTGCTTCCGATAATGCACGGAGTTACGTAACATGGAGTATTCAAAATTTTCATTTTATGTTATATTGTTTGAGAATGTTCAAACACTACATGCTAAGTAGCTGTGGGCATTTTAATTGATAAATTAATATTGTGCAATATTAATAAACTAAGTAAACTAATAGTAGACTTGAAATAATTACTATTTTTAGTGAAAATAATATATAAATAAAATTCTATTATTTATATATATATACATTTTGAGACAGGCAGTTTATGGCAGATTCAAATAACGTGGCAAAATTAATACTAGCAGAATCGTTAAAAACTCCAATACCTAAATCTATAAAAACAAAAACTAATTTTCATTAGATTATCTTAAATACCGTGACAAATATCTACAAGAGTTAATACTAAAGTCAAATCAGTCTTTATTTAAACGATAACCTCTTTATTCTTAGGCACAATACTGACCTATGATAATACATACTCTTTATCACAGCGAACAAGTAGGAATACAAAATAATAAATGCAACATTGTCGTTGTTTGTAACTGATAGCCATTTAAATTTCCTTTGATAAAACTTATATAAATGAAACTTATTATTACACTTGTAATTACTGCGTTAACACAAACGTCGTAAATATTTGTTTTTAACATTGCAATTTGTTGCAATAATGAAACAATGTTTAAAATTGTCCAAAAACACAACTTGATTGCTGAGAAGCTATACCGAGGCGTTACCAATCGGACTCTGCCAAAAATATAGTCACACAAAATTAAAAGAAAACATATAATTTTAATTAAGTGTTTGAAATACATGCTACTTTTATAGTATGCTAGCTTTTGGCCGCGTCTCTGTACGCGCGGAATTAAAAAAAACGTAATAAGTAATCTATGTGTTCTTCCAGACTATGTTCTACATCTGTAACAAATGTCATTGAGATCCGTTGAACCGTTCCAGAGATACCTACAAACAAACATCCATATTAGTAAGATTACATTATATTTATGGTTTGGATATTTTATGTCTAGCATCAACCTTATAAAAGCCAATACATTTCGTAAATAAAAGTGAGTTCATAGAAATTTGAGGACCCTAAAGTGGACGGGAAACTGGTCAGCGGGTAGGGGACTTTAGGATGTTTTATCTGAACTTACAGGGTACATAAAACAGTTTTATTGCGTTGCGGGATGCGTGTACGTAATATGTTTTTATGCACTGTCCACTCTCCCCCTGCCACCCCACCCCGAGCCGTGTTTACTAACTTGATTGGATTCGTGCCGCTTTTTATTTATCTAATGTATTTATATTTTTAGTGTCGCTAGAATATTGAACGCTGGTCTGGACATCTTAATTGAAATTGTATTTGTTGTTGGAGACAGTTAATGAAAGAAGTCCTGTTTAATGTCCGTTGTTATTTTCAAATCCGTTATGGTTAATTTTAAAAACATAAAGAATAAAAATCTATGTATTTTTGTATAATTTCATAACTGCTAGAGAGAAAACATGTAAAATCTAGATGGACATAGAAAATGACATTAAATAAAATACATGACATGACAGGTATAGTACGAAAACGATCTTGTGGCATTTTTTGACATTGATTAGGGGGCGCTAGTGAGGTGTCATAACTAGCTTGACTTGTGGCAGCGGATCAGATAATTTTGCCTGTCTGTAGGTTTCGATTCGATTAATATTTGAATAACGAGGATTACATCTGTCAATACAAGTCACTGCAGTCGAAACTGACAGTTAATGACACAGATTGAATAATGTCTTGTAATGCATGTGTTAGCAGCTATACCAACGACCAACTATAACTTACATTTTATAAACGTTTTGTTTGAGAGTTACAATTCTTTATGTTACTCTCTGCTAACCTCCTGTTATCTACATTTTTCCCGTTTACCCTCATTAAATTTGTAACAACACGAACAACGTTATACGGCAATTCGTAAACACGTATCGTTACGCACTGTATCAACCATTAAACAACTTTTATGCAGAGCATCAAAAATAAATTCGGCGGGCACTATCGGCCCGGTCGTGTTTATGGTGCGTAACAAGCAATAAAGTGGAGTCCCATCGTTTTGCGATCGCCGGCGCGGCCTACTGTTCGTGATAATCCCCCGAAGGCTTTATTTTGTCTATAAAAATTTTTATGTCCCCCACGCATCTGAAGCCGCGATCGCCTTTGAGGTGTCGCTGCTCCGTCAGCACCAAGTTAACGAGTCGTGAAGATATCCCGAAATAATGGGAAACGCAAGAGGTATAAAGAGTTTTATTACCTTTTGTATTCAACATAATTCTTTAAGAAATTATGCTGTCCCATGAAATTAATTATCGTAACAATTTGTAATTATTATTATATATATAATTTAAAGTTTTGTTTTAATTACGGCTCAACTAGTGGGGCTTTTTAACCCTCTTCTATATTATATCTGAATAGAAGCAAAGTTATAAATGTATATAGAATAGATATACCAAACATTCGAATGTTATTTTTGTTCTGTTTAATATAAGACAAGTTAAAATGAAAAGAATAATAACTGTTCTTTCCTTGCATACTACGACTTTTTTCAATAGAACAAAGGGTGGACGTGAATCAGGGGGTCCGTCAGGCCCCCGCAGTGCTGACGAAATTAGCAGGGCTCAGGGAAAATTAAAAAAGAAATCAGTCGCTTGCTAAATCTAAAAGTTTTAATTGCGTTTATTTAGCCATCAAGGAAATTCTAAATAATTAATTTAGGAAGAGAATGGATTACTGCAAAGCTGGCACCGCCTTGTTACGAATTCCTTTTACAGAGTAATGTTTTGGTAATACGGCTCTTAGATATTGTTTTTAAAATTTAACTAAACCAACGTTATAATAAGCACCCAATATTATTAAAACAAAATTATCTCAATTATAACATTATTTAAAGAGCTGATGGAAATTAGAATTATAAGAAGATGTACATCATTTTAAATAAAAACACGGGAGGAGATGACTTTACTTGAACTAAGTTTCTAACACTGAAGATACCTATATAGAAGCTTCAAATAATTTTGGTCGTAAGTGTTGGCTTTTTTTTCGCAGTAAGAAGGTTTGATTGTAATCAACTCCTCGTTGAATCATTAATACTATAGATTTATAGATGATACTAAAGTCGTGAACATAATATTATCAACGATAGACTTAAATTTTTTGTACTTCATAATTCTAAAAATAAATACTCAGACAAGTCCACTGGAAGTCGAAGTCACGATTTGTTAACTTATATCTGTAGTCTTTAAAAAATAAGTCTTTGTATCTTTTTGAGTTTAAAACAATCATGTTTTACGTGTTTGAAAGCTTAAAAGAGCATAGACAAGGGAAGTTATCTACGTGTTTTGGTGGTAGACAAAAGAGCTACTCAGTAAAGGCTATGGGACTTAAGAGACGAGTGGGCTTGCTTAAGGCAAGGGCCCTTAATTGCACTCTTTGCACCTCCTCGTTTTTGTTCTTTGCTGAAATTCCCGCGTTGACGCCTAAGCGACGCCCGCAGGCTTCGCCGCGTCTGAGTGTTTGTGACATCTAGTGTGAACTGTGCACGTCGGCTACTAATGGGGAATATTTTTTTACTTTCTTATTCTAATATACAAAAATATTTTCAAATATGCTGCATTGAAAATATTATACAAATAATTAATATTATTAACTTTAAAAGTAATAGATTTTAAATAAAGATTAGTATTTTGAAGAACGCATAATATCGAGGGAAAATCTATTCCAATGTATTTAATTGTTTTGCTTTTTTTTTTTTGTTACGATCACGTTTATGTTAACTTTATATTCAAATAGCATTGCATCTTGCGTTGTACATAAGATGGAATTAAATAAACTACAGTTTCCGACATAAAATAAAATAGTATTAAACCAATTTTATGTTTCACGAGTTATAACAAAAGTATAAAATCTACAATGTTTTATTTGAGCTCTAACTACCACTTGACCAAAGAGCGGAGAATATAAATAGGTTATTTTAATTCTTTATTCGTCACCTTTGCTCTCGGAGCTGTAAAAGTGAAAAGATAATAAAATAGGATACGATTCGAAGCTCATATTCGTCTAGTAGCTAGCGATTGTTCAAATTCAGTGGACGCGGTAATAATAATTCACTTTTACGAGCGACGCGTCTGTTGGATGCGTCTGCGACTCCGCCTTGGAAATCGCTGTAATGGCGGCATTATCGTCCGCCATCTTATTCGCTAATAGCACATGCATTCCACTTTAATGCCATTTGCTTGTATAAGAACATACGACTTAAGAACAATAATTTATAACTTACAACAATAATAAACAACCGAGTTAAGCATAATGTAGTATGATTTTTTAACTTGGTCTATTTATAAGTTAAACTCGACAGACTTTGAAAATCAATGACATTTTATGACTAAAATTATGCGTGTCAGATTTGAGTTAATAAAAAGACTAGTTTAGTGACAGCGGAAGACGATTACTGTTTTTATTTTTCAACATCACATAATGTAGTCTTTGCCTGCGACTCCGTTTGTGGGAACTTAAAAAAAAACTTAATTAATAGCCCATGTTCTTCTACATTAAGTTCTACATTTATGCCAAATTTCACCGAGATCGGCTAAGCCGTTCTGGAGATACCTTCTAACAAATATTCATCCAGCCTTTCGCATTTATATTATTACTAAGATTGCGATTCACAATATCTTTAACGTTCTACAAAGTCATACTTTCCGTCATAACATTCCTACGTCCCTTTCCGCAAAAGTAAAGAAATTACAAATCGACGGTTCCGTTTCGAGACGTTAAAAGAGCTCGTAACATAAACTTTTTCAATTTTCACCTGCAGTTAAAGTCGAGCATAAAGTGAAAATAACTTTGTCCAAGTAAATATTTTGAGACGGTTGACGACGCCTGCGGGCACAAATGTAGCAACTTGATAAGGGCGCGCGGTATAAAATGCATGTAAACACCTCCTTCGCTCGCAGCTCGGGGACCGAACGTTGCCGGCTGCTCGCCTGAAATTCAGATGTAGATAGCTTTGCTACGATATGAAATGTTACACGCAAATGAATGTATCACGAGCTAATGTAAAGTAACTACGCTGAATACTTTAGAATCTTTACCATCATGTGTTAGAATGCAATGACACAAGAAATATTTTACCTTAAAACAATTTATGAATCAAAGAACATTTATGTATATTTTACATTTTTAAATTAATAAAGATTTTTATTATTTATTTATAGTACATAGAATACAATATTCGAAAGAATTTCATTTAGATTCAGTATTTGCTGCGTTCGCAAACAAGCCCGCAGCGGTTATTTCATTGAAATATAATTCTGATGAATTGTAAAAAGAAATATGAAATGAGAAATACAAAGCTATATTTATATTGAAATTAATTTGAAACGTACATAAATATTATAACGGTCTACACTAGTTTAGGATATATTATGTCTTTTAAGGTTTACCCTAAATTTTATTAGAACGATTTAAAATAAAACAAGTCCCAAAGCGTTCCTGACATTGAGGAATGGTAAAAATTTGGTAGTTGATTAACTTCCAAGTAACAAAACAATAGTGCTAACATTCAATTGACAAGTTATAAAAAGGCGAAACAAAAACTAGTCTCAAATCCGAATGTCCTAATACGAAAAAATAAAATGTACTGGAGACAAAAGCGTTCACGACTCCGCATCGTAGGTAGCAGAATTCAATCCTGTAAGAGGCTGTTATAGTTCGTTTTGAATCAACTTATTTTCAGTATGATGGGGCAGCAATCATTCTAATGGCTTCGTCGGATCAACTTGCAGACCGAATTAGTTCTTTTCAAACAAGCTCCATCATTGAATTGAAAGCGTCCAGACTGATGCCACTGCAGGGTGGCGCCACCTACCGCTACGTTAGAGAAACGGTCGAACTACGAATATTATGCAGCACTTTTTAACCTCATCAGTATTATAGTTTTCATCTACGTATGCGAAACGGATTTTATTTGTATAACTTTTAAAATACTGTGAATTTTTATTTTTAGCATCTGAAATGTTTTTATTACAAAAAAGTTTTCATTCATTACCTGACTTTGAAGAACTTATGGTTAAAATTGCGGGAAAAATATTTGCTTACTTTAAAATCTTTGCCAAACGAGTGTAACCACTAATTTAGAACTAATATTGTAATGTGTAAAGTTAATACTATGTACATATTTTGTTACTTAACTAGAGTACAAACAAAATTTTAAGGTAAATTGCAGGATGAATAAAAAAAATCACCTTTATATTCAAAATTTAGTATTTCGTTTTAAGCAAAATTGCTTTAACTTTATTGCTAAATAAAATTTATTGATGTTTATATACCTTAATTATATTTAACGTGACAATAGAATTTATCTTAGCGTAGAATATTGCGGAGCTGATATTTAATCACATTAAACATATTAATGTTTGGATGTCACGTTAACTTAATTCATTTACTTGCTAAATTTCTAGCTAAGATTAACATCATTATGTAGTCTAGAGAATAATTCTAGACTAAAATATGAGATGTTTTAGGAACGAATTACTAAATTTTATTATTATTATAAAACAACAAATATAATATTGTTTTTTATAGATAAGAGAAGGGAGTATAAAGGTGATTTTAGACGCCCGTAGTCATCCGCAGTATCAGAAGAACTTAAAGTGCGTTGCTGGTGTTTAAGTTGTTCAATTCTGGCACTTTGAAGTTTTGAAACTAAAGTAATTCTAGGTTTCTTACCATGGGTGTTTGAGATTAAAGTGTCCGTTTAAAACATACTGTTATCTCAGTTTTATTAAAGATAATGACAGGGATGACGATATGTTTTATACATAGATTTTGGTCTCAGAAACCAACGGTTAGACAAATAACAATACACATCGTAAAATAAGACAGTAAAGTTATTAATTCCAGGAAAAATAACTGAAATATCGCTATTCGATTATAATATTTCAATTTAAATATTAATATTCTCGAAAGGCATTGAAAGCGAAATGGCTTTTAAAACTGAAATTTGAATAGTAAACGTGAAAATAAAAATGTATTTCTATTTAAATCAAAAACATATTCACGTAGCAGCGGATACGATGTTTTCCTTAAAAAGTATTGTTAGACTACAAAAGCGAAACCATATGCATGTATGCAGTAGACTTTGTTAGAGATTCGAAGCGGAAAAATTACACACCGTCGGGGTTCAGGCTGATACTATCAGACCGCATTGGAAAGAGGACCGTATAGAAATGTAGGAATTATACGACAGTCAACTTTAAAGTCTACTTTTAGTGTCGCCGACGATGTAAATAATGCTGCTTTCAAGTTGTAGCTTTTAATGTTTGTATTTAACTGATTTGTTAGTGTTTTTATTCGCATTCGTAACAAGTCTAAAATCATTTTAATGCTTTATGATTTTATACAGTGATGTTTGGTACTTTTCGCTATATTTTCAACCTAACCTAATAATAAAGAAGTAAGAAGAGATTTAATAACAAATAGAAAATAGATCTATATTTCTTGCCTATTTGTAGACTAGCTGATTAAAGGAATAAAAATTATCCTTTTTTTTTAAATTTTCTAAAATTTTCCACTCGAATGAGAAGGCTCACAGAAATTCCCACTGACGATGACGCAGTGAGGCGGTTGCGTGTGCAGATTGAAGAATTTCATTTATATGCACCCTATGTACCCCTGCAAGCTTCGACCTTACCTACGTATATTTCAACTATTAAATATTAAGCGTTAAAATCATAAAATTTAAAATTCATTAATATTTTTGTAATTGTTTACTTTCAGTAACACTAAATTTGGTGGCAAAAACTGTTTAACCTAAAACATGTGACAAGGGTTCAATAACGTCGTAGGTGACTATATTTTTCCTAGAATAAATTAATCTGGGAATTGTACTGTAAAGGGTAGGGCACTTTAATAAATGTATCTGAACACTTCACAAATAAACACCAAGCGAACAGTGGGCGTATTTTTATTTAAAATAATTAGTTTGATTTACAGTGACGTAGCTGTCACGTAATATATCACCGAGATACATTAGTCGTAACTTAAATTAATATTCCTTTGTATTACTTAAAAATGAACCTAATTCACGTTCCAACAAAGATTAATATCGTTAATCACATGTAAAATCAGACACAATAATTTCCACAAGTGTTTTAATATCAAAATGGTTTCAAACATTTTCTTCACACGCCAACTCTTTAATCGCTCGAAGATCGTACGATTACAGTTATTAAAGTCTCCTTAAATTTCCTTAATGGTGAATTCGGAAACAGTTTACAGACTTTATCGGAACGTTTTGTTCTCACGTATGAAAAGATTAAAACTTCGTAGACGCCGTCGGGTGTTCATTACGCAGAAATAATTTACTTGTAAAGCGATATTGTGATATCTTTGTCGGTACGCTCAAGCCGTGTTATTAGCGATCATGTTACAACTAGACGAAGCGTACCTTCATTTAAAAAGTTGACATACTGAAATTGACAAGTAAAATATACTTAACGCGAGGTGTATTCATGGACCTCCCGTAAGATCTGTTAAGCATTGCATAGTCGTTGAACCAAAATAAATAATGTTTACATTTTTTTTTTTAGAAAATTTGTTGTGACATAAACTAGCGACATGCCCTCGTGACTTTTTACGTAATTTGAATACTTTGTTTTGGGTTATTTCGATTCAAAAACCAATATAAATGAGCAATTAAATTGGAAAATTCTTATATTAACATATACTCATAAGTACAGACTTCTTAATGGTAGAAAATATTTATAACCTCAATATTAATCTGTAGTTTAAGCTGTATCTACTCTACTCTAAGGCCTTCGTACCCAAGGCAACGTAAATCTTGGTAACTCGGTACGGAGAGCGCACAATGCGATTAATATTAGTTTCGACAATTTAGTTTGCCTTGTGTACGCACACTTAATTAACCTGTAAAGGGTGAATAAAACGATTTAAAATTATAGTAATAAAGTAAAAATATTTAGCAAAATCGTAAATAAAAACGCAATTGAGACGTCCTCTGCATAAAAATACCGTTAACAGTACTTTAATGGTCATTGCAAACGGTTTATGTAAATGTTACCTGACGATAAATTTACTATAATGTACTTGTTTATTTTGACAACATCGCATACCGTTTCTTTTATTATATATTATATTTTATATTTATAATTTTAATATTATTTAAAGGGTTAAATAAATTTTGTGTGTAATTTTCACATTTTTTCCTTGATGAAAATGTAATGATAAAAATTACCGTTTTTTCTCTTCAAAAATAGATTATTATTATTTCTAGACAATTTAACCGTGGGTTTCTGAGAATAAAATTTCCCATATTATCTCCGTTTTGTCAAAGCGAATGACAGTGATAACAATATGTTTTAAAAGGAGATTTTGGTCTCAGAAATCCATGGTTAAATTATCTAGAAATAGTAATAATCGGTTTTTGAAGAAAAGAAACGATAATTTTGACTATTTTATTTTCATTTAGGAACCTAAACTATTTTGATATAAACATAAATATTTTAAGTGTTCCTTATTAGAGATCAGCTGTGATAATAATCGCGTACCAAGCAGGTCATAAATAACGAGTTCGGGCCACATATGAACACGTGTTACCACGCTCTTTGTTCCTAAGCATGTTATTATTTATTCAAATCTCATCTCAAAAATGTTCAAATGTTAATTACAAAGTATTAGACAAGCGAAGATAATAACTGGGTTGGGGATTTATGATTGGTATTGTTGAAGTGAACCGATGGGTTCAAGGTTAGACCATCGGTATTAAGTACATATTTAAACACAAATGCTTAGTTGTTTTTGTGTGCAGTCTGGAGCTGTATCCTGGTTAGAATCTATAGCTTAATCATACCATTTTAGTGTTATTTTAATCTAAATATAAATAGAAACTGAAATTGGACTTGAGAAATTTTGTTTTACATAATTTAACATAGATTTCAATTATCAAGCAATAGAATAAAATGATCCATATTTATAATAATAATATTATAAAGAGGAATGATTTGTATTTTTGTATACAAATAATAAATTAAAAAACTACTACTAGACGGACTCCAAAAATTCTTGTCAACATTAAGCTACATAACCACTGAGCTAGTTTATAATTATTACGAAAATATTTTTAAAATCACGCGGACGAAGGCTCGGGGAAAAGTTAGTATTGTTATTAAATTAGTATCTTCATAATTGTCAAAATATCTGAATACATGTCTTATTTTGATAAAGCATTATGTCGAAATCTTTTAAAAAAATAACGATTCTAACCGCTTCATTGATGTAAATAATAGTACATACTTTTAACCACAAAATAACTTCAATAGTACCTTTTCCATTATACTTTTGTCATTGTTTTTATACGTGTATTAGGACTTATTCATATGATTACATACTACATAACCTTGTTTAATACGATCTTAATATTTTTTTCTAATTTCGAGTATCTATTCAGATCATAATCTCTCATTTATCTTTAACAACCTATAACACCTATCATTACCTTACATCTTGCACACAATGGTCCGTCAATCCACGTCAGTTATGTTAGTTTCCTACGAGGGTAGGTCAGAGACGCAGAGCATGAAGTACACAGTTCGGTACTGCTATTTTTCTAACACACACGTCGGGACAGAACAGTGCAGAGTAGCATTCCATTACCTATATGTATTTCTTTTATTGATTCCATTACATTTTTACAAATTTCGAATGCGACTTTATCTATTGGCTTACAATTTCGACAGTGCTTGTGAGTTCATACAGTAGCAGTACTGCACTGTCTACTGCCCTATCCCACTGTTACTCGTGAGTAAGTATCATAATGGCTGAATATTTAACAGAGTAATACAACAGTTCCTCGGCTCAGTGCTCCACGTGCCGGTATTCGAATTTGAAATTACTGAATACAATACATATTGTTATAAAAAACTATCACAATATTGTTGCTCTAATGATGAGCTCCAAATTGTATCTCAAAAAAAATTATAATAAGAGTTCTCGTCGTTCTGCTGTTAAGAAAAAAGACAAACGTTTTATTTCAATATTCTACGATTTGAATACTTTACAATAATTGAATAAAGAAAATTTGCAAGTACGATCATACCCTGTGTTGTGATTTTTGAGATGTTCGGCTTAGTAATTATAATTTATAAATTAACTTAGATTAATTGTGTCTTAGATTAATAAATTGTTTGTCAAAAGTTTTCAAAAAAAATATGTGACTGAAATTGTTAATTGTCATTGCTTAAAAGTTGATTGTCAAAAGTTTAAAAAAAAACGAAACGTCAGTAGAGATTAGCGTCCAGGTGGTCGGAGAAGGAGGTTTTTAAAAATAAAAGATATTGTATAGTGTTTAAGTTGGTTCAATGTTTAATGACGAGGAAGTTGATTAGTAATAAAGAACTTATAAGAATATAGAATTGGAATTTCATTTTATATCAGAAGTGCTATTAAGATCTGCGCGCCATGTCGGATAACAACCGTGAGTATTATTCGATGTTATTATAATAATGATTTCAAGCTAAGTATTCGTTAAGAATAGTAAAAACTGAAGTGGTTCTCAAAGCGAGTTATTGGCAAAATACTTTTAGTTAGAGGAACTCTTTGATATTGATGCATATGTGTCGTATTAATGTTTAATATCGATGACGCAAAAGTGCACATTGGAGGTTGTAATAAATTGTGTACAGGACACGTTGTGATTATAGACTCTTACTCCAAGATGAAGTATTCAGAGCACAAAAGTAAAGTCTGTTGGAAAGTCTGTCAATTAATTGAGTACAACCGTTTTTTTTTTTGTTCTCATTTTATCTCTTAGTTTCCAGTACAGTGTAATTATGCATTTAAACCAGGCCTATATATAAAAAAAGAACTTATTAAAATATATATATTTAAAAAAAAAAACAAAACATTGTTTTAAGTGTTTTGATCCCAATTATAATTTAGTGAAATAAATAACTAATAATTCAACACACATAGTAATTTATTTTACTGTTAATTCTCGCCTGTTTAGATCTGTTTCTTAAGTGTAGGTGCTGTTATATGAATATTATTAGTAGAATTAATCTCACAACAGTCATGTAGGTGTGCTGTTGTAGGAACAGTTAACGGCCATGTAGGTGTGCTTTTATATGAATATTATTAGTAGAATTAATCTCACAACAGTCATGTAGGTGTGCTGTTGTAGGAACAGTTAATGGCCATGTAGGTGTGCTGTTATATGAATATTATTAGTAGAATTAATCTCACAACAGTCATGTAGGTGTGCTGTTGTAGGAACAGTTAACGGCCATGTAGGTGTGCTGTTATATGAATATTATTAGTAGAATTAATCTCACAACAGTCATGTAGGTGTGCTGTTGTAGGAACAGTTAATGGCCATGTAGGTGTGCTGTTATATGAATATTATTAGTAGAATTAATCTCACAACAGTCATGTAGGTGTGCTGTTGTAGGAACAGTTAACGGCCATGTAGGTGTGCTGTTATATGAATATTATTAGTAGAATTAATCTCACAACAGTCATGTAGGTGTGCTGTTGTAGGAACAGTTAACGGCCATGTAGGTGTGCTGTTATATGAATATTATTAGTAGAATTAATCTCACAACAGTCATGTAGGTGTGCTGTTGTAGGAACAGTTAACGGCCATGTGGGTGTGCTGTTATATGAATATTATTAATAGAATTAATCTCACAACAGTCATGTAGGTGTGCTGTTGTAGGAACAGTTAACGGCCATGTAGGTGTGCTGTTATATGAATATTATTAATAGAATTAATCTCACAACAGTCATGTAGGTGTGCTGTTATATGAATATCATTAGTAGAATAAATCTCACAACAGCCATGCATTTGTGCTGTTGTATGAGCAGTTAATGGCCATATAGGTGAGGTGTTATGTGAATAATGAATAGGTGACACGCGTCACAATTAGCCAGATCACAAATTTGTGCCTCAGGATATAACGTTACAAGTCAAATTCGCCATACATAATTTGAGTTACAATTACAAAAAAAAAAAAAAAAAAAAAACGTTAAAATTAAGACAAGAACGTTAAGTGCAAGCATTTTCAGGAAATGGCGATGGAAGCTATACACCGAAGCGAACTCGTCGGGGACATCAGAGGTTGACTTCCGATGATTCCGAGGAGGAAGCAAACAGCAAACGAAAGAGAATGTCTGGAGGTATGACGGCGGACGACCTTGTGAAGATCATAACATTACTACAGGAAAATTCAAGTAAAAACACTCAAAATAATAATAATAACGTGGTACCAGAGTTCGATCCTAACAATAAGTCTCAGGATGTGGAGCGATGGTTGCGGAAGGTGAATGAATGTTCAGTTATTTATAATTGGAATGATAAACAAACGGCACATTATGCGTTACAAAAATTACACGGGCTAGCGAAGACCTGGTACGAATCCTTGCCATCACTCGATTACACTTGGGAGGAGTGGCAAATAAAGTTTAAGAGAGCTTTTCCGAGCGATATAAATTACGCTATGCTATTGGAAGATATGTTAAACCGAAAATCTCGCACTGAGGAAACCTTGAGAGACTATTTTTACGAAAAGTTGTCATTATTAAGTAGGTGCGAGATTGTCGGTCGTAAGGCGGTAGATTGTATCATATACGGAATTACGGATGGTTCTATTAGGAACGGTGCTCAAGCATTAAAATGTGAGGAACCAGAGGATCTGCTTAATTATTTATCTTCACAACAGCCTATACATTTAAAAGATTATCGGGGAACGCTAAATAATTCTTTCAAACGAAGGGAGTTGCGGCAAAACAATCAGAGTAGACCTTCAGTCTCTAGTAGGGGTAGTGGTAGTGATCTAGTGTGTTTTAACTGTAGTGAACGAGGTCATAGCTACAACGTTTGTAGTAAACCATTGATTAAATGTGTGAAATGCGGTAGAGTAGGTCACAATTCAGAAGCTTGTAATAGAAGGCCACTGCAGTCATTTGAAACTAGCTCTCAAAACAGTTCCAAGTCATTAGACAAAAGGGTTTTACGGGTTGTTGCTAGTGAACTATCAGACTTAAACTCAAAAGAACCTATCGGTCATTGCGGTAAGGGCGACTCTTGTTATGCGAATCAATGTTCTTCTAACGTCAATAACACGAATATCTCGGACGACACTAACAATAAATTCTACAAAAATGTTAGTGTCAATGGAGTAACAATGAACGCTTACATAGACTTTGGGAGTGAATGTAGTCTGATTAGGTATTCAGATGCAATAACTCTCGGTCTCGTGCAACATGACACTTGTTTACCAACGATTAGGGGATTTGGAAATTCTACAGTCTTCCCGAAATTTCAATCGTTTATTCAAGTTCGAGTTGATGACGTCGAAACTAAATTAAAAGTTTTAGCCGTCGACGATGTCTATTTAATCACACCTCTGTTGATAGGGCAGAACTTTACTGAAATGGCAACCGTGACCGCGATGAAAGACAAAGATCGTCTTGTCTTCTATCATACTCCCGTTAGTGTTTCCGACGAAACTGTTAATGCTCTCGATTTGTACGTTGCTAAAGATGTGGTCATCAAAAAAGGGGGCTTGGTAGAAGTTTATACTAACATACCTTATACGGGTGATGTCTACATAGACGGAAGTATTAGAATGAGTCCAAACCAAGAGCACCACTTGCACCAAGGCTGTTTTCATGTCCAAGACAATAGAACTACAATATTTATCACAGCATTGACAAATAGTGCGCTAAATTTTAAGGCGAACAAGTTGGTCGCCAGGTGTAGCCCTATAGCTGAATCTAAAGTCGTTAATCGGGTTCGTTTAGATACAACAAACGAGGATAAGACTATCGAACTTCCACCCTTAAACGACACTGACCTAAAGATAGGAGAAAAGGTAGATCAACATGCTCGTGACAGATTGTATAATCTTTTACAAAAGTATAGAAACTGTTTCGCAACCACTCTCGGCGAGTTGGGTTGTGCAAAAAACACAACTATGAACATAGAGTTACATGACAAATCCCCAGTTGTTTACAGACCGTATCGTTTGTCACACTACGAACGCGAGAAAGCTAGAGAAATAATTGACGATTTAATTGAAAACAACATAGTTCAAGAGTCAGATTCAAATTATGCAAGTCCCATCTTGTTGGTTAAAAAGAAAAATGGTGAACTTCGGCTTTGTGTTGATTACCGAGCTCTCAACAATAAAACCTTAAAAGACAAATATCCCTTACCACTAATAGACGACCAGCTTTCGAATTTGAGTGGTAACAAATTTTTCACCACACTGGACATGGCATCTGGTTATTACCAGATACCGATGGGAGAGGAGAGTCGTCATTTAACTGCATTTGTCACCCCAGACGGACATTACGAATTCAAGCGTATGCCGTTTGGGCTGGCAAACGCGCCTTCAGTGTTTCAAAAGATGATGAATCGCCTCTTAGGTCCTCGTAGATTTACATCGGCAAACGCTTATATGGATGACCTTCTCATTCCTTCTGCCTCAGTTGATCAAGGCCTTGAAAGACTTGAAGATGTGTTGCGAGTGATTCAAGAGGCTGGACTTACGTTAAACCCATCAAAATGCAGTTTCTTTGACACTCAGATTGAATATCTCGGTTACGACATTTCATCGGAGGGCATTAAGCCAAGTGAAAGAAAGATAATGGCTGTCAAAGAATTTCCCGTGCCATGTAACGTTCATGAAGTGCGGCAGTTTCTCGGTTTGGCAAGTTACTTTCGTAGATTTGTGAAAGGTTTCGGGGAAATTGCCAGACCCTTGACGGCGCTGCTGAAAAAGGATTCACAGTGGCGGTGGAATTCCGATGAGGCGGAGTCTTTTGCTTGCTTAAAGAATCATTTAATTAAGCGACCTTTATTGGCATTGTACAACCCAGAGTTGGAGACAGAGGTGCATACAGATGCTAGTTCGCTAGGACTGGGTGGAATACTGATGCAATGGCAAAGTTCTCCTAGAGTGCTTAAGCCTGTTGCATATTTTAGCAGACAAACCACACCAGAGGAACGATATTTCCACTCTTACGAGTTGGAAACTCTTGCTGTGGTATGTTCACTAAAGAAGTTTCGACCGTACCTTTTAGGGCTGAATTTTCGCGTCTTCACTGACTGCAATGCTCTAAGAACAACCCTCACAAAAAGAGACTTAATACCCCGCATAGCACGATGGTGGTTGCAAATTAGTGAATATAACTTCACCATCGAATACCGTCCAGGTTGTGGAATGAGACATGTGGACGCATTAAGCCGAAATCCTCCAATTAAGGACAATTCTCTAGAGATTTTAAATACGCTAAACATTAATACAGAAAACTGGTTACTGACACTACAGATGGCTGACCCCGAACTCGAACGAATCTTTAAAATTCTAAAGCCTGATCTTAATGAAGAGGTTTTAGAAATAAAAAAGAATTACGTCGTTAAGAATCATTCCTTACATAGGAGGGTTGGAGAAAACCATCGTTTAGTGATCCCCAAAGACGCAAGATGGCAGATATGTAAAGCAAACCACGACGATATTGGCCACTTTGGATTTGCCAAAACATTGGAGGTCATTCAGAGTAGGTACTGGTTTCCCAAGATGAGACGCTATGTAAAAAAATATGTCGCTGCATGCATTGACTGCGCATATAATAAAGATTCTGCAGCACGAATTAATAGTGGACTTTTACACCCCATTCCTAAAGTAGAAGTGCCATTTGACACGTTGCATTTAGATCACGTTGGACCTTTTGTAAGAAGTAAGTCGCAAAATAACTATGTTTTGACGATTGTCGATGGTTTTACGAAATACCTGTTTGCAAGACCCGTCAAGGACACTAAAACCAAGAACGTCATCAAAGTTCTCGAAGGTTTATTTACTGATTTCGGGGTACCGCGTAGGTTGATCTCGGATCGTGGAACTGCGTTTACCTCTTCTCAATTCAAGAGTTTTTGCAACAGCAAGGGTATTAAGCATGTACTCAACGCAGTTGCTTGTCCCAGGGCAAATGGTCAGGCCGAAAGATTTAACCAAACAATTCTCAAAGCCTTATCCACGCAAAATTTTGGCAAAGACGAACGCATTTGGGACGAGCAGTTGGGTAAAGTGCAATGGGGTATTAACAATACTGTTAATGCTTCAACAAAAAAAAGTGCTTCGGAACTATTATTTGAAATCAAATTCAACGGTCCCAAAGATAATATGTTGACAACTGAAAACCTTGAAGGAGATTGCAATCCATCCGCAAACAATGAGATAATCAGTGGATCTTCGCCCGTCGTTGGAGATCTCGCAACAAATAGGCATTCAGATATTCTTCAGATCCCTATAATCGGTCAATCGTCATTAACTACTTCTGATGAAGCTCTGAGCAATGAATCGGTGGATCAGTTACCGTCAACTTTGTTAACTACACCGACAGATATAGTAAAAATTAGACAAGAAGCTTCGACAAATATTAAACGGAGCCAAGAAAACCAAAAAAGAATTTATGATTCCAAAAGATATCCAGCAACTACATTTTCGGTAGGTGACTTAGTAAAAATTACCAAAACGAATTTTAAAAATGATGGTAAAAGCAAAAAACTTTTGCCCAAGTTCTGTGGTCCTTATAAGGTGACAAAAAGCTTGGGAAATGACCGGTATGAGATCTCGAATATACCTGGTTTTAAGTCAAAAAAGTACGTAACCGTTATAGCTGCGGATAGAATGCGTCCTTGGATTAATATTCGATCATTAGAAATTGACAGATCCTCTCGTTCTCCTTCAATTACTTCAGATTCTGACTCTAGTTCCGATAAGGAGTAGTTAGATATATACATTTCCTTTCTTATTTTTTTTTTCTTCTTTTGAAATTGTTAATTGAATCGTGGAAGAATACCCTTGTATTTGCCGATGTTTAACAAGAGTTAATTCAGTTAAATAATCTGTCAATTATAATGTAAATTGTCAATTATAATTTTATTATAAAATTTTGTATGTCTTATTTTACTATGAGCCGAATGTTGTGATTTTGCGTGCTTCGGAGTTAGCACGCAGTAGGATGGCCGAATGTTGTGATTTTTGAGATGTTCGGCTTAGTAATTATAATTTATAAATTAACTTAGATTAATTGTGTCTTAGATTAATAAATTGTTTGTCAAAAGTTTTCAAAAAAAATATGTGACTGAAATTGTTAATTGTCATTGCTTAAAAGTTGATTGTCAAAAGTTTAAAAAAAAACGAAACGTCAGTAGAGATTAGCGTCCAGGTGGTCGGAGAAGGAGGTTTTTAAAAATAAAAGATATTGTATAGTGTTTAAGTTGGTTCAATGTTTAATGACGAGGAAGTTGATTAGTAATAAAGAACTTATAAGAATATAGAATTGGAATTTCATTTTACCTGATTCAATACAAACGCAGCGATTTCGAATTATCAAAATCGGAGCACCAAAAGCGAAATTATGTGGTAACACACATATAAAAATTGACAAATTGATAACCTCCTTCCTTTTGCAGTAGGTTAAAAATGGTAAAAACAATATTATGTTCAATTCGAAATATGATGACCTAAATCAGAAAGAATATTTTATAATCTACTAGCTTTTACCCGCGACTCCGTCCGCGCGGAATAAAAAATAGAAAACTGGGTAAAAATTATCCTATGTCCGTTTCCTGGTTCTAAGCTCCCACCAATTTTCAGTCAAATCGATTCAGCCGTTCTTGAGTTATAAATAGTGTAACTAACACGACTTTCTTTTATATATATAGATATATAGATAATAATACGCTGTAAACATATCGCAGACGCTATTCAGCTGCGCTATGCAAAACGATCAAAGTTCTAACATTCGCTCGGTCCTGCGCTGGTATTTGAGTTCGCAGTAATTAGATTGCAGGAATTGTTGTTATTGCGGCGATTATCTAGCGGCTGCAGCGCTTAATTGTCTTCTTATTGTCTAAGCTTCTGCATTCGCTGTCTTATGGCCGTTGAGGGCTCCCCAACATGATATTATTTTGTTAATTACACTTTCATTGCTATCGAGACAAAGGTTTTGGAATTAAACCGCTTTAAATAAATATAGTAAAATCTTATTTTCAAACTAATGTAGAGCACTGAAATCAATTTCTTTTTTTACAAAAAAGAGGGCAAACGAGTGGCAGAATAATCGAAGTTTTCATCGACGTCCATGGATATCCGCAACACCAGAGCAAATGCAGATTCGTTGTCGCCCTTTAAGAAAGAGACAGGCTCGCTTCTTGAAGACCCTAACTTGCACTAGTATGGTTTCTTGATTAAGTACATACAATTTGTTTTATTGATCCAGATTCTTCAGCATAAATAATATATTTCATCGTCATAAAACGAGAATGTCGTATCACAGATACATAACCAGATATTCTTAGTCATAAAGGTTTCAAGTTGCCGGCTATCGATGCAACAAACAGGGAGTAAGTGCAAATAAAAAGACTATATTTTTACTCTAGCCATTACGTCGACGAATCCGTAACCTAAGTTAATAAGCAGAAAACATGTGCTAACTCGTATTTTTCTCATACTTGATCAAACCGGATGATAATATTTAAGCAGGTTTCGGCGTAACCCTTTCTTTACAAGCTTTCTGCCTCGCACAACCGCGTTGAGGAATGGTCTGTCCTCGGTGGGATATCCAAACTGCTATAACTTAAGGTCCTTCACGAAGCGAGCGTCTCACCTTCTCAAAGGCTGGAAACACATCTGTACTTTCTCTGGTAATGCAGATATTCATGGGCGTTGATGATCATCTCGGTTGCCCCGTTTCTCGTTTGCCTCTTATCTTATAAAAAAGTGTAGCATAGTGTTTTGTACGATGCGTAGATGCTTTGCTCCAGTTATTAAGTTTTATTTCATTGGTCGGAATACAGAATTTTTACGAGTGATAACAGAATACGGTCTTTCTTAGTGGGGAAAGTACTATTCGTTGTCAGACTTGTATAAAATGTATTTCTTTTTAAAACAAGTAATGTATTCATTTTAAACAAGCAAACGAAGAGGCCATTCACATCAAAATTATCAAGCGATATCTATGTTTTTAAACTTCAATATCGTAATAGTTTAAGCAAACAAATGAGTAAAGAAATTAAAACATTCAGATAAAACCTAATTGTTTGTAGTTCATATAAACATTGTACTTTTTCTGTCCGTTGCAGCAGACACAATACTGTGGAGCCAAACAAAACGTCCGCGGCCGTGTTCTGTTCAGGGGGCAGGTTGAGGGAGGCTCAAATGAAAGCCTGCTAAAATACAGTGCCAGTTGGAGGCTCGCATTGAATGATAAGTTGCCGGTCTGAATAGTATTCACTTACTCTTGTGTTTATCCCTTCTGTTATTCCCTTGTTAAATGTTATGTAACCCTTAATACATTTTAACAATAGTTTTCTTTTTAAAGTCATTTAACTTAGGTCAATGGTAATCCTAGAAGCGAACACAATTTATAGTCGCAAGTACCTACTCTTCAGAATTGATTTAATGTTTTAATGATGTTAAATTTCGGTGTATTTTAACATCATAATAGAAACGTTAACTGTTACAAATCTCACATGTTTATGAGCGCCTAATATACGTTCTCAAACTTCTCGTATCACTTAAAATATATAATATATAAATGACTAGCTTTTACCCGCGACTCCGTCCGCGCGGAATGAAAAATAGAGAACGGGGTAAAAATTATCCTATGTCCGTTTCCTGGTTCTAAGCTACCTGCCCACCAATTTTCAGTCAAATCGATTCAGCCGTTCTTGAGTTATAAATAGTGTAACTAACACTTTCTTTTATATATATATATATAGATTTGTAACATGGAAAGTAAATGCTACTTAAATGTAATACCCAGCGAGCGAGGCGCATCGCGTAGGTGGAGGTTTGACTTTACGATTTATTCGCGTACGCGAGCGTTTGGTGATGTTGGTGTTTAAACAGTAGTCTAGACTGGAGATGGTTTACGGACATTTTAATGCCGTTACGTGTCTCCGTTGATGGCGAATAATTGCATTCGCTAAGATGAGGTAATCTCATGGGGGAGCTTAACAACTGCTTTTGAAATATATTAACGTAGCATACGCTCACCGACGTTACAACGATAAATGATGCACTCATGTTAAAGCTGTTAGTTATACACTTAATCTATATATATTAATAAAATCAGAGTGTCTGTGTGTAATATCGAGAAAAAAATATTGCGTAAACGTGATATGTTTACATTGCTGACAATGAAAAACAATTTTTAAAATGTTTGTCTGTGTGTCTGTCTGCTTGTTCGACTGTCTGTATGTTTGTCCGCAAGGCCTGGTTGTTCCGGGTAATCTCCTGAATGAGTGAATCGATTTTGACGGGACTTTGACGTGAAGGTAGCTGATGCACGTGGGCATGTTATAGGCTTCTTTTTTTATTCTGGGCTGACAAAGTCTCGGGCGACCGTTAGTACTTACACATAAACAATTTCCAGTTTCAAACGTATCTTTCAGATCATGAAAAACTAAAATATATGGGCCGGATTTAATACAAAACAGTCTTAGAATTGAAAGTATTATAGCAGAAATACGATGAAATACAGATAGGCTAGGTACACTGGGCCAAAACGAGACACGAGTAGTAGTAAATATTTTTTTCCTTCATTAAAACTTTCTTAACCTTTTGGCCTACAAGAAAATAAATCGGCGTACATAATGTCATCATTTAAATACTTAACATGAATAAAATAAATATTTATAATAATAAAATGTCATAGTAAATTGCTAATAAACATTTTTTTCAGTTGTATTGCAAACAAAAGTACTGTCATAACTGTAAAACAACGCTTATCGCGCTAAGTCCACTCCGTTGAATAGATAAAGCCCAGCTTATTGTAATACTTTTGTCTCAATGTTGTTCATTTATTTTTCTCGTTTTTGTTTTTCATTTTATATATCGAACATTTTAATAGAAAATTAATTTCATGTTTTCTCTTTTAGAAACTAAATAATATTGCTGTTTTGAATATATTTTTATGAAAGGTTACAATTAACGGTTATGTACATTTTTATACAAGACTGTTTTAAATAATGTGAAAATGAAAAAATCGTCTTAGTGTTCAACAACCATTATCAACCAAAGTGGTAACGATCATTGTTGATTCCTGAACGTTGATTTTTTCGACGTTGATCCTTGTGGGTCTACCTGTGAAGCGTCTTCAGCGATATAGATAGCTGCTGTACCGTCAACTGGTGCGCGTTACTGTAGCGATGCGAAGCTTTTAAGTACTTAAAAACTGAAACCGTTATTCGGGATTTACTGACCACTTAATAAATGAAAATTGTCACTAACCAAAATCCATATTTATGTGAGCATTTATCATTTTAAATGTCACAGACTGAAGCAATAAAAATCAGGTACACAAAGAGTAAAAAGCTATAAAATGTCTTGAGAAACACCTAGCGCCGTGGCGCGGCGTCACGCGGGTACATCGTAAAAATAATTTAATGTCTGGGCGTCGGCGTCATTAGTGCACCAACGACGCCATCTGCCGTCGCCTGCACTGCAACTTCTACCTACCTAATATAAACAGTAACAAGAGTATGAGTAAGATAGCCCTTTACAATTTACACTATACATAGCAGTTCTCGTTATTTCACGTTTAAGTTTTAAATGTAACAATACAAGTAAATACGTCCGCGTAAGTTTCAGTTGTAACTGACGGCTCATGGTTCGATGAGGGAGATGAAATCATGGTGTGGCAATTTCACATAAAGTGGGAATAGGGCTGGTACGACGATGATGGAACAACACAGCACTTTATAAAACACTAACATTTTGCTTTAACAAAAAATAACAAATATTCCTAATAATGTAAAACTATCTAACAATTCTTTAAGAGGTTTTAGTAAAATGTTTTAAGCGCATTTTTCGTGGCAATTTCTTCTTGTCACTGGCGGTAACTAGTCCTTTATATTAGAAAAGCTCGCTATTGCCCAGTCACGAAGTTGTCATTAATATCTCGCTTAAGGTGACCATTACACAAGTAAAGCTGGCAAAGCCTTATTGCGAAGATCGCGTTAACTCGACGGGATGAGTGGTTTTATTTTGGGGTAACCAACTCGCTACATTTTAAGAGTAAAAAAAATAAATTTAAAAGTTTTATAAATCATAACGCAGGTATGTTTATAGCTTGAGATACAATAGAATTTGCCAATTTTGTGATTGTTTTCCGTAATAAAGCGTTTTTACACTTTTAGGTCTTTGTTACTATTTATGCATTGCATATATTTTGTTATTTTTTAAAAGTAAAATAATTCTTCAAATTGTAATGACCGATAAACGAGAAAAAGGCTTCAAAACACAAAAAAGTACAAGCTAATAGCTCCATATTCATAATTTAATTTTTGTGTCTGTAGACATTTGTAAATGAGAAAAATATCCTATAAAAAGCGAATGATTTGGTGAACCTATTTTATCCTTTACTGCTCCCCCTCGTGTAATATACGATATTCGCTAGTCTCTTAACGTTCGCTAACTTCTAACACCTGATATGATCGTTATGAGATCTCAGTCATGTCCATTTTGTCTCAACTTTGAATGGACCATTATCTTTATGAAAATCATTTTAAACTAATTCTTGTTACAAAAACATAGTCAGACCATGTCCCTTAGGTTTTGTTATTTAAGTAGCAGGGAAATATCATAAGAACGCATTTAGCTTGAATTCTTTGACTCTACATATATTTTGGCTCAATCGCGAAACAGTTTTTCCAGCTTTACAATTGTTCGTGTCTAGTTTAGGGTTTCTTTAATGTTAAAATTACATTAACTTCGTGTTCATTTTGGATCGTATACCAAGTTATTAAATATGTTTAGCGTAATGTAGTAAAACACTTCTGTGAAAACGCCTTCAAGTTACAAAATTGCAGACCATGCAAATTATGACCTGTGGCAATTCATAAGAAAACAAACTCGTTACAAACACTTTAATAAGAGGCATTTAACATTAATATAATCGGACAGTTAGGCTACGAATGGAATGTTTAGTTATTAGCAACAATATAAAACAATTATCCATTCTATGTAACATAAACATCTTATGGAAATCTACAGAGATAACTTGCGGTCGCCAGCGATTATTAAAAAGTAGCCTAGAATATAGCCGCATGTATCAGTCTACCTTCTCTTCAAAGTTTCGTCAAAATCAGTCCAGCCGTTCCGGAGATTATCCGGAGTAAACCCAGGCCGGGTTCCTAGCTGTCGCCCGCGATTCTGTCCGCGTGGAATTAAACAAAACTTTAATAAATAGCCTATGTTTTTTTCCACACTATGTTCTACAACCGTGTCAAATTTCATCAAGATCCGTTAAGCCGTTCCGGCGATACCTTCAAACAAACATCCATCCATCCATCTAAACATTCGCATTCATAATATTAGTAAGACTAGAATATTAATATTACCCAGTACGTTGGTGTACTTAGTTTAAAAATACTTTAAATTATATTTTTCTACCAATTTTATATCTAGTACTGTAACCGCTGACTCATTTAGTTGGCAACGAACTAAGTACAATATAAACGATAAATGAGATTCTGTTGACATACACGTTAATTAAATTTCATTGAAACAGTAAAGTTCTCGACCACTCGTCTGTGGTTTATGGCGTGATTAAACTAATGCTGATATATTAGGTATGTAATACATTTTATATTAAAATCAGAAAAAGGAGCCAGTTTGTCAATTTAGAAAAATAAACATTTCTGGATGTATTAATTAATTTTAACACAGTTATATATCAAATAACAATGTCATGGTGATAATTCTTATTTTGTTTACTTATTAAGTCTAATAATGTTTTAACTACAGTTATTCAAAATTATACATTTAACATCTGATACTTAGCTAGAATCTTGAATTAATTAAATATAAAGAAAACATTTTCACTCATATATAATTTTAATTTTATGTTTAAGATGAACTTTAAGGCACTTTTAATTACTCACTGCGTCCGTTTTTAACAATAGATCAGAAGTTGAAGATTAAAAGACATAGGAAACGTATTCAGTAAGCGTACTTTAATAACGCGTTTTATGACAAAGTAAAGTTGACTATAAATTTAAAGTCCAGCATTTAACGTTTATTAGTGTGTGTAAAATTCACCGAGCTATTTCACACATGGTAAAGTCTAGACGAAATAAGTCTTTTAGTAAGATTATCCCATTTTTCCTTACGACCATCGGTGAATTACTGGTTCGTTGAAATTATACGGTATAAGCATTTGACTTTCGAAGACGCAGATTAGCTTGTCAATTCTGTTTTATTATCTCAAGTAGGGGGGGGAGTTATTGAAAAAATTACCCGACATCTCTCATTTTACTAACAATGTAATAAAAGAAGTTTATACGGGGAACAATAACCAATTTGCGCGGGAAAACACCGCTCTCGGGTATAGGCCATTGACATAAATAAATCATTATTTTTCCGTGCAGCGCTGGGGGTCTTAGAAAGTAAGAGCATTTTCTGAAATGAATTTTCATTGTAATGTGCCACAAAAGAAAAATTCGAGACTGTACTTACGGTGCTTTGTTAAAATTTAATTTGATACCTTTATCTCGAATTTCTGTAAGGCATTATTGTCTTATTTACCTCGTATAGAGTAAACGGCTTCTCTTAGGGGCTAGCAACGTTTATAAAAACATTACCCTCTTGAGTCAGTCGGGTATAATGAACATAAAAATATCGAATATTTCATATTATCCTAAGGAAAAAGAGGACTTGCAAAAATCATCAAATATTTATTTAAAATGCTTGTGGCATTGTATAAGTTAGTCAAATTATTTGTATAAAGTGATAAAATTATATTTAGAGTTCCCATACTTTAAATTTCTGTGCTAATTAGAATAAAAATGTAACCATTTATTTTTATACCATCACGTAAATTAAAATAACTTTGCATTGTATCTTCGTACAACAACTTTATACAAAACATAAAAAATATAAAACCGCTTATAATTAAAAACATAGATTTCAAACATTAATGAAGTTAGTTCGAAATTGAAGTCAAACAAGTCATTACATATGACAACAAAGTTTTGCAACTTAACTGCTAGAAACTCCGTTATCATACAAATTATGAATCCAATTACTTGCTTTTGTTCGACAAGTTCGGTCTTCGCTCTCACTTCATTATATCCCGAGTTACGACCTTTAATCGTCTGTAGATGTCGCGATAAGGGTTCAGACGAGTTTAATTTGATGATTTATTGCAATGTCCTCTTGTAATTACGTGATTAATCATTAGTCTTTGTACATGTACGTCGCCAATTACTTTACGCATTTGAAGACATCAATTATAGTTAACAAAAGAAAGAAGTTATACTTAAATTTATTTCAGTACATTTGGTGTGTGGTCTTTAATTTGATGAATAAGGTACAGCTCTTCAAAAACTTGAGAAAAATAATACTTAAACGTAGTAAGTGTCTACTAAAAATGGGCTAAGGCTATATTTCTGAAAAGACTAAAATACGACTAAACTGAGAAAATGCTACACAATATAGTACATACATAAGCTGTAAACACAAAAAAGTGTATTGAAGCTCTTCTAAGTGTGTACGTGATAAAATCTATACTAAAAACTAAAATGTTAACTTTTACCACAAATAAAATCAGTAAACTATACTTTTTATTTCTTTACTTCATTTGAAAGCAAAGTTAATGAATAAAATATTCGCTTTAAAATGGATAATATATACCCTTTTCGGTGAATTTGCATGGAGACCGTCTACGGTGTAGCGACAATTTAACATAATGTTGGCAACTCCGTGGCGCTGTCAGGTGGCCCAAGTATCTGATAAAAGGGGGCAATACGTTTTGTTATCTCTCTTTAATTTATTTCAAGATAAAGATATCTGTCCACAACTTTTGTTAACTGTTTGAAATATAAAAATCACTAAGTACTTCATTAAAAAGATCTTTAAACGGCTATAAGTTTGTGGCATTTTTGTTAATATTTTTTCATATATCTTTTGTCGTCAATAAGTGCAAAAATTTGGACATACACGTTACATGATACTTTATAGTACTTAAGTAAAATGTTAATTAAAAATTAATTAGTTCATTAAATATTTTGAATGAGGTTGTTTTGCGATAAGAGTCGTAGTTGTCGAATACGAATCGTCTCAACAAGTCTATTTTTCCTGGACTATTTTTCAAAGAACCCTTCCGCCGGCAGCCGGTGCGGCGGCGGCACGGGCCCGAGTGAAAGTGGCAGGTGTCCGGAAACGGGACACCCTTTTTTAACTAATTATTTGTTCACTAGTTCTGCCCTCCGGCTACCTTTTTTCGTAAGATTTGTAAGAGATTTCATTTGAATTTTCTTGTTTCTTTGCAATATTAAAAGTAAAAAAGGCAACGACGTCGACTTGAATAATTTAAAACAGAATTCTTTAATGTTTAATAATTCAAGTAGGTTTTTATTTAGAGGTAAAATTTCAGTAGAATTTTTTAAAATTAGGCAATTTAAAAAAATCGACTGAATTTGGCCACTAGGCACGATTTGAATTTAAATTAATAAATGGACAAATTTAATAATAACTTTTTAAATTAATTCAACTTTGACAAAGGCACTGTGATATTAATTTCGTCGGACGTTGATACAGATCTAAATTTAACGAGTAACACTCGACGGACGGCAATGGCCGCAGATGATCATGATAGCAGTAATGACACAAGTATGACTATCATTTGAATTTTAATACAATTTTATCATAACACATCGCATTTATTATGTTATTTACAACTTTTTTAATCCTCTAACGCACCTTTAATAAGTAAATATTCTTACAAGGTTTTTAGAAAGTTTAACACAATACTTTTGTTCGATAAGATCTCCATTAGAAGTAAGTAAATAAAAGATAATGAGAGGCAATAATCCAGCGAGTTTGCGATGTAGATTTAACAGATTTCGACGGATTATGTTCAAGTTATATCAAACAAAATTCTATTGTAGCGTTTTAATTGAAATTTTGCTTCAAGTAATCTGAAAATTATATTCTAAATTAAAATGTAATCGACGTTATTATGTATTTATTGTTGGAAATTAATTCATTATGAAAGAATAATGACTTAATTTAATAATCAGTTCAGTTTAAATTGTTGAGTAAATGTAAATTCAATGACAAACGTAATTATATACTAATTTGATGTAAATTTGTATAAAACTATTTCATTGTACATTGACAAGTACCTATTACAACGGTAAACGAGCAACCTGCCAACTTAATTCGCCAGAATATCGAAGCGACCGCTGCCATCGACATCCGCAATTGCAGATGCGTTGTCTAGTCTTAATCGGTGGAGGAGGACACGCACACTAAGAATATTTTCCCTTCCTAAGCGTTCCTTCTTCCATCAAACACACACGGGCGAGCCGGCCTATACGTGCAACATATGTTGTTGCTGTCGTCTACTACTTTGTTAAATTTAATTGTACTTTTTTATGTTTCTATCCCATTATTATGAAATAATTGTCTGTCTAATTATTTTGAATTTGGGCGGTCGTGTTTATATTTAAAAGCAATGAGCTGAGTATTGATAGACATCCATCAGTATGACAGCGCTGGCCCGCGGCCATCAAATTACATACAAATGTGATTAGGCCCGGATAATTAGTGTGATTAATTTGGCAAATTCAGTCAGCCGTTATTAATGTAAATGGGTGTTAAGTATTTTTTCGAATCGACTTAACTGAAAACTAACCAATACAAAAGATCAAATATACCAATGAACTACATTTGATGAAGACGACTAGTATATTCTTTGGGGTAAGTATTACTTAATTTCTTATTAAAAGATAATCTAGTAGTTACATGATTACCAGCGCGCTCTATCTATATTGTTAGTCAACCTCAAGTGGAATGGTAAAATACTAGTATTTTTACTTAAAAAAATGAACTCCATATTTCTCAAAAAATTATTAATAATCAAACTCAAATGGCATATCATGTTTATTTGTATTTATATATTCGATATGTTGTCGCTGCGTCGGCGGCAGATAGGAGGTATAATTTAAGTAAATTCCTTATCGCCTAGGGAGCGCTTTTAAAAGTGTATAAATAACGTGTTATCGTGTCGCGCCACCGACAGCGACAGCGCCACCAGCGCGGCACACATGTATAAAGTCGTTGTTTATTAACATTTTGTATTACAATTCACTTGTTACTTTTGATCGGTAATTTCTAATTTTTACTTTGTAAGTTGTCTTACCGTGGGATTCTGAGACCAAAACCTCCGTTTAAAACATAGTGCTATCATTGTTTTGTCAAAGATCATTTCAAGGATGACGATATGTTTTATCCAGAGATTTTGGTCTCAGAAACCAATCTATAAAATCACGAATAAATTTTGCAATCAGAGACATTCTTGCTCACACACAGACATTCGATGTTTACAATTAGTGTACCGTGTATATTGCCGTATTCTTAGCGTACTTTCAGTACACCAGACATCATTCTATCATTATAAATGGATGATTTAATACAACACAGAGGCATGAAAAATTAAATTTTATTATTAGAATACTTTAAAACACTTGAATTATGAAACTGACTTCCTTCGTCTACTTCGGATCTCAATCTTAGTTTGGATAGAGTTACGAAGTACCAACTATTTTTGCTATAAAACTCTATAGAGTCATGTTGCTTGTGACTGGATATATAATACTTATATAAGTAGATAGCACATTAATGGTAATAAAAAGCAAATATAATACGTCAGTCGTCACGGCGGAATGCATTAGAACAATACGACACCCGTATAAACGAGTCTCGATAAACGAGCGCCGAACAATATAGAGTTCCGGAGCAATGCAGTGGCTGCCCTCATACCGTAAGTATGTACTTTTATCTTATTCTTTTAATTTATAAATATAAGAATTGAACAATTCTATAAGCTCTATAGAGACTCAATTATAAATTGTGTAAATTTCTTCTGTTTCGGTATAAGTTCGTCAAAAATTGATCAAATAATAACAAGTCATCATAATCACATGTATTTGGTTATAAGGCTGCAGTGGAGATAAAATAAATGAAAATACTAAGTGCTTTATAAAGTTAGTAAACGTTTTCTAATCGCAATGAAATTTTATAACCTCGGATGTTAATCAAATCTTAGTTATTTGCTTATATTGACTAAAATACAAGCGATTTTCAATATCATCTGATTGACTTCGATAACATTCAATAAAATGGAGCCCATGTATAGACAGTTAATCCCAAATCCCTACGCTTAGACTTTAAAACTATTCTATAAAACCGAAATTCCTCCCTCGGAATAGTATTCGCTTGTACGAGCTTGCACGAAAAGCTTTGAAGGTATTAAAGGCGTAGCGGACAATGGCCGTCAACCGCGCAAACAAAATGACGTTATCTGATGTATCATGTACATTATATACTACATAGCGAGTATATATCTTCGAAATACTATGAATTTGTAGCAGGTGTCTCTCAATGTCTTTGTAATTCACTATGAAAGGGTTTTGAATAATAAATTAGGTATTGATTTGAACTCAAGATGTTGCATATTTAGTTATCGCTAAAATATTGATGATTTTATCTATAACGTACGTGATTTTTATTTAACTTGAAGTTTAAAATTGTAACTTATACAGAAAAAGTTTTTTTTTTAAATGATCGGAATCACAATAACACTATTAATTCAACAAATTGAATTGACACTTAAAAAGCCACCTAAATTAAACCATATATCCATATCCAAGACAACATTAGAACATTGCAGATCTTTTTATGAAATAAATCCATCATATTAATTTAAGAGCTTGTGCGGACTCGTACCTACCACAATTTAATTTAGTCCGACCACGTTCATACAAGCTATAATATGTACGTAGTCTTGTATCATACACACACAAGTAAGGTATATCAGTTTGGCCGGCGTCATTGTTTCCCGTGAGTTCCGCCGACTGCTCCAAAACACCGAGCTGTCACATATCAGTGCCGGCGCCGGCTCAGAGGGCTACTAACAACGCTTTCGACATTTATCGCATATTATAATTATTCGAAAGTTTAAATATTTGACTGAATTGCTTTTACTTTGTAAAAATTATAACAGAATTGGTGGTGTCCTCTACGTAGTTAGCCTTATAGTTAATGAATTATAAATGATTGATCAATAGATGAAGAAAACAAATTAATAATCAAACCGATAATGAAACACTCAAAAATTATTATTATTCTGTCTTATTTTTTCTGAAAGACTGATATCAATATACCGATGTTTGGTCAGTGGTAACTGAATATTAATACATGTCTAGATACATGTTTAAAATTTACAGTAATTAGGTAAGTTAAAGTAGCCGAATGTGTAACTAACAGTTATATAGGTAATATCAAGTAAAACAAAAAAAATATAAAAAAATAAGTAATTACAAGAATCAAACAAATAATGCTCTTCTTAAATAATAATAGCAGTTTCAAAGTACTGGTCATTTTTATACATTCTCTAAGTTTTCGATACGATTAAAAAATATTTCACGGATATTGCGATAGGCCCCCATGGGTACTGCTTCTATACGGAAATTGAGTGCGGTTGCTGCCTCAACTATAATATATTTTATATGGTACGCGGGAATGTTATGCCGTCGACGGCTGATGGCTGGAAATTAAACGTTTAAACTTTTTTGATATATAATTTCTTTTAAAATTTCGCTTTATACAAAAAAAAATACAACGATTAATCGTAATTATATTAATAATACTATGGGCTAGCCGATGTCGTAAATAAAAATGTATTGTAAAAATATGAACAGTATTTTCTGGCTCCCTGCTTACCCAATATTTATTCGTTTATGTATTCATTTCATCGTATTATTAATAACGTTGTAATGCTTCGTTAAATTTATCGCAGACGTTAATAAAAGTGTACGTTCTAATCAATTGAGAGGTTCAGAGAATTGTCAGCGTCGTAACTTTTAATTAAGATCCCTCGAGCGTCAGTTATGTGAAGAAACCGATCCCTTCGATGAAGACGATTAGAAGTAAATAAAATGAACCGAGTATTTTGCCTCAGCGTTAATTCATCTGAGAGAACACGATCCATCAAGTGATATATAAAAAATTATTCATAGAATTAATTTTACTTTTTAAGTTCTTTCAATATCATCGTGTGATGGATTGAAACGACGTCTCTAAGGGGAATTTAATATTATTGCCATCGATGTCTGAGGTAACGAGAAAGGTAACAATACTACGATTGTCGTGAGACTAGGAATAATCGTGAAAAAGTCACGAAGCCGAGGGCTTTGTCTAGACGAGAGATGTCAAGAAGCGCGGCCGGCGCGGTCCTCTGAGCCCGCGTTATTAGATTTTGACGAGTTGTTGACGACGATTTTTTTTAAAAGTTTCCCTCGAGTAGTTTTTTCTTTTCGTTTTTATTCTTCTAGCTTAGCATAGTTTTGCAGCTCGCAAAAAGCTTTTTTTCTTAGTTTATTTCAAACATAATTGCATTCATATATGAAATGAGCAAAAAAGAATTAGATTTAAAAGCATAATACGTTTAATCCTTTAGTTGTATTATTACAAAATTGTTTCTGATAAATTAACCCGATTACTTTTCTTTCCTATTCCAGGATGATGTAGCATTAATTTTTATGGCTTATTACAGCAATCCAATAGATTAACGAGAAATATGATTGCAACATGGAGGCCGCGATGCCATAAAACTTTCCGCCGTCCGTGAAAAGTAAGCTCGGTCACGAAGGGGTCATTAATTCTTTATAAATCTAACCAACGAAAGTGTAAAGGTTGCGATTTGTTATAAGTCTTGAGCTGAAGCGGAGATGAGAATCTTAAGAGACTTACTAGTCGACCAAAGAGCTTTGGATCGGTGTTTTCAGTTGAAAAAATACAAAAAGAACATATTAGAAACTTCTACAACATTATATAGTTAGTTAACTAACACCAAACTAAATACTCAGTTAGTGTATTTCCCGCTTTTGTGTATAAGTTGGGACGTAATACCTCACGTTTGTTAGAAGCAAAAGCGTATCGCCCGTACTTGTAAACCTGTAATCGAACAGACGCGACTCGGTTTCATGAGCGTTATTTTTCTTTGAAAACATTTCGATTTCGTGCCAAACTCCATTAATCAATTGCTGCTACAATCCATCGCTTGTAACAAACGTAAACAACAACATTTTACAAGTAAAAATATGTTTTATCGTGTGAAATACATAGAAAAATTCTATGAATGTAACAATTTCATTTAAAGCAACATTTTATTGTTTATTTTTTTACAATTTTTTAGTATAACACGATACAAGCACTTTTCGAAAAAATACTCTATATCATGCATTATGTGACTTAATAACTGATGATAAGGTGCATATTTATGTGTATATCTTATTGACATTGAAGGAACTGGTGCTACAAGAATATAAAGTATAAGTTTTAAATTAAACTATCGTTGTTACGTCTAAAGAACTTATATTTGTATTAAAGAACACAATAAATTACTAAAGAGACCGTAGGCGCCGACGTAGCACGAAAAAAAGTGTTTAGACCAGACAGATTCACGGTTTTTGTAGAATATTTGGAGAATAAAACAAAAAACGAAATGCACTAATACGCGAATCGCTCGGGCAGTCCCGGCAGGATGCTTTGACAAGTTTTTGAACGTTTATGAATAAGTAACCGCGGCCCGTCTGCCGCGTCAATACGCCCAGTGGTTGAATGCCAAATGCTGTTCGTGACACTTTCCACTTTCGCCCTTTTCTCCACCGCACACGGTAAATATTTCGTGTGGCTAATTTGTAAGCCCGCTTCGAATAACCTTTTTTCAACAAAATTTACTATTCAATATTTTTTCTCTCAAATTTCCATTTGTGTCTCAATAACGAAAATTAAAAATGTGAAATGAATTTTTTGCACGACCTTCTGAATTATAGATGTACGAAATATTTATGTGGTAGTTTCGAAATTTTATTTGCGCCTCGAGCAATTTTTGTTGGATTAAAACTTGTGTTGTTATTATTTAAAAGTATTCAGCCGTTATTTTCAATTAAAATTCAATATAAAGTTTTAAAATTGGTTTTGGTATTAAAAGAGTTGTAGAGAATGTGAATATCAGAGAATGGCTTAAAGTTGGAATACATTAATGTCACGATAAATTTTTACTTTAATAATTATTGTAATATTGTTACTATATTTTCAATGTTTCGTTTAGTATCGTAGTATTCGTTATTTCGTGTATAATAATATAAATTCTCCTCCAGCCAAAAATAAATCAAATAACAAGTAAATCAAATTACTCTAACAAAGTCGCTCAAATTTTATTCGAAGCTTTTCGTCTTATTGAAATTGCAATTTTTACTCTTAGATTTTGTATCTCTAAAGGTTATTGCAAATAATTTGACGTGCGAAAAAAAAAGAAGTAGTCAATATAAATTGTTTCTTACGCTTTGGTGACCAATAACATGCTCTAAACGACTAATTAAAAACAAAAAAAAAACAGTTTGATTAAATGAAAACTAGTTCGTAAAGCACTTTACTGTAAGTACCATCTTGCACGTATCGACACTTGAAATGACGCCTACGTGATGAATGATGAAAGCCTACGTTCAGCAATAGACGACCTTAGATGATGATAATAAAGTTACTTAGAATATACTGCTCTCTTATTTCATAGCTGTTAATAGTGTAACCTTCTCTTAGTGCTGTTATATTTCACTTCAAGAAGCTTTACTGTAATTTTAAAATCAGTCAAAAGCGAAGAGTTGACATTCTAACATTTACAAAGGCGTCGTGTTTGGGTAAAGGTGCGAGGACGTTAACCGAAGTAGGGAATGACATCGAAGTGACTGAGTTACCTTCCCCCTTACCCCCCCAGCCCCGTAGTCGTCTACAGGTTCAACGCCATTAGAAGTCTAAATAGTCCGCCTCAAATGTAGAATCGTATTTCTAGGAAAACATCGTTAGGAACACGGTCTAAAGAGACTTAAATTGTTAGGATAGTTCAACTAATGTGTTTAAAATTTGAAAATTATTATCAATACTATGAAACGACTTTATTTATGAAAAAAAAAATCAAATTAATTTAAGCTAAACTGTCTGTTAAAAAGTACTGGACATTTATTTAATTTTACCGCGATTGTGAACGTTACAACATAAAAAAATTATTTACGTAATACAACTCTATGCCTTTAATATTGTAAAAGATACAAAGAAATAGATAAAGTTACACGTACAGTGTACTCGTATTCCGAAGTTCAGACAGTGCAATAACCAGAAACAAAAGATGACAGTTAACGTAAAATACGTAGTTTTAACAAAGTTTCGTGTGACATCAAGTGTCATAGCTGTTTTATATTTGTGTCAAAAGGTATGCGATAATTGCTAAATTATAATACTACAGCTAAAGTAATAAACGTATGAAAAACGATCATAATTACGATTTATATCTACACTAATATGATACAGAGAAAAGACTTGTATTTTAATATATGTGTATTCGTATATGTATGATGAAAAAAACTCAAAAACTATTACTGTGTAACATAGGCTATATTTAACACTAGATTTTTCATGAGAAGTCGTGGGAAAAAGCTAGCAAGTTATGTACGTGTACACGAAAATATTACATCATATATGCGACGAGGACAATTCTGTAATGCTTTCAACTATGCATGTCGTGTATGTAACGCATAGTACTATGATATCTGATTATAACTTTATTATAGAGTTAATAAGATATACATAAAAAAGTTTTTAAGGACAACACTTGAAAGTTGTTTCTTGAAAAATAAAATACACCAAATTCTCTACTCACATTCACCTGACAAACAAACGGGTCTTTATAGCCTTTTATACCTTGTGTAAGACAGTAAAAACAATGATAATAGTTATTTGAAAATAAGTTGTTTTCTTAGTATGTCTGCTACAGGTTGTCAAGTTACTTTGTAGGTTGCGGAGCGTCGTCGGGCGCACGGCAGTTCCCACTCGTTTGACAATGTAAAGCTAAAATGTTTGTGTTGGAAATACAATGTTATCTTTTCAGCTTAGCAACTACTCGCCTTGTTATTGTTGATTTGTTTGTTGTATTCCGTTTTACAAGCCAGACGATGTACACAAAGTATTAAAACGTTATACTTACTTTGAGTTAAAATTCTTTAATATTTTAACTCTTACTTTATTCTTGCTTAACATTATAACTTGTTTTTGTACAAGAAACTTACAGTATTATAAATTGGCCGCCACTGAAATTTGCCGGAATAGCGTAGCGACCATTACCCATAGCCCATAGACTTCCGAAATTGCAGATGCGATGCCTACCTTTAAATCCCCTTCAAAAATACTTCCCCTTTCCATTCTATGGTTAAGAAAAGAGTGGGAAGGGAAAGAGGACTATTGGGCCTTACTTCTACTTCACTACTGTCTTCTGTGTGTACGTGGTGTTGTACCGGTTGAGCCGGCTCATTCGTGCAATAGATATTGTTGCTGGCGTCTTCCACTGTTAAACTTAAAATAATCATTTATTATCTGAATTAAAGATTTTAAATGACGGTAAAAGAGAAAGGAAATTATTGTAGAGCCTCAGTTAGCTTTTAATTATCTAATGTTGTAATTCATGTGAATATCTATATATATAAAAGAAAGTCGTGTTAGTTACACCATTTATAACTCAAGAACGGCTGAATCGATTTGACTGAAAATTGGTGAGCAGGTAGCTTAGAACCAGGAAACGGACATAGAATAATTTTTACCCCGTTTTCTATTTTTTTATTCCGCGCGGACGGAGTCGCGGGTAAAAGCTAGTATTTTATATTTCTTAACTTTACACTATCATAAAACTGGCTTGACGCAATATAACATGTTTTTAATAACAATTTTCGTTTCATATTATCCTGCTTCTGTTTTAATCTACTTCGTGACTGTGTCGTGCAAAAACTATCAAATTAAAACGTGTGCCGGGAGTCAGACACGGTTTTAGCTATTTTGATGGCCGCGCCAGACTTTCCTGGAATCAAATTATGTTAGAACAATTTTCTCTTTTAAATTGCCAGCGTTATATACATGCACATTTTACACTTAAAAGGTTTTAGTATTTATTGCTTTGAAATATAATCTTCACCTTATTTAAATGTTAGAACAGTTTAAAAAATTGTTAGCTAACCTATAACTTCAACTTCTTTTTTTTTCATGTTGAAAGAATTTATTATGTTGCATATATTGTAGAGAACAACATTTGAAATCAAACATGAAAAAGTAATAGATGATTGATTAATATTAATGCTTTATTATTAGAATTAAAACATATAAGAATAATTGATTGTTTAAAACTTATTCTTCGGTTCATTGCAAATAATTTTTATTTTCTAACTTATACCCTCGACATCTTAAAAAGCATTCCAAAAGTTTTCTTTTCAGCGGGCTCTTGTTTTAACAACGGTCTAATAAAGGTCGTTTTTGAGCATCACACGGAATTATGCGCCGCATTAACCGTTCGCTCCTGATGGAGTGCCGTTCGTATTCCAGACCGCTTTATGAGTATTGGCATCATTACGCCGGCGAATAGGTGCACCTAGATTAACGGGGTTATGCTAATAGAGCAAATTTTGAGAGTCCTTCCCATTTCCATTACGATGCGTTGATGAATCCTACATTAATAGGATTTTTAAAATCAGATGGAGTGGTAATGGAAGGTTCTAGAAGATTGTAACGATTACACAAAACTATTTTTACTATTTTTGTTGTCTTTATTGTCTCTTGTACAGTTTAATGCAAATCTAGAAGAATCTTTGTAAAAAAGTTACATATATCTAGAAGGACGTTTAAAATTTCTTAAGACTATGGCAGTGTTAAAAGAGTTTCGTTTACTTTTGCTTCGTATTTAAACTTTTAGTGAAACAAACTGAAATAAGCTAGTTTGAGTTAAAGCTTAAGTTCAAAACAACTAACGAATCCCTCAGAATGTCTTTCTAAATTGATCCACTTGGAAAGGCATAACAATACAAGCTCGTCGCGTTACTACAAAATATATTATTTTTCCTTCTATCTTTATCCAAGTGGAAAAGTTCTAGTAGTTGTTAGAGTTTCGTATGATCAAATATATTAAATACTGGTCTTAAATGAAAAAAGCTAAGCAAAGTAAAAAAAAATGTAGCGATTTTTCAGTTGTCTTTTCTAACAATAATTTGCGGTGGTTTTTGTTTGATTAAATTATGTCGCGATGTTGCTAAAGAGAAGAGGTTGTTCTGAGGTAAATCTGTCTCGTGGGGATAAAATGCCTTCATTTTTTTAATGAAAATTAGGTATAGAAAGTTCTAGATAGTTAGCATTCAAAGCCAAACTAACAGCTGAAATATAATTAAACCCCACAGTGCCATTGGTTTAATTTTTCTCTTTATTTATCACGCTTGTAGTAAGAATCGCAAATGAATACGAAAGAAAGTGAGATCTAAATAAAAATGTTTTCAGTTTATTTCTATCAAAGCAATTATAGGTTATTGGAAACCACTAATGGGATGGCACAATTGAATGCGCTTTGTGGAAAAATAAGCAATACGTATGCATCACATGCCACCGCCACCGCCCGCTGCGATAGCTTCGCTTGTCTGCGGTCTACGTTTGGCTCCGCTTTTCACGTATTCATTCGGCTACAGATCATCAAATTTATTTTTATTTGAACATTTATTGAAATACAAAACGTGACGCTTCAGTGATTACTGATTTTTGATGATTATCAAAAGTCTGAAATTATTAATACTAGACTAAAAACAGGAAGAATGCAAATGTTTAGTTTTTAAAATAGCTTTTAGAACAACGTAGACACATAAATTGAATTTTACTGGCTCAAAATGATATTTAGATAAAAAAAATTGTGCAGAACAGCAATAAATGTGGCGGTGTGGCCGTCGCAAGTGCGGGGAATCACCACCGACTACGCCTCACGTTTATTTCAGGGAGCAAGAGCTGTAATGTTCTTATTTATAACATTAATAATACTAGAAGATATAGACCTTGACTCCTGTTTCATAAAACGTCTGCAGAAAAAACTTGATATACGTTTGTGGAAATTTGTATTTAAAATAATGAATAATTAAAAGAAAAGTAAGTTTTTAAAAACAAGTATTTATTATATTCTTGTTAAGTAAAAGATTTTCAATCCAGTCCAAACTCGATGAGGTTGGGTCGTTTCATTGCAAAGTTCCTATGGTTAAATTCCAGCATCATCAGATCAGGACTATATCATCATAATATTGCATTATCACGCGACTTGCAAATGTATGGAGAATTTTAGTTGAATCAGTAACCGGGAAGTGAATCAAACGTAATTGTATAACATAAAGTGATGATTGATATCGCGGAATAAAAAAACATTATATTCATTAAAGATAAGTATATTTGGTGATGTTTGGCATAAAAATGTATGATAAGCAATGAATTACATAAGATACTTTAAAAAACTGATTTTTAGTTGAGTGTTTGTTTGCTTTTATTTAATAAAAAAAAACAAAAGGCGAGACATAAGTAGATAATAGTTATGCTACTTGATATAAATGTAAAACTCACTAAGTGTAACGTTTTTAAAAGCTTCCAAATGAAAATGAATTCACTTAGTAATTAATATTTTTAATTAATGCTTTCAAAGAAGGAGTCTTTTATTAAAATTTTCTTTACATCTTATGCGCGCTCAACTGTATTTTTAAGTGAATCTTAGAAGTTTTTAAATGCAAATTGTTTTGTTTAACATATTTTATAACTCTACTACTCTATACAATATTATTTTAACTTTGACCAATCTTATAAACATTTTACTTCCATTCTTGACAAAAAATTAAATTAAGAATTAAAAAAACAAAACGGCGTATTCGAACACGCAAACAATTAAAAATCCGGCTTTTTGCCCCTGAGAACATTTGTATTTTCGTTGGGTATTAATTTAGTTATTTCTAGGAAGACCAACAGCCACTTTTACAAAGTAGGTAAAACAGTAATTACTACAAACATAGCCAATGATAGGTCCTCACAAATAGAATTTTACATAAATATTTTTGCGCGAACAAAAATATAAAAAAAGAAACAAAAAGTCAAAAGGAAAGCACAAGAACAAAAAAAATTACAAAAATTACTAAAACGAAAAACTTGATCTAGTTTAATTATTATAGATTACAGTTTGTCTTAATGAAAAAGTTTCGATAGAATGCCTATTTTACAGAATTAGTTGTGGAATTAAAAATATATAAACTAGAACTTTTAGAATAACTGTTAATATGAAAGCCAGCGCGCCACATAAATGAATTTTGGTGATAGTTAGAGGATGCCATGATTTATATTTTTTGTATAAATACATTTTATTGATAAGCGAAAACAGCTGAAAAGAAAAATATTAAATACGTAGCGAAACAAGTTCATTCTCGTTTGGAAGCTTTTAAGAACTTTGTAGTCGGCAAGTGAATGCCAAACGAATCTTATTACATTAATTAATAAGATGCCTTTGGTATTAAGTCTGTCTGGCATCGTATACTTCGTTATTTTCACTTTACAAATAAACTCATAGTATTCATTTTTTAATATTTTTGTATGATCCGATTTATGCAAATGGAAAATAAATTAAATGAAGATTTTTTTTCGATCAAAGTTTGTCTATAGCAGGTTTTTGTATTTATTTATTTTGTTTAAATATTTTCTCTACTTTAAAAGTAAACAATACTTTTTATTGTTACGTTACAAATATGTTGTTTTACTGAATTTCATATATAAAAAACATTTGTAGGATTATTTAACACAAAATAATAAAGTTAACAATATACAAATTCAGCAGAAAAATAATTGAGACACATATTCTTTTGTACGACTTTCTTTAGATGTACGGCTTTAATAATTCTAGCAAAACGCAATACGAAAAGTGAAAAAGTGCAAGCGCGTGATAAAAGCAGGGGCACAAGTGTTGGAAATGACCGCTCGCAGCGCTTTACGATTATTCCCCAGGGCCGGACAGCGTTAACGTTCTAATTTATAACATTAATACAGCGAGACGATAGCCCGTTATGACAAGTATACCATTAGCACTAAGCGACAATATCATAATATACTCAAGCCTGTTTAAACTATTATCTAATAAAGTTGTAGATTTTATTTGTTTGCGAATCTCAGAAACAAATTATTTTTGACCAATTCTTAATAAATTAACGAATTAAGATAGTAGAATCACAAGGGACATATAGAATAGGACACATATAGGAAAATATTAAAATATAAGTTAATAACTACGACAATAATTTAAGTATACGTGAACCAATTGTTAATAAAAAGAGGGAAAAGTTTCGTTCATTTCCCTAAACGATTGTAAGCATGCAATAACACTTAGTGAGTTGTTGAAGTTGTTTAAGCAAGAAAAACAGTAATGGCCGTTTGCAAAGGAGTGCCAAACAGACAGACATGTTCTGTTGCTAGTTATTGTCAGTTAAGAACTTATCGGCTAATGTATATTGATTTTAAAACGTCTACAGTACAAAGTCACTCCTTTATTTGGTAAATTGTTTAATAATGTCGATAGTTTTTTTTTTGGAATGTTAATTTAATTAATTGAATAAATGTCATTAATGTGTATATTGTATCGCTTAACACCACATCCTCGTTGTCAAATTTAAACAAAACAATCTTACTAATATTAAAAATGCGAATCTTTGGATGGATAGATGTTTGTTTGAAGGTAACTCCAGAACGGCTCAACGGATCTCGATTTAAGGCATAGATGTAGAGCATAGTCTAAAAGAACACACAGCCTACCTAGAGTCACAGACAACAGTTAGTATATAATAAGTTTTACGCAATTGTGATAATTTGAAACATTTTTATTCACTCTACCCTTTACACCTGATCAGGTGCTATCTGAGGAACGTAGCTTGTGTAATGCTTTAAAACAGAGTAAATTAATTCAAATTCGTGTAATCACGCTATTATACCAAACAATCAATTTACATCGCTGAAAATCGCTTTCTCCGTGTACTGAGTCATTGAAGCGTGATTCACTAGCTACGAGGCCAATCGTTTATTAGCTTGACTCACTCGACGTGCAAAAAGACACGCGTAATCTTTATAATTTCAGCCGTTTATTTACAGAGCTATGAAGTAAGACTTCGATTTTATCATGCATCAACGTTATGTATTAACGATCGGATATTTTATTCTTCAATTTTAAAGCTTCATGAAATATACAAGAATTGTTTCCGATGTTTGTTTGCGTTTATTTTGTAAGGTCTTAAGTCTTACAACTTCGTTAGTCCTACATTTTTCCTTAAATATTTATGAATTGATTCTGAATAAAAACGAGGGATCATCTTATGACATACCTTACAAATGCTCCTTGATCATAGAATAATAACCTTATCAAGGTGTATTTGTATGTTATAGCGTTATATGTGCGCGTGCGTGCCAACGTCCTAATTTCAGTCCCATTTCCCTTTTCACACTATACTCAGCGAATTCAGGCTGCCGATTGCTCATTCACCACCTTATGATTTAAAAAAGGTCATGGTCACTGCCGGCATTATTGCATACAAAAGCTTCAATCGATTACAATAAAGACGGAGGCCGAGATGTTTTGTAAACTTTTTTATGGCGCATCGACGATCCCAACAAGGCGAACTCGGAGGATGTGGTTAGCCTTGTTTACACTTCCCGAATGTAAATATGTCAGACAGTTATTCGATGAAAAAATATGACCGTTGTATATGCAGTCAGTAAACAACATTGTTAAGGTGTTGACATGTTTATAGTTAACGCACAATTATTTGCAAATTAAACCAAGTAACGATATACATCGATGGTTAAAAGTAAATTATTGATATTTTATAGTTGGTTTCTGAGACCAAAATCCCTGTATAAAACATCGTCATCTTTCTCATTATAATTAAATATAACAAATAATATGTTTCAACCAGGAATTTAGGTCATAGAAATTAGCGATAAATTGTTCAATCTCAAGAGTTTAATCTCAAGCATTTACAATGGCTACATATATGAATTATTAAGGTCCCTATTTTTACACGAGTTTTATTTATCACATTACAATCCAAAAAAAAAATAATGTTATAATTGTGTAATTGTGAAAATCTCAGTTCTTTCATTAGAAACGGCTAAAATCTTACTTGGCCAAAATCTATACCACATTTTTAATAGCACCTAAAAATAATTAAATAAATGTTTATCCGAGGTTCAGAAAAATGTTTAACTTAGTTTTCGTCATATTTTCCCTAGTACCAAGTACTCTGTACAAACCAACTGCTGAGATATGTCCTTTATTATTAATAACGAATTTAAAACGTATGCGATAGAATTTATTTTCTGCATTTTTATATTTTTCCAATATCGCATAAATCCCGATCAGATTTGAGTCATGTATCGTATCATCAGAATTATTGGAATCGTAGGTATATTTCGATTTGAATAGACTCTGAAGATTTCATCTGGAATCGTGCTATTTTTAAATATAACAAGATAATGGAATCGTATTGTTTTTCTTCACACATTTACGTCATTTCATGGAGATGCAATATACTAAAATATGTTAAATAGCTTTGTATGTTCATACATAAGTGATGTCTATGACTTATTTAAAGGTAAATTGCATAGTGACAAATGTCTTGATCTTTGGACTTAACACAGATTTTTGTTTGGCCTAATGCGCGAAAATGACTGTACACATCTTGATCCAGATTATATAAATGTTCTTTTGACTAATTTCGGTTCTTAATGTAAGTTTTCAAGAAGTCTGAACTAAACAAATTGTATATAAAGGTCGGCAGCAAATAGCTCTCTGTACGATGTGAACGGACGGATGCTCGGAATAACTTAAACAATGCGTCTGAAATCTTGTCTAACTGCTTGACATAACTGCTTGAAATAAGCTAGTTTGAGTTAAAGCTTAAGTTCAAAACAACTAACGAATCCCTCAGAATGTCTTTCTTAATAGATCCACTTGGAAAGGCATAACAATACAAGCTCGCCGCGTTACTACAAAATATATTATTTTTCCTTCTATTTTTATCCAAGTGGAAAAGTTCAAGTAGTTGTTAGAGTTTCGTATGATCAAATATATTAAATACTGGTCTTAAATGAAAAAAGCTAAGCAAAGTAAAAAAAATGTAGCGATTTTTCAGTTGTCCTTTTTAAAAATAATTTGCGGTGGTTTTTGTTTGATTAAATTATGTCGCGATGTTGCTAAAGAGAAGAGCTATTTCTGAGGTAAATCTGTCTCGTGGGGATAAATTGCCTTCATTTTTTTATGAAAATTAGTAATAAAAAGTTCTAGATAGTTAGCATACAAAGCCAAACTATCAGCTGAAATATAATTAAACCCCACAGTGCCATTGGTTTAATTTTTCTCTTTATTTATCACGCTTGTAGTAAGAATCGCAAATGAATACGAAAGAAAGTGAGATCTAAATAAAAATGTTTTCAGTTTATTTCTATCAAAGCAATTATAGGTTATTGGAAACCACTAATGGGATGGCACAATTGAATGCGCTTTGTGGAAAAATAAGCAATACGTATGCATCACATGCCACCGCCACCGCCCGCTGCGATAGCTTCGCTTGTCTGCGGTCTACGTTTGGCTCCGCTTTTCACGTATTCATTCGGCTACAGATCATCAAATTTATTTTTATTTGAACATTTATTGAAATACAAAACGTGACGCTTCAGTGATTACTGATTTTTGATGATTATCAAAAGTCTGAAACTATTAATACTAGACTGAAAAACAGGAAGAATGCAAATGTTTAGTTTTTAAAATAGCTTTTAGAACAACGTAGACACATAAATTGAATTTTACTGGCTCAAAATGATATTTAGATAAAAAAAATTGTGCAGAACAGCAATAAATGTGGCGGTGTGGCCGTCGCAAGTGCGGGGAATCACCGCCGACTACGACTCACGTTTATTTCAGGGAGCAAGAGCTGTAATGTTCTTATTTATAACATTAATAATAATACTAGAAGATATAGACCTTGACTCCTGTTTCATAAAATGTCTGCAGAAAAAACTTTATATACGTTTGTGGAAATCTGTATTTAAAAATAATAAATAATTAAAAGAAAAGTTTTTAAAAACAAGCATTTATTACATTCTTGTTAAGTAAAAGTTGTTCAATCCAGCACAAACTTGATGAGGTTGGGTCGTTTCATTGCAAAGTTCCTTTGGTTATATTCCAGCATCATCAAATCAAGACTATGTCATCATAACATTGCATTATCACGCGACTTGCAAATGTATGGAGAATTGAAAATGAATCAGTAAGGGAAGTGAATGAAACGTAATTGTATAAATTAAAGTAATGATTGATATCACGGAATACAAAAACATTATGTTCATTAAAGATCAGTCAGTATATTTGGTGATGTTTCGGCATAAAAAATGTATGATAAGCAATGAATTACATAAGATACTTTAAAAAACTGATTTTTAGTTGAGCGTTTGTTTGCTTTTATTTAATAAAAAAACAAAACAAAAGGCGAGACATAAGTAGATAATAGTTATGCTAGTTGATATAAATGTAAAACTCACTAAGTGTAACGTTTTTAAAAGCTTCCAAATGAAAATGAATTCACTTAGTAATTAATATTTTTAATTAATGCTTTCAAAGAAGGAGTCTTTTATTAAAATTTTCTTTACATCTTATGCGCGCTCAACTGTATTTTTAAGTGAATCTTAGAAGTTTTTAAATGCAAATTGTTTTGTTTAACATATTTTATAACTCTACTACTCTACACTATATTATTTTAACTTTGACCAATCATATAAACAATTTACTTACATTCTTGACAAAAAATTAAATTAAGAATTAAAAAAACAAAACGGCGTATTCGAACACGCAAACAATTAAAAATCCGGCTTTTTGCCCCTGCGAACATTTGTATTTTCGTTGGGTATTAATTTAGTTATTTCTAGGAAGACCAACAGCCACTTTTACAAAGTAGGTAAAACAGTAATTACTACAAACATAGCCAATAATAGGTCCTCATAAATAGAATTTTACACACATATTTTTGCGCGAACAAAAATATAAAAAAAGAAACAAAAAGTCAAAAGGAAAGCACAAGAACAAAAAAAATTACAAAAATTACTAAAACGAAAAACTTGATCTAGTTTAATTATTATAGATTACAGTTTGTCTTAATGAAAAAGTTTCGATAGAATGCCTATTTTACAGAATTAGTTGTGGAATTAAAAATATATAAACTAGAACTTTTAGAATAACTGTTAATATGAAAGCCAGCGCGCCACATAAATGAATTTTGGTGATAGTTAGAGGATGCCATGATTTATATTTTTTGTATAAATACATTTTATTGATAAGCGAAAACAGCTGAAAAGAAAAATATTAAATACGTAGCGAAACAAGTTCATTCTCGTTTGGAAGCTTTTAAGAACTTTGTAGTCGGCAAGTGAATGCCAAACGAATCTTATTACATTAATTAATAAGATGCCTTTGGTATTAAGTCTGTCTGGCATCGTATACTTCGTTATTTTCACTTTACAAATAAACTCATAGTATTCATTTTTTAATATTTTTGTATGATCCGATTTATGCAAATGGAAAATAAATTAAATGAAGATTTTTTTTCGATCAAAGTTTGTCTATAGCAGGTTTTTGTATTTATTTATTTTGTTTAAATATTTTCTCTACTTTAAAAGTAAACAATACTTTTTATTGTTACGTTACAAATATGTTGTTTTACTGAATTTCATATATAAAAAACATTTGTAGGATTATTTAACACAAAATAATAAAGTTAACAATATACAAATTCAGCAGAAAAATAATTGAGACACATATTCTTTTGTACGACTTTCTTTAGATGTACGGCTTTAATAATTCTAGCAAAACGCAATACGAAAAGTGAAAAAGTGCAAGCGCGTGATAAAAGCAGGGGCACAAGTGTTGGAAATGACCGCTCGCAGCGCTTTACGATTATTCCCCAGGGCCGGACAGCGTTAACGTTCTAATTTATAACATTAATACAGCGAGACGATAGCCCGTTATGACAAGTATACCATTAGCACTAAGCGACAATATCATAATATACTCAAGCCTGTTTAAACTATTATCTAATAAAGTTGTAGATTTTATTTGTTTGCGAATCTCAGAAACAAATTATTTTTGACCAATTCTTAATAAATTAACGAATTAAGATAGTAGAATCACAAGGGACATATAGAATAGGACACATATAGGAAAATATTAAAATATAAGTTAATAACTACGACAATAATTTAAGTATACGTGAACCAATTGTTAATAAAAAGAGGGAAAAGTTTCGTTCATTTCCCTAAACGATTGTAAGCATGCAATAACACTTAGTGAGTTGTTGAAGTTGTTTAAGCAAGAAAAACAGTAATGGCCGTTTGCAAAGGAGTGCCAAACAGACAGACATGTTCTGTTGCTAGTTATTGTCAGTTAAGAACTTATCGGCTAATGTATATTGATTTTAAAACGTCTACAGTACAAAGTCACTCCTTTATTTGGTAAATTGTTTAATAATGTCGATAGTTTTTTTTTTGGAATGTTAATTTAATTAATTGAATAAATGTCATTAATGTGTATATTGTATCGCTTAACACCACATCCTCGTTGTCAAATTTAAACAAAACAATCTTACTAATATTAAAAATGCGAATCTTTGGATGGATAGATGTTTGTTTGAAGGTAACTCCAGAACGGCTCAACGGATCTCGATTTAAGGCATAGATGTAGAGCATAGTCTAAAAGAACACACAGCCTACCTAGAGTCACAGACAACAGTTAGTATATAATAAGTTTTACGCAATTGTGATAATTTGAAACATTTTTATTCACTCTACCCTTTACACCTGATCAGGTGCTATCTGAGGAACGTAGCTTGTGTAATGCTTTAAAACAGAGTAAATTAATTCAAATTCGTGTAATCACGCTATTATACCAAACAATCAATTTACATCGCTGAAAATCGCTTTCTCCGTGTACTGAGTCATTGAAGCGTGATTCACTAGCTACGAGGCCAATCGTTTATTAGCTTGACTCACTCGACGTGCAAAAAGACACGCGTAATCTTTATAATTTCAGCCGTTTATTTACAGAGCTATGAAGTAAGACTTCGATTTTATCATGCATCAACGTTATGTATTAACGATCGGATATTTTATTCTTCAATTTTAAAGCTTCATGAAATATACAAGAATTGTTTCCGATGTTTGTTTGCGTTTATTTTGTAAGGTCTTAAGTCTTACAACTTCGTTAGTCCTACATTTTTCCTTAAATATTTATGAATTGATTCTGAATAAAAACGAGGGATCATCTTATGACATACCTTACAAATGCTCCTTGATCATAGAATAATAACCTTATCAAGGTGTATTTGTATGTTATAGCGTTATATGTGCGCGTGCGTGCCAACGTCCTAATTTCAGTCCCATTTCCCTTTTCACACTATACTCAGCGAATTCAGGCTGCCGATTGCTCATTCACCACCTTATGATTTAAAAAAGGTCATGGTCACTGCCGGCATTATTGCATACAAAAGCTTCAATCGATTACAATAAAGACGGAGGCCGAGATGTTTTGTAAACTTTTTTATGGCGCATCGACGATCCCAACAAGGCGAACTCGGAGGATGTGGTTAGCCTTGTTTACACTTCCCGAATGTAAATATGTCAGACAGTTATTCGATGAAAAAATATGACCGTTGTATATGCAGTCAGTAAACAACATTGTTAAGGTGTTGACATGTTTATAGTTAACGCACAATTATTTGCAAATTAAACCAAGTAACGATATACATCGATGGTTAAAAGTAAATTATTGATATTTTATAGTTGGTTTCTGAGACCAAAATTCCTGTATAAAACATCGTCATCCATCTCATTATCTTTATATATTACTAGCTGTCGCAGGCGACTCCGTCCGCGCGCAGTTAAAAAAAATATGAAAAATAGATGTTGGCCGATTCTCAGACCTGCTGAATATGCTCACAAAATTTCATGAGAATCGGTCAAGCCGTTTCGGAGGAGTACGGGAACGAAAACTGTGACACGAGAATTTTATATATTAGAAGATAAATAATATATTTCAACCAGGAATTTTGGTCACAGAAATCAGGGATAAATTGTTCAACTCAAGAGTTTAATCTCAAGCATTTACAATGGCTACATAAATGAATTATTAAGGTCCCTATTTTTACACGAGTTTTATTTATCACATTACAATCCAAAAAAAAATGTTATAATTGTGTAATTGTGAAAATCTCAGTTCTTTCATTAGAAACGGCTAAAATCTTACTTGGCCAAAAACTATACCACATTTTTAATAGCACCTAAAAATAATTAAATAAATGTTCATCCGAGGTTAAGAAAAATGCATAACTTATTTTTCATCATATTTTCCCTAGTACCAAGTCCTCTTTACAAACCAACTGCTGAGATATGTCGCCTATTATATTAATAACGAATTTAAAACGTATGCGATAGAATTTATTTTCTGCATTTTTATATTTTTCCAATATCGCATAAATCCCGATCAGATTTGAGTCATGTATCGTATTATCAGAATTATTGGAATCGTAGGTATATTTCGATTTGAATAGACTCTGCAGATTTCATCTGGAATCGTGCTATTTTTAAATATAACAAGATAATGGATTCGTATTGTTTTTCTTCACGCATTTACGCCATTTCATAGAGAAGCAATATACTAAAATATACTAAAATAATATGACAAATGTCTTGATCTTTGGACGTAATAAAGATTTTTGTTGGGCCGAAGGCGCGAAAATCACTGTACACATCTTGATCCAGATTGTATAAATGTTTTTTTCACTAATTTCGGTTCATAATGTAAGTTTCTAAGAAGTCTGAAGTAAACAAATTGTATATAAAGGTCGGCAGCAAAACAGCTCTCTGTACGAAGTGAACGGACGGATACTCGGAATAACTTAAACAATGCGTCTGAAATCTTGTCTAACTGCTTGACATACCGACTGTTCAGTTCCCGACTCTGACCCGTCTGCGGCTAACGCTACCGATGCGATCCTCCCTCAAACAATAGATATATGGTACTACTAAAGTAGGAAAATGAATTTTCTCGAATATTGATTGCGAAATTTTGTTCTGAAATTGTATTTTTATTCGAAATTTTAATAGAGTATTGACGGAAAAAATACTAGAAAAAATAACATTTACTAATTTTGTTTTAGTAAGTTCTGTTGTTCACTATTATTAGTTTTTACACTTATTATATTCGAACTAGCTGTCGCTCGCGACTCCGTTCGCGCGAAATAAAAAAAAAACGCAATCAGTAGCCTATGTGTTCTTCCAGACTATTTTCTTACATTTATGCCAAATTTCATCAAGATGCATCCATCCATCTAAACATTCGCATTTATATTATTAGTAAGATTTAATCTTAAACAATTATGTACGAAATACTTATAAAATAAACGTCGTTAATTGACAGTATTACTGAAGGCGAGTGTCGTCGCGAAGGTAAATTACAAACGCAAATATTTATTTCAATTAGCGATCCCTTCTATAAAGGTTCTGCGATTGACGCGAAAAGAAGACGGTGACATCTGAGAGAAAAAGGGTTGTTTCTTAGACGGAATTTTGATTGAGGGTACTTTTATACTGCGCTTAGCGTTTTGCAGTCTCTAATTACGCTCTTTATCTACACAGCTACTTAAGACAAATTCCGTGAAAATTTCATTTATTTCCGTTTGCAAATACAATGTTTACGACTCTTTTATGGAAACTTCATTATTTGAATAATATTTTTAGGGCAAGTCAAATTAACATTATTAAGAATAAATTGTACCTCAATTTATTTTTTCACAATAATACTTAGAGATTTTAAAGTCAACGGAAAATTTGAATACACTAAGAATGATACACCGATGACTTGGTCAAGGTTGCGGGAGTGCACTGGATGCGGGCGGCACTGGACCGAGTATCGTGTCACTCACTGAGGACGAATTCGTGCTGATCATAATGATGAATGATGTAGAATATTAGGATTTATAAAAGGAAGTTTCACAAAGAATGAGTTTAAATATATTTTTTCATAAAAAAACAATGGGTAAGTACTACGTAAAGATTACTTGAAACCAAAGTTTATATCGTACGTCGTAGAAAAATTGCCGCGTGAATTAAATGTATGTCTTTAATTTAGTGCGTACGTGCGGCGCTCGTAATATCTAAAACAAGCTCTTTAAAGTTTTATTATCTGCAGATGAACGCATCGAAAGGGGGAGAAACGCAATAAAAGGTATATGTAATATATTTTCTTTGTAGATTTTATGCTTGACCGCACATGGAATATTTAAAACTGGCTGGCTTCGGTCCTTCCATTCGGAATTGAATGGCCATCCACGTAGATATGCTTTTATATATTTACATTCTGAGGTACGAATGTTATACACGAATGAGTTTCAGATGGCTATCGTTTTAGTGAAATACGACAGGGTTTTATCTTTTACATTTTGTGGGGTAAAATATAAGGGTGACAGTTTACAAGTGTTGTTTTTTATTACGATTGATGTAATAATAAACATATAAAGTGTTGTTTAATTGTTAAACAAATTCACTTGTGTATTTTGCATTATTAAAAGAAATATCTATTAGTGAAAAAAATGTAACATTTTTAAATTTCGACTTTCTGCTCTGTTGTTATGTAAATAAACATATATTTGAATAATAATTCTCTTTTTGAAATAGTTTTGAATCAAAAGAACTTTATTGAGACATTTACTTTGTATAGATAGGTTCTTTTTAATACATAGACTTATAAAGCGGGGTCCAATAGGTTGCTTTAGAAAACACGTACTAATAGGTAGGTAATGACGCTAACTAATGCAGACGCTAATCAGTATAGACCCAGTCAAGTGAAATTCGAAAATAATTATAGTCTGAATACGTAATCAAAATGTTAATATTGCTAAAAAATAAAACACTATGAGTTTCTTTTAAACAAGCTACAGCGAAATGAAACAATAAAAGGTCGTAGATAAGATAAAGCTCGAGAATTCTCTCCTAATTAGTCACACCGTCTTCAGGGCCGTTACAAAAAGCCGGGTGATACGCCGGGGAAGGGTTGCCGCGATTAAGGATTCAAGAGGCAGTCGCCGAGGTCTTTTATGCTGTCGTCTAATTAACATTCAACCACTCCACTCGTTTTCAGGCTGTTTACTCACACTCGACACGAAATTACTTTAAGAACCTCCACCTTAGCTCCAAATAAAGGCGCTCTGATTGCGGATTACTAAAAATCAACAGCGATTAAGCCTTTTCAGGCCATCACGTAGACAATGAACGTTATTTGAATTGCTAAATTATTCAAATAATATGGCGCGGTGATGTTGAAATATAATTTTTAAATGAAGAGAATTCTTGCTTTTCAAAAATAAATGCACAAGTAATGCTTTTTTAAGTAAGTGATAATATGAACCTGGAACCTGAAAGCTGAAGAGATTTTGAGAGTGTGTGAGTCATTTTTTGAGATGATATTTTACTCCCTTATACCTAACAAATTCAGATATGACGGCTGATAGAGATGTATGGAGGAGTAGTACATACTGTGCCGACCCTCCATAGGGATAAGGGCAAGTTGATGATGATGATGTTGATACCTAACTTTAAATTTTTTATCATTCATCATTACCCAGTATTTTGTGCGACCGTACTTTTTTAGTTTTGGGATCGATAAATTCGTGTACTGCATTGTTCTAGTCGTTGATTTACTGCATGACAATGTGGGTAACCTTGAGCGTTACCGTTCGTCACTGTAAATGTATTTTAAATATGACTAAAGATTTGCTAATATTCGACGTTATAGTCCAAAAATGTCATTAAAATGAGAATTTAGGGGCGCAAGGAATTCTGAGGATTACAGCCTCCACTTGGCGATACGCCATGTCATTGGTAGTAGGGCTTTTAGCTTAGCCAAATTGGCAACAGTTCGCGCCGTATCGACTTATGTAACAACCGTATAACATTTTGTAAATAGGCAAAAAAAATCATCGAATCTGTTAGAAAGTCTGCGTCAAAATAAATAAATCACTATGCAAGTTCCCAGACGATGCACTGATATTTTATGGGATTATGCTAACATTCGTAACGACATTGAAATTAAAAAAAAATGATTGTTTTTTTTATAAATATCAAAATATTTCAAACACTATCTTTAAATAACAACACTTGTAAGATTATATTTAAATCAGATTTAATTAAAATCTGAAATGAAAACAAATGCACCATTTAATGCATACCCTGCATCGAATGTGAAAAAGCAAAGGAATATTAATTTAATATCGGAGACGCTTGACAAAATTCATCGAATGCCATAACAGTATCATGAAAGAGGTTTCAAATTCAATATCGGAGCAAATCCGTGTCGATATAGAAGTGTTTTTATTTAGCGTTTTATCGCACAGGATTTGGTGAACGGAGTCGCTTTAGCCGTCAATGATTATGGTTCAATTTCCTAGCGAATAACACTCGATTGCATTACAGCGACGCTTTGAGACGGGCGAATCTTTTACGGCGCTGTTTCTCGTAAATACCGCACGTTCACTCGCTGACAGGAGTAAATATCCAAAGCTGCGAGTAACTAACTCGATTTGAATTCCATTAACGATTTAAAATCGATGCAGTGCAGATGCTAAAGGACTGCTTTTACTTTTGCTGTATTCAAAATAAATGCCCTTTGTATTCTCATGTTTTTTGTAGTCTATACTCATAGAAGGAATTATTTTTTATCTTCGTTTTTGTTAGCTCTCTAAAATTGTTTCCAAAATAAATAGCCGTCCATGCGTAAAAGATATGTATGTAATGTGTGCTGATGTAATTTGAGTATGATGACTTTAAGTAATTTTAAAAATGCAGATTAAAGACATCTCTCAGTATAAAATAAGCGAAGTATGCATGTATGTGAAAATAATTTTAGGAGATATTCACCCATAAATTGTTTAGTAACTATCAAAAGTCATTCATTCACTAACAATGTGGTCGTATGAACTTAAATGAATAACCCTCGTTAAGTACTAGACACGGTGGTCAACAGAGCTGACCGAAACTGACTTATTCCGCTCATTCTCAAGAATAATTGGTCCGTCTTAGACCTCTGTCTGTGGATGCGGTCGGTGGGGGTGCACGATATTAATTAGTTTGCTTCGTATAATTCGATTCAATTATATATACACGAGAGGGTAATCCTGTTTTGTTTATCCATCCTATAAATAGGATCTTTGTATATTTTACTAAATAAAATTTGTATATCACCACTAACACTAGTAAAGTAGGTACTTACGGTATAATAGTTTTTGAATTTACTCGTAAAATTCATCAGTTAACAGATCAATCAGTCTTCTGTATTAACTGTTTTAAAAATTTAGTTAACTATTTTTATCGCTCTTTCTATACATTTATGTTTAAAACCCGAGTAACATATTCTTATAGTACGTAAAACTAGGTCTTTAAACGTGTATAATTGTTATTCTAACTACGATTGAGCAAATCCGAGCGGCTTTGGCACTGTTTAACCTATAAATAACAGTGTTGTCAGTCGGTAGTCGGCGCTAAGCCTAATTTGAATGAAGGTAAATCCGTAAATTCGCAATACATTTGCATAATCGCCGCCGGCTGATTAAAATTGTAACGGCGGATCGCTTACAATATCTAGTCGGATGTTTTCAAACGATTTTCACATTGTATAAATTTGTTTTTACAAAAATTACTTCCGAGTTTGTAAACAGGTGCTACGTAGAATATTTTCCCTCTACATGAAATACAGGATATAAATACAATTCACAGTACGCCTATAAAATTATGTATAACAGTTGTTCTTGTTATCATTCTATTGATACTCATAAATCGAAGACTTAAGCATATTTCAGGTGAAGCCAATATATGATTGAAGTATTGAATATCCTAAATTTCTATGTCATTTAAACATTTATTATAAACTGGGAATATTTTGAACTCTAACTGAAAAAAAAAATCTCAGATCTTTTTATTACTTTAATATAACGTCGATTTTTCTTACGCCATCATAACCAGCAATGAAATTTGAAATCAGTGAATCGAGAAGCGATTTAAAACAGAACAAGTTTTATGACTACACCTTTAGAAATGCAACAAAGGAGAATTTATTATAACGTTAGAGCATCGGGTAACTTGAAACTCGCAGCTAACTAAACTTGCGGAAACTTCGCAGTCATAATAACCTTTAGGGAAATTGCAATTTTTGTCATAAATTCGTCGCCACTTCAGACATTAGTTATTGACAAGTTTTTTAACTCTCTCCTTAAAATAACATACATGACATGTTTTCATAAATTACATATGACATTAAATTATAATTCTTATTGTTTAATTTTTGTCACAAAATTTCATCAGGCATTCTAGCCGAGGAGTTCTATTTAATGGGTTGTTACAAAGAGGATGAGAGCGAGTGAAGCAAACGGAGCAAAAGGCACTGTTGACTGTCGCTGTGGGCCGGGCTAGCTGTAGGCGAGTGTCGTGAGAGTGCATTTGACACTTTCGGTTGACGCGTGCTCAAGTCGACAACATAAAATCCGCCGCTTGTTAATTAACGCCGTCAACGAGTCCCTCATCTCCGCTCGAACGGTCGAAATTAAGGAAATCTTGTCACGAGGACTTATGACCTAAGTGAGGTACTTCGGCGATTTGTAAATTTCAGCATCGTAATGTCTAAAACAACTAGACGATTTGTCTAGAATTAGTCTGTCTGAAATTATTTTTAACAGACATTTGTTACAAGGTTGTTGATATTGCGAGAGTTTTTATATGCGATGCGGCTTATTTCAATAAACATGTACAGACGAAGTTGTGGCCAACTACTTAAAAAAATAATAAAAAGAACTTAAATATTATTAAAAATATTTAAATCCTAAGTTTATATCAATAGAAAATAATATACGAAAAAGACGACATAAAGGCATACGCTTTTAAATTAAAATAGCCGACCATAGGTCACCAAGAATTTGCCGCAAGGCAGGAATCCGTCGCGGTTACTCCGCCTCGCCGACGTCGCCCGATAAATACGTATTTACTCTAGTATAGTCACGACATCCTCGAATACTGGCGGTTATAGGAGACTGCCATGTCACGGACTATTCAATTTATTTTAGAAGGCATGTTTAAAAGAATTTTTCTTCTAAGATACAGAAGGTAACAGAACCGACCAAAGCAATCATAGACATCTAAAATTAGTCACTTAAATTTTGTTATTCACCAAGAAGTAAATCAGATGTCAACTAAAAATATTGTACAAATTCATACAATAATAGGGAAGGTAAGAATCGCGTTCAAGTTCAATGCCCTTAAGCTCTTATGCCATAACATACATAATATGTTGTCTCAAGACATTATAATATACATATGATTTCATAAACATCCACATAGTTATCAGCGAGTTAATTAAAATTCCATAAAATAAAACGAGCAAGCTGTCTCGCGTCTAGTGCATTTATTGCTCTGGGCGGATTATTCCGGTAAGTAATTATCATAAGTTGGTTCGCGCGGCCGATTCCGCGTTTCCTCCTAGAGGTCCGCACTCGCGCCCTCCGGGACTAAACATTTGCTTTCATGAATACCTTACCATAATAGACGTTATTCTGAACCTACGCTGTAAAAGCAACAATGTAAATTTAATCTTGATTCCCAGTGTAAATAATGCGAAATTCGCGTTGGCGGCGGCGAACGCGGCGGGCCCCGGCTTTTATTATATGTGGAGTAAAAGGCTTGGCGCACTTTAATAATTTATAAAAGAAATGAAAGTGTTCTTACGTTCGTTTGCTTCGAGCATCTTAAGTTAGTTTATAATGCAAATATCAAGCTTATTTTCTTCAAACGTGGCATGTTAGAGATTATTGCATTAAAATAAACACACACGAAGCAACAATTTACGATCGTTGAACACATATTTCACTGAAACTTATGTTAATACGCAGATGTAAGTGCACTACCAACGCAATTGCCTTAACTAATCTCGTGGTAAGCAAAAAGGAGATTTATTTATAAGAAGGAGCAAAAGAGCGTCGGTAACACCGACGTGATCATCGTCTCCCATGGACATAGCAACACTAGAAGAATTGCAGATGTGTTGCCAACCTTTGAGAAAGAAATAGGCTTTTTGAAAAAAAAATATTTAAAATTATTTGATGAAAATTACTGAAAGAACGAGGAGAATTTGATGAGGACATCAGCCTGCTCGATTTAATCATTATAACTAGCCAGAAGAAATAATATTGCAATCGACAAGTGGTACCTTTTTGCTTCAATTAGTTCATTAATTCAACAAATTCGTAACTAAGCATTATACTGCTGGTTTTATGTACGTAGACAGCATTTGTTTGAATACAATGAAGTTTAAACGATTAAATGAAATAATTATGCAGCCTGTAAATTGATATTTGGTTGCAAATTGAATAATCACGTTTTTGATTACAGGGACAAAAAGTTCATATTGTGTCAATTTAAGTTCTAATCACTTTTTAAATGCGTTAGGAGCGAGACGGGCGGCTGATCAACGAATAAATTTGAATTTATTAACGAACTGATTCGACTCCGCCTTGTTAGCTGACAACTCGAGGGGAAACAAATTGAGTTTTTTTTTTTATATTCTTTTCACATTTGAAGTTTCTTAATAAAGTTTAATGTGCTCATCGTTTCGAAGTTAATATTAGAAATTATTGAAGACATTTTAAATGGATTCCATTCAATTTTATAATGCCGAGACTGTTATGTTTGTGTCAGATTTAAAAAGAAATTGCAGAACTTTAAATGAAATCTTTTGTAGCGAATTCTTTAATCTATAATCAGAAATTGACTTTTTCGTCTTAACAACATTCGTCACGATTTAACTAAATCAATAACATTTTATTTGTATCCGCACCAATTAATTATATCAAAGCTTATAGATTGTTTTTATATATTACTAGCTGTCGCCCGCTACTCCGACCGCGCGCAGTTAAAAAAAATAAAAATAGATGTTGGCCGATTCTCAGACCTACTGAATATGCTCACAAAATTTCATGAGAATCGGTCAAGCCGTTTCGGAGGAGTATGGCAACGAAAACTGTGACACGAGAATTTTATATATTAGATTAGAAAAACTTTCGAAAAAACAAACACATTTAAATCTTATTAGGTTATTTATAGCAAATAATGGTTGTAAAGACATTGATTTGTTATGAAATGTCCCGGATTTGTCTCCCGTCTAATCCGATAGATAAAGTCTTGGACACGTTCTGTATCAAATACATCGATTGTTTCGATCGTGGTTTAATCTCGAACTATCCCAAGTCTATATAGCGGAGACTTTTCGCTGATGAATAACCTTTAAAAACATCATGTCATCCCTCTCATTCCCGTTAAGAAAAAAAGATTTTTAAAATATTATAATGTGACAAACGAGCAAGCCTCCAACTGATTCAATTGCAGATGCGCTGCCTACATTTAATCAACCGATGTTGTTGTTGGCGACTGTCGGTATTAAATTGACTAATTCGATTACACTTTGTTTTAGTACAGGTACCTCCTTATATTTTTAGACCAACATTTATCTGTTTGGTTGATTATTACATTTACAGTCCGGCCATACACCTAATATGCAAGACAAGAATTTGATTTCTTTAATTTTTTTTTTTCAAACAAAAATATTCAACGTTTTTTTTTGTAAACTCTCTATCAAAGAAACTTTTTCGCATGGTTTTGGAAATGAAACTAAGAAGTTGTTTGTGTTTATGAGCCTAATGTTCTGGTTGAACAAATGTTCTTAAATACTAGACTATCATATCAAAATTGCTACTTAGGTCTGTTATAAAATAATTTAAATAATAAAAACGATGGGCATTGAAAAGAAAAATATTTTTATAATCATTCGTGATATTCTCTGAAGCTGTTCTTATAGAAATTCAATTTATTATTTAAACAAAAGTGCCGTGAAATTCCTTAGGTTTAATGTACGCATTCCTGTGTTATTAAACCGACGGCGTCCGCGGCAGAACAAAGGAATCAGTGGAGCGTCCGTTGATAATTAATATTGTTTTATTATAAGCTGCGTATCTCGCCGGCGCACCGTCGGCTGCCGAATTCTAAATCGGCCATGCGTGTTAATTCATTAATGCTATTAAATGTTTAGATTATTACGATCGCTGCTTGTGAAGATTCCAGTACGTTCTCTTTCTTACCGTGGATACGAAATAATCGTACAAGAATACGATAATGTATTGTTTTATTTCATATTTTTTATTGATATTCTTTTGTTTTAACTTTAACATTATTAAAAATAATTATGGTCATATACAAAGTTTTGTTAAAAAATCATAATCCAATCAAGAAAAGGTCGACGTCATCTTCAAACAAGTTTTGTCTTAAAATACAATGAAAATTACTTCACACGGCAAATTAGGTTTGTTCGTAATTTTGCATTGATTTAACAAGTTAACACAAGAAGTTGCTAAAAGCTTTTAACAAATTTGGCTTGCGCTATTTATTTTTCTGCTAAATAAAAAAAAGTGCTTGAAAAGGTACGTTAACAGTAATTGTTCATACATATTTAAATATATATATATTTTTAAGACAACACTACGATTTTTTTTTTCATTATACAGTAATGATTTTTATACTTAAGTAGCAGTTACCCGCGATTTCTTCCGCGCAGAATAGAAAAAATCTAGAAATAAATATAGCCTATGTAACCCTGGGGTAGTGTCGCTTCCCAACACTGCAAGAATTTTCCAAATCGGTTTAGTGATTTCGGAGTCTTTTCAATTGAACAAACAAATAATCAAATCTTTAGTCTATAACTCTATAACATCTATATCTATATTATATATATAAAAGAAAGTCGTGTTAGTTACACTATTTATAACTCAAGAACGGCTGTATCGATTTTACTGAAAATTGATGGGGAGGTCGCTTAGAACTAGGAGACGGACATAGGAACTTTTTTATCTTGTGTGCATTTTTTTTTTATTCCGCGCGGACGGAGTCGCGGGTGAAAGCTAGTTAAGTATAAATGTTAAGTCAAAAATACATATAATATTTACAACTCAAATGAGTATAATAGTTATAAGTAATACTGGTAGCCAAGTACTTACATTATTCAAACGTATCATATGTAAGTGTAAATTCTCGTGTGAAGACTCATCTATTATGAGGCAGGTCCCAGGCCGACGGGCCCCGTGCAGCTCGGCCGGCCGCCTGATTGATTGCGGTGGCGATCTCGCTAGAGGATCTAATTGAACTTCTAACTTTAATTGCATGCGTTACTCAGACTTAATATCGAGCCGAGCACGTTCATAACTTTAAGGGCGTTATATCGTAAATTTTATTACAGACATTTATATTTTAAATGGTTTAATTATGAACGAACACAATGCTATTTGTATGAATGGGTATGAAAATTGATTATAATGAATTATGATGGGAGTTCCATAACAATAATTAAGCCTTAATAAGTGTAAATAGAACTTATTGATAAATTAAAAATTAATCAAACTACATATATTTAGAGGATGCGTCGGCCACCGAATTTAAAATACATTTCGCTACTACAGCTGCATAGCTTCCTTTTCGTTTATTACTTGCTGTGGTATTTGTTTTTTTGATGGATCAAAAGCTATGAAATTGTTGCAATTTGAATGTTGCCATACGCTATAGATTATGTTTACGAAGTCTATGTAGTTTAGAGTAAATTAATAATGACAAAGATAATACATTAATTACTATTATTATTAACTAGCACTCGCCCGCGACTGCATCCGCGCGGAATTAAAAAATCTTTATTAGTAGTCTATGCGTTCTTCCAGGCTCTACATCTATGCCAAATTTCATCAAGACCCGTTGAGCCGTTCCGGAAATACCATCAAACAAACATCCTTCAATCCAAACATTCGCATTTATAATATTAGTAAAACGTAAGATCATAAGTTACATTATATTTATTATTCGGGCGCTTATTAAAATATTTCAATAATATTACTTTTTAATTTTATTAAAACTACACTTCACATTCAACGAACGAGATAGGGATTAAAATGTATTATACATTTAAATTACTTTAGAGATTTCAACTCAAGCTTGAAAATTATAATTTTATTAAACGATTTAATTAACTTTCAGCCTAAGTTCAGGTCTGTAATTGAATATTAGAAGTTAGAGCATTAATTTAATATTTATATTTATTGTATTACTTGCATATTATAACGAATCAATACACGTCTAACTTTGGATTTAGCATACTCAAGTCAGGAAAGTAATAAAGTTAGCTTTTCTGATATCCCTATAATAGAATATAGACAATTCGAAAAACCGCAATATAAAACTCTTTATTTCAGTAATTTCAGGTAAACCTAAGTAGTTTATCAGTCATAAATGTAACACATTTGTTTTACATAAAAAACTAGCTGTCGCCCGCGACTCCGTCCGCGCGCAGTTAAAAAAAAAGAAAAATAAATGTTGGCCGATTCTAAGAACTACTGAATATGCTCACAAAATTTCATGAGAATCGGTCAAGCCGTTTCGGAGGAGTACGGGTACTGTGACACGAGAATTTTATATATTAGAAGATATACACCTACGCCTACGAATATATGAACACTTTCTACATCATTCATAAAGTTGAATCAATTTTTGTGAAAAATAAACATATCGTTATACTGAACGAAATCAAAACAGGCACTTTTGTCACGTTCGATTTAAAACAGATTTATTTTATGTATGAGTGATGGTTTTTGTGTTACTAACGACTCTATGATACGGAGACCCTTTGACGCAATTTTTTAGCGTAAGGGTGTAGGGAGCCCACTCCATTAATCTCCCAGGGAGCGCAATATGAACACAATTAGGTAAAAAATTGAATATTAAGCTCGCGTTTAGGGAATGCACGCGTCGCCAAGATAAATGACACACGTCCGACAGTCGCGTAGAAGTTAATGACGTCATTTACTGCAAGCACAGCTTACTGCAGCGTGGCTAATATACCGTATTATAAAGTCCCTTAATTTTCGCTGTCCGGAAACGTGTTGGATAGATGAAAAAATGTGTTAAAGCGTTTCTTGTAAACCAAAAACTGACACAGTGAACTTTTCTTTTTGATTTCCAATGGTAGTACGCATAATGAATTACGAGTATCGTTTGTAAAATAAGATATAGAATTATATTATTCGGTATAATACAGAAAAAAAAATCCATTCGATAATTAAAGGGTTACGCTAAATTCTACTAATTAGTGCAAATTAATTTCTTAATCCTATTAAGACATTAATTTGCACTTATAAATACAAAATGAAACTTCGCTTAAACAATTTATATTTTCAAAAGGTAAACCATAATTGAATTTTCACGACAGATCGAAATTGGACCGAATAGTAATTACATTTGGGACCTAAATGGATTTCATATGTTCCAAATATTATTTCTAAACTAAAATTAGTAAGAACTTTTTATTTATGCAGCGGATTTAGACAGGTGATACGGCTCTTATATTTGCTTACGAGAATTGTGATTTGCTTTAATTTATCCTTAATGGGTTTGGAACGAGCCGTGAGTGCGCACTGATTGCCAGACTCCCCTGAGAACTTGTCTACGTCAATACATTTAAGTAGATAAAATTTAACTAAATGTGCATTTAAGTATAAACCTAAATAAAAATTAATTTGATCTAGGCATCACATTCGACAATCTTACTTCTTTCTAATATTATAAATGCGAATATTTTGATGGATGTTTGTTAGAAGATATCTCTAGAACAGCTGCATGGATCTCCATAGAATTTGGTAAAGTTGTCGAAAATAGCCTAGAACAACACATAGGTACTAGTAAATTATTTTTTATTTCAACGCTGACGGAATCGCGGGCGATGGCTAGTAAAATATAAAAAAAACAATCTTACAAATAATATAAATGTGACAGTTTAGATGGATGGATGGATGGATGTTTGTTACAATGTAGCTCCGGAACGGCTCAACGGATCTTGATGAAATTTGACACATATGTAGAATATAGTCTGGAAGAACTCATATTATGTTTTTTAATTCCGCGCGGACGGAGTCGGGGCGACACCTAGTATTATATATTTTGAGTATGAAAAATCAAAAAAAATCTAGCGTGCTAATTGCTTTAGTCTTTTAAAAGTACAAGAAATTAACATTTTTTTTTTTTCGTTGAAAAGCTTTTATTTTGAAGACTTGGCTTTAAATTGAAAAATAAAAAATATCAAAACTTTGAAGTTAAGAAGTTAATACTGTTTTTTAAAAACTCGTCTAAAATAAGTGTTTTCTTTTTATATGTATTGATATTCTGTTCGCTTCATCATCATCATCATCAACCTGCCCTTATCCCTATGGAGGGTCGGCACAGTATGTACTACTCCTCCATACATCTCTATCAGCCGTCATATCTGAATTTACCCCCTTCTTACGCATATCCTCTTTCACACAATCCATCCATACTTTCTTTGGTCTTCCTCTACCTTTATAGCCATCCACATTCAATCTCATTACTTTTTTGTTTATATGATTATCATCCCTCCGCATAACATGTCCAAACCACGCTAACCTTCTGCTCCTCAATTTTTCGATAACTGGCGCTACTTTCAAACTTCCTCTGATATGCACATTCTTAACTTTATCTTTTCTTGTCACACCACACATCCATCTTAGCATACGCATCTCAGCTACATGCAATCTTCTTTCATCCGAAACCTTGGTGGCCCAACATTCAGATCCGTACAATAAGACAGGTCTTACGATTGACTTGTAGATCTGTCCCTTAAGCTTGGGTGGCATTCTTGGATCACAAGTCACACCGGTGACCTGTCGCCATTTCATCCAACCTGCATTTATTCGGCTTTTCACATCCCGGTCAACACCACCATCGTATTGGACGAGTGAACCGAGGTACTTAAAATCGGAGCAGGTTGGTAGGTCAACACCATTTAAAGCGATTGGAGAAAAGCTGGTCGGACCACCAAAATCGCAGAACAAATGTTCAGTTTTGGTTCTGCTGATTTTAAGACCAGCTCTCTCCAATTTATCTCGCCATTTTTCCAACCTGCTCTGCACCTCGCATTCATCCTCCCCGACAAGCACGATGTCATCAGCATAAAGCATACACCAGGGTGCTTCCTCCTGTATGTCTGATGTTAGCGCATCCATTACCAGGAGGAAGAGATACGGACTTAAAGCCGAGCCCTGGTGTAGGCCTACCGAGACACCAAACCTGTCACTATCGCCAACAGCGGACTGGATGTGTGTATTGGCTCGACAATACATAGCACGAATAAGCTGCAGGTATTTCCCAGGCACTCCTTTCACTTTCAAAGCCCACCACAAAACCTTCCTCGGAACCCTATCGTATGCTTTTTCGAGGTCTACAAACACCATGTGCAGGTTTTTATGCACACGCCTATATTTCTCGCAAAGTTGGCGAATAGCAAAAATGGCATCCGTAGTCCCCCGTCCTGGGGTAAACCCAAATTGGTTCCGAGTTACCTCACTCTCCTCTCTTATTCTTCCGTCCACCACTCTCTCCCAAGCTTTCATACTGTGTGACATGAGCTTTATTCCTCTATAGTTGTTACAGATTTGTACATCACCCTTGTTTTTAAAAATTGGCACCAGCGAACTTCTACACCACTCATCTGGAATCACCTCTTCCTGTAACAACTTGTTGAAGAATAGAGTCAGCCACACCAATCCGTCCGCCTTTAGGAGCTTCCATACTTCCACTGGTATTCCATCCGGCCCAACTGCTTTTCCGTTCTTCATACCTTGCACAGCTTTCTTTACTTCATCCACGCTAATCTCTTTCACCATACCAATATTAACCGGCACTTTTTCCAACACTCCACTCCAAATATTCTCTTCGTTCATCAATTTTTCAAAATAATCCTTCCAACGCTGTTTAATATCATTATCATCCGTCAATACATTTCCTTCATCGTCTTTAATACACTTGATGTGGTTTACATCTCTTGCATTCCTTTCTCTCTCTCTTGCTATACGGAACAGGCGTTTTTGTCCCGGCGGGCTGTTCAGGGATTCATATAATTTATCTTGTGCCTGTGCCTTAGCAGTTGCGATGGCTTTCTTAGTAAATCGCTTACACTCCTTATATAACTGCCTTTTATTCTCTTTCAAATCCTTATCATTATCATCCACACCCTGCCACTCTTTAAATGCTCTCTTCTTTTCACTCAAAGCCTCACGCACATTTGCACTCCACCACCAAGTTTCTCTATCAATTTTCCCTTTACCTTTTGTCTCTCCCAGTATACTTTTTGCCACATTCCTAACACAACTGGCCATTTCATTCCAACTATCATTTACTGTCATCCCACTCATATCATTCATTTCTATCATTTTATCCACTACTTGCTTACAAAAATCTTTTGCACATTCATGCCTTTCTAGCATACTCCATTTTATTTTACTGGGGGTTTTAGGTTTGTGCTTGGTTGATTTTATTTTAATTTTGAATTCCGCTATTAAAAGTCGGTGCTGACTTGTTAAATTTTCTCCCGGTATAATTTTGCAGTTTTTGACACTGTTTAATTTGTCCCTTCTGGTAAGGATATAATCTAATTGGGTTGCTTTACCGCCACTTTTATAGGTTATCAAATGTTGATCTTTCTTTTGAAAAAATGTATTTGTAATTGCCAAATCATATGCAATAGCTGCATCTAGTAAATACTCTCCCTCATTGTTTCTTATCCCAAACCCCCAGCCTCCGTGCACTCTCTCATACCCTGTATTCGTTCTCCCAACATGTCCATTAAAATCACCTCCTACATAAAATTAAAACTTTGATCTGAAACCTTTTATTCAAATGAAACGCTTATTAAAGAAAAAAAATTAAACGATTTTCTCTTAAATTCCATTCCATTGATCATATTTATTTCGATACTTGGAATACGGTAAATTTCTGTCAGATAAATAATATATTTTTAACATAAAAAGTAGTATAACTTGATATATTTAAAGTTTTCAGAATACACAAACATATGCATCAAATTTAGTACATATTTGATGAATGCATTGTGAAATGAAAATGTGCACTGTATGAAAAAAAAAAAATTTTTTCCGGTAAAAAATATTTTTTTTACTTTTTTATTTTTCGTAAATTGTTCTCAATCTTAAATATATCTTCGTGTACATAATAAGGCAGACATCGACAAAGGAATATTCGTCCAGACGTCACTCCGGCGGGAGTTCGGGAGACAAAGTAAAATGCAAATTCTCATGTATTTCCAATTAGCGCCGTCACCCCCCTTCCCGGCCCACCTCCTTGAACCCTGGTGCATTAATATAATAAGCTCGATATTACTGTGGGTTTTCACTGTTGTAACACCTGTATATACTCATATATCTTAAAACACATGAAATGAAAGTGAAATAAATAATATAAAAGCTACAATTTCATTGTCGCCTGAGTAAATTCTGAAGTAAAGAGCCCGTAAGTATTGTAATGACAATACCTACGTCGCTGTCGCCGCGATGGAGACATCTAGCGTCTATAAATAAAACATTTCGATCCTTCCGAAAGACCCCAAGGCGACGTACACCTGGACGGTTTTGAAAACATCATTATTACTTAGAGAGAGATTGACGTTCACTAAATATTACATTTCTATATAATAACACATTTTTTAACTTTAAAAAATTCAAAATAAAATATGAGAGAACCAAAGACTTTATCAAATAATAAATTTAGGTGCTTAATTCTGACATGATGATTTAACAGTTTGCGCATCTATATAAATTACTATTTTATTAAAGAATGGAAAGGGTTCACATACAATATTTTAATGAATGATTACTGTGTATATAAATATAAAACATTTTGTTGCAAAAACAAATGTAAAGTTGTTAAAATAACGTTTACGTGTGTTGAGCAAATCGAAAAAGATGCTCGTAAATCTTGTACAGTACTTAAACGGTAAACATTCCAGACCTGTTCTGAGTATTCAAAGATGTTTCTCCTAATTGTACATCGTCTATTTAAACTGCTGCAAAGACGTTTCAATTAAATTTCTCGCTACTTTGAGGCGCCGCGAGATATAGAGTTAAACCGGTCAAGCGCAAACACTGCTCGTACATAACCACTCCCTACTTAAACTCGCCAAGCACTGGTTTGAGCATAAATAAGTATGCTCTTCTTTAAGTGAAAATAATCCTGAATGTCTTAGAGATACGGTCATTAAAAATGTGTGAAGTATGCCTAGAGAAGATGTATTCAATAGAAAAATGTTTTGAAAGTGAGAAGTCATAATTGGAATTAAAAAAGTGAATTTGAAGATTTTTGAGATGTATAGATAGATGAATGTTAGAAGGTATCTCCAGAACTTATCATCGGGGCTCGATGTAGAAAATATTCTGGAACAACACACAGGCTTCTAATTAAGTTTTTTTTATTACTTCCGCACGGACGGAGCCGCGGGCGTCAGCTAGGTGTTTATATTTTTAGGAAATATTAACTATTACATATTTACCTACAATTTTTTTAAATTTTTATCCGAGAAACAAAAACGTTAAGTCGTCACCAGACAGACATCCTTGCACTAATTGAAACCACAGACAATGCGCCAAATTAGTTTTTTTGTTACTCGAAAAGAATAATACTTTTTCTAAATATCTAGCAAATTAAAAATACGAACAATCAAAAGTCTTATTAAAAGAAATCTCAAAGGAAATATGTTATTAAATGCGAAAATTAATAGAACATTTAAATTACTATTTCAGCATATAACTCTAAAGTAAGAAATAAAATCGTAATATTCCAAATTCAAAACTGATCTTTGGCTACATTATAATGTGACAGAAATGTAGACCCGAACCCCAAATGCCATCCTCAATTCGTAAGCAAACTGACTCTCTAGCTACGCCACTTATTCGAGCTATTCCTACGAGTAAGTTCCTTGAAATATAAATCTCGAATATAAATTATTTGGGGACACTCAACGGTGGACACAACACTTAACCTGATTGTCCCCGGTCGGTATTTTTATTGCATCTCAGTCTGTTCAAAGTCGCCTGTGGAATCGCCCGGGTCTCGAATAGCGCAAATAGTTTTCGCAAAAATAAGACAACATTCTTTGCTTTATCCTTTAATCTGTTTTAGAGGTCTTCTTTGGTAAAACGATAAGTCTTTAGCTCTAGTGTGTAATTAATCCATGCTCCAAACTTGAAACGAAAAGTTTACGTATTTTCTATATTTTGATCTATCGGCATAGTTATTTTACCAACTTCAATACGATTTTTTATCACTTTTCCTGCCTCTGACATAAAGAAATTTAATCGCACTGTTTTTGGTTACAGTCGATTTCATTCTAAATCTATCAGCTATAAATAAACAGCTTATTTCCGTACAACTAATATGGGAGGTAAGGATAAAGTTTATTGTAATTTTAATATTAAACAATTAAAATTTCCTCTGACCACACAGGGTGACGGCCTCGACGCTGAGGCGGCGTCTCTGCGCTCGGGTCGACACCTGTCCGTCACAAAGCCGCAAAATATAGTGTTCAATTATAATCATGTACTAATACTTCTCTAGAAAAGAGAACTATAATTAAAAGGATGGAAACCTATTTTGTTGCTTAACTTATTTTGTAAATTACTTTTGTGTTTAAATTCACTTTAAAAGATTATAAAATAATAAAAGCATTACATAACTTTAGCTATGTTGTTTAGCCCGATTCTTAACTTTCATATCAACTTAAATCAATTCTTCAAAGAAGAAACTTCACTTTAAACCAAAGGGGATTTTCTTAGATATACTAAACTATGTTATATTTACATCCATATTCATCATCTTCAGCTCACTAAAGTCCTCGTTTCCAATGAAAGGCTCGGGGCCTACCGTAAGTTAGAGGTAGACCATAGTCAACCACGCTGGCCCAGTGCGGATTGGTAGACTTCACACATATCTTCAAATTTCTTTTCAAATATGTGCAGGTTGTTTTCCTACACCGTAAGAACATATATACATATTATGTTAAATTTAATTTTGATCAATAACATACGTGCAAACATTCGATTAGCAACAAATTTCGAGTTTAGTTGACGCTGTGTGCAGATTGGTACAATAAATTGCATTGTAATGGTGTCATGTGGGCGACACAACAGGCGCAATCATATCCCCCTTCCCCGCTCCGTCTCCCGCCCCCTCAGGCGACACATTACGTCGAAATTAAGACAGCTTGCGCCACCAATATGCAAATCCTGTGCTCCCATCGCCATACAAGTGTACGAGAGCCTAAACAAATATTGTTTATAATAAAGTTAGCGGCCGTGTGGCTTCCAAATGACATTGCGCTGACGCAAATTTGCATTTAGTCACTCGTGTTGGAAGTTTAGAATGTTTGCACAAACATAACGATTATATTTTACAACTCTACTATGTCATAAGTTCGAAATGCTTAGTTTCTAATAAATTTACGTACGTTACATAAACAAATATAACGCAATAAAAAGCACGTATTTAAAAAACTTAAAACATGTTTTGACATAGAAGTTAATGACTAAGATATTAATAATTATGATGAAGTGAAGAACAAAATAATAACTTAGTTTCAGAAGTACACTTATGCGAACTTAAGTAAAGACTGCCGATTAATTTTTAAAGTTCACCAACATAGCTGGCGTGGCGCGCGGTGCTCAAAGCGTTTCTCTAGAAAGCTTTCCCTCTCGCGAATATAATTTTGAATAAATTAAGTGAAATAGCGTAGTTATACCTGAAGGCAACTATTGCATCCCCTTTGTTACTTGCGAAAGCTTTGAATTGCTACGTGAAATAAAGCGAGTTTTGGATTTCCTTTCCGTATTCGTTGCTCGTTTGTTTGAACAAACGGAAGAATCCTTAAGTTCTCTTTCAGGCCGTGATAAAATATCACAAGGCAGTTTCGCGCATTCCTTCGATTCCCGGCGCGGCCCAGCGGCTTGGAAATAGCTTTGTTGTTAACGATACCGCTTTACATATTTTTTTACGCCAAAATGTATGACCTGTTTGTTTTATGTTGTGTATTCAATTCAGAAAAACAAAAATAAGTTAGTAGCTTTCGTGAAACGTTTTTCGGACTTTGCAAAAACAGCATCTGTATTATATGGTACTGAAGAGTCACAAGACCTAGAAGCATACCAAGTTTACTTTTATCTAAAAAAAAAAAAAACAATATAAACGTGAAGAATTTTCATGAAAATTCTAAACAAATATCTGATAAAACACTTTACTTAGAAAACAGTAAATAATCACTGATGTTCTTATAAAATAAACATAACAAGGGATAAAATCACCACTATCAATGATCAAGTAGTACCTACTCGTGAAGTTTTAATAAAAATCAACTCCCGCAAGATTTCTCCCAGCGAAGGAGCGTTGCAATTTTCCAATATAGCCATCATAGAGGTGTGGTACATCCGAGAGGTAGTCAACTTACAAGCTGAATTGATACTTCAGACACGCCGGCGCGCTATTCTCTTGAAAGCTTTTATATTATATTATCTAAGACCTTTCAACACGTGGTGAGAACGTCTGTCGATCTATCGATTCCGATTCTCGCCTCTCTTGGGTAAAGACGCTCGCAGCACACTGTCGCAGGTAAAGGACTCAAATTCAGCGTCGGACTGTTGCGGCGGTTGATAACATATGGCGCCGGTTCATGTAACGAACAATAGCTTTATTGAGAGACATAAAATGCAAGAAATGTTTTATGTGTCTCATGATTTTATCGTTAACATGTTATTTATTGGTACCGTTATGAAATTATTTTTTTAAGTTATGCGTCAATTAAATGTAAAGAACTGTCCCAATACAAGACTGCCATGATTCTCATAGAATGTTGGAATAATTAAATAGTAGAATTTTTGCTATTTGCTGAGCATTTATTTTAACAAGTTTTTTTTGTTGCTTACTTGGGAAATGTAAAGAAAAAACCGGTATGATATAGGTATATGCTTCAGTAATATTTTAATGTATTAACGATTGTAGACGCCGAGTCTGTGTCCGCCAAACACGTCTGTAAAGTTTAAAACTTGCAAAAGTTTTTAAAAATGTTCTTTAAAAATCTTTTAAAGTATGAGAAATCTGTGCTCCGTTTAAACAGTAATCCAACACTCTATCACGAATAAAAAGCTTAGTTAATTACGAAGTACTTTACAGTACAGAGTAACTGCGTTCCTTTACAGAGAATAGCTCAAGGCTTAAATCCCTTAGTTCGTCTGTAGAGATATCGCGTCTGACATAAATCCACATTATGCAAGTAACAACGTTTTGGTTCAATGCCAGCAGACAGCGACGCTATGCATATGTATAACCGTCCGGTAATTGTACGGTTTACATAATGTTTACAAGTTTGCGGTGTACGGAATCGTCAAAGTAAATGTTTATAACAACTGTGGTATGGTATTTATATTTTAAAACTATTGATACCATTACTTTAGTTAGTAAATATGTACTGAGTACTTATATGTATTAGACGTCAAACGAACTATAGTTTAGAATTAGAACATAGCATGCATTGTTAACTTTATCGAAAAAACTCTATCGTTTTGATGTAAATCATCACTGAGACAAAAGAATATAGTTTAATACTCACTCTGATTTGTTTCGTTTCATTGGAAAAGAAAAAACAAATCATTTCACTTCATTAAACTTTTTAAAAACAAAGCCCGTAAATAGAAAACTTATTCTACAATACAGTAACTATTCAAAGATAGTAAACTCTGCGAATAAATACTTAGAATTTTTCTCTTTCAGAATTTTCTTTGTCGAGAATACCTTTCAAGTTATTTAAAGTTGCAGGTTTTACAAAGAAAAGAAGCAATCATAAGCGCCTTTAATAGTCTGAACGCACACAAAACTGCAGACAAACACACAGGCGTTTAAAATTCACTATAAGGACAAAAAGCCGCTCAATTTACATTAAAAAGCCTTCGGGCGAGTCTAATAAAATTAACAATTCTTTCAACTGTCTGACACCGGTTTGGGGCAACGCGATTGAATTTCAAATCCAACGTCTCAAGCATATCTAATATAATTAAGACGCTTCAGTAATTAAGTAGACATCCACCCCTAATGCAATAAAGAAAACTTACTTTGTAGAAACTTTTAGAATTTCTTTTACCTTACAATTAACAATTACCATTGATACTTCGTAACACCGATATTTTTTCAAAAATAAATTAAATTTCGGTCTTCTTAGTTAACGGGAATAGACATAAAATATTATATTATGATATCCTTTGCTTGTTCCAGGGCTACAAAATTAATAGACAGAGTCATTTTCCATAGAACATATTTAAAAAAAAGTAAATCATTAAAGGATGAAATGTAAACGGTTCCGCTGTTCGTAAGGACTGTATCAACAGGTTCTATCGCAAGGGACGAGTGCTTGGGTCGAACATAACGCTTTTTATAGCCGATCTCCGCTGTTAGTCTGAAGACTTTTACAGCTACATTGTGTTGAAGAAAATTGTGTTTTCCTTGAATATGTTTAGCTACTTATATAGATTATTACATACTATATCGAACCTTACTTAGTTTCGCGCGTAAAATTATATATATCTTGTACACGTGCCCTAATCGTACAATGTATAATATTGTACAGTACAATATAAAAAATACGAAAGCAAAATTCATAGCTAATGTGCTCACAGTAAATTTCATTTGACAACGTGACTACACAATCCTATTACAACTATATGGCTTAGTGAATAAACATTATCCAGGATTTCTGCCACGCATGTCACCCATCAAACCCGTCTAAGTACCCGTAACAGTAACAACAAACTAATAGGAACGCTGTTACGACGTAACGCAAGTTAATACGTTCCGCAGTGTATGTAAATTAGAACAGACGTTATCCCGCAAACATTGGCTGAATTAATGTCTCGCGTACGTCTTATAACGTCCCAAGGGGAGGCGGTAACTTAAATTGTTACAATATCAGCAATACCAAAGTGTATATATGTTTCATTAACATATAAATTACATTTTTATTACAAGGTATGTTTTCACATCTTTGTACAAACTGCTTAAAGCCCGATCTACTTTAGAAAGTACAATAGTACTTGCTGAAATGTAAATCTGCAAGCAATTTCATCAGATTAATAATAAGTTGACAATAGTAAGTAGCGTCACACGTAGGCGTGAGTCATAAGTGGCCTTTCGAAGATGGAGATTAGTCAATAGTTGTTTTAACTGTTGTTAAATTATGAATTGTACTAACTCGCCCGTCTGCACTAAACGACGTGCCGACCAACTGGATGGTGACGAAGATGGCGGGCTACGGGAGACACCAAAGAGGATAGAAATTGCACTAAACTAGAAAAAATATAGAATCACGGTCTATTCAACTTAACTTTATCAACAACTTACTACTTAACTGTCTTGTCATTGACACAATTTAACTCGCTACTGTATTTGTACTTTTTGGAACTTGATTTATATTTGAGTGAACTAAATGGTAGTTGAATTTAAAGAAATTAAATAATATAATTTTGTTTTGATTCTAATCAATTCGGATCAAACAAATCAAACACAAAAACTTAGTCAAATTGTTTAAACTTTAAACCTTATTTAGTTCTATAACTATTGTGACTAATATGTATGTACTATGCAGAGATTCTTTTCAGGTACATTATTGTATTTAGGTACCATTACTCTATAAGAATTTGTTAAATGACAACCCTGTGAAAATATTATTAAGATAAATTAAAACACAAATCGTGATATTATAACTTTAATAGCTACTCGAAAAAAATACAATGGGATTTAAGATTTTATCAATATTAATTTCAACTTAACGAAATATAAAAGAAAAACAATATTATTTAATTATTATTACATAATAACAACTTTGTATATTGATTATTTTCATGAAAAATGAACCTTTTCAAATTAAATATAATACATAGAAAAAAAGTCATGCAAAATTTCATCATCTTTTAATTTTAGTACTCTCCAAATATGAGATTCTACAAGCAATTCTTGTTATATAATATTTTCCAAAATGCGTGTTTTTGATTAGAGAATTATATTAAGAGAAAATAACAACATATGAAGATATTTAAAATAATTGTAACACTAACTTAAACATAGAAATAACAATAAGAGTGATGCCACACGTGCGCTACGCTGTCGCAGCAATAACTGACAAAGCACATTTGTGTTGTATTGCGTATCTTTATGGTACAGTGGTACTGCTGTGTGGTTCCTTTAAAATCGCCGTGCGACACTGCACCGCACATGTAACATCTCCCTAAAATTAAGGTCTCACCACACTGAAGTATTGACGTACCGTAACTTTATGTGAAATAGTTCAACTACATTTCTTTCAAAGATAACCTACATATTGTAGTGAAAGACTAGTTGTTTTTATTAGTTTTTTTAATCATTTTATTATGTAATAAGTACTTAGTGAAATGAAGATGCCACAGCTGAGACTGATCGAAGCTTACATATTACGAATTAAGTAAATACTTTAACATATTTTGTACTTTAAAATTATATCTTATTGAGTATTTGTTACGATAGTAGAACTACAAATTAGATATTAATACGTAACTATAAATATATACAAAGCCAAACATTTATCTGTGCACAAAACATGAAACTCTCATAAAATGTGGCGAAAAAGTTTTAAAGTCGGTGACAAAGATTATAGAGGTTTTCAAATATGCTAACGGCTCGGAACTTTACACAAGTCGTTGCGCAGAACACAATTTTAGGTGTAGCGAGGTCTAAAGAATACGGGGGCGGGCATTGAGCCGCTAAGATATTTGAAAACACATATACTAGTCTATTTAGACTCTTAAGATGTAAACTTTTTTACACTACAAGTTTTACGTGACGTCATCAGTGCTTTTGTTATTGCGCACTTGATATTTTTGAAAAACTTATAGCCTAAAAATATTATTTAACCAAACTTTAAAGTATTAAAATGTAAATATATCCTATTACATTACGTAAAAGGTATCTTATATACTTTTTATTACATAACAATTCTTAACTTAATATAATAAAGTTAACACATTTCACCATACTTTATTAGTAGGCCCTAAATATATATAGATATGGCACATGTAACGAAATGTTATTTAATATTAGTCTGCCACAAAAATAAAGCATCTGTGATATTTATTATGCAAAGATTTAATCACAAAAATTTACTGTAATTTTATTTTCATTTATAAATCTGTATCAATTATATAAATATTATTAAAAAATAAACATTGCTTTATACTAGAATACTTGTTGAATATTTAAATCTTGGAAAGACAGTTTTATATTATTTGTACCAACACTTTATTGTTTTATATAATATTGTAAGTGTATGCAAAAAGCGTAATATAAAAAGGCACTTCTATCATCACAAATGGTAGCACCAAATATTATGTGTGAAGGCAGACATTAGATACTAACATTATTAACTATCCTACAATTATATATAAAACTAGTCTCAGATAAGACACATTTTTGAAGCATTTTTTTTTTAAATCAACTCGTTTTAAAGCGATTTAAAATATCTCTTTTGAATAACAATGAATGTATGTATGTACATAACATACAATTTTAATGTTATGTAACATATTTAATTAGTATATAATATATTTATTAATAAATGGACGTTATTTAAAATACATTTAATTAAGCCAAAGACAATAGTTTTACTTTAATGTAATTTTATTAGTTTTGGAAGACTTTCTTCCAGATATTAATTGATAACTTTTTATATCGTAAAAACTTCAACAAACATCAACTTTGATGGATAATATTAATATTGTTTAATATAGTAAATAATAGTTTTATTATTATGCACAATTAATATTTTTATTTCATACACAAAGACTAGCAAATATTATATACATATGAACATTAATGGGTGATACACTCAAGGCCTTACGCGGTTATTTATAGCGACTTTTTAGCACGCAAAGAGGTTAATGATACTTAGAGGTTACTTAATAAAGAAATGAAAAAGTTGATTCATTAGCAGAGCCAGCCAAAAAAAGTACTTGTTCGTCTATGGTCCTTCGAGTCGGATACATACTATGCGTAGTTATCCGACTGTGCCATTAAATTTTGCAATCGCATAAAAATATAAAATATAAGATAGTATTTACTTAAGATTTCAATGTTTGTGTGGATTCTTTTTAGGCTTAATTTTTTGGATTATAAAATTATGTTCAACAGAATGTGCAAGTTGTACAACCGAAGCATGGGTTAAAGGTACGTCTCTTTAAAGATAAAGCAATATTTTCCAGGTTAATATGTTTTGTTAAGGATAGTCGCTTTTAAATACCAAGGCCCTTTATTGCAGAGAGCACCACCCTCGCAATAGTCAGAGTTTAGCAACCCCATTATCCGTGTAATATTCTGACACCGTATTATCTCCATTCACTTGCTGATCTCTGATCACAATAGTTGGGTTATTGGAGCACGAAGAGTTGTTAGATATGGTCCTTAAGGTTTTACACTTCTGACAATCTACCATTACTATGGAGTTGGTATCCATATCTGTTTCAGTACTGCTCGTACGACGAAGGTGGTTCGCGTTTTGATTACGGTGTTCCAGTATCGCTCGCCAAAGACGAAGTTCGATACCGCCTCTGTAATATTTTAATCACCTTGTAAAGTACAACTTTATTACTTTATTTATATTACAAGATGGCAAACGAGCAAGCGGCCACATGAATTCGCCGAAATGGCGAAGCGACCACTGCCAAGACATTCGTAATTGCAGATGCGTTGCCTACCGTCAATCGACGAAGGACGCACAAAAAGAGAATATTTCCACATCTATCAAATCCACATCCCTTTCCCAACCTTTCCTTTTAAGAAAAGGGTGGGAAGGGAAAAAGGACTAAAATAAGGCCTTTCTGTAAAATCTTTTCCTTGTTAGCCAAGTTATACTTACTTGAGGTTAAGTTTAGCTAAATCTTCCCGCTGAGCGTATTGTAACAGCTCATTCAGAGTGAAGCCCTGCGCGGCGAGAGCTAGCACCGTTTTCTCAGGTACATTGCGACTGGACGCCCATTCGCGGATAGCTTCTAGCTCTGCGATGTCGTACTCTACATCATTATCTTCAGGTTCATTCCTGGAATTTATTAGGTGTGTTATGTGAGATTTCGTTAATAATATCGACTGGTTCAAACGGGTTAAAGTTATTTGAAATCGCGATTCAATCGGGAGCTCCACTGCTAGTTTAATGTGAATACACCTGCTAGCTGGATATGAATAAGCTCTTAGGTAAAATTAACCTAAAAAAAACTCTTAGACAAACGTTATTGTGTTCTCTTTCTTTCTATAAATGTATACTGTAGGCATATCTGTTTATATCTTACCTCGGTTTCTTCTCGATGAATTCTTTAATGATTTGCGTTTGCATTTTCTGTTCTTCCAACATCAATCGAAGCAGCGCCTGATTTTGTTGATAACTCTCTAACAGATCTTGATGTAATCTGTTTTAAAAAAAATTGTACAATTTTAAAACTGAAAGACTTTAAATAATATTAAATGATTTACTTTACGTAAGTGATTTTTCTAACTTTCTTTTCTCTTCCTTCTCCTAGGAAATTCTATTGCAAAAAGTGTAATTTTGCGGAATTTCTATAATATGGTTGTGTGGATATTGTGGACTTTACGAATAGTGTAATTTTACACCACACGTTTATACGTGCAATACATTGGCTACAAAGTTTCTGTTTTAATTTGAAACAAGGTATAATATGATATACTTGTTGTTCTCCTGACGCAGCTGGTGCAGCTGATGGAGCTGGTCTCGTGCTGAGGTGGCGGTGGAGAGGGCGGAGGGAGTGCCCGCCTCCTGAGCACCACCTCGCCGAGCCTCCTGCCCTGCTAAGTTAGCTCCTAACTCTACACAACAAAAATATCAAGTATTAAATAAATCTTACTTTCTAAGGGTAAATAAAACTTTAATTAAATCTGAGTACATTCGCTTGTATGTGTAGAAATAATATACGAGATGAAATTAATAAATAAGAGTTGAGGCAAAAATAATTACTTTAATCTCGATTAAAAGCTCTGAAATATGTATTACAGAAATAATTATTTTGACTAGCAAACGTTAAGACTGAAATGTATGCAAGCAAGGATCTAAATATAATATAAAGCTGGTACATACCTGGAGATAAGACAGTTATAGCAGCTTGTACGGCATTTCTCACTAGATTATCTAAAGCAAACATCCAATGTGGCTTGATGCTGTGCATTCTCAGTACAACATTGACCGCCTCTTGGAACATGTATATAGCGGAGTGAAGTTCATTGATAGCGTTAGAATCGAAGTCCAATTCCTCCTTCAATGTGGTTATAGCTTGCTCTATGACAGACTTGTTCTGATCCATTATATAATCTTTGAGAGCGCAACGGAGCGTCTCTAGATGATTCTAGAATAATATGCATTTTATCGTATATCATAACCTCAAAATATTTAAACCATAAGGAATTTAACATTTTAACTTTCATATCTTACTAATATTATAAACTAGCTTTTACCCGCGACTCCGTCCGCAAGGAATAAAAAAAATGCACACGAGATAAAAAAGTTCCTATGTCCATCTCCTAGTTCTAAGCTACCTCCCCATCAATTTTCAGCTAAATCAGTTCAACCAATCTTGAGTTATAAATAGTGTAACTAACACGACTTTCTTTTATATATATATAGATGCGAATGTTTGGATGTATGGATGATGGATGGATTAGTTTGTTAGATGTTATCTCAGAAAAGCTGCATGTATCTCGCTGAAATTTGGTATAGATGAAGAAAATAGTCTGGAACATATACGCTACTAATTAAGTTTTTTTTTTATTTTTCACAAATGTAGTCGCAGGTCACAGCTAGTTAATGATATTTATATTATACTTTAAACTTTCTTAATCGAAGTTAAAATAAAAATGTGAAACTTAACTTACTAGCGTTAAAACCGTGTTCCCGAAGTCCTGTTGAATACTCAGCATCCATTTTGAGCAAATCTTCTCACTGTCTTGTTCTAACACACGGGAGAGAGTCAGACGACGCTGTGAATCCTTCTTTAGTAGATAAAAACCATCATGTTCTATGTCAATAGATGATCGAGGTACATTTGTCATATCCACCTAAAAGAAAATAAAAATGTTGAAGCATAAATATAATAAAGTTTATTTTATTTGTTGATTAACGAAAAAAATACATCTTTTTTTAATTTACTCTCTCTCTAGGTGCCTCTCCATTAATGGAGGTTGGTTGTCAGCTCAGTGAACTTTTGCCGGTCTTGTGCCAAGCGAAATAAATGTTCCACGCTGGCAATATTCGTCCACTCCTTGATATTACGCTTGATATTAGGATTTTAATTTATAATCTCAGTGTTAAATGAAAGAAATACCTCAGGTGACAATAATCCACCAGAAGAACTTCGTCTGTTGAGAAGAGTATCACTATTTTCCATCTCTTCCGTGGAAGGTGTATTAGGCATTGTACTGGAAAGAAAAAACATTAACTATTATTATTATTGTCCTGTTTCTAGTGTGTTTTCATCACTTAGTTGTTAGGTATTTTTAGTTTAATTATTTAGTGTTAGTAAATCGGTTTACTTATCGTTGGTTTCTGAGACTAAAATCTTTCAAATATAAAATTATCTCTGTCTCTGTTTTGTTAAAAGTAATAAGAGGAATGACGTTTGTTGACATTGATTTAAACAGGGATATTGGTCTCAGAAACCAAAGATTAGTAATTCAAACAACAATAAATTTAATAATTAGATATGTTGGGCGTGCTTTAAAGATAAAAAGCTTTGTGAGCAAGACACCATGACAGTGAACATTCCACATTGAATAAATGACCATAGAATGCATGAATTTACTTGATCTTTGCGTTAGTTTGAATTGAAATGTAATATAGTGCTACCAATTCATCTGACCCGATAGAAAAACTAAACATTGTAGGATTATACTAATATTTTGTGTGCATTCTATGAACATAGAGAATTAAGATGCGTAAAATGTATGAGTAATACCTGCTGTTTGACAAGTCCGGCGGATAGATCAGTATCGGTGAGAGCATCGACGAGGCCGTCCTAGTGATTGTCGGATTAGACCGGATCGTTTTGACCCTTGACCGTGGAAACAAATACAAGGGCTTAGGTGCGAAGCGATGTTAAGTATACGCTCTCACATACTCTTAATACAAAATTATTTATTGTGTAATTTAATCTAGATTTTACAAAACACTATATTAGTGTCTTTACTTAGTTGTGAGGTATAAAATAAATGTGAGTGAGAACTTTTTTTTTTTTTGGAAATATATTGCTGTAATTTTTTACTCAGGCGTAAATATTATTTGAGCTGTCAAACTATTGAGCTATATATTGTGGCGATTTTAATGTGAATGTGTTTTTTGATAGCTGATATAGAAATAAAAAAAAACAGAGGTTAATACAGAACAGCCCACATCAACCCTTCTTTCACCGAACAATATGACAGCGAACGTCACACGATGCGCAAAAAGTATGATTGTCAAACAAAATTCTGATATTTTTGTATTTAATTACATCATTTGATATAACCATGCTAACAAAACAGGAAAAAGTGATCAATTTTGTATCAGAGTACAACGAAAAGACAATATATGCAATGAACGATTTTTTTATATATAAAATAAAAAAAATGGTAGTGAAACAGCTTTAAATATATGCATGATCGTTTAGCGCATACATTTGAAAAAAAAAATTAATATAATTTAATGTCATGCCAGTAGTGTTTAACAAAAACGAACTCTATTACAAGTTAAAAAGGTCTAACTTACTCGATCTCCGGTGAACTGGGCAGATTTGGGATGCTGGGCTCGGATATCTTCTTCTGAGCGACAGTTCGCACCTTGTCCGCCGGCACGGAGATACTGCGGCTGTAATCGACGCTGTTGCCTAAACGAGTTGAAGATTTCTTCTTTCTAAAAAGGAAATGTTAACGATGAACTAATTTAGTATCCACAAATTTATCTAGACATAAGTTTTGTATCTAGCCTGCTGAGAGTGGTGCTATATGTTGTTTAGTTCTGTCAAAAACTTAAGTTTCATAATTGCCCACCGGGTGACATAAATTTGCCACACAATCTTACTATCATACTAATATTATAAATGCGAATGTTTAGATGGATGGATGGATGGATTGATGGATGTTTGTTTAAAGGTATCTCTAGAACGGCTCAACGGATCTCAATGAAATTTGGCATAATTGAAGAACATAGTCTGGAAAAAACACATAGGCTACTTATTAAATTTTTTTTAATTCCGCGCGGACGGAGTTGCGGGCGACAGCTAGTAATATTATAAATGCGAAAATTTGAATGGATATATGTTTGTTATCACGTAACTCCAGTACGGCTGAACCGATCAAGATGGAATTTGGAATAGATTACAGCCTGGAATAGTACAAAGGTTACTAAGTTTTTTTTTATTTAATTTGTCTTTTTGCTTTGTGTAATGTCGGAGTCGCGGGCGACAGCTTATATTTAATAATGGATACATTACTGGGTTCGTCCATTAGATTGTATTATATTTGACAATAATAATCGCCACATTTACATGATTAAAAGCGAAACTTTTTTTTTAATAATTTCTTTGTTGATAGTTAATTACTAACTCTGATAGGAAAGGATCTTCAAGTAATTCAGCGGCTGTGGCGCGTTTCTCCGGCTCCGGTATGAAGCAACGCAATATAAAGTTCTTCGCTTTCTGAGACAGTTCACTTGGAATTTCTGGATGCATTTTGTAATATCCGACCTGTAATTATTCATATATTAAAAACTTTATTTATTTCACCCAGTGATAAATTGACCAAAGCAATTGTTGAGATGTCATAATTTATACTGTAATTTTTTTATATATCATAAGGTGGCAAACTAGTGAGTGGCCGCCGAAATAGCGAAGCTACCCATAGATATCCGCAATTTCCGATTGGTTGCCTACCTCTGATCGACATAGGAGGGGGCAAACAGAAAGAGAATCCCCTCCTATATCCTCTCCTTCCTATGTATTCCTCCGTCAAATCCTCTTCCACTTCCCATCATTTTCTTAATTGAAAAGGGTGGGAACAGAAAGAGGACTTAAATAAGGCCTCCTTAAATATTTGTCAACTTACTTTAAACATAGCAGCTTGTGGTGACCCCAACTCCATGAATGGTGGGTTTCCTGTTGCCATTTCAACCACCGTGCATCCCAACGACCAGATATCAGCCTGTTAAAATAATTTTCCTAAGTTATTTTTGAATAATTTTTATTCGAATAATCGATTTTTACACCAAGTATTAAAAAACCTTAAGCTCTTGAAAAAATGATTTTTTTTTAAGTTGACAATTTTTAGAAGTTTATTAACGATAATTATTACTTATGGGTTTGGTTTTGACTTAATTAAAATGGTTAAACAAATTATAAAAACACTATAAGAAAATAAAAAAATAATCAATGCCCTTAAAGTACTTACAGGTGCTCCATAACCTCTAAGACCTTTGTCAATGACCTCCGGTGCCATATATTGCAGTGTTCCAGCAAAAGTCTCCGTGGAAGGGCAAAGCCCTGCCAATCGTTTGGAGGTACCGAAGTCAGATATTTTTACAACCCCGCTATAAGTATTAACTAAAACGTTATCGCCTTTTATATCTCGGTGGACGATTTTCTGGTCGTGCAAATATTTTAAACCTGAAAAATTGTTAGTTTATTTTTAGTGATTTGATTGAATTAAGATAATAAAAAATAAAGATAATTAAAAAACGATTACTAACATGATTTAAATAATTTAAACAAAATTATTAGAGATAATAATCACCAAAAAGGTAGAATAACATCGAAATCGTATCCGTAACTTATTTTAAATGAAAATTATTTATCATCATCAACCTGCCCTTATTCCTATGGAGGGTCGGCACAGTATGTATCTCTATCAGCCGTCATATCTGAATTTACCCCCTTCTTACGCATATCCTCTTGCACACAATCCATCCATACTTTCTTTGGTCTTTCTCTAACTTTATAGCCATCCAATTTAAATGAAAATTATTACCTTCCAGTATTTGTTTAGTGTAATACGCAATTGTTGCTTCATTTTCTTTGAGCGGTCCCCACTTGGATCTCAAGAGAGCAGACAGCGACCCTCCCGGGACTTGCTCCATGAAAATCTTGAAGTAATTGTCTTCTGATATTGATCCTAAGTACTGTTACAAGAAATAATACAATTGTTAAGAGTTATGTAAAAAAAACATTCAAATATTGTAACAATCAATAGATCGACAAATTCTAAACATTTTTAAAAAACAAGACGAATAGAGACGGACAAGTTTATAATTAACTTTCATGATAAATTGGATCCGGAAATAGAGATAAAAAAAAATTCAGACGAAATGCAGAAGTAAAAAACAACTTAGTAGCTTATGCGTTCTTCTAGAATATGTTCTACATCTGTGCCAAATTTTTATCGAAATCTATTTAACCGTTTCCAAGATACGTTATAACAAACATCCATCCATCCATACATCCATACATCCATACATCTTTACTTTCGAATTTATAATATTAAAGTATAACCCAATTAGGCCGATTTCATAAGTGAGTTCGCTGCACACTGCTGGCTATGCTATACCTGTACGATGTTCCTGTGCCGCAGCTGTGAGTGCAGCAGGATCTCTTCATGCAGCGGCTGAACATCGCCAAGGTTGCGCTCGGGGATCTCCTTCACTGCGATACGGACCTGAGTGTTGAGGTCTCTCGCCGCGTACACCACACCGTATGTTCCCTTGCCCAGGACTACGCGCTTGTTGCCGTCATATTCGTATTCAAACTGGTACAAGAAATATTCTTATATAACTTAACTCAACTCAACTTAACTCAAGTAATAAATAATTACTTGAGTTAAGTTAAAACATACCGTCATCCTTGTCATTATCTTTAACAAAACAGAGATAACAATAACAAACAACGTTTAAAAATTGAATGGTCCACCTTAGTGCAGATTTTTCCTACACATTCCACACTAAGGTCTAACCAAGATCTTCTTATTAACTTATATAGGAACGGCTAAAACACTCACGTACATATGTCCGGTGTCGGCACCGACCACTCACAGAGTGAGCGATGGGCCGCGTCCGCGAAATAATACCAGTCACTCACCCTGATGAAGCGCCCCCGATAGGCTCGAAAATAGTCGGTGCCGACACCGGATAAAGTCTCACGAAAGTTTAAATAATTCAAGATCTTACTAAGTAGCCAATTTATTAACCTTGAATGCGGCAGTAACAAATTTTTAAGATAATGAAGAAAACTTTATAAAATCAGCCTTAATTTTGAACAATTTTTAATAAAAGTTTTACCATGATCTACTGTTTCACCAAGGCCATCTGATGTGATCAAAAATCTACCTTCCATCTGATATGATAGAAAGTCTGGATTCTAGTTTATAATTTAGCCAATTTCTTACATACCTTGAGTTGATCCTGCATAACACTAGTGTCTAGATCAGTGAGTTTCTCATGGTCTGCGGTCAGTTCTCCCAACAGATCGTACAAGTGTTGCCGGAAAGCTTGCGACGGCAGGAATATTTGGAAGTCGTCTGAGTTCTCACTCACATATAGGAAAAGACAACGCTCGTCGCGTTTGTATAAACTGAAATTGTTTTAATACGACTTAAAATAAGATTTTTTCTTTGCAATTGTATTTTGGAAAAAAAATCGAAAGAAAAGATCGAGTCAATCTTTACGGTAATATTTCTTTGTCATCTGTAATATGCATGTTTTATTGTTTAAGTTTGTTTATTTACATTACATCAAGTTAATAGTAAATATTTGAATTACATCAGAAATGTAGAACTGAATGGAGATAACTATCTTTGGAATGTTCATTATCTTGTATATATATTGGAATGTATTATTATCATTCTAGAAGTTTCCATTATAAGTCAACAATAAATATTTTACTAAACGAATTTTGAATTCTGTCATTTTATAATCATACCAATCATATACATAATAACCGTCAATAAATTATGTACTAAAAAATGTGTTTTTTTGTTATCAGTTCATAAATTATCAAAAAAATACACATCAAATTGTGAATTATTTGTTAAGTTTACAGTTTGTTGTCGTCTTGTCGTATTATATACTGACTAAGTTCATAATCTGACGGTGACATGTACTAACACTTACCTGTACGTCCGTATCATGTCAGATGTGAAGAGCCACCTGTGCACTTGTCTACAATCACCGCGCATCGAGTCTAGACACAAATTGAAGATCTCTACAGATTTTTGTTCCGCACCCATATTCACATTAACATAGGATGGCATATAGATTTTTGTCGTCTCTAAAATCAATACCTAGAAATAGGACGAAAATTAAGGAAAGAAGTAAAATAAATCAAAGAAAACACACAAACATTGTTAAAATTACGGAGTAGACTTGATTTTCAATACACAATAGTATATTTCAAACTAGCTTTTACCCGCGACTTCGTCCACGCGGAATAAAAAAAATACACACAAGATAAAAAAGTTCGTATGTCCGTTTCCTAGTTCTAGGCTACCTGCCCACCAATTTTCAGCTAAATCAGTTCGACTGATCTTGAGTTATAAATAGTGTAACTAACACGACTTTCTTTTATATATATAGATAGATGATAAATTCTCACTGTCGTCTATTTAATAATGGTTCTTGTTTAAAGAAATCTTACCGGAAATCTAATAATATTTTCACACGTAGATTTAGTCGCTTCAACAAAGAACTCCATCCAAAACGAAAACACTTGCTGTTCCGGTGATGTTTCTTCACTTTTCTTTCTAAATCTTAAATATAAAATAATAAATTCTCAATGTATTAAATGTAAACACAATGGGTTTATATTAGTATGATTAAAATACACTTAAAATTAAGCTTTAAAATAAATTGACATATAGTTCATTTTTCAATACCACCACTCCTACCACTTAAGATCTGATGAGTGTGTTTCGAAGGCTTAATTTAAGTCCTCTTTCCCACCCATCGGAAGAGGAAACATCCTCTCTCTGATTTGCTCTTTCACAATTGCGGTTGTCTATGGGCAGAGGTCACTTCGCTATTTCAGCGAATTTAGTTGACCGCAAGTCGTTACCTCATGATAAAAAAAAAACCATACATACCTATCAATTAATTCAATATTTCCTATAGTTGACTTGAGGTACCAATTCGGTGGCTTCAATTTGAACATGCACTCCGCCGCTTGGATAGCTTTGACGTAATCCTGAGCGAGGACTGATATCTCGAAGAAAGTCGCAACATCCCAGTAGTCTTTGAGAGACGATAAGCTACCCTTCTTACCTATTAGGTGATTTAAAACTCTGCCTGGAAATAAATTTGTAGTAATTTATATATAAAAATCAGGATTAATAGTAAATTATGTTAATTATAACTGTACTAAATTTTAATAAGATATTTCAAACTGTTGCAGTTATCGAGTAAATACGTAAATCAAACTTATCCCACGGGTACCATATTTCGTATGTCATAGTTTCTTCAAGTATACTAAATTTCATCAAAATCTGGATCTATCTACACATTCCTAATAAATATTAGTGAGATTTATCATATAAAGGTACCTCCTACACATTAGGGTAACAGAGACTGATATTGGCCTACATCAAATTAAGACGTAAAACTTAAATATTATTAATCCTCACCGAGGAATCGGAGACTAACCTTAGGGCTGACTTTAATAAAAAAAAATCTATCAAATATTTTGGAATCCAAAGATTGTAAACAAAATGTGACTTTTATTAGTTATTAAAGTGAAACAGAAACATGTTATGTCAGTGGGAACGCTTGCTACAACATGTTGTGTTTTGTATCTGGAAATAAAATTATTCTTACCAATGTGCTGCAACTCTTGGGAGTCTTTGAAGTCGTTGCCGGCTATAACTAATAATGTAGCTAAATTGATACCAGCATACTCATTTGGTTGCACTTCAAAACCCTGTCTATACCTGAAAACATATATTATGTACTCTACATAATAATTTTATGTCAAAATAGTAAAATTATTATAAAATCTTACCAATGGATGGCATTTTTCAAGCTTTCCAGATCAGTATGTTGAGATTCTACAAATTTATCTTTATAAATACGTCCGCAAAGACAAAGCATGTCGGGGAACCGATTTTCTTTCTTCTCTAAAGCTTTGACGCATACTTTCAAAGCATTCTCTCTATCGCCCTCTTTGTTTCTTCTGTAATAATAATATTAATATATGTTCTTATTGTGTTATTGATTTCAAAACGAATAAACACAGTTATTAAAAATATGTTGAAGGCCAAGACCCATTTTGGGTCGCTGAGCCACTGGAGTAAAATTAATTTTAAAACTTCACACTATTAAATATAAAGCGTTGGTGGCTCAAGGGGTTAATTGACTTGCAATCTGCAGGTCCTGGGTTCGAATCCCGCCATGTACCAATGTATTTTTCGAGTTTCGATTTACATATGTACATTTATTCGACGTTCTTACGGTGAAGGAAAACATCGTGATGCTGCACATATCTGAGAAGAAATTCAATGACTATGGTCTAGTCACCCCTAAGTTAGCGTAGGCTCTGAGCTCCTCGGTGGGGACGTATAGTGAGCTGATGATGATGACACTATTAAATTGATTTATTGCGTATGTTATTAAAAATTTCCTAAAGCTTGTATATGAAAACAAATTGTGATTCAACATTATGGGTAAAAGCCACAAAACTTAAATACAGATAATTAAATTAATTTCGAATAACTTCATACATTTATTACTGTAACAAAATTAAATTGTTACACTCGAAATTTAATAAACAATGAATTCTATACGCTATATAACATTTAAGAACTATCCCCTCACCTGTTCATTGCAAACGCGTACATAAACCTGATAATCGGCATATTGACGTAATTCTTTCTATTCATGATGGTCTTTAGATCGTCCACGACTTGTACTATAGCGTCATAGTCCTGTATCTCTCTGTAGGATATCAGCATATTGAGTATAGTATCACCAGAGAGCACGGCTGGATCATCCAACCGACGTCGCATAGCATGCAAAACATTAGCCAGTTCTTGACCGCTGTATGTCTCGCGTGCTTTACGGAGATCTGATAGAAACTTTTCTTGCAAATGAGCTCTAGAAGGGAAAAAAAATGTATTCATAATTTAAACAGTTATCAGAATAAAAGCTAGGAGACAACATTTAAATAAAAATAGAATTTTTTTTTACGATACTGGCATACCCTACCACTATAAAACTGCTCATTTTTGCTACATTATACGTACTTTGTTTGTACTTCGACATCTTGTAGTATATTCTTGAGACGTAATGTAAGATGTTGTTTGGGATCCGCCGTCTCTTCTCCCTTGAACTTGGTAGCTGCCGGATTGGTTGTCACACAAGTTCCCGCGTCAGTCAACTTGTACGATACAAACAGGAAATTCGGCAGCGATATCTGCAATTTGGAAAATCCCATATTTGTATTCATGTTCTCGTGAACCTAACGACTGACCTCACTTGTTAATTCAATCCATCACACTATTATTTGAACATGAATTTAAGCGATAAACGAGCGTCAATGGCGCAAAAGGTTAAGCTTTCTAGTGAGTTCGAACCCCACCATAATGTGTTTTTCGACTTCGAATTTCATGTACCTACTTATATCTAACTTTATTGTAATTAATGAAAATATCTACACATAAATTCAAATATGTGTATACTAGGCTTAAGAACCTCGGTGTTGACGTATGAGTGAAGATGTCGTAAATAAAAAATGAGTTTAGCCAGACCCAATGTAGGTACAACAACTGTTCAGTTCTCTCATTGTTCAGATTGTAGTTTTAAAACATATCCGTATCCAAAGAAAACAATATAAAATTTAACAATAAAAAGCTTAACAATGAGATTTTTTTTAGTTAGATACAAAAGAAACGCTGTTTTTTTACAAAAGAGATGCTGCTTGTATTTGATTCATTTCGATATTAAAATCAACGCTATTTAAATTATGTTCTATTCTTAATTCCTTCATTGAAAATATAAAAATGAGAGTTCTCATTACAAATTTGGGTATTTCCTCGGAATTAACAAACATATTCAGGTCTATTAATTAAAGCAATAAACCATTAGTAGTTGTTATAGCATTATCAATTAAAAGAAAATTTAAACAGAGACGGCCTTCCTAATAACCATACTTCGGACATTACTTTCAGTGTATTTTTAAATGTTAGATATTTGCTAAATTAAAGACAAATTGGGATCAGCTTAGGAAGGAGTCACAATAAATTAAATAACTGTTAAGAATCAATTGTCGAAGTTTATTTTGTGTCAACAAAACCCTTAAAGCCGGATGAACGTCTATGACTGTTAACGCCAAACAACGTTCAATTACTGAATAAAGAAGACCGCTAGAAATAATCTAGACAATCAATATACATTCTTGGCCACATGAATGTTCGTGGCACTAATTCAATAAACACTAGGGCTGTCCCTTCACATACTAAAATTATTTATTTATTAAACTTTCCAAAATCTTTTATAGAAAAATTCGCCACGCCAAAGTGTGGCAAATTATACACTTTGAACAAGTATTTAGAATGTATTGTTTCGGAATTCGCTTAAGTAAAAGAATTACTACTATTAAGATGGAAATGGTTTTGCCAAAAAAATTACACTACATAAGCTACAAGAAGTGAGCGAATTTTTTTTAAACAAGACTTGCTGTCAATTGAAAAAAAAATTTAGGTTGGCAACCCTAACAGAGTCAGGTGTATCTCAACGTCGGCACAATAGTGCACTCACGGCAATTGAGAAATTGAGAGTAATCGTTATTGAGACATTGTTGTTCAAGGCCTTGATAACTGCGTATTCTATAGCTATGCTCTATGTGCATCCGAATACATAAAATGCCTTTATTGTTATGCTCCTAGCTTACTGTTACAAAACTGTAATTGAAACATATCTCAAATATAAACAGATAGTTATTATAATATGTATATAAATATTGTTAAGATATCAAAGTTAGGTTGTATGAAAATGAAAAATAATTGTGAAATTTCAATAGGAAAACAAGCATCCTACAATGATGCTTGGAGATTCTCTGTCGATATTCACAACTAATATTATGCATACCAATTAAAGTAAAACTTTGTGTAGATTAGGTTGACTGTTGACAAAAGTAAATTAGAAAACATGCTCAAAACAACATTTAAAGCAAGTATTTAATATATGTTATTAACAGCAAATAAACAGTTTTGTTGTGTTGTGCTAAAAATGGTTAAATGATAATCTTGGTATGAAGTTCAAAGTCTACATAAGAAACAAATGTAAACAGAGAACCAGAACAACAAGTCAATCATATATAATTAAAAATACTTTATGATACAGCAATACCTAACTTTGATATCTTTGTGGTTTTATTAAATGGTATTTACGTTTATTTAAGTAAAAGTAAGCTCTATTGAAAGGACATTGTGCTAAATAATGTCCTAAAGTATGGAAAGAAACACAAGAAACAGTGGTAGATCCCGCAACAACAATATTTTTTGGGTGCACGAATTGGCCGGGTCGACCGGTGCAATACCACAACCACACAGAAGACAGACGTGAAGTGGAAGCAATTCCGCGTTTCGTCTGATGAGTGTGGTACCGGAGGCCTAATTTTAGTCCTCTTTTCCTTCCTATCCTTTTCTTATTAGGAAAGGATGGGAAGGGGAAGTGGATTTGGCGGAATAGGGGACGCATAGGCAAGAGAAATATCCTCTTTCTGTGCGTCCCCTTCTCTGTTGATTAAAGGTAGGCAACGCATCTGCATTTGCGGATGTCTATGGACAACGGTCGCCTCGATATTGCGGCGAATCCAGGTGGCCGTTTGCTCGTTTGCCACCTTATGATATAAAAAAAAATTATATAATATAAAAATTTTACTATAATGTAAAATTAAATTAAAATGAATTGCAATTACATTCGGAAATCATTTCGAGTTTACAAATTTAAGAATAAAGTGACCATAGAGAGAGATGGGAGTTAGAAAGAGAGAACTTTGGGTTCAAAGTATTGTCTCAATTTGGAACGGAGTATAGACAACAACTCACCTTAAGTCTCAATGTAGCATCAGGATCAACATCATTATAGAGTAGAACATTCTCCTTCATGTCAAAACTCTCGCGTACTCCAAGATGGTACAGCAGTGAACTCTGCTGCACCTGCACGCTGAGGTCCACGAGTGCCACGTCTGCATTGTAGAATGTATCCAAGACACTTGTTTCACCAAAATCTAATTTTTCAAACTGAAACCAACATTAATTATAGCAATTTGTTTTAAATACCATTCAAATTAAATTAATTTATTTGACTTGAAATGATTTTTACAAATATAGGCTTATAAATATTTTGAATTTAATAGGTGTGCTTTAGCAAACAGAACCTTTTTTTGTGGTTCATAGTAAACGAGCAACTGAATTCTTATAATTGGCAAATTGTCCAATGCTATAAATATCCACAATTAGTTAGAAGGTGGCAGAACATACATTAAATTAATAGAGGAAAGGATGGACAGAAAAAGGATTCCCCTTCCCATTTATAAAATTTTAGAAAGACTGAAGTGACAAAGAATAAGAAATTATAACAAAATTGCAGTAGACAACTAAAAAATAAATTTTAAGGCAATAAACATATTACTGTTACAATTGTTATGGACACAATATTGGTGTTACTATTGTTTTATTAAATTTGCTTACTGATGCTTGTGGTTACATGATAAAATTATTTCTGAGAAGTCTTTAATATGACTTCACTAGCTTCAAAATAAGTTTAGCTTAACAAAACTGGTGGTATAGTATAGTAGTACTCAAATACACAAAATCAGTTTTAGAATTTTTTATATAACAAAATAAAAACATAAAATAAATCAAAAGAAACTATGAAAAAATAAAATCTATGAGGGCTTACATGAATGTGGTGTAGATTTGCATTAACCAGCTCTGAAGCTAGTCGTACTTCTTCCAAAGCTCTTCTTCTATGAGCTAGGTTCAATGTTTGGGTTACATCCAAAACACAAACAATATCCATCCGGGGCCTCTGATTAGAGCCCCCAGGTTGGACGGTCGCGTTGGACCCATCACTGCAAACACTCTCACAAATGCTTCTCACTTCACCTAAAAATAACACCGGATTAAAATCTTGATCTTATAAGGTTGGACGTATTTACATCGTGTTTACTTCAACCTACCTGTGTCCTCCACTGTTGTCGAAGTGTTAGCGGAGCCAAATGTTATCATTTTCTTGCTTGATTTACAAACATTTGTACAGTTTTACGGCCATAACAATTCTTCCAAATAAACACTAAACAGTAAGTAGTAACTACAACAAGTACATTCTAAATCCAAATGTTATTTAACATTAGTGTTGTACCCGCACAAGTAATATCCCAATCTAAAACGCAAATAAACACTTTATTAAATGCGACACTTTCATTTCGCTAGCTACATGTTACGATAGGAACGTTTCGCACGGAAAAAAATATTCGTCTGATGTATTTAATTTTAAATATTAATTAGCTGAATTCTTTTTTAATGGAACCAAACACTCTTCACGTCAATAAAATTGACATTACAAATATATCTTATAATACATCTTCACTTCCCTAAGGACCTTGAAAACATACTGCCATCTGTACGAAAATATGTCTGTTAAGTTGACAATAATTTCATTTGGTTCATAAACATTCCGCTAGATGACTCTGAAACTCCGAACACTAAGCCGACTGCGTATTTTTGTACGTCATTACTGTCATTACTAGACAATACACGATCTCAGATTAAGAATTACAATCTCAGATTAAGATTTACACGATACTTACTACTCATTGGTGTCGTGTAATTTTGACTACAAGTCATTTTAGTATTGTATTTTATGTAATTACTAGCTGACGAACGCTACTCAGCCCGCTACTCAGTCCGCGCGGATTTAAAAAAAAACGCAATTAGTAGCCTATGTGTTCTTCCAGATTATGTTAAACATGTATGCTAAATTTCATCGAGAACCGTCGAGACGTTCTGGAGATACCTTAACACAAACATCTATCTATCCATCCATAAGATAAAAATATAATATTGAATAATATGTCTTAATAATACTATAATATTTTTGCTGAAATATCTAAAGCTTTAATCTAGTAATCTTTAATCAATGCTGAGCTGACCCATAATAATAAAAAATAGATGTTACTATAATTATACTCTTATATAACATACACTAAATCATGTAATACTGATTGTAACTTAGGTGACAAATTTGTTGAGGTTCAGTGTATTTAACAATTTTCCACGCAATCATTCGCATTTCGTCAGATGATGGGATACTCGTGGTCAATTCTATTCGTCCTTCCCTTCTCTGAGTTTCTAGTAAGGAAACGATGGGCATGGCAGGTGGAATTTACAGGGGAGAGAATAGTAAAAGGAAATATTATTTGTAATTTATTACAAATGTTTCATTTATGTTTTTATCTTTTCGATCGAATCTTTTTAAAGTTCGATGGTCACCTTCTTGTAAAAAAATATTTCATGGCTGTAATCGTTAATCGTATCACAGCGAGGTGTCATGAATAAAAGCTTGATCATCAAGATAAAGGCAAAAGGTATAAAAGAAGAATAAACACTGGTTGAAAATAAAATTTTTATTAAAAAATTATTATCAACAGTAAGATTTACATAAATAAAAACTTTTTCTTTGTAGAAAATTGTATTTATTTATATTGACTACTATAGTTTACATCTAAATTTTGAAATAATACTTATTAAAGTTACAATACATCGTAAGCGTTGTAAATTAAATATAATTTTAATTTCAACTATAATTGAAACAGCATCAAAATTTATATTTTATTTCCCAATTGATATTCTAATGATACATATAAATATTCATATATTTAAATACCGATATATTTGATCATCGGAATAAATAACTACAATTATAAATATCTTAGTTCTCTGATATCCTGGTACTTCACTTGCCGAGGATGATTTTTCGGGACGCACCGAAGTTCTGTCCAGACTGGCTGGCCAATTTATTCGTGCCAGCTTGAAGACCTATAACCGCTTGTCCCGCACGAAGAACATCTTCGCTGAATTCGCGACGGTTTTCCTCCGCAGGTCTGGGCCCGAGATAGGGGCCACGCCATTCCGGGTGTTTGTACGCCTTGTGAAATAAAATTGCAACGTTTAATAATGTACTCTAAACAAACACCAGAATGAGGTTGGTACTTTGCGCCATAATTCCCCTTTAGAAATAATCATAAGTAGTTAACCAAGCAATCTATGTATGTGATGATTCAATGTGATTTCAAAAAAAGTCACACTTATTTTGCAAACTTAACTGCCCATAAAGATATCGTTGCAAAGTTTTTAGTAATCTTTTAATTTTGCAACATTGAAATGTGCCGAATTTAATCAATATGTTGGCATTACAAAACATGCCTTCGTATCGAAGTTTACTTTCTGTTATTTTAAAATTAAACATTATTTGAATACCATATTGTTTGATCGGAAAGGGTATTTGGAACGTAACATCTAAACAACGTCTAAATCTAGACGTCCCTTTGTAGATCTTCAATGCTAAGAATGTTTCTAGGGGGACTGTTACAGCGCCTATTTCTGCTAAATTTTACTAGTTCTATCATGCCATGCCAACTACCAAATAAAACAGTTCAATGACTCTTGGAACAATGTGACTTACATCTTTGAACAGAGTAAAAATCTACAGATGAACCATAATTATTGAATACCTGTCCTCGTTTATCTAGTCTATAATATGAATAGAATAATTGACTAACTTGTTATATAAAATAAGTTTTCAGTTGTAGTCACACATTTAAATCGGTATTATTTATTTATTTATTTACTTTTTATAGTTTGTGCTTGCAGTTGTCTAATAATTGTAGAGTCTACGTTAGTTTTTTGAGTTTCCGTAGTCCTCGGAGCTAAAAAAGTTTGTCAATTTAGTGTTGCTTCCACTTCTTCAAAATGATACCTAAATAAAACGTCCTACTTCGCGTACTCTGTGCCCCTTTTATTGAACTTCTAAAAGCATTTGTTTCATCGTGACTATATTTAGAGAACAATGCAAAGGCACAAGAGATATGCCTTTATGGTTGCATTTACATTGTTTGTGTTACATTGTTTGTAAAGTTTGTTAATAAACATAACGTCGTGCGGTCTCGTAATGCACGAGACTATAGTTGACAAATCATAAGCCTATGTACCTAATACCAACATTTCTAATTCTGAGCTAATAAGCTATTAGTAATTTTAAGATTGCTTGTATTAGTCAATTTTCTTAATCTGTTAATAACAATGTCATTTTTACCTGCCAGTATGTAAGGCAATCTAAAAACTATTACGATGTTCAGATCTCTTTTTTATCAAAGACAAGAAAAGGATAAAAATTGTTTAAATAGAAGACAAACAGTGGTAAACGCCAGCAACGCATAGTTGCACGCATAGGCCGGCTCGCCCGGTGCAACACTACGACCACACAGAAGGCAGGCGTGAAGTGAATGCAATTCCGCGTTTCGTTTGATGAGTGTATGTGCAAGAGGTCTAATTTTAGTCCCTTTACCTGTCCTACCCTTCTCTTATATGGAAAAGATGGGAATGTCAAGTGTATTTTACGGAGGATGGGATGCATAGGAAGGACGAGCGTCCCTTCATCCGTCGATAAAAAGTAGGCAACGCATCTGTTGTTAATTGCGGTTTTTATTGGCAACGGTCGCTTTGCTATTTCAGCGAAATCAGGTGGTCGCTTGCTCGTTTGTCACCTTCCAATATATTAAAAAAAAATAAGAGTTTCGACAGCGGAAACCAGAAATAAGACTTATCTTTCCGTCTTTATTACATTTCTTCCGACTTTATCTTACCGTCCTTCCAAGAGCAAAGATAGTTTGTGTGACGAGTGCAATGTTCTTTTGGTCCCAGAGGTCGGTCGATTGGAACAAATCGACGTCAGGCACGCCGTATTTGACGCACGCATTTTGGAACCTACAATAAAAATTCATTTAGTAATTAACAAAAGTTTTTTTTTTAATCCAAATTCTTGACTTGATTCTATATATAGGAAGAAGAATTGTGATGCCATTTATCATCTTATTGATTTCTCGTAGTTTGGCACTTTTATGAGTAGCAGACGGAAGCCTAGCGGAAGTGTAGCTGATTCGACCTTCACATTGCCCTCTGGATAGAAGGCCACTGAGATATCGCTGCTTATAATCTTACTTAAACTATAAAAAATTACATACATAAGAAAATAAAAAAGTTGACCTTACTTCGTTTGCTAATTAATTCATCAGAAAACATTTTAATTTATTCACACACAACGTTTTCTTGTAACATTGATGTGGCTCTATATTTAAGTACTACTGCAATAGACAGATTTTATAAGTTTAATATATCGAATAGAACAAATGCAAAATAAAATGAGTTTACGAGTTCACCTCTTTATGATCGGTCGATAGGTGAAATTTCGTTCACAGCAGATTCTCTTGCGAAATTATGAGCCGCCATAAAGTTTGCATGGCACTTCTCATCGTTTACGGTTACGCTTAAGAATGTAAGAATCATACTGATATACTAACTGATTAATGTTATCCATGTATTTGTAGTCGCCTCCGGAGACGTTGACCTTGGTTATGATACCCGGCTGCAGCCTGTTCATCAGTTTGCAGAGGATAATGCCATCTCGGAGGGCCAGCTCGTAAGGTAGGTCGGCAGGAAACTTCTCTCCGATCACCGCCTCTATCCATCTTTGAGCCTCCTCTTCCTTTTCTGGCTCACGCTTGCCAGCACGCTGGAAAAATGAAATAGATTGTCTTTATCATTTATATCTTAAGTCTATCTCAGGTACTTTTATTTCTTTAAGTTAGCCAGTGGTCTTTAAGGTCTTTAAGTAAGACACTTTTAAGCAGTCTCTTGATGTATATTAAAAAAAAACTTTTTCGGAAAAGAACTGGGAATAAATGTAAAATTACGCATTATTACAAGAATACTAAAGTCAAATAATTTTATACAAATTACTAGCTGTCGCCCGCGACTCCGTCCGCACGGAATTAAAAACAATACTTAATTAGTAGCCTATGTGTTCTTCCAGACTACGTTCTATGTCCATGCTAAATTTCATCCAGATCCGTTGAGTCGTTCCGGAGATACATTCAAAAAAAACATCCATCCATCCATCCATCTAAATATTCGCATATGTTTACGACCTCTAAACTAACGTAGAGTTCACTTTAATATAAATTTTCTTTATATATTTGATTGTATCCTTCGTGAACAAAGGGACCTTGAATAAGATAAGAAATTTTACGGTGGTATAGTCAGTTCCTGATGAAAATCTTATTGCTTATGAGAAGCTTAATAATCATAAAGTATACCCGTTGTGAAGGAAGCAGTCACCTGTGTGTCACATTTATTGTTTAAAATAAAAAGGATCGACGTGTTTTATTCTTTGAATGTAGCATTGTATTAATTAATAAATTCACTTGCATTTTATATGTAAGCAGCAGTGAGTACATAAATAGCTGTAGGTTAACTTATATCTTTATTTAACATGAACTTCGTTGTCGTTTGGTGGCGTTCTTTTGTGATAACGTAGTGAACTGCAATTTTTATCGGATAATGCTTGTACTCGGAATTTTATGTTTATATGCAATCTTTAATACTAATCCGTTTATTTTGTTATTTCTGTTCTTCTATATACCTAAACATTTTTCTATGTTACTATGACGGAAGATATCACGTTAGTTCGGAATTTCAATGTGTAAGTACAAACACGATTTTTATATTTCACAGAGGATTTTTTTTTAATTTTTAGTAGGTACTTCTCTTTGGTGTAGGCCACGTATGTCCTGCCCTGTAATCTATAATAGGGCTTCTTTTGTTTCCCTCCTTTTTCACGCAGTCGCATTAAAAAGGGAGCCTCGGGGTTGTTACATTTTAGAAGGGGGTTCTAATCGTCAAGTAAACCTATCCCGGGAAGACAGCAACATGAAGTGGTCCACGCTGTTGAATTTTTGTGAAGGTACAGAAAGTATTTTCCTGGGATCGTGCAGAAGCTCAGTGCAGAAGGTCCCGGTACGTTCCATTGGATATCCTGGGACTCTCGCAGTCGCACTTGAGGTTGTCTACTGACCAGTTTAGTGACTAGAAATCTCACATAAAAAACCACGCATGTCAGTATATTACATTGATATTGGTATTTTTTTATATAAAATCTAAACCAGCACTTAGGTCATTCCAAATTGACGAAGAATTTAGTATAACCCATCCCCACACGATGTCCAAGTTTTCTGGTTTTGGTTTTACGCGTCCGAGTTTTTGGGAGAAGATTAACTTTATTATAATAACAAATGGCTTAAATATTTCCAAACTATAAAAGTAGTCACATACTTAATAAAAAAACAAAGATTAATGGTCACAACGTGACAATGATACAACATTAGTATCTTTTAGTTATTGAAGTTACCTGACAAGGTTATTGTTTAAGTTGAAGATTATATTTATTTCGTGACATGTCTTAAAACTGAAAAAAAATCAAAGGACCAACAACTCTGAATAAATTTGAATGGCAATAAACCAATAAAACATTTTTGTTTTCTTGCCTTTTTATAAAAATTATTTTCATTGATAATAGCATTCTTCGTTAATGTAATTGACTTAATTGATATAATAATAGCATGTTATTACTGCTCCGAACTGCCATATGTGAATATTAATGAATAAGATGACATTTATAAATTGGTCATAGAGTTTTTGTAAACAATATTTAAGTGATATTATGATATGCTTCCAGTACATTAAGTATATTCATGTATTGATATTCCATGTAAATTTTAACCTCACCCTTGACAATGAGTGTTGAGGCAAAGTTAATTTTTATTAAATCTTGCCATGAAACTCCACCGTCACCGCACTTCTATTTTCAGATATTGCCGTCTTTATTTTTTTAAAGAGAATGTAAGGGATGATGATATTTATAAACCAAGTGCCTTGGCAGTGGAAATCCACTGTTAAAGTTAACCTTCTTGCAAGTAATGTCCAGTTATGGAAATATCGAATCGAAAATAATTGTATATTTATTGAACATTTATTATGATGTTTTAACCATCTTCGTTTTATTGGATTTTGTATACGATGTATGACGAATTTTGGATTATTGGTTATGTGATTTTTGGTGTTGTTTTTCAAAACTCATATGTTTTATTCCATAATCCTTAAAAATCCGTAATTACCAAGCCATTTTTGTCGCCCTTTGACTTGGACAGATATATCATTCGAAAACAAATTAAAATAAATTATTTCTACGCTGAAAGTAGATTTATTCTGAAAATCGTTATAAAATATCCAGTCGGGTATTTTCCAACACGCACGGGGCACGGGTTCCGTTTTCAGTTTGGCGCCATGCCAATCAAGATTGTAATTACACAAGCGTTCGTTCCTTGAGAGCGTCTTACATCATAGGACTTATTTAATACCCATATGTTTACTGTTTACAAAAGCTTTAAGCCATTTTTTTTTTACATCAAGAATGAAAGGTAACGAGTGATGATGATTTAAAATTAATTACAAGTGTCGCTCGACCTTTATTTATTTCTTAACAGAGATGTCGTTTAAGATTAATAAGCAATTATTTGAGTTCATAAAAGTTTTTTTTTATTTAAATAAATATGTATGTATGTTGTTGTTTTAAACAATGAAATTTAAATTTAATTTTATGTGCCCAGAGCATGTAATATTCTGGTATGGTGTGTATAATTACAATGTTTTGTGCACTCGTCTTGTTAAACCTCTTCGGTATTATTTTCAACGTTTAAACCGTCGCATCAGTAATCAAGCGTCCCGGCTGTCGTTGTACGTGTCCCGGATTACGACAAATAAACCTTATTTTTGATTGAAAAGCAATTGCTGTTGTTTAGGACATTTACTTTTAGTACAAAACTTTGAAACTTTCCGGAAATCCTTTTTTTATACATTACTAAATAAAGGTAAATAAAGCAATGCACTTTAGTTGCTATGTTAGTTAGATTTAAAACTATTATTAAATTAAACATTTCCACTATAGTTTTATTAGTTGAAGAACGTAAAATTGGTCGATATCACTACCGATATACCATAAAAAAAATAAACAATACATATTTACTTTCCTTAGAAATTAATAAAAATAGATCTGAAACGAAATAGAGAAATTAAACGTAAATAAAATTTTGGGCCGAGATCCAAAGCAACCGCTATACAATTTATGATAAGCTTTTCAAGTCAGTTTTTACTTCATAAACATTTTAAAAAATGTACCTAATGCACAAATGTTTAGATCATATTTTATATAATTTCACTTCTTATTTTATCTTATTTTATTTCGTCGCTGAGAAATTTTATGAAAAAAGAAATACCTAGAAAGGTGATGGAAAACATCTGCAAAACGCGCACATTCGCTCTAGATATTAAAAATATGCCATAAAAGATATATATGCTTAAATATTTATATCAATTAATTATTCTTTTTCTGTAGATAGTTTAAAAGTAACAAGAAACAATATACGACCGGGTAAATACTTTTCGCCAAAAAGTATTGTAAAAACAAAATTTTCGTAAATTCGCATACTAAAATACATTTAAAAAGACGTTTTATTTTTTGTAATCGACAATAATTCATACGTCTTGTGTTATAACAAGACGTTTACATCGGTCTTTACAGCCGGAAACAGCATCGCTGAATATCGAATCGGAAGACGCACGCAGAGTAAAAATAGCAGTGATAAAATCACTGCGCACTCGCACTGCTGTAACAACATTCTCGAATGTCGGTACATTGAGATTTTTTTTTAAAAGTAAACATTAAAATATATTCATAAATACAGTGTACCAACGGATAATTATATTTTGACAGATAATGTTATTAATATTAATCAAAAGGTCAAGCACTTACCGTGGGTTTCTGTCACCAAAATCTCTGAATAAAATATATTGTCATCCCTGTCATTATCTTTGACAAAAGAGAGATAACATTGTGTTGTAAACGAAGATTTTGATCTCAGAATAACACGGTTAGTAGAGCTTCCGGTCGAATACAATCCACTGGAGCTTTCAAAACGTTTGTATATAAATTTAATAATTTACTGGATACTTACTGGCTACAAGCATTCTCAAGAAAAAAATTTCGTAACTCTTGCATGTAGTCGCCCTCATTTAGCAACTAGGAAATATTTTTAATTGTACGCGTCTTCGTCTGCTACGGCCAAGATGTGACGATTGACAACATATCATCGCGCCAATTTTTGTAGCTCAAGCCTGAAGTCGATGCTCGTTAATTTGATGGCACGACAGGAATTGGCAATCGAATGTGTATTAATCAAGTCATTACAATTGTCATGCTTGTAATAGTGTCAAATAGTTGAATTGATAATTCAACTAATCACAGGGAATATTATTAGTGCAACTCTTTTCGCTTCAAAACTCCTTCGAGCAACGAAAGCGGTGTTTTAGATGATGATAAATCAGTATTCATTATAGATAAGGACTTATAACATGTAACCAGATAATAAAAATCTAAAGTAAAAGTTTTAAAGTTAAAACAAACATTTTCATTATAACTTGCCTCAAAACTAAATAAAACATAAAAATTACGTGATTAGACTGCGTCATTGTTCCATTATGTGACGTGTAAATATTTAATTATGTATGTACATGAAGAGTACATGTATGTATGACGTGACAGCCGCCTCCGCCCAAAGCGCTTTGCTGGGCGGGCGGGAGTCGCAGCAGTCTGCCTAGCGATATCGCCGCGGAAACAGGTCTAATCAGTGCGATCTAAGTCGGATACTCTATCACAATGCCTGTACGTCCAATAATATATATCCTATCTTTATTTGTGCATCTAATTAACTAAGTATTGTTTTCTTAAATATTCTTTGAATTTTTAAATGTTATTCTTCTTCCTTAACTTGAAATTTAAATTTTTATTAACCTTTAAAGTGATAGTGTGGCCTTTATAACAATTGTTTTATTTTCCAAAGTTAACGATACTGTTGTAAGCTTCTGTAATAGATTAATGCGCGGGCGCAGCTGCGTTCATGACCGTCCTTTAATCTCGACAGTGTTCCAGGCGGCGGGATAACGCTCGTATAACATATTATGTTTGGTTTATTTTCGTAGATGATACTGGAATATGCCCGCTTTATCATTAAACGGATACATCTTGGCACTGGAGCGAGGATTTTATGGCGCACGTTCAAAAACATGTTTTATTTGTAATCATTAATGAAAATACCACATTCGCAGGCCAGAAACAAGGACCAAGAACAGGAAGTTTTGACCTGGATCACTCAAGTCTTGGGTGAGCCATTGCCCAACGGCGCGTACGAAGATATACTCAAGGATGGCGTCGTGTTGTGCAAACTCATTAACAAACTCTCCCCGGGATCGGTGAAGAAAATTCAAGAAAGGGGAACCAACTTCCAGCTTATGGAAAACATTCAAAGGTAAAGTTCTTAAAATACCAATTCGAGTGAATGATCGCATCAAAGTTGGTGTATCGCAGAGGATTTATTTTTAAACGTCCATTACAGATTCCAGGCCGCCATTAAGAAGTATGGAGTGCCAGAGGAAGAAATCTTCCAGACTGCTGATCTTTTCGAACGACGCAACATTCCTCAAGTAACCCTTTGCTTATATGCATTGGGTAGAATTGTTAGTATTATTTACTAGTACTAACACAATTTATTGGACTTACAAATTATATGATATATTATGATTAAATCAATTAGATTATACTTTGAGATTATGTGATTTAAACAATGTTATTATAATTTACAGACTCAGAAGCACCCGGAATGGACTGGACCACAACTCGGCCCCAAGATGGCGGACAAGAATGAACGCACATTCACCGAGGAACAACTGAGGGCACACAACGCTGAACTTAACCTCCAAATGGGTTACAACAAGGGCGCCTCGCAGGCCGGTCTGGGTTCATTTGGCAACACTCGCCATATGTAATTACATTAGTCTAAGTGTGGAGAGCAGTGGAATCTTTAAAACATCAACAAAATTTTGACATTTACGTAATGTTTTGGCGGACTTTTTGACAGCTATGAATAAAAGAGCAGGAAATTATTTGTTATGTTTCTAAAGATCGTTTCTATGTTGGGTACATGAGACCAATGCCGATTTATTCGGAAAGTCAGTATTTCTATTTATTTTTTATTTTTATATGCTTGATAAGGTTTTATTTATGTGGAATTGAGAATTTTCTTCAAAATTGTTAACCCTGATGTGATAATGTCAAAATCTGTACGATATGATTTTATTTAATGTAGTAAAATAAAGTTAGCATATAAATCAAATAACAATAATATTGATTTACAGTAAACAATACTAAGGATTTAACTTATTTTTATTAATAAGTAACTGTTAAATTTCGTGCAATAAACCACTTTTTTAACAATATGTTTTATTTGTGCCCAAACTACATACGTACTAAATTAAAAATTGACCCAATAAACCCCAGGAATATGTACACATTTTCTTTTTAAATGTCTTTGAATTTTAATATGGTGTAATTATTTAATTCGGAGCGAACTCCTACATCCATATGCCGCGTCTTTAAAATAATAGGTCTATATTTAACTGCAAGGCTATCTGTTCAATGAACTCTTAATACTAAAAATTACTTAATAGAATTAGGTGGATTTATTGATACTGTCTATCAGTTTTTTTTTTTAAAGAAATGTAAAAAAAAATTTTTTTAATTGATTCTTTGAGGACTAGCGGAAATATATGTTTTATGCTTTTTCTACTCTAAATGACGAAAGCCTAACTATTCCCTTTTTATGATTCTTTCTAGTCATTTTCCGTGATACAGGCTGTCATGAGAAGTAGGCCCAAACATTGGTATCCCTGAGTAGCCAGGTAGGACGACAGGACGATTTTCGAAAAGAGCGCTCTGCTTTGTCACTCAAAACTAAACGAAAACTTTCCAAAGAAACTTCAATCGAAGACGAGACTTTGCCGGTATTTTTTTAAATATTGGGCTAATTTTATATTTTAACACAAGCTATAATATCGCGTATTTTGAGAAGTGATGAAATATGTTATTCTGGAACTCAAATTAATCATGCGATGCTTTTCCTTGGCCTAATTAAAGACGTGGTACGCGTGTACCACCCGAGTGCCAATGCTGGTTTCAGTTCCAAATTATAAAATGTGAATGCAATATTTTTAAGTAACATAAAACCATCGAAAATATCGCCCTATATTTAATTCGAAGTTATATCGAATAATGTGACTACGATATCCTAAATTTAAATAGATATATTTTAAAATGTTTCATTATAATATCTCCAAGGCCATCTTTTACTTTTACTCTTACATAATGTATTTATCAAAACCATGCGATAGGTGGCGTTGTCTTGCGAAACAAGCATATTATTCTGTAATACTTATTTATCATTTGGAATTAAATTTTAACGTTTGTACAAGTTAATAAATGACAATCGAATAGATAATTTCAAAAAACGTTAGAATTTTATATAATTTAACAAATATTGATTTTAAAACTTTGGTCCAAAAACAACAATTTGTTACAAGAAATTCGCCTGCAATATTAATCTTTGTTTTCACATGTGTGTCTGGAAAATATTAAAGATAAATGACTAATCTAAAATTAACGTAAAAGCTAATTTGTCTTGCGAAATTAGAGTCCATTTACAATTATATGTTTAGAACCAGCATTTTCTGACTATGATAAATGTGAGGCTACTTTGATCTTGCGTCGAAGACGCACATTAATTGATACCGTGAAGTGCACGTCAAAAGGTCATTCAACTCTACAACCAACAAGTAATGAGTGTTCTCTCTCAAGTAATGTAATACTTATTGTACCTATATCTGCTCGATAAAACATGGTTCGAATAAAATTTAACTTGGAAGTAATATCTTGGGTTTGTATTATATTATTAAGCAATAGATTTGAGACAACTAACATCTCTTATCAAGGACAATGTAAGACGGTCTGGATAAAATACTTTTATCAAAAAATCTAATTCAAAAAATCCGGTTCAAAAACATTGAGAGATAATTTTAGAATAGAAAAACTAACTACAGAAAGCTTATTTAAACTGCAGAGAAATTTATTCTTTCCAGACATAACATCGTATTGGAGAGATAATAAAATTTGTTTATACTAAAATGTATATTTGTTCAATTTCGGGGAATAGATTACACGTTGGCTTAGCGTGGGCAATGGCGTGGTATTTTTTATGTTCGGTTTGAAAAACTGCCAAACGCGGAGGATGAACTATAATATGTTGTGTTGTCACTGACATAGCCCTTGATTAACGTACTAGTTAATTTTAGACATTACTTATGTTATTGACTGAGTATTCTATTAGTGTAATATTGTTACAGTTGTTGCGAATGTAACAGTAGTGGCATATTTGTTACATTCGCAAATCAGTTTTAGGGGACAGTTGGTAATTAGCTTGACAAATTTGATTGTAATTGCAATAAATTTCCGTTCCTCGAAATTGTGAGCCAATCTTTTTTTCTATTGTTTTTGTTGGTTTATTTATTTAAAATTTGACAGTCTCCTCGGAGAAGATTTTATTATCATTTAAGGAACACATGTAACTAAGCTAATATCCTTCAAGCTCAACTCAGAAGTAAACTGAAGCGCGCAATATCTTACTTTGTAGGAAACGTTGTTGATGTATTGACACACGATTACACCCGTCAGTGACCCTAGCCCCAAGCTAAAGTGCAATATAATGACGCAAATTACAGTGTCTTGCAATTTGTACTTACATGCAATAAATACATAATATTGGTCAAAGGGTTTTTTTACATTATAAGCCGTGAGTTTCTGAGACCAAAGTACTCGTTTAAAATATATTTCTATCTCTGTTTCTGTCAAATGTAATGACAGGGATGACGGTATGTTTTATAGAGATTTCGGTCTCAGAAACCAACAGTTACCCATTTTAAACAAAGTTTTACCTATTCCTTATACAAAATTAACAAACACAGAACGTGTACAAAATATTGCTCTTTACGTTATAGGATTTAATAAATAGATATCGAAGCCTTTAATAATAATTCGGTTCTTTTTTAATCGTATTTATTATCCTAGTGTTTTAATAACATTCAAAGTATTTTTCGTAGATGATGCACAGAGTAGCTACTACAGAACAATTGAAAGCCACTGTTTGTGTTCTATTCCACTAATCCTTTCCCACGTGTCTTGCTTCATAAGAGAAGATCTTGCATTCGCCGCTCATATCTCAAGGCCGGTCGGTTGTTAGCCGTGCATTCGTCTGTGGCAACCCCTCGTCGCGTGGCCCTTACCTAACTATACTAATTGGAACTAACGAATATCGAAACACGATTTTGACACAGATCTGGTGCTCACAGGAAATCAAAACTTAATAGTAAATCTGAATTAATATTTATAATTCAAAACAGTAACTAATCTCGCATTTTGTTGAGAATTATTGGACTATATTTTCTAAAAATGAGTTCTGAAAATTAAAATAATTTATAGAAGATTGGGGAGGATGGAAAGTTTAAGAAATCAAAGAAAGAGAAAAAAATTAATGTGAAATTGATGTGAGATTTGATGGTAAATAGGTAAATTAACAGAAACATAGTTGAGTTGTGCCTAGTAATCACAGTTGACTCAATAGAAACCTTGACTCAGATATAGAAAGGTCCCTTTACATGTATTATGCCAAAATATTACCGCCAATCGATTGACTTAATTAATATTCCAATAGTTGCTCGAATTCTAAATGCATATTATATTTTTTGTTTAACCCAGAATGTTGCAATTATTTCAAACGCTACTAATATTGTTTACAAAACTTTGTTTGGTACACAGTCATTTATTTACAGGGCAGCATTATCGTTGCCTGTTGTACAGTTGCCGTTAAGTTTTATTTTGTATGGAATTTATCAGTATACTAGAAAAAAAAATTGACCAATTTTTAAGGAACGCATAAACGCAAAAATCTGACACGCGAGAGAAGAGCATTAAGCTACTTTTAATTTAAAAAAAATTGTTTGATTATAAATAATGGTCGAATTTCGACTGATAGAGAAGCATGCACTTTCCCCACTATAAAACATTGTTTCTAAGTAAAGTACCATCATATTACTGTTACAACATCATGCGACGGTAAGTAACGGTACGGAACGAACGTAACACATATAACATTAATTAGGTCTCGATTACGATGCGAATTATTTGACTAGTTAAACTCGTTTTTCAGGAACTAGAACTAGGCTAGGACACTAACTGCAAATGATTTCAATAAACTGTTAGCATCATTTTGAGTTTATGTATGGATATTTTCTTTTTTTAGTATTCTTTGTATTTTTATAATTATTTTAGGATATATCGTTTTGAAAAGTATTTTTACTAACATAACAATTTTTGGAAATACAATTGTATAATAGTCAATGGCTGCAATAAAGGTAAATCTTTGCCTTTTTGTCGGAAACATCGCAAAATGTCATATCTATTTTCTTAATATATATAACTTATAATTCGATGAGATTAAATATTAGTAAGAACTAATTCCAGATGACTGGAATCTGTGCTTTATGACAATTAAAATTAAATGTTTACAATATAACAAAAGTATTAACTCTCAACAAATCTTTCTAGAGGACTATGAGGCAATATTTCGAATGACTTATTGTTACTCCCACTCAAATGCATTCTGCAGCTGCTTTAATGTACTGCTCATTGCTTTGTATATATAATTACAAATGACCTTACACAAATGTATATTTTATTTTTGACGTTTCTATTACCTATTTTGTTTATAGCTTTTTACTATGCCAACAAAATTATATTTCAGAGTTGTTACTCTAAGAGCTAATTTTGTTGAAAAATTGTTTACCTCAAGAAGATCAATGTCAAAGTGTGTATTTCAAACATTATTCTGGGCAAAAAACTACGAGTATCTATGATTTACACTAAAACAGTATCAAAGCGTTTAATTTCATCAGGCGTGAAGTCATTTGCTTATTGACCAATTTACGATAAATGTGTAAGGAAAATTTTATTTACATAGCTGCCAATTATTTGGAGAGCCCCCACCTTCGTGAGAGGTGGTGTTGCGGCATCAGGGCAGCATAGCGGGGACCGAGTCGCTGCACGTCGAACAGCCCGCTCATGGCTGAGCAGCCAACCTGACGGGGTTCTAGTCGCGTGTTACACAGTTCGCACAAAATGCCTTACAAATTGTTTATAGTGACTTTGGTGCTACACTACACGGCTGCCGAACACTACAAGATTAAGCGTGAGTATTCTTGGACACTATTGCAACGCGGGATTGTGAAGTTTGACCCACATTGGGACCACGATGATAAACAAACGAGACTCGGTCAAGCCGCACCGATTTCTTAACAGAACTTTTATATAATATCTTATGGTCTTTGTTTATATTGCTTTTATTACATTACTTTGCGACACATTAATTTGGAAATTGCAAAATAAACCCAATAAATTATGAAAATGATTGATGTTAAATGTGTGTAACAACATTAATTACGTTGACTACGTACCCCAGGGGTAGTTAGAATAAGTCATTAAAAGAATACTGAGAAGTATCAAATAAAGTGGAAATCGCAAGTGTCAAAACGGAAGAGAGTCGATTTTGACGACCCTTTAATAGGTTTCTAACACTATGCACCTTAGTCTATTTTAAAAGTACGCTATTCCATCTTCTATTTGGTTAATTGTCGAGGTGTGAATAAAAAATACAATAAAGTCCAATAATTGCTTATTTTATGAACATTTTGCAATATACCTATATCACCACTTACTTAAATATAAAATATATACAAATATAAATGCGAAGGTTAAGATGGATGGATGTTTGTTTGAAAGTATCTCCGGAACGGCTCAATGGATCTTGATGAAATTTGGCAAAGATGAAGAACTCTAGTCTGGAACAACACACAGGCTAATTGTAAAGTTTTATAAAATTATTAATGCCGAAAGGACGGAGTCGCAGGCAAAAGCTATCATATATAAAACTACTGATAATATTGAACAGGAATATACATATCTGATCATTCCATTAACAACTTGTGTTGTCTTTTATTTCTTTGTCTTTGTCAAAAGGTATAGAATACGAATTACATCACAACAAAGATTTATTCTCCCCTTCCTCCCTCCTCTTGTATTCTTATTACCTGGCTGTAACATTCGATTGTATATTATTTCAGCTGATTTCGTAAAGACATGTTTCAAAAGCGACCCAGAATTCGACGACTGTTCGAAACAAGCGGTACAACAACTGTTCAACGCTTTGGGACCCGGTAAATAATTTTATTTTATGTTTTTTTTCTTATAATGCATAGGCATGCATAGGGTGGCGCCCTCTGGGTCTCTTCTGCCTCGTTTGCACCCGTAATGTTGAGTTTTCCTAGGTTTCAGGGGATCGACTTGCGATGTGACCGAAAAGGCTTTTAGTTACTTTGAGCTCCTCTACTATCGAGACGTTTATCGTAGATACCTTAACCCTTAATAATTACTAGGGTAAAAATAATATTGCAACTCCAATTATTTCTAATTGCTTGGATATAAGTGTTCAAACATTTAGTTATTATTAGTATAGTATAGACAATGTAATATGTTGATATTGAGACAGTACAGGGTAATAGGATTGCTATTTTTTACATTGGCAGTTTTAAATTGCCTACTTGAGATGTCTTTGTTTACATCGTGAAGAGTAACCTATTTAAAAGACGTCACACACTCTATATGCCTTTGATCACATAAATTGTATTCATTAAGAAAATAAACAATAAAACATTCCAAGTTGAACCAATAGCACTGTTACGATACCCTGCCTCCGATTATGGATATTGCGTTATTATACAGTTAGATGGTGTTGCACAGATTGCTAAGAATGATAGTGGGTTGGTAGGTTCACGAGCCACTAGGCTAGTCACATAGCCTCAATTACGAAACATGTATAGGTGCATAACTTGCGGAAAGCGAAAGCGCTGTTTCTTCATCATGTTTACACGACTCCGCAAGAGCAACTTTACATTTTATAAATTTTTCTGCGGAAAAGCACTTTAAATCCTTTGCAAAAACTCATACGTGATATTGTAAATATTCAATTGTTGATTATGTGTTCCAGGTTTACCTGAAATAGGCATGGTGCCACTAGATCCTTTGAAGATTCCTAAAATAAGAATCTTGCAAGGAGATGGCCCGGTGAACGTAAATGCGGCACTAGATGACGTCATAGTATCAGGGTTCGGAGATACTGAAGTTTTGTTGAGCCAGTAAGTTTAAACCACTAGTCATTTATGCTATCCTAGTACAAAGAGCAACTGTTTGATCGACGAAGTTGAACAACTGACGATTGACGGATATCGAAGATTAGATGATCCCTCCTCCCTAATAATGCGTTCGTAACATCTCCAATTATTTTTCAGGGTGGATGGCAAAAGTTACAGCTTTTACACAAAGGTCCGAGTGCCAAAAATAAGGATAGAGGGAACGTACGACTTAAAAGGGAAAATATTGTTAATTCCACTAGTCGGTAGGGGACTCTGTTGGTTTGAACCCAGTAAGTTCTGTTTAGATCATTTAAGCTGTTTTTTTTTTAAATTTTGGTGTAAGTGACGGTGTTCAATTAATTTAAATTTATTTTCAGCAAATATGACTATTGATATTGTGAGTGACGTAAAGTTGTATGATAAAGATGGATTTGTATTTTTCAATGTCACCGGAGCACATGTAAAATATACAATTGGTGGATTGAAATTAAGAATGAACAATCTATTTGACGGAATTTCATCTCTTGGTAAGTTTAAAAAGTTTACTGGTTTCTGACGCCATCTATGAGCCATAAAGGACAATATTTGGACTGTGTGTTCGGATTCGATATTTTTGTCTCTCACTTGCAGATGGCGGTAGTTTAGTTACGTTCTCACCCATTCGCCACTCGTTTATGTAGTCCTAGTACCTCAAATTTACAGTTTGCAACGTTTTATCTTCCCGCGGAGGGATTTTGTTAAAATTAAATAACATTTTAAAATTCGCACTTAAAAATATGTCGTCATTGTTATGAAATTACGATATGATTGATACGCAGAGGATTTTTCAGTGTTCTTTTCGATTGTCTTTTTTTATAAAGTTAATTTTTGTTAAGAAGTCTTTTAGACATTTAAATGTGTGATACATTAAAGAAAACTAACTTCGATTGCTGCACGAGTTGTTATTGTTTTAAGTTTATTTTTTAAATCATAGTTTTTTTATTTTAAAACGTGTTTAATATCAATATTTCAGAGGACAGCACAAACTCGTACCTAAACGCTAATTGGAGACCTGTATCGGAATCTTTACGACCAATCCTGTCAAAAACAATCGAAGATATTTTATTGGGTTTCTTGCAACAACTATTTCACAATTTACCTGCGAATTTCATGATCGGAGATATCAAAAATAATATTAAGAAATCTGATAAAAAAGTCTGATTGCAGTAGATTTTTTAGAATTGTATTAAAGTAGATTTAGTTGTATGTCTTCACACTATCACTTTTTTCTGTGCAATACAATAAAAACAATTAGAGCACGTTTGTGTTCAAATTAAACAAACTAATTAATTTATAGCAGTATTCAAAGTGATTTAATGTTTGTGCTAAGACTAGATAAAATATTGTACTGATAACATAGGTGTAAATTTGTAAATAAAGTTTTTAAAACTATGACTTTTTTATTTTTCAATAGAACGAAAATTAATTTTGTTAATGTTAATTTTTCATAAAAGCCTTTATTTTATGTGACTTTCTTACAATTTACTAAATATGTGATATAACTTTGTAAAAAAATTGCTAGTCGTAAAACACCTGAAATTCAGGTAAACATTTCAAGGCCACGTAGTAAAATTAGTCATCGGTAAGCATTGCACACACGTACGAATATCCAATAACGACGTCTATAAATACACATTTATTCACCGTTATACATATTATAAAATATATATATTTTAAGGGTAATTGAAATACTCGTGATTCATCGTCCTTGTAAGAAAATGTGACTAAAACAATACGACAATTAAAAGAGAATTTTTAGAAATGTTTAATTTATACATTATGTATTGGAATTGGTTATTGTTTATTAATTTACCTGCCAAAGAGGACGACCGCCAGGCATTTTTCTACGGCAAATTCTTTGGTCACTGCACAGAGATCAAAAAATCACTATTCACTAGCGTGAGTTTGGCACGTCCACCACTAGATGGCTCTCTTTCAAATGTTGAGAAGAAAATAAGCGTTGCTGACTCAAATAACGTGTTTTATACGATGCCAGAGAGCTTTGGGTGTAAATATCGGCGCGAACGGACACGAGGCAGAAACCATCGACCAAAATAATCCCCATACGTGGCCAGTACCGATTATTGAGATATTTTTACCATCGAGAATTACTAATTCGTTGTTTACTTTTGGAGTTAGGTTCAACGCGAGTTTAACTTAAAACATTTTACGAAGCGAGTTTACGAGTATTGCTTTAAAAATAACATTGCTGTTGTTAGAATCCGTTAATATTTATTTTAATTCTTCAGAAATAAACTAAGAATTTCTCTAAATGTGCACTTGCCATTGGTTAGAAGCTATACTGTTGTAAAAAAATGTTTCAGCTCAAATTTTAATTAATGAGATGACCTTATTTTATTTTTGTCTTCACATAATTTCCATAATAATCATGTGGCATGCACATAACATAACATGTTAACATGAGACTGCTAATGAGTCACGAGTCATCTAAGTGCACAAAAACGAAGAAAAACGCAAGAGAAGAAGCGTTAAGTCAAATCGTCCAGAATTAGATTTCCAGATTTATGGCATCTATTGCGTAGTCACCAATTGTTTCTTTTTATTTGGACGAAAAAGAGGCAAAGACAATCTAGTAATTAAAATAAGAGCGGCAACGAAATAATAATCTAAGATGCTTAACAATCAATTCCCCTGCCTCTAATGAAGAGCAAATTACAAATATAGAATAATGAATTGTTCTTAGCTTTACATGAATTTATAGTCTAGTGTACTTTGAGGCTTTATTGTAAATCCTATTTGCTAACGTAGGTAAACAAACGATGTATCCTTCTCAAACATAAGTTTAAAAAATAGTAATACATTAAAATGTTTAAAGATTGGTATTTAGTAAAACGTTACGATAGTTTATAAAAATCTAAGAAAATAATAACAAAGGAATATGAAGAATGAAGGATAAAGTCACATATACTTGACCAAAAACATAATAAAATCTAGATAAATCTAACTGAATCATATCAGAGCAAATAGAATAGAACGTTCAACAGATAATATACGTGTACCACCGACCAAAGTAACTCAATTAATTACGTAGCGTGGAGGCGGATCGATATTTTCACACGTCAATACTGTAATGACATGTGTGCCATTGTATTCATAATGCATTTGTCTTTGTGTGCATACACTGCATCTGCATCACACCACTCTTGAATTCTGTATTCCTTGTCCAACAAGTTCCTGGTAAGACTGATCGTAGGAGGAAGAATGTTTCGTTTTTTTCATATTCATCATCTGCTTTTCTTTAAAAAATGATATGATAAAAATATTTACAAACTGAATAAATGTAAAGCAATTATTAGTATGCTTTTTCTATTAAAATTGTAATTATTTTATTAATTCATCATTTTTATTATATGTAATACTGTTGCATAAGACAGGATTACAAATCCTTTAAAAATATTTCATATCATTCTTAAAGAAATATTGTGCAATGCAAAAATAAATCTAATCGTATTGTTTTTATGCAAAGGCTAATTTTAAAACAAAAGTACAGATTGGTCGAACCCATGAAACAGGGGATTTTTGAAATCAAAAATCGAATTACCACTATAAATAAATATGAAGACATTATTTTGTGTTGAAGCAGTATTTAATTTAACATTGCAATATTATGAAGGTTAAATAAGAAGGCCGATGACCGAAAGATGAAATGACCCAGAGAAGGGTGCCCGAAGGGGATAGGGCCCCTTTGGTGGCGCTTGTGAAAGGAACGATCACCAGGGCAACATGAATGCGAGGAGATAAAGGTGCATACATGCACTTTGCACCGAATGCGGGTGACGTCACTCGAGCCAATATTGCATTGTTTGCGTTGCACTTTCGTGTTATTAGCTTGTAGTTTATTTATATTCTACTCGATGTGTTATGCGACTGCATTTACTTACAGTTTTTATTTGTATTTATTTTATATAAATTTCGATGTTAAAGTGCCAGCCACATATGATTTCTTTACCTGTTTCGGTATTAAAATTATAATACTTAAATTAATATAATAAAGCGGATTAAGTAATTGTTCAGATAGGGGATATTCAACATATACGGTCGTACGGTATCATTGTTGAGACCAGTAAACCTAATAAAAGACAAAAGCAGAGATTAGATAGAAATATAAGTTATAATGTTGTACGTATACCCAATTTATTCGTTCTCTTTTTTGTGTTTTAACGAGAATTATTTTGATGTTCCTGTAATTTTGTCCAGTGTCCAATCAACTGGACCAAACCAAACCAGTAAGTAAACTGTGAATATGATTTTTTTAATCCAGCTCAATTAATCCCTTTGAACTAATAATTATATCTAAAGTCTATGTAGGACCTGTACTGTATAGTATGGTATTATCTGTGGTAGAACCATTTTTCAACTTAGATTATTTGGCCAATAAGCGTATTTTACTGATTTTCTAAATTAATTTCTAAAATATATCCCAGAGTCTTTTATCTTCGAGTGGTAAAATGAAATTGTGATATAACAAAAAAATAAAAAACCGTATGTACAGTTTACACCACGGTTTAACTATTTTTTTGTTCAACTATAAAAAAATAAGAATACTGCCTTGAGTTCATTGATTTATACGTGGAAAATAATTTTCCTTTGTCTATCTTTCCAGAACGTTCCGTTGGCTAGATATCAAAAATAGGTCGTACGTACTTGATGAGCGGTTCAAGGTATCGGGGGTACAAAAATAGCTTCATGAGTGCGAAGCTCGGAATAGTTTTGCCGTTAGCTGTCGTCTGAAATGATCTCATTCGTCCGTCGACACAGCCTACATCTCACAAAATGTTGTAAATTTAGTTCGTTAAAATTTAAGGATATTAGAAATAGAAATAATTTAAATGACACTACCGAAATCGAACTTCTAAAAAAATCAAACAAAATGTCCATCAGTGCACGTCCATCATTAAAAACACAATTTGAATGCATTTAACAGGGAAGTTCCACTCATTGTACGGCACTGTACGTTTATAATAAGATCTATTTTTGTCTCTGATTTTTTTAAGCGAATAAGTGGGATATATGAAATTATTTATGTGTACTTATTAGTTACATAATTGAAATAAAATTATTCATAAATTTAATTATCCGAGTTACCCTACGTAGTGTATATCTAAATGGAGTTGTTGACGTTTTTAGTTCTTAAATAAACCTAGAATTTCCGTTTCAGTTTGATGCCCAACTATTTTGAATAAGATTTTATAAAATATATAATCTCTGTAATGCCACTCTGGTGGGTTTTCAAGAATTTGACATTTTAGTAATGACAAAAATGATTGTGGCGCTGGAATTGGCTATTTTCACAATAAAAACAGATAGAGAATTTTAAAAATTTGGGAAATTCGATAAAAAAAATAAAAAAAATTATGAAGGATGACTATAAAAAAATTACAATGACGAAGACGATGAGTCCGTTCTATTTAAATCTAGCCACGTATTGCGAAATACGGTAACGGCGTTACTATGTAACGAGAGATAGACGCTCGAACGACGTTAAAAATAGAGTCGAAGTAACGGCGAGAATCTCTCAGCATCGGAATGTATGCGCAGAATGGCGGCGTCCTAGAATGAGTAGCGGAACGCTTGGAACGTGGGCGTCCGCTGTTGGAGAATCTGGAGCAGGCAGTTACGATCGCCATGTACTAGGAAAGCATGAATAGCCACGAGTAATATTGTAATCTACGAATGCTTAATCGTGCCATCTGTTGGTATAAAGTGGAAGTCTTTGATGCAAAAATACAACAAACTTTGCTACTTCACACGAGATGTCGCGATTAATAGCAAATTGGAAAGTGTTACTATAAAATTTATACGAGCACTGCGTAGGTATATTTATAGTGTACTAGTTCTCAAAATGGTAATATTTTATATTATATATATCTCTTTCCTTGATCATGTTTTTGAGTTTATTACTTACCCAACATTTAGTATCTCTATCTCTATGACTAACTACTACGTACGTATATTTCGTGTAGGGCATCGTACAATCTAATAGGGCATTTAATAAACATTATTATATTAAAATCAGTATTTTGTAGTCGCTCTCTAACCAAACGATTGTCGAGCACACGGCGTCGTACTGGTCGCAATACTGGGAACGCGCGAACCGCGGCCGACCGCCGTGTGCGACGTGATGGCTACTGATTGAACGGTGAGCGCGACGTCGATGTTCCTGCAACGACACGATTTACACTTGACGGTGCACTTTATTGCACAACGGCAGTGCCGTCTTTAAGGCAGGGCCCGAGGCCCCGAGGTAGGCAGGGGCCCCACAATTCTGAAAATTTTCGATATACAACAACAAATTTTATAACATAGTAAGAAAAATATCAAATCACACACTTGGTAAAATAGAAACAAGATTTAGAAAATTTGTTTAAAAATTTATTTTTGCACTAAAATAACAGTAATTATATACAGCTTAAAAAACTTTTTTTCCCGATTTCTTCGCAGCAAAATTAGATATGAGTTCATCAAAATCAATCGATTTTAATAAGTCCGATTCTATACTCATTAAACTTAGATGATTCAATCGTGACTGTGACATTGTGCTTCGATGATCGGATTTTATCAACTTTTATCTAGAAAATGATCGTTCACCAGCAAAATTTATTTATTGAACTCTCATATGTGGGGTGTTAAGAGACGGGGTTACGATTTAGCCTATTGCGTTATTGTAAACTGAAAAATGATAAAGTTAAAATTTAAGGATTTTCCATCCCTTACATAGGCCCCAGCCAGTACCTTGGCCCATAGCCTCGTTGATCCTAAAGACGGCACTGCACAACGGCCGAAACGATATAATTATCCGATATTTATTGTTGCATTAGGTACTGCCGAGTTGATTGACTTACATTCGGCCCTTACTAACGAATTGTTTCTTTTAAATCCAATAGTCACTACTCTAAAATATTGGTTTTAAAATTTCGTTCTTATTAGCAACAACTCTCTAATGTGGTTGCTCGATTACTTACTACATCGTGCTTTTGAATTCATTAAGTTTGTAATGTCAAATACCAAGGTAAAACATTTTCCAGGGTAAAGTAAACAACTTGTAAGTCTATGACAAATATTTAATATAACTGAGAAAATATATTTACACACATAGATTATGACTTGAAAACTCTAAGCTCAAAGAAGTAACAACTACAAAGGACTAGAGCTATACACGTAATACATAATAGTGATTAAGTATATATAACTACCAAATAGATAATAAATAAACATTATATTGCACATAAAATTTTACCCTACTTCATCACTAATTATATGTTTTATAGTTAAAAAAAATATTTACAATCTTTATATTAAATTTGAGTAATAAGTTTACAATAAATTAATTCACATGCAAAATATAATTTATAAGCTTATTGCTTGAGACACGTATTGATTTATTTACATCTTTATTAAAATAGTCTGTTATCTATGACTATAAATTGTTTTCTATAAACAAAATATAAATAACTAATATAATACATTTATTTTATAAGAAATGGCTTTAGATAAGCCACGAATTTAGCAAAAATTAAATATGTTGCCCGCGACTCCGTGCTCCCGGAATTAAAAAAAACTTATTAAGCCATTGTGTTTTTCCAAGACTATTTACTACATTTTTGCCAAATATCATCAAGATCCCTTGAGCCGTTCCGCAGATACTCCTACGCACTTCCATCTAAATTTATTTAAATTTATTATTACTAAGATTATTTCGATCAATTGTCTTTTAAGAGATTTTTTAAAATTTATTGCTTAGATCTAAATGCTTAAAAATAAACACTTAAAAAATTATGACTAGACTTTTACAAAGCATTTCGGTTTGATTGTTCTTAGTCTATAACATGTTTCATTTAATGACGTCATTTATTCTAATTCGTCATAGCTCTCGTTTAACGTTTGCTGCATGTCATCGCTATCGAAATTAGAAGTTGTGTCTTTACTAGTTGTTTCGTTCTGCGCAAGCAGTCTATCGCATTCGTTCAGTCGACCGTGCAGAATATTGTAAATACGAGACATCGAAGCCACTTTTTCTTTGCAAGTAGGATCTGTTTCAATTGCAAAAAGCCTCGAATCCAACAATTTAATAGCAGCAACTACGTAATTTCTTAAAGTTTTCGTCTTGTGCTCACTTCTTATCCGATCTAGGAACGCACATACTTGTCTCTCTCCACATAAGAGAACGTCAACATCGTAAGCCAATGGCGAGTGTTGGCGATGAAGGAATGAGATCAATCGTTTAGCGTATCGTCGGTACGTACGATAAGTTTTACGCTTCCTTTGTCCTAATTTTCTGCCCATCGTCATACATTTCTTCATATCATCGATCACAGCTTTGTAGCCAGCATCAATTTTGGAATCGAATATGTCCCGCAATCTGGTTTCGACTGGTTGAAGATCGTAAGGCGCTGGTGAGGGAGGTAGAGACGGAGACGAAGGTGGAGGAGATGGTGGCAACGAACTCGTTCTAGCATTTTCTTCTTCACTCGATTCGCTTGATGCTCTGCTGGTAGTTGGACTACTCTCTGGGGGTGGGTATGGCCGCGGTCGGGTTCTGGGTCTCTGGACTCTAGCCGGTCGTGGAGCGGTCCTAGCATTGTACGCTGTTAGAACGTTAGCGTCCTGTTCGGTGAGCGGTCGACTTCGCTGCGAAGCCGCAAGAGGAATTATTCTAATCTTAACAAGTGCATAGCTTTGGTGAATTTTTGCTTTGATCCGAGGATCGTCGTAATCTGCGCCCCATAGGTCACGTATGGCAGATTCTTTGAGGTATCGAACTTGACAGAGTTCACCGTTGAAAAATCTTTTCCTCTGTTGTTCGTTAAGGGTGTCTCTCTCAGCTCCGGTGAGGCCGTGGATTTTGGTGAGATGGTCGGGCAGCTTGCCGTATGTGAACCTTGCGCAATCTTCAATCGGGCAAGGTATGTTGGCATGATTTTGCTTTTTGGTACGCGTTGTTGTCGATGTAGGCTGTGCGGTCATCGTGTTTTGGAACCTAAAAGAGACAAAAAAAACTTTATTTAATGTTATGCATACATATTCAATTTCCTTCATCAGGAAATGTAAAACAGGGAAGGACTAATTTTAGTCCACGTTCCCTTCCCACCCTTTTCTTATAAGGAAAGGATGTTAAGGGAAAGTGATTTTGACGGAGGAAGGGGCACATAGGAAGAGGATATATCCTCGTTCTGTGCGTTCTCTCCTGTGACGGTTAAAGGTAGGCAACGCATCTGCAATTGCGGATGTTTACGGGCAGCGGTCGCTTCGCTATTTAGGCGTATTTGGGTGACCGCTTGCTCGTTTGCCATCTTATAATATAAAAAAATGTAAAACGGAATTTTCGTTATTACGAAAAATTTAATTCCATCATCATCTTCCTATCCAATAACCACCTTGTCATTTTAATATCTACATATCTCATCAATTTTTACTTAGTTTAAAACTATTTATTGCATTTACCATCAGACACTACGAAAAACATTTCATACATCATTCATTCTTTATTTTTATTATTAACTAGATTTTACCCGCGACTCCGTCCGCGCGGAATAAAAAATAGAAAACGGGGTAAAAATTATCCTATGTCCGTTTCCTGGTTCTAAGCTACCTGCCCACCAATTTTCAGGCAAATCAATTCAGCCGTTCTTGAGTTATAAATAGTGTAACTAACACGACTTTCTTTTATATATATAGACTACTAGCTGCCGCCCGTTTATTATTAATGTACAGAATAGACACTGTTAAATCATACAGAACCTGAATGCCGACGGCATTTACTAAATTACTATTCTTTAGAAATAGATTTCATGTGTTCTATGCCGTCGCTATTAAGCAGATTATGATGATAAGAGAACGTTTAAGTAAAGAACTGTATTCGTTCTTTAAATATTTTTCGAATATTAACAAAATGCGCTATAAATTGAAAAGTACAAATCATTAAAACAATAGAAATGAGAATTGAGGCGTCCAGTTAATTTATTTAGACGATGTTTATCAATACGGAGGGTGGCTGTCCGAGTATAATAATTGTGTTGACGGAGGCCGCGGGCTGTTTGTCCAGTTCCCGGTGCTCGGCCTCTTGTACTGCGTTTAATTTATTGAAAACAATGAACCTCCTTTACGCAGGAGACAACTGTCCTAAAACATCCTTGTTTTAGGCAAATAACCGTTTTCTTAATTCTATTTTGGCTTAAGTATTCGTATATAGGCGTAGATGTATTACTTAGTTTTTCATTAATATTTAGAAGCAGGAAAACATGTTTTTTTATCGTGTGAGGTGGCAAACGAACATGCGGTCAACTTTATTTGCCAAAATATCGAAGTGACTGCCCATCTTTAATGGACAGAGGAGAGAACATATAGAAAGAGAACACCCCCTTACCGCGTGTACCTTCTTCTATCAAATTAACGTACCCTTCCCATCCTAAAGGACTCAAATTAGGCCTCCAATACGCACACTCATCATACGAAACGCGTAATCACGTTTTCTCTGTGGTCGTGGTATTTCACCGGTCGAGCCGACCCATTCGTGCAATAGGTGTTTTCGTTGCTTTATCACTGTTGAAATGCAGTTCAAAATGAAGATATATGAATAGTCAAAAGCACTAGTTATGAATAATTTAGAAAATTTTGGTATCATGGATTCAATAAATTTTAAGCTTCCCTTGTTACGTGTTTCTTGTCTTTCCGCATGTTTTTGAATAGTGATGAAGATTTTACTATTAAGTTAATACTGATGGAATTAATGAATTCGTAAAATATATTTCTTGTTACAAATTTAACAACCAAATTGTAGCGTGCTTAATTATTATTAAAGGCTTCGCTTTCAAACTTTTTTACACTAAATATTTATATCTTGATTTTAAGCTTCAAAAATTATTTTAATATTGAATTGTATATTGGTTCTCAGTACATAATGTTAACTCTGTTAATTATTAGGAGCATTACAATAAAGCTTCAAATGTAACTGCGCGGCCAAGGCGGTGGTCTGATTGAGCCAATATTTATTTTGGAAATTAGCTTGTATTGCCAGACGTCTTCGGCCGGGGCCCACTCACCGTATTATAAATAATCTAAATTAAACGATCCTCAAGGGAGCGCCGGCTACGTCCTATCTTGCTATTGTTTAATATTCTTCAATTAATAATTTTGATTAGTCTCCGCTACAGACCGCGGTTGGAAAGTAAAACAAGCATTTGACGACTACTTTAATTTTTATTGTCGTCTGTAAATATTTTCACAATGTTTCATTGTTAAATTTTATTTTTAAAAGAACCCGTATTTCATTATAAAATAAAGTATATTCTTACTTAAGTAACTAAACGGTCAAACGAATCTTCCTTACTTACAACGGGTTTCGGAGACCATAATATCCTTTTAAAACTTTACAGTTATCTCTGTTTTGTTAAACATAATGACAGTGATGACGATATGTTTTATACAGAGATTTTGGTCTCAGAAACGAACGGTTAGTTATTAAAGCAGAATTAGTTGTTCGTCGACATCGTCTTTTCCCCATACTTTCCTAACACTATCAATCAGTTACCCCAATGCTGGTGTATTACTTTAAATCGTAAACGTGGTCAAATTTATGTCTAGGGTTACTTTCACTCGTTTTTCTCTGCAAGCATAATTTAAGGTTCGGCTAATGCTTGATACTTACTGAGCATGCATGCATACTCTTATACAAATATTTGCTCATAAATGTTTCAGCTTTAAATCTACTCCAATATCTATAACTAACGCTGAAACAATAATTTATAATAATACATTGTCTACGATTGAAATCGTTCTTGTCCTTGTTACAGAGTTGATATGACAGAATTGTCAGGGAAATATTAGAGAAAGTTTCACACAAAGATCTCCCCTTTTGTGACTCGAAGTGGCGCGACTTGAATAAATAACTAATTTGCATATTTAATAACAGGTATCGCGAGCAGATTCAATTGTTGAGGCTGTGAATTATTAATCCGTGCGCCGGTTAGCTTATTACCCTCAGGCTAATATAATCAAATATTCTGATCCGATGTTCTTTAATTAGCTCGATACTACAATTACTATTTTAATTTCTTTTGAATTTGAAAATTATTTTACATGAAATTATTAAATATTCAAATACTCAAATCCATGAACGGTTTTTTTGCATGACCTATCTAATATATAAAATTCTCGTGTCGCGGTGTTTGTGGTTAAACTCCTCCGAAACGGCTTGACCGAGTCTCATGAAATTTTGTGAGCATATTCAGAAGGTCTGAGAATCGGCCAACATCTATTTTTCATACCCCTATTAAGTTTTTTTAAGAGCGGACGGAGTCGCGGGCGATAGCTAGTATGAAATATATATTGTATGACTGATTTCGATAATCAAAAAAAAAAAAAAACAATCATGAAATTATAATTGAGCAACTTAGCATATACAGCAAATGTCCAAGACACGATGATTGAATGACGATCTATAGGAAGTTATGATTTCAGATGAGCCGACGATCTGGTCAAAGTTGCGGGGATCTAATGGATGAAGACGACACAAACCATCGTTGCGGCTATTCATGCTAATCATTACTGTCAGTTTCTACCCCCACCGAAACACTTCTTTAATTTGAAAAATAATACTAAGACATTATATTTTTTTTACTTGTGTTTTTGCAGTGAAAACTTACTGTTAAATCCGGCAATGGGCACTTTATAATTGATGTTGAATTAAGGAATTTTTAAAGATATTATGAATAAAATGCAAGTAAGTTGTTCTATATCTGTTTAAGAAAACCCACTAAGATTTACGAGGAAGATTCATGATTGCATTGAGGTGTTGCAGGGGTGGTTTGGGGCGCAACACCCCTCGCCCGTATGACGCGGGGTCGCATCCGTAAACAGTAAACAAAGGGGAGGTACACGTAAACAAGTGGAAAATATATTGTTATTTGCGATGTAAGGAGCAAGACAATTAGAAAACGTATCGATTTGATGATTAGGAATACTGAAGAAAATTTTGTATACGAAAATGTTTAAGCTTTAAGAAAATCAGTATCTCTTTTAATTCATTAATTAAGATACAAAATAAAATTGACTTTTTCTGATGAATGATAATAAATGATTTAATAATTGTATTAAAAAACAATTGTTTTATGTCATTGTTGTACAAAAAACAATGATTGTAGATCATTTTTTTATACAGTTGTAGCAAATTAAATATACCCCTACCATACTATGGAACTGTTTTTTCAGTGTAAAATTTTTAGTTTGGATGGATAGTATTTTTTACACTGTTATTACTTTTGTAATCAGTGAAAAATATTGTGATATATTTATTAATATTTTATATTGTGTACAACGTAAACAACGGCGACAAATGTCATACCAATTTTAACACATTACATTGATACGTAATGAAAACACATATCGTGAATATTCGTGATAGACCCTCCGTTAATTTTTCTTCAATAGTACATTCCATGACACTTTTTACGTAGGATTTATTACGAGTTTCGACTCTTATATCACTTGTTATCTTGTGTTTGGTTTTAAATCAGAGGGATGTCTATTTGTTTTTGTATAGGAATTTCAGCTGTGGAATTATGTATCGGTGATATGTTTGTCGCACGAAAATGTACCAATGAGTGAATACCCTTAAAAATATATGTTACTAGTTTAACATATACTTGAAAAGTAATTTTCGATAGTGCTAAGAGAAGCGGCAATGGGGAGCTTCAAAGCAGTTATCTCGATTTAAGATTCTACTTAAATTATGTTTCAAGGTAGGAAATTCTGTTAACTTTCTGAAAAGGTTTGGAGCAACTCGTAACAACTGTTAATAATTACTAAGTATGAATTTTATTCAATTATCTATTAACTTTAAAAAAAACTAATTTACTTTGATTTTAGTGTTTTAAAATTAATAAGGATAAATTTCAAGATAATGTATTAATTATAATATTTATAACTTCGTTACAATATAGTTAGATTTTATTCCTTTATTTAACTAATTTAGAAAAAGTATATTTTAAAAATTGAAACTTTATTTAGATATTTATTGTTAAAACGGTATCTTAACTATAGGCCTAATCAATGCGACGGTTGTGAAAATATTAATTGATAATTATTAAAGAAAAAAAAAATGAACTAATGTGACATAAACAACAAAAGACTTTTGCGAAGAAATTATTATTAATATTTAATTTAATAATGCATGTGTAAGAATATGGTTGCCAATAAAATTAAAAAAAAATAACTTACCGCGATCGGTCCGGCAAGTTTGGCGAACGCGCAAAGTTGTTTACGAGTGCAAACACGTTGTTGTTGTTTATGTTTTCCCAGTACCGATGGTAACGAGAGGTGTTCACTCAACAGCGGTCGCCGCTAGACTGATGTTACGTAACTGTATCCTGCTGGAATTTCTTCCTCATCCCTCCGTATTGCATTTTTTTCCATGCCCAGTTTTCATTGATCTACCCTACCCCGCGAGACTGGATAAAACAATGGTCGTGTAGGGGTAGATCAGCTGATATAAAGAGCTCTCACTTAGCCGGTTCAGCGGTTTGCTTGTAGAAAATGGTCGTAAGCTCTCGGAAAATGTCGTAAGTGATCGTGGGGGAAACTCCGCCCATATAATCGTCTGCGTCAGTACTTCAGAATAGGGTGCAATGGTCTAGACTTTTTGATTTCTTTTATGTCTAGGATTTGTTAAATAATAGTAATTAACTATTGTAAATTACTATTTACCTCTTACTTAATTGAATAAAGCTCCAATCGTTGTCCTTTGATATTTATGATTATTTTATATTTTTGATTATATTTCAATACAACTGTATGTGTATTAAAAAAAAATAATTAGTAAATAGAATATTAACCTTATTCAGTTAATTTATATACAGCCAACTGTATATATTTGAAGGTATAAAAAACTTTATTAATAACATTCCATTTGATTTATAACCATACGCATACAATATTCGCGGAGACATCCCTAAAAGACTTAAGTTATATATCGTATAATTTTAATATCCACATTATTAAGACACGCCTATTTAATAGGCGTGGTCAATCTTAGACACGCCCACACACCTCCTTCCTGCCTTAAGGAATGGTCTCTGACGTCCTCTTCTGTGAGATCCTTTATAACACCGCTGATTTTAAGCCAGCATCTGCATTGTTGAAAAATTAAACGAATACTTCGTCACTCGTACATGTTCGTGTTATACCGGGACATTGTTATTCGAATATCGATCGAAGCAACTTTCTAGACGATTGATTAATGCCTAGCCGATATGAAATATTTAATTTGCTTAGAACTGCTCATTGCTTGAGCGTAGAGTTTGTTTTATTTAATGTGGAACATGGCGCGTCGCTTGTAACTAGTTACATACTTATTAATATTTCTAGGCATGTAACAGTGGAAGTGTTTTGTATTATACAAAGAATATTGCATAAAAAATCCAACTTATAGACAAACAGGCAGTGTGAACAGAACAGTGTTTTTATAATTGAGAGCCGACGGTTAGCAATGTAACATCAAAGTCAAGCGATTTAGAAAACGAAGACATGTTTTGTCAATACCACAAATCAAGACGGAAGATCAGCCAAGCATGTTGTCTGTTGTGTTAACTATTCGAAAATATTAACTTGCAAGTAAGAGAAGTGTATGTAGAGCTAGATTGAAAAAAAAAACATAATATGAATTACTAAATGTTAGAGAATTTTTGTTAAGTGTTGCGAATTTATGTTGTTTTTTATACCTTACATTAAACATAAATTAATTGTAAAGTATATTTTTTAAACTATAAGACTTTATCATTACAGTTGTTATCGTTTAATGTGCAATTATTGTCAAAACGATTTAAAAGCATAACAAGACCCATAAAGCTGTGTATTTGTGGGTAAGGTATATTTTCTAAAAATATATTGTTGGAGTGTATTTCCTTGAATTTTGTCATTTAATGAATAAGTGACCGACGGATTTCGAAGCCTAGAAATAATCAATTTTACTTTTAGGTTTTAAAAGAACTTGGGAGTATTCCATTTCATAAAGCATTGGGCACAAAAATGATACATTTATACTTAAGGTAAATTTGTTTGTAAAAAAATAAAGGTCTCAGAAAAATATTTTGGATTTAAACTTGTTTTGGTCGGAGTGTGGGAGTTAGGTGACTGCGTTATCATTAATCAGCCAATAATATGCAGCGCCCCGTTAAAAACTCGCGAACCGAAAACGAAAATTTGGCGGCTAGAGAAATAATATGGATACGATGTTATTTCAAATGTAATCTGCATTTAAATGGTTAAAAGTGTAAATATTAAATTAAATTATTAGTATTCTCCAATTTTTGTCTAAATCCAACTTTTTGTCTAAATCTATTCCACAATTCGACAAAAATTTGAAAGTAAGTTTTACTCTAAACAAAAAAAAAATACTATTCTTAATGTAAATATTATTTTTAGACTATTGTTAAAATCTCGCAACTGCAATATCTCATTAGAAGTATGTGTTCAGTAAATTGAAAAAAGACAACTACCGTTTTTCAGTTCTTATTATACCAGTTTGTTTTATAAAAGAATGAAAGTTACTAACCGATTTACGATAAAAACTTATTTTGGTAGTTTTTTATTTTTACCAGCCATGTCCATACTATGATATTAACCAATTTTTTGACATAATGATGATAAAAATATGATGTTGAGCTCCCCTCCGGATATCCGATGGATATTGTGTTATCCGGCGTCACAATGAGAGCCTCGTGATAAATTTGTACCGAGAAATACTCCTTGATTGATAACACTTAGCGCTCCTGCTCTAGAACACTAAGTATTTTTCTTGACATGCAAATCTTGATGAAATATATATATTTTTTAATTTTAGTTTTAAATTCTACTTATTATTGCAATGCAAAACAAAACAGGACTAAAGCGCTATGTCTAAACTTATATTTTAAAGAGGATTAACTTGATAGTTTGTTTGTTTGCAACGAATAGCCTCTGAAAGTACTGAACTGATTTGAAAAATTCTTTCTCTGTTGGAAAGCTACAATGTCCCCGGGTGACATAGGTTATATTTGTTACTAGATTTATCTTAATTCCACTGGGACGACGTCGCGGACAACTGCTAGTTGAATAAATATGAATGAATAAGTAATTGATTTCCATCTATAAAACTTGTAACTAATAAAATATTTCACTTAAGAATGGTCATATACAAGTATATCACCATCACCATCATCATCATCATCATCAGTCATGAGACTATTATAAAAATATGTTTATTAGTAAAATTACTTAGTAAAATTACTTGAGTAGGTAAGTAACTAAATTATCGTAAAAAAATAACTAAAACCTTTTCTATGGTCTTTTTATAAATTTACTTGTCTCTTTGAAAATCAAAATATTTTTCCAAGCTGTCCATATAAAAATATTCAGCGTAAATCATTGAATGGTATGCATAATAACGTAATAAAATAGGGCCTCGATACTTTGTTTATTGTTTTGATGAGTTAGCGGAATCTCCCCCAAGCATGCAGGCTCTGCTGTTAGGGAACGAGTGCACCTCCTTTGCCCGCATATGCTGCTTCTGAAATAACAAACTTATAATAAGTAAAAAAAATATTATACCTATAAATTGTCGTCTTAATAGTACCAGTATAAGCATATTTGTAATTCTGGGCTGACTTCTTTTGGTAAAAAATTTCAGAAAATTGGCTAGGTACACTTAAAGCCTTCTGACATTTATGCAGTCCCTTGTGTATTTACCTGTAAACCAACATAATTTGTATGATACTTTCGTAAATGAGGCGTATAAATAGTGAACTCTCGTAGATAGGTCGTAATTGATCGGATTTGGTTTGTTTGGTCGACGCAGCGATTAAGTCGTTGAATTATTTATACTCCAGATAGTCGTCGTAACAACGGACGACTGTTTTTCGCTTCGTTTTTGCAAATTTCACGTGATTGTCAACTGAATAATGTATTGGTACGACGATTGTAGTGAGACTCGCTGATTTTTCGATTACGCGACAATACAGTGCAATGCTTTGTTTGATGCGCTTTATTAAAAGTTTCGATCCGTTTTATTATATCGTTCTTCATGAATAACCTGCAAGATTTTGTTTTAGTTACAATATTTCAAAAAGCTTGAAAAGAATTACATTTAATAAATTATTAAACAATATCAAGCAAAATATGAAATGTAGCATTAGTAATTACAAAATGATACTGCTGCTGCTGCACTGCTGCAAAATAATGTTTTTCTTTATTTAATCGTACTAACATAAACGCGAAAGTTTAGATGGATGGATGGATGTTTGTTACAAGGTATCTCCGAAACGGCTCAACAGATCTTGATGAAATTTGGCACAGTTGTAGATCATAGTCTGGAAGAATACAAAGGCTACTTATTATTTTTTTCAATTCTGCACCGACGGAGTCGCGGCGACAGCTTGTTTCTAATGTTTTTCAACAATATACATGTTATAGCTTACAACTTAACACTTGGTAGATGGTAAACAAAGAATGTGCTAAAACGGTACACATCAATTCAGTAATTTGAAAGCCCTCCTTCAGGCGATTGGGTGTCGCCACGAAGTGTCGAGTGGCCGATAAATGAGAGCTCGTTTTTTGTGCTCGAAGCAACGCTCTACCTCCGATAATATCGGCAGCCGTCGTAATGTCCGCGTGGATTATTGCTATATAAATTGTTCGCAGTTGCCCATTCGATTGGCTAGGGGTGTCGTTATTGATAGTTTTAGTTCAGTAAAATTATATTTTTTGTCAATTTTCTCTAATTAAACATATAGACTCATGTCCATACGATTGACAAATAATACAGATTACTATTATTTTTCTGCTTTATTTGTTTCATAAGGCAAAAAAAAAGAAAAATGAGGATAGGGATAATACTGTCTATGTGAACAAAATGATTTGTTCTATGGTTTGTGCAGTACACACATATCTTAAGAAATTAAATTGCATGTAATACAATCACCTATAAGTCTATATAACCAAATATTTATCCAATTATAATTATACCATAAATAGAAATCTGTAAGTATTTTGTAAACAGTAGACAACCCTTGCCACAGTTGAATTTTCTGCTTCTGACCAGTCCCCGAAGGAGCATTAAACGATATTAGGGCTTTATTTTTTTATAGTTTGGGACAAAACTCGATGTCTGCCAAAGGAAGTGTGCTCTATCTTTTTTCATATTCACTTCTTTGGGGTATCATTATCGTTTGGTGACTCTCTTCACTTAATATACATATACATGTATTTACTTATTATATATATACTTATTTACTTTTATTTTATATTAAATTAAATTAAAATTTAGATCGTTAGCAACCGTCGATTATATGTTACATCCAAAAATAACTATACATGTTTAAGCACCTCGATTGTCTTTATTTCAAGTAACCATAATGTAGTACGCGCTATAAATTAAGATATTATGAAAATATTCACGCTATATATTTCAGTTCTAAACACGTTCAGGTGATATCAAAAGTTGCAACAAAGGGCCAGCGAAAAAATCCCATTGTTATCGAGGGTGTAATTTATTAGGGGCCTCGGCTCACGGGGACCTTTTTTTATATATCATCGCATTATCCCCACTTGGAGAGTTACAACTTCTTAAAGAAAATCAGGGGAAATTAATTTAAAGCATTTAAAACTGTCCAAAACACCAACTTAACGTTCTGCTTGTTTTGATAAATAATGCTTCTTGTGACTTTAATGATCACAAAAATTGTAGAATAAATATTAGCTGCTGCACATTGTGACTGTAGAAAATATCAGCGTCAATACGTCTCATCTTCGTATCCTCGTATGCATCCGTAGTAGTATATCTATTTAAGTGCTTGGTGAAATTTATATTACTTACCATAATAATATATTATTTATTTATGTATAATGTATAATATCTTACTAATACTATAAATGCGAAAGTGTAGACGGATGGATGGATTGATGGATGTTTGCTAGAAGGTTTCTCCAGAACATCTGCATTAATCTCGTATAAATAAAGTGGCTGGCTATTAATTAAGTTTTTTCTTTATTTTTTATGTCCTGGATGTAGTCAATCACAGAAGAAATCATCATTAACTAAGATACTGATACTTGAGAATTATGTGATATTGTTAGTCTGACCGATGTTCATTTGGTTCTACTTACAAATTAATTTTCAGATAAGAAAATCAGGTTTCGTATTGTTTTAACTAATCAAAAAGTGAACATAAAAGGTTTTAAAATTAATAATATAAATAAATAATAAGATAATATTAAAAAATAAATCCGACAACATTGGACGCGGCAAGTTTGGGGATGTCCCTGTTCATTCGTTACCGATTAAACGTGTCCCTAATATTTTTATCTCCTCACATAAATACCCGGTAATGAGAGGACCGAAATTCTCGGGATACGTTTTAAATTTATTCAAGTCTGGTTACGCGCTCGAGTGTGCATAATTTTGATACAAAAATAATCTACGGCAAATATTAAAACCCCTATTAATATTCTTTCTCGTATATTAATTTCGTTTTTGGGTCCATTCGGAAATGTGCTCGGGTTTGCGTATGGGTTTATCGTTTTCTGAGGTTTTGACACAATGGTGTTACTACTATTTGGTTTATAAATTTTTCAATATTTCTTAATCCAAATGAAAACTTCTGCAAGAACATTTGTTTTGTTGAAATTTTGCTACTTAGGTTATTATTTTGTTGTATCACTTTTTATCCGCCTTCAAAACAGAAGGAGGTTCTTAATTTGTTCTGTATATTTTTTTTGTTCTTCGCTCTTGGTTGTACGTTTCATAATTTACTCATAAGTACGTAATTACGTTTACAAAGATCATAATGAGTTTAAAAGTTTTTCTTGTGCTAAAACATAGAAACAGAAAGGTAGGGTTTTGGGCGAGAACTGTAATGGAGTCGCGGCCGATAGCGGCTGAGGCGCGCTGATTTATAGCGAAGCTACACGCCGTGAATAATATCTAGGAGAATTTATGGACTTAGGAATCTCACTTCTTACTTCTTTCCCGGTTCTCGCAATTTGAAATTGTTAAACATAATTATCAAAAATAACAGGACGACCTGTAACTTTTATGGGATATTGAAATATAAAATTTCGTTCCCAAAAAACATTTAATAATTTTTACGTGAACATTTTTATGAACAGTTTTATAAATTGAAATTAAAAAAACATTTGATCCGGGCTCTCGTGAAAAGTCCTCTGTATTTTTCCATCACTTGTAAACTTGTACAGTGGCAGTGAAAATATTTTTCAAAACACTACACAAGAGACGTTCGAGTGGCGAAAACAAACTTGGTAAAGCGTTGTTCACACCGACTGTATGTAGTCGAGGGCCATAATTGTCCTTTCTAACTTAAACATTGCGAGCGACGTATTGTTTACGCCGCCGCCAATCAACAGGCTCGCTAACAAAACCAATCAACTTCGTCTCGCCTCTATTTGCTTAAAAGACTGCAAAATTTTTCCTTTTAGTTTTTGTCCATTGTCGTTGTGACCCTTTCGTCCGTCACTCGCTCCACGGATATATTTGATTAAAAAATAACGTCGTCAGAAAGCGGCTGAAGTGTACAGCCTAGGTGAAAACAGTTACTCTCGTCCTGCTAATTGAAAGTTACACCAATAACCTATGTAAGCATACAGTAAATATTTAAAAGGAAATAATTGAAAATTAAGTAATTAAATTAAAATTTATAGCATTTTTTTAAGCGTACAATTTAAGACGGATAAATAAGTATCTACTAAATTCGGTTAGTAGAGCTTGCTTTTTTTTGGCTCATCTTAGCTAAAATTCTAATTCAGACTTTTGCCATAACGATGATTTTCAAGACCAAGAGTGGAGAAAACTTAAAAAATCGTCAACACTTAAAATAGACTCTGTTTTCACTAGACTGTGACGTCAGTATATCGAGTGCAGGTCGATACAAAAGAAGTAAAATGTTCTTTGCGCGTGCATCGGCCAGCGGCTTAGCTGTCAATTGTCACGTCCGCAGCGGGCTCGACAGTTGCCGTTTGCGTTTTTCATCGTCACTATACTATCTGCAGAAGCAAGGCCCGAGATGCAACCGTATTGAACTGTTATACTATTGTCCCTTTAATCTTATTAGCCATTTCAATGAGTTTTAAAATATGTACACTGCAAAAATGTCTGTAGTACTCAGAGACTGGATATGATTGTTTGAGGATTGTTCTTTATGGAAGCATACTTACGTATGCTGTACGGCTTTAGACATAGGAAACTTTACACAATTTCTACTTCATATGATTAATTACAATATTCATTAAATACTTACGCATCTAAATGACAATGCTAACTTTAAGAAGATTTTTTGTCGGTTAATCTGGTATTTTTTATTGGTACACAAGTTATAAAAGTCTCCATTAAAAATGTGGTACGGCTGAGTTATTGTACTTAATTGTAGAATCGTTTCCATCCAGTAGCCAATCAATATTTAGAGCGTCGGTCGTTTGCTCTTCTTTTGCATTATTAAAGGTCCGTTTTAGTGCTGACCGGCCTTGCGTGACAAAGGCATGCCAAATAGTGGCCCCAAGAACAATGGAAAGCGATTAGTCGTCCTCACATTGCAAATACGCCATTCTATGCTTTTAATTGGTTTTTGATCCGCTTCAAAATGGAAATAGAAATTAAAAAATATTCAACAAAATCGGAATTTTCGTTAAATCCAATAATTTTTCTAAAAAATAGATAATTTCCTAGGCATAATAAGTAAATTAGAATATTATATCCAAGTTCTTTTATAAAAGAAGAGTGAACACAAATAAAACTATTAATTCTTAGGTAACAATTGAAACACGAGTTCGGCAATTAAGTGCTTCTCCCAAATTTATGTGTTTACCTTCAATAAAATACTTCTAACGACGCCTTTATTTGTTTGTAAAAGAAGCCAGATGTTTTCTATTCTATACATAACAAATATAAATTAATAATCAGAATCGTATTAACACCGAGAATGTATCTAAGAACTTTGTCTATGAATATGGCCACCATTAACAATCAAATACTATCTATTGAGAACTTCTCAAAGCTATATTTTTCGTTATTTGATGATTTATTTCCAAATTCAAGATAAAGTACCATTTATTTTGATTTAATTATTTTCATAATATCAAAGGAGGTTGGTGTTACGGTTCGTAATTTTATCCGTGTTTTACTTTAATTTTATAAATGAAATCTAGGGGACGGGTTGTGGGGCGGGAATACGTATAACTTTTAAACATCTCGCATTGGGGTCTTTTTACGATAACGATCATAATAAAATATGGAAGTTTGTTGTTACACGTTTACACTAAACGTTTTATTATAAATAAGGCGCCGGTTATTGTTTTCAGATGAGAAAGGCAAGGGGTTATGACCTTTTCATCTAAAACAGATTATATTATTTTTTTTACAATCCTTAGGAACAGGTACTAAACATAAGGTTACAGGTTATACAAAATATAATATGAAGTTAATTTCATGATAGTGATTAATTTAATTTTAATTCACTTATTTGAAAATGTAAATTTAATTTATATTAACTATAATATTTAATAATAAATTGGAAATATGCGTAAATTAACGTGAACGTCTATTAAAAATGTGTCTAATCAAAATTATTCACAAAACAATTCGTTAAATTCAAGGCAGTAGAAATTCGCGACTCGCTATTACACGTCACATTACACCCGGAGAGCGCAATGAAAATTTTGTTATCGGCCAAACAACGCGCCGGCGGTTTTCTTAAACTGTAATAGAGAAAGTTTAGATATCCGAGTTTTGTCTGAGGGAATCGCCCTAGAGGATCAATTAAAAGTCGCACGGGAATGCCTCGCGACAATTATTGCAGTAACATCGCTTAAGAAACTTTTCTTACCATTATTTTGCTATGTAAACTGTTTAAGGCGCAACTTATTTTTTTAAGATTCCGGTCTAAGTATTTGTACAACACGCTGTTAATGATATTTTGTAGACTAATTTTCAAACCTCTAATTATGATTAATACGAAAATTCATCAAGTTGGTAAGAAAGTTTAAACGTAAGAAAATAGTATTAAAATTTATTATTTATGATCTGAAAAACTCTTAATTTGTTTTATGAGGAAAATACCTTTTTAAATACGAAAACAACCCGTAAAAACGATAATGTTCCCTTGGAGACGGAATTGATGGCACTTATAATGTCACTTTTAATTATTTTAATCGCTCTTTGACAACAAAAGTCGTTAATTCATTTGAACGACTTAATTATTGTTAACTTAAGAGAATATAACTGTAAGTAATCATTAGTTTAACAAGAACACTGAATTCCTCGAAGTGTATAAATTTTTTGTACCTGTGTTTTATAACGCTATAATTAATTAAATCCTTGTGTTTAAAAAGAAGTAATACTAATGTGATCTGGTTTGATTTATAAATAATAGATTTATTACCCTAGATGCTATGTTTGTCCTTTTAACTCAAACTTTATCAGTCACAACACAGCATAAATTCGAAAAGGTTACTTTTTTTTCTTACCTTAAAGAAATATATAACACAAAGAAGTCGGTTAAAATAACTCGAGTAATCCGATTAAAGTTTACCAAGAAGAAATCGTTCACGGGATCGTTTAGTTCTGCAAACGTGTTACGGCAATTTCTTGCTACGTGCTAAATGGATAAAGCTTTTTCCTAACACGACTCTCCCAGCCACTTTGTTATCCTGGTACTTTTACATGTTTAATCGTTCCTTGGGGACGCGGGAGTCTTGCCGTCAGGGACTCGAACATGTCTCGAAATATTTTAGATTGCCAACGATACGACTAAGACAAATATAATAATTAGTAAAAACTTGTCTTTCAAATATTTACAAAAAACAAATTTGGAAGGTTTCTAGTAAATTATTTACGGAATATTTCATCAGAAAGTACGTAACATTCAAATGAAAAGAGCGATCAATGGATAATCGAAACAATTACATTTTTTCTTGACTTAATTAATACACAATGAAGATTTTTTTTTTCAGGAATTAAAGTAAAATATAATACATTTTTATATGTATTCCAAACTTTCAAACAGCCTCAAAGTTACTGGCCATGCGCCAAGAATGTGTACATTAACAATTGTAATAAAAATAATAAAAAAAGCTTCGGTAGATTGCTAAGACTAGGATGTTAAGTCATTGTGCATTCATAACGCAGGCGGGAACGTTTTTTTCTGCGAGCGTTAGCATGAAAAGGCAATGAAATGTTTTATGACACCTCCAGTGAGCTAATTCACCACCGTCTGATGAACTGCACAAAAGCCTGCTCGCGCTAGCGAAAATTAAAATGTATTTATTCGCGTGCCGTATAAAAAGTCAATATGAATGGCAATAAAAAGAGGATGCTGTGAGAAATAATAACGCCACGCTGTTTGTGGTACAAGTTAGGGAAGGTGGCGCATTAAAATCCTCTAGGAAACTTTTTGTAAGTACTCAATAATACGTCCAAGTGCTTTCAATCATGAGCAATTACTTTACCTACGTTTACCTAATGACATCTTATGTTCCTTTTCTTATGGAAATTCAAATTATGAAGATAAGAGCCTTAATGGATAGTATCGACATTTAGGTTGATACTTGTAAAATAATTCTGAAAATGCTATCGTTGAAGTGAGGCACAACAACAAAAACTTCTTTATCAAGTGTGCTAGGAAATACTATAGTTGTTTTTCCGCTACCATTTATAAATTAGGCTATTAAACGTCAAAGATAACCACTGTTGAGTGAGTGCAAGAGGAAAAGCTCTTGTAAAGAATGTTTGCGTAGTGGATAAGACACAATCCCGGGGACACCTCCCCTCACCCATTCGCAAGTCCGTGTACCGGGGAGAAATTAAAAACGTTCTGTCAGTATTTAGACTTATGGATTGCAATAGTTGCAGAAATACACTTTATATGATTTTCAAGACAATGTATCATGAAAATGTAATCTTTATCACACACATTGCTGTCCGCTAAAAGAGTTCATTTTAATTTTTCAAAACTTAGTTTTCTAATAGTTATTTAAGCAAGCCATCAAAGTAGATTTCTGATACTTCGGTTATACTAAGGGACACCCTTAGTTGATTCAATAGATTGGGAAAACGAAGAAATTATTCCTCTATAAATTATTAGTATATTTAGTACTTATGTAACTTAGAATGTAATCTCGATTCATTCCACAATGGCTTGTAATTGTCAGCTATAAAATCATTAATTCCAAACCGAATAACACATTAAAAGTAACAGCTTGCGGGGTGCCGCATTTTGCTCATTTTCGGTGGGAATAGGGAAATTATACTGCACCGAGATATCGAGTTAAATACAGAAACTTGATCTTGGTGTTACGAGAAATTACAAATCACGATTTTAATTAAATACAATATTAAGGACGTCACAAAATATTAGGTAACTATGTTTATAAAAAACTGACCCGCACGTTTATAGATATGAAATAGCTTTTAAAATACTCAGCTATTTTTAATTTCTATCGTTATGCTTTAATTAGTACTGTTGGCTAATTTAACAAGATAATTTTTAATACAATAAAAACATACATGAATAATATAAATAGAAGGCTTTTTATTTAATTCAACAATATTACTGTGACCCTCCTTATATGACAGGCGCTTATGGAGCTCCGCCACCATATTCTTATAAATTAATTACGAGTAATCTACTCATGAAACGAGACTTAGAAAAATGAAGTTACAACGGGGTGTAACACAGACGGTCGGTTCAAACACCGTAACAACTTAATGTCGCATCGAGAGACTACACCTGAATTAGAAATGAACCTTTCCTTGTTGTTCTTAATAAGGTACTTTGTCGCTTTAATACTACCCCTTGTTACCGTTTTGTAAACGTGTAAGGGTGTATTGGTATTTTGTATGCTTAACAAATGAAAACCCTGACTAGGTAGAGCCAGTAAGAAGTTGTCTGTGGTTTAAACATCTTTCATTTATCATTAAAAAAATAATAGCAAAATACCAAAGGTACACAAATGACAGGGTATATATATTCTTTGTACAAAAGCTTTCTTATCAATAATATTTCAAGTATCGTTAGTGGCGACATGCATTTATTGGAATGCTTCTTTTGTTTTTCTTCAGACGGAAACTTCTCGTATCAATATCTTTCTGTTTGCATAACTACTTTGCTCTGTCGCAAGTGTGGAGTAAACATGCTCATATCGCCACCTGAATGACGACAATTCCACGTATTTTTCAGAATATAGAAACAAAATAACGATATCGAGGTTTGCAATAATCTATAGTAAAACTTTATTTCAATAAACGAACAAAAACTCGATATTGAATCAATATTATTGGATGTCCGAAGACGGACGATAATATCCGCGAAGAAGGACGCTTCCCGACATAAAACGCACTTGCGCGCATAATATACGTTTTATTAATAAAAAAATCTTCGGTGAATCACCCATAAATACCCTTAATGGCCACTAGTGAGCCGGCTATTTTTTCCGATACATAGCGAGGCATTTGTTTGACAAATCCCCGGGGGATAGTAGCGACACTATCCCCTGTATTATCTGGCGCGGCTGAGGGATGCGGGGTCATTCGCGAGGTGATGACGGTATCGCGGAACGTCTAAACGGTTCCTTTAAATCATGTCCCGCCAGGTACTTTCTATTTGACTGCTAATATATTTGTTCCAATGTGACACATACGAGGGCTTTCGTGATATTTATTGAGGCTGGTCGTTTTTTTATGCAATATTGAGATGACGCGAGTTTTATTTTAGATATTTATTGATGTTTATTTTCTAAATGAAGACAAATGTCAATGAAGACGCAACAAACAAAACTAAGCCGATTAGGAAGAAACGTTAAAGAAAATTTATTGCATTCAAGTCTTAGGTAATTAATAAGACATTTGAAGTTGCGTGAAAATGTAATTTAGATTGTTTTCCGTCGGCGAGGGTCGCGGCGCTTCCTGTCTGTGCTGAATCGAGTCCTTACAAAGGCGGATTATTTATATATGGCCGCTTTATATTAGCGTCTTTAAGAAACGAAGGGAGCATAATAAAAAAAGAATCAGCATCAATGTCTTGCAGCGTCTTCCGGCGATAGCGGAGAGCGCCGCAAAATGGCGGTCGACACTCGAATAAATTATTTCACCCCCGAATCGAACGATTGTTCGATTCTTTTGAGTCGAATCCCATTTTAAAATAGGAGAGCCTTTATTAGTGTAAGCCAGCGACGATTATCCTAAGCCGCTATTACATATTCAAATTGGAGTCATTTCCCTTTGAAGAAATTGACGCGAAATAAAATGAAGCCTTTTAAAATGTTTTCGTAGCCGAAATTGTACTAAAGATATTTTTAAGAGTCATTTGATTTTATGACCGACGCTAAAATTAATATATATTTCGCCAAACATTTACAGCAATAGCAACGTATACCAGAAGGAAGTTCGAATATTTTTAAATAAAACATGTTGTACTTATTGTAACCTTTCGTTTCTTAATTCTTAATTTTAATTGTAAACCCTGAATAATATATCACATTTATAGCAACTAAATTTAATGAAGCTTGCATTTTTCCACGCCAATGACTTTCGTAAGAGGCCTAAAAACATAATTTTTGCGCGACTGACCAATGATCATCATTTAGATACCACAAGTTCATTGTTACGAAAGGAAATTGTTATCCCATACTCATACATGAACAGAGTAGCTGAAATAAAAACAGTTTTAATACAAAAAACATTATTAGGTTTTTTTCAATTAACCAACTGTTTTGCGTTTGAGAAAACTGTAGAATAAATTTTGCTTGGAATATTAAGTAAACATAATCAAATTAATGCCGTTTCTCTGCTCTGTAAAAGAAAGCAAATCGAGCAAATTGATATTTTGAATAATAAAAGGCACCCGGCAAATTATTATGAGTAACACAAACATAAGTCAATAGCCTGCCGGGGTGGTCAATATTGGATTAGCTGCCAAAAGGAGCCAAAAAGCAACGTATACAAAAACCTTTTACAGCGGTTAGAGCTCAGGAAAAATATTTATAAAAAGCTAACATTGTACGGAGACCGACTTTTTGTATTTTTTCATTATTAATCTTTCGAAGTGTTTAAATTATTGATTTTTAGAATTTCATGTGTAATTTTGAAGGTGTATTTTTTAAACGCAATGAAAGAAAAAAAGAAAGAAAAAACATTTATACACACAACATATTTACACAATGACCACATATCAAATCAAGTTTTGCAAATTCCATAAATACCAAACCACAACAAAAATTTCTAATAATAACTTCATATAGGTTTAGTAAGTTCATGAAATTTTTCACCAAAAAGGTACCAAGTAGTAGTAATTTTAAAACATTTGGTAACGACTTATTTTTAATTGTATATCTCAGTAGTAATTTGTACAAAAACACTGATAAAAAAAAAATAAAGAAAAAGGAAAAATTGGGTATTTAAATAGATTCTTCTTCTTCCAGTGCCTCTTCAGTCTTGAAGGTTGGCCGCTAACTTGGAAAATTTTTCTCTATTCAATGCGGTGCGAAACAATTCCTCCGCTGACCTAATACCGGTCCACTCTCTAATGTTACGTAGCCACGACTTTTTCCTGCGTCCTGCGCGTCTCTTGCCTTCAATCTTGCCCATCATTATCAGCTGAAGTAGTTTATACCTCTCATGCCGGAGTACGTGTCCCAGGTATTCCACTTTACGCTTTTTGACGGTCTGCATGAATTTTCGGCTCATAGCAACGCGCTGGAGCACCGTCTCATTACTCACCTTCTGCGTCCAACTGATTCGGAGCATACGGCGATAGCACCACATTTCGAATGCCTCGAGGCGTCTTGTGGTATCTTCTTTTATCGTCCATGCTTCACAACCGTAGGTGACGACAGGCCAGATGTAACAGAGTAATATCCTAATTCGGAGCTTTATGTCAATTTGACGACAACACAAAATTTTCTTCATTTTGTTGAAGGATGCTCGGGCCATTTCTATCCGGGTTTTGATTTCCTGATCAGACTCCCATTTTTCATTGATCCAAGCACCTAGATATTTGAATTGTCGAACACGCTCTAGTTTTTGGTTCCCTATTGTGATGTTTGGGTTTAAGTTAGGATTTGTGGTTACGATCATAAGCTTTGTTTTGTCTTTATTAATAGACAATCCAGCTTTCTCGCTATATTCGTTCACCCTGTTCACGATAGTCTGAAGGTCGTTTTCCGAAGCTGCAATGAGAATCGTGTCATCTGCGTAACGCAGGTTATTTATAACTTTACCATTGACTTTCACTCCAGCTTCCAGGTTTTCGAGAGCCTCCGACATTATGGCCTCTGAATAAATGTTGAATAATAGTGGCGATAGTATGCATCCCTGTCGTACACCTCGGCTGATCGTAATGTCTTCGGTTTCTTCATTGTCTACCCTTACATTAGCTACCTGGTTCATGTATAAATTGCGTATAATGCGTATGTCTTTTCCATCTAATCCGATGTCTTCGAGGCGCTCTAGTAATCGATGGTGTTTTACTCGGTCAAATGCTTTTTCGTAATCTATGAAGCACATCAGGATATCAGATTGCATGTCTCTGCATTTTTGTACAAGAACATTCAAGGCAAAGAGGGCTTCACGGGTTCCGACACCGGCACGAAATCCAAACTGACTTTCTCCCAATTGTTCATCACATTTCTGTCTTATTCGGTTATGAATGATGTTTAAAAAGACTTTGAGAACATGACTCATGAGACTTATCATACGAAATTCTTCGCACTTTCGAGCATTCTTCTTTTTGGGAATTGTGATGAACGTCGACTTCAGCCAGTCACTGGGTAGTTCGCCAGTATCATAAAGCTGATTGAAGAAATGTGTCACTACGTCAAGTTGATCTTCTTCTAAGAGCTTTAGGACTTCTACGGGCACATTATCAGGTCCGGTTGATCTGCCTGTTTTCGCTGTTTTCAAGGCATGTAAGACTTCTACTTGCAAGATAGGAGGTCCAGAAATATCAGTAGTCATCGAAATATTTCTTGAATGGTCTGTGAACATTTCAGATACGTACTTGTACCACAGTCTCTTTTTTCTCCTATATCGCCAATAAGATTGCCTTGGCTGTCCGTCAAAGTTGTTACAGTTTGATGTTTTTGTCCTACCATCTCTTTAATATGCTTGTGGATGTTGAAACTATCGTGCTTCCGAAAAAGGTTCTCCATAAATTCGCATTTTTGTGTATAGTAGTTGCTACGAGCCCTTCTTATTTCTTTTCGAATAGTATTATCCACTTGTTTATAGCGCTCTGTGTCAACAGATTTATACATTCTTCTTTCTTCCATCAGCTGGAGAATTGAATCCGTCATCCAGTCTTGCTTTTTTACAGCATGTGGCTGTCGCAGGTATTTATGGCAGATATCATTTACCTTATGTTTCAGGCTAGTCCATGTGTCTGTATCGGTCTCCATTACATTACGTTGATGTATGGCCCATTCGTTTATATTCTTTGATACCGTTGCTCGGGTTTCCGGATCCAAAAGTTTTCTTACATTGGGTCGGGTATTCATTTTCTTTAAGCATAATTTCTTTAGTTTACATCGTAAGACGATAACAACTGGATTGTGGTCCGACCTGATGTCTGCCCCCGGATATGTTTGAGCTTTTTTGACACAGTTACGATATCTTTTATTGACCATTACATAATCAATCTGATTGCGCACTATGTGGTTCGAGGTGTGCAACGGTGAAGTCCAAGTATAAAGTCTACGTGGCGGGAGCTGAAAGAGGGTATTTGTGATAACGAAATCTTTTTCTTGGCAAAATTCTATTAAGGTATCACCTCTTTCGTTGCGTGTCCCTAAACCATACGCACCTGTCACTCCTGGAACCACAGTAGAGCCTACCTTTGCGTTCATATCACCCATGATTATGGTAATCTCGTGGGGTTTTGCGGTTTTTAATAAGGTTTCAATATCTTTGTACAAACCTTTAACTTCCGATTCTGGTCTTTGTTCTGTAGGCGCATAGACCTGTATGATATTAATACTGGTAGGTTTAGCATTCACTTTTATAATCATAGCTCGATTAGAAAGAGGTATAAAATTTATAACATATTTTGATATTTCTTTCGTGACCAATACACCCACACCGTATCTTTCTGTCGAGTGCTCAGATCCTGAATAGTACAAGTTGTAGTCATCTTCAGTGAGCATTTTGCCCTGTCCTGGCCATTTAGTGTCACTAACACCAAGAATATCAATTCTTAACCTCTTCATTTCCTTCAAGGTATTGCTAAGTTTTCCGTCTTGTTTCAGGCTTCGAGCATTCCACGTTCCCAAACTAAGTTTTTTCCTCCCGGGGATTCTTCGCACCCCTGTCTCATTGAAGAGACGCCGGGAACTCGGGGCCATTTTTATTATTGACTCTTCCATAAAGTTAGCTACAAGGGAAATATAGTGCAGTGGTTTCCCGTTGCCTTCTGCACCAGACCTTTCTGAGGTTATTTATTCCTCAAGGCTGCTGAGGCCTCTTCCGACAGCTTGCACAATCGGGTCTATGGTTATACCGCCATTGCTCGGTCGCCAGAGCCTCGTCTGTTGTCTAGCAGGGAGCACCACGGCTGTCGCCGCCGCCAGAAGCGCGTGCAGGTGAGGTTGACTGTTGGGTCGGCTTAGGTGTTTTATTCCGTTCCCCCCTTACTCCCCACTTAAATAGATGATGGTGGTATAGTAATGAAATACACAAAGTTCTTACCTAATATACTCGTAGTTACTTTATGAAGAGATAGAATGGAAACTTTACTTTTGTTTGTTGTTTAATAAAAGTCCTTCTCCGTGTTATTCCAACAACGCTGGAAATAGTGTAAAGGGTTAGGTAGCAAGCTTATTGTTTATACAAAGTATGGAATAATATAATCAGAAGTGAAGAAATAGGAATCCGGGGAAAAACCAACAGAGCCGGGTGGAAATTTGCTTAGGCCAGCGGAATAAGTGGCGGCGCTGGGATAGACTGTGGCCGGATCCCTCCATTGTCTGCGCCGGACCGACGCTTTATCTTTGCAGATTTTACCGTTTTCAATTGTTTAATTCTAACTCTAAAACATAAACTATAGGTAGATCGACTCATATAATATGTATGATTTAAACTACGGATTATTTTTTGTATTTAGCTTAAGTAAAAAGTTTCGTTCCTGGTCTTTGGTGCTTAAAAGTTTTTACCAGTCTGTTAATGTCGTATGGAATTATGTTCATAGTGTTTATTAAGAATTACTTTTAATTCAAATATTCTGTGTCAAATTTGATTAAAACCGACCGACTGTCCTAAAATATCTAAAAAAAAACGCAGTAACTTTTGTTAATTCTTACAATTCATAAAGTACGCAATTTACCTTTTCTCATTTCTTCAAAGAGCAGCTGTCGCCGGTCTTATTAAGACGCACCTGTCAATCTTCACGGCACACAATTTTTATTTCCCAATCCCTCCTCATCTCGATTGCTTCGAGTGTTTAGTATTGGCCTGTCGTTTTGTAAAAAAAATCTAAAATAAAACTTTTTGTTTTAGCATATTTATTTAGGACCCATCGACGGTAGCAAATTGCTCAAAGTTTTTCATCCATTGTGAATGTTGATTGGATCTGGAAATGAGTATAGATATAGCAACACAGACGAGACACATATTTAATTTTAATAAAATGTATTAAAAGAAATATTATTAGAGATCCCATGATAATGGTTTCAGTCTTACTTGTTAGCGACACGAAAAAATTACTTAAACTAAAACAAAACATTTGCCAAAATAAATTAAGAAAAAAATGCATAAGATTAATTTTATGTTTCCGATGTTTAACTACTTCTGCATTTTAGTTGAATAACATAGAGGATTCTTTGCATTTACTTATATCATCTGGAAGTATAAATGTTTTTACAGACGTCATTATAATTGATTGTCCCTTACTTACATCTAGTTAAAACAAGAGCGAATAGGTAACAGAAATGGAATCCTAAACAAACAATCGACGATCTCTCACGAGGGTGTCCACACTTCGATTTTCGATTTCACCCACTACATTAATTCGGGTGTTCATTAAAAATGCCATCAAGTCGGCCGTTAACGAAGTGCTACGCAATTAAAGTCGCCGCTGACGTCAGCCCTCAGTTCAGCCTCCTTGAGCCTCTTTGTAAGAAGGACATCTCGAGATGAAATTGAAAAATTGATTCGCGATCGATAATTGAAGACTACTAGTGAACGCATTACGATTAAGTTATAAAGGAGCTATTAAGTTAGTAAGATGAGACTAGAGAAGATTAAGATGTTTGATGTTGAGTACTAGACGTTGTTGGTTATGGTGAACCCTTTTTGTAAGGGACGACTTGATATTGAGGCAATAAATAAAAAAAAAGATGTGTAATATATTTTGTCTACTAAAATTGTATAAAGGGGTAAACAAATATTTGTTGCCAATTTGTCTGAAGTCTCTAAAGAAGTTTCTTGAAGGTATGTTTTAATTCTAAGTACTTTGTATATTTTCATAGGTCTGGTAAGAAATAACTAAAATTAAATTAATCTATTGCAAGTTAACCAGATCTCGCTAACAGAACCGTTGATTGCTGTTGAATATCGGCAATCTACTTATCATTAACGTGTCAAAATCCTATTATTGTCACCCGCATAAGAACATTAAGGCATCGAGATAAAACAGACCTCCATTAGTAGAGACGCGGTAAAAAAATCGTCGACGCTATCGCTCCTTGAGGTGGCAATCTAATTTTTCTTAAGTCTTAGTCAATCACAAGAGAAATGAGCCTAGAAGTGATTGCCAAAGGGACTAATGTTGATTGGCTTACCATAATATCCTGAAAATGTATGCAAGCTACAATAGCATTTACTACTAAAGATCTAAAGTCTATTTTTCGTTTTATAAGTCATCTTAACTTATCGATGACAGAGCGATTGAGGTTTGAAAGGTACCAGTTAGATTATTAGTGAAGAAGATTGATGTCATGTCTTAAATAGTTAAATATCACTGCGAATAGCTCTGTAACGCAAATGATATCAGATTTTTGTTAATTGGATTGATATCTGGCATAATGTACGCATACATTTTTTTCCTTTACTTCATATACCAATTTTTCACTTACCTATTAACTAAGATAAAGAAGCTTTAGTTTCAAATCAATAATTATCTTTAGTTAAAAATAAATTAGTTTTAGCACTAGCTTAAAATAATTTAATTTTACATGTTTTGTAAAATATCAATTACATTTATTGTGATGACCTTATCAATGTAACAGACATGACTAATTGTTAAGGTTACTTAATTTATATATTACACCGATTAGTCAAGCAATTGAGTATGTTTAATATATATAGCACCTTACATTCTTAATAGATCCTGTCAAAGATTTTTACAATTCGCTTTCGAAATAAAGTGTTTTCTCAGGCGTTCAAAGCGCGAGGGCGACGGGGCGTCGACGAGGCGACGGGATCGCGGATCGCGGAGGTGTCTCAATCAGCATAAAACAAAAGAAATCAATATTTCCCCTCTCGCCACGCGGCTGACAAAGAGCAAAGATTTCTTTTCACAATTAACCACCCCCGGGTGTCGGGATGCTGATAAACGCTACGATTTTAGCTTAGTGACGATTCACCTTTTTTCAAATGCAACGAAATTATCGAAGCAATGAACTTCAGAAAATGTAACATAAGATTGAAATTACATCAAAAATTGTAAATCAGTTTTTACGGTAAAGAATAATTTTCTGAAACCGAGCGATTACGAAAACGATTCGTTGAATCGTACAATCTCCTTTTAGTCCAATTCCGTTCCTAATCCTTCAATCTAGATTGTTTACAACCGGATCATCTTTTAATGTAATCATACACTGGCCGATTCGTGTTTATGAATACTAACAAACGTTCCGTGAAATCTTTAAAGGAGAGTAAAATTTCCATACCAACTGAGTTCAAATAAATCCCATTAATGTACGTCCCTGTTAAAACACAGCGATTGTTCTCTTTCTTCAACGTTCGCTGGATTTATACGTTGTCTAGGCAGCAGATTTTATCTGGCGGACTCTGTTTCAATATTTAATAATCCGTCGGTAACGAGATTTCGTGCTCCGTAGTTAGAAAAGTTTAAATGGCCAAGCGCTTAGGCTCCCCCCACATATACTCGTATAATACACCTCTGTACAATTATTCAATAATCCAGTCGGAGGTGAAAATAGATTTTGCAAGCGAGCAACCGGCGACGATTATGTGCGATTGAGGAAGAAAATTGAATGGAATGATTATTCAATATCTTTTTTAAATTTTTTATGCTAATTATAGAAAAAATAATTTTAATTCATTCTTTCACAAACATTCGATTTTAAGAGTGTGAATTGATTTTAAGAAAATTATTAAATTTTTTTAAATTTATAATTTTTATTGAATCTTGTCTCTCATCGAAATAACCCGCTTAATTAAGATTTAAGTATTATTATTAGTAAATTATTTAGAAGATGACATTTAAATCCAAATGAAGGGCTTAAATGCTCCCTCGCTTGAGGCACGGGTCAAGTAAATTTGACAAGAGATTATAATAACTGCTGGCCGCTTGTTTGTCTTTCGTCTAATGGACCGAGGTTCTTGCATATACCACCTTAATTAATGGAGCTTTGTAAACACATATGTTTTAATATTTATGTATGAATGTAAGTAGTAGTAATTCATCCCGAATTTACAATAGCATTTTCCTCCTTAGTCAATCAAAAAGGGAAAGGACTAAAAGGTAAATGTAATTAAATGGTAATTAAATATTCGAATAACATTCGAATATTTAATTAAAATTTAGGTCTACTTTATACCGTTGAGAAAAAAGAAACAAACACAAACAACACCAAACCGATGTGAACCTAAAGACAAAAATCAGCGTTATTCCAACAGTGGTGATTAGGAGCGCATAGGCAGACAGAGGTCAGCAATAAAGTGACCGTCGTCAAGCGCTGCGTCACGTCCGCCGTGTGACCGCGATCGTCACCCTCGTTTCGCTCGCCGACGAATTGCTTTTATCGACTCTTGCGGTTTCTGCGCTCTTGGTAACACCGCAAGTTATTGAAAGTGAAAAATTTTGTGGTTGACCGTTGGAAATCACCACCCGTGTTTAACGAATCAGAAATACAAAACAACAAACTTCTTGCAACAAAGTATTTAATCATGTTGCTATCGATAAGAGCAGGAAGCGAGTGGGCATCGTATGAAATCTATATTTTAGAATAAAAAAAACTACTTTTCATTCCATAATAGTTTCGGCATTTAACGTATACAAACTTAGATATAGACTGTTCTGAAGTTATATCAAACATAAGTCAAGACTTCAAAGTAACCCAAAATTAAAGGTCACATTAGGTACGTTGTTGGTTGAATCCAAATTTTCCGCATGAGGATAATAAATATCGTTCATATTTCAAAGTCGCCTGCATCTGGACATTGGCCGTGGAGTAAGACGGGGGAATTCAACATAAGTAATTAGCAAGGGATTAAATGATTCCTAAACATACTTTTGAACTTAAAATTGATGTGTTGTATTAAATTTTGCTGTTAACTTTATGCGTTAGTGAAAAGCGTGTTGAAAAATTTATATTAAGTAGTTCTCATAGAAAAAATAACACTGACTTTACAAGGCTGAGAATTAAACTGACTATCTGTGGCCTACAACTATTATGCACAATGTTTACTGTACTCTCTTTCTCTAAAATCACAAAATAAATAACTCCAATGAGTTAATCTTGTTATAAATAAAGAACCAGACGCAACAAGGGTGTACATTTGTCACATTTTCTCAACGCTCCCTCTGTGACAGACCATAAAACGCAAATTCGGCAATAAAAAGAACACCCCGACAAAACATCCTTCCTGGACACCGAACCAATACAATGGCCGCCATTCACACAGGATTATTGTATTTTTCCACAGCTCGAAATATTTAAGAAAGGCATTAATGAATCTTGGTTATTCTATTGAAGGATCTTGAACCTTGGATCATTGTCTTAGGGTAGAATGGGGTGAAGTGGTGATTACTTGAAAATGCGGAAAGATTCGTTTAACAATGAGAGCACTAATTAGCTGTCAGGGCTGCAGACTCCAGGCTAGCGGACGCTTGTCTGTCCCAGAAATGCGAATTATTCAAACGATGTCGTCTCTAGTGATTTCCTTCGTTTTGTTAAGAATCGTACAAAAAATGTTTCTTCTAATAAGTACGTTTGTTTTCTTTTGTCTCGCCCCTGATTGTGGTTGCATTATGTTTCTCTTTGTACAGATTTTAAATTCAAAGCTAGCGTAAAAACTTAAACAAACTTCAGTTAAAAATTGGTGATGGACTATTATATTGTTTTAGTTGAGTCCATTCGCTTTTGTAAATTCATTATTTACGTTTATTTTGTATTTATTTAATAAGGTCACTGAATTTTTAAAATGAAATTAATTGAAATAAGTAAGAATAACTTTTCGTGCGTTGTAAATTTAATGAAACATAAACTTAAAATGTATATAAATCATACGAACAACAAACTACGCATTCAAAAACAATTACGAGGGCGCGATTTGGGCGGCTGCCTAATTGGTATGAGATTTGCAAGTGTTTCTAATTGCGTTGAAATCAAGGCGATCCGTCACCGCGCCATCACCTTAATTAAACCATTTGTCTGCTAAACTACAATACATTTGCAAAACATCACCTATAACTTTTCAATGCTCATTATATATACAATTGAATCAATCCAATTACTGAATTAAAATTTTTCATTAACTCATTACCTAATTTACTATCGAATACTTATGTACGTAACTACTGCTACTACTGAACTTTACATAACTAATCAGTAATTAATACCAAACTATGAATTTTATATTTATTTTAAACTACAAACTTTGAATATAAGAACTAAAAGTATATAGAATTTTTTAGTCATAGCAAATCTTAATATTTATGGTTTACAGCAGAAGCTTTAGAGCGTTTTATAATTTTAAAGCGTAATTACAAAATGTATTTTGATCGTTAAATTAGAAGGGGAGCGTTTTCAGTGTGAAACAATGTTATGACGTGCTCCACAAATTGCTTACTGCTCATATTTTTTCAAAAAGGTTCATTTTCATTAACGCCATCGGCTCACATATTTGTCATAACCCGTCCCCGGTCCGGTCTCTTGTTTCGGTTGTTTCTTTTCAACACCATTTTTAATTTGTTTCGTTTAGGTCTTATTCCTTCTTGCTATCCTTTCACGACAGGAATTCGTTACGAGCAATTGCCTGAAAAATAACCATGTAGGTAATTGCTTTGTACTTTGTATTACTCATGTGTATTTTGTCATTGAATGCAATCTTTTATTTAACTGGTATTTTACTTTTGAGGTAGAAAACTTTTGACACTACAATTGCTTATTCTGGAGATCATTTATGAAAATTTCAATGTTTTTAGTAAGTTATTAAATTTCTTCGCTAATAAGGATTAACTACTTGTTTGATACCATATTAGCGCCTATTTATCCGGCTGATACATGTATGATCGTTTATGGACTGAAACATCTATAAAAAAGGAAATTAAAATCATCAAACCGGTCTTTGTTATGTCGAGGGTAGAGAAATGGTTTCACTACACTCCCTTCGCATAATCAAATATTCTGACGGTCGGGTGTTTGCAGAGCAGTGGATACTGTGCTCGCTCGCGTCTAGACACCACCTAAAGTAGACTTTGCTACTGTCTGATGTGTGGTATCGTTTTTTTTAATCAACTTTGGTATCGTGTTTTTAATTTTCTTTTTCTAATTGATGATAAGTCTTATTTTGTGGAAATAGACGTAATGTAGATGATGTAGTAAAATAAACAAGATTCTGTGATGTGACAGAAAGTTTAAGTAAATACAGTAAATTCTTACGAGCTATCAATATGAATGCATTAGAAGTTGCAGAGGATTTTTGAAGAAGGATAATATGTGAAATTATGATTATATTGTTATTATTGGTATTTGATTATACCAGAGGATCGGATTATTTTGTATCGTAATATTGTAAAAAAAAAACAAGCTTAGGTCCCTACCTACATGTCTAGACGTTACCCTATCGATGGGGTCTAATAAATTTATTAGATAATGAGCGGAGCGGATAATTGTATTGGCTCTAAGCAGCATCAATTGGTGGATTAAATTTGTTAAGGATGAAATTTTGAATTATAGACGCCTTCGTCTTGCCAAAGCTTCATAGAAATTGCATGCAGTCGAGCATAAATATCTATTATGCGGCATCTCGAGATTAATATTTTTCGATGAAAGCATTTGTTTAAATGTTGAGGGATTGTACGAGAACAAATAAGTACGCAGACTCGTCTACAAACAAGGGTTCTTACGAGCTAGTTAACAGTTGAAAGGAAATTGTTTATTGTTCCAATCGTGTTCTTGGGTTAGGAATACTTAGGATTTGGATTGAGTGGTGGTACTTGAGTAATTATTTTTCTATTTTGTTTATGCGTCTTATTTTAAGCTCAACAGTATGAAACAGAAAATATTTATTATCCAACCAAAAAATCAAATATTACTTATTAATTTTTAATTTTCTGCAACAAGGATATTAAAATTCAAAACGCAAAAAGTTAACCATTTTACATGTCAAAATACATCATCGTTTTTCACTCCTTTCATTTCGTAGTCACCCTTGGAAGGGAGGCCGGTAAGTAGGTGCGAGAAAATGATATAGCTACGAAGGTCCAATGTCAGACAATAGGTAGAATTCATACGGCGGTCGCGAGCTGAATGCAAACAACCTAATTACACCGAACCCAAGATGGCGGACTTTGGAGTTCGAACTGCACTTTTAATTCAGGTGATTCTCGCTTAGATGATTCTTGAAAAATACTTGTAGGTACTTTTACTTCTCCAAACAATTTAAATAAGACGGCGATTTCAAATTTGACTGTGTATAAAAAATAATATGAGAAAATTAACTTATAAATGCTTCTTTACGAGTAAGATGAAAAAAATAGTTGCACATTTATTCTTTCTTGTAATAGTTGGTTTAAGGTACCAAATTCTAAAGAAGCTCTTTTAGCTTGCTCCTACTGCGACAATATTTAGGGTCTGGAGCAAATTAAACTTTAGCGTTTTATCACGACGCTGCCTGATCAATAAATTGAAAAGTAACATCTTTATCTTTAAAGGTAAGAAAGTAAATACGCATTTCTAAACTTAAGCTCGACTTCTTCGGAACTTAATGGCGTTTCATTATATCGTTAGGTAGGCTTAGGCAGTCGGTTCCGCCGCACGGTGAGTTATGGTTATTTGAATTGTGCGAAACAAAATAAATTTAGTGAACGTGCTCTATGCCGTTCTGCTCTTTGCATTTTTGAGTGCTTATTTCGAGTGGGATAAAAGTTTGCGTTATTTATGGGCCGCTTCTAAGATTTAATGTGAAGTCGAATAGCGATAATGCCTTTGTCGTTTGAATATTATTACGAGATGCGTACACTTTCAGGGAACTTGATTCAGTGTGGCTTTTAGACGCGTCGGTGAATTATGTGAGTTTATTTACTAAATTAAATTTACAATTTTTCTGATTTTATTTGTTTTTAGTAGGTATAATGCTCTTTGAACTTTTTGACTTGTCTCTGTCTCCAACCAAAGCCTAGTCTTCCTTTTGTGGACGTTTGCCAGTGAAATATTCTTGACAAATGAACTAGATCCAACATCTCAATGTTAGAAAAGAAATAAACAAAAATAAGATTTCATTACAAAAAATTACAAATACAACATACAAAGAATTGCTAATAATTTAAACAGTTAACAAGGCTCGTTACCCTTTGCCCGGTAGTTCCCGTAACGTTGCTTTATTGTCCATAAGTAGCCGAATATCCTCTCGCGTGTGACTGGTGTAGTTGCTACTATTTCCGCCCGTTCTCCCCGGATTCCATTTCACTCGGGCCATTTAGCGTAATGCGCGGTTTGGCGGGATTGACAGCCTCCTACTCCGGGCCCGCGACCGCCTAATGTTACTTCGGATATTCGTAATAGGTGATTTAATTGCGTTCGTCACGAAACAGTTTAAATAATACGGAACTATTTATGTTACCTTTAAAGTTATGTAATGTATAAATATTAGAAATTACTACTAGAAAAGTAATGAGATTGAATGTGGATGGCTATAAAGTTAGAGGAAGACCAAAGAAAGTATGGATGGATTGTGTGAAAGAGGATATGCGTAAGAAGGGGGTAAATTCAGATATGACGGCTGATAGAGATGTATGGAGGAGTAGTACATACTGTGCCGACCCTCCATAGGGACAAGGGCAGGTTGATGATGATGATGATGATGATGATACTAGCAACTAATGATAAAAATTTAATGACGACATCAGATTCTTAGCTTTAGTACTAAAATTGGTTAATCTTTATGTAAGAAATCCATCTTACTTCTCACTAATATTATGACTGCGAATGTTTAGATGGATATATGTTTGTTAGAAGTTCTCTCCAGGACGGCTGCATGGATCTCGCTGACATTTGGCATAGATGTAGAACATAGCCGTGAAGAATACAGGCTACTAATTATTATTTTTTTTAATACCGCGCGGACGTTTTTTTTAATTAACTGGACTTTTTAAATTTAAAGCACTGTCTATTAAATCGTCAAAAAGCTTTCACAGGAATTCATTTTTACGTGTAAAGTTTTTTTTTTGAATTATTTGTAATCTAATCTAATTCTATTTTTGAGTTCCGTTATTTGATAATTCAATATTTGCGCTATAAATCTGTAACAGTATTTTAAAACGGATCTACAAATTAATTGAGTATTATATCTCAGGATTGTTTTAATCTGGCATAACCTAGATTTATTAAAGGATAATTACCTCATAACTGGTAGCAGTCGAGAACAAGGCATGTAAGGGTTGGGGTACTCGTGTGTTGCGAAAAGGGCGGATTAGGGAAGAGTGAAATTTGTTAACGGCGAGCGGGATATGGGTGCCTCGCGGCTTTCTAACGACCATTCAAAGACGACCCTCTAATACTGAAATTCTTTTACTTCATGTATTTTGTAAAGCTGTTTCGAAGAGCTCTTGATATACTAGTTGTTAGAAACATGTATTAATACGGAGCGGCTAGTCGGGCCGCAACTATCTCCCAGTTGCAGACACGAACACTCCCCGATAAAGCCCGCACATTTACATTCAATTCTAATTCACGAATACCCACTACTTGCCTCTGATTGCCTTTTACTTGTCAACGTTGATTAAAACGGGCGTGTAGCTTACAGTCGTACTTTGAAATATGTGTATGAAAATATTGTAATAAAAAACTTGAGAGGTGTCAAGGGACACCCGGATGGAACGAAGTTCCTTTCTAATAATTAGTGAAGGAGCCAATGTTTATTCTATGAATAAAAAACTTAAGTCTTCACAAGAAGTACATTTTATTTCTATGAATTTTCGTTATATATTGTCACGTCGTTGCCATGGTGAAGTAGCGCTCATTCGTCGTTAACATACTTGCTATAGCAAAAGTGTCGTGAAACTTTTCGTAAGAATTTTTTCCGTCTAGCCCCCTTTCACAACGCGCGATAAGGAACTTCGTTCCAAAAATTCCTCGGGAATCTCAATTGAGTGTAATTTTAAAAATCCACTTTACTTGATAGACCCCAGCCTAAGTAATTAAGTTATAGATTTTGTGGTGTATGTATACAGAAAACATATTTTATAAAAGTTTTTGGACTGATGTCGTTTCTTGTCTATAAGAAAAATAATCCAGTGTTTTTCTTTTTGTTCTTGAATAACATATACATAGATTGTAGATGAAGTATACCAAAGAAAGCAAAGGGCATTTAATTAAGTTTGCTCAGAGAAAAACAAAGACGGAGAGAAACTTTTTAAATTGAGTGTCCGTGAAGTGTTGCCAACATGTTGATCTTTTCAAACGAGCGAGTATTTCTCTTGAGAAGGGACAGTGTACCTGCCGTCCCTAAGCTAACATTTTCTTTGCTAGAACTCTATTGTTCGTTGTGTTTTTCTTGTGAATATTTGATAGCACATAATTATCTAAAACACAGGAAATACTTGAATGATTTTGAATTTTTTAGTCTCTTTTTGAACACTCAACAACAGAAACAAATTAAAAAAAAAAAAAAACTTTTTCAATTCTCTGATTTTTTTTATGTTAAATTGTATAAAAATAAAAAAAACATCCAAATCAATTTACCATACCATTTTGCATCGACAGTCACATAAATATCATAGTCTGATATCGATAAAAAAACAAACAATATACATAACGTAGAAGTTGGCAAATAACAGTGACAAGCAATACCAACTTTTTTACTATCTCCCGATATTCATTGCACCTATGATAAAATGTTACGACTGCAGGCGCCACCACACGGGGAACGGTGGAAATAATTTGTTTCTACTTTATTTACAAACTTTAGTTATGGTAACAATAAATCATTACTCTATACTGTACTAAATCCTACCTTTAAGTACCATAAGTGTAATAACAAAACTTTTTATCGTCAACAACAACTATACCAGGATAGACGCATACTTATCCAATTTCAGTAAGATATCGTTAACAAATTAATGTTATCTACATTCTAGTATTTATTTAATGACGTGTTTGTATGATAGTTATCTTTACTATTCATAAGTAGATCTTGTAGTGTATTTTCAACAATGGCCAAGAATAAGTATCTGTAACTCTCTACATAGTTAATGTATATAGAAAGAGTTATCCATTAAGTCAAAGTGAATTATTCTTTATTATTGATAAAACAATTTAATTAATTGATTATCCTAACCTTTCTCGAAAGCGAGGCAAAATTGCAAAGATTTATTTGACTTTCGCTTACAATTAATGTTGAAAGTGAAAAATCTTTCAAAACTTTGTAGCAATGTTGAAGCGATGCTTATTCTTTCTTTAAATTACCAAATTTTTCTTTCGCTAAACTTTTCGATCCACCCCTTTCTTTAGCAAGCAAACAATCTGCGTAGCTTACACTTTTAACGCCATAGAGTAAGTACAGTTAGAGATTTCATTTAATCATAACATTTTTCTTTATTAGACTATAACTATATTGGTTACATAACGGGCATAAATATAAAGTTATAATAGTACATATTTTTACGTTACAATTATATGATATTTTTACTCTATGGCATGTAAGAAATAAGGTATATACATTACTTATATATACAACTACAATAATTCAACATTATTTTACTTTTGTAGCGGATTTAAATCTTAAAAATAATTTTATGAGATTCATGAATTTTAATAGTATTATATAACTACTAACAATTCATTAGTATATTTACTCTGTGGTACTGATCACGAAAACACAATAATAATGGCAGCCGCGGCAAATACAATTAGGTTAATTAATGAATTAAGAGCTACCGAGTTTCTTTATCTTGTTATTAATTTGTCTATGGCGAGAGCTCAGACGTCTTACAAATGGAAATGCCGTAAATATTTGTTTAAAGTGTGCCAAAGTAGCATTTGTATGTTCATTTACATGCTCTGTAATAACACCGTTTTAGTACGTTGTAACCTGATTCAATCTTACTAATAATATAAATGCGAATGTTTAGTTTAGATGAATGGATGGATGTTTGTTTGAAGGTATCTCAGGAGCGGCTCAACGTATTTTGATGAAATTTGGTAAAGATGTAGAACATAGTCTGGAAGAACACATAGGCTACTTATAAAGTTTTTTTTTTAAGTTCCGCGCGGACAGAATCGCTGGCAAAAGCTCGTATAACATAAATGTAAGTATTAGGGCGTGTTTACGTTTTATAATTTCTTTAGGAATTATAATTTGTACTCAGTTTGAACGAAATATAAGTTAATCCAATAACAATATACTTTTCAATTAATATACTATAATCATAACAATGAAATTATAATAGCTCCTTTAATATAATAGTATGTCCTTACGCGCGTGTTCTCGAAGTATGTCACGCGCCTTTTACTCAAAAGACGTTTACAAATGAGCATAAAGAAAATAGGCATTTATCAGGGGCCAGGAAGCTGTATGATTTGAATATAAAGTCGCGTTCATGAGGTGTGGCGCGGGGCATGTGAGCCACTCATTAGTCATAAACTGAGAGGGCCAAGCACGTGACCGGGAACTCTGATGCTGCCGCTATCGGTATGGACGTGCCCTTAACTCCGTAAGAAAGTGTGACGCGCTCTTATGTTTTTCCAGTGTTGTTCCGTAATGGAAAGGGGGTGGAAATTGCAGTTCACAGAAGGATTTATGGGTGCATGTATGGGTGAATCGTTTAGCATCACGGACAGGAAAACAACTGAGACTGGTTTGAAAATGGAACACCTATAAGGTTAATTGTAAAACTAACTATCCAACCAAATGTAAATTTATTATAAGTTCAGCAAGTTAAGTATTTGAGATCGCGAGTTTGAATCATTTATTCCAGTATCCACTTGATACTTACTTGAAATGTCTATAATTGATTGGGTTTGTAACCATTCATAATCAGATGGTCAGTGAATACATATAGATTATTTTTATTGGGAATAATAATAAAACAAAAATTTCAATACCACCCTTCCAATAACTGGATTATAGAGGTAAGAAGTGTGTGGCGATTGAAACGACGTGCGATACTGGACAGGCGCGGACCGAATTTAAATTGATAACATTCCACGTCACTGGATAACTGGACGTAGGACGCGGGGACTATTTAAATGAGCTACGAATTCGCCGCATTGATATTTTAGAAGGATCGTAAATGTAAAGTCATAAAATGGATGTTGCAAAAAGTTATACAAATACATTGTGTGTAGTCCATTTTATAAGTAAGTTACAAGTTTCTATTGCGTTTTTAATTCACACTAAAATATTTTTTCTTTCTACATAATTTAGAAAAAATGTGGTATTAGTTACATTTGAACTACTTACTTTAGCTGCTTTAAATTTATGATGAAAAATATTAATTTAAGTATAATTGTAGCCTTGAGAAATTTACAAGTTTTTATTTAGTACTTTTACATTCTAAAATGGTAAGCTTTCTTTTCCATTAAGTACAGGTTAAAGAAAAGAAAAGGTATATCCATATTAAAACAGATCATAATAACACGTACATTTTATCATTCCAGTGAAGGAGTGAAATCAGTGCGGTGGTAAAAATCAAATTGAGTGGCCGATAAACATTCCGCGAGGCGAGAGGGTGGGTCGCGGGAAATTTTGATTACAGCGAAAAGTGTTACTTATTCTCGAATAAAAAAACGGAGGAGAAAAATTCGCTGATGTCGATATTGTTATGGCGGGTTTATGTCGAAAATTGGGGGTACGTTTATTGCATGTCATTAGGAATTATGGGCTTCCGAGGTGCGCGAAGAAAAATTCTCCAACGAGATGCCGGCGTTTGCTTCGATAATGTAATTATTGGAAATTTATTCTGCACCTTTTAGCGTCGTCGCTGCGAAAATATGAAGAAGTAAAGATTAATAGACCTTGTAATTCAAGTAGTTACTTGCATTTTTTCTCACTGCGCATGATGAGAGTTTCTTATCCCATGGCAGTCGAAGCAATAATATTCTTTTGATTATTTAAAACTAACATGATTACCAATACTCGTATTAGCTTAGATTAACTCAGCTTTTTTGTAAATAAAAATTATTTTAAAGAAAAATTGTGCCATTTGTAAGGAAAAACAAAATGTAGATAAATTAAACCGAATTTTAAATTAAACTTTATAACGATAACCACAATATTTGTATGCATATTCTGTGAAAAAAAAAAACAATTCAAAAATTATACCGCATACGTGCTCCCATGTCCCATAAAACAGCACCGGGACTTATTTAATATAGTTACGGGCCGATAAAGCATAAAAGGCATTCAAATGTGATGTTATTTTGCCGCCAACACGGGGTAATTTATTTTCTTGCGATTCATAATTTTCTTTTATTCACTTTATGTTGATTTTCCTTCGAGAATAAGTACGCACTCGGTAACGATAATATTATTTCAACGGCCCCATACATCACCGTGTTTGGTTCCCGGCCCGTGCCCGTGCCGGTTCTAATGTTATTCTTTATGTATTGCTGTGCATTATTCTTACTAAGTTCATTAACTCTTAATTGGTTTATACAATACAATGTTACTAGAGTAAAAGAGTAAACGATTAAAGCATTTCGAAATTTGTCTGTTAATCAACAACGTACTTTCTGTTCTAAAAAAAATTAATGAAAGTAGGTTAATAAACATGTTTCCTTACTATTAAATTTAAAAGTACTTAATGGTTTTGTTAAAAACTTAATATTTCTTTATCTGCTACTTATGTTTATATAACTTGACCTTTTTTTAATAATCTGCACGTCTTTTCCATGTTTGCGTCTTAAGTACATGTATAGAGCCCCATTTTGCAAAGTTCAAGAGGTTTAATATAAAACGTTTATGCATGTGTCGGGGCGGAGGCAGCGCTAAGCCGAATATTATGAGACGATGGGTCGCAGGTGCGCCTAAACATCGAACTTGGGACGTTGTTCTGTTTATAGTTGTCAGTCACGTCTTAAGATCATGTTACTTGTAACTTTTGTATGAATGTTTGTATATTTTTAATGTTTAAAGTAAAAGTATAGATATGTATGTACCTATACATGTCTTACTAATATTATAAATGCGAATGTTTAGATGGATGGATGGATGGATGTTTCCTTGAAGATATCTCCGGAACGGCTCAACGGATCTTGATGAAATTTAGCACAGATGTAGAATTGAACTGAAAGAACACATAGGCTACTTATTAAGCTTTTTTTTAATTTGGCGCTGTCGGAGTCGGAGGCAACATACATATAATATTGTTATAATTTGAAGCGATCGGTACCAAAACAGTAGCAAATAAAATAGTTATATTTTGTAGTACACCGATTAATTTACTACAACATCTTTTACGGCTAAAATTATGTCGCATAATCGTCGTGTTTGATTTTAAATTGTATTTAAAATGATCAACTATAGACTAAGTTAACTTAGTAAAATATGTTTATTTTTTCATTAGCTGATTAACAACATAATCAGCAATAATATTTTGAACAAACCACATCGTCTAAGAATAATAATTATAGTCTTGCAGATGCAAACGTCGATAAGGCAAGCGGCATCAAAGCAAACCTCTGAACAATGGTTTATCTATATCAAAAGACGAAATGTTTGTCGATCTGATTTGTTCGTTTCCTCCGGTGGGTGGTCAGTTGACCGGCATAATGCGCGTTTCGGAGCGCGGAGAATGCGATCGGTGATGCATAAAATATTTGGGTCCCAAACGAACAGCCGGCGTGAAAAGCACGGTACGGGAAAAATCGTGCCATTTCACTTCTCGCCTAAACGGCAACGAGAGTAAATAAACAATCGCCTTTAGCTTCATCAACGTCAGTAAGCAAATCAATTTTACTTTGTTTACCTTTTCTTTCGTTACTTGATTTTTTCAATGAAAAAACGTAAACAAACGATATTTGCCAATAAGACAAGTAGAGTAATGTAAAAAAATGTTTGATTATTTAATTCCTGTTTCACAACAAAGTCTTGATTGAAACGTTTTGTTAGCTGTAAGAAAATAATAAAACATTAATTAAGAACATTAAAATTTTTACCAATGATTTAGTTCCGCAGTTCTGGCGCTGTTATTGATTCTAATTCGAAGGAAACTGAGTTGAAATATACTTAACAAAATAGCAATTACTACAAGAAAATATAGCTATAAATTCGACCATGGTGTTAAATTGATTGCCTTTGATAAACATCAATTTCCGCTTACACGGGAACAAACTAAATGTGACGTCATAAATTGCGAGTGACCGTTGCTATCCGTTGATAGTTTTCCTATATATGACCACCTCGGGCTGCAATAAAACCGAACTATCCGACTTTTCCAATACACTGCTTACTGCGGACGCAGCTAACAATTATCTAAATAGCCATCTACATTCTTACCCCCTTACATTTTATTATTACCGGTCAATTTATCCGATGGTCTGATGTTCGCAAATCTGGGAGCTCGGGTGGTTGTTTGCCCTGTAGATTTGCCGATAAGCCAGCGCTGGCCGATGAAATAAAACTGGGGATCGCCAAGTAACACTTGCCAGTTTAGAGGATTTGTTCGATGTATCTATTCTTATTTATGTGCCATACTTGATATTTTGTGTATACACAGAGAAATGTTTAGAAAAGAGGTTTGCTATGGTATTTTGGACAAAAATTTCACTAAATATAGAAGATGGTGATTGGAAGTTATACAAAATAATTATTTAAAATTTTTACAAAAATTATATGCCTCATTTCTATATTCAATGTTTTAAGTATACAATTATCTAACGCTTAAAAATATATAGACAAGTCTTTTATTTGTGTGGTGAGTTAAATAGTTATTAAATAAACTATTTTATAAATTTAAGGAATATTAGAAACTCAAAAAAATCAGCAATTTCGAGTATTCTTATTGCTTCTTAATTCTAAGATACAATAGGAGTGATTTAAAATAAAGTCCCCCCTTCGATTGTGAAATCGTCTCCCTTCGCTTGTGGTCTGTACTTAATGTGCCGGACATTCTGGAATTCCAACTGTTTACAAAAGGTTCCTTTAACGTTATAAATTCAATTATTAATGATTTACTTGTCTGCTTCCTTATTAAATCTTGTATTTTTGAGAATTAATATTTAGTTGAACTCGTATTAAGATAACTGCCTGTATATTTTAAAGTAATAAATATTACGCAATATTCAAATTGCGTTTAGTTATTTATCTTTATTTTTTTAATATTTATATTTCTATTTACTTAAAATATATATTTTTTATTTCTATATCTTCATTTTCTTAGAAAACATATTTTTAAATTCAAATTCTAAAATCATCGACTTTTCCAAATTATATAAAAACAAATTCATTCTAAACTGTAACAAGATTTGTTTTTTTTTTTATCTTCTAAAAAGTATTTTAGTATTATATTCTAAATTTAATTTCTATCGTATCTTAGTAAATAAGGTAATTTTTTTAGCGACAAGCTAGTTGGCTGCCAATATTCCTTGTCCATTGTCGATTGCTGACTTGGTTCTTTCTTACATTGTCTCTCATGCAGTGGGGTTGCGCGGGGAAGGGGGCGAGACAAAAGAAACACATCACTCAACTGCCCCCACGTCGGACGTTCAGCACAATGATCATTCGACCGCTATTTATCTTGCGGATTAACTTGCTTATCACAGCGGTCAGCTTTTAAGGTAGACGAAAGTATTCAACATTTTAAATTTCAAGTACAATATTATTATGATGGTATACTCGAAGAAACTGTTGAAGAATATTTTTAAACAATTTTTTAATAAAAAATAAGTTTTCCTTAAAATGTCTTCTAAGACAATAGTAGAACTAAATCTTGCACACTTTATTTTTAAACATTTTATTTTAAATCAGTATACCGCGCTGATTTTTAATAAAGTTTTAATATTATTTCTTGCTATGCAATGGACCGTTGAAGCCACACTGCGGACAATTAAGACGTTAATTTACACAGATGACAGGACCCACGAGGGTAGAATAATGCCCCTCTTAGCACTTTAATAGTGCGCAGTAGTCCCAAGCGGGCGGTCAAGCGTTCCGGATAGCCCGAAGGCGTTCCGAGGACATTAGCCGCGATTCAGCACCGCCCCTTGTTTGTTACCGCAAATTAGACCAGTACGCTAAGAAAACTTAATCCAGTCCTTACACAGCACATATTTTCACTACATATTCAAGGATAATATTAATATCGAGCGCAATCTTTGTTTTGGGGTGAATACCAAATTAACATCAGGCGTACCTTTAGCAAACATTGCCAAGACAGGTTTGTAATACAATGTTTGCCTCTATGTAAGGGTCTCTCGATGAATCTTAATCTTCCTTAGTCAGGTTACCCTTAACCCGCATGTGTATAACTTAATCGCCCCCAACTTCCCTAACTTGCCTCTAATTGTTTGCTCTCGATATTGTATGCGTCTTGTATTCATTATGATCCAAATACGTCTATTTATATTATTTCAATTCATAGCTGCAAATAATATTTATAATTAAAAATACCCAACTAATAAGTTGTAAACAATAACTAAGTAAATACGAGGAAACAAAAATCTCTACACTATCAGAAAAAAAATGATGACGACGATGACGATACGAAAGGCCCACTGATGTAGATAGAACATCGGTTTTCACATTTAATTTTAAAATTACTTCATAATCATTGTAAGTAATGGCATATAAGTTTCTTTTTAATTAAACTTGTTTCAGTAGATTAACATAACAGTTAAATAACTCTTTAGGTATGTAGAAAATTAAAGGAACTTCTGCGCGCTTCCTTTTTATTGCACCAAGTGTTTTGCGTACGCGAAGTGATCTCATTAGGGTCCGTCCCACGTGCTCAATTGTCGTGACGAATCGCACTCATAAAGTCTCATCTTACTTGATAAAGTCTTGTAGAGTTCGTTGATATTGCATGCTTACAAAGTTACTTTGTAATTAAGCGTCTACGCATATGTTGTATAACTTGCATTTGATTGTTCAATTTAGTTTAATTTGTTGTAATTACCTATAATGCTTTTAATGTTTCAAAATAAACTTTTCTGTTATTGATACTCGACAACGTATTTCTTTCCTATATTTGATAGATAAAAAGAGAACATTTATGATATTTAAAAGCAAACAGTTTTAGAGTTAATTTTTATTTACTTTAAAGGAATGTAAATTGAATATTCGTAGAACTATCATTTCATTATAATTGTTAATATAAAATACTATTTTACTATAAAACTCTTTTTAACTCTCATCAGGTGACAAAAGAGCAAACGATCACCTGAGTCCGCTTAAATAGCAAAAGGACCACTGCCCATAGACATCCGCAATTGCAGAAGCGTTACCTACCTTTAACCGATAGAGGTGGAGACGCACAGAAAGAGGATATTTCTTCTTTCTATGCATCCCCTCCTCCGTTAAATCCACTTTCCCTTACTATCCTATCCTAATAAAAAAGGGTGGGAAGGGAACGTGGACTAAAATTAGGCCTCCAGTCTTAACAGTTCTTTTGACTGAAGTACTAAGGCTGTTTGGGAAATTAAAAACAAATTTCGACTCCTACGCTTCATCGTGGACGCAAAATAAACACGAAGCTCGCTCTGTATGTTTTCCTTTAATTAGCATATCACTGTTGTCTTGTGCGCTATGTTCGTTACAACATTTCCATATGGAAAAATGATGGGAAGCTTACTTCAGTGGCCTTTGTACGTTCCTAGTGAAAGCGATAAATTAACAACTGATGAAATTTTTGAGTCATTCACAAACTCTTTGATATATAAGAAGTGGCAAATACAATGTTAGTTTACTTTTTTTTTTTTTTTTAGAAAAATGTTTTCCTTTTGATACAGTTTTAAGAATTTACATTTATGTTTGTCTTTACATTTATTTTTTGTAAGTTGTACAAACACTGATAAGAGAGTTAATTTTTTGACTGATTCTTGAGTAGCAGTAGATTTTTAATATAAATTATGCTTGTACTTCATCCGCTACCGCTTTCATCTAACACACTGTACACACATCGGTAACAATTTCCCCTACAATATGGGATGTCGCAAGAAACAACCCCGAATACGTGAAAATTATACGGTTGCGGGACGCATTAATTTGCCATATTAATTTGGCCGTAAAACTCTGCTCGCGACAAGCCAACGGGGAATTCCGAAAGTTCGACGTCCCAAGCGGCCGCCTGTTCACACAATCGCTTGTACGCCCGCTTTATGGGTACGCTATAGAAGAACATACCTTAGAGAGGCTCCTTGTTATGTTATTGCTAATAACAGTGTTGTTAAACCTTTTACTGCAAGCTTACCCGACGTTATAACATATGTAATTAAATTTAGTTCAAGTCTTGTGTTTACATCGTGGTATTTTCTTATTCAATTTGATGGGTTAATATTTCAAACAAGGCTTCATTTTTTCGGCCAAGACGTCTTGTGTGAGCCAGCTGAGTAAGTAGCGTTTTAATAATTACGATAGAATAAAATTATAACATTAACTAATTCTAAATTAAAAAAAAATATATATAAAAGTAAAACACTGACTTATTTTTCTATTAAAATCGCATATCTTAAGCAAAAATTAAAGGTTGACAAGGGTGTTTTAACTGAAATTACACAGTCTAAGTTTCAATGATTAGGTCCTAAAAGGTTTATTTTTAACCAAAAAACAGTACGCACACTGTGGTCTGTCTGTCAATATAAATACAAGATTATTATTATTGTTTAAACAACTACCTATGAAAATGCTGAGCATAATAATCTGACCACGCCATTAGGCATCACTAATGTAATGTTCATATTAGGAAGTTGACAAAATTAAAGTGTTTTATAGTTTTGTGTTATATAACCTAATTATTTTTCTAAAATAAAGTTTCAGAAGATTTATAATCAAAAATGTGCAAATAACACTTCGGGCCGTTCCTTTTTCAAGATGCAGTGGAGTGATACATCTGGGCCGACAGTTGGACTCGGCGTTCATTTTTAACGCCTTTGTTGAAGTGTCCGGCGGAACGATACTGGCTATCAAGTAACCCCGTAAATCCCGAGGGGCTGGAGTGGTTAATCGAAGCATAATTTATGGTGGTTTGAGTTAATATACTATATTGATTGATTAAAAAATGTTTCGTGACGGACGTTCAATATATCCAAGAAAAATACAAGTCATAGTTAATATATTTTAATTCAAAAATATTCAAGTTACAGATAATATACATTTTGCTTACGTAAAATTAATACGGATCGTATGCGTGAAGTAGATTTTCTATTTTTCAACCAAAGCTTTTTTTCTTTTACAACTCTGCTAAAAAAATATTCCTGTAATCAGAATTTAATTATTTTAGAATAGTATATAATAGAATAGAACAGAATAAACGTTTACTGCCACACAAAAGAAACTTATGAACTAATATTAAAACAAAAAGATTAAAAACGTGGCAAAAGGTGGCCAGCTCAGCTGATACAGGGACGACATCGGCCCTCCCTGAGCTGGTTTTGGCCCTCCCTGAGCTGGTTATTTCTGGAACTTCCCTTCCCTTCTGTTCGTTCGTTTTCTGGATTTTCTGTATTATTAAAAAAATACAGTTAGACATTGTTTCGTTAATCACCTGTTTTAACCTTTGGCTGACCGTGACTGACATCATGGACGTCAACATTGTCTTTTCTTTCTTTGTGTTTTTATCATGAGATTTTAACTTTGTTTATAAAATTAATTTTCTCTTACATATACGTGGTATAGTGAAGCATAACATTACAGATCACAGAGCAATATGTTACACCATAATTCATCTCACGTCTATATCTTAGCTATCTAAACCTCGTGATAAGCGTTTTCTCATGACTTGCATATTGGAGAGGGGGCGCGGCCACGCGTGACTACCAATCGACATGTTTATCGCTTTAATATAAAATAAAGGGAACAGGGTTAAAGTTTTTTCTTATCGATACGCAAAAATGTCCGTATTTGACGGATGGGAAATTGTATTCTTTACAGATGAATATCGCAACAGTCTTATTTTTGTAGACGAAAATGAGGTATAATTTTAGTTGAAACATTACGTAACTGTGAGTGTCGTCTCTTTCAATCTCTCTAAAAAGATAATTAATAAGTTTTTTTTCAATATGCCATATGTGTAAGGTTAGTTAAATTTTAATTCTAAAGAGCTATAAATTAACTTATCATTGATTTAGACATTGTTTATTGCTCTCAATGTTATTCAGAATAAATTCAAATCACACATGAAGAATTCCAACCACGGCTTTAAGGGGTGCGTACTGAATAATTTTATTTGTTTATAATTTTAATAACTCCCCACAGACGCGTATATCGCGGAGAGGGTAGGCGTACATTTTTCACACTGAGAATACAATAAGGAATATTGTCATTGTGAAATTTGCAGCGCGGTGAAAATGTCGAGGGCTATATTTATAGATTATCCCGGATTTTCCTCTTGAAATATTCCATGTAAGGCTATAAACATATTTTCAAAGATACGCCTTAGATATCGATATACGAAATTTTAGGGAAATACTCTAGTTTAATCTTACTAATATTATAAATGTGAAAGATTCGATGTATGGATGGATGGATATTTGTTAGAAGGTATCTCCAGAATGGCTAAACGGAACTCAATAAAATTTTGCATGAATGTAGAACATAGTCTAGAAGAACACACAGGCTACTAATTAAGTTTTTATTTTTATTTTCGGGCGACAGATAGATCGTAAATAAATGCAATTTGTAGTGACTTTATACAGAAACATCCGAAAGATTATTAGTATGCGTAGTATGTATGTATATATGTAGTGTGTATGAATATGAATGTAAACGAATCGAAAGAGGTGTGTAAAACCAAATGAAGGTCCGTGGTCTATGCTTACCCTTGGGTTACGGGCAAGATTATGTTATTGTTGTTCATATAAAAAACAATTCTTATCAAAGTTTTTATTAAAGAAAATACTAGTTATGTCAATTATTACTTCAAGAAAGGTTTTTATTTTTATTTTGTTTTAACTGTGTGAAATCGAAAAACAAACTGATTTCTTTCTTCAAACGCACCGTGAGTGACTCCGCAAAGACACAAGTCACCGCACGATATTTGAATTCCAAATTCGGCTCGAGGTTATTTCTATTCACCTTTGTTTTTCTTTTGATTGTTTATCTACCTTCTTTTATTCTGTTATTGACAGCAGCGGGTGCAATGTTTACTTATGCTTATGAAGCCTCAGCTCTTTGGATATTGAAATAAACATTCGAAATAATACAATCAACTCATTTACTGTACAGAAATAGTAAATTTCAGCGATTTAATATTAAGTAACTTTTTTTCTGAAGGTCATTTACCTTTAGAAAAAAAGTAGAAAAAGAAGTTACGCAAAAACAATTGACACCAAGAAATAAAGAACATTTTATGGAATACATTGTATTTCTATACTTCCCAAGAGAAATCTACATGTTCGACGCCTTCCCAAACATTCGAAGTACAAGTGGTACGGTCACCCCTGTTGTCTTAGTAAGCACTAAACGCAGGTCAAGTAAATACCCATAATGGATTCTATCCGAGTCGTACCCATAATGGATTCTACCCGAGTCGGTAAATTATCATCTTCCCGGATATTGAATATATTAAGACAATATTGCTCTGTCTGAGGATGCAAAGCAGGTTTGACTTCGTGTAATTGCTGGCCTGTAAATCTGTTGATATACGGATGTGTATTACGAGGAAATGCAAATTTATACCAACTATTGCAGTGGTTCGTTTGTATATTATTTGAATAAACAATATTCATGTATTATATTATAACTTCTAGTTTTGTTGTTATAATAACTATTACATTAAGAAAATTAAAAACGGAGTGTTAAAATACGAAAGATTATTAATTCTCCCGCTACAAGGAATAGTGAAAATCAACTTTAATATGTATATTTTGCCACTAATTCGTTTTGTGGCCGCTAGAAAATTTCCAATTCACAGACGTAATTAACAACAAAAGGAAGGTAATTAGTTTCGAAATCAAAGCGAAAGTAGAGGGCCGAAGATGTGGAGGAGATGGCGTCCAAGAAATAATGGAAGAGGAGATGAACCAGACCGGCCGAGTCTTGAATATTAATCGACTACGGGAAATGGATTAAAAATTCCGTGTCCCGACAACTGTGGCCCCGTCACGATCGCTCGTGTTTTCAAACAACTTTTTTTTAAACATTCCGATCTTATTTGCATTTTTTTTCTTACCCTTGTGAATAATTTAAAAATTAAAGCAATATTTCTCTTCGTGGTTTTTTGATTTACTTTACGATTCAAATGTTCTCAAATTTAAAACATAATAGCACACATTTTATAAAATTTTTATAAAGAAATGTTCCTTATAGAGAAGGTAAATTTCTCTTTTTATTTTTCCGAAGTGTTTTTCCCGAGGAATCTCCTTAAAAGGTTTGCTAAAGAGTATTACTCGGAACGTAACGAAATTTAACGGATATTAAAAAGTTTAACTCGTCTCAAGGAGTTAATATTGACGGGCGTGGCAGATGGGAAGAAAAGGGTTCCTACAAAAGAATTCAAACGGTGACAAAAAGGCGTAAAGAATCACGGGGAAGGGGTGAAGTAACTTATGCGGCGAAGAAAGTGCCCCAAGAATTAACAAAAATAAAAAGCGACGGCCGCAGCGATGTTTACGGGGTGGCGGAGGGCGACCCTTAATTAAAGGCTTTCGTTGGACTCTTCGCGATGCAATTTGCCTAAAAGACACGAATTATTTTTATTGAAGTCATCACTAATTTCGCAAGGAACAGGGAAGGGGACACCTCTCTATTGTTGTGGACAAATGCCGCTCTAATTGCGCGGTTTTCGGCTACGATTCTTAAAAGAATTGGCGGCTGGACCATTATCGAAGATTGTGAATTGTCCCTTTTGTTTTATTTTTAAGCAATGATGAATTTACATTAAAAAAATTGCTGTTGTACCTAAGAAGAATTTAACTTTATACCTAATTTCGTGTACTTCATAGTACAACAAATGACTTACAAAACCGACTTGAAAGAAGACGTCTGTACTGTGACTGTTAACTGTTGAAGCGCCTGTACAAAACATATAGCATATAATTAGAATAAAATGAGAGGGTTGAAATCATGCTTTTTTACAATTATTTTAAACCGTATGCGACATAAAACTAAATCGTTGGTAAGTGCTTTTATTCCTTTTTTCCTATTTAATTTCGATATTACAAAAAAATAAAAATAAAGCGTAGGTAATTAAGTTTGGAAAGCCTTAAACAAAAATTAAGTAGTATTAATTGTTTTTCTACTTTATTAATAAAAGTCACAGACTTAAGTCGAAAAAATTCAAAGTGGTGACAGTTGTTCGAAAATCCAAGATCCTAAAGAGGGTCGGAGATCGCGGAGAGTAGAAATTAAAATCATAAGAAAATAATTAAAGTCCGTAAGGGGATTTATTGGACAGAGGCGACGTGATTAATTGGTTTCTTGGATAAATTCGACCGAAAGCAATAAGTGTCAATTTTAGGCGTTCGCGAACCTTGGAAAAATTAATAAGGGACTTGTAATTAATGTTTCAGTCGGTATAAAGTTGCTATAAATGACTGAGTTCACGACAAAAAAATTGTTCGGAAAATTTAAAAATTTCAATAAGATTATTTTTATTAAATCTCTGTGATACCATAGACACTACAACTAATAAGCTATTCAAAGACCATAAATGTTTTAGATTTGATCTACATATTTTAATAACATCTATTTAGCAAGATGAGGTTCTTTATCTTACAAGTTATTTGTTTCACTAACAATCCACAAATAAAATAAAAGTTTGTATCTAGAATTTTACTGATACGCTACATAATAAGATGACTCATCAATGTACAATTTTTTTATCAATTTAATTTTGTTTATTAAAGAAATACTGCATCAATAAAACAAATAAAAAAGACGTAAGATTCTATCATTCAAACCTCTGTAAACGCAAGACATTATATTAAGGAATGTCAAAAGTTGAACACTCGAGAACAAATGGCGTCAATTTAATAATTCAGTTAAAGCAATCAGTTTGAATCCGGGGCGTTGTGCGGCGCGGTCCAACTTGACCATTAATAAATGGCAATGATACTTCAAAGTTAACCCCTTCGTCGCTGCGAGCCGCTCTCCGCATAATGAGAGATATCAGCCGCCACTTGTTTCACTCTACTTAATCCCATTTTATAAAAGTAGCTTTTCGTTACGTTAATTTAATATTTTCTGAATGCATATATGACATAATTTTACACGTATAAAATATCCCAAAATATTATTTTTTAAGGTCCATAATTTTTAATTTGGATATGAAAATTTAAAAAATGTAACTAAGTATGTAATTCTACTTAATTAAATAATAAGTAAGGGAAAGAAAACTATTTTTCGGATTGAATAACAGATACGCAAGGCAGAGCCAAATTATGAAGACATCTTATACGAGTATCTTCCAAATAATCGTTATGACACAAAGGCCATTAGAACATTTGTATACTTAAAATCGCATAAAACATCGCCCGCCCTAACCTTTTTAATGGTCGCTCTCACCCTCCGGGGAAACAAAAAACTTTGCAAAAAAAGTAGTGTATCCTGATGATATTTATTATTATATTAAAAGCAGTTCTGGGGGAACAGAAGAATTTCGCCGTCGGCGAGCGGCGGCCATTACTACGTAGCGTGGCCAACGAATTTATGGTCAAACTTCGGCGCGAAGGCGACGGCGCGGGTTTTTATTATGATCAGACCAGTGGACTGTGAAAGCAAGTTGCCGCGGGGAGACGTAATTTCCATACCTCATGTCTGCTTCTGTCGCCCTGGTGCTTTCTTAATAAAACTTATGTCATTTACTTTCAGTTTCTTCTACACAGTGTACCGCGCAACTTTGTTAATGAAAGAAGGTTTTATATTTAAAGATTCTTTTATTTTTCATACATGATATTGTCTTACCGTGTGTTTCTGAGACCGAAATCCCCGTTTAAAACATATTTTTATCTCTGTTTTGTCAAAGTTAATGACAAGGATGACGATATGTTTTAGGCATAGAGATTTTGGTCTGAAAAACCAACGGTAACTATTCAATATAGTCCGTTGTGTTTTTTTTATTATAAGAGAAGGAGGCAAACGAGCAGCGCCCAATGGACATCTGCAATACCAGTGGAACCGCAGATGCGTTGCCGGCCTTTGAGATGGTGATAGGCTCGCTTCTTGAAGGACCCTTAGTCGTAGTCGTTTAATTATAGAGATTAATACAAAATTCACATTGAAGTGCATGTTTTTCAGCGTACCAATTTTCACACCTACTAAATAGTACGGAATTGAATCGCGCAGTGCCAACATATGTCAATATATAATAAATGGTGCATAGCAATTAATATACACCAATAACATAATTGTTACGAAGTAAAAATGGAACACAGTCACAGTATAAAATTATAACTCTACGTCTAAAACTGATTCTGAACGTTTTATTTCTTCTATTATACATAAGGAAAGAAAAACAAACAGAGGTACGCATTGTAAACTCCCCACTCCCCAGTCATTGGGTAAAACTTTAAGTAAGACGTGAAAAATGAGAAATGAAAAGAAATAATTTTCCGCGCGAGTTGTCTGTGCAAATGAGCTGAATGAAGGCGCAGCTCATGCGAATGATTGAGTGACTGCCAGCGATCAAACAATATTCTCAATTATTATCTAAACTTTTGTTTTAACATAAATATTTCAAATAAGTAGAATAAGTTTAAAATTGTTTTCATGTTAGGTTTATTATAAATATTTTAAAAGAACATTTTTCTTAATCTTAACATGAAATGTTGTATTGGTTAATCTAACAATAATAGACAAAAGAAGCAACCTTTGTAAATATAAAAATTGACTACTTAATATTTTTAAGTTAAGTCTGTCATGAAACAAATCGAATTATTTAAATAGAAACATTTGAAATATAATCATCAACATGAAGATAACGTAACGTAACTGAGGAAATCAGTAAATTTGTAAACGTGACATCTATTGGTTAGTTTCGGTGACAAAATTTATTTTCAGTAAAAGCAATTTTAATTTTTTGAATGGTTACTTATTGTTTTTCAGTTATGGGTAAAATTCTAAACAGCGTACAGCAATCAAGTTTTGTATAAAACGTAATAAATCTTTTGCGATTTCGGTCTTGCCTGCGCCATCTATTGGCAAGAAGTCAAATTACAAATAACGGTAATCACCGGCGTACGATCGCCATCTCGTGTTAAATAGTAGAATACCATCCTATCGAAATCTACTTCAGATTTCTGAGATCCTAGTATTAGTCAGCCAAAAATGTCTGACGTAACGGTGGCGTTCCTTTCGCGTTCGTCATTCGACACTCTGACACTCTCGATCGATGATGGATTTGAATTTTATTTCGGTGTACTCTCATTATTATTTTGTTTTATTCTTATTGAATTAGTCTTATTTGATAATTTTTATTTAAAGGTGGTGTACAAATGAATAGAGAAAAAATAGGTTGTCTTTTCTATTCATGTTCTTAATATACGATTCTATATAAAGTTAATTTTATTTTAAATATGTCTTATATATACAATAGCAAAGCCTTTTTATCGGCCCACATAGGCTTGTTGAAGTACGTGGGGCCAAAATTTAGCCTTGAGTTACTCCACATTTAATGTGGAGGACCGTGAGGACCACGCCGCGAGAACCTATAGGATTATGACGCTAGGCTGCTAAAGAAAAAAAGGTCATATTATGTATGCTCTTTATTGTTTTATTTCAGTGGTTTATGATAATTGGAATTTGCCAATTTGCAGAGTGTGGGTTTGCCAGACGAACAAATTAAAAAACTTCAAAAAACAAATTACTCTATCTTGTCAGATACTTAAGAGGGATGTTACATAAACCCTAAAGAAACTGATATTCAAAGCGACCAAAAGTCATGACCAAGTTTTAAAATCTAAAAAAAAAATCACGGCATTGAAATACTCCAGTGTATCAGATTCTTATACAGGCGGTTTTCTTGATGTCCTTAACGTATTAAACCATTATTTGACAATTATGTTCAGGGATTTATGTAATCTGAAAGTTTGAAATACGTACACCTTTCTAGGGACTTTGTTGTACACTTCTTGTCTGTACACTTATTTTTCAACAACATTTTTTTGGTCGAAAATATGACGATTCAACCTTTACGTCTTTGCAAAGTTTATCGATCGATTATTTTATACTAGTCTGATTGGCCGCCCTAAATATGGGACCCTTTACGCCCCCTTCCTTGTGTCGTGAAAATGCCTGATAGAGAGTAAACTTACCTCAAAATATTCCCGCTTCGGCTCCGCTACTATTGTGTACCATACTTAAAAGTGGTACATTTTGCGACATTATTTTTCTTTTGTTCAAAATGAACGGGCCCCATCAGAAGATAGGCGTAAACAGTTACTCTCCCTTACGTGTTTGGGTTTTCTAACTGTGACTTTCACTGTTGATAATAATAAATAAAATAACTGTGTAACAACAATATTATCATAACTCGTAATATTAAAAAAAATATAGAGATAATAATGAACAGATATAAGATAGGCGACAGTTGAAAGTACTTTATTGTGTATGAAATAAAACACAGAAATAATTTGATATAAATTTATATTTTATAACAAATATAGACTCATGCACTGAAACAGTACGTTAATATTGGATGAAAAATTATTATTTACAATAACATTATAATTATTTTTAAATAATGATTATATTTACAATTTTAACTTATTTTCTAATAATACCAGTCAAGAAATTAAGGCAGTTGATGTAATTCTGTATCAAAATAAGTTTAATTAATTTCTTATGATTACTTATTTACAAATTCATAATTTAAATAAAATTATTATGTACTGGACAAATTGTTAATGTTCTATTGGTAGAAGGCACTTTGCAAAACCATATAAGGCACTGGACTTTTTATTGCATCAAATTAATATGACGTTGAACTGCTGTCTGGTCGTAACTGTTTAGTTTGTACATCGTCGTAGGCTATTGTAAACACACTTTTCTTTTCAGTTATTGGTAGCCTCTTGATATTGCCGGTCTGTTGAAATAAGGTATTCATAGCTATTCCAGAATCATTGTCTTCAATTTTCGGCTTATTCCTTTGATTTGGATCTGATAAGTCATCACCACCAATATTTATCTTTGAAACGTGAACTTCGGTTGTTGATTTTTTATCAGTGTCGTACTTAGCTGATATAGAAATACTATGTGTTAGAGCGCTTTCAGATATTTCTTGGATTTTATCTGTGCTTTTAATATCATCTTGATTAACGTAGATAGGTTGTTGCTCTAACGATGGCCTTCGAGGAAGTGTTGGAAGATTTGGTTGGGTTCCTAAGTACTTTGGAATGTGCGTTGGTTGAATGTAGCATAGTGGATTTTGATTCTCGTATTGATGCTCAAATCTATGCTCGGAATGTTGAAGTAACGGGTGAACATCTGGAAGTGGTCCTTCAGGAACAGGAGTTACTCTTCCCTCTTTCAGTATTCGAGGATGTATAAATTCACTTTCTTTTCCTTTGGAGTTTTTTTTTGCTTCTAAAGGGTCATTTTGATTAGTTTTCGTCCCAATTTTACCGTAGCGACTCGATTTTTCTTTTTCTACCGGTTTATCGGGATCAATTTTAGTTTTTGATAGTCTCTTAGGTTTGTCTGGGATAGATTTTTCCCCTACTTGTGATTTGGATGTTGCTTTTTTTCCATACCATTGCATATACCTGGGCAAACTTTTTTGTGGAGCTTTTGCACATTCAGTAGTTTTATTAGTTTCCGTTATATGTTCAGCAACAGTAGCTGTTGGGATGTTAGTGGCATCATAAATTGGTTCTTCAAGGTTGACATCAACTTTGGATGTAGAGTCTTCTAAATTTTTAATGCCTTCAGTTGACGAACTATGCCTATAAAACTCAAGGTTTCGACTTTCTTTAGTTCCTGAACTTATATTGCTCTGGGAATTAAGACTACTTTCTTGGTCAAAGCCTGAGGGTTTAGGTTTTTTTTGTTGCGAAGTTTTTGAAGCTTGTCTTTTTAAATATAAGTTTTGATCATACTGATCTGAATCAATTTTTTCATCTAAAGAATCGGAAATTTCCATTAAAATATCTTTTCTTATTTTTATCTTTTTGTCACCTTCTGTAAGTTTTACTTTTGTTGAGCTTATTGTTTCATTCTTTGATGTAGTAATGGTGCTTTTAGTTTTGTCGCCATACTGTTTAACATGTTCCTCCCTTTCGTTACTTTTACTTATCTTTAAATGTTTTTCACTTTCTAATGAAGGCGAAACTTCACTTTCTTCGATAATAGGTGTTTTTATTTTTCTTTTAATTTCGTAAACTCTAATACTACGGCGTGGATCTCTATACTTAATTTTCTTTTTCGGTTTTTTTCTCTTTAACCATAACACTTGCTTATTTTCGTCCTCTATTACAGTTTGTGAATCATCTTCACTGTACGAGTCATTATCACTTCTTGCTTTACGTCTGATAGGGGTAAGAAGTTGAGGTTCTGTTTGAGTTCCAATGTGACATTCTGTCTGAGTAGCGATAACCGAATGTCCAGGTAAGCTTTGTGTTTCTAATTTATTTTCCACTTGCGAAGCAGTTTCATGATTTTGTAGCAATCTTTCTCGCTCTAACAGTATTTGGTGAAGTAGTTCATTTTGTTTTCTGAGCGATGATTCTAATAACTCTTGGTGAATTGACGATTTGTTTTGCATTTCTAATAAAGCAGACTGTAGGTAATCCGTTTTTAAAGGTACGGTACCTGGGACATCCGGATGAATGTTTGTGTAATCATTCAGTTGATTTTGTTCATTTCCGATTTGGTTACGTATTTCATGAGAATAATTATCTAAATCAGTAACAACTTTGCTCATACTATCTCTCATATGTTTAGCTTCTTCGCCTTGTTCTCTTATAAATCTCTCCATTAACATTTCTTTACCATTATCAACTACGACATATTGTGTTTTTGGAAGCAAAGTAACAGGCCTTTGAGCCGGAAGATTAACATAATGTTCTTCTTCATTCTTACCACGTGTGACGAGTCTTAAAATTTCGGTATTTCCCTCTTTAATAAAGTATTGATCCCTACCTTGGGAACCTGGAGCTTGATTTTTCTTATCGTGTTTTAATTTATTCTCAGCGCCCATCTTATCAGTTTCAGATTTAGGAAAGACATCAATGTCAGAACCGCGATCTATTTCATGTCTGCGTATTGAGTCATTATCATGCTCTTTCCGCTGGTAATGAAGTGTTGCAATACGATCGTAGCCATTTTCTAAATCATCGATATATTCTTTGTGTTTATTAGAAAAGGACTGTTGTAACTGCATTTCTTTTGTGTATATGATATTTGGACCATCCCTGAAAAAAAAAAGAAATTTTAAATTTGATAATATCCTTTATACACAAGAGCTTGATTTATTCTTTTGTAAATTTTATGTACAAAAATTTAGGTTCGTAGAGATCAAAAAATGGAGTGGCAATTAACTTTTGATCACTAACCTCTTCATGAAAAGCTGTAGTTTAACAATTTTAGATTAAGATGTCTTCTCAAAAGTATTATATTAAAAATGTAATTACTTTGTCTTTTACCTTGCTCGGAAAGATTGCCTAGTATCGTCATATTTGTAATCGTTGTCTTCAGCAGTTTGTACGAATTCGTGCCTTATATCGCCTGGGGTAGACGCAGGTTTTATAGCTTCTCTGGAACGGTAATTTTTTTTATTGAATTTCCATTGTGTCGGTTTTGTCCTAATATCAGCCTGTTCTGCACTCCATGCTTCGCGCCTTCTCCATTCTGTCGCTTGTATTGGTTTACTTTCTATGTTTTGCGTCGACTTGTTTTCCCTCCCAACTTCCTTGTCGCGCACCACTAAATGCACGTCGTCCTCTGTGGAGTTGACACGTATCACTCTTTTCCTAGAATTTATTAATGGATATCTATGTACCTAGAGGTTCTGTTACGAATTAGTTTATTAATGTCAAATGTTCGTGCGAAAGAATTGACTTCCGTATTGTTTAGTGTACATGCATGGGAGAGAAGTTAAAAAAGAAAACCATTAATAGATATTTCATTATAATAGTGTACTTTATTAATCTGAATTAACCATTAATTATAAAATTATTTTACACAATATTAAAGCTTGTTTTATAAATTTTCTTGTATAAATCAATAAATAAATAATAAGCTTAATTAGTTTAAGTGTTTACCTAGGAGGCATATAAAGTGGACATCCTTCGCATATACAGCAGCAGATAAGTAGAAGTAGCACCAACGCTACCAATATTGCCAACAGTATTAATAACCAGAAAAGTAATCGGCTTTCTGCTTTGTAAACTCCCTGCAAAAGTGAACATAATATTTAGAAAAAGTCAGATCGGTAGTTTTAATTGCGAAAAAGTAGCGTTCCTTACCGAGTCACTGTCAGTAGTCGATGTATTTTCAAACCCAGTACTATAAAGTGTCATATTTTTAGCTAATTGCTCCTGAAGCTTAGCCACGTTGATGGCAGTATTCCCTGACATTCGCACCACAGCAATTACTTCACTCCTTAGAATGATAAAACGAATTAATTAGGATAACAAAGTTAAAGCAAAGAATTACCAATTATAAAAATGAAATAAAGAGTTTGAATGTTTTCATGATGAACTTATTAAAAGTTTTCATTTTGATTTGAACTTCAAATTAATTAACAAGAGCCACATCTTAAAAAAATACACATATTGGGTCACTGTTATAGGCGAAAAGCTTTTTTTTACAATAAACAATAAAAAAGAACTTACTTTTCTTGACTAGATGTCTGCGTATTTATATCAGTACCACCATTGTTTCCTTTGTAAGGTTTTATGTCAATTATAGATACTTTTCCACCTGAAAGAGTACTAAGTACTTCTTCCAACTTTTGTCGATCAGGATTTAATCCTGGAACTATAAAAGACATTGTTCTGGTTTTACTCTCCGGTGGATATATTTTGACTGTCGTCGAAGAGAATAGTCTTGGAACCCCGAGGTCATAAGCCCTTATTATGAGTACAAATACCTCGCTTTCTTCTTCATCTACTACTTGTCGTTTTTTCCGATCTCTGTTTTGTTTTTTCGTTCTCTTCAAAGCTTCTAATAGATATAATTCACCAGTCTCTTCATTAATAGCAAATTTTCTTTCACTATTGCCATCTATTATTTCATATCTTACAACATTATTTGGGGATTCAGCATCTTTGTCAACTGCCTTTACAAATGCTGCTGATGTAAAATTATTTAAACTAGGCGATAATACAAATTCATACAATGACCTCTCAAACTCTGGTGGGTTATCATTTACATCTAATAACTTAATAACTAATGGCACTGTTACTCTTAATCCTACTCCTTCATTATCTCTAGCCTCTACTAAAAAATGCAAATCTGGCATAGCCTCACGATCGAATCCGTGGTTATCCGTTGCAACAGTTATTAATCCTGTCACAGGATCTAAGTGTAGAGATGTATTTAAATATCCTAAAATGGCAGTATATTGAATCTTTCCATAAATTCCGGTATCTACATCATCAGCTGCAACTTGCACAACCCTGGTACCGGCTGTTACATTTTCTGGAAGTTCTGCATCGTAAGATAGCGCCAGAAAAATAGGTGGATTGTCATTTACATCGTTAAGATAAACTGTAACATTTGCTGTCGCTGATAAATTTGTTGCTGGACCAAGCTCTTGTGCCAAAATCTAGAAATGTAGATAAATATACATTATAAGAAATGGTAGTTAAAAAAATTATTTTATTAAAAAACCTGAACTGGATAAAGTGTATCATTTTATATATTTTTCTTGTCATTTACACTTACGGTAATTTTCGATTGGTGATTATATTCGTCGACATTTAAATTTTCATAAAAATACGTGTGATATAGCTTATATAATAAAATTTTACACACCTGAAAAATGACTGATTTCCGAGCCTCAAAATCAAGCATGGTATTGTCTCGCACTTTGATGATGAATTGTGCATGTCTCTCAGCGACTGTTGGTGCTATCTCAAATGTTCCGTTGTTACCGACCAGAGACAGCGAGAACACGCCGTTCTTCCCAGCGTCATTGTCATTGACTTGCGGTATGTATGGATCGTTGAATGTTAGGGCCGTACCTTGAGGTGCATTCTCGTCCAAATAAGTAACGTAGCTGAAATGTGTAGTTATTTTTTGATTTGTTTAATTTTATATAATTTAAAATCTATCTTCAGCTGTATTTTGAAACCGATACGTCATGCAATGTTTATATGCTCTCTTTCCTCCTCCCTTAAGAGCCGAAAATGCTATTACGGTTATGTGGTTATTCATGGAGAACAGTAATATTACTTGCAAACCGTTTATTGTTAAAAAAACTATAAAAAAACGTCAAATATGCTTACAATTCATTCTCAAAGTACGGTGGTGAGTTTTCGCGTTCGGGGAGTATGAAGGCAAGTTGCACTGTGGAAGACATGGCCTCGGGCTCCTCCCGTGACAGCCGCACCTCTTCCGCGACCACTGTGAGTAATATCGGCGTGCCGGCGTGGGATATTGCTGCGATTTCCTCCACTGGACGCTCTAATGTTACCTCACCTAGAAATGAAAAATACAGGGCTAGATTTTAAAGCAATTCACCTAATGTTAAGTAGCTAAATCAGTAGTAGAGTTGTAGGACACTCAACACTGGAGGAAAAGAGGATAAACGGAATTTTTCATGACGATAGATATACATACGATGGTATGTTCAATTTGATATTACTAAAGTAATTAAATCTGATAAATAAGAAGTGCGATAAAAGCGCCAGCTAAAAGCGTATTCAGCAACGTAAACTGTCTTTACTCCTGAATTTAACGTTGTGCTATTACAGATTGAAAATCCATCCACCAGATGGCATACAATAGTTAGCTTACAATTTATAGATGGCGCTTTTACTTTCAATTGAAAATGTAACATATATATCAAATTTATTTAACTCGCTCACTTATCACTATTTATATAACTTGAAAAGTATACAAACAAAAAGAAAATGTAAATAGAAGAATACTTATTTGTCAGGGCTGTCTAGAGTTACATTTATTTGCGACTGGCAGATATTGTGGTCGGATGTCAATCATGGTGTCCAAAAGAACAGACGTCCTTCTTTTATTCTGACAAGGGATCGATGGAACCCTAAATAAATAACAAGTAACTTTTGCTCGAACTTCTTAGAATAAACATTTTTTTGTTTAATATTGAATTGTTTAATTGAAATTTTCTAGGACAAACTGATTTACACTATATCCAAAATGTATAAAGAATCACTTTAAATGAATATAGCTGTATTAGGTGAAAAAAAACTAAACAAAAATCAATTTTCATTCCCATCCAACAAAAGAACAGTCTGACTATTTTTTTTAAATAAAAAAATCAACGTTGAAAGGAAATTTATGTATCTTATATATAAAATTCTCGTGTCACGGGGTTCGAACTTGAACTCCTCCGAAACGGCTTGACCGATTCTCATGAAATTTTGTGAGCATATTCAGTAGGTCTGAGAATCGGCCGACATCTATTTTTCATAACCCCCCCATTTAGTTTTTTTTAACTGCGCGCGGACGGAGTCGCAGGCGACAGCTAGTTATCATATAGTAATTTATATACCTATGACTCCAGACTTTGTTTGAGGTCATTATTCGTAAAAAATGGATAATTTAGTTCTTAAGCTAACTTAACTGTTACGCAATGTTAAAAATAAAACAGTAATAGTGGATTGTTTTAATATAAATGTCTAAATCGTTTTGTAGTTTTCTCTCTCGCTCTCGTTGTATATTTTCTGTTTCTAAGTTTCAAGTCCTTACCCGAATGTTTTTTACCTCAGCATCATATTGCACGCTTGTAGGGGTGCCAAACTATTGTATCTAATGATAAATGTTTGTAACTTCCTAATACTATAAACGGTTAGCCAATTATTAATAAAGTTTGTAATAAAAATAAAATAGGACATCATTTTACGATGTACGTGACAGAAAGAAAAAAAATGTGACTGTAATTAGCATACAAAAGTGGTGCTCTTTTAAGATGAATAGCAGAGAGGCCATTCGTTTGCGCTGACAAGGACCGAGGCTACTCCTTAATGTTTAATTACTTGTGAGTTTATTAAAGGCTCTTCACGTAATTTATTTCAGTTGAGACAAGTTGATGTTAGCAATGTTCTTGTTGAATTTTTTTTAAACTTTGTATTAAGAATAATTTAATTTTTATATATTTAAAATTAGATGCATTTTTGCTATTATATAGCTACTCAAGGAAAAAGGAAAGATAACGCTCATTAATTTATTAAACTAAACATTAATTAAATTACAGCCCTTAAGGTAACTTTATACGGTGCCTGGATCCTAGTTTTACATTACGGAGCGTTGTTAACAAGCTGATAAGGTCTTTGGTATTGTGAGCTACTGGTACCATGTAAGAGGCTGTTATTTAAAGGAAATATCTCTTTATTATGAAGGCGGGTGGGCCAGCTTTACAAACAATAGATGTTCAAGCGACAGTTGTTTGGCCTAATGAACTATTATACCAATGAAATACAAGGTTGTGAGGTGAGTCAAGATTTATTCAACAAATAGATTATTAAATATTGTGTTCGTATCCTTTCTCTGTGGCTTCAGTTAAGATAGAGAAATTGCGAATCATAACGTCAGCATGATATTGACATATTGCTCCACAAAATTAAGTCAATGATGATCATATAAATAAGAAGGTAATGAGATTGAATGTGGATGACTACAAAGGCAGAGGAAGACAGAAGTTAGTATGGATATATGAAAGAGTAATGCGCAATGAAGTTGATTCAGATATGATGGCTTATAATGAAACTGACGATATCAGCAAACGAGGTTTAGGCTAAGCGCCATCTGCGCTCCGCCACCTCAAGCCCGGTGAAGCTGTAAATGCCTCTTCAAGGCAAACAGTGACTATTCAGTCACAAAAAAAGATATCAGTAGGTAAAAGATCGGTCAGACGATCTTTTGTTCTAATAACTTCATCGTACGTTTGTTTTACTAAGGCATTAGAAGTAGAAGCAAGTTTTAATGGACTTAAATTTAGGTGCAAATGACTGATATTAATTGTGAGCTGTTAAGGAATTGAAATGGGTCACGCAAGTTTGCTTCAAAGAACCAGGTTCGCTATGGGTCAGCGATAAGGAAGTAGGATACACTACGGAAGTAAAGCGTCAGTCTAGCGATGTTATCGAATAAAAAATTTCACTTCATTGGCCTACTTAGCAAAAGTCCATTTATTTTTTAAAAATTGGATTTTTGTAACTAATTTATTCAGTGTAATCAGTGTGCTTTGTAATATTAAATGATATATAATTATAATTTTTTTGAATGTTAAAATAATGATCTGATTTCCAGAAATAGTCTAATATAGACAAACTAATTAAAGAATCTTTAATTAATAAGCAAAGCATCTTTATAACTTAAACTAGCTGTCGCCCGGAATCAAAAAGAAACTTAATTAGTAGCCTATGAATATTAGGAAGAATATTCCAGGCTATGTTCTACAACTTTGCCATATTTCAGCGAGATCCTTGCAGCCGATCTGGAGATACCTTCTAACAAACATCCATCCATCCATACATCAAAACATTCGCAATTATAATATTAGGAAGATATGTCTAATACTTCCTCTAAGTCATATATGAATTATTTTAACTAATCTAAATTACACGAAAGTTGAAATATTCATTAATTCCGTATACGCAAGTGTATTGGAATCTGCTTTCCAATTACAAATTAACGATTAGGATATCGAATACCGTTTATCATAATCGGAATACCGGATGTATAGTTGGTTTAAGGGATTTATGTAGTTAGCAAACCACATTCCTTATTACGAAATTAGTTAAGTGTTTAGGTAATAACGCCATACCATCTTGAGATCAAATCAAACTTTCTCGAATTGGTACAAGTTATATTTGCAATTATGTTAATCTAAGCACCAAAAATGCATAAATAACCTATTAGAATATACCTATGAATTAACTAAAGAAGAAGAAATTTAATAGGTACATTTTTATAAAAGTCCTATAATTTATTATTTGGAATTTGTTTGTTTCTAAAATACAGTTTAGTTACCACTTTTTGTACATTTTGTAATTTATGTAACAATTGAATTAGGAACTCTCTAATAGACTAAGTAGTATTGAATGTTATAAAAAAATAAGTCGTTAAAAACAATTGCTTTAACACTCATGAATGAATAAGTTTCCAGGAAAAACCCTCGCCTACGCTAAAGGAGTAAGCTCGTAATTTCTTGCTGTAGATAAACAATAATGTTTGTTCATTCTAAGAAACGATCTTTTATATGACATATTTCGTAAAAGGTATATAAAAGGTAATATCATTCATATCGATAGTTCGCCTACTTCAAGTTTTCTATCCTTAAGATTTAAGACAGCTTTTAAATAAATCCTCTACGATTACTACCAACTAAACAAAATACTGATAAACTAAAACAACTAACTAAAATAAACTACATCACTCACAATTAGTGAATGTCCTACATTAATATAGTTTCCTTTTATTACTTCGCGATTATGAGTTATATATTTATTCTATTGCAAACTTAATTTTTTTCGTCAAGAGCGTCGGTGGCTCAGGGTTAAGCACTTGACTTGCAATCTGCAGGTCCTGGGTTCGAATTCCACAATATACCAATGTGTTTTTCGATTTACATATGAACATTTATCCAACATTCTTGCGTTGAAAGAAACACGTCACCCAACCGTCACTGGGTCAGTATGGTTGACTATGGCCTAGACACCCCTAACTTGGGGTAGGCTCCGAGTTCCTTGGTGGGGACGTATAGTAAGATGATGATGAAACTTTATTTTTTAGCTGATAAAGTTGAAATTTAAGAATACCTAATTATTATAACTGCACAACTAACCTGTTGTTTCATTGATGTTGAAGAACGGCGTGAATGGATTCCCCTCCGACACAAGTCCGTACCGAATCTGTCTTGGAGCACCTTTGTCACCGTCCTCAGCGCGCACTTTAACTATCATATCTCCAGGCGCTACTTGTCTGGGAAGATGTGTTATAGGAGGCGCTGATGTAAATACTGGCGGCATATCCTGCACGTCTTGGACAACTACAACCACTTCCAATCCCGCTATGTTTCTTGTGTCCTTATCAACTTCTGCATATGGATCCTGGAATATTTAAAATAATATTGTCATTTAACAATAGTTTTGTAAACAAAACTGCACCATTTTGCATGGGTGAATCAAATTGACTCAGTAATTTTACAACTTATTAAAATATCGCTTCTTATAAAAAAAAAGGTTTAGTTCTAAAATATAAAGTGAAAATATGTTTTTTTCTTACTAAAAATTCTGAAATTAAGACAATAAAATTTAATCGATATCTTAAATCTTTTTCGTATTTCATAGCAAAGGTTTCCGACGGACTGTGTTTAAATTAGTTAGTGTAAATTTCTAAGAGCCCAACTAAATATAGACCGGCTTTGTATAATTGCTAATCCGCATTGTTATCAAGCCGGTCAACTTGTTGGTATAATAGCAATGTAAATAATAACGGGCAACTACCCTTTCTATAAGGCCAGCGCGCTCAGCTGTGATTTCAAGTAAGGCAATGAATAACAGCAGTGTAAACTGAGCTTTACCATTGCTGCTGTTGCGTTCGTAATATTCAAAGAGGCCGTGCTAATTGAATTAATTGTTTTACTTACTACCGCTAACAGTGTTAAGTGGTACATAGACTGAGCCTCAAAGTCCAGTGGGCCGACGAGGAAAATCGTGCCTTCGGTATTCTCTGTTGATACTCGCCTCTGTCGGATTGCAAATAAGGGAGATCCCTGCAGAAAAAACAATTAATAAATTAAAAATGTTAAAAAGTTAACAAGTTAATATGTGTACTTCATTGATCTGAAACATTGTATTATCTACATTATAATCGGAGGCAAAAAAAATACACAGTCAAGAATAATACGTTAAAAATATGTGTTTAAAATAAAGTTGAATAATATTGATATAGAAATCTTTCGAATAACGACGTAATATCATGCATAAAGTATAAGAAGTGTTAAAATGATATCAAGTCACGGTTGCCAAGGCGTACTTCACGCGATATGTGAGATTTAACATGGCTCGAGTCCTCCAAAGCTCGGTAATTGTGCAACATGACCGGGAGTTATAAACCAGTCGCCAGCCCAACCCATCGCCTTGCTTTACTGCCCTTTTCAAATTTATTAACAAAACTTGAATGTTAGATGTAAATTATAACAATTATTTCGGGTTTATTTCTTCGACAGAAACGTTTTAAGTTCAGATTTTCTGATTTCTAATATTTATTCAACTTATAGTGGGTCTTAAATTTTTATTTCCTTCTTTTATTTAATAAGCAATAGATTTAAATGAAAACATAATGAAAGCTTTTTGATTATTTAGTTATTAGACGAGAATACGTATTGTAAATTAACAAATTCAAAAATTTAATTTAACTATATAAACATTCAAAGTGAGAAATTAATTAAAATCTCAGCCTACGTGATATACACTCATAACAAAGTTGCTTTTCGGTAATGGATTCTCACTTACGTGTTTCAAAAACATGAAATTATAAATTGAATTTCACGTGAGGCGGAGAAACGCGTCAACGCGATATCATGGTGAAAATGAGCCCTATTAGCGCACGAGCAAAACTTCATTATGCGGTTAAGGCAAAATGCGTGTCGTACACAGAACCAGTAAAACAGGCAACATCATTAGGAAACCTAATCATCAACCGCTATCAAGCTCTCGGAGCAAAATTCAAATGAACGCAGCTCACCCAAAGTTCCAACTCCAAAGGCTTTGGCGATACAGGATTTTTCCTCGCAATAACGATGTCCAAGTCCGTTCCTCGCTTGGTGTCCTGTGGAAATAATCGGATTAGAACTTTCGTTCTTTTCTTATTCATTAATTTATTGTCTTCTAGTAAATTCTTTAGAACGTAATTCATTTACTTTTTACTGAAAATTTGATCAAGAAAATATACATATTGATATTGTGTATATTGTAATTCAACAAGAGTAGTCACACACTTGTGATTGCGACTGTACTTGCCTCAGGCACTAATATAATGCTCGGTTGATGAGGAAAAATAGTATCTCTAGGTGTGGTGGCATTAGTGCCCGTGATGGAGCACGCGATCCGTGAGCTGCGCCCTCTGGTGTTGCGGACGGACAAGCGGAAATCTACGTAGCGGCCCGGCTCGAGCCTTCGCAGTAGGATCACGTTTGCCTGACACACCGAGTTGTATCGCGTGCAAGGCAACGTCTCTATGCCCACGTCCAGACGGCCCATCTGTCCTGTTGGGAAATTAACATTAAATACATGCTTAGTACGTCTACGTCCTTCATCAATGAAATCTGTCACCGTAAAAAATAACTGTTTCGTTTGAGATTAGATGCACATGTCGGCAATGAGCATAAACGTGTAGTGGAGTAGGAAGACCAAAATTTCCAGAATGGCGCCAATGTACGAGATGAAACAGCTACTTAGCTCCCTTAACTATGCGACGCCCATTTTGACACTTGAACTAAAATAAACTTGGCCGAACTGTCCAATTTTACGGAAGTCCAGATGCTAATGGTGAAAAGACCTATCCATCCTCAAACCAACCTATCCATGTGGCTATTCATTTTTTGACTGTCACATAACAGAAGTAACGAAGTTCTACTTAAAAGTATCAAATAAAAACAATCGCTCATGAAGCATACCGATAAGTTCAAAGTGTAGGGGGTAATCGAAGTCGGGATCGGAAGCGCGGACACGGTAGATGACGGAACCGGTGGCCGCGTCCGCAGGCACCAGCACCAATCGCATCAACGTGCTCGGATCGAACACCGGCTCGCCGCCGTGCGCGCCCGCTGCCCACACAAGCACCAGCCACACCAGCCAGCCACACTTGAACGTCATCCTGATAACAAACAAAAACAAATTAAAGTCAATTTTAAAAAGTAACATATTCTGTATACGTAACTTTGTATACAGAATGAGGAACTGAGAATAATTGAAATCGAATGGCATATCACTTTTTAAAATCAGACAATCCTTATATTCAGATAAGCACATTGCAAAGAATAAAATCTTTTTGTTTGCAAGACTGTTACAAAATTAGTTATTTTAGGAACATTATAATGCATGTTTAACTTTTGGCATTAGGTTATATTTTAAATATTTTATCATGGATCAATTAACTCAAGTTACAAAATCTCACGTTTCCAGTTAAAACAAAAGTAACTAGCACATTTCTACTCTGGATTAATATTCAAAGAGAGCGAAGTTTATACAAAATCGTAACTTCGATCTACTTTAAAACAAACTTCGTCAATAATTCAGATATGAAATCAAAACTTCGTTCATATCAGACATGGCATATTCAATTTTAAATTATTTGTATCGCAGGATAACTCAGTACGTCAAAGTTGAGTTGCGAAAGGGAAAATGGTGTTATGAAATCATACTGCTTCTGTGCCCTGATCAGGAAGTCAACTCTATAACTTTGCAGTTAACTCGTTTAAAATTTCATTTTCGTGTCGGTACACCGGTTATTCGGGTTATCTTTAATGGTTTTACGGCTGTATGGTCATGATGATCCGTTTTGAAACGGACGTTGCTACCATCAAAGTTATGCAAATAAATATTGACAAACGACGACTTTTTAATAACTTCAAAAAATAATAAAACTTTATGAAATAATAATTTTAAGATTAGCAATCCCCAATAAATTCAGATTCTGTAAAATTATAAATTAAAGAAAAGTTTTTACAATTACTTAGGGATGTGGTAAAATATAAGTTTTCAATAATGATAGACTTGAAGGCTGCAAAGTTTTTGGCTAGACTATCTATACGCATAAATCTGTTTACTCAGTTGTTTTACGTTGGTGTCGTTATCAGTTCGCAGTTATGTGAGTAGCATCGGCACTAAACAAGTTCAGTGCCTCGCAAACACGACGCGTGCTCAACTGAGGGTACAAGATAAACTATCCAACTACGAAACTAATCAATTGCATGAATGTGTAATGAAATTTCTCTTCCAGTCTACTATTGTATAATCAAATAAGATGAATTAGGTGAAGAATGCTCTTGATTCCTATTAATAATAGGTAATGGAAAGTTTTTGTGAAATATTTCTCAGTAGTAACTAATTTCTTTGTATTGGATTCATTCTTTTCAGTAGCTGTAGTAGTCACTTTACCAAATTATTCTCTATGTTTAGATTGATGGATGTTTGTTAGAAGGTATCTCTGGAATGGCTCAACGGATCTTGATGAAATTTGGCACAGATGTAGAACATAGTTTAGAAGAACATAGACTACGACAGTTTTTTTCAAATCCACAAGAACGTATTCGCGGGAGACAGCTAGTGGTCAATATATTGCGCTTGTGAATTTTAAAAGCTGACAAGCACTTTAATACCGTTGCCTCGACTGCATAAAAGAAAATGACAAATTCAGATACATTTTAGAAAGCAACGAAGAAGCAAGACTAAGCACGTGACGTCAGAATACTTGATACAAAGTTATCGAAAATAAATTCAACTTCCTTCATTCGTTAGTGTTCACATTTGATATGTATCTAAATGGACGCATGTCTACGCCTTTCACAACCAATTAATCAGGATCACCATCTAACCATTTATTGGCTGTCAGTTGAAAATCTTGAGTTTATGCGAGATAGGTTTCTTGTTGCGTTGATGACGAATATAGACTGTGGAACGAGTCGGGGTCTGATTTATTACAAGCACAGCGGCCGTGAGTTTCCGCCCGGCGGACCAAGGTGAGATATTTGAATAGCGCGGACCCCTTGGGACTTTAAATCTTGTTGCGTGACTACAACGTTGTGTCTAGACTTCGACAGCACATAGACGTGTTATTGGAAGTAAATCGTTTGTAGTAAATTCACATGCGAAAATTGTATACCATATATATCTGTACAAGAAAGATAATATTCTATTTATTATTCTTATTTAAAAATAGGTATACTAGACTAAATGAACTCTACCTAACATTTATACAAATTTAATGGACTTGTCGCTATTTTTACGGTACCACAGACTAAATAAAATACAGAAGAGGCGATGAATAAATGACATTTTAAATCCGAATTTAATAAAATAAAGACGAATTAAATTGAAATATGACTTAATAATGTCATTGCAAACATAATAAACTTAATACAATTAAATCGATACATATTGTAATAAAGCAATGAAAATGATTCCGCAAGCAATTTAATTAAATAATTAATGTTATAAATTCAATTAAATCTAGGAATATGGTAATTATCTTTGTGTATGCGCCATTAAAGCTCTCCCAGACAGACAGACCCGCAATTATGGCCAGTTGGTGAGCTTCGGCGAAGTAATTAAGGGATTATTACACCGACACTTCGCGAACACATATTTTGCGGTGTTTGCAGTGTTTAAATTTTAAAAGGAACATTGAGCATCGTTAAATTTAAAATGTTCTTTTTTCAAATAATAGAAAATAACAAAGTTCGTTTTCTTAACGATGGTACTTACTGTTAGTTATAAAACCATAAAACTACTCATAAATAGTTTTAAATAGGATACGTTTAACAAAAATTGAACTATACTAACTGTTTTAAGTTTTTTTTAATAAAATCTATTAATATCTAACTAAACTGATAAATTTCTTGATCCCACAGTCAAATTATTTTATATAATTTTGTGGGACATAGTTCTATTTCAGGTTTTTTTATTGTATTGTAAATAAATAAATAAATAAATAATAAATAATAAAATGCGTTTACTCCAAGGTCTATTATTTGAAATGTCCTATTTTAGGTTAAGAATGTTAAAAACTTTAGATATGAATATATTAGGACCATTTTCCAATTACAAATTGAAGCTTTTAAAACAAAATAAATTTGGTCATCGTGGTAACTGCAACAATTACACGAATATGGCATGAGGGGTTACACAGCGGGGGATAGGCGGCAAAAATGGCAGGCGCACGACGTAAGCTGACCCCAAGATAATACGGCACTGTTCCCTTTTGGTCACGGCACCCCATTACCATAACGCTAAGTGTGAGGAACGGACGTGAACAGTCGCTGTGATAGCCGTTCACCTCAACCTTATTATAAATTCTAATATACAAACGATCTCGTATTAACTGTCAGGAAAGCGTTGGTCGATCGATATGGCTACAGACCTGGTCATGTGAATCATGCTTCGTCTAACAATCTAAAATATTGAGTAATGTGTAGTTTTGAAGTTGAAGTTTTATTTGAAGACTCGTCAAACTGTTATTCAATTAAATATTATAATGCTCTTGTTTATTCAATCATTTAATAATAACGGTAAGTATAGATTTAAGTCACCCCTAACTTGGGGTAGGCTCTGAGACCCTCAGTCCCCACTGACGTATAGTGAGCTGATGATGATGATAGATTTAAGAATGAATTAATACAAGACGAAAATACTGGCCATAATTTAAGATCTGATTGTTTGCTTGTTTGTTTATATTATATAGGCTCCGAAACTACTGAACAGATTAAAAAAAACCTTTCACTGTCCCCAACAGTGTCCCAAAAGCTTCACAATCCTCAGGTGACATAGGCTAGATTTTTTTTTATTCCACGCGGACGAGTTCGCTGGCAACTCCTAGTGTATGTCTAATCTTAACACGTTATAGTTCGTTTCTAGTTATTCTCTAGTCAATAATTAACTTTGCGAAATGTTTATAAATGGATAATTTGAAATGTTGGCTGTTTTAAATCTTGTTCCATTGGCCTACCTCATTCACTTTACCTAACTGGTATACTTCTGCTTCAAACGCGGTCAATATATATTGATTTTTCAATGTATGCTGTTCAACTTGCGTGTTTAACACTACGTAAGTTATGACTTGACCCGATACGTCAGGTTTAACTTTAATTCAATATAAAAATATGGTGCATTTAAAGTATATGAATAACAAGAGATTTCACAAAATAAAATGGTGTTATAAGTAAAGATATAGTTTGTTGATGTTAACAACAAATCAGAACGAAATAAAAAAAATTAAAAAAATTCGTGTGACGCAAAACCAATATCATTGAAAAATGGATTAGTTAATCCACTATCGCTCGAAGAATTTCTGTTATAAAAATATTCACCATATGTAGGACATAAATTTCATCAACAATAAAATAACTCTCGCCCGTAACCTAGAGAGGTAGACAGAGCCCGCGGACTTCCATTTGGCGCGGGCCTTACACACCTCCCTCGATTCTACTATATTTATAGATCTACATAAAGTTCGATATGCTTATTAATATTCTTGGTCGTATAACTTCTGTTCGTGTAAACACTTAGATACTCAAGTTATTTAAGTCCTTGCCTTAACAGATAGATACATATAACAAAAACCGTTCGTAATTAGATATTGCATTTGCAATAATAAATATCTCAATCCACTAGGAAATAGATTACTATACGATTGTAATTACTACAAATTATTCTCAGCGTTCTGTGCAGGTTGTTAATAAAGATAATTAGGTAGATAAGACGAGTTTAAATAGAGTAACTGTAACGGTTAATCGGAATGATCAAAGTGTAAGAACTTATTAAAGTTTATTAACATCGACATCGTGACCCTTATAAGGACGGACGTTGTACAATAAATCCGTATGAAAACGTAATTTTACTTCGGAAGTCACGCAAACTGACCTCTTTGACCCTATTCGTAAATGTGACTTTTGTTACCAACGCTACCTTTATGTAAAGGTTGTTTGAAAAATTTGTTGTAACAAATAAAGGTAATTTGTTCGTTGGATATTTTTTGTATGGATATTATTACACGATGGACATTATTTTGTTTTAAATTATAATTAAGTTGTTGATTAAACTTTCACCAAGACTATTGTAAGCAGTAACTATCAAACTGTTACAGATTTGCACATTGTAATTGTCGTAGTTAAGTTTCTTTAAAAAACACATTTTGTTGTTGTTATACTGTCTATAGTAAAAGGTATGTCTATTAATTATATTCATATTATAATTATAAATAAGATCATATATCAAGTAAAGTGTAACTTAAATTCAATAAGCATTTATGCAAGGTATGGTGCAAATTGCATGTTTCATTTTCAAATTCCATTAACTCGAGCTTCATGCGAGTTCAATTTTCTCTTTTTATTACCTCATCTTGTTTTTGTGTTTTACGTTTGTGCGCATTACGATAATTTCACATAAACCATTTTATGTCTATAAGAGCATAAAGTGTCGAAGATTTTACAGACACGGGCAACGTGCGTCGCCATGGTGTCCGTATGGTAACATCTATTCAGAAATGGTTGTATATTATATGTGTTCTTTCAGATTTAAACGAGTTATTGAGTTCTAAATAAAACAAAGTTATGCTCTCAATGTATATGATTTAGGTCGTTCTTTAATCGATTTCGTTATATTCCACATGAGAATTTGTCACGAATTTCGAATTATCAGTTCGATCAAATAGGTTGTTATTGCGAGCGCCCATTGGTTATAAAATGGATAATCTATCTACATATGCTCTTGATTAAAACGATTGTAAGCCACTTTCTCTGGTCACGATTTGTTTTAATTATACGCAATAGTCATACGCAATATTATAGAATTTAACTTTCATTTGATTTCAATTTGAGAAAACTGACGGAAATTATAATATGTAGTTGATTTTAATTTTTTGTTTTTAATTAATTTTATTGCGATATAAAAATTATACTTTTAAAAACTGATTACGTATTGGAAATGTTAAGTAACATATCCCATATATACATCGAAACCCCGGGTGAAATAATCTCTCCGTACCGTAAACTCCATATTTGTCCACTGGTTGTCCTGAATACCTGACTGACCAGCTGTGAGCTGTGATGTGAAGGTATTTGTTTATATTTGTCCGGCTGCTACGGGTCTCGATAAACCGGTTTCTTTTGTACGTCGTATTGCTCAATCAACACGTCAGACCATCTTGCTCATTACATAATGAAAGCTTTTTTGCCGAACACTGCCCACTCAGAGCTTTGTGCTCTTTGTTGATGTTAGAGAAACAATGAATCGTTGTCTACTCTATGTTTACGTTTACGCTTATCTGTAGAATAATCAAATTCACAATAGATCCTGTAGTAACATTTAGAAGAACATTTGTTATTCATTTTTTTAGGTTATATTTCACTCGGCGTATTTTTCACATCGAATTCTTTTGGATTACCATATATAAAGCTTTAATGGGGTCGAATATTCAGAATTCTGGCATCGACATTCCAGGATTATCAAAGTAGTAATCAACTGGTTGAGAATCGGGAATTCATTATTTATTGTCTCAAGTGATATGGAATTAATGTATTATTATACATGTTTTTCGAAATGTGCCTTAAACCCGAATGTGATGGGGTTGAGATTTAAAGGAATCGTCGATTTTAATTGGTAGTTGAATATAAAAATAAACAACACTTAAACGACGCTGTGACATAAATCGATACATGATTACAATCCAATTCTCATTGACGTTACAGAAGTGGCATCGCTACTCACGATCTGGCTTTGATGCGTTCAATTACCAGACACTAACAAGATGGTTCGTACTCACTTGAATATTTGATTGGGATCTTTTTTAACTTTTTCTTTATTATATCGTTCCGACCACGAACCTATAAACTATAATATAGTATACCATGTTAAATTTTAAAGCGTCAATTAATGGACTATCAGCAGAGCATTGACATTCACGTATACCGAATAAAAAGTAAATTGTTTCAATGGCCCAACACTTACTCCTAATTTTATTAAATTTATTTCGAAAGCATCGAGTAAGTTTCTTTTTTTTTTTTTATAAGAGAAGAGGGCAAACGAGCAGCGGGAACACCAAGGTGTTCATCGACGCCCATGGACATCTGCAATACCAGAGGAATCGCAGATGCGTTGCCGGTCTTTGAGAAGTTTGTGTTTTTTTTTTTTTTTTTTTATTTATTTATATTAAACAGGGTACAAAATACAAAGTTATATTAAAAGTGTCTATAAACCCATCGTGGGTTTGTCCAGACACTTTGGTACTACGCTATGAAATACAACTGAAGGTAAGTTTAGATTAATTTTTTTAAACAGCAACTAAGTGAGATCGCTCATACCGTCATATACAGGGTGCACAACGGGTAATAATTATATAACGCTCAGGATTTAAGATAGTGGTCTTTAAGTATGTTTTTTAAATTTTTGTAGTTTATGTTATTTTTAATTTCAGAAGGTAAATTATTTATTAATGTTGGAATTATATATTCTGATGTACGCATACCATAGACATTGACATGTTCTGGAATTGACAATTTTTTATTTGTTATACTCCTAGTTGTAAGTTTATGATTAATTGGGAGCTGAATTTCAGTCCGAAAATATTGTTCTACTAATAAGTTATATTCTACTTTTTTATGTACTGGAATTACTTTACAATGTTTAAATAGTTTTATAGGGTCTTTAGAATAATTCTGTTTTATTTTCGCTGGTGTTATTAGTTTTAAAATTTTATATTGTATATTATATATTTGATTTAGGTATGTTTTATAAGTTCGTCCGTAGCTACTTAATCCGTATGATATTATACTTTCTACTAACGCCATATACATAGTGATTAGAACATTGTAAGGTATTCTATCTTTTATTATATAAAATTTAGCCATGATTGCCCTTAGCTTATCACATGTCTTATTTATATGTCGCGACCAACTAAACCTATCATCTATAACCAGGCCAAGATATTTATGCTCATGGACCTGCTCAAGAGGCACACAATTAGATGTGCACTTTCCACTGTGGAGACACGTGTGACTGTGTGCTAAAATTTTAATAATTTTATTCGGAGAGCACCGATTGTGGCTCGAATGCACATGCATAAATTTAGTTTTGTCAGCATTGAGTACTAAACCAGCATCATGCGACCATTTACAAAGCGCGTCAAAATCCGATTGTATCTGGCGTTCAGCCACCGCTATGTCTCTGTCAGCAGCCATCAGACATGTATCATCCGCAAACTGGTACACAGTGCAATGTTTAATGACCATGGTGATGTCGTTGACGTAGGTCAGATAATGAAGCGGACCGATAACAGAACCTTGTGCTGTTCCTAACGTAACAGGTACACTATCGCTGTACGACGTTCCGACTTTTACTTGGTAGCTGCGATCATTAAGATAATTTTTACACCACTGTAGCAGTTTTCCTCTTATGCCATTATTATCTAACTTCTCAATTAACAGATCATGTTTAAGCATGTCGAAGGCTTTGCTATAGTCAATAAATATTAATATGACATGTTTTTTTGAATTAAGGCAAGCATTAATATCATCGGTGAATTTAGATAATAAGAGAGTAGTACTTTTTCCAGCTTGAAACCCATATTGCTTTTCAGATAAAACTTTGTGAGATCTGTAGAAATGTTGGATTGTTCCGGTGTTGTTTTCATTTACTTTACCTGCTTAATGAAAGTTAGTCTATGAATTCAGTTTAATATTATCCAGAATATTCTTCCCGTAAAATGTATAAAATCCTATTAGACTTAAAGCTACAACTATCCGGATTGGTTACAGACCTTCTCGTCACTTTATGAATGTATCGCCATTAGTTTTTTTTCTCTAAGCTGCATCTGCCATCAGTCTTTAAAACTTTAAGCAGATATGAGGAACGAGTAATTTTTCAGAATTATTTCTCCATCAAGAATCGCCATTAGTATTAATGAAAATTGTACCTCTGATTACAAAGTCAAAAAGCATTTTTCATTTATTAGGCAGGCTATACAGACGCTACATCTGTTCAAGTAAAAAAAAAATCATATTGGACGTAGAATTTTCGACAGATATTATTTACATCTCCGTTGAGAATTAATAAGAAATGTGTTTCGATTAATCTAAAATGTTAATCTTAATGTAACAGCTTGTCAGAACTGATCTAATTCCCTATAAATTATTTTATTTTCGAACAAATACTTTTCTGGAGAGGTAATAAGATGGATTGAATAAAAAAAAACATAATAAATTCCAATTTGGTCACCTTTAAATTGAATGCGGTCCGGGCTTAGTCATTATAATAAATTTGTAAATAATTCTAATAATGCACATAATCCCTACGAAACTGTCAAAGCTTCCGGACCAGTTTTTTATAGAAGTATTTTAATAGAATGAGACGTACGGTATTTTAGTTTTTAATTATTAAAGGCATCGATTTAGTTAATTCATTATTTTTTAGTGGGCCATACTGAATTGATTCGGATTTTTCTTTACCCATAAAAAAACAAGACACAGGAAATAAATATAGTCTGTACCAATTTCAATCGCAAATTACACAGCGATGTTCCTTCGATAAGAGCTGATAAATTGATTATTTTAAATAACTTCCGGTAAAAAAGGCATTATTTTGAAAAACCCTTTTCAACAGTAACTAAACGTAGTTTAATTTTTTTTTGAACGACCCCATGTGTCATTTTATTTTTAAATCCACGTACGACTGTGGCAGGTTGATTCAGAAACTATAAGTCCTTTCCGGCTTGTATGTTGAGACGTAAAAGGTAATTTATCTACTGCCTTAAATTTGGTGTGGTCTACAATATAAACAATTGCGAAGACATGCGACAGTTAACAAACCTGGTACAAGGAAATAGGTCCATTGTGGCGTTCGAAGTGATCTCAGAAGGATATTTAATGAGGGCGTGCGGCGGGCATCGTTACAGCGCCCTCATGTGTATTATTAAGCCTAAGAAGGAATGCGCCCGGTTGGGCGGAGGTCACCGACTGTGCAACAGTAGCTACAAGGGCCACAATAAGAGTTATGGATGCACGCACTTGTTGAATAGAAGGCTGATACATTGATAAACCATATATAATTGTTCTTTGACATTTTATTAGTAAATTGAAAATGTTTACTCAGATATTCTAATGAAACATATTCTACGGCTATTATCGACGTTAAAACATATATAAATATATAAAATATTGTAACTTGACTGTTTATTACGTGGGTTTTTTGAATCTTTATTGAATCCAACTGATAAAATCTATTTTCCATCAAGAAATTTGTAAAATATGAACACACTGGTATTAATGCAGCCCTAGTCTAGTTGGACCATGATCTGACCCGAGGGCAACAATTTCGACTTGTTTGACTCTATCCAATGCCGTAATGACTTGGAGAGGTGGTGAACCCACAGCTCGGTGAGTCTTTGTACTTTTGTACCGTTACTGGTTTTAGTTAACTGTTTTAATTTAAAGAATTGCAATGGAAGTTGTCAAAGCAAGCATATTACAAGTGCCTTTTCACCTCATGATATGACCCTTGTGTATAATTATGTAGTTCAAAACAAAGAAAGGGCAATAAATCTGTATTTAAAATAAAATTTGTTTGTATTTACTAAAACTAATGTTGTGGTTAAATAGATAATTTAACTTTTTACGGCACAAGAATCAATAAAAGTTTATAGCTATCATCGTGCAGCAGTATTATAGCGGAATTTGTTATTTTAATCATTGGCCGAGACGATACTGGCTATCGATAAGTATCTTTCACCTATGCCCCCCTAATAATCGTGTCGAACACCCGTCATACCTTGTTGTATAAGTTATTGTTACTTTAGGTTATCCGTGCCATCTTAATTTTTTATGAAACCCTTTAACGATAAGATAATAACCTGAAATATCTATGAAACTTAAGACGTTTTTTTTCCGTCTTTATGACTAAGGTAATTTTAAAGATGATAAAGGCTTTTTATACTGTGAAATAAAAGGGTAGGTTATCATAGAAAACTTCATAAAGATGTTCTATCTTAAAGTTACAAATTGTTAGGAATGGTTTGTTAAAATTTACTGTTAGAGCTTTTAAAAATATTTCATAATAAATACCAAAAAACTAACACGCACAAACAAAACAGTTTTTTTTTTTCAGGGAAATAGAGATTTTAATGTTCTGTAATATGGAAATAGCGTATTTTGTGGTGTTATTTATTGTAAGGTAACTGAAATTTAACTTTGAAGAATTCAGATCAAGGATTTTTACGGTCAAATAAGCCTCTGTTAAAAGTTGGTCAAGTTCTTTTACTTCTTAATAGACGTGAGAATTTTCTTATAATGAATTATTGACATAAATCGAAAACATATTATTATTAGGCTTTATGGCATACTAGCTGTCACCTGCGACTCCGTCCGCGCGGAATTAAAAAAAAACTTAATAAGTAGCCTTTGTGTTCTTCCATACTATGTTCTACATTTGTGGCAAATTTCATCTAGATCCGTTCAGAAGTTCCGGAGATACCTTCAAACAAACATCCATCCATCCACCTAAACTTTTGCATTTATAATATTAAGTATAGTATGAAGATGTACGTATATGCTAAGCCCTAAAAGATATCAGCATTTTTTCACATGACCACGCAAAAGTTAACCGACACTTAGTTTCCTTATTAACTATGGTGGATATTGAATGCTTTATATTGCACCAAAGCAGAAGCAAGGTCCGACAGACAGGAACAAGACATAGTCTACATCGTAGTTTCATTTCGCGGGACATGTTGTCGGTCTTGTGGCAATAAATACCTATTTGCTGCAACGTGAGCTTGTCATCGTAACGTACAATCAACGATTTAGAGGCGGTTGCCGGGCAGTGCCACACGCCTTGGGCATTGTTTCCAATCGAAATTGTCTAGTTTGTAACCTTCCCTTTGCATTTGTGATGTAATCAGAGAAATTCTTTACCTTAAGGTTATAAAAATGTGTTGGTACATTTGACAGTCTTTTTACATCAGTTTTTTATGGAATGTGTTTGTTGTAAAATTTGGTTTAAGGTGTTAAGATTTAAACCATTGACTTATTACCATTGATTAAATAATTATATCCATAAGTAATCTATAACATTTAATTATTGGAACAGTTGTCAGTACAATAATTGATTAGAAAGATGAATCTATGCTCACGGTTCATTTAAAGTCATATATACAGTTGCATACTAAATTTTTAAATTATAATTTATGGCTTCTTTAAGTGTTGAAAGAGGTAGATTGTGTGGGCGGGACTCGTTATGAAAGTCTTTAAGGGGCCAGAATCTTATGGCTGTTAAGTGTCACGGAACGCATTGTTTAACATTGTTCAACACGAGTTTACGATGTACGGTAGTCTGACGGGCTTCTTTCGTGCAACCTTCATTTTTTTTGCTCGGCTTGTCTGTGGTTGGCAGCTTTTGCGAGGTAACTGGGTCGATGTTGTAAAAAGATTGCGAGGGAATAACTATTATAAGCGAATTATTTAATACTAGCTATTGCTCAAAGGTTAAATAATCTTTATTAGTTGCCTATGTGTTCTTCCAGACTATGTTCTACAACTACGTCAAATTTCAGCGAGATCTGTTTAGCAGTTCTCGAGATACCTTGTAACACACATCCATCCATCTAAACATTTTTATAATATTAGTAAGATAATTACTTTTTGTTGCACTAATAATCAAATTCTAGTCCATGATCATATTATCAAAAATGGAAATATCTTTAACTTAACGCAATAGTGCATTTTGTTAAATATCTAAATAGAAAAACCAGCTGTTTTTTGGATATCTTTGAATATCTTCTTGATGTTAAAACAAATTTTGTTGGGCGCAGTTGTGGTTTAAACTCGCTACGTTGTTTAGAATGTTTCTAAATTATACTAATACTTGTAGGTTTTGTACACTCGGTAGTCATGTACTGTCGATTAAACCTAGACCTATGGTGGTAGTAAATCAATCGCTGGCTATCGTCCGATCCATCCGTTCCATGTACGGCTGCTTGTCCGTGCTCTTGTATCATGTACTGATCAAAGTGTATCGTATAAGGTGCCTTCTGAGTGACGAGATCTTGTAACAGGGCTGTATTTATGCACTTTAATGCTTTAGTCATAGGTAATGAAAATAATTTTTTATTTGCGTACTGCACTCGAAAATTAGAAATCAATAAAAAACAAACAATACATTTTTATTTTTCATCGCTCTTACTATCTCGAATATATCGTAAAAAAAGTTTCGTATTGTAAAGCCAAACTTACTTGTAAGAACATTCCAAAGCGATTGTTATCAACCTTTAAATTGCATGAAGATTATCAGTTTCCTCGTGGCACACTGGCCACACCGTACAAGCCTATTTATCGATTTAAAAAAATGTATATCTGATTGGTATAAGAGTACAAAGAACACCTGCTAACGAGATAGTAACGGTAATAATGTAACAATACAAAAAGTTAACTGTTCAAGTTATTGTGATTATATTAGTTTCGGCAAGTGGCCCGGTCTGGCGCAGTCACGTCGACTTGTGGTTCCACAAACGATCTGATAAGGACGAGAAAAATATCGATTCGTTGGGGAGATTTCGAGTCGTGATCGATAGAGAATCGAAGTGTCACGCGCGGGGTCGACGGCCTCGGGTCAGGGTCGGGATCTGCCTCTGCCTCGGCTTGCATACAACGCAAATATCATTTCCCCGACGGATATGTCGTTACGTGGAATATTGCATGTTAGCTCTTCATTGTTATTCTCACGGCATTGGATATTTTTAGCTGCGGTTTAGACGGACGTTCGGTGCCCCTTCATTTGTAATTCATCCTTTTCAAGTTCGTCTACCTGTTAGGTGATTGACATGAGATCAGGAGGCGGAATGAATAAGCACTTTTTTGTTTCCATTTTCATTTATTACAAAGGTAATAAGAACGTGCCCACGCAATTTTACCCCGGTTGGAATAGTCAGAGGTCACTTAGCCAGGCGGAGTTTTGTACTGGAATTTATACTTATAAATATTTTTATTGCCGTTCAATGTTTTGTGAAACTCTTACAAAATTATTGACTTGTGTGCTTTCAATTTTGATATTATCTATCAAACGTTTTTGGACTTGGCGCCAACGAGATTTATTTGTACAGTATTGTAACTTGGCTGATTACAAAAAAAAAAATTGAATGATTTAATGGTATATGGATTAAAATCCTATTATAGACTTACGGCGATTTAGTCGAACGAAAAACATTTCGAATAAGGATAACCGAGTGTAGTCAATAGCTAAGATCTATTTATAAACAGTACACAATACAAGCTTGTTTCGAAACTATCAAAAGGGAATAGGTAGTCAATCATAAACAACATATGTTCATTCGCATTAATAATTCATTTAGAAATTCAATATTGAAACTGAACTATTAAAAACAGCACCTTGTAATAATACGTCGTTCGTGCTTAAACGTACGAATGAACCTAGAGAACCGGAACTTGATAAATCTTAACGCCAATTTCCAAGTGAATGGTATCAAATCACCATAAACCTATCTTAGCTGTGACTTAATATGGAGTACGCGGAGTAACGGACAACTGTACCTTTCTGAGGAATGATGTACACAACAGATTTGACCTTTCGAAGTTTAGATAACCTTAATTGTATTCAAAAATACACTAACCTCTACTGTCATAAAATATTTGTATCTTCTTTATGAATTAATAATTAGAAATCTTGTAGCATTGGAATAACCTTTGTACCTATATCTTTGATAATTACGTATCCTACATAATAAAAATTGATTCATAATTTCATTGTTTAAGAACAAAATTGGATTAGATTAGAAAGCACCGGTTCGTCACGTAAGAGCAAAGGTTAATAGAGTATAAGGTCCTCAAAGAGGAAGCAAAATTACTTGCTCTTTCATATTGTTAGTTCATGTGAAATTCTCTTTAAAATATAAGTAGCAAAATTTTCAAAAAGTCTGCATAAAAAGAAAAAAGTCATTTCAACACACCTTATTATTACATTTACTTCGTACAATTAAATAATTACTAGAGACTTGCTTATTGAAGATTCTAGAAAAAATAAGCAATAAAAGTAAGCATTGTATGCATAGATAGAAATTAACATTCCAATTAGGCAAAGTAAGGTCTTGCATTTGTAATGCATGATATTAGTGGGAAAAATCGATTCATGTATCCGGGTTCAATAATCGATTTGTAAAAACAATCGATTCTAAGGAATTATTTATTTGAACATGTATTTTGGACAAGTTCTTAGGATTTGTAAACGAATAATTAAAAGTTTTATTAAGATTTTTTCTGTATTTAATTATATTCACTAGGAATGTAATGAAAGTATTTCAAAAGGATATCCAATCGAATGACTCGGCTAGCGTTCTTTTGTCTGCCTAAATAAAAATAAATTAGTATTGATAGAAACGATTCCAAGAAAAAAAAAGTGTGTGATTATCGAAATTTTAATGAGGCCATAAATAACATCGAAGCGTTGATTATTCCAATGCTGGACAAATTGGAGATGCACCCTTATTCGAGCCGACCGTTCGTAACAATGCTTAAGAAGCGAAGGGTCATTTTTTAGTACGTCCAAATAAACCGCTATGAATAGAGGCTTGATTTTATGATTTATAGAGACCCTTTATCCGGTCCCTGCTTCTACGTATTTTGTTTTGATTGAGACTGAGTTCAGAGCTGAGAAGATTGATTGTTCTAGGTGGGAGTTTTTGTTGATTGCGTTCGAGTGTAAAATTCTTTGGATAGTTTAAAAAAAACACGTATTCCTACTGCTGGGTGTGATTTTGACGCAGCAATGTATGATAAGATAAGGATTGTATGATAAATCGTTTTCCAGACAATTTTTGAATACATTTTAAAGGCATTAGCACAGGAATGTTAAAAATACTTGAAGATGTTGTCTTAGATAAAAATCATTAAATTAAAAAAGGTAAACGTTGTAACCTTATGATTAGTGATAAAGACTTATATGAGTGAAATTATCAAAGTTTTTAAGTTTCACTAAAATTTTTAGATTTACTTGTTTTATTTTAAACAATTGTATGAAACCGTAACTGATGGTACAATATTCAAAACATCTAGATATATATACGAGTAGAGATATACATGTATACTAGTAGAGTAATGTTATTACTACGTCCCTTTTGAGATATGTCCGTCCGGTGCGCTACAGGTTATGTTCAATTTTCACATCTCATGCCGCCGTCTAGACAATTGAACATTCAACCCTCAACCTTTTAATATTATCCATCGATGACTCATTGCTTTTGTAAAATTTCTACCTTATCTTCTTGACTTGATTTGCGATCAACCATTCTACGTTCTGAAATCTATTGACACAAGAATTTACTATGAAATTCAAAGGGTGTAGATCAATGTTTGTAACAGAAATAGAAACAGTAATCGTATTTACAAATGAAATTCTACTTTCAGGATAAAAAATAAAAGAAAGTAAAAGTAACTTTTTCAATTTTACAAACAATTGTTTATGAACTAAAGAACTTCCATTAAGTAATAAAAGCCGTGTCTGAAGTAATAAATTAGTAAGTGCGTTGTTCCGCTAGTGAAACGTAATTGCTTTGACTCTCTCCACTACAAGTCATATTTACAGCTCGAGTGTCTCAAGCCACGTAAGATGGGACACCTGTTAGACACGCACCAGTTACTCGGCTAGTCGGCTCTCATTAGGTAACTCGTAAAGAAGGACACTTCGACGCTTACTAATGTACTCGAGTTACGGTTTTATGACTATAGCCCATTATATTCGAAGCTGCGAGTCTCATAAATTTGTAATAAATCCTACATAGCGTTAGTGGAGCCGTAGTTTGTCTTACTGAAAGTTTATTGACTTTTATTTCGAGTGTCTCTTCTTACAAAAATAAAACCGTGTAGACATTTGAACAATCAATGCATCTTTACTATGAATCACATAAATTAGAAAGATCTCATTTGTCAATATTCGATAAAATATTAAAATACTCGTTTTACCTCCAGGCATCTGTTGAACTTTAAAATTTGCATATCAAAGTCGCCTTCTAATAGCTACATTTGTTCGACAGTTCATCTCAATTGAAACCTCTCGATAGCAGAGCGGGTTCACGGCGTCCATTTCCGCAATTTCGAGACGTACAAGAGGTGATCGTGTACTGACAATGGGCGCTATCGTGCGCTGTCTAATCATGGGCCGGGGTACTGTTAGGTCGGCTGGCCCGCGGGCGCGCCGCTCGCCGCTCGCCTCTCGCAGCCGCCTCGCTCGTAATATGCGTGCGAACGCGATCCGGTCGTTATGTCCGCGAAACATCATCGCGCTAGGCCATCGGTTAGCGATCGCGAGATACCTTGCAATAACGATGTAATGCAATGTTCGAATTATACATATATACCAATATTCGTATATTATCAAGTAAGTTATCTTAGTAATATGTGTACATTCTTGCAAACATATTAGGAATAAATGTATTAACTTAAATAATTTATTGAATGATTGCGTGATGTATTAAAAGCTTCAAAGTTGGTAACAATTTTTAATGATGCCAAATGAATATTTAAGATCAACTCAGATAGAGTAAAAGTGGCAAAGACCAAAATAAATACTAGAATGAACTGCAATGTACCAGTTACTTGTCGATACAATTACTTGATGGATTTTTTTGCATACAACTGTTCTAACATTAGCCTAATGTTAGATTATATCGAGTTACCTGACAGTTAATTAGGGGCTGCCATTCAGTGCGCAGCCTTGTTCTAAGCTTTGGCAAAGCTGTCGTTTCGCAATCTGTCGCATGTCTCGCCGCACAACTGCGCCTATGATTTATAGCGGAATAGCCGTTGCCCTAACTCTTTGTACCGACAAATTATTCGTGCACTATTTACTTTTGCGTGACGTTACAATGTCTTACCTTGTTTAGATAAGGTAGCGATATTAGGTTAATAAGCAAGCATTCATTATCTGCATTTAAATTATCCAACCATAAAATTCAAATTTCGATTAACTGATAAATATTACGGTTGTAAGAAGTAAGTACATGTTAGTACTTTTAGAAATAAGATTCATATACCAATTGTCAAAATGTCAAAATTTTTGCGAGATTTTTAGTTTACGCTCAATAGTGGCGCTGCACAAATTTTTGTACAAATATTGTCGACAACGATGCCATGGTGTTTGTCATAAATAATCGTACTAGACCCACCATACATTCGTCTAAGCATCGATTTTCTTTTTGTGTTCTAGTAAATTCTAAATTAAATCCTAACAGAAACATTTTTGGGTACTTAATACTTACCAGTACCTAATAATTACAAGACGAAAACCAATAAAATAATCCTTTTAACTACCATACAATACTCTTTTGAAAGAAACAAACAAACAATCAAGGTTTTATTAGAGTTGGTGCACAATGTAGCCGGCGAGCGGACGGAGCCGCGCTAGAAATAAACACTTATAAATCTCAGCTGGGTTATATTTAATCACCGGGGCCTTCACAGAGTGCACGTTTGCAGTTGAAGTCTGAATTATTTTAATACTGAGCAAAGAGATATCTTTTATTGTGTGCGCAGGGGTCTTTGTTGGACCTCAGTAAATCAGCTTAGTCGACGGATGGCACGGCCGCTATCTGACCGGCATTATATTCTACAAATCTGTCCCTATTCGTCTCATATTTTCACATGACCTTCTTTTTGAACGTAATGAAATATAACTCTGTACTAATACAAACATTTAAAATTATGTTATATTAGTTGTCGCCCGCGACTCTGCCCGCGCAGAAATAAAAAAAACCTAATAAGTGGCCTATGTGTTCTTCCAGACTATGTTCTAAATCTGGGCTAAATTTCATTAAGATACATTGAGCCGTTCCTGAGACTTCACACAAACATCCATCCATCCATCCATTCAAACATTCATATTTATAATATTAGTAAGATCCAATTCATCACTTGTTGTTTACAAATATGTAAACTACTCTTATTTATTTCCCTACTATCAGGTTGTGAGCGTTAGTCGAGCAAAGAATTAATACAATAAAATGACTAAAGTTACCAAAGCTAGCGTCCTTACTTCCGGTGTGAATCCTTAAGGTAAGTTACCTTTTATGCGATAAGTGTGGTGCTCTTTACTGGTGAAACCATACAAGGCTTATCTGCGAAGGAGAATCTCAGCAACAATAAAACCATTAAAATTTACACTTAGGATTCTTGCATCACACCTGACCTCGCATAAGTTGATTTGGTTTTATGTTTTTGGAGTGGGGAGTCAGTATTTCATACCTTGGGTTTACACTGCAGAAACACTTGAATAAAAAATATTGTCATTCTTTTATTTCTCCGTAAAAGAATTGAAATAACAACATGTTAAGTGTACTTCGACAGAAAAATGTACAAATTAATTTTTAAACACACAAACATACGTCATACAAGGATGAGGAAATAATGATAGTTCAAAAATGTAACGAATAGTTTGATCTATAAAATAACATGCTTACAAAGTCCAAAACTAATTAATACTATGACCGCAAATTATTTTTGTAGTGCAAACAAGCCAAAAGCGAAAATACGAACGATTCCAACTTTCAAAGTGATAAAAGCGTTATTAAATTCTTCCACCGCTGTAAAGCATAACGAAAATATTTTTAGTGAGGTAACAATGTTATTTCAGTTCTAATTTTGCTGAACTCAAAGATTTTTAAAACATTATTTTGGTAATATTAAAATTTTTATTTCTTTACTTTGCTAATAACAACTGCTTTATAAAACTGTTTTTTTACGTTATAAATATAGTCTAATTTGATTTATAAATATCAATATTTATCAACCGTAAGCTACAAGCAAGGCAGAGTACTTGATCAAAATCTCATGTCACACACAAGTGGACAGACATTAAAAAAAAACCTCGACAATTTTCAATAAAGGTTAAATTGATACAATGTAGGTGGTACTTAACCCTCTTGAGATTCTCATTGAAAGTGTTAATAAAAATAGCCTATAAAGAGGGCAGCCATAAAACCTACAATACCAAATTAATGACCAACAAACGCTTTTTTCAAGTATCTATTAAGTTAAGTAGATTTTGTTTAACTGCTTTGAAGGTGAAACCTTTTGCGGCTGAATCCGCTCTAATGCTATTAGCCGATGTATTGGTTATGGTAAGACTTTGGTAAAATGTTGCAACAAATCCTTACTATATCCATATTTACGCGGCTTTATTAGATTAGGTCTTATACTTTAATGACCTAGTTAATTCAGAAGGTACCTATCATACTAATATTATAAATGCGAATGTTTAGATGGATGGAAGTTTTAAGGTATCACCGAAACGGCTCAACGGATCTTGATGAAATTAGGCACATATGTAGAACATAGTCTGAAAGAACACATAGGTTACTTATTACCTTTTATTTTATTCCGCGCGGACGGAGTGAGGCGACAGCTAGTACAGTTATTAATGCAATATTTCAGTTAACAGTTATTCAGATTGTCGTTTGTTATACACATATTTTTAATTGTAGTTTTCATTTACTCGATAATTCAAGTCCATTTCGAAGAGTCGTAATGAGACCGAATGAAAACAACAAATAATTTTTTTACACATTTCGTACAATACTTCGTAGTGTTTAATTTTCTAGATTCTTACTGTATCGGTAAAGGAAAGAGTTTTTTATTCTTAGTGAAATGTATTTTTATGAGTATACAAGGTAATAAAAATTGTGTAATGCCATCCAAGCTCAATCACGGTTAAGATACATTTAAGCAGCTTAAATATCAATCTCATTGACGCCATTACTAACTAAAATCGATTCGGATATCTCTTCCCACTAACAAGATCAAATAAATTCTTAAACAAATTTTTCGATTTACGTTAATCGATAAGGTTTTTAGCCGCCGTCTGTACAAACATTTGATACATGAATCAGTCGGCGGTCTTTTAAAAAAGCATTACTTTTACTAATTTTATGCTGGTAATGATGTGGGGGGCCGATTAACGATTTCGTAAAATATCGACTGGTTTGAGATATGTTGATGATAGGAGTAAGTTATTTAATACATTATTGATTTAATACTTTATTAGTAATGTGTGATTATAAGTTATAATTCGATTTAATATGATTCGACTACGAAATAATTTTATAAGTTAATGAAAAGTTTAAAAACAATAATTTATTGTTTTACATTACTCTAATGAAGGAGCGTCGATGGCTCGGGGTAAGTACTTGATTTCTAATCTGCAGGTCCTGGTTTCGAATCCCGCCATGTAAAAAAGTGTTTTTCGATCATCGATTCACATATATACATTTATCCAACGTTCTTAGGATGAAGGAAAACATCGTGATGCAATTTGCACATATATACGAAGAAATTCAAAGACATGTGTGAAGTCAACCAACCTGCACAGGGCCAGGATGGTTGACCCAGTAGAATCCTGCTTACTTCTGTTCTAGTTAAGAAACATTTCTAGCTTTTAAATAATCACCAGATGGCACCAATGGTAGATCAAAGCTGGTTGGTATCCGGTGGTAATTTTTGTGACGTAAGCATCTAGTATAATTTCTATTGTTCTCTACTGAACCATGAGGTTACGTAACGCTATTGCGTCCGAAGTCCGAACTTCACATCTATCAATTATGGTTTATTAGTTTTTCGGTCTGAACAGGCCCCCCGTTTTGTTTACGCTTGTCTTGAGAAATCTTTAACTAGGTCACTGGCTAATAAGACGTGTACAAATTACCATGTTAATACGAAATTCCGCTCGGCCCTTGTTCCTTTAATGAGACAGGGACTTTCTCAAAAGCCCGTTGATAGATATTGAGTATTAATAACAAGTAATATATAATATAATAACATAAGGCATTTAATACAGAAAATTCCTCTTAGTCTTAATTGTATTACATTTAGGGAAGTAAACAAGACCAAAATTATACCAGGTAATAGATCAGTTAGCGTAAGCGTGTCAGCATTTCTTCATTACATTTCTTTAAAGTCATATGTATTCAACAAAATGAACTCATTACCTTGCCAAGCTGGAGGTCGTATAATGTAGAAACCACGAAATATGAAAAAATATAACAATTTGTATTCAGTTCTTTGCCTTTAGTTATGATTATTAGTGATATACTGTGACAAAATTTGGACACAGTCAAAACTAAAATGGACATACATATGTGGTCTTCTTATATAAATGTACATATATACCTGGCGCAAACTTTTTGAAGAATTTCAATATTGCATTAAATGTTTACTGGTTGGTTTTTAAAAAAATATATTGCTATGAACTTACTCCTAAAGAAACATGTTATAAATTCTTCTACCAATGAATGTCCTTTTAATTTTAAAAAATTACTCTTGTTCCTACAAATATGGTTTTATCCGCAATCAGACCATTACATTGAAGTTTTCCAGTAAATCTTCAGTTGCGTCGAAAAATATGCATTGGTACAGAAGTAAGACATGATATTGGCGGACTGTTCATTGAAATGCGAATAAATTAACATAAAGGAGTTGACGATCTCGCAAGGAGCTTTAAAGGCACGATTCGAACGCGTAAAATATGCAAGGAATGGTGAGTTTTGCAAACGTGATGATCGGAGTCAATGCACTGGACAATGCTGTCCACCAAGGTAATTGATTCACGATTCAATCATTGTAACGCTTTGTATTTTTTACCTTTAATAATACAGAAAGTAAATAACTTTTTTGCATACATGTACATATCTAAGTACATCTTTGATTTAACGCTACGTCCAATGCTCCAATTGCCCTTTGCTATTTATATGTTAATGATGCATTACGTATTCATAGGTAAGGTAATGAGTACGTTTCGATGGAAATTAAGCTTTATCAACATATTGGCAATATTTTCAGTATGAATGATATCAGGTGCTCGTATAACAAGTGAACACGGCTTGTGTTTATGGGGTCCTGGTACACTTTCAGAATCCAGTGCTGTTGTGCGTAGGTTCCAGAAATTAACTCTGTGTATTTTTACTTAACCTTCCTTTTAATTATTGTATTACATTTTATTTGGTAAGAACTGATATGAAATAATGATGATATCATTATCTCAATCAATAGGGAAGGAACAAAATAATTTATACGAAATTAGACTAAAGTATTACCGAGTGCAAACTAAATTCATTAAAGCAATAAAATTCTACAACCGTATGCATTTAATAGCTCTATTTCTGATAACTATAACGTATTCGCTTAGATTCGAATCTGATACACGTATGGTCGTGACCGCTGATTTGTTGGAAATTGATAAGTGAATATTTAAATATGACCGAATATAGTCGTGTGCGAGCAAGTCGAGTATGTAATGTATTCTTCTCGTTTGGGAAAATATGCGGTACCCCCAAAGGAGTTTGCCGTTAGCTGTTAGCATTCGAGTGGTGTGTCGAGGAAGCTGAGGGCGGTATATCGGTCTTATCTGCGCCCGCGCATTGTTAGTCGCGCGGACTGAATAACAAATGGATCGGATCTATTAACGAATATGAAATCGGCAATTAGTCCTTATTTGTTGTTAAGGTGTTTATTTGAAAGTTTTACTTTAAGTACATAGTTTTATCCTTGTATATAATTTTAAATTTTAAATTTATTATATGATTGTAATATAATTACTACATCAAATTACGTACATATTACTTGACTTGCTGTTTTTGTATAATTATTATTAACAAAGAAAATGTTACATGTGCAATTATCATTGTAACTTGTCCAGCTTATTTATAAAAGAGATTCATAGTTTTATTACATAAAGAACACTTCATTATTGTGCACGGAAAAATCCTAATCAACACGTACATTTGCATAAGTAAATTCAATTCAAAACCTTTGACACCAGAACAATCTGATCGCTCCATGTCCCGCAAGGATCGAGACCTATGGTTTATTATTATCGTTAGCACCGGTAGTGTCATACATGACTGGTGTAGGAATCGCGTGAGAAACACCGTCATTGCACTCGTTACAGCTCGCGTGTACAAACAAGAATTTAAAATGTCCTGTCTCATGAGTTACCGCGTTCTTGTCAGTCTTATAACCTTTGTTCATATGTGATTAAGGTGTTAAGATTACATTTTAAAAAGGTAAGTTTATTTACGTAAAATGTAACCTCAAATCCTAGTTTTGTCCGAGCGTGATACGAAATAATAACAGTTACAAACAATGTTGCGGATAAAAATATTCAAACGATTTACATTGAGTCTACATTACATAGTGATCTAAAAATAAAATTAGAATACACTATCTACTGCCTAAAAGATTTAAACAACAATTATTCATTAATATTTATTTGTTTAAAAAAGGTTACACTCACAGAATTTCTTAAAAAGTAAAAAAGTCTCAAAATTTGACAATGGTTTGATCATGGTGTTGAATATGTAAGAGTTTAATCAACATAGCAGTGTCGGGTCTCCCCGTTTAGCAAGTTAAATACAGCGATCACTAATCCGCCTGTCGACATGACTACTAGCGATTTACTAGTGTAGGTGTAAACAAGGACAGGAAATTATATGACGGAGTCAACTAATGAGAAGAAAAGAAAGGAGTCATAATTTTATATAGATTATATAAATAAATAAGAAGGATTATGTATGTGAAACAACAGCAGTTTCACCCATATTTGAACCGCCCTAAAATCAAAGTTGCTTAGTTTGTATCTATAGAGATAAAAGCGCAGTTCTATTAGTCGTTACCGCCTGCATGCGTAGGGCTAGAGATTTTCTGTTCACGCAAGCCATAGCACTCGCTTACTAGATCCGTTTTCATTAGTCGAAAAGCCGTATGCGTTGGGCGATAGTACTCACTTTTCCTTACTGCGCCTTATATGTGTACTCGTCATCTGAATCCCCACAGGACACTTGCTTTACATCAACTGATCATTTTAATTAGTCGTTAGGTAGTCGGGGACTCTCCGCATACTGTATAACGAACAAGTAATCGAATCATGAAATTGCACCCTTAAGTTTAAGAAAACTTTCGGATTAGACTCATAGTCGAAATCAGACAATATGAAAGGAATACTTTTCTTAAAAAAGCAGATTCTCTTTACTTTTTAAAAACACATTACGTCTTGCTTGAATGATACAATGAATATCGTCGTCCCTACTTGAGTAGGAAAAGAACTGGGAGATGATGGTTATATGCAAGAATGCGCAAGTTAGACAACAATATGTTTTAATACAAGTGTTACGTGAAATTTCATGCTTAAATGTTTAATTAATCGTAGTGTTGTGCTTTGATGCGGTTGGAATGTTCTTGCTTGTCTTAATTCGGGACAGAGTCAGCGAGGCGTGAGCTTTTGATAATGACTACAGTTCTAAGCAGACAACGCGTGTTAATTACTTGTAATACATTTAAGACAATTTCATACAAAATAAATTAGTTGTGTAAGCTGTTGTTGGCTTAGTTATAATAGAAGAGTTAATTACATTTTAGCAGCACAATAAGCTTTTAATTTTCGAATATGCCATATACAGACATCTAAAAATTAATCTTTTTTAATAGAAGGGGGACTAGAACTATGCATAATTTGAGAATTTAAAATGATAACAAAACACATTAGAGTATCGTAACAGATATTTATTTTATCTGAAGCAATACAAAAATATATATATCCAAATCGGAATGTTGACAATAACAAATGTTTCTTAGGTAATCCACAACAGCATGTTTGCATAAAACATATTTGTAATTTGCCTTTATATTACAAATTCATTAAAGACCTTGATAGATATACTATATGGGCTATTACAATAAATCGGAAATTCTATAAATAATTTCATTTCGCTTTCAAAATATCTATATTCCATTACTGTTTCAAGAAAGAAGCTTTATGAAAAATGATACAAAGATAAGTACAATATGACAATCCTCTACCTATACCTATATATGTATATATTAAACTTTTCACAATACATGTACAGGATAAAAAGATTTAGATTAAAATGTACTTTTTGCAGACATATTTTAAGAAACATGAATAGAAAAGGATATCAAAAAATACTATGACATGCGAGAATGTGTTCTTTTCTCAACATTTTAAATTCTTCTTTTGTTTTTTTATTTAACAAATATTTGTGAAATGTCTTTGAACAATATGTGGCGTTTCCCCACTGCGCAGGCTAACTGCGCATGTCAGGTGATAGGCGGATGATATGTCAATCTGTTGCAACTAGAGAGCTATATCGTAAGGTGACGTTATGTACATATGTATAAATAAAGCATTGGAACAAATGTGTCTTTAATGGTACATTATATATATATAACTAGTCTGGCCATAAATACTGTTACATAAAAACATTTCTTTTTTTCAACTTTTTAATTATTTTTAAATTTGAACACGTATAGCAATTTAAAAACTTAATTCATTTTTGCGCCATTTCACATATTTTTTTGTGTTCATTATCAAATTACAATATGGAATGGGGTATTAAAGAAAATAGGATTGCAGTGATCGCCTTGCACAAAGTGGGTATGGAGCCGTCGATCATATTCCAGACACTTCAAAAGCTTGGTATCAGCCGTATGTTCGTAGATCGCACTATTAACAGATACAGCATCACTTCGTCTGTCGAAGACCAGAAAAGATCGGGGCGGCCGCGTGTTATTAGAACTACAAAGGCTGTTAATGCTGTTAAAGCCAGAATGCGTCGAAACTCCATTAGGAAGCAAAAAATCTTATCGTGAGAAATGAAGATTCCCGCTAGGACTCTGTCGCGTATTATAAAACAAAACCTGAAGCTCGGTGCTTATCGCCGATATACAGGACACGCCCTAAATCAATCTTTACAATTAAAGAGAGTGGATCGATCAAAACGCCTTCTGTCGCGATACGCAGGTGAAAGGCACAGAAATATCCTCTTTACCGATGAAAAATTTTTCACGATTGAAGAACACTACAATAAGCAAAATGATAATATGTACGATCACAGTTTCAAAGAAGCGGCTCAAGTTGTCGGAGAGGTAGAACGTGGTCATCATCCTGCGTCAGAGATGGTTTGGTGGGGCGTGTCTTATCAAGGAGTCACAAAACTACGTTTTTGTGGAAAAGGAGTGAAAACTTCAACCAAAGTATATCAAGATACAGTCTTGGATCATGTAGTGAAACCTCTCAGCAGTACAATTTTTAAAAACATACCATGGACTTTCCAGTAGGACTCTGCACCTGGTCACAAGGCACGAACTACCCAAGCCTGGCTTAAAACCAACGTTCCGGACTTTATAAGAGTTGAAGACTGGCCCTCATCTAGCCCAGACCTCGATCCTTTAGACTTCAAATTATCGTCAGTTTTAGAGGACATGGCCTGCTCTAAACGACACGGCGACATCGAGTCTCCTAAAAAGTGTTTGGAGCAAGCAGTGGCGAATTTTCCCTTGGAAACAGTGCGTAAATCTATAGATTCGTGGCTAAACAGATTGAAGGCCTGTATAAAAACTAAAGATGGCCATTTCGAATAGAATATTTTTTTATTTTTTGCTGAGACCTTAATAAATATGTAGGTATAAATTTTATTAATATTACATTACTTCATTTAAAAAAAAATGCATTTTCATTTGTAACAGAACTTATGGCTGGACTAAGTACATATGTAATCTAAATACTATTGACTTATTACTTCGCCAATAATCTTCTTTACAAGCCTTACTTAACTTTGAATCTGCTTTAACATTCACTATTGTGAAACTTTACCGGATTAATGTTTATAAATTTTGAAAATAAGCTACGCATTTGGCCGAAGGGGTCAGTTGTAACGAGAATTCAATGCGTCCAGTGCTTACCGATTAGGTTTTACTTACGCAAGTTTTGCAAACTCTATGCGACCGAATGTTATATGTAATGTAATGTAATAGCGTATTGTTTGTAAAGCGTGAATGAACGTTTGAAAATATTGTTATTCGATTAACATTTATCCGGTTTGTAATAATTTTTATTATTGACCGGATAAATAAGAAAAAGCTTTATATTTCATAAATATGAAGGAATCGGGAACATTAACATTTTAGTTGCAAATCAGTGGTTATAAAATTGCTTAACTATATTTTGTTGTATAAAATAAAAAGGGGACAGGTATAAAAAAACACGGCATTTTTTAAAACATATTTTTTTCCGATGTATACTTATATTAATAAATAAAACTCAAATCTCGTAAATATAAGCTATACTAACAGAATAACTAAATATTATTCGACAATCGACCTAAGTTATTTGATGAATGATAGCCGCGATTCAAATGCATTTGATATCAGATGATTGGGATTCTAGCAATTGTTTCTCAATACAATCCAATTATTCTCAATGTAATCTTGTGTAATATTACAAAAAAAAAATAATGAGACTGTATGTGGATAGCTACAAAGGTAGAGGAAAGAAAGAAGACCGAAGAAAGTATGGATGGATTGTGTAAAAAGAGGGTGAATTCAGATGAATTCACCCCCTTTTTACACAATATGTAGAATAGATGATAGAGATGTATGAAGGAGTTAGTACATATTGTGCATACATACTGCATACTGTGCCGACCCTCTATGTTATTAAGGGCAGGTTGATGATAATAATCTTATATAATTCATATTCATTTATTCACTTATTATCTATATATTACATTTTATAAAAAAATATATATATATTATATAAAAAATAGTATACCACCGGCTGCGGAATCCCATTACTCAAACAACCAGTGGTGCGGGCTACAGAGACAGGAACCTCCTCACTATGCGCGCGGTATCTAAAATAACTGCCTTTTGTATCAGGCCCTATAATATTAATATGTTGTTGTTTTATTGAAAACTGACTTTGTATTGATAATTTTACAAATGATTCACAATCTCGAAGTGCACGGACAGCTTCTTACCTGAATAATAAATATTGCGTTCTCCGCGGGAATCCAGTAATAACTCTGGAAATTTTATAACTCCAGTCTAACCGTATCAATTCCATATGCTAATTTGAACTGAATGTCATTATGTAGAATAGAAGATTTGCGATCGTATTATTAGTAATTAAAACTGAAACATTACTTGTAACTTATATCAAATGGGCAATTAATTTGGAATAATATTATTGATCTACATGTTACCACTAACAAATTCAATGGGAACAAGACAATTTGGGCTGTTAGGTAGAATGTGTTGGGACATCTTACAGGTTCTCAAATATACGAGTTTGTACTATATTGGTTGACGTTTTATTTTTCTAACTTATAAATTTATTTTCCACTTACAACAGACGTGAGAATTATTTAGAAATCAAAACTTGTCATACCACGTCAATCAATACCTTATCGGATATTGTGTTTTCTAGAGGTTTGAAAATATTATGTCAGAGTGGCGCTTTGTAAACAACCGGTCGGACAATGCAGAAGGCGGTTTGAAGTATACGTTACGTTATTGCTTTTTGATTTGTTGATAGTGAGGCTACTGACACATTGCACAACGAGTAACTGGTATATACTGTTATTTGGCATAACAAAGACTTTTTTCAAGTGAATGTTGTTATTGGTTTCGAATTTGTTGAAGTGTTGATAATTTATAACGAGTACGGTATCTACTCTCGTATTTAAACTGTAATCTTGTACATGACTGATTGACATAGGGTTTGCAGTACACTAGTTATCATTTGTAAAATTAATAAGTACTCAAGCTTTGTTTTGCTGGTATTGATTATTCTTTGGCCATTAAATAGATACATAACCCACAATTCAGTGTAAAAATATATTGATGAATAGCTGTCGCCCACGATTCCGTCCGCGTGGAATTAAAAAAAACATAACAAGTGGCCTATGTGTTCTTCAAGATTTTTATCTACATCTATGCTAAATTTCATCGAGATCCGTTGTGCCGTTCTGGACCTGGTACCTTTAAATATCCATCCATCCAAACATTCGCATTTATATTAAAAGGAGAATGTAATCTTGCATCACTAGATGGTTTTTTTTACCTTTTTGCAAAGATAAATGATACGATAGTCGCATTAACATAATTTTAAATAGTAACATTATGCATAGGAAACATTTACTCGGATCGTGAGCGATTCCCCGAAGTAAATGTTTATCGTGCCGCCCGTTTGCGAGGTTACACTTGTATTTCAATCCGGGATAGCGATAATAAATCGAGAATAGCTCTTATTATTATTTATTAGTAATGATATTAAGGGAAGGAGAATTTTATTGAATCTCTGTCCCGATCAATGTTTACGATCCTGATATGTTCCTCAGATATCAAACGCAGATATGAATAATGTGCATAGAATTCGCAATTTGTTGCAACTTAAATACAATAAATTGCATTACATCGTGTATTTCTGTGCAATTTTAAACGTTTGTTTTAACTTTTCCATCTCTATTTTATTCTACCAGTTAAACTATTCAGGATTTCTCTTTCCTTCCCTCTTTACATCTTACAACTATAAATATTATATATAGCAATGGTTATTAACTTAACCATAATAAGACGATATTTAAAAATATCAAAAAGCAATTGACTTCTCAGAAGTCGATTCCATGATCTACGGTACATGACTAATCGTTGGTTTCTGAGACAAAATACCTGTATAAAAAGTAGTCATCCAACTCATTATCTTTGACAAAACAAAGATAACAATGTTGTAGACAGGGATTTGGTCTCAGAAACCTAGGATAAGAGGTCGAGTACATAAATAAACATCGAAATATGACCTGCATTGTCTTCAATAGCAGATAATCTCTAAATGACTTTATTACTGACTGACGTATAAATCTTTCAACTGCAATATGAACATCAGTTTCGAATGAAGCCTTTGCATAATAAATATTAGCCCACTCGACAGTTATTACTTGCTTCGTAAACTTATAGTACCTTTGCCCATTCCTGATATCCTAGTATACATGACAATCATTATACTTGCTGATAAACGAGTACGTGTAATATTTATGTAAGACTATCTGTCGCCCGCGATTCCGTCCGCGCGGAATTCAAAGATATACTTAATAAGTCTATGTGTTCTTTCAGACTATGTTCTACATATGTGCCAAATTTCATCAAGATCCGTTGAGAGATCCATCCAAACATTCGCATTTATAATATTAGTAAGATAAGTCGATACTACGTTGTGATGCGTAATTATGTAGTCGATTGATTTAATTTTACAACTTCAATTGTTTTTAATTCTACATAGATAAAAGGTGTTTTGTCACTATTCAATATTTAATTCACCTATAAGATTTTTTTAGTTTTGTAAAACATAAATTACATATCTAAAATATTACGTTGCGTAAAATATTATAACAAAATGGAAAGGAAACGCTTGTGATTGCAAGAGCGGAAGTGACGAAAACTGTTCTTGAATATTTTGCTCTAACAAATGATGTCGGAATACATTGTATTCTTTCATAACTTGCAACATTTTGTATTTTGAATAAAGGAAAATAGTATAGATTATAGAAGAAAAGAACAAATTATTTCATCCTGAATTAAAACACAATCAATTCTTCATTGGCACCAAAAACTTCGTTACATGTTTTGGATTCAAATTTCGCTTTTAAGTTATAAATAATAATGCAACGCTGAAAGAAATATCTGAGTGTTTTCCCACTGTGTTATTTAAATAAAATAAAAAAATCTTATAGGTAACGTCCAAGTTGATATATTAAATATTTAAAGTCGGCTTTTATATCTTTTGTCTAAAATATCTTAAGTGGTTCTTAAAAAGTATAAAAATGTACTCGGATGCGTCTAAAAAGGCTCGGGAAGGATGTAAACGATTATCAGCGGTCATTAAATGGATGAAATGATGTCGCTCAGACGACATTCTACTCGTAGGCTCAGCCACTTGTGATACCAAATTCCAATTGTACTATTCTGAATAGAATTCCGAAGAAAAAATTATTTTATTGTAAGTAGTGGAATGATAGGTTACATTAAAATAAGATTCAGATGAGACATGACAATCATTTTTTAAGGAAATAGGAATATAAATATATTTCTATTGTTAAAAGAAAGTACCATAACAACATTTTCATATTTCTATGTTTTGTTTGTTTATGCATTATGTTGAACATAAAATATTACCAACACATCAACTGTTGGAAAGGGAACAAAAAATATTCGCAATAAACTGCGGCAGGTAACTGCAGGCATTAGTCACAGCTGTTTGTGAGTCACGTGCCTGTTTGTTCCATTGAAAAATGTTATTCTATTGTTTTTATTTTACGAAACGGTGGAAGTTACGTGAAAACACCTTTTTATGTATTCGTAACAACATACTTACATTTATATTGTTGCATCATACATTACTAATGTATGATTACTTTTTATCACTCATGCTATATTAATTCACTATTGAACCTTGACCTTATCACGTGAACCGCTGCTTTATTACCACAACATCAGCGTAGTTGGATAAGTAATCAATTTCCGGAAAATTCCTGAGTCAAAAAATATATATATTATAGATGCTATGATAAAAGAAGTCACCCTCAAGTAGATACCTTTTTAGAAAGGTAAAATTTAAGGTGTTGATAAAAGTAAAACTGAATGATTATAAAAAAATCTATTCAAAATATTGAAATTTCTTGTTATTTTTTAGCGCAATGTAAAATCAAAGTTATATGATCGTAACAATATGATTACGATTATTATTTTGTATGGAAACTTCTAAGTAATTAGATGAATTGCAAAATAAAACAGCCAACTAATTGGTCTTCTTATCTTCAGATAAGCGGGAAACAAATTTTCTTAATCTCGTCAATAACATCATTATAAGTCTACGAACACTTGTTCGTAAATTGTTGAAAATTTAATTATAGACACTGAAGAATCAGAGTTTCGCGAGCGCCAATGTTTCTCAGCGATAAATAAAGCTGTCGCAAAATTAAAGCAAACGACGCACGTTCTCTAAAAGCCATTCCCCAATGAAATGGTACACATTTCATTGAAATTCATAAAAGCCTTCAGTTGAACGACATTCACGACTCTAATGCCGAGTAAAGTTGTTGAATTTAATTATACAGCCTTCTGTTTCTTAGAGAACCAGAAATAAATAAACAGTGAAAATTAACTAACTTCTAAGTTAATTAATTATGAAAATTTTTGAATAAATAATTGTATACAAATTTGTAACTTCATAATCTCAACATGTTTATTTGTAGGCAAGATAGACAGGTTCATTAAGAAACTTTCTGAAAAGTGGTTACCGTTTAGTACTAATTGTAGTTGGATTTAAAATGGCAAATCGTGAGTTGGTGCGCGAATAAGATAACTACTCGTATTACTCTTTTAACACTAATTGGTCTCGATCGACCCATGATTTGACTTTCTTGGGTAATTTTATCAAGCTATCGAGGAAAACTTTTTAGAAGGTCGTACCTTTATGTGCAGGTTCACTTCGATTCAATCTATATTAAGAAGAGTAACAAGTAGTACGTCACAAAAATCCTCGAAAAATCTAAGAACATTATTAAAATGAACGTCAACAAACGAAATGATAGAAAATTTCCTGCTTGTCCGAAGTCAAAACCTTTAAAACAATAAGAGAAAATAAACATATTACAATCAAAACGACTAATGTATATCACGTTACATTATTTGCCGTCAAATGAAATTCAAATAAGAGCTTGTAAAGTAATGTAACAATGTCATAAAATACGTTTAAGTTAATGACTACATCTACTCCGGCTGAATGTTACACAAAGCACAAAATACTTAGTACGATTGCGATCATAGAACAAAGGCTATAAGTGCATAAATATAATTATGTTAATTTTACTCTCACAAACTTAAGTAAATTTCAAGGTGTATAAATAAGTTAGTAAGCTATTTAGCACGACCCGGTAATAGCGTACACTATTAACATTTCAGTTGCTATGTAAAGTAAACAGTAATTTTGTTATACAATATTTTGGTTTAATAAGAGTTTATGATGAACGGAGAGTACTTTGTATAAACTACGAATAACTTTATTAAGTAAGTTTAATAATAGTACAATGACAGAAAACTCGTTTGCATTAATTTGTTTGTTTATTCCATTTCAATATGACATCTCTACATAACGACTTTGATAACAACGATGTTTGGAAATCGGAGGATTAAACCGACTCTCACAGCAACATCGGCTTACCGTATAGTCTACGAGTCTAGGACTAACAAATACAATGTTAATTTTGTGTAAAAAATATAAAGGAAATATGAAACATACTTTCTCTGGTGACATAAGTATACGTCTAATCTGTGCTCGCTCTGTAGATAAATGTATGCATTTGCAAAACATTCTACCTTAGTGTTAGCTAAATTAGACATAATATAGCTGTTTTAACATTGACTTTTATCGGTCGTTTAAATAAGATTTAGTGAGCACTAATCCTAGTATATTCCTTTCCTTTGTTGGACAGACGAGCACTTAACATATCTGAGGCACGCAAATGTCACCGTGGCTCGAGTTGTGAACGTTTAGCGTTAAGGGAGTAATTTGTAGTTTATTTATCGCCTCACTCGGCCCGATGTGTTTCGAAAGGCGGTACCTATGTACATTTAAATGGTGGAATTATGCGCAAATTAACGTGGGTGGGATATGACAATGTGCAAACGCTCAATGGATACGTGTTGCGTTACTCGAGCACTGTCTGAATCATTGTTACGGCGCATATTTCGAGGGCGGCTGATTCTATAAATTATTAATGCTTTCATATCTTTACAATGATTAATGAAGGGATTAATAGAGTTTATTTATTGCTCGTTTGAATTTTATTTTATTCTGTAATCAAATTACAGGGTACAATAGTATGTTGACCTTTGTTTTTAAAAATCAATGCTCTTTCTTTGATTTTCTTGTTATGAAAACTCTTACTTGATTACTTGCTCAATAACATTAATGTTAACAGCACAGTTATTTTATAGTTTTCAATTAATGTAATTCATTTAAAGTCACTTTATGCATTAACTTAAAAGCTTCATAAAGTTCAACACGATGCGAAAGCTTTTACATATTGCTTCTCATATAAATTCTTAGCCGAGTTTATTTGTTGGTAATGAAAACGATCTTAGGTCTGTTTAATTAAGGATTCTCGCTTTGGTACATTTCACATTAACCTTCGTGCTGTATTACTGAAGTAAAGGCACGATATCGAATGAGCTTAAATTAACACCGAATCAAACAAGAACTTGCAAATTGTAAACGGACCTTAGAAATGTTAAGAAAAGACAAACAGCACCTTCGTGATCGAAGTAACTTGATCTTGGTTTTATATTTATTGACCTTTGCAATACAGCGTTGCTTAAGTTTCTAGGTCAACCAAACTAAGTACATTTACCTGCAGGCATCTTCTTATATATTTACATACATTATATAGTGTAATGTCAAAAGCTATTAAAAACCAATTTTGTGAACGTACCTGTTGCCTGCAGTATATCCGGGTTAAAAGTATTCCCCCAATCGCGTTGCTTACTCTTCATCCTTTGATAAGTACTGCCTTACTACGCTATTATGTGTATACCTGAAAACAAAAATGTTTTGTTTTAATAAAGAACTTTTTTTATTGTTTATTTGCTGGCTCGGTTATGTCGCTTCCGTGTCCGAGACCTGGTCTTCAATTAGCGCGTAACGCAGGAATTGGAACGCTCCTCATTAGGAGAGCAGGGTTTAGTAAGAGCTAGATTTGTGATAACGCATTACGCATGCGCGGTGCATTGTCTTCGCGCCTAGATTCCTAGATAATGTGGCGAGAGCACACGACCGGTAATATGCAAAGCTTTCTGATGTTACGTCGACCTGTGACTCATGATTGTAGTATAGTTAAAGATTGGAGATTAAGATTTAATATTTTTTTTTACTTTAATTATCTATTGATTAATTCTAATTTATGACAACAAGGAAATATTAGAATGTATTATTGACATTATTTTAAAAACATAAATGGATATTACACTAAATATCTAAAGAAGGCAAACTATGGAAAAATTTTTACGGTAGATTTAGGATGTTTCCGGATAGTAGTATAGTCTATAGAGATTATACATTTAACTTGTCACTAATTAATTTAGTACTAGAAGTCAACAACTTTGTCTTAAATTAAATTATCACAAGTGCCTTGTTCGGCGCGTACAACTAAGATTACATCTTTAAGTACTTTTCATGTCTAAATTCCAGGCGTGCCGTGCAGCAACGCCCTCTATTGTGCAAGAGAATGTTGTAGTTTTGCTTGGTCTGTGCAATTGTGAGTGTTAAAACGACGGGCAGGGCACGTGCCGAGAAAAACATTGCCGGCGACGTGTTAGATGTGCGACAACTTTGTTTTCATAGACAACATAACTTACATATGTTTCGAGATACGTTCATCAGACTGATATTATTATGTTACGTGCAAATAAAATGTGGATATATTAGCCGTAGTGGAGATGTTTAGGTGTATATAACATCTATGTATTTAATAAGTAAATAGAAAACAAATCCATTCTTTAATTAAAATATCAATGTTTGACTAACGAGAAACAAAGTCTGACACACATAAGAGCAACTTACTTTATTGTATAACTTTCTGACGTCACTCAAAGGAGCGCGCTGTCAAGTTAATTGATTCGCTGACAAAAGCCCCTTACCACAACTGCCTAGTGGTCTATTTGCTTTTATAGTGTACAGTTATCGACCCGGACAAGGCATCACATGTTGTAAAGTATACCAATAATAATTACAGTGTCATAGTACAAATTCCGATGTGAACTAGATTTCTAAATATAAAATTCATAGTAGACATATTACATTGGAACATAATGAAGAGAGTAGAAACATAGAGTTGTTGAATGATTTCTTATTGGCTTGTAAAGAACGATCTCACTATTCCCACATTATCGATGTTACAAAAATAACATTTCTACACGAACAACACAAACACAATACAAGCGTAAAATGTATACATTAAAGTAAACAATTCGGCAAGAGTACGCCGTCAAACATAACGGTTAGTCAGTTCTTGAACAAAGCGTTCTTATCTCACTGTTTCAACTAAATAGTTACTTGGCAAAACGTGCCCGAGATCTTTGGGTTTTTTTTTCGTCGGATACACTTAGATCGTGGAAAGGTGTGTCAATGTTGGCGCAGCGGTAATTTTAAAGTTTGTGTAGGTTGTACCTGTTTACACATTGCCCTTAAGCTGTGAGAGTGTATAATACGTATTTTAGGTAATAATAATAGCAAACCTGATAATGTGCCTGATAAGTAAAGCATTTAACCTTCAAATTTATTATAATGCACTTTTAAACGCATGCAAAGTGTGGTATGTTTCTTTCCATTAATTTTGTAACGTTACCCTGCTCTCTCGAAGAACATAGAACATAGGCAAATGTAACATCTACAAATCTCATTAATTTAATCATACAGTAACACATGCAAATCTGCATTATTTTTCTGTAAAACAATGTTAAATCCGATAAAGATAGCAGATAACCTTTGATGGTTCACCAGATTATCTACTAATACTAGAGATTTTAGAATATGAAGAAGTTATTCAAGCTTAACCTAGAAACATAGATGAAATACTCTAATCTATCTATCTATATATATATATATATATAAAAGAAAGTCGTGTTAGTTACACTATTTATAACTCAAGAACGGCTGAATAGATTAGACTGAAAATTGGTGGGCAGGTAGCTTAGAACCAGGAAACGGACATAGGATAATTTTTACCCCGTTTTCTATTTTTTATTCCGCGCGGACGGAATCGCGAGTAAAAGCTAGTTCAATATAGTGCAGAAGAAGTTTATCTGCCAAATAAATTAAACATTTAATCTGTACTTATATTCTATAGTACAAGTATTTGTCATCACTACAGCTCACTATACGTCTTCACTGAGGAGCTCGGAGCCTACCCTAAATTATGGGTGACTAGGCAATAGTCAACCACCCTGGCCAAGTGCGGGTTGGTTGACTTCACATATATCATTGAATATCTTCGCAGATATGTGCAGATTTTACCACAATTTATTCGTTCATCTTAAGAAAGTTGGATAAATGTACATATGTAAATCCTAAATCGAAAAACACATTGGTACATGGTGGGATTTGAACCCAGGATGCAGATTACAGCCAACCTTAGAGCCGCCGATCCATATGAGTATTACGCTGAGATATTTTATTAATTATATATTCTTTGCCTTTATTTTAAAGGTGTCAAGAAATACGGTAAAGCAAAAAATACGTAGTAAGATAGAACGTAAAATTATTATTTACATTTGAAATCGAATCTAAAACGTATGAAGTTCTAAAAATCTTTGTATTTCAGACGATCGGATAATTTTCCAAATTATACATTGAAATATTTATAAAATACTTGTAAAATTTAGTACTAAATAAAGAATAACGAATGGATTTGCAAATGAAATTTAAATTATTTACACGATCTATTTATTACGGTCGAAGTTAAATGCGAGTTATTATCATTGTTGCTATTCGAATATTACGACCGCGCCTTTCTTCAGGAAATCTAACACTAATGCTCGAGCAGTTCTATTAGTAACAATGCAACGATTGTTACCGTCCGGTAGCAAATTTACGTGCTAACGGTCTCGCAATCGGCAACCAGTTTTTGTAGCCGATGAAGATATGAGGCACTTTCGAAATTCACAGCGTAATTAAAGTCTCTATCGAGTACAAAGGGTTATCTGTTATCGTGATAATCTGACAATTTTGATTGAGTGCAGCAAGCTTAACTTATAATCAGTTAGGAAACTTAATTTACAGTTATAATGCTTTGTTCCTATAAACAGGAAATAAAATTAACCTCAATATTTTCATTATCTTTTCATAGATAGACTCGAAGTGACTTGTACATGTAGATTTGTTTGGTACTGTATGTACATTAATTAAACAAGTAGAAATCTTTACGTTTTTTAATATTGTGTCTAAATAAATTAATCACAGAGTTTAGTAAAACAGAGTTATATCTGTTTCGAGTTAGTTATAACAATATGTTTTGTGCAATGGAAACCCACAGAAGACTACGAATGTACATTTAAGTTTTTGTACAAACGCAATATTTTATTCATAAACAGGGAAAGAAACCAGTTTATTAGCCGCATTACTTGCTTATGTTGCAATGTAAGTTATCAATGAATGACTAACGAAATAAAACGAAACGTAACAAAAATAAAAATAAAACAACCTCGTAAAGCGAATCGAGACGAAGTGTCTGCCTGCGTTTTACAACAGGTCTCTTAAGGACTCGACAAATGTTTATGGAAATACTAATACCACGAGTTATTAAAATTGCGATTTCATACAATGAACTTGAAGGCGAGAGTCCTTGAAGAGGCAGACGAAGTAAAAAAGTTTATATTTCTATTTTTTTTAAGGACAGCCTATGTCTGTTTATCTGTATGGTTGGATTTTATGCGCTAGGTATTAAGTAGGTACAAATTTACGAGAAGGCTATCCCTGTAGTTACCATATTGAATGGTTAAGCGAATAATATGAAACTAAGTAATTTTTGATTAAACATTTACTAGTGATTGTTAAATTTTATGGTACTAGCAAACGTACACTTTGCATGCATCCTATTCAACGCAGTTCATACTTAAAAATAAAATGTGGATATCATATTAAATGGCAACACAGTTGCAGGAGTACGTCAATAAACAATTCATTATAGAAGATATAAGCAACAGGAAACAACGAGATTAACGACTAGTTTTTAAACTTAAAAACGCAATTATTCGGTGTCTCTTCCGTAAACAGGAAACTTTATTTTTTATTTACTGTGTACTTGCATTCAAATGGAATAATATTTTGGCTCCTATGCAGCTAAAAATTTAGTTATTATAAAGGTAAGAATTCTATTTATAAGTTATCTACTTAATAAAATCGAAAATAGACCTACCGAATATATGTAACTAATTCACACGGATTTGAAAGGATTTCTTCACGTATAGCGTCATAAGATGTTTATAAGTGTGGAAGTTTTGTACTTACTCGAGATTGGTTTTGGTATTTACGTTCGGAAATGGAAGGCAGCGGTCGGCAGTGAAGGTAAGCGGCTTTCCGTGCCAATAAGCCGGTGTAACGAGTGCGTCACACGATCTTACGGCTTTAAAAATACGAGTCGGTATCCGTGGCGTCGGCGTAGGCGGGAATCCCAACTTTCGATCCCATCAAGATTGCCTTAACGATAATATGAGTAGTTTGGTTATTTAATAACAATGGTAGTTCTATAACAATCATCTTATTTAATTCTTACTACGAACCTCCAAGTTGTCTATAAAAGTATCCTAATAGTATTTTCAAATTGGATACACGAAAATTATTTAAAATCACGAATAAATTTTTAATTGTACAAAATGAGAAATTTTTAAGGATTATTAACTTAAAAGACTATCTATATAATGGAAACTATTTTGTCTAAAGTTTGAAAGCAATTATTATTTGTGCACAATCCTAGGTTTACTAGAAAATTTATTTGAATGAAATTCACCGCTCATTGTAACAAAAAGCGCGCAATCAATGCGACGTACTGCTATCGTCCGGGCTCAGTCCTTTAAAGTCGCTAATCCGCTTATAAAATGTGTGTACGTATGCTGCTAGGACTTTTCTCATCGACAATAACGTTCGCGAGGCAATGGATGCGGCTAAATTGCGTTCCCACCGTCCCCAAGGCTCCGCGATCAATTTTTCCCCTCACAACTCCCGGTATATTGAAATCTTCAACTTCCTGGTATTGTGCCTTATTACCGAGACAAGACTGTATAGCAAATTATCCGCCAAGAATAGGTTTTGCTGTAAGTCAATGTGATAAGACTTTGTGATGAACGATTCGAGTTTGTCAATTTTATTATTATTTAATAGTAAATATATAAAATGTATCAACCTTCTGCAATATTTTTTCATTTTGCTTTTACTGAACGCAGTCATAGAAATTGTTTTTACGACTGCCAGTAAAATCTTTTGTAATTACAATTTCACGCTCAACACTACTTCAGTCGTTAACTTTATTTAAAACAACGCTTTTATTTGTTCTTAATGTAATTTTGCTGGTGTAAATTTTGCACAATTTCAAATATATCCTACATAGAAGCACATACGCAACCTACATCTTTCATACGCAATTGTTTAATTTTCTTTTGGTAAAAATATACTTGATGTTAAAATGTACTTTTTACTAATACATTTAATTTTCGTTACATAACTGCATTTACTCGGCAACTAGGCGTGTTGATCTAGTTTATAATCAGTGTAGAAAGCGGCCCGCCGGGCAACAGGAAATAACCTTTTCCAAGCGACCTTTATCCCATATTGCTCTTATGTGACCTGTACATGTGAAAATTGCTACTATTTCTGTGTACATTTTCTTCACAAACACTATAGGTATTCGAATGTAGGCGTGAGCATCGGTCACGTATTGCACTGAGTTATGGGTCTTAGCTCAATATAAATCTAGCTTTATATTGCTCCAGCTTTGTACCCATAAAATAGACCTCCCACACACGATACCTATGTTTAACTCACAGGAATCATTATAAAGATTCTATGACTTTTACAACAGGAATAAACTGAGTTTTCCATGGCCGTCATATTCCTGGAAAATAATGTTGTTATCTCATTTTTTTTAATTCACATTTTTTTCACATACGATACGGTTTTGTATAACTTTATTATCAATGGAATCTCACCGTTAAAACAACGCAAATATTACTGCGGGTTTATTTGATTTAATATTTTTCACTCATGTTTCACTCTGAGTGTCCAATCAAAGTGCCTTTGTTACTCCAATTTGAATTTTATCAAAGGGTGATAACATTTGGATTGTAATGAATGTCCAGTTTAAAATGACCTATGGTTTTATTCCCACCAGTTTCGTTTCACGGCTATCAAAATTCGACACGCCATAAAAATGTTTGCGGTCACGTTGTCAAATGTACAGATTTGTTTGTTGTTCGTGCGTATTAACATTAAAATGTTGAATTAAAGATTGCACAATTGTTACAACCGAAATAGTACGAATAACTGGAAATGATTGGAAATGTGTTGAGTTTAAAAACGTTTAATTTATCTTCACATTTAAGTAATTAAAAATTAAATCTGTTGTACTTTTTAAATATTGGACATACTTGTATATTCTCTATTGAATATTTTCAACATAGTAAGCGATAACAAGAACATCAAAGTTATATAACATTTCCGACATGTGAAAAAAGTACGTAATCGTTTAGAGTCAATATCTACAGCGTCATAAAAGCGTGAGACAGACTCAGCTGGCGGTCGAGGGATTTTATGAGCTTGGCATAATTTGACGAGCTTACTTAGAGCTACTAGATATTTTATTGAGTGTTACGTAAATTTAATGGACTGATAATTGTTATTATTCAATAACCGGTATAAGCAATGACAGTAACTATATCAACAAGAATATTTTTTGTTATAAAGTTGTTGATGTACCGAAAAACGTTTTACATGAAATAACCGAAAAATACAAAAATTAATATAATGCATAACAACATTTCACATTTAAAAATTGTTATGGAGTAGGAAAAGTGAAAAGATGTTAATACAAGCAGGTTGTAAGTAACAGTAATCACATACAATTAAAATATAAGGCTACGTATTTGTTTTGATTCGGGTCCGTCAAGAGCTTAAAGCTAAAAAACAACAGCTTTAAGTAAATAAATAAAGATGACGTAACGTTATCGGCGGAACGGTCTTTAATGTAATCTTTGAACTGCTTCACTTCTTCACATCGGCTGAGTGAACATCTTTCCATTTTTTATTTGATACATTACTTGGAAGTTCCTCGTAGCTCATAAATATGGGATCTTTAGTGTCTACACTTTGTTAAAAGCACTATAAACGTTGTAGGTTAGACATTGCAAAGAAACGTCATAAAGATTGTTATAAATAAATAAATCTTCATGACTTCTGGATACCTTATGCTTAACATTTAAAACTATAATAATCGATTATAATTAAAAAATTATGAATCAATATATATGAATACAGTTCTTCGTTCAATCCACACGTAAAATGTTAAATGTTCGTCCAAATTCACATGTCTACCTTTAACTGAAGTCAACGAAGAATCTTGAATACTAAGTTGTTTAAAATGGAACACAATTTGAATTTCCTAACGACCGGTGCGCTCATATCTTGGCGAATACTCAAACTTGAGAAGAATCTGTTTTATGGCCGCTGCATCGGATACATAGTAGACGTCCACTACCACTTACTGTATAATCAAGATACTGGAAATCCAAGAAAGAATGTAGCGAGTAATTGTTAAGCTATGCAAATTACTCGCAAGCCTCGAAAGATTAAAAGCTTCACGTTCCATGCTGTAGAAGATATCGCAAGTTAATTAACGGATAGTGTTCCTTGAACAACGCAAGAAGCTATTTCTTTTGTTTTATCAACGTGTGCGTTTAAGTGGTGGAGCATGGCGCCCTTCTTTTATCTATAGCTACTACTTTAACATAAATACATGTTTATTTGAAATGGAACAATGAAACAATATTAACTTGGTGATACCAGATCTGATTGGTCACAATATACTATGTTTTCTGCTATATAAATACATTTAAAAACTCCCCGGATCCGATTTATTAAAAATATACCCCCTACAAGATTTATTGAATGCTACTTATTTTAAACCTTCAACCACACCTTCTGTCATAAAAAGCCGTTGTAAATTCTTCGTATAAAAAAACATTCCCTTGAAATTACACGGAACATGCCCAGATGCATCTGTATATTCCGAAACAGTTATATATGTAGTCGCATTAATGTAATTATTATTGATGAATGATGTACAGCTATAATTTTCATCGTAATTGCAGAGGCAATGAGGAAATCAATATAACTCACAAGCGAATCATTAACAATTACTATTTAATATTTTAATAAAATACCACAAAGCTCCGATATTATCTATCAGTTCTAATGTTCAGGAGGAAGAATAGAAATTCAAACACGAGAAATAATTAAAGTTAATTATACTATTAAAAAATATACAGGTACCTAAAGCTCAAAGCTAATATTTTAATCAATTTGTTAAAAATTGTAACAAATGTATAATAAAAAAAAGAAAACTATTCGGAACAGTCAAAAAATCCTATTTTATTAGCTGACAACATTGTTATTGGGATCATCCTTAAAACATTTCGCTTGGCAATTCAGATTTTATTTTTATGATACTTCTCAGAAAGGTTACGTATGCGACCTCCATATTCTAACAAATCCCAACGTGGACGCGCTTTAAATTGTTATAAAGAAAAGACCTCAACCGCTTGCTGCCAGACTAAAATTGGATCCCAAATTACCTATGGGAATAAAAATAAAAGAATTTAAGTCTAACATTTCTGGCAGGTAAAACTTAAGAGGCGTTCCAGATATTAGTATCTTTCTGAACGCGAAATTCATTGAAACTAAGTTCTATTAGGATTTTTTTGTTGTTGTTATTCTAATAAAAATAATGGCTTTTTAGTTCTACAAATATGAAATCTATCTCGTTTTATAATTCGTTTCGCTTATGTGAGTTACAATTGCATAAACATTTAAATATCTATTACATCTTCCTTAATGAAGTCGCCAAACAAGTTACTTATTTAAAAATCGATAAACTTTTTGCGATTCGATGCTAATCGAATGTCTCGATTGCTGTCGAACGTATTCAATTATCGAAAACGAATCAAAAAGTTATGTGCGCCTGTCAAATAAAATCGACTATTCATGTTCATTCAGCGCATGAACTGCGTTTTCCATGGTGGTCGCCCATTATTCAAATAGCCTTTTGTAAATTGATATGGCGCCATTTTTTATTTGTATTTAATCAATTGTAGGAACCTTGACATTTTATAACCACAGTACAAATTGTAACTTCGATTTACATATTAACATGTTTATATTTCTTTTTTTTTTTATAATCTAATGACATTGTAGTCTGAGCAGTCAATAACTTTTTTTATTCTGTCATATTACAAAGGTTGCTTGCTTTTTGTTTTTAGGAATCACTCTCATTCAATGTCCCGAAGAGTTCAAAGTATGGATTATATAAAATTACAATAAAACATATATACATGTACACCTTGTGAAACGTATTATTCAATTCTGAACATAAATGTTTTCTTGTTTATTGTATTCTGGCAAAGAAATTCATTAATGTAAAAGGCTTCTAAAAATAGAACATAAAAAAGCATACGGAATTAATTCGCTTTCGTTGCTAAAGTTAAAAAAAAGCTTGTTTAATAACCGCATGGTTTTTTTATAAATCACGTAACGGATACACGATACGACCGATATGTTTTAACACGAAGGTTGTTTTGCGTGAATACGACTCGTTCTAATTGCTCGACTTGACCTAAAAACATTAATATTACGAAATCTTTAGTTTTTACTGTTTCAATCTTGTGTTACTATTTATTTGGACACTTCTCGCGTGCTTCAAGTCACTTACATCTAAAACATGCTTACGAATTTATTAACGTATTAGATTTTACACATAAAGTTATGTTTTAAATTTATTATTCGATGTTTATTTCGGACTCTGAACAATAACTACAAAGAATAGTAACTTAATTATTACTGATAATAATAAATTGTTAAAATACGACACATTTCATGAGAATTGTAAAATTTATATCCACAGAATAATGAATGATCCTTTATCAATTCCAAAAAATTGGATAAAAGTTTATTCAATCATTAATTACGTAGCAATAAGGGCCAAGGAGTAGTGACATTTAAACTCGACCATCACAACTATTAGCCCCGTCCATCAGTTAAGGCTATTCTACGGGCTACTATAGCCGTTCCCATGGCGACCAAGGACCACACACGAACGAACAGTGGTCCCGATACATAATTAATTTAACGTTTAAGTGGGTTTAGAAGTGATTGTGACGCTTTTATTACATTTCTTATGGTCATTTTTTACACAAGTTTTACTTTAGGATGTATAGCGTGTGGTAACGACTACCATAATATAATTTAATTAATTATATTTTCACAATGTATTCATTGAAAATTAAAAAAAATTGTATTCCGCTGAGATGCGACAAACACATTTGGGACCTTAATAAGTCTTTCAATAAACGCTGTAATGATCTATTTTATTCTTTAGTTAAAATAAGAATAAAATATTTTTATTGACTAACTGCTTTTTAAAACATAATGAATAACTACTTATTGTCCATATTTTTTCTATTCTAAATTAATTTGTATTTATATCATACGGCACTAATTTTCCATAAAGGCTTACGAAGCGCCACTTTCTCGGATCTCACAAATAAGCCATTATTAAATGCTTTTACCTGTTTTTAATAAGAACCTGTCACGTCACGTCCGTTTATTTAATACAGTTAAGTTACAACGGTTGACGTTAACTGATCACCGTGTATGGAAATTAGCAATTTAACTTTACTAAATAACATTTTCATGAAAATTTTCGTCATTTTATGTTTAGACATTTCTTTTCGTATTTCAAATAAACTAGCTCTATTTTTTTGCTAGTACTAAGCTTATAAAAAATCGTAAGTACCGATTTTAATAATATCTACAAGTATTTAGTAATTTAAAAATTTTATGTACACAAATGCATTAGTATTGCGATTTGTCAACATAAGATCAGTATATCTTGAATATTTTCTTCTAACCAATCCATCCACAATCTTTCAAGTCTTATGGATCGAACTCTCGATGTTTTATCGCTTCCAAAATTGTCATTGTTACGTGTCGTCCGGCCGATCGGCGATTACTGGGTTTGATTGTGGACCACCCAATAACTACATTGGTATGAATTAATAAAAAAAGTGAAGAAGTTTTTTTTAAATTTTGTAAGTAGAGATAGAATAATACATCTTATCTTATAATAGCCAAGTTTAGATTATAAAGTGTGCGAGATAAAATACCTAAATTATATATCAAGTAGCTGCTATCATAATAGGTGAAAGCATAAAGCTGCAAAAAGTGAACCAAATGCAAGTAATTGATTACTTTTTAAAAAGGTTACAAACAATTTGATGTATGGCAGTACAGTTACAATGAACCGTTAAATCACAATAAACACGGTTTGCATTTAAATGAAGTATAACATAGACGTACAACCTAGACAATAACAATCAGATAGATAGATAGACAAAGATATTTATTTATACAATGTTTATTTTGAGGGGGGGTCTTAAATTGACAGAAGTGGTAACATAATTAGTTTAGTGGTAACGTAGTTAGTTTTCGTATAAATTTCTAATTAACGCAGAATGTTTGTGTATCCAACATAATTATAAATTATGTTTTTGCAAGTTTGGTGGTCTACTAAAAAAACAACAGGAATAAATAATTTAATAGATAAATTATTTTACCGTGTTCACCGTTGCATTATAATTATCGTACGCAATCTATCAATGAAAGGTTGTATTATGCAAAATATCCCTTCAAATTAGAAACAGATTGATCGATTCAAACGTCCTTAAACATATTAGAAGCTAATGTAGGGTATAATATCAGAGTGTCTTTTAACCATTGTTCGTTCTATCCCTTTGTCCTGGAACATGATATCGGTGAAGTCCATTCTTAGCGCCCACGAGCAACTCGGAACGATATCGACATAACAATTATTATCTGTGGTGCGCGATAAATCGCTTGTCTCGACGCTGACCGTTATTGCCATCGCGACATACCCTATCTGATCCTGTACTCCTGTGACATATTACTTCGAATGTACCCTATTAGGTATATTTCGCTATAAACTCGACTACAAGTCACGAATCTTGAAGGTACCGCTAGCTTTGTTACAGAATACTCGCAATGTTCCCTCGTTTCAAAGACAACGTTACAGGTACAACATTTAAATATGGTCTATGGTTTGAATATAATGGAAATAAAATACAGATTTTCAAATATGGTTAATGTTATTTTTAGTAATTTCAATACATATTTTAAAACACCTTTAAATTATTTCAATTAGGGCATGCTTGTCGCGAACGCACGCGAATTAGTTCGGTAAAAAACTAAGTATTTGAACTAGCAACATTTTGTTCCTGTCAACTTCAGAATATTTTGATTATGGAGGGTAATGTTTTACTCACTTTAGCTGAATAATATAAAAGGGCACACAGAGATTGAGATTCAGTTTTGATTCAGAGTTACAGTTGGTAAGCGATGATTTAGAGAACCAGTTGGTAAGCGATTAAACAATTACCATTAATATCAGACGTACAGTTTATATGCGATGTTATTGTGTCGTATCACTATCACTGCGGTGAGTTGTTTGTTCATATTTAACAGAGAAATTCAGACCGTGTGGACAGGGATGGCTGTAAGGGGTGGTGGAGGCCATTGGCGGGTTGCAAAACCCTTGCTTTAGGATGTTCATTTTAGACAGAGATTGGCGGGGTTTTAAACCCCTGCTTGAGAATGTTCATCTTACATAGAGATCGACGAGATGCGTAGGCATCTCGAAGAAGTGATGGATGCATTACGATTTAGAGTTATTATCGACGGGATACGTAGGTATCTCGATTCAGAGAGTTATTATCGACGGGATACGTAGGTATCTCGATTCAGTGACGGGTGCAACCCGATTTAGAGTAAATATCGACGTGGTGCGTAGGTACCTCGATTCAGATACATGTGTAGGCACGTATATTCAGAAGAGACAATTCGTGACTACAGCATACAGAGAAGTAGTTCACGACAATGCTTTTGTTTAATGAACAAGTTATGGTACATGGAAAACTATTGTAAAATAAATCGTTCTTGAAACAAGCCACTTTTAATAATTTAATAGAAATTTTATTGGCTATAGCAATATGTAATAAAGGTTTATGGTAAAATACGGATGGTAGAGTACAACTATTTGCAAAGGAATTATATTCGCTCATACAAATGTAACTGGATCGTTGTTTTATTCTCACTTCGCTATCAAGATCAGAATCAGATCGAGTGCTGTGAACTTTGAATATATTTGAATTTCAGAGGTGGGCCGACGGTTCCGAGTTGTAAGTTTAGAGATACATGTGTTATCTAATCTCGACAACGAATTTGCGTACAATTCTAGTGTCGATATTTAAATTATGTTGTGACTTTAGTGTCGCTTACTTAATTGCAAAGCGTGTATTATATTAATTTACGCATGTTCGTATTCAAAGTCAAACAGAAGTCTAAACTTCTTAATAAATAAAAAAAGAAAGAATTATTGCGCCAATAGAAAGCTCTTATTATCAAGTAGCCTAAGCTATATTTTTTATTTCCATTGTTTCGTAACAGAAACTGTTCTACGAAAGAGTCGATGACCGGTTTCGCATTACTTTTTATATATCTTAAACTAATCATTTTAACCAGACGAGTATCAGATTTATGATAAAAATAACTTGATGACTTAAAAGGATAATTTACGCAATTCAGTAAATTACGTTGAAATAGCTCTATAACAAGTATCATAACTATGTTATTTTTTTCAACAAATCGATTAAAAATGTATAATATAGAATAGCTTTTTTTCTAAGCGCGGCGAGCGCACGATGCTTGTCCGCATAACCTGAGTCGTTGCGATAGCACCGGCAATATTTCTAGTTCTCCATTTACGGGCATCTGAATGAGTTAGCCGTCTACGTGTTTCGTATACAGTGGTCACGTATGAACTGCGTCTGCGCTGTCACTACATAAAACGTCGGTATGTCCGTCTGTCCACAACTGACTACAGCTAATTGAACTGAGCATTAAGGGCTATCGCGTAAGATTCTGTTAATAAATTACAAACGCAATCAATACGGAAATGTGGGTAATTGCTGCGCCGGCGCCGCTATTGAACTATTCACTCGCGTATGTCATCAATACAGGAACGCTTCGAATTACTCGGACGCTTTAATGCTTGTTACTTCTTGTTTATAGACCTTTATTTATAGCTTCTTTGAAATTATACACAAATGTAAGGAACGCAATTCATTATTGTCACTAGGCGCTGTGATTTGCTTACGCATTGGAGTTTTGCATTGCATACTTTCACTAATAAATTCTACAGGACTATAGCCATATGCCTTGTGTACAAGTTTTATAATTTAAAAATAAATTAAATTAGTAATCTATATGTTCTTTCAGACTATGTTCTACATCTTTGCCAGGTTTCAGCGGGATCCGTTTAGCTGTTCTGGAGATATCTAATAACAAACATCCATCCATCCATACTTCTAAACTTTCGCATTTACAATATTAGTAAGAATTAAGATTGTCACTCAGTGGTCTAAACAGAATATTTGTCCATTCTATTTTACATTAAATCGGTCCGATTAAAAATGTTAGTATAAAGTTATAATATTACTGATGAATAAATTAATCATTTTACATCAGAAAAAATACTAAAAACAACATAAATACTATTATCATCGACTCGCCTTAGTTAATAACTTAAAACCCTATACTTACAATTGCAAAAACGAAAAGAAACTGTGAAGGTAACTTGAAAGTCAAACGTTTTATAACGGGGCACCAAAAAAAAGTGTCTAACCGAGGGTTTTTGAGACCAAAATCTCTGTATAAAATATATCGTCATCTCTGTCACTATCCTTGAAAGCACAGAGATAATATGTTTTAAACGGAGATTTTTAGCTCAGAACGGTTAGCCGTTCTAATAACAGCCTAGGACTTTCAAACAACAGTCATTGTCTGCTTGTGTATATTTTTTCACAGAAAAAATACAAACAGACTAATGTTTCAATATTACGAGTATTTAACAAAATTCTTTGTTAAGCCATAGAGTACTTTGAACGTTGTTGAACGGTAAATGTTTCGTTTTTTACGAGTAAACGGCCGACATATTAAATTACAGAATTTGTAAGGCATCTCAGTAAAGTTCATAAGAGAATCATTATATAAGATATAAATAAACCTAGCGAACTACAAATGTTACGGGTGAAGAAAGTTCTTGTTGTAACAGGAAGAATGTCTATCGGACGGTGATAAGGTTAGGTCGTGAGCGCAGTCGCGTGTTACCGGCCGAAGGCTACTTCGACTATATATAAAAGGACTAAGTAAATAAAGAGCCACCGTGTCGCGCTGTTGTAGTAAATGAATTGAGTCCCTTTTCGCGTGTGTAAAGTAAAGATGGAATTCATATTGTGCTAAAATGCTGACACCTTTATCTTTATGAACCGATACAGATTCAATAATTGACCACAAAATGAGAACACAAGCAAGCAAGCTGAGATCTTATTGTTTGTTTCTATTTAACGCAGAAATGCGCACGCATGACAAGTCCTGCCAATTAAAAGTCAAAAAAAGGTTACGAAATCATTCCGATGCTATCAACGGCGACGAGTAATAAGACTCCAAATTGAAATCGTTACACTGCGAAGTGAATGCACGCTCCACTAAATCAATACGATGTTCGTAATCAACAGGTGATTTAGCTTTGTTGTGAAGATTGTTTTAGAATTATCTTTTACTTTTTTATACAATGCATGGAATTTGAAATTGGACGTAGCTTAAAATTATGAATTTATGTTGACTTATTTGTTAGAAGGTTGTTCTTGATGCAAGACAATTTACTTACATTGTATTTACTTTTTTACTTACATAAAATATTTATTAATTTATCTTTTCTGTTTATTTATAATTGTATGGAAAAAATAAATTAACTTCAACGCATTGTAGAAAACAATTCTACTGTACTTATTGTATTTATAATTTATCAAGGAATAAAGGCATATGGTAAATGAAGTCAGTGTGCCAGTTCCGTAACATGACAATACATTCAGAGTTGCTACATAATGTAATGCAAGAAAAATTAGATAATCAAAATGATAAGTACGTGCGCTGTTTGGACAAAATCTTGAAAATTGTGTTGTTGAAAATATTTTTAAAATTTGTCAGTGCACATAAATAATATCATGTTGAAAATAAACATAAGATTACCTCACATAATATGAAATTAACAAAATGCTGGCCACTTTTAAAAAAAAAGTAAAAAAAATCCAACAATGATTTTTAAAATTCAAACTTTGTAGAAAGACAAACGTTATCGATCGGAATTTTATTGCCCAAGGGCGACTCGAGGTGATACATTTTAAGTGTCGCATCTAACTTTTAGTACGTCGGCCGTGTTTATTTGTAGAATCAGAGGTCATTGACACTTAGAATTTTTACGTAAGGAATTTTACACTTTAAAATCAAGTATTGTAATTTGTATTTAAATATATTAATTTATCAAGCTCATAAGTACAACAGCTGCGTACGCACCTGTATACGTTGGGACATATTTAAAGTACATTTATTAAAACCAATAATAAAATCGTACTACATTTTCCACCTGCTTTATTTTAAGAGTAGTCTTTAAAAAATCTAGCACCATACTATATTAGATTGATGAGAAGTAAGAAAACCATATGTTTAATTTTCATGCTTACAATAATACGTAAAGCAACATTCGTCGTAAAATTTGATATTTTTAAACTTTACATAAATTCTAATATACTACGAGAGTAGGAAAAGGCCAATGTATTTATGAGGTAACTCAATCCGCTAAGAACCGGACAATTTGTACAAAAATATCAAGTTTACGATGATTACACGATAGAACGTTGAAAACTTATAGTTACATACGTAGATCTGATTTCTCTATCTCAATACCTTCACACCCACTGATATTACCTTTTGCGTCATATGCGTGGTTCACGTACGTATGTTGAATATAAGGTCAGCTATTTTATATCATAAGGTGACAAGCGAACAAACGGCCCATAGACATCCGGAATTGCAAGTTCGTTGCCTACCTTTAATCGACGGAGGGCAGGGACGTACAGAAAGAAAACATTTTCCCTTCCTATGATCTATCCTCCTCGTCAAATCCACTTTCTCTTTCCATCCTTTCCTTATAAGAAACAGGTGGGAACAGGAAGAGGACTAAATTTAGGCCTCCGGCATGCAAAAATGCCCAGCTTTTTGATATCTTATGGATAATCGTTTATAGTTATTTCGCTCTTATAGTTAGTGGCAGTAATTATTTACTATTTTTCGGAAGTACAAAAATAAAGGAAGTAGAATAAAAGTGGTAATTTTTTGTTCCGTCAGTCTCATCACTTATCACCTTTCCATCTCTTACGTTTAATTTACTAGTTCTTTTTTCATACTAAAATTTTGGCAACGAATTTCTTGCTCATCTCATGGGTAGAGTATGGAGATAATCATTTAACATAAGGCTAACTTTTTGTACCAATGCCGCTTTCTATAAAAAAATAAGCTTTTAAAATATTATGAAATAAAACACTTTGATGTGACCGACGATAGTATTAAAGTACTCTTGAAAATTAAAACCAGTTTCAGTGAGTTCGCAGCCCACCTTGTATTAATGGTGTCGCAAATCATCCTGACTTTTTTAATCGCCATGTCCAATCTGTTAAGATTGTCATATGTAGCCGTTGTAAAGTATAAGTGGGAACCTTCGCATTTCAGAGCTTTTTTAGCCGGGAATACTAATTCTTTCTCGTCATTAATGTATTCGCGCTAATATGAATCTCCAAAAGTGGCAGTACATTCAACACGACTCAATTAGACGATACATGCTATAGCAAAAATATTTCGTCATTTTTGTACAAAAATTTTAGCTCCGTATAACTTGCTATCATAATATCAAATTGATTGTTTTTACATTTGAGTGCGGATTCAATCATTATAAAGATATTTGATTTAAATTTATTATGTAAAAACTCGACCTTCAAATATTATAAGTTTTTTACTTATTTGAATAACATTGTTGCATTACTACATTCCACTACAAATTTATTAGAGGTCGATGCCTCTCACGCGCCTATTAACTCTTTTATGAGTTTCTCAAACAGCAGATATTTGTTTATCGAATTTACGCTTCCGTTCGCATTTCGGGGTGAATACGAAAGCATTTCTCATGATTAATACAGTAAATGGTAGTGCTACAGTTTATATAAGAAAGTCACAAACCACATAAATACCTATATTTAGAAAAAAATATAGATAAATAATAACGCTCCTTATATTTTTATTTAATTGGTAAATAAATTAAGCTAGTAAAATAGTTTTACTAGCTTAATTTATTTCACAAATATTTTTTATAAGAATAAATGTTGTCCATAAAGTAAATCAACACTTAATTACATCAAACAATTAAATGAGTGGCAAGCAATCGAAGTTATAGGTTACAAGATAAAGCTCAAGTCTTTCCACTCTGATCTACCATAAGTTGGATCGATAGTACATTGTCAATATTTTAATTGCTATATTTAATTAACGAGTAAACACATGTTGTGACATTTTAAGGTATTCACTCCAATTCCAACGCTACTTTATTGCCGCTATAAAATATCTCGTTCAAATCATCAGTTAACTTGGAATGAAATGAGTCACTACTAACGATTTTACGTCAAATCGTAGTTCATGAATAATGTAGCCCACATTCTTTTGACCTAGATGTAGTGGCGATATAATTAGCCACCGCTTGACCGCTAGTGGCCACCGTAATCGCCAAAAACAAGGGCGTCTGGACGAACACAATTGGTATATTATTACACGAAAGCACGGACTCGAAGTAAGTGCTATAAATTTTGTCGATACCGTTAAAATGTGGTACGTATAAAGCTTTGAAGCACATTGCGTAATCATTTCTAGGTAAAATGACCAAGATTTTTTAAAAATTATAAAGTAACGTGACATTGTAAATTAGCTAAACACATAGGTAAGTTTGTCACGTCAACCTTTACTTATCTCAATAAATTTTATGAAAACCACAATTATGTAATATACTAATTTGAAAAAAGATATAATTACGATGTTTGATGTTAAGTTACTAAGTTAACTAACTGCATGTAATAAAATAAAAAAATATATTATTTATTCATAGATAGAATTTTTTTTTTCAAATTTATTTACTTAACTTGGTAAGGAATATAAAATTACAAAACAACTATTCCTTGCTTTGTCAGTTGCATTATAAACGTTTCGATGAATAAGTGCACGTAGCGACTGTGTGCATTTCATATGCGCACGAGTTGGCGATACAAAAGATTTCAACGCTCAAATCATGCAATGCAAGTTACTTTGCGAACATGATTATAAATAATTGAGCTTGGCTAGTTTAATTTAATTAAAATGTTTTTGTAAATATTCTAGTTTTATTTTTATAGCGTATTATACACACGTGATATTAATATAATATGTCGTACTATTTAATAATACTAAAACGAACAAAGAAGTTATATAGAAGAAGATCATGATCAACAAAATGGTAATCAAAATTCTTCGCCTAACCTACGATTTGAATCGAATCTATTCCTTTTTTATTAATCCTTACAGCTAATCAAAGATGCTAAAAACATCCTTTAAGGTTTATTATAATCTGTAGATTGTGATTAATCAAAAACGGCTTCATCGAGATTCGAGACATGCATAAAAAGTGGTGTGCGCTATTGCAAAAGGTACAAGTAAATATGCGCTTCGTTTATTCAGGATAACATGTTAAAAGATTTAACTTGATTTTGAAATTATCTCTATTTTGTTTCACTCCAGTAATTAGTAACACAGTTTAAACTATGATAACTTTAAATAAATGCAGTTTGAAAGTGTTCTGAATTTATCTTCTGGATAATTTGTTTCTTTATTGCTTTCTTCACAATCACTAAGGTTATCTAATCATTTTACTATTAAATCATTTGTTAGTAATGAAGTTTGTGAAGAAACGAGGCATCACAAACTGAGGAAAAGATAACGCCAATGAATTAATTTTCAAGATATGATAAGAGTCATTAGAACGTTTCAAGAACGATAAGCGCTTTGTTTTATCAGCTTTTTAAATTCAGTGTCCACAAAACTTTTTTTATTGTGGCATTTAGATAAAAATCTCAAGTATATTCTTACAGATCTTCGACAGATATTTTTAGAAACGTGTTGTGAAGCGGAAAATTTTATTTCGTATAGATTTTGTGTCGTAGGTGGTATAAATGAATATAACACATTGATGCTGTTGTGATAAATGTATGTTGCGTCTAACAAGAGACCAAAAGCCATTGTGGTGATAAGTGAACAGAGATATGTCGTTAAGATTAGAGTGCTGTCCGCCACCATCTCCCAAGCAAGCTCGTACGAGCTTCAAGTCGTACGTGACGTCATTGTGAACCTATTAACGATAAAAGAATCGCCTTTTAAGATGTTAGTATTCGCACCACGGCGTGCCATTACTGAGAAACTGTACAAGCGGCATTTAACAAGAACCAACTTTATGATGATACGATATGACATTTTGATGGGATCCGCATAAAAACTTGTCCATTGTCTCTCAGTTTCAAGCTCATGATTATTTAACTCTTTAAATCAAGGTTGTTGGGTCATAATCCAAAGCATCTTGCCTATATATTATACTGAAGTTCTTCAGAAACAATTTGAGTTCTATATTAAAAATGATTGCCACTGCTTCTTTTGGCTAATTTTACCAGTAGACAACAAATCATGCATAAGCTTTTCTAATAAATAAGTTTGTTATTAAACCCAACTTATCAGATTTATTATATACTATCAATTTTAATACCATGAAAGAGGTTGCAATTAGAGTTAAGTTAGAGTCGCTTTAAAAAAAAAAGAAATCAATGTTACAAAAAGTTGAATATAATTCAGTTATAAAGCTCATAAAAGCTCATATCAACAACAATTGTGGTTAGGGCGGCAAAAGAAATATTTTCTGAACATACATGCACATTATGTAAAATGCTGCTAATAATTAAACATTATATTTCGACTTATATACTATTTTAACAAAATAAACCAAAGTTAAGTTCTAATCATCTAGTGAAATTATAGGCAATAGAAATATAAAGGGCAATTGTAAGCAAATCGAAGTGTATACTCACTGTTATCACGCAACAATTACGAAAGCTCGTAGTATCAGTTATGTAAAACAGGGCGCGCTCGCGCCTGTGCCTAGCACTTTCGCTCCAGACAGAATCCCGCCAAAACCACCCCCGCGCACCCCCGCCCAACAGCGCGGCACATGAACCAAACGTATCTCACAGTCCGCACTCAGTTCCGATGTTTTACTTGTATTGTTTATGTTATGCGCACACTTTGTGACACACGAGCGGTAAAGCGAAGCAGGCGTCCGCCGCGTCAGTGCGCCCGTGCCGTACTAGCGATAGACTAGCGAAGCTCGGCCGGTCGCGGCTACCGGCTTGCGGACTCGCCGGTCGCCGGACGCCAAGGTACCAGTACCTAGCCTATACGAGTCAGACGAGCTATACACGCATGAAAACTTATAGATGCACTGTCGTTTCTTATTGCACGTTTTATCGTAAGACTTGGCAGGCCACTTTTCATGGCTAGATTATGCGAACCTTAAAAGTTTCGTATAATTGAATTTGTGAGATCATAAGGCGGTCTTTTTGTATTTGTTTGCATTGATAGGCTTAATATAGCTATGATTTGCTTGAAATGTACTTTTAAACTTACCAGTATAAGAATTATAAATCTTTATATGTTTTAACATCATAATGAAAAAAATTAATAACATTTTAAATGAGAATAAAGCACTTAAGCACAGCTAGAAACTCTATATTTATGTTAAATGAAATTACTCTTGCTGCATAAGAGAAGATTTAAGTAATCAAAGTTTGATCGGAAAAACTGAGATTCAATTTTAACTTTCACGAGACGAAGGCACCAAGACGTATTACGTTTTAAAGTAGTTAGTGTAAAATCTTCATATCGCGTGTCTTACATGGAGCGCGTGCTGCCCACCTCGTATTGTAATTAGTTGCCTTCGAAGTTTTATACATTTCGGAGTACACGCGTGACTTATAATCAACCCCGCTGTTAAAGAACGCAAAAGGACAATAAAAGGGTGCGTATCCCTTCTCATAAAACCTAAATCATAATCAAGAAAATAAATGGCTTGTCTAAAGCACTCCTGCCCACAAATCACAACCGACCAATTAAATCTGAATGTTAAAACGTAAAAAGCTATTGGTTATTATGTTGTTCTTGGCGTCTATAATCGCCGGGAACAATGTTGATTAATGTACCATATTACAGCTCCGTAATTAAGCTATGTATTATTGGTTATCTGACGATTAAACTATTTATTTTTAATTGCATAAATATTAAAGCAAAAATTGTTGCATTATTTTCAATCAAAGAATTCTCCACATAACTATACTCTTAGTGAATAATGGATTAGGTACCTGGGCTAGTTGTTTTCACTATTTCTTGTTAGTGGTGCATTTTTTGTGTGGTAAATATCAAAAGGGTCCGACGTGACTCGGTCGTCGGTCGCGTTGCCGTCGCCGTCGTCGCCCGACAATGGCTAATCAAACGGCCGTATCTCATTCCGCGGGACCTTGCGGCCAGAGTTACGTTATTTCGATTACATTTGCGTGCTCGTGAGCGCACTTTTTTTTCGTCCATGTTTTCTCGGCGCGCCGCATTCACAGAGGTCATTCCTTGATCCCGCGAGCCTTTGTTACGCCCGCAGAATATGAAGGCAAATCGGCATCTACTATTCTTGAATAAATGGCTTTCTTTTATGGAATATTGAAATATCTGCAGGCTATTCGCTGCAGTACATCAATTTAAAAGACTGATTGAGGGCGTAAATCTTGTTTGCATTTCATGCCAATGAGTTATCGTTTATCCATCGAAGGCAATTTGTTAAGAACTTGTTATCATGATTATTTTTAATAATCGCGGATGTTATCAAAAAGGATATACAGACTTAAAGTAGACCAATACGAGATTGTAAATATCTTCAAACTTGTTCTACCTCTATATGAAATTCTTGTACCTCGTATTAATCTATTAGTTATTATATTTTTATAGTCTCCTACTTTCTGATCTATAGGATTTTCATGGACAATGTTGATCACTTAACATAAACAAACTCGTTTTATTTTTAAAGCGTTTCTATGCGTTGTCCTTTTCAATTGACATTCCTAACATGTGTGGTTGTTAACAGGGGACATCCTATTGGAAAATATATAAACCACATTCAAGTCTAAAGGATATTGAAGAAAAAGTTAATATTATTTAAGAATACTTGCGAATATAGTAGGAAGTGTGTTTATTTTGTTCGTGTCAAATGATGATTAATAAGATTTGTCATCACTTCTATGTGCAGTTCGTGGTTTCGATGGTCCTAGCACGAATATTTGTGAGAATAGCCTTCGTATCGTCATCGTCAATTATGCCAAAATAAGTAATTTTTGGTGTACTTTACGCGCTGCAGAAATTTCAATACAAATTTTGTCAATGAAGATACGATGGCGATTGTCACAAATATTCGTACTTGGCCCACTGTTAAATAAACGTTAAATTATGTCAACGGAATACCGAATAAAAGTTATTATATTCCATTATTATATATCACTATTATTATTATTATATTCCATCTATAGTTCGATTATAGTTCGTCATTAACAGTATAGTGTATTAAAGAGGTCGTAATTCAATTTCAGTTTTTTTTTTTATTTATGTTAACAAACAAGTGAGCTTGTCTAACCTCGATCAATGAGAGTGATTCTTTTTTTAAATGTGTTCACGTTTAACGGCCGTTCTGTAACATTTCACACCTAAGAATTCAATTAATCTCAGCATGCACCCGCTCCGGCCGCTGTCCGCGATCGTGACTCGTAATTACTTTTTACAACAAAAAGACCAACAAACCCTTCCACGTCCAATCGTAAATAATAAAAAGAATTCTCTGAAAATAACAAATGCTAGTAAACAATAGGCGATGCGAACAACTTTAAATGTTGCAAGCAAATCCTATAACCAGGCTTATGTTAGCTTTAGTAGTGTATGTAAGAGTCGTTTTTGATCTTGATCTTCCCCTTTTTAAGAAACATCAAATTACATAAATTGAAACTTTGTACAGATACCAAGAAAAGAGATCCTGGGTAATGCATAAGTAAGTGTGTAAAATAAATAAATTGAACTTGATTTGAAAATCAATTTAATAATATTATACCTATAAAGTCCAAAATCTCAAATAACCAAATATGAATACATTGAAACCAGTTTTAGAAATGAATAATCTTCATGTCAGTATGATGCGTGAAAACATGTTGTGGTAGGTGTGTTTGTTTGATAGTGTTTTTATTCTATTAACACTTATGTCCGCACTCAATCATACGGCGCTTCTAAACTACTTGATGTCATAGGCAGACATGCTTGTTGCTTGGGCACAACATCGATGACTTGATATAATATTAATGTGATGAATACATTTAAATGATCAAATTGAAAACAATATATTTCTTGCCAGTTGAACATATACCAATGTTTACAAAAGAAGCAACTTTATTGTTTCTATTTACGAATACTCAAATATATTTTCTACGAACAATCTAAATGAAAAAAATATTTTTATTATTATATAATTAATAAGAAAATTTTTCTCTCGAGCAATAAACTAATATAAGGCTCCAAACAGACGAGGTTACACAAACAACTGGAACAGCATAAATTTCGTAAAGTACATTTACACACGTTTACAAGCCTCTCGGAAGTCCGATACGCCGCTCAACTGTTAGAGGATTTACTATGCTTTTCAATATCGTTCCCAGACACGTTGCTTTCCTCACGATTCCTTCAACACGGATCTCGTAATGCAATTGTAAACTTTGAATTCCTTTAAAGTGATTTTAACGCAAGATCTTAGTGCTTCTATCTAACATTAGGAAATAAAAAGATTATCATAAAAGTCTTCATTTGTTTTACGAAAATTCTTAGAAAGTGACATTGCTGGTAGAAAACAAGTCAATAAAGTTTGACACGATGTGACGTCATGAAGGATCCCATAACAATGATCATGTATACGTAGATGCAAAAATGTTGATGAAAAGAGATGTGAGTTGCGGGAATCAGGAACTAATAATGTACCCCACTGAGTTATGTGTGTTATGGTTCATTGTAAATTTGTATCACAAACACATTCAATACACCAAAACATAACTCTTATGATAAAGGGGAGCTGATTATTCATAGTACAATAAGTTAAATTGGCGCCGGGCAGTGCCAAGAATCGTATATCGCGTACTATTGTTTGTTCAAACCAGTTTGTATAACTAAAGCCAGAGTTGTTCGGAGCATGGATAGCTAGGACTATGGGATAAATCCTGTTTCGAAAGTAACAATGTTTTGTTACATCGCCTATTAATAGTGATCGATGCAATGCTTTCAAAGTCTTTATCGTAGGGCATAGATCAGCGAAAGAGATACCTTGTTCGTGTTTTGATATGGTCAGATCGTATACACCCTAACCTTATGTGTGAACGGCAAAGAAAATGAAACGAGATCATAATCTGCCTTTAGATGTAATTGAATAATGTATTTATATATAGATTGTTTTTTTTTGTTAAATTTTAATAAAGTAATAATTGCTTTTAATTAAATTGTCTTATAATTTTATAAGGATTATTGAAATTGAGGCTTGGTTTTTATCTAATATCAAAATGATAATTTATCATTATATACAAAATTATTTATTTAAAAATTATCTACTTTTATACGTACTTTTATTCTTCTTGGAGTTTCTCGATTATCATTTTAAAATAATCACTTTACTTTACAAAAATATTTAGAATTTAACCTCAAGCTGCGATGAAATAAATTATCATCCCACACGAACACATAAAAGGCCATGTTTAGTTCAGTTCCTGTTCCCTTTATGGACGCACGGACTCAAATTATTTTGGAGTTTTATTAAATAGTCGCATCGTAAGAATATGTAGCTCTGTGAATGTTTATTTACATAATTGTATGGAATGATCTTGTCCAATGTATATGAAGTGCACTAGTTAAAGCAATACATTATGAATGTACGTCTGACTGATTCTGACTCAATTTTAAAAAGAAAACATATTATATTTTTTTAGAATAGCTACGCGCAATTGGTCAATTAGTTCTTCTTCCTTGTTGACAAAACACTTAAAAATTTCACTGGCATAAAGAAATTATATTCTGTTAAAAACTTATAGTTTTAGCTTGTTAAAAGAAAACTAAACGTGTTAAATTTAGTACCGAAAGAATCCTCCTCACTTTATGTTCATAAAACTTGATCTTGGTTTGCTAAAGCATCGTTTCTTTCATCGCATTTCTTTCCAACATTTTTTTGATGCCTTAAGCAACGTAGAATCCATTAAGATACCGTCAAACGATACGCTTTTAGATCGAGTCGCGCTCTCATTTCACCCCAAATATTTTTTATGTCTTTCCATTTCGTTTCCTGTTGTAAATGTTCGGGATCAAGAATCGAAATAACAGATAATGTATAATAATATATTTTACTTATCTGTTAAAAGGTAATAAATCTTTACTTTCTTAACAATATAGATTGTGGTGGAATATTTTGAATATTTTCACAAATACACATATATCCATGTTGTTCTAAAAGTAAACTTTCAAATAATCAAGCAGGAAGCAGATTAAACTAAATGACAGTTGAATTGAAATTATATTTTAAATTTGATAACATTTATGCTTTAAATAAAGAACAGTAAGTTTCAGTCGTCGAGCATAAAAGATGAATGGAGTAAAAGTACACTAAGGATTTATATCGCAAAAAGTTGTAACACAGTTAATGTGGGTACGGTAATAGATATAAATTGTAAGAATTAACTCCACGCAAATGTTCATTTACGGCAGTTAAGACGCCGGTCTTCATCTCGACGAAATAAAAACAAAAACTTATCTTACGTTTAACTTTTATGTTACATTAGTAGAGACCTCTTAGGAGCAGTTTAGTGAGAAACAGCCCATTACCGACCTCTCTTTTTGTAACTGTACAGTCCTCTCAAGTAAATCACCACTTTAATGTACTACTCATAGTTGGACACAGTACGGGACTTTCAAATTTATGAAAAATTTCATTATTACAAAGACAGAGTTGACCTTATAAAAGTAAAAAACTTTTTAGCTGTTCGTTTTGGATAAACTCTAAAATTAATAATAATAATAAGCCTTTATTCAGATACTATATATTACATTACATTATGTTAATATCAAATTTGTATCAATTCCATTCTTCCATTCTTCTCTTCTTTTCGCCTTCCTAGACCAGGTCTGTCCTGCCACTACTCTTATCTCATCTTCCTACTTATGTAACTCTGTAATTATCTAGTATTAACTAAACCGATTTTGATGAAATTTCATAACTATGTCTAATTGGGATCATCTTGAAAGTTAGCATAGCGTATATTATATAATATTGACCTCAATATTTGTAATTAACGTTACCCGTGTAAATATCGGGGCAGGTAGTTGTTTTACTATAATTCTATAGTTAATCAACTATAAGATTCAAAATTCTATAGTAACTTGATTGAGCTGTTCCCTTTTTTATTTGGGGGAGTATCATTGTTTGAAAAAAACCGCTAATAAATGAATGTATATAAAAACCACCGCATGTGTATCTTTTATGTGTACTTTATAATAAGAACATATTATGTTACATGTTTCATACCATAATAACATATTGTTTCTAGTTATTTTGAGATTGCCAAAATCACGATTTAATTTATTTTTTTGTGACTGACTAGCCACTGTTTGCCTTCAAAAGGCATTTACAGTTCCAACGTGTTTGAGGTGGCCGAACGCAGATGGCGCTTAGCCTAAACCTCGTTTATTAGTAACTAAGCTCGAAGGCTCCCTCAGGAGTCTCGGTTCGGGCTTTTACTTCAATAATATAACCGGATTGGGAGGCCACCGAGCTCTTGGATCGCTTCGGTGGACGCTTCATGGAGTGACTGGGCTCTAGAGCCCCCGAGAGGGGTCCTCGGCTTGGGCTGTCACTCATTACGCGTTTAGCATTCCGACTCTAGGGTGCCTGAGAAGGCCGAACCTCGGTTTGATCGGTTGTTATTATCTGAGTTGCGTCGGTGGCTCTGGGGTAACTTGTAATATACAGGTCCTAGGTTCGAATCCTGTCATGTACCAATGTGTTTTTTGTTTTACACATGTACATTTATCCGACGTTCTTACAGTGAAGGAAAACATCATGATGCAATCTGTACATATCTGTGAAGAAATTTAATAATATTTGTGAAGATTATGATATTAGAAAGAATTTAAAGAAAGATACCTTAATTAATACATATAATGTTGCCATGTATACGTATGAAATAGGCAGCTTTAATTATACAGACTTGGTTAACAAGCGTTATCAAATCCTTACATCGTTCACCGAATTTCAGCGGAACATGATAGCTTATCTTACAATCCATTGCTTGTTCGGCTATTTCTATGAGTCGTGACCGTTCGACTTATTTGCGCCACTAATTCAATCCAAAATGAAAATCTAAAACAATGTTTTAATTAAGCAAAACGAATGTAGTTTAACTAACTAGTCCCTTGTTTATGTTATCTTTGGCAGGATAGTCTATAGCGAAGTTTACAAATGTAAGGAGTCACGCAACAAGGAAGGATATCTTTGTACTGAATCCTTGATTATATAACATACATTTGCTATGTTAATCTTTTATGATACTAGCTGTAGGGTACTGGCTGGATTAAATTTTAATTTACAAATGTGCATGTATTTAAATTAAAAAAAATTAAGGCAATATTGAATTGAGTCTGACATTCAAGGGGAGTCCTTTGCTCCTTAAATACAGTTTTCACTAGTTAAGGTGCCAAGGCAACATTGAAAATTGTAAACTTAGTGTGCAATAATAAAGATTTTCATTTTCATTTTCATTCTTTACCAGTTACATGAATTGAAAAGACGCACATTTTCTTTTGGTATAAAAATAAATCGTCAAGATTATTTGAGTCAAAATTATAAATTAGTTTATTTTTCAAGAATAAACTTAACTTTGCACTCAAATAACTTACCAAAATAATTTGAAGCAGTCTTGTTACAGCTGAAACTTCATTGCTATGCATATTTCAAAAAAAATTGACACGATTCTATTTAAAATTATTAACTTTCAGTAATTTTACGACATTCTATCTCGTTTAAAGGTTGCTGTCTATAAAAGATAAGTGACGCCATTTTTTAAAGTATTCATCCTAAAAGCTTAACCGTGTTCTCATTTCTTAGAGACCTCTTCGTATTGTTATAAAGGATAAGAAAGATGCGGCATGTTAATCTGGATTAATTTTTTTGTCCGGTATAATATCCGTCTCATATTTTAAGCTTCATTGCTATGACAACGGTGAGAATTGAAAATTTTTAGATCTGATTTAATGACATTTAGATAGAAACTATTCACTTTAATCGAATGAGATGTTCTACCTACATACTCGTATGTAGTCTTCTACACACACACCGAATTTTAACATCGCATTTTATCATCATTTTTTGTTACTAAAAATAAAAATTGTTATTTATTATCAAACACAACTGTTCAGATGCCTAAAGAAGCTTCTTGATTATACAAACATTGGATTCCATTGTCTTGTTACTTTGAGGTCAGCATCTGACTCTTAAGGAGAGCCAGGGTCCGTCTTGTCTTGATACTTATGCAATTGTTTTATATTTTTGTGGCATGCTCCTAAGAAGGTGTTTTTAAATCATAAGGAATTAACACAACATTTATATAAATTGAAACTGGCTCATATTACGACAGCCATAAGAATGAAATTAGAGTAAATGTGTGATGAATTCGAGCCTGTTTAAGCTATTGTATGAGAACATTTGAACTATCGCGGAGTTAGCTCGCCGTGGGCGGTGCAGTACTGGACATGCAATATGAATTGTACTTACGTTAGTGTTGCTCTCACTACAAGTGGTATTGTCGATGTAAATAGCAGAATCTTCTAGCTGATGATAATGCACACACTAGCGTGTTTAATTTATTGTGAGAATGCATTCAAAAGGACTTTCTCATTTACAATGCAGTTTCAAGTTTCAACGTTGGTAAGACTTAAATAAGAATTTGCCGAGGTTAAGGGTTCAAAGGATTAGCGATATAAAACAATAATACTAGATAACAATTAGATAAATGTCTTAGTATTCTATGATAGTTACATCACTAGAGTGGGAGTCGGAGTGCAAGCCATATTCAAATTGGAACGTTAATGGTTTGCTCTCGACGCTGGCGCCAAACTGAGTTTGTTATGTTTATTGGCCAAAGCGATTGTTAGTAAGTAGTCGAGATATACTCAAGGACTTGCACATTATTCAGTTCAACTGCAGCTGGACTTAGTAATGCCAGTATTGAACCATTTCATATTTTAACATTTGAAGATTTTTTTAAATCCCAAATGAAATTGTTTTGAGAAATTCTGAATTTAAATCTTGGAGATACATAAATTGAAAATAAATACATTGTTTATTTTCTCTTTGTTTTCTTTTCAAGTTGTACCTGACAGTTCTAAAAGACGATGTCTAAATAATCCTATTGTTTTGGTTGCGTGGCAGACATTAGCGTAGGTGTTAAGTGTAAACTTAAAGCAATATTGCAATTGACTAATACAATGGTTTACGACTAGATCTGTTTGTTGTTTGTATGATGAAATTATCATCAATACTCGCTCTGTATTAATTGAACACAAATATTAAATTAATTGACAGCGACATAATTATTAGATTAAATCGAATACTTGGGATCTAATTGCTCTCAAGTCTTTATTAGATTTCTGTCTTATTTATACAAAGTTACTACAAATATATTTCTTACAGTAATTTTATTATTATTATTATTCAGATTTATTTTTGAATAGAAAATAGCAATAGCAAATTAAACATTTCTTTTTTTTTTTTGCTTCACTCTTTTGTATCATTCTTTTTTCATCTTTTATTCTATTTTTTAGTATCTTTTAAATGATGTATTATACGTGAGTTCATTACGTATGACAAATGTATAAATTATAGCCACCTTTCTATTATTATTAACTAGCTTTTACCCGCGACTCCGTCCGCGCGGAATAAAAATAGAAAACGGGGTAAAAATTATCCTATGTCCGTTTCCTGGTTCTAAGCTACCTGCCCACCAATTTTCAGCCAAATCGATTCAGCCGTCCTTGAGTTATAAATAGTGTAACTAACACAACTTTCTTTTATATATATAGAAGATATAGATAGATTATATAGATTAATCGCTTATTTACAATATTTTATACTAAACGTTAAGTAAGTCTGTCGTTATGTCTACTATACATCAATCCGGGCGCCGCCGCTGTCCGCACAGATAATTCAAGCCAGTGCCATTGAGACGACATCCTCTAACACCGAACTTGGATTTGAAACTTTGAATACAGTTGGGAATAATCAACAAGGAATTACAGTTAAAGGGAAGATGAGAAGACAGATTCGAAATCTAATTTGAATTTATACAAAATCTATTTCAATATTAAATTATATGTTTTTGATTTAGATAAGAAATTGCAGGAAAATACTTCTTCAGTAGGAAGTAATTGTATTAGTGTTACGGTAAACAGAAGTTTTAATGTAAAATGTTTTTTTTTGTCCACCGTATGCAAATATATTCAAAGTCGTTGACCATCGCATATGTAAATGGATGAGAAAATCAATCGGAATATATAAATTGCTCCTGTTTTGCATAATTTACGCAAGATACATCATCAATATTCAACACTACAAAGAAATCTAAACATTTTTATTATTCCTATTTTCCATGAGAAAAATTGATAATTTATTTTTACCACAAACGTGTATGATGTGAGAAAAACAACATGTACATTACCAGAGTATAAGTATAAGGTAAATTTTAACATAAAATATTGTAGAACGATTTCATACCAACTTTAAGACAGACAGAGTTTTCGAACTCGAACCTACAATACCCCATTAAATCGAATAGTGTTTGCATAAAACATACACAGTTTATGAGGAACAGTGAAGATATATTAAGGAGACACTCCTTAAACCTAAGAAGCCTTACTCATTGTTTTGGATAGTTGTATGAATACATGAGAGGCTCATTACCATGAGCTTTAGGAAATCACACTGTGGATCTACACAGAATGGATGCCTATGCCATACCTTCCTACCGCAAATCAAACGGCATTCTTACGTCTTTGAAAATTATCAGCAAATCACAAATCAATGTCTACAATCTTATTGCTACTACTAAAACAGTGAAAAGAATATTTTTGCATTCATCACAATTTTTACATTTGTATCCTCGTACTTCTTTTGATATATTGTTTTTATTTATTTTTGGGTCAATTATTTTTTTAAATAACTAAATATATGTCAAATAATTACGTTTTATTTCAAATAAAAATAATCCACGTGCAAGAAAACCCGCATTAATTAAAAGCGTTACACTTAGTTGAGTTCTTACAAAACCAGAAATCTTAAATGCAAAGCTTTTTTACAAGAAAATCTAAAATAAAAATATTTTATTGAGTTCAAATATATAAGTGACAAGGTCATCTGTTACATAAATCTATAATCACAAAATAAAACACTTGGGCGTTCTGAGAGTTTATCACAATCAACGTCAGAATTTATCACACAATTTCTGAAACTTGTTGGATTAGTTTAAGAACGAAGAGAGGATAAATAAACATAATTTTATTTATACGGCTAAGATATCTTTATACGGCCAATATATTTTCATTCGCAAGATGTTTATGGTCATTTTATGTTTTAAGAAAACAATCTAATCGATAGCGATACCTGAAGAGTAGACAATAAATACGTGTTGCCAATTGCTTAATAATAGCAGCGTGCGGTCATTAAGGCGAGCGAGTGTCGATGTTAGAGTGCCCCACGAGACGTCCTCGAGCGCCCCGGGATTGGCTCCGAACGATTTCCTTATTGCCACGGCCTCGGTTCCCAGAGCTCGTTTCAACTACAGGGAACAGTCTTTGTTGCGATCCACAGGGTTAGTTAACTGTTGTTGATACCAACTAAATTAGTTTCGAATTTAGAAATCTCAGAATTGGAGACATATTACTTAATAGAAATTAGATATGTCATGCATACGATTTGATAAATGACTAGAGTTGATACAGTAGTTCATTAAAGATACATAGCTATTAATATTCATTTATGATCGTTCCATCGTGCCCTAATGATAATATTTTGACAGCAACATGGTTTTTTTATTTGTTTTAATTTAAAATCTTAAAACAAACCTCGAAATTATCTTTTTTTTTTATTATTCAGTCTAATTATATCATCCTTTAATAAATAATTATATTTTTCTATACCATTATAGGTACCCAGAAAGAAACAATTAAATAAATAACAATTGCGTACCCGTCAACAAATACAGGAACATTTCGTGAGCCTGACACGCTCCGAATCGCAACCTGTCTACGGCTCGGGGTTTCGGTCTGCATTTCTCATAAATGTCCCTGTGGCAGTGATGTCGACATTCTAGGACATCACGGACTGTCATGCCAAAAAAGTGCAGGCCGCTTCTCAAGACATGCAGCACTTAACGATATCATACGCCGGTCTCTTGCCACCGTCAACGTACCAAGTCTACTAGAACCAACTGGTATTGCAAGAGACGATGGCAAGAGGCCGGACGGTATGAGTTTGATTCCATGGAAGATGGGTCGGGTGCTGGTATGGGATGCTACCTGTTCAGACACGCTAGCCCCATCCCATCTTCATGGAACCAACAACAGAGCTGGTGCGGCTTCTGAAGCGGCTGAAAAGGCTAAAGCTAACAAATACAGGGGTCTCGGCTCCGAATATGAATTTGTCCCACCCATTCGGTGTCGAGACCCTTGGTCCGTGGGGTCCTAGCGCTAAAAGGCTTTTTAAGGAAACAGCAAAAAGGTTAGTCGACATCACAGGAGACCGAAGAGCTGGCAGCTACCTCGGAAAAAGAATTAGTCTAGCCATTCAAAGGGGGAACGCTGCCAGTATCTTCGGAACCTTGCCTAAAGGGACACCTTTTAATGACATATTTTAGTTATTATGTATTATATTTAATCTAATATTTTAACTTTCCTATTACATTTTAAAATATTAAAACTAGATTTATTTGACATTAAATAAGCAAGTACTTAAGCTAATATCTAGTCTGGATTTAAAAGGCACAATTGACATCATTGAATCTTGGTTATATGATAAAAGCAATGGGAGTTGGTAATTTATGCTAGTCAAACTCTTTTACTTTTTCACCCCACTATTAAAATAAATAGGTATTATTATTGACATCCATTATTACCCTTTACTTTAAAACCGCAACAACTATCATAGAATATCAAACTTAACTAATTTGAGTGTTTCAAATTCAGACGTCTAAGTTGTTCCACCCGGACACCGATAAACGGTTATTTGGCCGGCGGCCAATCCTTTCGAATATTTACGAGACTCGAATGATTTCTTAGTAATTTAAGAGTACAATTGGCTAGTGGCGACGTGTAGATGTTGTTTAATTGCCATCGTCTTGTGAGCACTCTTTAATTACTGACTTAATTGCAAGCCAGTCGGTTGCACTCTCGCTTTTCAGACGTGTCAACTTTGTGCCTTTGAACGTATTCAGTACGTAAACAGAGGTTAGTGTACTCCAATGTTTGTTAATGATTTCTAATGTGCATCGATTTAAAAACAATGTCATTGAAACTACGCCTACGGCACTCATACGTAATTGATGTAAAGCCATTAACACATAACATTATTGTATCATAAATAATGGGCATTACAATGTCTACTATTAGATATTATACGCCCCTATTGAATGAATCTGATACCGTATATTTTGATTGAGTTCAAAGCTATTATTTGTAGCTTTTTATATAGATTTTTCATGTTCACGGATTTTTTTGTTTTGTATAAAATGCGATCTTAAATTAACATTGGTTCGTAAAAAAATTCAACAGTTGATAGACGTGCAAATCTAATTTACATTTAGATAAAATTATATCTGGAACAAACGCAATTTAAATGTAGTTTTGTTTTAATTTATTTTCATACATCAACGAGAAGAGTTTTAATTACTCTTTAAGTATTTACATTTAAAAATGTTGAGTTTATTTATAAATTACTTAATTACTGTGGGTTCGAATCTTGAGATCTCAGCCCACTGAGCTTTTATCTAATAGATATTTTGTTAGGCAGCGCACGATTGTGTTGTAAAAGGTTCCCGTAACGTTGATCAATAACAACACGTTGCTCTCACTGAGCGCCGGATTAGTGGAGCGCACGTAATGAAACATTAGGCTTCGAAGTTTACCAACTACCAACTAGATCAAGTCATGTTCATATGTGAAAGTTTAACAGCGACATTTTGGTTGAGTTAAGCTTCCTATTGTTTTTTTGTTTACTACTTTTAAAATAACTTCACATGTCGCTATATTTTAAAGCAATTTTTTTGTATATTTAAGAGTGGATAATGTTTAAAGTTACTATAACTGTCAATTGTCTTTTAAATTCATCTCACCATAGTCCTAATAAAAAAACCAATATCGAGTTCAAAACAAACAAAAACATCACCTCGTTCAAGTTTATAGCTTGGGTCGATATTTCATTAAAATGTGCAACAACGACATAGATTTTTTCCAATTCGTCGCCAGAGAAAAAACTGGCACGCACCTCATTTACTTCTAAGTGATTCACTGTTCAGAAGGTTAGAAAAAATTAGGCTTTGATGGCCTCCAACAGCAATTTTATTTCGCAGGGTTATTTCATTTGTTTTTGTTATATTTATTTATTGATATCTTTTTGTTAACCAATTATGGGATAATTCTACTAATTACCTTTAATTAACAATAGACTTTCATCACTGGTACGTAAGGAAGACTGTATTTAAAAAAAAATACTTCTACTTTAAAAGTTAATATTCTATGGAGGAGGTGTGATAAAGTCTTATATGTTCCGAGATTGAATTTTACTAGATAATTTATATTCAACAAGTACGCATTATGCATTTTATATCAAATCCGCGCTAAACAACGGAGATAGGTTGTACTTAAAGTCAATGTAAATATAATTTTACAGCCTTTTATAGGTTTAATAAAATTTAAGCTTGGCACATATAATAATATAGCTTATAAAATTTAAGAACTTAATTTTCGTTGCAGAAATTATGTGAATTTAATAGTCACGAATAATAATGTTATGCGGATAGATATAACTCAAGTGAAAAATATTAAAATTCAATATTTAAAATTATTTGTGTCATACTTAAAAAAATGTAATGTAAAATGATTATTAAAAAAGCTAAAGCGATCATTTATTTCTTAATATTTAATTTGAACAAAACGAAATCTTTCCAAGAAACATAAAAAGCTTCAATAACCGTATATTTGGCTTTTAGGTTACTTAAATACAAAGTCAAAAATATGTACGCATTATATCATAATTTTAACAATCGATATAATGATAACGGATTAAAACTAGTCGGTCGTGATCACTGAATGCTTTCACTCTAAATGCGCGTACGCATGCCACGCCGCCTCTCGGCACCAATTGTAAACACTTGCATAACACATTGACAAACGAATTCGAAAGCCATACTCCACTCGAACTATTTAGATTTTTGACATTTCTAGATCATTACGAGTTGATTGCGATCATTAATCATCATTTATCATCGGACATTCTCTCTGTCTGTTATTAAATATAATGTCTGCTGTTACATTTTAGGTATCTATTATGACAATAAGTTCACTCAAGTTTATTCAACGCTAATAATTTATGAAAACTTATGTAAGATTGTCCTGTATGAGATAACCATGTTGACAATAGAAATTACTCACATCAAATTTAACTGTAATATGGTAATGAGCCTAGTCACCCCCTACATTGGGGTAGGCTCCGAGCCCCTCGGTGGGGACGTATAGTGAGCTGATGATGATGATGATGATGGTAATGAGTGCAACATAATGTAAAATTAATCGGTTACAAGGAATTTTATGTCATAACACAACAAAAGAAGAAGCTGGTCATTGGGTACTCCGATTAAAAAAATTCACAGATCAAAGGCTGATAAGGACCCAACTTGATGAGTATAAGTAAGCCTGCGATTTTTTACATTTCGATTATACATGCAAATCCATATAAAAATAAAATAGACATGAAACACAATGGTTGCATTCACTCTTTAAAAATGCATTGAATTAAAAATAGCAGCATGAAAGAATAAAAACCGATTTCGAAGCGCTATAATTTATGGTGGGCGGTAACTTTGTAAGTTAGAATAATCGTACATATTGAAGAATTTACCGAATGAACACGTGTTATTTTAAATGGAAATAGCTTGAAAGTATTTTAACACTGCGGCGGTAAAAACGAAGCCATCGTTAAAACAGAAACAAGCCGGTTAATCAAGCAGCATTGTGACATTTATTAGGGACTGTCTGCTCGTGATCTCTATTCGAGATTATTTCAAGAGAGCCTTACCATCTCGTCTGAAATGTTAGAAGAGAATATTTATTTTACTATTTAACAACTAATTATATGGCTATGTGACCTCTAATGGTAATGATGAAAACTTTGATAAATTCGAAAATCGATTCGTTGGAACATTCTCAATTTTATGATGCAGATAACATTTAGATCTTAATCAAAATGTTTTACAGATTTATATTGATAAAGTAAGTAATTACTTTACTTTAATTGCTGTTTAGTTCCCATGTTTAAAATATACTCTAACGTAATTTTTTTATAGGTTACTATACATTAATGTTGTTGTGTTGTGTTAAACGTAAATTGCTTTATTTTGTACTCGTATTGACTGATGTTATGGAATCGTTGGTAGTCTTACACCGTGAAATGAATTGCTCCCTTGTTTACCTAAGAATGGTTAAAAGCGACTTACCTAACCTGACAATTGGAGTGAAACGAATTGGTGAATTATCTTACCAACAACGTGTTATTACTATCTTATAAACGTGACTTTATCCCAAATTTGTATTGATTTGAATTCTAACCCATTCTCGTATTAATCGTGACCATTCAAAATGTAATCCGAGTTTTTTTTTTAATATGTTAAAATCTATGATAACATTTATCATAAATAAATAAATTCACCATAAATAAATACATAAGTAACTGAAACCCCCTTAACTTTCCACCAACCCTATTAAAATTTCGTCACTGGTGTCAAATGAACAAAGAAGGGACTTGCCACCCTTGTAAACAGCCTATGACGTCAAACACACACATTTATACGTTCAAAACATATGTATTGCTATAGACGTAGTTGAAAATAGAACTTTGATTTAATTAAAACAAGCTCGGATGTTGAATCAGCTTAGTTTGTATTGAAACGATTCTATTCAGTGTGTTTACTCGGCCGACTAACGAGAAACTCAAATAATTGTATAGCTGCTGTCAAACACCTTTTTGCGCCGCTTAATTGTGAGATTGTGATTCTTAAACAAATATTATCTTACTTTATTACTTTAAATTTTCATTTTTGACATTATGAATGATGTTTTCTTTGTCTGTCATGGTACCTAAACAAAAATATAGCTACCTTATTTATTTATTTTAATGACGATACGAAAAAAAATGTTTTATCAGTAATTGTAACATTTTAATTCAAAAACAGTGATCAGCAGAAAATTTACTTAAATTTTTTGAAAAGAACCCTTTTGAAAAAAGGAACAGGTTTTGTAAGATAAAGAGTAAAAAATGTGTCTATTCGTTTAACATCAACATTTCTTTGCTTCAAGTATTCTATATCAGAATGCTAAATTATGAGGAAGAGACATCTACTGGCCACGATGTCAATCACACGTGCCTTCATTACGTCCATTCATTTAAACTTTAAATGAATGTTCTTTTAAAACGAACTATTCAACTGCGAGTCTCTAATCAGGACACTGTTAAAAAAACTTAAATATAGATTTTCTTTGCTCTTATTACATTATCCTCGCCTCCAAAGACTTGTTAAAAGAGTACTTTTAGTTTTATGACTCCAAAAGTTTCATTTAATTCGGTTACTTATGAAGACCTTTAGCGTAAATGTATTACTGTAAATCTGTACAAAGGCAATTATTGTAAAGTCCGGGAGTATTGCTTTTAAATTATTTCGAGTGTAGATTATTTAAGATTCTATAAAAGTATATGTTTGTTTTACCGCCGAGGTTAAGGTTAGTTTTACGAATCAAAAAAATCAGTTCCCACATTACTAATTACTTGACCATAAGTTTTAATATATCCCTGAGAACAGTCCAAATTTGTGAAACTATGCCATTTAATAATTCATAAAATTTAAGTTACGCGCTAACTATCTTGATAGTATACTTTGTTATTACCGTCTTGCCCTAAAAGTCGATGGCCATTCCTTCTTGGGCAATTAAAAAATATCTATACATCCGTTTTTCTTCGTTAAAGCTCGTTTAATAATACATATCGCATCGCGCAAAAGCTTTACGTTGATTTTATTTCACACATATTTTTTTTTATTTAAGACATTATTGCATACATTGTCCTAAAACTAAAGAGGTTAATCAAATAGTGTATCATGTGAACGGATGAACATAATATTTATGAACCGAAACTAGCATCGTAATGTTGGTAAAATATGCATGCATAATACGTGCGTATTTCCCTTATGCAGTTGTAATATTTGAATCTAGCAACGTAATTTGTAATCTGAATCTCGGAATCTTGCATCACACGACTTAAATATTCAGGTTGATCAGTGTCACATTTCTCGTCTTAAACATATACAAATGATAACCAAATGATTATGATTTCTTTACCGAATTTCCTTCATACAATTAAGATCTTTACAATTCAGAAAAATATAATACGATGTGTACTTTTGTCTAAAATATTTCATATAAGAATTTCATATTAATTTCACATCACTTCTTTAAAAAAAGGATGAGATATCAATTTTGTTTTTATTATTATTTAGGTCGATGTCAAAAGAAATGATCGCGGCTAAACGGGACGGCCGACAGAACAATGACTCTTGAATTAATCATGGTTATCGCAACATTAAAGAAAAAGTCGATTGCCCAACAGCGCAAGCAAGAAATTATTAATTATACATGCGTTCTAGAGTACAATGAAAAATAAAATAATTGAATGAAATTTAATTAACATCTCATTAGGTTATACTGTAAATTATTCTAATTTCATTTTTTCAATACGTCGTACGGTAAGGCCTAGTCACCTCTAACACAGAAGAGTCTCGGTCCCTTATTATGGATGGCGATTTATATATTACCAATAATATTGTATTGTATTGGATGTGTACGAGCTGACGACGAAACCAATATTTCACGACCATATCCTCTACAGTCATAGTCATACAGCTAATGCATGTTTAGAAACCACAGTAAAATTTAAATAATGTAAAAAAAGGGATAGGTAGTTCCAAATCTTTATTTGGTTTCCTGTTTATTTAGGTTTTCGTACTCGCAAACTGCCTTAATTTTTTATGCTTTTCTAATAAAGCATAAAGTAAATGTAGTACTCCGCAAAATATTAATTACAGCACTTGTTTGTATACCTCAATCCATCCTCCTCGGGCTAAGTATATCGTCACGTAGGGAAGATGAAAGCAACTCTCAAACGAGGGCATAGGAGAGTGTCGTGTATATCACCGGTGTCGTTTCGATAATGTAGTTTTGACAAGGCTCATAACTTAGCGAGAATATGCGCTTCTTCACGTCCTTGTATATATATTTCGCATAAGACGAAATATTACGCCTGTCTATGTAATATACATGTCTAATAGTTTTACAAGCTGTGCGTACATGTATGTTCCCTGTACTTTGTTTATCATGGAGCACTAAATTATTAAAATAACTTCAATTTATAATAAAAAAAATCCAGCTAAAATTATGCGTTAATTTTCCTGATGCTACGGAAGGGCCAAAGCGATGTATATTTAACTGACGAAGTCGCAGGCGATCGCTAGTCTATGTTACTCCTGTACACATAACCTTCCTTCCAACAAAAATCCTGTCAAAATCGATCCATCCGACCGATAGACAGAATTTTTTTTAATTGCCTTTCCGTATAAGCAACGCAAATGCATCATGAGTACGAGATATGATTTTTTGATATTACATATAAATGTACCTATAACTGGGAATAATCAAGCTTACTGTTTGCACTTAAGACTTCTTTAAACAATACATTAACCCTATAAAACCTGCACTAAAGCTTTAGGATTAAAGAAGTAATAACTTTCTAACAAATCTGCAGCTTGTAATAATTATTAAGTTTGTATAATTAATTATTTTAAAATTATTTTGAAGTAAAATTTTTTTCCTTTATGTGTTCACATAATTTAATCAATTATTTGAATGAGATGTAATTAACAATATTTGTCATATAAAGACGGAAACAAATACTCATAACCTTTCTCTGTTATCTCATCAAACATGAAGCTATTAGAAAAGGCGCCAGTTTGTACAAACATTACAAAGTTGTATAAATGTTTGATGCGTTGAGAAGTGAGGTTACAGTCTTCATTCCAGACTCAACATCGCTTCGTTATCCGTATAGGGTTGGTCGCCGCGGGCAACCGTGTGCCAACCATCAACTAGCCAAGCGCATTACTATTCAAATGAAGTTGCATTGATTCAGAATAGATTGGATGTTGAGTTTTGATAAGGAGAGATGACATTTTCTATTAACTGATTTATTTCAGTACAATGTAACGACTACAATAAAGTATTTATTCGGACGACCCTCACGTTAATACCGAAATTAGCTGTCAAAATTTAATTCTGACGTCATTACGTGACCACTCTATTAAAGTCAATCGTGAACTTTCATTAAGCTTATGAGCATCATAGGAATGTTAAGTAAACGAATTTAATTCCGTTTTTGTACTTGAGCACGTTCTATTAAGACGGCCACAATAGAAGTAGTAAATACGCACGACTAACTTTACTACGACTCGTTAGTAGACCTTACGACATTAGGATACCACTTCGTTAGTTTTTTTTGTCAATTTAATTTTTCCTAACAACTTTTTCCTAAAACTTACTAATTACTTGTATAAATGAAAACAACGAGAACTATTAAAATAGATCCGGTTAAAACTTTTATAACATCTTGTTCACTTAAAACGCTTAATGTTCGTACAGATAAAGAAAATGCTACTCGTTGTGAGATGAGAAGATAAGTGTCAAGTGCGGGTCAAACAGTTAACAGTTCCTTACTGTAAGTTATCTTGACTTAAATCGCAAACAGTACCGTATAATTATGACTTTTTACGTAATTAATTTCCATAACGTGGTAACAGTACAAGCTTTGTTTGAGAAAGACTTGCGCGGTTACGGTGAATTTGTTTATGTGACGTTTTGTCAACACATAAACTAATTTCATTAAAATACGAAATATTTTTGGGTTCATTAAATGAACACAAGATGTACTTATATCGTAGCTAACTTCTGGATATATTATGAAAATAAAATGAAGTCATTAACGACACCACAATCGCAAATCTTAAGTACTATGTGAAAAAGTTGCCAGAAAGTGTACGCAAGTAAGTTACTTGAGGGCTCGATATTCTGCAACTTCGCGGTAAGCGTATATTTTGCGCATGAGCAGGACATGAAAAAACGAAATTTATTCCAGTTCCACAGAAAACGTTCAAGTAAGATTGCTTATTCATAAGTAAAGTTGCTCAAAGAATTAATTTAAACTCAGACTAAAAGTTAGTTTATACATTAATAATATATTTTACAAGTAGGATAACATTATTTTTCTCAATAACTAATAATACTCTGTATCCATAGCTTTTAACAGCGCCGTGATAACTTAAATGGTGTTATAACCCTACAATAATTTTAGGCCCTTAAAGCGTTTCAAAGTTTCCTGAATGACCTTAGACTAGGATAACAGCGCTGTAAAACCACCGTTATTTCTCCTTTATAGAGGCAATAGTAAGTGAAAATTAACAATATATGACTGTACTTATACCTTTATATTCTATGTGTGACTATACCTTTATATTGTATGCAAACTTTGTATTTAGACTTTATAAACCGAAATAACAATGAAAGCTCTAACAACCGCACTCACAGATATTTGATAATTACCTAATACTTAATGGCAATTTAGTATAAGAAATTCAGTCAATATCTTAGTTTATTCGAGATCTTGTATATGGTATTCTGCTACATTCAAACATATGTTTAATATAGACTATTATTTCCTTACATGCATAATAATAAATTATTTAAAGTCTTTCTTAAAAAACATACAGATCCTATACTGCACACTATGTCAGTATATACTGAAATTCCTATTAGAAATAGCTAGTGAAACAAGCGTGCTAACGAGACGTTCCATCTGATGTCGCAGTAACAATAGTAAAGGCGGTGCGTACAATTTTTATATTTCGGTATCTGCAGAATGTTTTGTTGTGTTCCATTGTTATAGGGTGACTATTTCATTTATCATTACGTGCCTATTCCTTTAACAATATAGAACAATAAAAATACTGTAAAAAGGTAACTTATTTTGGAAGATATCTCCTTAAAGAAAAATCTAGATAAACTGCATCTTCCATTTTTTTACTAAAGTAATACAAAGAAAAGAAGTGTAAAGAAACGATCTCTCAAAGGTTACAATGTTACAAATCACGTAATGCAGCAATACGGCCTGACATAATTGAATTGGCATAGTTATCATTATGTAAATGCTTTGTCACATCAGTATTATTTTTAACACATATCATTATTAATTGTAACACAGTAAAATAGAGTATAAACATAATATCTTGTTATTGGTTTTTTCGTGCAAACAAAGGTGAAGTATAAAACTGTAAAAATAATAACATCAATTTATATATGTAATTTAGCAACTTTTCTGGATAACGTAAATTGGAAACATATTGTAAATTAAAATTCTACAAACTTAAGAAAATAATCTAAAGTTAAAAAATTCATCTAATATAATCTCATAGCAAAGAAACGCTTACTTCAGTAACTTAGAAATGAATTCGATAGAAATGAACCTCGAAACTTGGATTTCAAGTTAAAAAGTTTACGTCAGGATAAAGAGAAAGAAATGGAGAATATAACTTAAGTTAGGAGTTTAGATCGATGACGTAAAACTTTTAAGAATAAATCTGAATAGAATTAGGACATGTTGATCTTACTAATATTATAAACTAACTATTACCCGCGACTCCGTCCGCGCGGAATAAAAAAAAAAAAAAACGGGGTAAAAATTATCCTATGTCCTATTCCTGGTTCTAAGCTACCTGCCCACCAATTTTCAGTCAAATCGATTCAGCCGTTCTTGAGTTATAAATGGTGTAACTAACACGACTTTCTTTTATATATATAGATTTCGCCGTGATGGAGTTGTAGACGACAGCTAGTATTTCATAAAACAAGGCTTGTTGTCCTGTTATTTTTAGTTAGTAGTAGTAATATCATTTTATTTTATACCGAAAAATACTTTTGACATATTCTTACAAAAACTTATGTTATTCAATTCATCGGCATATGTTTGGATGTCTTATTATTTAAAAAGTAAATTTGCGAATTGCAAAAGTGATAAATGGCCTTATAACATCAACCGTTAACGGCGCAATGAAACGAAATATGGTTTTTCTATACCGGACTCTTAAATATTAACTATATTTCATTTGAAATAGCATTATTGTGTTCAATTCCCAACAAATTGTGCTTGTTAGAAATAACTATTACCATTATTGTAGGGCTAAAATTATTTAATCAGGGCAGTTCAACGATGGCATTACGGCCGACCCTATATGCGATAGATTGCCCTCTAACTATTTTGATAGGCGCAGGTCGGGCCTCTCCATTATTTTCCTGTCAAAGTGATTAAATAAATAGTCCCGCTTCAACTACAGGCAGCTATTTTGTAATTATGGAGGTTTATTGCCCAGACGGGGTATAGGAATGTTTTGGGTGAGCAAAGACCGTGTAGAGCAAAGACTTACACTGACCTCAGGTTAGCTTTTTATGTTAACATTCGCGCAATCGTGGGATTTAGCATTATTTACTTTTAATGAACGCGCGTACACTTTAAGTTTAATTCTAAAGTCAAGTAAACACGGTCGATACAACATTTTGCAGGATAATGTGTAGTTTATACCTCTTTTATTTACTCATATGTAAAAAGGCATACATAAATGTACCTTATTATGTTTAACTATCTACGATCGCGCTGCACCCTAAGTAAGAAGAACTCTGAGAGATGTGTACCGCAAGTAAATCAAACCGTGGGACCAAGCTAGTTTCTGGATGAAGCCATTCTACGTCAATAATGTTAGGTACGAGCCCACTAGCGGTTGTCGCAGAATCGTGCAGAGGTCGGCGGTCATTCGACCCGACCGCGGCCGCTGCTATGTCAGATTGCCATCATCCGCGCTTTGCCCTGCGCTCCGCAACAATTTGCGCAGTTTTCACATTTGAATTGATCGCACGATTTTACCAATTAATGTAATAACTATGTTTTTATGGAACTTGGTAAACAGAAAACTAATTTTACAGTAAAAATAAAATGTAAAAGGATGAATGTCTAGAATGAAGCATTGTTGAAATAATTTAAGAGAACCGTTATTAAAACGTAATAACGTTCTCATTTGAAAACGTAAATTTCTATAAAACTTAAATCAACAAAGGTAAAAGGATAATCTTATTACATGGAATGAATGAAAGTAAAACAGGATGTAAGTAATTGTAATAAAGAAGCGCCTACGCTAATATTCGAGCAAAGGCACCGGAGCACGAACAAAAAAATCAATTTTAAAAGGAGTTGGTGATTTTGTAATTTACGTTAATAAAAAAATTGCTTTATGACATACAAAACTGAAAAGGAGTGAAAACTTTATTCTAATTTTAATCAATTGAAGGTAAACATTTGCAGTTTAATAATTAAATTAGGGTTTCTGGTATTAAAAGATATTTATTTCCTTTCATTGTTTTCAATTTAATTAATTGAAATTATTTTCTATATTTAAAACCGTCTTGAGATCTATTTTATTATCTAAATAGCTATACTTACTAATAGCAGTATGGTCTCAGCGTCATTACATCGCAATCTCTCCCCGCCGGAGCTCAGTACCGAATGACTTCTAATAATGCTCTCGCTGAGCAGAAAGTAAAGTTTTCAACGACATAATCGGACTAAAAGCATTCCATTTTATTTGCCGAATGTTAAGGAATGTAACGATTGCTAAATAGCATGTTTGCTATACGTGGTCGAGTTTGTTTTCTGAGTAGCATGCTTGCTAGCACATACATGAACGAATATTTTATGTAGTGTTCAAGTTTCGATTGTTTCTGAGATTGAAATCGCTTATTTACTTATTTATTTTTATATTGTTATTGAAGAAAATGTATTAAATGCAACACATCTTTTCCGACTCCATTAGTTTCAGTCGTCTAATAAGTAGCGCAGTTGACGTTTATTGTACTTTTTTTCGCGTTCCTCGGCTCATTTCAACATGATTTATTCATGAGTCAGTTTGAGGTAGTTACAGCCGAGATCCAAAGGATTTAAGTGTAGCTTCCATGTATTTTTTTTTAAGTTTTGTATAACTTCTTTTCGCATCGAATTATGATCGGGTTGATTCGGTAAGTGGGTATTTGAGATCGAAATTGCTCCGGCGTTTTACCAATAACTGCATACGTTTGATGCGGAATCTTCAAGTTGATCGCACAATCGAATATAATTCAGTGCTCGAGATATATTTGATTTATCGTATACACAATACAATGGTATACCTAGTGGTTGGCATTGAAAAACCATGTTTAGAGGAAAGGAAAGATAAACAGGAAAGCGTATGAATCTAAGAAGAACAATTTTATAAAAGTGATAATCTATATATATAAAAGAAAGTTGTGTTAGTTACACCATTTATAACTCAAGAACGGCTGAATCGATTTGACTGAAAATTGGTGTGCAGCTAGCTTAGAACCAGGAATAGGACATAGGATAATTTTTACCCCGTTTTCTATTTTTTTTTTCCGCGCGGACGGAGTCTCGGGTAAAAGCTAGTTGTACATAAAATTCAAATGTGCGATTTGTAGTAAAAAAAAAATCCACAAACCCATGTCTTTATTTTCTCAATGCGTCCGAGCGAAGTGTAGTCGTACTAATAACGCTCTCATAAATTCTCACAAATATTTTAATTTTAACTTCGGGAACATCACATTACCTGAAGGCAACCGTTAAAAGTATGCGATGTTAATGAAAGGCATTCCTTTGCAGTACGTGGATAACGTTGTTACTCGTAAACAAAAGTTAACTGTGAAAATGTTATTTTTTATTTTCTCTCTTTATAATACCATTATGTATAACCAGAGTTCAGTTCTAAATAACTTTGAATCAATAGTTTTTTTATTAAAATAATTTAACATGATAAGAGTCTAATTTTTCTTACTTGTTAATTGTACATTCTCAAAGTCTGGTAAAGCGTAACTTATAACGAGATAAAACATTTTAATCAGGTATATGACAAGGGACACTGTTAAATAGACATTAGTTTTAGTGTTAGCTTGAGAAATGTACGTCACTAGCATTTAACATCTTACTAATATTATAAATGCGAATGTTTAGATGGATGGATGACTTTTTGAAGGTATCTCCGAAACGGCTGAACAGATCTTGATGAAATTTGGCATAGATGTAGAAAATAGTCTGGATGAACACACAGGCTTACTATGTTTTTTTTTAATTCCGCACAGACGGAGTCGCGGGCGACAGCTAGTTTTACATAACTTAATGATGTTACAATTCAAATAATACACCAAGTGTATATAGTAAGCACACATACCCGTACTAAGATAAATGTACCAGTAATTGATATTACAGTGACAGTAAAATGCAATTTTAGGCCAGTCATTTAAGCTTAAATTAGGTAAGAATCTCGGAATTCGAGATACCCAGCTGTAAGTCTGTAAATACTTGTATATTGACACCCTAAAAGTTGTCTCAAAACCTACATATGGTAGGGTGTAAGCAACTATTAAATTTCAAGGTCAAAGGTCACAAAAATCGGTTTTTCGCGCTTTTTTTGGAAATATCTCATTTCCTATGGGTTTTTTGCTATTTGTATTTCTTTTCAATATTGTAGAATACAAAATTCTCTACAAATTTTGTTTAAGAATTTTTTTTATACGGTGAACTGTTTGCGAGTTAGAGGGCGGAGAGCGCGCGGTCACAGCATCACTTCAGCCTGCGGTCGAAAACGCGCCATATAGTTGATGAACTATCAATAAATCAATTATTATAAATATTTGTCAAATTAATTAATTACTGACAAATTTGTATGAACTAGCTGCAGCATTTGAGGAAGAAAATTGATCGGCCCAGAAATTATTAGAGAGTGGAACTCAAACCTTATTGGCAGTCTATAATGCTCCGAAATCTGTGAAAAGTCTCGATCATCTTCGTTACATGCATTACGTCAAGTCCACAAAACTTAATAAACCTGTGCAGCTTTCAAATATTCCACCAACAAGTACAGCTGCTCATCAACATTTCAACCGTGTATATTATCAAGTTCAAACTTGGTTAGGACATGATTTGGAACCCCAGGTATGGGGTTGGGCAATACGAAACGATTTTCTGGAGCCTACCATGACAATTTTACCACCTGCTCCAGAAGATTTGCTAAATACAATTTTCTGCAACTGCAAGAGTGGCTGTGGTTCGCGATGCGGATGCAGGAAAGCGGGCTTGTATTGCTCTTTAAGTGTGGCCAATGTAATGGGCAAGCTTGTCTCAATGCTCTACCATATCAGAGCGACATATAATTCCTATATTTTCATTAACAATTCTGCTATTACATGGGCAGGTAAGTGTTGTTAAATAAATTAATACTGAATAAAAAGTGGATAAGTTAGGAAAAAAAAGAGAAAGTAGAATATAATAGTTAATAAAAAATTGACAAATATTTATAATAATTGAATTATTGATAGTTCATCAACTATATGGCGCGTTTTCGACCGGAGACTGAAGTGATGCTGTGACCGCGCGCTCTCCGCCCTCTATCTCGAAAACGGTTTACCGTATAAAAAAAATTTTTGAACAAAATTTGTAGAGAATTTTGTATTCTACAATATTGATAAGAAATACAAATAGCAAAAAACTCATAGGAAATGAGATATTTCCAAAAAAAGCACAAAAAGCCGATTTTTGTGACCTTTGACCTTGAAATTTAATGGTTGCTTACACCCTACCATATGTAGGTTTTGAGACAACATTTAGGGTGCCAATATACAAGTATTTACAGACTTACAGCTGGGTATCTCGAATTCCGAGGTGAACTTACTAAAATGACTGGACTATTTAATTCATCATTTTATTATATTTCGAGGTAAAACCTGTAAAAGCTATTTTAGTATTTTTTATAAATTCTTTTAAAACATAATCTGAGAAAATAATAATATTCCAATGTAGTTTATCACTTCGTATCTAAGCTATAAAAATAATTTTCCAATCACAAGCACTATTGAAAACTAAAGCGAGCCGTGGGCGCGCGTTCGCGAGGCAGTAAGTAATTGGTCGAGGGTGAGCGAACGCAAAACGGATATTGTTTTCGTCGATGAAGCTGCCAGTGCCGTTTAAATATCGCTCAACGGTATCGGAGAAAACGAACAGTTTGATTTTTTCACAACATAACACTAAACACAGCACCTTTTGTAAATTGACAAAAACAAAACGTGAATTTAAATTGAAAGCATTACATAAAAAAAAAAACAATCAATACCTATCTTAAGATAAGAATAAAAGAGAGAAGTGTAAATTGAAAATTGATCAAACCGTGATGAGTTAAGTAAAAGTTTTCTTTGGTCGTTAACTTTGATATATCGTATCCTAAAGTCGTATTAAAGTCGTAGTCTATAAAACTTATATTTGGGTCTAAATAAATTTAGTAAATAATCGGTTAAATTAGATGGATCGTTCAAGTATTGAACCCAAAAACTACAGCATAAAGCAATTCTTACTGCGATTGTCACATTTTAATACTTTTTACTTTATCAGAAATATAAAAGAAAAGTAATTTATAAATATCATCTTATATTAAACTGAATGATACATTGAAAACAAAGGTTGTACGGACAGGGAGTGGGACGGAAAGCGGAAACCAATTAAGTTATACTTTCTGGCAAATGGCGGAGAAGATAAATTTGATTACACTTGCTTTAATACTATTATTCATTTCCAATAAAGAAAATGAACAAAAGTGTGTAGTAACTTTCAAACGTATTTTTTTATTTATACGATTTTTGGCGATTCCAACAACGCTAATAAGATAGATAACATTCGTTACGTCACGATGTATTGTAATAAAATAAAACATGAAACCAAAGAGTTTAAACACCTAAATTAAAAGTACTGTAATCAGCTTCAAAATTTTAAACTTTTAAGAGATGTTTATGTTTCAACTTTATGATTACGTATGAAATTACTTGATAAAATACAATGAAACCAGCTACATATATAATTATCATGAAAAAATATTACAAAATACCTTACCCTAAAAGGAATTAAGCCTGCATTATAATATACTTTTCAACAAAAAAGATACATTTATGTGTAAGGTAAAGTGTTAATTCAATCATGACTGTCACGCACTGAACGTGACATTTACAAGCTTTTTACTCTCAAAATGGCATTCGTTTCAAAGTGACACAATAAGTCCTGGAACACACGAGGATGTTTTCGACAAACAACTTGCAACATTTTATCGTACTGTCGCACCGCATGTTTTTAAGTCATCAAATCTTCATCTATATTCACGTGAATTCATACTTAAATATACATTAAAAAAAAACTATTGTATATAAATTATTACGAAATAGTTATAAAATGTATGTCACAGTCGTAATTTTATCGTTTAGAACGAATGCATTTCAAAACTCTGTTTTACCAAAACTGCGTTCGTGTGGCAAAAGTTCGTTGTGCATGCCTGCCCTAACATCGTGGTTTGAACGCGAGGGAGGTTTCTGAGGCGAGGGGCTGACAGTATGCCGCCCGACGCAGGCCGGCGCGCTCGCCCTGACTTAACTCCGTAAGCTCGATAGGGCAAAGTTCGCGACCGTACATTATGGAACTGTGAATTATTTTTTACAACAAATTTTAAAGTCGGACCAATTTACGAGAGGTAATTTTTCTTATTTTATTGGGGTTTTATTTAAAGGCTATACAGTTTAAGAGTTAGTTACAGAACAGATATTTAATTATATAGGCTGGCTGACATAATGTAAAATAATGCAAGTTTATTTAAAAAAAGAAAATACTTTTTAATTTTTTCGCTAAAATAAAATAAATAAACCACATCTTCCCCAAGTTGTATGGTAGGTTCCTTAATCAGCGTTATTTCTGAATTCCACTAAAATATAATATATACTCTACTTGAATTCAAATTAAAATTAATAATCGTCTGAATTCTACAGTTTTTCATTAAATAGTATAATTTTATTTTATTAAAACAAATACATTATAAGATATAAAAGTTAATAAAATAGAAAGAGTTATTCTATAATTTAGAGATGCGAAAAATTCAAATCAATTGTCTACGTAAAACTACTTTAAAAAGCCTTTCCCACGAATGCTTTTAGGCTAAATAATAGTTTAATAGCACGAGTTCAGTCTCAGATCCATTAGAAGCATTTTCAAGGAAGTAGGTAAATGAAAGCAATTTTCTAAGAAGGAAAAGCAAATCTGCAAACTACAAATACTTTGCAGATTGGTTATTGTTTGCTTTTATCTATATATATAAAAGAAAGTCGTGTTAGTTGCACTATTTATAACTCAAGATCGGTCGAACTGATTTAGCTGAAAATTGATGGGGAGGTAGCTTTTATTCTGCGCGGACGAAGTCGCGGGGAAAAGCTAGTTTTAAATAAATGGCTATCGTTTATATTAGGGTACAATTTGTATAGATTTATCAATGGATCGCAAATTAATTTCACGAAACTCTAGTGATGCTATTAATTTAAAGTCGACAAACAATTTATTAACAAAGTTACGAAATAAAATTTGTCAGTGACGTATTCTAATGGTGTTGAATAAAACTAATCCATTCTCAATCTAGAAACTTTATTAAGAGAACAATGAATCGAGAATCGATTTCCCTCTTTGTTGTTAGTTCGAGCAACCGTAAACTTTTCCGACTAGTCCTAATATTGGAATCCGATTGGCGGAGGCGAAGAGACGTCGCCGGCTATCACGTTCCGCATTTCCTAAAACCGGATAGCTAAAAATAGCTTAATTCACATAAACTTACATAAATAGTACAAGTACTTTTTCTAGTTTTATCGGTATTCAGTACAATACAAACATCGTTTAACATTTATTGTAAGAGACGCTCGTATATTTTATATTACGGTCGCTTCCTTTAAAGTATGATCGTAGGAATATCTATGAGGTTAATGTCATTAAGATACGATTCAACTAACAACGTTTAAAAATTTAAAAGGTTATACTTTAATACAAAACTATATACAGCAACATCAATAAAGACAACATACTTACCCCGTAACCCAGAGAGGTAGAGACCGCGGACTTTCATTTGACGCGGTTCTGACACACCTCTCTCGCTAAATTCATACATCTACGTATACATGCTCATCGGTTTTGGATGATCTTAAAACCGCTCTTCTTGGGTATTTCAAAAATAAGTCCACCTAGGACAGTCACAACCAATACTGCTACTCAATTTCACATCATAAATTTAATAATTTATTTTCATTCTTCCTTGAACTATATCTACAGAATGTCTAAATATCGCAAGTCTTTGCAGGTTTATAGCTTAGACAATTTTTAGCTGTAATAACAGACCATTTTGACAGGGAAAAAATAAAAAGCCAAACTTTAAAATATCGACCATTGGGAAACCAACTAACAACCATCTTCTCGTAACTTAAATAAAACAAAAAACATGTTACCATTCAAATTTAATGGAAATTTAACTGTCTAATCGTAGGTTTTTAGGACCAAAATCTCTTTTCAAAACATATTGTTATCTCTGTTTTGTCAAAGATAATGACAGAGCTGACGATGTGTTTGGTCTCAGCAACCAACGGTTAACCAATCTCATACAGGTGTCCCGCTGAATACTCTCTCATAAACAAATTTACAGTCAAGACGAATTAGTAAAGGTATCTGGTAAAGCAAACTACGTGTAAACTATGCGTGAAGTGAGATTAGTTTCAGAACGTGTTATTTAATAAACATCTAACGCTTTACCCTAAAGTTTTATTAAATTAAAGGCCGGCTTTGTGCAACCGTGTTAACCCCTGTCTAGGGGCAGGTCCATATAAATTTTAGTTAATGTACGAACCTATCATATTTTAGTTGACAGGCAATTTATCAAGGTATAGGAACTGACCGTGACGTGGCAAATTGATACGGACATTCGCACCGGTCGGAAATGGATTTTTGATATTTATTACTTAAAGTTATCATTTTTGAATGGATTGATATTTGTTACTGCGTATCTCTGAACCGACTAAACGGATTTCTATGAAATTTGATACAGATGTAGAACTATTAAGTTTTTTTTTAAAATCTGCGCAGACGAAGTCGCGGGCGGATGCTAATAACAGATAAAATTGTCCAAATACTGTTATGTGGTGTATAAAGTGTGGACTTAATACTGTTTAAGTAACCTTTATATAGCTCTGGGTTCGGTTACTAATTTTTATACCGTACCGTATTAAATCTAATATCCCTTAAACGTTTACCGTAAAATGAAATAAAACCAATAAAATTACTAACCAACCATGTGTATGAGATACAAAATCTAATTTGATGTTTAGCCAATAAATGAACTTTATTCGATATTGGTTTGTTCATATATTTTTTTTAATCTTCAAACTCAAGCGTGGACAATTCAACTTTATGGCCAGTATTTCCAATCTCACAATTGTTGTTATTATACTTTTTTTGTTGTAATTATTACTATTACCTATTACAAAACCAAAAAATATTCAACTGGTTGACATGCATTGCCCCTTTAAAAGTTTCGATTTCATAACCTTAACATTTTAAAGTGGGGAGTACTTTAAAAGTCAGGTCGAAATTCCTAAAAGTGTCAATAACATAATAAAATTCTTGTTATTTACAGTGCGAAATAACACAGCATTCAACATCTTATGATAAGAAAGAAAATAAAAAGGAAATGTGGCACATCTTGATTAAGCCGGGCCAAATGTAACACGCCCGTCATCATTACCTATCACTCTCAGGGGAACTCTGTTTACGTTAACGGTAACAAAACTAGGATTAATGGAATAAGATTTTCATTTAGTTTTTAATAAATACATGGAACAAGTCCTAAAAGAATATTTCATAATATTATTATGGTAATATGAAATACTAGCGGTCGCCCGCGACTTTGTCAACGTAGAATTCAAAAGTAGCCCATAATAAACCCACGTGTATCAACTAGGTTTCCATCATAATCGTGCCAGCCGATTCGGAAATTTCTCGGAACATAGGAGGATTTGCGAACAGACTAGGAATACAGACGATAATCCCAAAAATAGAATTTTCCTTATAAATATTGCAAGTACATCATGTTTGCGAATTATTATTATATTTTATTAATTGTATTTACAAAAATATATGTAAAAATATAATTGACATACACATAGTGTACACACAGGTGGGCACAGTTAATCGAAAAGTTAACTTCGTTAATCGTTAATTCGTTAATTAAAAAATTAACTTCGTTAATCGTTAAAGCGTTAAATTCTCGAAAATTTAATGCAAGTTAAAGTTAATCGTTAACAGTTAACCATACCAAAATTATACATACTAATTTTACACTTATGTGGCGACACTTGTTTAAAATAGTAATTTGACTATACATTCTATAACGCATTAGTACAAGAGAAAGGATGAATGCAGTATAGTAGATTTCATTACGAGTGCGGAAAGCCTGTCATTGCAAAGAGTTCCGACAAATGTCTACAAGTTGACAGTTGAAACAAGTTGTCATGACAGTTTCGCACGTGTACTATTTTTGATACAGTTGCGAAAAAATGAAGCAATTTAATAGAATAATAAAAACACAATAAACTCAACTAACTAAAATGTTTGGAAAATGGCGCCAACCGTAAAAGAATACAAACAGAGTTTTTTTTTTGTTTTCTTCACCCATTCTGGGTAGGCAAATGCCCAAAAAGCCAAGTGTTCAGTAGATAATTTTTATTGATATGAAATGAAAATTAAATTGAATGTGATGAAATAAAATGAAACCTAACCTAATTCATTTAATCAAATCATTAAATTTGATATTATATAAAATTAGGAGCTTCTTTTTAGAAATATTTGCATGAATCATAAAAACTTCAATGATTTTTGTTTTGTATAAACTTCGTGGTTGGTTTTTCTTTTTAACAGACATTATTTTGACAGTTGGGAAAGCGAACGCACGAGTTTGGAAAAGCTAAAGAAAAAGCACGAGTAAAAAAGTGTTTTAATACCTACAGTTGCTCAAAAAGTGGCGTATTGCAGGGACGAAGAGCGTTCGGAATGTGGGCTATTACATACTCGTGCTTTTATATACTCGTAATGAAATATACTATTTCGAACCTTCTTTTGATTTTGTTCTGTTGGTCACGTTTTTCCCGGACGCTCTGATGCATCACACTTGCACGTGAACTTCACATATATTAATTATCAACTCGTTCATTCACCATTCGAGTCCCCGACAGTCGCCCGACATAGCTGAACTTACGAGCGTGGCGTGCCACGCAATTTAAACAAAATGTCAGCACGTCTCCAAGTTTCTAATTTAACGATTAACGGACTTTTATTAACGGAAGTTGAGTTTAACGGAAGTTAACAAAAGCGTTAACACTTTTTGAAGTTAACTTAAAAGTTAATCCGTTAAGCAAAATGTTAACTTCGTTAATTAACGATTAACGGATTAACGAGTTAATGCCCAGCTCTGAGTGTACATTTTATCAGATACTGTGACTAAAATTATTACATATAAAATAACCCTTACCCCAAAGATTTTCATACTTTTAAAGTACATGTTTAAAAAGTCTTGGTTATAAAAATGAAACTTAAAAAAAAAAACTACCATTTGAAAACACGATAAAGCGGACTAAAATCGTTTCAGTTTTAAGACTACTGTGTCAGTCAAACGATCCTACGACGGATATTAGCAGGGCGAGTTTCATCGCCGAGCTTGGCACAAATTATTTCTGACGATAAATTCACAAGATGGCGTTTACACGGCTTTAAAAATAACGAGATTTCCCATTTCATTTATCCTTGTACGAAAAAAGCAGAAATTATCACGTAAAATTAACGTTACATTTTTGCACTTCATAAACAATTGTAATTCTTGTCTAAAACGGTCACGTGATCAAAATAATCTCGAAACCTGTACAAAAAACGACGTATACATAAACGTCATTAATAAATCCCACTGTAATAAATTCCCTAAGGAATAAAATATTAAAATATGAACTCCTTTTTATCAGACTAATTTTTAATCTTTTAATTTATAATTAAAACAATATACGGGGATTAGAGAGTATGGTTTAAATCAATTTAAATTGAAATTATGGAGATCATGAAATAAGTATACGGTAAAATAAAATTTCAGCAAAAAAAGATACGATACTTTCGTACCGAGGACCCACGATGATACTGCTTAGCGACGTTATTATAATCGAACAAAGGAAAAGCAGAAGCACTCAATATAAAAGGGATTGCGAAAAAAATGACAGATCACCTCCCAAATTTTTCATTACGATTTATTTTAAAAGCATTTTCTACTTCGCAAATTAATGATTCGTTTTTAAATTCATTCAATCTCAAATTACATTTTTAAAATACAACACAAAGTTTCTTAAAAAACATATAGTTAGTGTAATTAAAAATTATATCGCACAAAATTTATTTGCAACCAAATGAAGTTTTCATATTACATGACGGAAAGTTATTTTAATTAAATGTCAACATTATAAAATTAACACGCAATTAACATTAAAATCACTTTGTTCCAGATTATCACACTGCAAAATCATCACGGACTAACAATAAAGTGATATAATGTGTTAAAATAAATGAAGGCCTAATGTATAAAGCTATAACCAAACAATGTTTAAATGAAATACAATGCAGAGGTACAGAATGTGACCAGAATTAAAGGATGCAACTAGTAATGATAAATTTCCTAATAATGTTCGACGTGGTGTTTATATTCTTTTTGTTCTTAATCGCGGTCACATGCGTCATGAACTACATGCCGGGTCGCAGCAAGAAGCAGGAAGCTACAGAGGATGAAGTGGAGGATGACGTCATCCCTCCACCTCCGCTGTTCGCTGGAGAAGATATCGAGAGGCAAGCTTCGACCAGCAGAGATACATATGTGGTTATATCACCTCCGATCGACAACCACAAAACCAAAGATGGATGTCCTATACACGTGGTCTAACATAAGCATTGATGAGTAAGTTGTTTATTTCGTTTTTTTTTAATATATTATTATTTAAGACCCTGTGATATTCTATCAGTATACAGTAAAAATCCACCTATTTCATATTTAATTTTTTATAACCTGTAAAATTATTGAACCATCAATCCTTCCTTTAGTTATTTTAAAACACTCTCCGACACCTATCCCTACTCTACGTAAGCTTCATTAATCCGTATACAAACACTGGAATCCCTATAAAATGAGTTTAAGGTTTCTATTAGCTATTCGAACAAAACATGTTCAGTAATGGCCGCTCATCCTGAATCCCTTTTTTATTTATTGAACCACAGGGAACTTGTACTAAGTCACGAAATATTTACTCATATAACTGTATGAAATTGGATTAATAAACTTTATACAACCATAACTAAGAGTTCAACGACAAATAATGACTTTTGACAAGAGTGGGAAAAAACAATTGAACGAAGGAATGTGGAGGTATGGCATGGTACAGTCAGCTGCATAAATGTGTATACATTTACAAAACTTCAGAATATTGTATACGCCTTCAGTTACAAAAAAACATGTACACGTATTCCTTATTAGCATGTATTCGTGGTTGGAAGCATAAGGACGGATACGTACATACATATTTTTGAAACCGAATACGTATGCAAGTTTCTGCAGCTTTGTAAATATACACATGTATATGCAGTTGACTGTACATGACGTAGTATAAAATGTAAAACTATTTTCTTTCACAGATCAACGTAGGAGTTTATTCTAAAGAAGCCTTATAAGAATGTAGTGTCGAAGAAAATAATAGTAGTAATTTTATACCAATTAGTCGAATTAAAAAAATAATCTTGTTGCAAGAAAAAAAAAGGAACATTTTGGGACACAAGTGTTAGTAACACAATGAAACGGTTAGTATTCTGAGGATCGAGGGTAACCAAGCATAGTTCAGTGTTAGTAACAATTCATAAGAAAAATCGACACAAGACAATTGTTTCGAGACAAGAATATACTTTATTTATCCACGAAGCTTAGCGCAGCGTTGGAAATTGTTTTGTTATTTACATTGTAGTTTAATATAGCTGCTTCGAAACTTTATTGGTGTTAATCTATTGTAAGTTAATACTGCAGTGACAGTATTGATACATATTGTCAGCTCTCATATTCACTTTGACGTAACAGAACCAAAAATATGTGTCAAGACAAATGTCACGGCAGTCGAAACCTTAATAAATATTGAACGATTGTTCATCTTAGTGAAGGTTCCATTAATAATAATTTTACGCGTGTCATTAAACATTGCATAAATGCTTAAGATTGATGTGACTGAATTATAGGTAGCATATTATATAAAATATAATTAAGAAATAATTATTTGTTAGCTTTTATGTGCCTAACTTAGGTCCCGTAATGATATCGCTTGTAATAAGAATGTTCACCAAATTTCTTGCAATATTATACTAATTTATTGAACAGTTACATAGTTCATTTTTATATATTTTTACATTATTTATGGTCAATTTAATTACTAATTAGAAATTAATTTATTTGTGAATTATTTATTAAAAGATTTATGGTTTAATATGTTTACAATTTCCTAATTAAAATTTATTATATAATGGATATTAGAATTCAGGATTAGGGTAAATTTAGTATTAAGATACGTATAATAAAAAAAGACAATACATGTATTACGAAACTTTTCTCTTGATGTATCTTTTATTTTTCGATGAGTAGTGAAAGTAAGGTGAATATCCAAGGATTAAAAATATAACTATTAAATGAAAACACTAAAAAAATCAATAGCATTTTAATCTTATCGATCACTTTTGACAGAATAGTTATAATGAAATAATCTTGTATTACAAATCAATATCGTCCCTTAACTAACAACACCGCATATGTCATTTTTATTAACTTTATAAGAGACGAAAAAAAGGTCTATTTAAAAAAAATAGGTGGATTATTTTTTATTTCTTAATAAATATGCTATTTAGCGCCTAAAACTTTTTTTTTTTAGTTTTTGTACGTGTACTCTATTTTTACCTTTTTTACTAAATTTCTTCATCTTTCAATTATCGTGTGACCAATTTCAGCAGCTCCATCTATTGCCATTAAATGTGAAAACCGCCAATTTTCGACTTGAGGGATGTTGTAAGCTAAGGGACGATATGTAAGTTGTGACAAATAATGGTACCTAAACTGAATGATAACATCATGAAGTGTTATAAAATTATAAACAAAATTGAGGAATACCTTCATATAAATAAACGAGTGGACATAAAAGACAAAAATGAACAGCAAAATAATAATCACATGTGATATATACACAATTTTTAAAAGTAGTCATAGTTAAGTAATATTTCGACTAAAATTAATTGTTATACTGGTGTTAACTAAATGTACTGGCAGTCCCTTTAGTACCGATGATGTTAAGCTATTTCGACATCAAAAACGTTTATGGTACTTCATAGTTCTAAAACGTTAAATAATGTCCTAATGTCCACCGGTATTAAATGGTTGCTTTATTACCTTTAAAATAAAATGCACTAAATGCAGTGTTGCCATATCATATTTTGTAGTTTTATTTTATTAACCACCTCTTTTTAATTATAGATTTTTACATCTAATTTTTATAAATAATTTTTAACCCGAATCAAGATTTTAAATTGTGATTTATCTAACTCTTAGTTTTCGTATTGTAAACGTAAGAATTTTTTACAGTGGTGGACGGCAGTAACTACAACATCTGTTGTACGAATAGGCCGGCTAGCCCGGTGAAATATCACGACCACACAGAAGACACCCGTCAAGTGGAAGCTATTCCGCGTTTCTTCTGATGAGTGTGCGTGCCGAAGTCCTCATTTTATTCCTCTTTCCCTTCCCAACCTTTTCTTAAGGGAAAGGATTGGAAGGTGAAGTGGATTTAACGTAGGCGGAGACGCGTCTGTGCTTGCGGATCGCTATGGGTAACGGTTGCATAGCTATTCAGGTTAAGCGAATCCAGGTGGCTCGTTTACCACCTTATAATGTAAAAAAGAAATAATTTATTACCAACCTGTGTCCATATTATATTTCTTTTTTACATTTCTTCTAAAACGAAAATATTTCATTTTAATTACATTCAAAAAATTATTAACCAGCGTTACGTCAATTAATTTAAAAGTGATTAAAACAAATCCAACTTCTTATTATCAAAGGCCAGTTACTTGAAACATGATCAATAAATTACAATAAAAGACAAAGGACTACTCCGTGAAACTTTTGCGAGACATTTAATGTACACAATCGAGCCGCCAATAAAGCGTCAAGATAATTTCAGGTGTTCCCCCGCAACACCTGGGGCGGAACTTTGACGGAAAATCGATTTAAAGTAAACAGAGCTTTTATATTGTAAATTAAAAATGGTTAAAGCATTACAAAATATTTATATTGTACAAAATAGTAATTTGTGAGTGTAAAAGGATCAACAGTGGTTATAAAATATAATTTGTTATAATATTTTGTGTGAAAAGTCAGCGCGGAATTAAAAAAAAATCTTAATAAATAGCCTATGTTCTTCCAGACTATGTGTATATCTATGCCAAAATTTCATCAAGATTCGTTTAACCTTTCTTAAGGTATCTTCTAACAAACACCCGTCATCCATTCATCCATCTAAACATTCGCATTTATAATATGCGTAAGATATATAAGTATATGTAAAATCATCCCAAACTGAGTTCCAGATTGTAATCTTACCTTATTCCAGATTTCAACTAGATCCGCTCAACCGTTTTTGATTTTCATGGTTACAAATATAAATACAAGCTATCGTATTTCGAATTAATAGTATACTAGCTTTTGCCTGCGACTTTTTGCGTAGAATAAAAAAAAAACTTAATTAGTCTATGTATTCTTGTATATATAGAAGCTCTATACTGAGGTACTCGTATACTAGAAAGAAGAAGTGTTTGTAGCATTAGCACTTGTGCTCTGTAGTGGTTATCAAGGGTGAGTTGAGCCGCTTATGGACCGTGTTGTCTTAGGATAACAATAGCAATCGTATATAGAGGACAAAGGTCGGATATTCCAGCTATTACTATTGTAAACCTTGATAGTTAACCTTACGGTATAATAATTCATTTATTTAAGATTTCATAAAGAATAAAAAAGAATAAAATGAAAACAATAAACAGAATACGAAATACTTATTTTTATTGCGGTAATTTTAGTTAAACTATTATAAAATAAATATTTAAAAGCAGTTTTAATAGCAATATGAGAAAATTGTCATTACAGCAGACATTTTCTTATATTGTGACCCTATTCAAGTATACGAGTATATCGGATATTTTACTAATTTTTATACCTGTCGCTATGAGAATTGTTTCATATATTCTCTTTGTAGGCCAAAGTTTCTTGTGTAGTAATCCTTATTGGTATCACTGGTTTAAGAAAGCCATAGCGTTAAACAAGTTTTGTTTTGCTAATCATTTTTGTATTTTACATTGATTTATATTAAAATTTATAAATAATGTTAAATTGAAAACTAATAAATGCTTTTTACGAAGCAGGCTATGTCAGACATTTCTTTTTTTGCTCAAAACATTGCAGTTAATGTTTTAAAGTTTTTTAACAAATTTTCTTCTTTACTACTAACTAACTATTAATATTTTTTTCTTTACAATATTGACAAAGAGTAGTGGGACTTTATTCATTTGCCAGTAACTACTTGATCGATCCTTCGAAATTCGATCTAATTTTTCTGCATTCTAAATTTGAACATTTGTCATAACAATTATAACTCAGAACTACTCAGAAATGTGTTTTCTTTTTTCTTAAAGTCATTCTGTATTCCTAACAAAAAGTTTCTGTTATGAATTCTTTATCGCGAAACACACTTATTCTAGGCAGCTTTTTGTTACTATTCACATAACAATGACTTGACCCATTTGTTATGTCAAGGTTATAATAGAATAGATTTCAAAGTTAACCTTGCTAAACAACTTGGACAGAAGTAAAAACATTTTATTAGATAAAAGCGCTGTTTTCAGGTAAAAATAGCAACAGAAGAAGTTTATTTTTATTTATTTTAAAATAGCATTAAAATCATAATTTTTTACAAATATAGGCTTTTTTTACAAATAAGTTTTATACACACTAAATTGTCTACAAAAGTTAAAGTTAAAAAATATTAGTGTAAAAAAATTATGCGATTCGAACTCGTTTTTAAATAATTTTAAATTTTATTTCTTACTTAACATTTCAGCGAAAAATTGACAAACACCTCACTCGTTAAAATCGATTCAGTCGCTTAGGCTCTACGGCCCGGTACAAAGGAATTTACACACAAACGAATCCACATACATAAAAACAAACTTACATACGCACGAAAAACATTACCCTCTTATCGGTCGGGAAAAAATAAATAAAACTAAAAGCTGTCGTCAGAAAATTTACCGGGACCGATATTTAAAATAACATCATTTCATATTCTAGGCATCATAAAAATCTACTTTTTAAAGAGTCTTTTGTTTTAAGCTCCTTTTTGTATTTTGTTCTACAATTGTTACTAAATAACAATCAAAGAACAATGGGTTATTAAAATTCATATCAAAATAAATAGCCTTTGAATTATTCTTTTGTCTAGTTTTTATTAAAATAAATTGGAATTCAAAAAAATATGCTACGGATATGAATTACAAATATTTTTTATAAAAAAAATACACGCAAAAAAAATTACCACAGTACCGCGTAAAAAAAATTAGAAAATTTTGCTTTTCAGTTTCTCATCACAATAGTATGCATCAGAAACCTTTCACATTTACTCCGTGTGTGTATTTTCGATGCACCTATGTGTCAAAGAATCCATTTGTAGCGTAAAAACGAAAAGATGCGAATATAAGAGAAAGCTTTTGAAGACCGGCGGGAGGTCGAGGCGATTTTAATTATTGCAGGTGACATTATAACTAAAGAACGGCTGAATCGATTTGACTGAAAATTGGTGGGCAGGTAGCTTAGAACCAGGAAACAAACGGATAATTTTTACCCCGTTTTTTATTTTTTATTCCGCGCGGACGAAGTCGCGGGTAAAAGCTAGTACATGTATAAATGGCATGACTATACATTATTTACAAGTGCTGATTTGATGTTGAAGCTGGAAGGCGGCCATAGGAACTTCGGAATGAAACGACACAACCCCATCGAGTTTAGGCTCGTTAAAATCGTGTTGACGAATAGATTTTTTGTTTTATTTTATTCTTTTAACTAACGAGCACATAAATAAATCTTATTTTTAAATGATTTTTTATTTTAATATTTATAACTATTCGCATGATTCATTTTCTTGTTACCTATTTTTATAAATGCTCTAACTTGTAGCTTATTGAAATACTTTTCCAAAACTTGCTCAAGCAAGTTCACATTCAAATGTGCCACAAATAATTTGGTAGTCTGAAAGACATTTCAATATACAATGGTAGTGACAGTGATTTACGCAGAGGGTTTGGAAAAAGATTTCATATTTATTAATAACACAATACCGTTCAAACTGTCTTCTAACCCATTTATAATACTAAAACTTTAGTATTGTGATAGCGTACAATTGTTTTGTAATAATACTTAATTTTTATTCATATAACATGAAAAACCTTTCTTTTATATGAAAAATGAGATTCATATGTAGGGCAGGCCACATTTAAAATAAAAATGAACGTCTTTGATACTTTTCATTAATACAAGATGACTCGAAGGCAGACGTAACGTATTCTTGAAAACAGGCTGATGTTACGAACATTAATTAAAACTCCTTCGCTGTCGTTATCAAAAGCTTTCCATCTTTTGATTTTTTCCGCAAATTTATTCTTATAATACAAGATAATGCTTTTTAGAAATTATATAATAAATACAAAAAGTTTTTCATTTTCCTCTCAAAAACAGAAAACCAAATAGATAACTGTATCTCCCGAAGGTCTTCTTTCCCTACCCACCCTTTTCTTACAAAGAAATGATGGAATAGGGAAGGGAAGATAGAAATGTACTCTTTCTGTGCGTCCCTTCCTACGTCGATTATAGGTAGACAACGCATTTGCAATTGCGAATACCTACGGGGTGCGATCGATTCACTATTTCGGCGAATTCCGGTGTCCGCTTGCTCGTTTGCTACCATAAGATATAAAAAAGTTAAACGACAACTACGCATAGAGATTATGTTTCATAAACAATACATAAATATTCAAATAAAGCCTCTTTTGTGTTGTCTTTACTTTGAATCTTCTATATCAAAGTTAATTATTCAACAACATCATTTCAATTGTGCCGTGTGGAGCTGTGACTTGACCTATTTACACTCAAGGCCAACTTAGAAAGAGGTAAACGGTCCCTAAACTTATTATCACATTAAGCAAGTGATTTTATAAATACATATGTTTGAATAGATGTAGGGATATTTGTGATCTGGTCAGTCAGAATAGCTTAGCTGATTGTAATGAAATTTGACACGTAGATTACGGTTTGGAAAAAGCACATAGGCTATGCTTTATCTCGAAGAAATATACTGTTCCCGTAGCGCAAATTTCGTTTTAATTATCAATTAGTAATTCTGCAAAAGCTACACTATTCCTAAACTGTTCCTGACTTGAAATAAAGCTGATTAAATAAAAAACTTAAAAAAAGGTACAAGTTAAGTACAACATATTTTAATTAAATTTATATGTCTAAAAATTACTTTAGCTGGCAAATGTCAGCTGTAAGTGTTACTGGTAGAATCACAACACAGTTATTAAATATCTGCAAATAACATTTTCAATTTCCGAAGCCACTCTTAACTTGCAAAGCACTCATAACTTCATCTTACTGAATTGCAACCTAATTCCAGTAACTTTTCCAACAGAAATTGACTTTATGTTTGAACAATTTGAATACTATGAATAAAAGCAACATTTTATTTGTATATTTGTGCACAATAATCATAGATATATGGCTTTTATATCTACTTTTTATGAACTTTCCACTTTTATCTTTTCTTTGCATACTAAGATCATTCAGTTCTGATTGGTAATATTTTTTGTTTCAAGCAACAAATGTATGTATTAATATTTTAAAGCATATTTGTTACTAAAAGCGTATAGCTAACGACTCTTCAGAAATGATCGCGGTTTTACGCGCTCTTTGAAATGTTCAGGATTGTAGTTGAATAGCGTTTCGTTCAACGCCTCGTTTTTTATACAGCACCTTTTAGCAATACGATTTTTGAAATTAAATGAGTTTTTATTTCTTTTACCGATGTTCGGAACGTTTTAAATAATATTTTAATTCTATTACTCGTATCTTTACCAAAGACCGGCAACGCATCTGCTGCTGTTCCAGTGTTGCTGGCGTCTAGATTTCTTTAACTGAAAACACTGGGTTAACAAAATGAATAAAAAAATGTTACTTAAATAACGATCTGTATGAAGCTGTAATTGAAACGTATGGCAATTTCGAATACAATAGCACAAGAGACGGGGTCAAAAAAGATCAAATGACAACGTAATTACGGGTACAATGAAATGTTGCTAACACACCGGAGATAAAGCGCCTGGAATTCTGCCAAAATGTCCAAAACACGAGCAGATAATTTCGCAGGTGAACTTACTGTTACAGGGAAATTCATTTTACGACGTTATAATATCTGTGCTACAATTAAATTTTAAATAACAAAATAATAACGAGATAATTGTTAGCAATAATGTTATTTTTAATTTGTTACTATCTGGCGACATTTAATCATACTGGCATAGACAGCACCACCTAAGGAAGAAAAGAAATGTGATATTGTAAATGACATGAATGGAATCTTTATTATAAAAACTCCATACCTGTTCCTTTTGTTGTTTTAATTCTACTATTTTTATTATTTTTTTAGCCTTTTTTAGCCTATTTGCGAAAAAAAAATTCTCAAAATGTAATATAACAAATTCATGAGATATTCAATACCTGAACCAAAAAAAATCTTGACACAAATGTAATGTTAAAGAGTGTCTTTAGATCCTCGGGTTTAAAATATTTTTTGTCTCAGTGTCACATTTGTATCTGGAACGTGTGAGACATGAATTACTAATAATCTTACATTAAGGCTACAAGTAATATTTATTTTCTAACTAGCTGTCGCCCGCGACTCCGTCCGCGCGCAGTTAAAAAAAAATGAAAAATAGATGTTGGCCGATTCTCAGACCTACTGAATATGCTCACAAAATTTCATGAGAATCGGTCAAGCCGTTTCGGAGGAGTATGGCAACGAAAACTGTGACACGAGAATTTTATATATTAGATTATGCTTATGTGCGATTGAATGAATGCTTTATTTTTGCCTCAAACATATTTAGCATTTTGTGCATAATTTTAACAGTTGTTATATATTGATCATACGCGATTTTTTTTTAATCTCTACGCGCTTTTTAGTTTATGTTGAACCCAAAAATATAAATGTTGTTTATAGAGGCAGTGACATCAAAATAAATTGTAAAGCTGGCGTGGCAGTGAGCATTAATAACGTTAAAGGGGCCATTAACTCAAATATCAAGTATCGTAACGAAGCTGATTGTAAATTGAATGCCATAAAACAGCGACAAGCTGCTGCCCAAACTTATCGTGATTTAAAATAATTTTTCTTCAAATATTTTCTTAATTTAAAAAGTATAACAGCAACGTTCGATATTTAAAATGTTTTGCAACTGATTAAAATCGGATTATGTGGAGAAAAAAATCACAAGTATGTTAAAAATATACAAGTATCTATCAATACAAACCTTTGTAAAATAATGCTATCAATTGATATTTATGCCTCATGATAGAAACGTGAGGGTTCACATTTAGGTTTAATTCGTTAAACTCGAACTCGGAATAGTTTATGCGGCACCATTTTTAAATTATTTAATGATATGAAACTGAATCTTGTCAACTAATGGACATGAAATATTAAATGCAACCCGCAGTGACGCATTGTGGTCCAATAATACGAGTATATTTACTATGATATTTGAAGTATGCATAAAACATAAATTACGTAGATTTTAATTATATTTAACAGTACTTTGATATGACGGTTACCAATAAAGCTATAAAATTATTAAAACTTTCGTGAGACATTATCATTAACTTATATAGGAACGGCTAAAACACTCACGTATATATATATATATATATATATATCCGATGTTGGCACCGACTAGTTTCCTATATAAGTTAATAAAGATATAAGCAATTATTTGTTTTTTGAAAATTTTCTGAAAATTATAAAAAATATAGCTTAAGTTCTTACTGTGTATGGATAAAAATTATAAACACTAAGCACTAAACAGAAACATCATAAAAATTGAATTAACTGCAAGTATTTCAAACTTAAAGCTCATTATCAGACTAATATTGTAAATGCGAATGTTTAGATGGATGGATGTTTGTTTGAAGGTATCTACGAAACGGCTCAACTGATCTTGATGAAATTTGGCACAGATATAGGACATAGTAGGGAAGAATACATAGGCTACTTGTTACGTTTTTTTTAATTCCGCACGGACGGAGTAGCGGGCGATAGCTAGTTGTATATAAATATAACAGAACAGTAATATCATAGTAATTTTGGTTAGATTTACATTAGATAACATAAGTAATGCATCTAAATTACATGGCACAAAAAACATTTCATTTAATGGACATATTTTTTTTAATTTCGCGTTATTGCGGTACCCTGAGAACTTTGTATAATTACGACGCAACGCGACCGCTTTCAAAGCTGATTTAAATGGAATGCATATGAAATTATTTTCTAAAAAAATGAACAAAGCATATGTTCTACGGAATTCTATTCTAAATCTAAATGGTTTATGGAATTACTCTGAGGATTAAAGTAAAAGTGAAAAAAAAAAACATACAGTGAGTCTATGGTAATTTTGTTTATCTGAACTCTGTTATTTTTAACGTGATCACTATTTCTTTTAAAAATAATACAAATTAAGCTTTTTTTAAACTTCACTTGATTATTGATTCCTCAATTTTTATTCAGGTTTCAAAATATTTCAAATAAAAAACATAAAGTTGTCCTCGTATGAAACCCTAAAGCAGACTAAGCTTTACATTAAGGGCTTTGACTGATTTTTCAAATATTTGCTTCTGTATATTAAAACGCTTTTCACAAGGGCTAGAGGACTACATTAAAAATATTTTTACAAAAGCTAGATACAGGCAAAAAAATTTATTTTTATAAAATATAAATATAAATGTAGATGACATTTACTGAAATATAGATAAATGTAGATGAAATGTACAGGAAGTAAAAAATAACTGCACAAAAACTCAAACTCAAACATTCAATAAAATAAAATATAAGACCGGCAAAAGTATTCAAGCAAATTCGCTTGACCGACAAACAAGCCAGTGCAAGAGTTAGTTTTTGTTTTTACGAATGTAAATATGTCAAAAATTCTTTATGTAGACTTACGTAACAGATATCAGTGTGCTTGGTTTAGCGATGCACTGTTTGTATATTTTTCGGTGAACAAAAGCTTGAAAAAAAATGTCAGAACACAACAAAAGAACGCCACCCACCTCATTTCAATTCGTGATTGCGAACCGGCTCATTTATTCTTCGATGAGACCTGTTTTAGTGAAAACAGCAATGTTCTGATGACAAAGAAAACACTATATTTATTTTAACAATAACTGTTATTAAATATACGAAACACAACATAAGAAAGGGAAGAGCCTAAATGAGAAATTAGCAAAGTAAAAACTGTATTATAGACTCTACTTATTATTATTTAATGATTTATAGATATAAAATAAAGATTATTTATAATTCAGGAAACTCATTAAATTTAGGAAATTTTATGATGTATATTTTCTAAATAAAATTCAAGAAATTATTAAATATAGAAAAGTTATTATGGTAAAAAATGTATTTAGTCCTTTGGTCTTTTGAAAATGTCCGAGACAGATAAAGGTTTTCTTAATTAGTTCTTAAGCAGCACAAAAACAGTAAATTAATTTCTGGCAATTTATGCTTGGTAAATTACCTTTCTTAAAGAAAAAATAAATTAGATCCATAAAAAGGTTTTACTAAATTAATCTGTTTTGATGGATGTGCTCAAAGTATTCGGAAATTTATTAACTAAAATATATCATGCAAAATTAAATTCTTCATTTATTTTTGTACACACCCACGTCTTCGCGTAATGGAAAACTAAAAATATGCGAAGTATTACGTAAGTTTTCGCTTCTGTAACATTATAAAATAATATCTAAATTTAACAAATTATTTGTTTTTGGCATCCCTAAAATATCATCTTATTTTTGCGATGTATCTGTTTAGTTATACGTTTGAGGTATTACAATAATTTCATTGCTATACGCTTATTTACTGATATGTCCATAGCTTTCGACTCGTGAAAAACTGCAAACAAATAATATAAACGTACAAAGATTGATTACATAGATAAGAGTTAAATGACTACGATTTTTTGGATTATAGCTTTGAATTGAGAAATACTTATTTACATTTTCCCATGTTATTTATAACAAATGCTTATAACTGTGCTTAAACATACTATACCGATTATCTACAAAACTTGCTTATTACATAACAGTAAGGAAAATAATAGCATTCAGTAAACTAACAATTGCTGAACGATATTAAAATTTAAGGCCAACATTTGTGACATTTTCTCCCTTAGTCTTAACGGTTAATGTTCTTTTATAAAAATACGTTTTGTGTCTTACCGGAACCAGAAACGGAAACAGATGTCAAAAATAAATTTTAGCAGAAACGGAAACGGAAACGGATGCGGAAACAGAAGTGTAAATAATAATAAAAAACTTATTTACAAAAATATTTTTTTCGTTAAAAACAGTTTGTATTCGTTTTTAATTTATTAAGGCATTGGATATCGGTGTCCTTTAGCCTTCAATGTATGTATTTTTACTGCGCTGCAATAAGTTAAACTACGCGTTTTTTTTAAATTTACTTTTAGGAAACAAAATTACACTATTTACAAATTAAAGTTCGCCAAACCACTCGTGTTGACAAACGACAAATATATTTCTAACTATATAATGATAATGATATACATTACATGGTTATCACTTATTCAAAAGTACATTTAATAACTCGTAAGTATGAAATAGTCACATTTTGCCAGTTGTCAAATTTTATATGGACAACAACTAGACAGTTAACTCCAGCAAGAGAAACTGATTGTTTCAAACAGCAGCAGAAAATATTACGCGCTTAAATTCACAAAATAGTACGTAAACAAACAAATGCGACAAGTGCCGAAAGGCCGCGCACTTGGATTTGGATCTCTCAGCCGTTGTAAAGTTCCGTTTTATCTCCGTTATAAAAGTTGCGGAAACAGAAGCAGAAACGGATGTTGAAAAGCACGCGGAACTTCCGCACTTGCGGAAACGGAAACAGACATCCGTTGCATCACTAACGTTTTTATCCGCGACTTCGTTGAAAGGTTGAAAAATTTATCATGTTTTACTCGAGACTCGTGTTCTATATTTGTGCCAAATTTCAATAATACGTAACAAACGTATCCCACGGGAACTGTACACATTTTCAGAATCATATGTAGCATATGTATTCTTTCAGACTGTGTTCTACATCTATAGCTAATTTCGAGATACGAGCAGCCGTTCTGGAATTACTTTCTAACCAATCCATTTATACATCCAAATTACAATTGGCGATAGCGTTAGCATAATTCATTCGAAAATAATTTAACAGTGGTAGACGCCAGCAACAACAACATCAGTTGCACAAATTGGCCGGCTCGCCCGGTGAAATACCATGACCACACAGAAGACAGGCGTGAAGTGGAAGTAATTCAGCGTTTGGTCTGATGAGTGAGGTGCCGGAGGCCCAATTTTAGTCCTCTTTTCCTTCCCACCCTTTTCTTATAAGGAAAGGATGGAAAGGGAGGTGGATTTGATGGAGGATGCATAGGAAGGTTAAATATTCTCTTTTTGTGCGTCTCCTCCTACGTCGATTGAGGGTGGGCAACGCATCTGCAATTGCGAATGTCTATGGGCAGCGGTAGCTACGCCATTTCGGCGAATCCATGTGGCCGCTTGCTCGTTTGCCACCTTGTAATATAAAAAAAATATTATTATTATTTTTACTCTAAAATGCAGTCTAAATGTATTACACTTTTCTTATTAATTTACTAATAGGTATATATTTCTTAATTAATAATTTATGTAGATATTATTAAGTGGAATAAATTTATTATTCATATTTAATTTCTAACATTCAATTACTATCTAACAGTGATTCATTAAAATGTACATGGTTCACAAAATGAAATTCCTGAACCGCGCGCGCACTATGTGACCCAATTAAAACATTAAATCATTTTGTAAAACCTCGAAAATATTCAAAATTATTTTTTGGGAACATAAATTTTTAAAAATAAGTATTTTTTTCCCATGACTTTTAATAATAGTTTTTTTCTTCTTCAAACCTAATAAAATTTAATTTTCTAACTTGATAGTAGATTTATAATAAGTTGCGAAATCGTGATTTTGCATGTTTTCACTATAGGCTATTCACTTACATAGCTTTTGTATTTATATTATGCGACTTTGATAAAAAACAAATTTTGGTATGTATGTTAATAAATGTTTGCAGAAATATCATATTATCATATTATTCTAGCCTGCATCGTGGTTAATTAAAAATATCTGTTTTGTATAGTACAATAAAAACAATGAAATATATTTATTTATTATTCGTGACAGACAGTGCCTTGATTTCGGTGGTAAGCGAATAAATTACGTTCACGCCGACGGGCGCCACGCCACCTGCAGTTAATAGGTGAGCCGTGGCCAGAAATATAAATACACGAATAGATTAAGGCCTGTTTTTGCACCTACTTTTTTATAGCGAATAAATAAATTTCCTTTAAATTTCATTGTTTATACCGAATAGCTTTTGGCGGCGACTCCGTCTGCGCGAAATTAAAAGAAAAACTTATTTAGTAGCTAATGCTTTTTTTCAGACTATTTTCTATGTCCATGAAAAATTTCATCGAGATCCGATGACTTGTAATACATACATCCAAACTTTTGCATTCATTTTAATAATAAGATATATAGGAGCAGAGTTACTTGTCCGTAAATAATACGGATAATTTTTTTTCAAACCACACAAAAGAAAGAAAAAAAAAACTAATAAAAATTTGGGTATATATCAAGACATGTGTGTTAAATAAATATCACTTAAAACCTAAAGTTTTTCGTAATGTAATCATGGAACACGTGAAGAAATCCCACATACATATCTGAAATGGGTTACGATACCTTCGAGCGTACTTAAACCTTAATAAAGGAATCTGTGATGTCTATAATAAATCTTCATTCCAGACAAGTCTTAACAAATTTACAACCCTCGAAATAGAATCTCAGTCGCTTAAAGCAATTTCCTCAGTCTGTTATCTTTTATTTTAAAATTTATGTTTACGAACCTTATCGAAATGAAAGCTTTTAAATAAAAAAATTACGTCAATCCACTAAAAAAATAATAAGAAGCCACCCTAGCTTGGCTCGAACAGACAGATATAATATAGAAAAATTTTAATTACATATAAAATATGATTGTTGATAGTGCAGTTATATATTAATTGACGAATTTCGGTTTCGTAGTTTTATTTATTTATCCAAAAAAAATATACAATCATACATTATTTTCCTATAAAAAAGTATTACCTTACACATATTTATTGGTACTAAAAAGTACACAACATACCTACACCTATACGTCACTATATCCCTGAAACGGATCTCACCTGCTTGTTATTTATAAAGGTATTTTATATTTAACCCTCTAAACCGTTGTAGAAACTCAATTTCCGAGTTCATTTGCAATAGTTTTAATTGAATAAAACTTCCTTTAGCAGCTGTGACACAATTCACTCTGAACATCTGCTACATGTAATAAACACTTTTTTCATAGGAGCTAATAGTAAACAAAAATGCTTAGATATATAATTATATTACAATGCATACTAACTGACTGGCAGTATACATATAAAGTATAGTTAACAGAGATAACTAATTTTCTTAAAATCATTTGCTGCTCCACTTGGAAGCTCTGTACTTCTACAATACCGGTGTTTAAAGTTTACATTAGATGTATGTTCACTCTGAAAGGAGTTGAATCTTTGCGAAACTTTTTCTCTGGATTTTATAAGCGTTATTTCTTTATTTCTCTTTACATTTCCTTCTTCTTTTCTGTAGTTCTACAAATGGTATATTTCAAAAAGACGGTTAAACAATAAAATTCTCATTTTAACTTTATAAATGGTATTTTGTGGTATATTTATAGAATAGTTTGCCTAACATCTATATGAATATTTCTAGAACATTTGTTTTTTCTTCAAAACTAAAGCCTGCTGAATGTTACATTAGTATATTAAACATTCGATGTTCATGTTAGCAATCTATTTGCGCAGACAACAAATGCAGATATGTATATACAGAGAGGCCACCTCTGATAAATTGGCTTGCGGTATCTATGCAAAGCACCTGCAATCCTATCATACGTGTAGTGAACGTGTTTGTAAATATGAATAGAGACGTCATGAAACTTACGCAATACAAAGTCGTTAGAATAGAGGTTCGGCACGCGACGTTATTTCTGTCATTGCTAAAGCCAGTTGCTCGCTACATGTTTGTCAAGATGGTCTTGAGAAAAGTCGCTGCGATTTTCAAAATGCGAAGTAAATCTATATATTTTATATTTTGTAATTACACGTCAGCCGTATTTAGTTGATATGCCTGTATTAACCGATTAGACAACTCGCATATGCGATTCATCGTTGTATGTTCAAAGCGTGCGATAGCAGCGACGCAAGGATGCAATATTTGTGTCAAAGACGTCTTCTTGAAAGAAGTCGTCTTGTGTATGAAGAGGCTAAATGAAAATTAACACTAGCAACAATTCTGTTCGTAAATGTTATATTTTTTGTGCAACTTTGATGTTGTTCTCTGATTGTTGTGTATCAAAGATAAAACAAATAATAGCAATTACAATAAAAATTTAATGAATGCATAGAATATTAAAAATTCGTTTAAAATAAAGGGATTAACTGAGTCGTAGAACTGTTGAAAGAAAATAGTAGTATAGAAATGAAGTTTATTGTCTACGTCGAGGACAAAAGGCCGGTTGGAGCGCGGCCAGGGGAGTGCTGTGGTTGATAATAAAAGGATATTTCTTGCACTCTCTGCATCAATATTTACATAATAAAAATGCTATTAAAATATCTTGTGCATTATTTACATGTAAAATTATCACAACAGAACATTTCATTGTAATTTGACTTCGTACACAAAGAAATTAGTGTGGTATTTAAAAACATAATTTTTTTTACTTACGCAATAGACTAACTATTGCAAGTACGTACGAGAATAACTGCGAGAAAAACCTAATTTTTTACTTTCAAAATTGCTCTAAAATTCAAAGGTCTACGAAATAGTAGTAGCAATAAAAGTAATAGTAGTAATAGTAATAGTGGTAGTCAATAGTAGTTAATATGCTGTTAACATTTCATTACTTTGAAGACGAAACTAGATAAACTTGAATAATGAAGGCAGTTGATTTTTATGATACGTATTTTATAAGCATTCATGAAATTTCCTTCGTATATTTTTATTCCTTCAATATTTTGAATAAAGACATACCGGGCGATAGAATGCGTGGAACTTGGTCATAGTCGAGTATGAACTTACATTGAACTGAGAATATTAAAATAAAATATTAAAATACATTTTTGTGTTAAGCTCACTCATACTTAGCTATATCTAAATATAGGTTTTAAAAAAATTCACTCCAGGTGCGAAGTTAATTTATACGATAGCGAGTTGCTTCTTTCGCCTCTCCAATCACTTTCTTAATTTTTTTATATTAAGGATCGAAAAAACTATTATTATGTAGACTTTTCATATTCTCGGTTGTATTTTTTAAAGCCATTAATTAAATTTTCCAGATCACTAAAGCTCATTATCATTTAAAGAAATATTTTGCCAAATTCTGAATTTACTTTTGGGACCTCCGTCGTTCAACTTTTTGAAAGGATCGTAATTTCTAAATTCAATTTTAAATAAAGGGGTTCGTAAATTGCATTAATATCAGCATCTTTAAAAGTTGAAAATTTTTGTCTGAAAATCTTTTTATTCCACTTTATTTTTCATAATACTCTTTGATTCTTTTTATCACTTTTAGTAGAATACCAGTTTATATGTCATTTACATTCTTCTGTTTACACTACAGGACTGTTTTTTGTTTTTTTTACCGATTATACACTCAGAGAAATTACCAATTGTTTTGCTAACCATACTTTCAAGTAAGTCTCTTTAGATATTTAATTAACATTTTGTACGAAGTTATTTCATGTTCAATGGAAAAGAAAAAAAACTGAATAAAAATGAAAGTGTTATAGAGACAGCAAAATGTAACCGTAGACGTTTAAATTAATTAGTTGTAAATCATGTTAATTATTTGGTGCAATACAAGCCGCTGTTCTACATATAATTACCTAAAAATTGGCACTAGATAACTTGTTGTATTTGGAGCTTTTCCGTCTAAACTTTATCTAAATAAAAAAGGTAAGAATAGTTTATAAATCAATTTTCAAAGGAAAAGCGAAGCTAATGTTCCATGAAATCTTTAAAATATTTCCTGCTGAAAACACTGGATCCGTGGTTTTCTGGCTCACGTTCAAATGGCGAGCTTTATTTTCGTCGCATTTGCTGCATTTTATGGTGTGACTTCTTTAAAAACTGATAATAGTGCAAGGAAAAAGTTTTTTTTTTAATTATATCAAAACCGTGGGTCAGTTAAGTTGTATGTTTTTTTTCTTAATAAAACAGTCTTATTCAAGCTCAAACTCACACGATGCTGGAATATTTTTATTTACTATTCATAACAATATACATAGGTTTTATTTCTATTAAAACCTTATGAGGTACTGCAAAAGGTAGCGTATACTTATCAAAGACATTGCATTACAAATGCCTTTACATTTGCATGAAACCTTTAACAATACAAGAAGACTTATGTGACGATATAAAACATGCAATATTTTTGTATTAGATTTTAGTTGTAACATTGGTTTACCATTATCGTTATTGAAAAAAAGAATAAAAAAGTTTGTTTATTTAATTTGTTTTCCAGTCTAGGCAAAATAAGAAACAGTTTGAGATTAGGTTTGCAAAATTTATTCATTATTAAAGTTTAGTAGAACAGATTAGTAAAGTTTTATTTAATGTCAATTTGTATACATGTAACTACTACGAAATTGTGAATTTTATGTTATTGTAATTGAAAAATAAACAAAAAAAAACAAAGAAAAAAAATAAAAATAATCGAAACTGTCTAGATTTGTTTCTAACGACTATTTATTTTGTAGCTTTAAAAATTAAACTCTCCATAAAGTATGTCATGAAAACTAAATTACCTTCACTTTACGGCCGCTATGTGGTTTTGCAAGATAGTTGACTGATAGTTGACCCTATTTTATCAAAGTTATGGTTGTCCATTAACATATTAAGTAGCTTTAAGCATTCTTTAAAGTTGACATTATCAATAAACAATAGTTGGCTAAAATAAAATCAATCCAAAAACTAAAAAAAAAAAACATTGAAATAAATGGTTTATTCTCGATAAACTTCAAGCATCTGGTTGTTAAAATTGTGTTCGTAATATTTGTAATGCCAGTAAAAAACATTTGTGTATATTTGTGAACTTTTACTCTGTGGTCGGCTGACTTTTAATCAAGAGTGGTTTTTTTCTTTTAAATACACGTATTCATACAATGCATTTCAATAGAACACAGAGATGCAGCCAGTTCGTATGAAGTCGATCAGGTCGACGTGAAAATCGTTTTAAAAAGAACTGAAAATAAAATCATCCTATTAAATGATGTTATAATTTTATTTAAGACTTTGATTAAAACGTTCTAATTTCATGGTAATTAAAATCAAATTAAAATTGAAAGACAAAATTTATAAACTTTGACCTATTTCCTACGATAATCTGATTACTATGCAAAATTTTAAATTGAGAAAAAAAAGCTTTCAAACTTGCAAAATTATTAAAATTTAACTTAAAACATAACGAACAGAGGTAGAACATGGTTGCACGAATTGGCCGACTCGCCCGGTGCAACATGACCACACGAAGTCAGGCGTGAAGTGTAAGCAATTCCGCATTTCGTCTAATGAGTGTGCGTGTCGGATGCCTAATTTATTTCCCTTTTCACCCTTTTCTTATGAGTAAAAGATGTGAAGTGGAAGTGGATTTGACGGAGGGGGGATGCACAAAAAAAGAGAATATTCTCTTTCTGTGCATCCCCCCTCCGTCGATTAAAAGTGGGCAACGCATTGTGGACGTCTGTGGGCAGCGATCGTTTTGTTAATTCGGCGAATTCAGATAGCCGCTTGCTCGTTTGTCACCTTAAGATAAAAAAACGAATAATGTGAACGAATTCACAAAAATTTAAAAACAGCTTAGCCACATACGGCTTTTAGTATATTTAATATACTTTTTTTGAAACAAATCCATTATCCATTATTCTGAATATTTATTAAAATTACCCATAAATAGTAAAGATTTGTGGATAATTATGTACAGTATCAAAAAAAAATGTGAGCCGTCATGGGACGCCTGGCAGATGTGAAACATCGTGTGTGTACAAGTAATATGCATAAAATATTAAATATTATAAATAAATACATAATGATAATGATAAAAATAATAATGATAATGATGATAATAATGATACTAATGATAATAATGATGATAATGATAATGATGATAATAATAATAAATAATAATAATAAAAAATTATATTAAATATTATTAAACTAAACACATAAAATATATATATATATATATATGTATACCTTGGCGACCCGTCGCCACGGCAAGCGTCGCCACGCTAACGATTCGGTTTACAAGTGATCCTATAGATGTTTCACATCAATAATTTTGATTACTCACAAAGAGCGCTCACCTATCGTTTCAATGAAATGGCGTACTTTATTGTGCTCTGTTTCATAGGTCATTAATCTGACGAATAGGCATCCATCTGGTGATTTTCCAATTTCACTAACCGCCAAATGGTTACATTTTGAATAAACCTATTCATATAAAATATATTTATTGTTTCAATTTTTTTTATATCCCCAACGTTTTCGTGTGGATCTCAGCAGATAATGAGCTAAAATTATAAATTTGAAAATTGGATATTTTTTTACTCGGTCATTGACTCGGTCGTTACTGTTTCAAATATTTTTATTTAATATTAATTGAGTATGGGCAGCTTTGATACATAATACTTAGCTCGTCGTTTGTAAGTTATTATTAGATAAATTTCCGGAATGTTCAGTAAGCAATGAACGCGTGCGCAATTATCATGAACAATGGTGTTGATTTACGAGTCTGTGGTATTGTTGTCGTTGGGGGATATTCAGGGGCGTGTTAGTACAGCGGAGTTTGTGTGAAACAAAACCGATATTCAATTGTACCTCTGTAATGGATGAGAGTTCTCGGAAACCAGAATTTTTTGAAGATTTATATTCAGTTAATATTTCCCCCTCATATAAAAAGATAAAGTTGTCTAATTTTATCCTCAGAAGGTTCCGTTGAAAACTGTTTGTTTCTCGACTGATAGTTCTTCGCATTTTTTTGTAAACATACAATTAATATAAATAAAATTTGAAATAAACGTAGAATATAAAGTGCTAAACCAATATGAGTATGTCGAGCGCTAAGCCAATACGAAGCGAATGTTTCAAATGAACACTGGACGCTAACTGAAATATCACATATTTTATCAAACTGCAACTACTCGTATTATTTATTGGTATTGTTACTAAATAACAAACAATATTAATTTAAGTTTTTAGTATGGTATTTAAAAATATATTTGAAAATACTTTATAATCTTGGAACTTTAACATTATACTTTGTTATTTCTACAATGTGAATTCATTTTAATATAAATTATTATTAAGTAATTGTGTAAAAACTAATATCATTTTCTACTTAAGTAACTTGCTATAATTCATGTTAATAGACGACTGATAGATTCGAATTCATGACACTATTTTCGCAGTCTATAGATTTTAGCCATCAGTTTATTGGTATTTGTTTAACTATCTATGTGCAATATATGGGCAGTTTGCCCTAACTCTCCGCCCGAGTAATGTAATTAAAGCTCTACAAAGTTTGTGAAGAGGAAATATCGATCCCGTATCCGGTGTAAAATACGAGTAGAATTCTATTAGCTCTCAACCAATATTTATTTAGTTACCAGTTTGTAATGAATCATGAAATTGACTACTAATTTTGTATTTAACTCAATAATTAAAGGTATACTGTGGAATAAATAATTTGTAAGTATAATAAATAAAGTAATAAACACGAAACAACTTTATAAAGACAACTCGGCACTATTAACAGTGAGGAAAGATTTCCAAGTCGTTGGATTCACAAGAGCAATGTTCAATTTAGTAGATTCAAAGCACGTTTCGTAACTGTCGAAATTAGTTTGTTCAGATTGCGTCTCGCAACAGCTAGCACAAACTTTCAGTAAATGTTTTTAATCTAGCATGTTACTTTTCCTTTTTTTATTTCGTCTTGTTATTTTAGAATTTTAAAGAACATAATTTAAATGTTAGGAAAAATTAGACCTTTATTTTTAGTTCATAACAAGCCTTTGATGAGAAATAACTTTGTAGCTATTAAATATTAATCGCATATATTTAATAACTACAAAGTTATATTGATATTAATAATTATTATGAAAGTTTTTTACCAAGGTAACATTTAAGGAGCATTTTTCGCTTTCCCTTATAGCCCGAGGTTCTGCCCTTTCGAGCACCCTTGAATCGGAATGCTAAACGCGTAATGAGTGACAGCCCAAGTCGAGGTCCCCTCTTGGGGGCCCTTGAGCCCAGTCACTCCATGGAGCGTCCACCGAAGCGATCTAAGAGCTCGGTGACCTCCCAATCCGGTAATAATAACGAAGTAACAGCCAGAGTCGAGGATCCTGAGGGAGTCCTAGAGCCTAGTTACTCTTAAACGAGGTTTAGGCTAAGCGCCATCTGCGCCCGGCCACCTCAAGCCCGGTGAAACTGTAAATGCCTCTTCAAGGCAAACAGTGACTACTCAGTCACAAAAAAAATCCCTTATAGCAAATCGGAAATTTCTAGATTGTATGGTAGATTAAAAGTTTTGATTTAATTCACTTTATGTATGTTTGTGAATACGTATTTTTTTGTTCTGTATACTTAATTTTATTTGTTTCGCAAGACATTTTTGTCCGTATAATGGAACGTCTTAAATTCAACATTATCGAATTCCTGACTCTCAGTTATTGGAGTTATCGTGTTAAGTAAATCATGTTTTGGAATGCGATGCGATGAAACTGGGGCGCAATATCGTAACATCAGAATGACTGCTGGCCGTTTGTAGCTGTACAAAGACATTCGGGACAATGTATACTGTATATTACATGTTATAAAATGTGGTGTAAGTCGTAACCAGTGTATTCAACATTGAGGAAAAATAAATGAACAAAGCAAGTAATTAAATAAATTTTTACCCCGTTTTCTATTTTTTATTCCGCAAGGACGGAGTCGCGGGTAAAAGCTAATACATTATGTTTTTCAAAGTAAAAATAAACTTGTATAAATCTATATATATATAAAAGAAAGTCGTGTTAGTTACACCATTTATAACTCAAGAACGGCTGAATCGATTTGACTGAAAATTGGTGGGCAGGTAGCTTAGAACCAGGAATAGGGCATAGGATAATTTTTACCCCGTTTTCTATTTTTTTTTTTAATTCCGCGCGGACGTAGTCGCGGGTAAAAGCTAGTAATACATAATTTATGAAAGGCGAGAACTTAATTCGTTACAAATCTCTTATTATTGTCTCCGTTCATTCTCTGTTAGGATCAGGACTTTGTGTTCACCATCTAATTTTAAAGTTATATACTTACGTAATTTGTTTCGCATCAAACAATATCATAGGATTTTAATCACCTAAAAACAAGATCTTGTTACTTAAAATTTTATTTACTAGTGATACATTCCGTGTGAATTAATTTTTATCCCATTACATAACATATACAGTCCCCTCTAATAATGCAGAATGAATACTTCAAAAATCATACTTTATCACCTTTTCGAATATCTTTGCACCAAAGCTTACAATAAAGATTGAAGATTAATTAAGAATACATCATTTAACATTATACCAATTTATATAAAACGACTAACCGTGGGTTTCTGACACCAAAATACCCGATTTAAAACATTTTGTTATCTCTTTTTCGTTAAAGATAATAACAATGATGACAATATGTTTTATACAGCGATTTTGGTCTCAGAAACTAACGGTACGTCTTAGTTGATAAGATTAAACTATAACATGATTTGTTTGAGTGCAATATTAGTTGCTAGTAAATTGTACCCCAGATTCTATCCATTAAAGCGAGTAGTTGCGAGCGGTCGCTAGAGATTCAATTATTATCTTTTTTCTTAGTCATTTCGCTTCAGCTATTTCAATTTCATAGAAATGAGATTTGTTGTACAACATTTTTGAGGAAACGCTCCGTTTAATTAACCTGCAACTGTTTTTCGAATACTGGAATGGGATATAATCGGAAATACAACAGAATATCTCCCTAACATCATGGGTTAAATAGAAATCTTAAAAGAATTGTGGGAAATAATCAGGGATTATGTTTTATTAAGCGAAAATTTATTATATGCATTATTTCATCCAAATATCAGCAATAAGTTACATAAATTCGAAGCCACAAATAATTATCCGGTGGCCTAGTTTTAGTCCTCTTCCCCTTCCCACCCTTGTCTCATAAAGGAAAGAATGGGAATGGGATTGGGGATTTGTCGGAGGAGCAGTGAAGTATGGAGTGTATCTGTATTTTTTGATATGTCAACATTGGTATGAGCTGTCACTTTCCCTTTTTGTAAATTCATTGATTGTGATTGCATCGTGCAAACTATTAAACTAATATGAAACCTAAAAAGTGAATTTATTTCATATTTCAGCAGAATATTTTCCCTTACTATGCGTCCCCTCCTCCGTTGATTAAAGGTAGGTTTGCAATTGCGGATGTCTATGGGTAGCGGTCGCTTCGCTATTTCAGCGAACATTTACCACCTTTTGATAAAAAAAGAAAAAACAATAATTTGAAAATTTTACTAATATCACGTAAAAACAAAATTACAATATGTACTAGAAAATCCTGTTATCTAAAATTAAGTAAAAGCAATAACAATTTAAATTACAAACTGCAGCATGCTAAAATTAGTGGTATGGATTTAACATGAACGCAGATAACAAACCATATTTGAACAGAGGGAGCCAAACAATTACTAATACATTGGGATACATTTTGCAGTAATTTCGGATGCCGTTTGCAATCTATTTAATGATATTGGTTTCTAAACCTTAGTTTTATCTGTTTTAATTATAGGAATTATGGCGGCACATATTTGTAAAATCTTTGTATTGAATGTTTAATGCCGAATTTTCTTTAAAATGCATTAGCTGTGTTTCATTTGGTTAACACCGGTTAATTCGCATGAAACCAGATTTTTTTTACAACATTGTACTGAGATTTTTTTATGTACAAAGAAAAACTTTTATAATTTCTGGTCGTTAAGGTAAAATATTTTCAATTTTATAACCAAATGTACTTATGAAAAAAAATATACGGTGGCATTGTTTGTGTGATAAAACGATTTAATTGGGTCCCACAAAGGGTTACGCTGTTGAAGAATTTCGTTTTGTAATATGTGTGCACAATAATGAATCACTGTTATATATTATATATGTGGACGTATATGTTGCTAATTAAATGGAAGTTGCCAATGAATAAACCGTTCTATTAAGTATAGCTTGAAAAGAAAGCTTAAAAATAAGATAAGGATGTTGCTTATAAGAACACAAATCCTTCTATATAGTTTATGGCCGAATCAAAGACACTATTGTTTTTTTACATTACAAATTGAAAACAAGCAAGCCGCCACTTGAATTCACCGAAATAGCATAGCGACCGCTGCCTTTAGACTCCAATTGCAAATGCCTTGCCTACCGTTAATAAACGGAGGAGGAAATGCACAAAAGGAGGATTTCTCCTTCCTATGCGTCACCTCTTCCGCCAAATCCAGTTCCCCATCCCATAAATTTCTTATAAGAAAAGTGTGGGAAGAGAACGTGAGCTAAAATTAGGCCTCCGGTACGTACACTCATCTGACGAAACGCGGAATTGCTTCTACTTCACATATGTATTCTATGTGGTAGTGGTATTTCCTCAGTCGACGTGGTCCATTTATGCACCCAACATTGTTGTTACAGAATTTACGAAAACAATAAGTAATATGTTATAAATATAAAGTAATCAAAGCAGGTTTTATGTAACATTCTACGCGAGGCCGATCATCCCAGTAATCACGCAGACATAGATGCGCGATATGTCTACTCGACATGTGTAAGGCTTATAAATATGCAAATGAACAGTCGTAGCTCTAAAAAGAGGTCAACAGTTGAGCGAGCATCTCCCATGAGTGACGAAGTCAAACTTTTTTAATGTCTCAGATGCATCTGAAAATGATTTTCAGCTAAAAATTCTTTTTTTTAATATATATATTTAAAAAGCTAGCGCTTGACCACGTTACCACCCGATGAAGTGATGATGAGGTCTAAATATGGTACGCGCTAGCTTTGTAAATGCCTATTCACTCTACTTTTGAAGGCCCTCACATCGTACTTGGACGGAAAAACTGACACCGGCAACTTATTCCAATCTTTTGCAGTACGCACAAGGAACGATGATTCAAACCTTTTCGTTCGAACGCGCGGCACGTCTACTGCATAAGGATGGATTCCAGCCGTATGTCTGGAGTTCAACTTGAAATGATGTATAACATTAGTCAACGAATTAATATCTTCTAATAGGACAATATAATATGCAACGCTGTACAATAAGCTTTATGGGTGTCCCAGTACTTAATGGATAGACAAACACGCACGAATAACAGACGACGTCATTTGGAACAAAGCCAATATTTGTAGACAGGTTCAAACCACGAGGAATTTAGTTTAAACTGATTGAATAATTGGATGTACGTTATTTGTACCAATAATTTATTATATAGGTAATAAAATCAAGGCAGTTTAACCGAGTAACGACCACATCATACTTTCGTCGATTTGAAAAAAAAAACAAAAGAAAACCAAATAAATACTTGACGAGCGATTTAAAATATATGAAATATCAAGTAGCATTATCATTTTCGTAATATAATGAAATATTGTTACATTTACGGCACCATTACAGAAAATTGATGGCATATAATAAGCACAACTGAATGTCAACCTAATGAAGTTGATATTTTCGGTTTGATATTTTCCATATCCTTATAATGTTGTTTAATTTGAAATGAAATATAAATGCAGATTTATTTGTTATACAGCTCATTATTTTTACCATAATAAATCAAAGCTAAATTTAGAAAAATAAATTAAGTATTATTATTAGACAAATCAAACAGTAACGTAAAAAATGTTATTCTCAAATACCGAAATATACAATTAAAATATAAACATTCTTAAAACACATTTTACTTTAAGAAAAGGCGTGAAAATTTAATAAATATGATATTTAAGTCATTCTGGTTAAGCGAATAAATTTTCCCAGCAATGAGATTTCTTTGCAGTTAAGGAGGTTTCCTGCATCGTTCCGTTCAATCAAGCGGCGACTGGTAGGCGGTTAATGGAATCGGAAAACCATCAACGAAGCCCCAGATTAATGATCGATCAAACAGCGCGTTACACGGAATACCTCATTGATGATTTTTACAAAGTAGCCTTTAAAGTATTCAATTTACGCAAACTTAGGACACAAAAACCTTAGATTATTCCATATGTCCTCGAAAAACAACGAAACTCTGACAAATCATACTACTCGTAATATCATAAATGTGAATGTTTAGATGTAAGGATGGATGGATGGATCTTACTGACATTATAAATGCGAATGTTGAGATGGATGGATGTTTTTTTAGAAGGTACCTTCAGAACAGCTCAACGAATCTCGATAAAATTTGACATAGATACATGTCTGGAAGAACATATACTTATGGCTACTTATTAAGTTTTTTTTGTCAATATATAAACACTATTAGCTATTTTATTGAAATATTAGTTGTGATGTGCTAACTCAATGGACGTACCTTTCAAACATCCTTCCAGCCTTCGTGTCGTGTGGTATTGTTCAAGAATACACTCAAAATTACATCCAGTCTTACCTACTAAGAATAAGCTACGAGATATCTAGTGGAGTCGCAAGACAACAGTTTAAAGGTGTAAAAAATCTAAGAATTGAACCTATTACTTAGAGTAGCGGTCACTTAAATCCTTAAACAATTATTGCGAGGGCTATTTTCCTTTATTAGAAAGGCAATGTAGGAGCACAACGCAGGGCACGCGCCGCAATATTTCTTTGTCACTGCGACAGAGACAAATCATCACCTCCACACAATAGCAATTACAAATTAATGTTTGTTTTGTATTCACATGAAATATTCTACTTCATTTACATTTTAAAAAAATCTTTTAACTTTCACTACAATGTTTTGTATGTTGAATTGAATTGTAAGCCTACTTGTGAACTGTAAACTGCCGTATGACGGTTATTTTCAGATTTCTAAGCTATATATAAAATTCGCTATTAACAAGCAATTCTGAATGACGCTTGACCCGTTCTATAAGAGCTTCGTTACTTATAAGTATAACAATAAATTTTCTTCAAATATAATACTGCTTTTTTATATTTAAATAAATTTACTTTTACAAAGCTTTTGTATTCAACTTTCTTTAAAAATAAAATAATTTTATAAAAATATGCATTCAAATTAAAAACAAATTTTAGCTATCATATTCTGTTCCTTGCACACTGTTCGTAGTAAATTTATAATAAACAATTTATTATAAGGTGTCGTTACCAACTGACAGCTTACCAGCTTTTGGAATGCAGCCAGAAGCGCAAGGCAGCTCAGGTACATATGTATGAAATCATGGTACTGCCTTAAAAATCACAAATGTTTAAACCACCAAAAATAAAAGAACAAAATAGAATAGTAACTTATTAATTTCGATTAATAGCTCATAGTATACCAGTTTAAATACTGAATCAATAGATAAATAACAAACAAACACTTTACAAAAAGCAATCAAACATGTGTATTAACAGAGAGAATTTCAAAGGTCCGGAGGCTGAGCAATAAATCGATCTAATCCATCACTGTCACGAAGTCCTCAAGAGGAAATACATAATTTCCTGGGCAAGAAAGAAATGCTAATAATGTTATATTTAATACTTTTAAAAGCTTGGTAGTGACATTACATTGTTATTTACTGTACGAATATGAACTTAATATTTATGAATATTTGCATGAATAATTTAATAATTAAAACTCATTTTTCTTTCACAAATATAACAACGTAATCAGCAATCGGAGTCACAAAAAAGAGAATTGAAAAAGAATCAAAATACTTTGTACCTTCAAGTGAACGTTTAATGTTTATTTCATTTTTTCATTCATCGAACGTACTGTCGCTTAGAAAAGGTCGAGGGTCCTTCAATGTTATCATTCATCAGTAAAATCTTCCAGAAATGAAAATTTATCTTACATTATAATCGTAATGTTATATAAAAAACTTCCTTTTAGAATTTCACATTTAAGACTTTAAAAGACTTCTGTATTAAACTTTTTCATCCTTCCTACTTAAAGTCAATTTGAACTTTCATTGCTGCAAATTTTATAGAAATGCAGGCTATATTACGAATACCTATAAACCTCATAGCAGTAGCTTGAGACTTCGTCCGCATGTAATTTAAAAAAAAAATCTAGTAAAAAAAAGAACTTATGTCACCCGGGGATAGTGTAGCTTCTCAACAATTTTTTTTTAAATCGGTTGACTAGTTTCGTAGCTCAATGCAAACAATCAAATATTTCCATTATATAATACTAGTGTAGATTATAAAACAAAAAAAAATGTAATAAAACTATATTAAACTAGTAGTTTGCTTAAACAAGCAGACATAGCAGCATAGCCTATGTGTACTTCCAGGCTATATTCTACATCTGTGCCAAATTTCTTCAAGATCCGTTGAGCCGTTACGGAGATGCCTTCAAACAAACATCCATCCATCCAACCATTCAAATTTATAAACATTCGCATTTATAAAATTAGTAAGATATGATATATACAATCATAATATATTTTTTACAAGTAACAATTTACCGTTGATTTATTGTGGTAGAAAAAATGCATGCTACGTTATCTTAGCGTAAGCATACCACCGAGGCCTTGTTTTCGCGGGACTCTTGACTTGTTTAAGGTTCATGCATATGCAAATGAACTAACGTGTCTCTGTAGCAATGGTTACAAACCATGCACTCTTTGAACTGTAGTATATCCTTCATATATATACGTACATATATCCGTCTTATGTATATTTAAAAAAAAAAAGTAAAATCAACATATCACCGCTAGGAATTATGAGTACATTTTGATTTATTTGAATAATTTAGTAGCTATTCTTTTGGAGTCAATATTTTTTATTCAACATTTAATATAAACTAGAGTTCAACATTTTGCTTTTGATCATCGACCAAAAATGTAGGGCGAATCAAAAGATACATTTCTACCGAAAAAGATTCTTCAATAAAAAATACATATTTTCAGAAGTTAACTTGCAAGTTGCCAGTAATTACTTTGGCAGTATTTACCTTATGGACTTCTTTGCTCGCGTGTTGCATGTTACGCTCAAAGCAGAAACTAAAGCTAAGCACAAATATTTACTCTAGTTTGTTTACAGCAGCAAAATAGGCACTAAATAAAACTTTATCAAACACTCGAAATTAACTATTTATAATATTACAAATTAGAATATTAATTCGTTTTGGCCACAACTAATAAATCTATGTTGCAGTGTAGTGACCAATCTACTTATTTAAAAACTGGTTGCATGATTCTAAACAAATGACATATTTGCCAATGCAGCTGCTCACTTTAAGTTTTTGTGCTATTAGGTCATTTATATTTAATAATTTAAAATTACTTATTAATTACTTTTAATATAAAAATTTGATTTTTAATTTAAAAGATTAGACGTAGTTAAAAGACCTCGCAAAAGAACGATTGAATAAAAAAATCTCGTGGTGACGTATTTTGCTCGCATGCACCGTACCGCGCGGTCTGTGTTTAATGGGTTAAACGTAAAAAGAAGTGCAATGAATGATCTTGCTTTTATTCGGCTGAAATGAACGAAAATGTTAGAAATGTTTTATCATACGTTTAAAAAAAAATTAACGACCTAGGAATGGTTAGAACTTAAGTAATTGTTTTATAGATATCAAGAATGAAAATCAAAATAAATTTGTTTTACTGGAATGTTAACATTAATTCTTTCTTTTGAAAATGTATTTAATATCGGTTGGCATTGTCCTCTAGAGTACTTATAATGAATCTGATGATTTGTGGCAATTGTATTGAACAAATTCCAAGCGAATGTTTTGAAGGAAAATGTAGGAAACGTTCGTTTATATTATCAACACCGCTCCTGGCAACGCTCCAGGTAACCTTACGTCTACAACGTAGACAATAAACGATACATTTACAAAAATATCGATCCAGTAAACAAAAATGTTAAGTCTATTTTTGTGTTTTGTAGCAATATTATATTGTTTCGTTGAAATGATATGCAAATCGTTAATCATTAATTATTAAGAATACACAAAAAAAGTTTCTTTTTTTTAGCCAAACAATACTTGATGCTTTTTTCACATATGTTATGTAATAGTGAATACTCAAGCAGTTAATTATTAATTAATATTTACTCATTTAAAGAATAGTACGTATGTCACACACCATTCTTCATCGTTATGTCCCGGTCCTGATCAGATGCCGAAAAAGCATCTTGACAGCAAAAAAGTATAAACAATGTTTAACATATATAAATAAGAGCAGCAATAAGATGTAAGAATAACGTGATTAAAGTAATATTAGAATATATATGTGGGTAGTAGCGTCGTGGGCGTTGTAAGAAGCGGGACTATCTGGTAGATGGAATTCTGAATATATTTATTTAGTTCCTTTTGTTTAAAACTGTACATAATTTTACTACATAAGTATGTATTTTAGTATTTACAAATAAATACATCTAAGAAGGTATGTTTATTTGTAAGTAAATGAAAATGTTTTCTGAAAAGGATTAGTTAAATATAAGTAATTAATTAAAACATAAATAGTAAAGTATAATTTAAAAATTCAAATAATTCCACATATTAATTAAATTATTCAATGTGACCCTGTTATATTTAATTAAAAAACTGAAAAAAATATATTATCTTACGCCTATTCTAATATGTGCCGCAATAAATATGCTAATATCAAAGTAGCGTTTGCTACACCGTTTCGCTAGGCGCAGTACGTTCTCATCAAGACCAACTGGCATCGTTACAAACATAATCAGAAGAACTTATATCATAATAAAGTGGATAAATATTACAACAAATTAGTTTAATGAGATTATTAATATTTTAAATGAAATTTAATCTACTAATCTTTCTCAATTTTTGCAATTCTAGCATTATTCGATTTGTATTCATAAAGAAAGCTGTGTAGGTAAGTGAATTTAGGTTCTTATAAGATAAATAAGACAATATCAAAATATTTGCATTTTGTTTCTATTTTTATTACAATTGCGAAAAATCCATTGATTTGATTTCAAACACAGGTCCGACACTCTAATATCTGTTTGTATCACAAAGGCTGCGGCGGTTGCCAACTGTTATTGCAGCAGGATTCATTCATGCGCATACCAAGAGATTCCGAACATAAAACAATTAAATTGTGGTTACTACGTGAAAATTTTCGACTGCTACTATGATTTATTCATCAGTAAAAAAGGTATTTTTTAATATCAAAGTAAGTTCAATTTTACAAAACGATAGGAGATCTACAAAGCAATAAAAATTATAGCATGTATAGTAATGTATAGTGCGACAAGCTTATCTGGCCCGATGAGAGAGCTTGGAAATAACACAAAAGAAGAAAAAATCTTTACACGACAAATATAATCAATTAAGGATATCTGGGGAAAAGAAATTGCTATCGCGGTTAGTTGCACAAAAAAATATTAATAATTGCATAAAAGAAAAAACATGACATGGAAACTACAGCACAAAAGAACCATATGACACTTATTGACATTGACAGGGTGGCTGGTGAGCTATCATAATTAATTTGACTTATTCCTACCGGGTCAGATAACTTTATCGGTTTATAGATATATACAAGCGAAGCTAAAAAAGGTGGAATGTAGTAATATATAAACGAAGTCCGAAGCCGCTAGAACTATTTTAACACCCACCACACAATATAAAGTGGCTACGGATTAGATCATCGTATCCATTTCTATAAGAATAAAAAAATGTTGACAATTTGTACCGTTATTATTATTACATAATGTCGAATGTTAAAGGAACAATGGATGAGATCCGGCTTGCAACTCTTTAAATGAAAACTTGATAAGAAATGTAATCAAAAATATTGTCGGTCAAATGTCCGGCTCACAAATGGTGTATACTTATTAACAATTACTACGTGTAATTCGTGGAACAATAATTAGAGCAACGATAAAATTTTAATGTCTTTTTATCAACTTACTAGCAGTTGCTCGGAACTTCGTCCGCGCGGAATTAAATGAAAATCTTGAAATATAATCCATGTCACTCGAGGATAGTGTAGCTTCCCAACAGTGAAAGAATTTTTCCAATCGGTACAGTAGTTTCGGAGTCAACGCAAACAAACAATCAATAAACTTTTCCTTCCTTTTTTCAATAACCTCTTTACAATAGTAGTACATATTTAGTAAAAAAAAAACTTGAGAGGTGTCAAGGGACACCCGGATGGAAAGAAGTTCCTTTTAATTATTTAGTGAAGGAACCAATGTTTATTCTATGAATAAAAAACTTTAGTCTTCACAAGAAGTACATTTTATTTCTATGAATTTTCGTTATATATTGTCACATCGTTGCCATGGTGAAGTAGCGCTCATTCGTCTATAGCAAAAAGTGTCGTGACAACTTTTCGTAAGAATTTTTTCCGTCTAGCCCCCTTTCACAACGCGCGATAAGGAACTTCGTTCGAAAAACCTATCATTCCTTTTCCTTTAATGTGCCCACTCCGTCAATACTTGCTTAATAAGTCGTCATTCAAATATTCATTCTTCGAAGCGTTTCATGTGAATTGCGCCGAAAAGAAAATGTTGCTTTAACTAGATACAAAGTAGGCTTGCTAGCATCAAATGCATACGACGACGTCGAGTGGTCAAATGTAAAACTATGTCGAAGTGAACAGTTGTTGCGTTTACGTCACAGATTATGCTTTTTGCTACACATCGGTTAGGCGAGTACTACTAGGTTCAAGGGAAGCCGGCTAGATTACCAATGTGTTCGTTCACTATTTATAGTGCCTCGCATCTGTTTAGCTGTTGGCTTTCAGTGTAAAAATGACCGGAGCCGCGAACGTCCAAAAAATCGCGCGCGGTCCTCACGATCGCAAATATTAAAACGATGTTAGACCAAACAACGTGAAGTGTCAATTTATCATCAAGGATATATATTTTTCGATTTGAAGTTGTGAAGTGATCGTCAAGACGACTATAACAAATTCATTTTACTATCATAAAGTCATTAGACGGTGCAACTGCGCGCAATACTTGCACACGCGAATTATGCAATCGTTTTCAACATCCACCGTCTTTGTGTAGTGTTATATTCAATTATTAAAAATATTAGTCTGTGATGGTCATAGTGCGCTTAAAAATGTATACGGAAAGGAATGGGAAATCACGTGCTACTAAATTTGTGTGTGTTGAAAAACAGAATTGACATTGGTGCTATTTTCAAATGAATGCCAAAGAATAGTGATGTTTGGCAAAATGCCAGTGTTCATAGCTAACAGCTGATCGTAAACAAACAGATTACTATTGATTAAACGGTTCTTACGGGTTCCCCAAGTTGCAGTAAGTTGATTAATATACTGCAAATGTCTAGAAATAAAAGTGAAAGGATTTTAAAAAATGGAAAACGAAGAAGATTCTAGTGATAGCAACAGTCCAATAATCGATGACAACGTAATACGTATTCAACTACGTAAGCCTTCACACAGAAAATGGGAACTACGAACGAGAAATCATTCACCAGGAATCCGTTTTCCAACGGTGCAGCTTTTCGACTGCGACGGAAACCTATTAGTAGAAACAAACGACGAAAATATATCTATCAAAAGTTCCGATTACGATGAACCACATTTACGGACTAGTCAATCCTTACGTGAAAAAGATTACAAGCATGTTATAAATCATAAACTTCCTCGAAAGCACAACACAATTTCAGGTGACAGGGTATACACGCGTATATACAGGACTCCTACCTTATTAAATGAAAACAATAATGTAAGTTATATTGTTAAGAATAATGATAGTGTATGCAACATTCCAAGTAATCTCACAGTTAATAATACATATAATAACTTAAACCCAAGTAGTATCGAAACTACTCCATTTCATTCAGAAGGACCTAGCGAAGCAAGTAGTTACAAAAGTTCAGACAACGAAACATGTGAAGACGATAAAGAAATATTGGTAAGCAAGGACATTGATGGCTTTATCCATATTAATGGAGAAACGAATAACTCTAATATTACAGTGCAGTCAAATGAAGAAAATAGCCCAAACTTCGCACTTCAAACTTCGCAATCTTTCAGTGACACAGCTCTGAGAGACAGAACAGTCAAAAATGAAATAATACCCCGTTCAAATTCTGGGACTAATTTTTACAATTTACCACAAAATAAAATTTCTTTTCTGAATACTTACTTGAGAAGTTTAGCTGTAAGGCGAGCATCGAGTGCCAATTCTATTACTATAACTCGAAGTACCAATCCTTTAGTAACTTCCGAACCGGGTTTATGTAACCAGCAGCTAAATAATATAGAAATAAAAGAGAAGGACGAAAAAACGAGTGTCGTAAATTCAAGAGATGACATATCTGAAAGTGAATTTATTAATATGTCGACAGATATCGCAGCTGATTGCGAGTTGAGAAAACGATTAAAATTTTATAGGCGAGGATTGTCAGAAATTGAACAACGCGAACGAAAATTAAGTAGTTCATCAAACAATAGACGTTATTCTGTTAGTGGTGCTATTCAATTAAGTCGGTCCTCCTCATCGGAAAGTGTTGATGAAGCGGATGTGGTACTAAATCGATTAAAACGTAGAATATTCAAAAACAAGACAAGAGAAAAGCATCGCAGACAAGACGTATGTAAGTTATTTAACTAACAGTTTTGATATTTTTACCATAGTGCTAACTATTATCTTTAAAACAATTATCCTCATTTTTTCGGCGAACAGTAATACTTGCTTACTATTGACCTAGATCAATTATTAGAATTACCGAAACAGACTAGATTTGTGCTTTAACACAAAACAGAGGTGAGGATATGCATTTATGAGTAGCCATGTTGACAGTGATTATAAAAATCTTTTATTTTGATCTAGTATTAATAAAGATATTAAAGTTTATTTTAAAGTTGATTAATTTTAATTTGTAGAAAACAATACAGTAAACACCATCATTGACATATATCTTACTAATATGAATAAAGTAATTTAATTTAAATATAATACATTTTAATATTAAGTACGCGATGCAATCAAAATAGCTTGGCTTTTAATTGTATGTAATAATAATTTTTGTTGCCAAAATAATCTATGCCACCGTTGTAACGAAAGCATTATTGTCCGTAGTAGTTGCCAAAAAAATAACATTTCTATGAACAGATGTAATAACACGTTAAGTAATTTCATTTTAGACACAATGTAAACAAAACACAAGGTTGATAGAGATTGATTTGATGGTTAACACAAACTCCATGAATTACCAATAGAATCTAAGGAGGAAGACAAAAGAGGACATAAAAATAATGATCACTTCTCTAGACAATGTATTTCTGCAACTATTTATTATAATAATAAAACGCAAATTTATTGCAACTTGTTACCTCGAAAGACAATCTAACTGGTAACCCACGCGGTTTATATCTCATTTGTGAAGATATAAAATTACGATGGATAATGTACATAGGTACACATACATGCCGATGATAAAGATCTAGACTAGATCTAACTACCATTGATATATTTTTATTCCAAGAAGTTTTTATAGGTAATTTTTATTTTTATATTCTTTAGTGCTGCTACAACTTTAACTTTTTACTATTACTATCATATTTCTGAATACGTGACAAAAGCAAATTACCCACAATTTTTCATGATAATTTTATTTTATAGTTTAAGTATATGTAATTATATTTGTATTTTTGTTCAAACACAATTCACTGAACTGCCATTGAATTAAAAATAGTGGCATCTATGAATGGGTCACTATTTTTCAAGCTACAAAATGACCAACAATGGTGCTACACACTCGCGCCATCTATATATTGCCGACAAAATTTTGCATTCAGCTGCACTTGTCGACGACTTTCGTAACATTACAAACAGAGACCTCTTTCGGCGTATTGTATAAACAATGCCAAATTTTAATATCACTTTCTACTTTTACCTTTACCTTATTATCATGTAAAAAATGTTAGGTACAGTCCTATCATCGTTTTAGAATTTTAACCAAACATTTTAAGCCTGTCTTCGGTTTTTACATTAAACTCCCAAACTAGAAGATAGCTTTACAACCTTGATTCTAGGTCTAACGTTTACTATCTTTTAACATCTGCATGTAAAATTGTGACAATATTTATGAAATATGATTGAAATGTTATTGCTATTAACCAAATGATTTTTAACATGTATTAATTTTACACAGTCATTTACGTTACGATAAATTGGTAGGAACAGACCTTTCCAAAAAGTTATATTCTATAGGTTTTCTCTCTTATTCTCGGTTTCTTTAATTGGCTGCTGGCCAAAATCATAAGATTCCTAAGTAAAGCCCAAGAAAAACAATTAAAAACTTTTCACACAAAAACTAGAATGTAAGAAAATTAAAAAATATATTTCAATATTATTTAGCTTTAAGCTCTTAAATACGCACGAACATGGCTACGGATATTTTTAGGCTCCATTATGATAATCCGCTAAGTTATTATTAAAGCGTGAACACAGGCTAATTTTTTCCTCGGGTCAAGGCCGCCCGGGTCGACTGCGACGCGACGCTAGCGGTGCCTGACATGAAATTTTTTTGTGGTTAGAAATTGACAGCAGTTTTTGTAACTAATCAATACCGATGTATGGAATGGTTAGATAAATTTAATAACGGAATGTAAGATTATATTTTCGTAAGAATAATTTTAATAACATAACACATGCTTTAGTTAATATATACATGCGCAAAGACGGCATCGCAAGTCAATATCCTCCTCAGCCAGCGTCAACGCGCCACCATGACGCGATCCGTTTTCGCGTTTGTAACTCGATGGAAAATTATATAAGTTTTTTTATTTATTATTTTTTTTGAATTAATGTTCCTGTGGTTTTTGACATCCAAGATATTTGTTTTGACACATCTTGTTGTCTTATTTTTCCAAGAGAATGTCTATTAATACGAGTGTCGCTGCAATGAAATTATGTACCTAGTGACTTAAAAATTGTAATAGTAAAATTGTAATAGTGGTTTGATTTAAGAGTATCGTTAATTTAATGTCCTCATTTTTTATATTCATTGAATTAACGTTTATATTTTTACTTTTCACCTTTTTATTTATTTTTTTGATTAGGTTTGCAAGACTAAAATCTTACTTGTAGAATTTGAAAAATGTATATTTGATTTCTAGAAAAATGTACGCTAGTATACAAGCAAAATACATTTATATTATATACTTTAGAGACTAATCGCCTATATTTTTTGCAAATAACTAAGTTGTATCATTTTACGTCAAGACTGAAGTTAGTTGTGAGTTTTGCCGCTAGAGTCGCAGAGATGCCGAACCAGCTGGTTCGTTTTGACAGTGTTCGGTGCACGTCGACTGGTTTGTGTTTGAGTGCCGGCGAGCGGCGCATTCCTTATTCACGTGTTTATCAAAGGATAATATTTCGATTTTTGACCTCTGCAACTTTCTTAGAAAACTTTTATGTAACTTGTGAAAGTTCTATAACAAAGTGAACGGTGACTAGAGAAATGGAGCGATTTATGCCAACTGCGTTTGTTTGATTTAAGAAATAGTTTTGTTCCGTTGTTTTGTGTGAAAAGTATAAGTCGCATTGTATCCGTGCAAAGTAACCTTTCCGTTGTGACAGTTTATTTGTTTTGTTACATTTTGAGACTACCAGCGGGAACTAAGTCAGAAAAGGAGGTAAGGACGAAATATAGCTCTTATTAGAATTAAAACGACAATTGGACCAAATATTAACCAAAACAAATTTATTGCATTAAGTATTAAATGTTGTTACCATTGCTTTAATAACTACATTATAGAACTACGAAAAAGTGTAATGTAACTAGGAAATGTTTGATTTAAACAGGATTTTCAAAATCAAAAGTTATAACACAAATTCAAAAAGAAATTATTTAAAATACAGAAATATGTATAATTTGAATTGACATAATAATGAAGTAATTATACTCTAAAAGCCTAGTTACCTAAACTAAAATTTGACAACATTGAAATCTTTTTCAACCGGCACCACTATTACTTGAATATTAAATTTATAATGCCACCGTAAAAATATTAACCGTTTTTTACAGTTTAAGTAACAAGAACCTGGTAATAAACATGTTGTATAACACTATATTGTGGGTACCTACCTAACCTACAACCATAGCGTTTTTAGTTTTTACCTGAGCTTCTTAGGACGATCTGTAACAAATAGCATGTTTTGATTCAATATATAGCCACCGTTAGTAAATTAATTTTTATACGTAAACAATGAAATTGTTATTAAAACTAAAAAATAAAAGGGATATTTATCGGATATTGCTTATTAGAATTCGGAGAACGAATCGCAAATATACCTTTCATATACAGGTGGTGCTAAGTGGACGGATCAAAGCCCATAGTTTGTTCCGCTATTTTCAATAGAGATCATCCTGTGTACGATACATACGCACCTAATGACGTAGTACAGATTCTTCAGTATGTAATATCTTGCTCTATACTACGTTAATTTAACGAATGCTTAGGTTATAATGAGTTAACCTATGCATACCTAAATATTATGTTTGTATTCTTTTACAGTTTCGTAAAACAAAAACGTTTAGGAGGTTTCAAGTAAAACCTACAACCAGATAAGGACGTAGAAGTAGGTATATATTTTGTTGGGACGACACTAGAAAAATGTTTGTAACAACGAAAATATGTGTTGCTATTCTATAGCAAAGATAGCAAGGTCAAGAGAAATGGAAGTAGAAGTGTAAATACATGCCTTCAATTACACTCAATAAAAAAAAAACATGCCTTTATCGGATCAACTAAGTTATAAAGCAACAACAGATGATGATATTTGTCTGTTAGGTTATTCAATCTATATAGTTGAAGAACTTATATATCCATATTCCCAGATTGTGTTACGCATGATTCACATACATTTGTTTACTGTCGGATGAAGTATGGAATTCGTAGGCAAACTTACAATACTCATAAATAATTTGTTTTGCCTCACAAATATTAGTCACGCACAATGAGTTACTTTTGTATCGGCTCCGATCAGTTAACTGTAAAACGAAAACGAAACGAATACTATGTTAGATATGTAATTAAATTAAATTAACGAAATTATATGTTTAACAGTAATCAGAATTGATAATGTTGATGTTGCACAGGAGAAAAATTTAGAGTAATACCGTGCATTGTAAGATTGCATCCACAAAAACAGTTAAAATAAACCTTAGACCTTAGTTTTTATAGATTACGTGATGATTAAAAAGTTTATCTGTGTTTGTATCGTACTAAAATGAAGTTACTCTAATTGTATTATACCGTTATAAGTACAAACTAGGCTGATGTAAGACGCGTACAGTAATTTACGACAAAAAACAAAAACCGGTATCATTTATGTTATCAAAACTTATTAAAAGTTCTTTGCTGCTAAGCATTTATTAATTACAATGTCTTTTTTTAATTGGAAGTCAATAGTTTTACAATTGTAATCATTCGTTAGCATTACGGCTAATGGCTTTAATTTTTACATCCTATCTTTTATGGCTACCAAACAGATCAAGAAGTTTTTGATGTATAAAAATTTATAGTGCCTCCTGTAGGTATATTATAACTTTTTCTACGTTGAATTATTCAAAATATAGTTGGAAAAAAAGCAGAACATAGAGTTTCTTATCTGTTTTAACAATGTTATAGAAAGAAATGTATCAATTTCTTTATCATGTATCTCTCTCTATTTTTCGAGTTTTTATGACTTCCTTCTCACTTGATGAGGATCACTGCACACCCCTCTAGTCAACGAAGCAGTTCACATTCACATTATTGTATAATATCTATGGTAGAAATGTACATGGGTGCAGCGCAACGTTACAGTAGAATCCCGAATCTTTTGAACGAATAATATCTAAGAAGGGCGAACAAGGATGGTCAGGACACCGCACTAAAAATACACATAGAGTATGCTGTTATAGATGAATCTTAGACCTCCTTTTAGTATGTCAAACCCCACATAACCCTGTCCCCCAGAAGGCAGGGTATCATTCGAAGATTTCCCCCTGATACCAAAAAAAGATCTCTCTTAGGAAAAAAATATATACGGCAAATATATACAAACAAAATGTTATATAGTTTTACATCTACTCGCCGTCTTGTTTCTTACACAGTGCGACAATGACCGACATTACTTATAGACTGACGTTTTCTTCACTTACAATCCAGTTTCTAGAAAATAACATGTATATCTCTCTTTGACACCTTTACACTTAATTATCTGCATTGACTAGAGAATATACTAGAAATGCTTATAAAATTTTATATATTAAGTTGTTGATTTCTTTTAATTTTGGTAATTTGGATTTTAATGAAGTCGCTTAATATCGGACCGCCATTATTTAGTTTATTTAGTGAAAACATTACCACGTTAATTAATTATTTCAAACCGGAATGCATTTCAACTTCGGTTCGATATTAGGCCCTTAAATGAAATATTCAGGGATCAGTTTTATAACATAATTCGTTACGTATCACTGCAACTAACTACAGAGGAAACCTTGAAAGCAGTAGTTAGCGAACTTTGTGGGAACTCGTCGTAACTGTTCCATAACAAATTCATCTTTCTCGAAAGTAAGTTAGCGCCTTTGAAAGCTTAATTACCTGGAAATTTGAGTGAGTCATTGCGCTCAATATTTATGATGTTAGCGTATTGGCTACTGTTTTAATATAACCAAATATACTTTTGTTATATATTCATTATAAACAAAACTACTACATCATTTTTGCAAAGATAAGTCAACTCTTGGATATCACAAACACAGACTTAATTATTTTTTTACTTTTTTATTGTTGCTTGTTTAGTATCTTTACTTTTAAATATAATTTTAGATATAAGGGATTTTTTTTAAGTAGATAGGTACTTCTCCAGAATTATAATTTACAAGACCCTGGGGTATTTTCGTTATACAAAAGAAAATCTAATAAATTTATGCCTTGACAGTATCTGCGCATTGCAAAACGATTGAAGCGTTTCGCGTACAAATCGAATGGCTTTAGAAAAAATTTTAAATTATTTAAAAATTTTATTTTGTAACGAAGTTCCTTTCTATTAATTAGTGAAGGAACCAATGTTTATTCTATGAATAAAAAACTTAAGTTTTCACAAGAAGTACATTTTATTTCTATGAATTTTCGTTATATATTGTCACGTCGTTGCCATGGTGAAGTAGCGCTCATTCGTCGTTAACATACTTACTATGGCAAAAAGTGTCGTGACAACTTTTCGTAAGAATTTTTTCCGTCTAGCCCCCTTTCACAACGCGCGATAAGGAACTTCGTTCCAAAACTTAATTCTATAGATATATTAACCCTTTCACTGTCACTGACTCTCTTGACGAGTTCATCTTCATATGAAAAAATCGTAGTGGAATGGAACGTTGGACGTTGGAATAAATCGTTGGACGTGTTAAAAACCGAGGGATGGTTCGCGTCGCACTTTGTTGATGGCAGAATGCTTGCTCATTCCGTTTTCACCATCTTTGCTAGTGATGATTTACGGACTGCGAACGTTCGGGCGATTTTATAAAAATGTCTGATAGTGGAGGATTTTTATCGACAATTTATTTCCATGTTCTTGACATTTTTATTACATCCCTACGTTTTTAAATTTTTTTAAAATACATCACTGTGAAAATCTTTGTATTAAATTGTGTTATAGATGCGGTTACTATTACAAACACAAACATAGAGTAATATTAAATAATAAACTTATAATTTGAATATGTATTTCCAGATACAGATAATTTCAAAACACATTCTATTCAAATGATTTTCGTTTATTTTTCCAACAAATAAAACTTGAGAATTCAACACGTTTATCTTTCATGACCTTTTCATAGTTGCAATAAAAGTAAATTATTCATGAAATTCTTTCGTGAATTGAATAGAGGATGGCGCGGCCGCTTTATCAGCTATAAAGTTGTAAAGTATTTTGTGCCAGGGAGTGACAGCGGGTACCAGTCTCGTGCCACTCCACAACTTCCAACTTTGATGTTAAACATGGATTAGGCAGCTCGATTCATTGTGCTGTGGTTCTACCTAAAATTAATAAAACAATTAAATAATTTTTTTTATTAAGTAGGTACAGTATTTCTTTGAGTATTTCAAATATAAAAAACAATATAAATTATTCTATTTCTATACTAAAATCCTATCTTTGATTATTGATGAAAACAATCACTTTCGTTGTCATTTCATGACACTCGATGGGTATATCCAAATCATGGTTTTACTTTATAAATATAATTGTTGTATCCATTTATTTTCCGTCCATTTTTATCCAAACACGGTCGTTATCATTGTAATACCATTCGGAAGAGACGGACAAACAAATCTAATATCGCTTTAACGAGCATTCCATTGGCGGTATACCTTTTCGACTCCGCGTGGATCCATAAAAACAACCGATAAGACGTAGTGTTTGTCTTTCTGAGTGTATTAAAAATAACCTGTATAGGATAACGAAGGTTTCCCTTAACGTACAACAAAATACTTTCAAAATTTTTCTTTTAAATGTAATGTATGTGTAATTTAAAAGTCTGTCACTTTCTTATCATTGTGATTTTTACAGATCTTTAAAAAAGATGATTTTCTATTCCATTATGACTTCCGAAAAGAATTGTCGTCATGAAATTGCTGTTGTGGTTACAGCGTTATTCATTGACAAAAGATTTTTTTTTATGTAGCAAGGCCGCTAGACAAATTATATTTACTTACATTTCTAATCTAAAGATACTGTGTTCCTTAAAATGATTTACTTCCAAGTTATATATATTACCGATTATATAACCTCCGATTTTAGTTTACTAGCTGTCGACCGCGACTGCGTCCGTGCGGAAATAAAAAGAAACATAATTAGTAGCATATGTGTTCTTCTTCATCTATGCCAAATTTCATCGAGATCCGTTCAGCCGTTCGCCAGATACCACCAGCAAATATCCATCCATCCTTACATCCAAATATTCGCACTTATAATATTAGTAAGATGAAGTAATCCTCTTTCATTTGAAATGCATTGAAGCGAACCGTAATAAACTATACTTACGATCGAAGCGAAATACATTTGCTGGGTAGGCGGCTGCAGATAAATAGCAAACTTGGCAGGCCACCACTTTCGCTGTATTTTTCCAGCTCGAAGAATGGTATATGGCTTACCAAAGCGCTACAAATGCTGCAACTTTTTTTCTATTCACTGCCGTAAGCTACGATGTTCGCAGCTAAACGTTAATTTACTTCGTCGGATGGTTCAATTTGTATTTGATATTTCAATAGTACAATCAGAGAAGAAATAGATAAAACCTATAACCCTTCTAGTTTATTTATCTGTTTATTAGTACGACACGTTCGCTTTTGGAACATAAATTTGCCTCATAACAAACTAATAAAGATTACAAAATAAAAAATGTATTTTGGAATACACAAATAAAGCAAGATAAAGTTCTTGGATTTTTTTAACAATTTCTACTTTGTTCATCAAGTCTAACTTATGTAAGTTAAAATACGAGTCAGTGTTGGAAATAATTCGATGGCTGGAATAAGAATTAATAACTTTTTAACGAACTACATTACAGAGCTTTTATACCTATTTACTTGTAAACTCACACTCTTACTGTACATTTGACTCGACCATTTTATCTTAACCAATGATTTCCTGCAATAACAGAAATATGCAAGGGAATGAAGATCTTATACGCTATAAATAAACAACGCAAATAACAGCTAAAGTGCTGTCTGTAACGTTTAAACTTACATTATGTCGTCCATCAATAAAGGTTCATAAAAATTGCTCGGTATAGAAGTAACGCCAGGCTTACTCTGCGTAACGATGCGACGGGATGAGTGAGTAATGAACTTGACAGTGGTGATATTATTGCTCGCCTGTAGGTGGGCGATGTGCATTCCTGTTGCCGACGCAGCTATAAATACCTGCGGCGTGTGTGCGGATACTAGGGAGGTACCCAATATTATCGATATACTACTGGATATTATATTTAGCACTCGGTATATTGTACAAATACAGCAAGAAGAGGTAAAAATTCTCCTCAAAGTGATTGATATGCCGTACCCAAAGCTTTTAGTGCGACTAACGACTAAGTAAACTAACGTAAATTAAATTTCGTGAGGTACCTAAATAATTGGGATGGCGTAACACTGATCAGAAATAAATGAAAGTTATGTCAAATAATTATATATATTCTATAGCACTAGACATGAAGGTAAAAGGAAGACACTAAAATGAAATTCATACAAAAAACTTAAAATATTTGTCATTGGCTATCGATATGTGATAATGGCCCATCTCTGTTGATCTCGACGCCCCTTTCTCTCCGAGCTCTCTGAACACCTCGTACGGACATCTATCATCCAAATGTTACTTAAAAAATAACGTGACCCTCGGGGACACTACGTCTCGTAACTTCAGAGTAGATTAATCGAGACTTTTGAGCCCGAATTCTTATAAATAGATATTTGTGGCTTATACGACTTCATTTTTGTTTATGGATCTTTTATGTTTATTGACACATTGACAAATATACATTGTTACTGTATTTTTGAAGTACCGTTTCTTTTTATTCTTTCGGTTTCTGACCATTTATTATCCCGCCGAATGATGAAATTACATATCACATTAATGTTATAGTTGTCACCTGAAGTATTTAAGCTCGAATTAGCCAATTATTTATTTTATTTCCTGTTTATATTATTACATATTGCAAACATACATTAAAAAAAATCTCCATTTTTATAGGTATAGGCACTATTTAAATATGGAATCTATTAATCTAAATTTAACTGTACAA